>NC_135488.1:87180460-88419347 GCF_052094955.1 Ictidomys tridecemlineatus | reverse complement strand
TTGGCACAAATTTACAGATATGAACTGAGTCTGAACTTGAACCCATCAGCTGAGCCTTTCTGAATTCCATTTTATATCTTAACATTTCCCTCCAGCTCTCAAACACAGCTCTTCCCTGAACTTAGACAGAACCAAGCAATCCAGTTGCCAGAGAAGGCTCTGGCAATAGTAGGATTCCTCTTTATTGGCTGTTGGGCTGTTGGGTCATTAAGCTGAAGATTGCATATGATCACGTTTATACATGTGCCCACAGGGGTTTTTTTTAAAGGTTCCTAGGAGATGCAAGATGGATAGAGCTGTGCTCTTCCACTAATGAGCTGTGTGCACCTGGCAAAAAAGAGTGATAGGGAAGAAAACTAATGCTCATGGCCAGGCCAGCCTTCTCAGTGCCAGACACTGAGCTAAGAGTATGTGCATGTATTCATTTGATTTCAGATACCTGGACAGCTTGCAAAATGAGCAAATTAAGGGTAGAGACAGCTAAATAGTTTGGGCAAGGTTGGCAACTATTTTTGCAAAACTACAATTTAAAATCCAAATTTGTGTGAGTCCATGGCACAGGCTCTTTTCACAGAAAAATACCAGCTCCCAATCCTACACTGTCCTTCTTCATTTACAAAATGGGGAGGTTGCATGGATTATCAAGAAAAGATACATATACAGATGTCCATACATATATGTGCATATCTGCATGGAAAGGACCATAAGGAAATACAGCAAATTGTTAAAGATGGTGTTCTCTGGGGGAGGAAAGAAACACAGCAGAGAGAGAAGTAAAGGAGGAAGGGAAGGAAGACATGTATAAACCTGAGCCCTTTACAACTAAAACGCATTTATGTATAATTTGTGCAATTAAAACAATAGAGACCAAACTAGAAAATTCCAGAAATCCCTTCTAGCTATACTATGTCTGCTTCTCCTTCCTGAACAGCAACTTCCACTGCCTCCTGTAGATTCACTTTCCCTGAAAATGCAATGTACTTTTATTAACACTGTGGGACAATTCTGCCATCTAGTGCTCACTTTAAAAAATTCCAAAGCACTTTTTTTTTTTAAACAAGAACTTGGCCCATGATGTGTTCAGCATTCAGCTTCGAAAAGAGGAAAACAGTTCAATTTTCATTTAGTAATAATAAGTAATTAAGTTAATATAATAGAATTAATTTTAACTATTATGAATTTTCTTTTTCCCCCCAGGCCAACGCTGTTCTCTGCGATTCCTGTGTTGATGTTCTTCCCTCTCAGTCCATAGATTCACCCAGTGTCACATTCAGAAAAAACTTAGGCACACATAGAATGTGTCCTCCTTACTTCACAGGGGAGTTGTCTGGCTCCAGATTGAGGATACCCTTTTCCATCAACAATGCATGCCACCTCCCAGAACCTCCTCAAGTCATGGAACACCACAAGGAAGTGCCTTCTCACAATGCCCAGCCTAATGGCTCTGGAGCTGCCATCCACTGCTGGGTTAAGAGGCAAGTCACACCAGACAATGCTGACACATAATCTTCTAGAAGCATCCTTGGAAGAATTTCAAAGTGTCATGCCATTAACCTCTCCCATATAACTGATGAAGTATGAATTGAGTTTGCTCCTGCAATAAGATTTGAGATTTGAAACATTTCTTACTGGTTCCATCTTCTACTGGTATTTTTACAAACTGCATTATGAACTGACAGGCCATCATGTCACCAGTCAGCCACTAGTCATCTGAAGTTGAACATCGCAGTCAACTGAAATTCTGAATTTGAAAAATGCATGCAGCAGTGCTGGTCTAGGGAGAAGGGATATTCATCCTTAATGCATCAGATGATGCATTATCTGAAAGGATGTGCGGAAGAGGGACTTTAAAAACACTGCTGGTGACAATGTGGATTGGTATAGCCTTTCCTAAAAAAATCTGGCAACATCTGTTACAATTTTAAATCCCTCATAAGGATATAACCATAAGGATGTTTCTTACAGCATTGATCCTAGTGAACAAAAAAAGAAAAAAGAAAGAAACTAGAAGCAAAGAAAATGCCCAAAGATTGGGAAGTAGTTAAATACACTAAGGGGCTCTGAGGCCACTACTGAAAGTGAATTTGAATTTTTTAAAAAATGAACTTGCAGAAATTTCCATGAAGTATTATTGACTGAAGGGAAAAAAACTATTTCATATAAAGGTCAAAATCTTTATATAAGCACATATGTGTGTTTATTTTGCATATATATTTGTATACTATATGAAATATAAGAAGGATGCATCTAGATTAACATCAGTTAAAGAAAGGATGTGGCAAGGGTGAACATGCACACCAAATTCCCACCATCTGGAAAGATACAGGATAATTTCAAGGGAATGCCAAATAATGTACAAAAGACCCTGAATGATTGCCCTGCCTATGACATCCACAGTAATGTCCTGTTAGATTCTTTACACTGTTCATTGGGCTCTATTGATGAGAGGGGATGTGGAAGAGTACTGTATATTTATTTTATATAAAAAACACATTTTCATACAAACACATGTGCACGCACATACAAAATATGTGACCATAGCTAGAAGGGAAACATTATTAAATCATCCATCTACGAGCTGAGTAATATTACCAACTCCACAGAGTCATTTTGGTGATCAAAAGAAATTGTGCATGTAAACATTGTGCTCCAGGAGAAGGGTCAAGACAGTGGTTTCTTTCCAAGCAGCTCCATGGTGTAGACCAGGAAAAGCAGACAAACGGCTTCTCTTTGAGGTGGATGAAATGAGATACCTTACTGGGATTTAATACTGGACTCTCAGAACTCCTAGGGACTCAGGAGCTTATATACAATAAAATTCAAAAATGGAAGGAAAAAAAAAAAGGAGAAGAACAAAAACAACTCACCTCTGGCGCCTACAGCCAGCCTTGCAAATCCACCACAGGCAAATCAGAGAGGGGGACTAAGAAATCCGCATTTCAGATGGCACCGTGGCATGTCTTGAAACAGAGAAATCAGTACCAAAGACATTGTCAACCTGATCCCCTGGGTGAGCTACACTATATTCTGGTGTGGGAAGGGCGCTGGGCGTCTCCCAGGAGCCCGCGGAGAGTCTAGAGGGTTGCCAGGATTTTCCACTGCTCCGGCAGCCTGCAAGCATCTGGCAAGTGAGGGTTAAACCTAGGCACCCGGGCCTGTGTAATGAATTCCAGCTGGGTCTGAAAATCTGACCTGGCAGAGGTCTGCCAAGCAACCCAGATTATGACTAGAAAACCAGGTGAAATTCAGACGTAGAGAGTGTTGTACCCAGAGGAATTTGGGAAACTCAGACCTGAGGGATCCTGGGGGGTTCTTGTTTTTTGAGTCTTGCAGTTCACAAGGCCATCTGGGGACGATGGGAAACTTGATGGTGCAGAGTGAATATATGCTTTGGGACTGTGCCCAGGAGGCCAAGACAAGGGAGCCACGGAGGCGGAGGCCATCCTCTACTGCTCCAGTGGAACCCAGAGGAGATTACAGCCATTAAGGCTCCCAGCAGGGATTGAAAGCAGCTGGGCTCTGGAGGTGTGCTGATTTAAAAAGCTTCAGTCCAAAGGTCATCCAACAAAGCACGTGGTATCTAGCTTGACCCAATTCCCACCTCTAGGAGCTCTGCCTCTGGAACCCCTTTCCCAGAACCCTACAGCAACCCCTCCCTGAGAGTGGATAGACACTCCCTCCAAACTGCCCCACCTCATACTGCTGAGAAGGGAAACAGAACAGAAAACCTGACTAGCTCCACAAAAATAAGGAATTGACAGCCCGTGACTACTACACTTGTGGGCAATACATACCTCAAAACAAAACAAAAAGTGGCTGAGCACAGTGGTGCATGCCTACAATCCCAGCAGTTTGGGAGACTGAGGCAGGAGGATCACAGGTTCAAAGCCAGCCTTGGCAACTTAGTGAGCCCCTAAGCAACTTAGGGATGTGGCTCAGTGGTAAATCCCCCAATACCGAAAAAGAAAAAAGGAAAGACAATTGGGAAATGACAACCAACATATAATATTATAGACAATTTTTTAACCATCCCAATAGAAACAATTTCTTAATCTTCCATCAGGAAATCTTTTTCCTTAATTTTTTCATGCTGAATGGTCCATGAAGATTTACACATAGACATGTTTGTCTCACTTTTCTTATTCCTTGAAGGTAGTTGCTTTCTTAACTCTGTCTTTTGAGGGTTAGTGCTTTTGATTAGTATATTTTGATTTGTTTTATATTGTTTGTTATATTATTTTTCTGCTATCTATTTCTCTGGATTCTCTTCCTTTTCTTTTGCTAACAGCCAAATTCTATTGTTCTCTCTCTCACTCTTCCTTTAACTTTTTACTACTAATCTCTCTACTCTTCCCTCAGAGTTATTACATCCTACATCTCTTTTGCTTTCTCCCTCTTCACCTTTTTGAAATAGCAAACCCTTTTGCAAACCTACTGTTTCTACTGTTGCAATTTTTAGCCATACCATTTTCTGTTTATACTGCCAGATAACATTATAGATGTCATAATAGGAACTAAGTATTTAGTTTAATATTATATATTGTTTGCATTGGTTGTTGTTATTATTTATTTCCCCCTAAACCAGGAACACTATAAGTTCATAGGGTAGAAGATTCTTACTGGAAAATGGGTAGACATACAAACAGTATGAAAAAGCAAGGGAACAAACCATCCCAAACAAAACAAAATACCTCATTAACAGAATCCAATAACATTACAGTGGAGGGAAAAGATACACTCATACATTGCTGGTAGGATTACAAATTGGTGCAACCACTCTGTAAAGCAGTACGGACATTCCTCAGAAAACTTGGAATAGAATCAATATTTGACCCAGTTATCCCACTCCTCAGTATATATACCCAAAGGACTTAACATCAACCTACTACAGTGACATGGTCACATCAATGTTTATAGCAGCTCAATTCACAGTGACTAAAGTATGGTGCTGGGCTGGGGATGTGGCTCAAGTAGTAGCGTGCTCGCCTGGCATGCGTGCGGCCCAGGTTCGATCCTCAGCACCACATACAAAGATGCTGTGTCCGCCAAATACTGAAAAATAAATATTAAAGTTCTCTCTCTCTCCCTCTTTCTCACTCTCTCTCACTCTTTCTTTAAAAAAAATAAAGTATGGTGCTTTTTAATTAATCACTGGATAAAGAAAATGTAGTGTATATACATAATGGAATATTACTTAGCCATAAAAAATGACTTTATGACTTTTGCCAGTAAATGGATGGATCTGGAGACTATCATGCTAAGTGAAATGTGCCAATCCCAAAAAACCACAGGTTGAATGTTCTCTCTGATATGTGGATGCTAACACAGAACAAGGGTGAGGGAAGAATAGAAATTCGATGGATTAGACAAAGGATGAGGAAGGGAAGGGATGGAGCTACAGGAATAGAATAAACAGTGGAATTAATTTGACAAAGGTTTCCTGTATACACATATGAATATACCACAGTCAATCTCCACATCATGTACAACCTCAAGACTGGGATCCTAATTAGAATAAGTTATATTCCATGTTGGTTTAAATATGTCAGAATATACTCTACTATCATGTATAACTAAAAAGAACAAATTTTTAAAAATAATAATTTTTTTAAAAAAAACAACATTGTGTTTCCAGGAGTGGTATAATGAAGTATCTAGCTAGCACAGTGCCTTGCATAAATCAAGTGTTCAATAAATGTTGGTACTGTTGCTGCTGTTTCATTATTGATAAATTAAAACCAGTGGCATGCAGCTTTAGGCCTAGGGTCTTAGGCTCTCCTCTCTTGCATGTCAGACTGAAGGCATATGATCAGTGGTCACCCACTATATAAAAGATACAAAGAAAGTAGAAATTGAACCTCTTGGAGTCTGATATCTCTTCTAATTCCATGGCTTTATAAGGGTTTTTTTCCTATGATTTAACACATTTTAAAGGGTCCAAAATATCTTAAGTTCTTCCAGTCCCACTCTACCACAACACCTCATAAAAATAATGAACCTGACATCAAATAAAGAAAGACTATACAGGAAGAGGAACCAATATAGCCACAGTTTTTCCCTTTATTGTTTAACACCTGCTACAATGCCTGCTATTTAATAAAAGTTTGTTTAATTAAATAACTATTGGCATTCTTGCTTTCTTTTGTTCTCTGTTCAATGAAGAGCATCACATTTTTCTTGCCCATTGGGCAAAGTGAGGTTGGACATCATAGTTAGTGCCTATCTTGACCTATACAAAAGACATGTGACTTCTACTCATACTCTCAGCTAAAACTAAAGTCATCTACAACTAACCAGCTTTGAATTTGACAGGAGGATTCTTAATCTCTTGCACAATGAATGTCTGTGTCAGTCTGATGAACACCCATAAATCCATAATTAAAATGTATTGTTATATACTTGAGAAACCAGTTATATTGAAATATAGTTCCATCCTGGACCCCAGGTAAGAATCTTGAGAAGAGACACCACAGGTATACTTACCAAAGATCCAAGATGAAATTGAAGTTCTAACCCATTGAATTGTTATTAGTCTCTCACACACTACTTTTGTAACAGGGTCATTATCAGCTTCATGTTCTCTTCTGATTCAGGGAAGACAACATCCTTGAGTAAGCCATCTTTGTACCAATTTTGTTAATTCTACGTTTCAGGAAATAATTGTGCATCTATGGAAGCACAGAAGTTTTACTTCCATTTATCTATTATCCCAGGAGCCTCCCTAGGCACCAGATAGAACATGAATGACTAGGGTCATCATAGCATAACCTCAGAGCAATGACTTGGGAATAAGCCAACACAGATTTTTGAATCTCATTTTTGGTCTAGGGTAAGGAATAAAGAAAGTTGTGTTACAGGAATGGATTAGGCAGGGGGTCTAGCACAGAACTGGCAGATGGTTAGTGTTCCGTAGATGCTGGCTTCCTTCCTCCATACAAGCAATGGAAATAAGCCATGTTTGTACTCCTATTTGCCCTTTCTAATCCAATCCTCACCCATCTTTACCCTGCTGTTTGCTGCAGGAAGTTAACCACTATGGACAGATCAACATGTTCTTGTGCCTGCCCTTTGGCTTCAGTTAAATCTGGACATTGAGAAGCACCAACTGGATACTGGAAGAAAGGAAGAAAGTAAACCAGGTTGGAGTTGCCATAGCTCTTTCTCTACCAGGTTAGCCAAGCTGGATGCCTACCTCAGACAAAAGCCACAGCCCTTCTCAGGCAGCCCTCTTGGTGAAACTCTTCTGAGTTCTATAATCACTTCTCTGTGCTCCTCCTGCCTGGGTAGAAATGTCCCTGAGCTTCTGGCCCTTATAGTTTTCCCTTAATTCTGCCCACACCATTATGAATAGTTCTTTTACAAAAGACTCACTAGTAGGGTTGGTATCACCTACCAACCCTACTAGTGGGGTGGTATCACTGTCCCACTGGAACTTAACTGACTTATTTAACAACAGTTGGCAAAATGAGGAGAGCAGCTTAACCATCCATGAAACAAATGCCAAATTATTCAAAAACACACAACAAACACATGTACACACATGAGCATGTACTCACACACATATACATACACACAAACATGTTCACACACCCTCACATACACATGCATACACTTGCAAGAATGCACTCAGATGCATAAAAATAAGCATGCACATGTATGCATACACCCATGAACACATATACAAACATGCATACTATTATGGTTTGTATATGAGGTATTCCCCCAAAGGATTGACAAGATCTTGAGCTAGATACAAAAATCAAAACTTAAAGGAAAGAAATTGATAAATTGGTTTTCATCAATATTTAAAAATTTTAGTCACTAAATGACATCTCTATGAAAAAGAAAAGAGAGCTGGGCATGGTGGCTCACTCCTGTAATCCCAGAGGTTTGGGAGGATAAGGCAGGAAGATCGCAAGTTCAAAGCCAGCCTCAGCAACAGCAAGGTGCTAAGCAACTCAGTGAGACCCTGCCTCTAAAAAGAAAAAGACAAGTCACTGACTGAAAAAAAAGAACTGTCTGTAAGTTGATCCTTATATCCAGTATATGCAAATAACTTCTTTAAATCAATAAGATGATGATGAAAGACTCAATTA
Organism: Ictidomys tridecemlineatus; assembly: GCF_052094955.1. Taxonomy (NCBI): domain Eukaryota; kingdom Metazoa; phylum Chordata; class Mammalia; order Rodentia; family Sciuridae; genus Ictidomys; species Ictidomys tridecemlineatus. Next base: position 88,411,251 of record NC_135488.1, on the reverse strand, counting down.
AAAATGTGCATAATGCCTCCAACTGCTAATACAAGCATACATAGCCAAAGACCAATAGGCATACTTAATATCACTAGTCATCAGGGAAATGAAAATTAAAACCACAATAAAATAGTACTTGCTTCAAACTAAATGAATGACAAAAATTAAAAATGTTGTTAATAATGTAGACACACCACAACTTTCATACATTGTTAGTGTAAAAAACATTACAATTACATTGTATGAGCTTGAATCGACAATTGTTGGGTTCATGGAAGATTCTTTACTCTTCCCTCCCTACTTTTGTCCATGTATGAAAGTCTCTAAAATAAAAACTTTAAAAATGGGGAGAGTTTCAGTGAGAAATCTATCGTCAATTGGACTACAGGCCATACATGTTATATTCTGGCAAAGAACTTGCCTACATTTTGCTCACGGCCTGAGACCACATGAGGCTGAATTTAAAAGTAATGGGTGAATTATCTGGTAGAGGAAATTTCAGCACAATATTCAAGGAGATATTGCTATCAGTTTTTATCCAGGTTTACTGTGAGAATCAAGAGCAGAAAGTTTTTTTAAATTTTCAGTTTGACCAGAAAAGTGTGTGAAAAACTGGGGGTAAGGAGGGTGTGATTGTTGAAGAGATTGCAGCCACTAATGATATGCTAAGTCAGTTCTGCAGAAACTATATATGAATGCACAAGTACTAGGAAAGATGCCTTGAGGCTCAGGAATTTGCAAGACCATACCCATCACAGGCTCAAGAGTATAAAAGTAAAAATTCCTTTAAGATCCTGAGGATGCTCACATCCTTGTTTCACCATGCCCAGCCACCCAGGCACTCAGAGATTGCTGCAACCATGATTCCAGAAGGTGCAACTACTACACAAGCTTGTGGCAGATCTTGGCATCATCCATGTGATACTGTCTATGGAAATGCAGGATATCGGAGTTAGGTGGTAGTGCAGACTTCCTCTGAGATTTTAAAGCAAGACTTCAGAGGCCAGGCAAAGTATAGCAGGGTCAGAATCCCTGCATGCTGTTTGTCAGAGGGCAATGCATGAAGCTTTGAAGTCACATGGACTGTCCAGGAAAGCTGCTGGTCAGAAAGACAACCAAGTTATGAAAGAGGCCATGAGCACTACACCTGGCAAGGTCAAAACCTTTTGGAGGGACAATCTCACCACCATGTGCCCCAGATGCTATAGGCAGAACTACAGAAAATGTTTGCTCAACTGGATTTAGGACTTGTTTTGTTCCCATTCCTTTCTATGCCCCTACTCCTCCCTTTTGGAATGGAAATTGTTTACTCTATGCCATTATATATCAGATATATGTAACTTTCTTGTGATTCTTATAGGAGCTCACAGCTTTGGGTCACAAATGAGACTTTGGACTTGGACTTTTGGGCAATGCTGAAAAAAATTAAGACTATGGGGACTCTTGGAGACAAACTAAATGTACTTTGTATTGTGAGATGGACCTTAGCTTTTGGGGCCTAGAAGTGGAATGTTATGGTTTGGATATGAGATATCCCCCCAAAACTCCTGTATTGATGAAAGAATATTTAGAAGTGAAATTATTAAATTCTGAGAGTTGTAACCTAATCAGTCCAACCTATTTGAATGGTCTGAATGATAACTATAGGCAGCTAGAGCATGATTGTATGAGGTGGGTCACTGGGAGTGTGCCCTGGAAGTGTTCATCTTCCTTGCAGCCACTTTCCCATTTCTTTTTCTGCTTTCTGGACACCATAAGCAGAGCAGCACCCCTCTGCCACACCCTTCTACCATAACATTCTCCTCATCTTGGACCCAGAGTGATAGATTGACCATGGACTGAACTTCTGAAACTATGAGCTCAAAATAAACTTTTCCTCCTCTAAGTTGTTTATTTCTGGAACTTTTGTCACAGCAATGAAAAGTTTGACTAAAATGTGATTCTAGTCAGGCAGGCTAACAAAGAGCCAATACAGGTACCACCCATTCCAATCATTTTCTGCTGTCTGTCTCTCTTAACCCTAACTTCCTCACCACTTGCTTGTGCATTGATGATTGGAGGAACAACTGAGTCACTTGCTTGGACTTTCCAATGAGGAAGAGGTTAGAGGCAAGTCTCTGGGTTGACCTTTCAGTTCTGCAGAAACTATATATGAATCACAAAGAAGTTGAGCCAACAATTCATAGAAACTATAGAATCATGCTATTTCACCAGCAAAGAAGTCATCTTTCATTTTCCTCTGAGGAGCATTCTTTAAAAACAAGAAAGAACAATCTATAAAGTGTTGTTGTCAATGACTACATCAAAAATATGGCATAAAATCCCATTATTTGATTTGGAAAGATCTAGGAGCATCATCTACTTCACCCATCTCCCTTGTTTTACAAATAAGGGAACTGAGACTGGAAAGGTGAAGTGATTCACCTATAGTCACCCATCTGGTTGGAAGCAGATAATCTGACTTTCCAACCAGGGCTTTCCTCCCTGAACCACATGGCCTCTCCACCTGTCATCTTCTAGCCAAAATTAGACCATGAGACCCCGTGGTGACAAGATAATGTGAACACTGACACTGATATCTTAAACTCATCTCTAAATGTGACTTCCCAGATCTGTGTCATGACAGTTGCTTGTTCAGAGGGAAAATTTTTAATGCTGAGAAAGGAAGTAAATGTCAGCAAACTTCCTGCTGGCTTCCCTAAGAGGTGCTTAATCCAGAAGGTAGGCACTGAGAGAGCCACCCAACACAGCACCAAGTTGTTTCAGGCACGTGTGCATAATGTTCCTGATAAAGTCTAGTCAGCCCCCAAATCATTGTTTCTGGCATTACTCAGTCTGCAGGCCTAGGTGCTGCCATCCCAGAAGCTGGTCCAGTTGCTTCAGAGATCAGCAGAGTCCCCTGTTGTCTTCTTCTCTGCCCCTACTCTGCACCCTCACCAACACACCCTCTGCTGAGCCCTCTATGACTAGGTGAAGGCTTACACAAGGGCCCCTTCCCTCATGAATTAGGTATTCATCTTTGTTGCGGATGAGGTGTAGATGGTGGGGACATGGAGGTGGCAGACCCCACAGCCCAGGGAAAGTTCCTTCCAGCTGGATATAGAAGGCAGGCATCAATGAGGCAATGACTTAGAGCAGCTCATCTAAATTAAGATGAGCTCTCCTAAGTCATGAACTTAAGCACAGTTCTAACCATTTGTAGAGGAAAAGACCAGAGATGTCACAGGGTTCCTTAGAGCTGAGGAGTAAAACCCAAAGAGGATCAGCAGAGGGCAGCTTTATGCAGCCCACACCATAGAATTCTCTAACAAAGCCCTGTTGGTTCCCTTTATAGCACATAGGAATTTGGGATTATAAATTCAATTTTTTAATTTGCTAACTCATCTTCTTCTTCCCCAACCTGATCAAGTTTTCCAGGACAGCACTTCAGATTTAATACACACTCAAATAAATACTGCTAGAATTGTTAAATAAATACAGAGCTGTAAGCAACATCCTTGTTCCTAAAGAAAGGGAAACCCTTGCAAAGGCCAACAAATTTTTGTATTTGTAAGAAGGACTGATTAATACCGATTCCTGTTTTTTCCACTCACCTGCCAAACTGGGAATCCACCCCCACCATGTAAGGTAATAACAACAGCTAACATATGAAAGAACTCTCCTGGGTATGGAGAACTTTGATATCTTTAAGTTGACTCTTGCAAATATCATCTTTGTTTTTTAGTATCCTTAGTCAATTTGAAAATGTAGACATCATGTTTTTAAAAAAATAAAATGCCTTATCCAAAGTAACTGCATGAATGAATAGGAAATACTTGTTTCACCAGCAAATCCAACACTCTTCCTCAACTCCTACCATGATCCCATCTCTGAACATATACCAGAGACAGGTACTTTCATCCCATTTCTGCAGAAGGCAAACAGGGACTTCAAGAAAATATTGACTTGGCTAGTAGCAGTTAGGCCAAGAGCTAAAACTCCCCCTTAGATAAGAGGGTTTGAAATATGAAAAAAAGGGATGGAGGAGCAAAGAGGCTTTAATATTCTCCCAAGGTGGAAGGAAAATAAAGGAGAAGACAATAGAGGAAATGGGAGTGTTTCTAGGTCAAAGAGAAGTGGATGGAGGCCAAAAAGTCACTAGTTCATAAGGCCAAGTGACTTAGCTGTCTTTGTAACCCTAGTTTTTATCACCCATAGAATGTCCTATAATTGATGAGTGAGAGAAGAAAAGGAATGAAATGGCAATGGGGCTAGGAAGAAGTTGACCAGATGTCCCTTACTGGGTAAGATGGCTCCAGGTTCAATCTTTATATTTGTGTCTACATCAGCAGTCCCAGATACCCAGGAGGCTGGGGTGAATATAGCAGATTTTCCTTCTTATTTCAAATGGTATCACACATTGCATTTTTAAGTATATTCTCATACATTATTCTATTTATTGATATACAAAAAAAAACCAACAGAGAAAGTCACAAAGATCAAAATTGTACTGCACAGGACCTGATGCTCAGAAAGATTGAAATAACAGATTCTACATGTTCTGCCCCAAAACCTTTGCTTGTTACAGAATCAGGTATATAAGTATCTGAACACTATAGGACATCACTCACAGAAAGACTAAGCCAACCAACATCACATAGTGAGAGGTGCATTTCACATCATCAATTTCTGCATTTTTAAAATGCACATTTAATCTCTACTACTGGGCCCCTGGATGGCCCAAGGCATTCTGGCAGTGCATATGAAAAAAGGAAAAAGTGCAAATGAGCATCCTTCAGAACTAGATAGAGAAATTAAGATGGAGAGTCAGTGAGTGGTTATGTTCCAAAACTGGCAAGATAGAGGAGAGAAGCAAAAACTAACATTTCTTGAGTGCCTCGTATGTGCCTACCTCTAACTAGACACTTTATAGACAATATGTCTTAAGTATCCACAATAGTACTTCTCAATCCACAGTATTAGGCTATTTAACAAACAAGGAAACAGAAGTTCAGGGGTGACCTCACCTTCTGAAGTAAGACAGTTGAAAGATAACAAAGCCATGACTCAAACTCAAGCCCACAGGACTCCAAAACCCACCTCTTGATATTCTTTATCCTGCCAAACTAATGATATCAGCAAATTGCTAGGGTTATTACCCTAATATTACTATCAGTACCATGGAGACAGAAATGCCATAAAATGGAATTGTTTTTATAAGAGACTGTCAGTTGGCTACCCGTCCATTCTTTCTTCCTCTTCTTCGAGGAATCCCCGTTCTGTTCAACTATTCATATATTTCCCATGTATCCAACATGACGCATTTCTAACTCTGGGATAGGTTCTGATTAGTCTAAATGAATCAATGGATGGCATTTTCCTGGTGAGTCTTGCTAATCACAGAGTGGGCATAGGACCTAAATTTCCCCAATCAGATTAAATAAAAGAACTTACATTTCATATATAGGAAGGCATCTTTCTCTCACTCTCTCCCTTCTCATGGCCATTCTCTCCATTTTCCTCTTCCCCTTCCTTTCTTCTTGAATGAGAGGAGGAGCACCCATTTTCCCAATTTCCATTGGTAGCTCTCTCATGACCAGGAGCACAATTAATCTGAAGACAAAAGAGTTGTGGATAACATATCGTAGATACAGAGACAATTTAGCCTCTTGTTGCTATTTCTGAGGTACTGAGTCAATCAATTATGAAACTTACACCACTTTTGGAGTTACTGTTATACAAAATAATAAATTTCCTATTTGTTTAAATTAGTTTGTACCAGAATTTATGTTATTTGCTGTCAGAATCTTGAGAGATTTTTTAGCATCTTTTTAAATGTTTTAGCATTTTTTAAAATTTTTTTGTAGTTGTAGATGGACTGAATGCCTTTATTTTATTTGTGTATTTTTATGTGGTGCTGAGAATCAAACCCAGTGCTTCACTGGTGCTAGGCAAGTGCTCTGCCACTGAGCTAAAGCCCCAGCCCGGAGTCTGCTATTTTCATGAAAGATAATAAAATGCTGGAGGTATAGCTTAATGGTAGGATGCTAGCCTAGAATACATGAGACTCTGGGTTTGGCCCCCAGCACCAAAAAAAGAAAGAAAACAAGGAAGAGGAAGAGAAAGAAAGCAACTCAAGTTAAGGTGGGAGTAGTTAATGCAGAAAGGCAAGTTTGGTTCATGTACATTTCTCCTATAATCTAGTACTTTGAAACCCATCAGTGATCTTTGACATCAAGTGCTGACACAGCATGATGGACAGGACCCCTAACTTCTTTCATCCTGTCCTGGTGCCAACCTAGTGCCTTTGGATTTGACAGAAAAAAGGCCAAAACTCATGACATATGACTATGGAGGCTAGAAACCATTTGAATTTGTTTCAATTAAGCATCTGGGTACAGAAAGGAAAACTTTGGTGAGTTTTGAAAATCCTCCCACTGGGTGGTTGTAAAACAGCAATTTGAGCAAAAAAAAAAAGAAGTTCTGAGTAAGCAATGAAAAGAGTAAGATCATGTCAACCATGGCGTTGGTTAGGGCACGCCAAATTTTTATTCTTCATTTTGTAGGTGAAGAATGTCTGAGATTAGGAAGAGGTGGGAAATAAGGATAATGGAACAAAATGAGCCGTTTCAAAAGGGAAGAGGGATCCCAGGAGCTAAAGGTATCTGTGACACTCCAGCACTTTTGATAGCCTAAAGGCTTTGGGATCTTCTAGAGACAGTATGTGAGAGAAGGCTCATTTCTTAGCACATATGAGGCAATCTCTGAAGATTACTGAGAAAATCCAAAAGAGTTTCAGAGGATGAGGTTCCTTCAGTTATGATTTCAGGACTTGGAGCTATCAATGCTGAGGTATTGGCTTTTGGGGCTTATTTCGTTTCACAGGTTTCTGAATCCTGAGATATCCAGAAAACAGTAATATTTCTAGGGGCACCATTTCATTTCAGTTTTTCTAAGACTTCCTTGATTTTAGCGATGAAGGCCTCATGTTTCTGGAAATCCTTCAGTCCCAGGCTAAAATGGTTGATTACGCTGTAAGCATGCCCTACCCATATGATATTGTTGAATGTTCCCCTCCAAAACTCATGTGGAAATTTAATCCCCAAAGCAACAATATTGAGGATTAAGAACTTCAATAGGTGATTAGATCATGAGAGCTTTGCATTCATGAAAGCTTATGGGAGTGGGTTAGTTATCACAGGAATGGACTCCTCATAACATGGTAATGTTCAGCCCTCTTTCTCTTTGTCCTAGTCACCATCTGCCATGGAATGGTGCAGCAAGAAGGTCCCCACCAGATGCCCAGTCAATGCTGGCACTGTTCCCTTGGACTTACTAGCCTCCAAAACCATGAGCAAATAAACCTCTTTTATTTATAAATTAAAAGTCTCAGATTTTCTGTTATAGCAGTAGGAAGCAGACTAAGACATCACCCAACTCAGAATGAACATATCCCACACTGACCATTTTCTTAGTCTACATCAGAATTGTTCAACAAGATGTAGCAAAACTAAAAGCTGGTTATTCTTACTCTCATGGGCCTCACTTGAGCTACTAAAGTTATAGCCTGGTTAGCAAGCAAGGAACATCCTAAGTAGAAGAAACCTGGACCTGGAGAAATGAAGAGGGCAGTGGATGATATCAAGGCGATGGCAAAAATCCCCAGTGCACTAAGTACCGCATGCCAGATGTCAACCCTTGCTTACTTTGGGAAGCTGCCAAACACCTAATGAGCAAAAGAAAGGCTAGTTCAGATGCCTCTTAAAAATAAATTAGCCAGGGAACAATTAAAGGCCTTGAATGAGCAATTAGCCCAACTGGCAAAGACTTATAAATTCTCCCTTGATCAAAACAGTTAATTGAAATTATCAGCCTTTGGAGGCAAATTACTCTTTTTGAAATTAGTGAATGTGGCATTAGAGTGATGAAGAGCTACAAGAAAAAGGTCAACAAAGCACTTATTCAGAAAGAAGAGGTCTAAATGCTTTATTCAAAGCCACAATAATTCAATCAACAATGTATTTAGCCAACATGGGAATCTTTGACTATTATGTTGAATATAACATGGTATACCTTTATTATCTTGGAGTAGGTAGGTTATAACCCAAATCTAGACAAGGAAAATAAAGTCATAGGTAAACCAAGTATTCTGATGTGTCACCCAAAGTCAGTCATTGGTATGAGCACTGAAATAGAAGTTTCCATACACTGTCAAATTTGGTCTATACACTTCAACTCTGATTTAAAAGCACCCTGTCTTTCATTTTCATTGCAGCATATATGTTCAGTAAGACTTAGTCATTTTAATTGCACTATTGTAGATATCCCAATTGTTTTGACCAGTGGCCCTCAAAAAGAAACAAATTTGCCTCACCAGGGACCATTTAGCTATCCCTGCAGGCATATTTATTTTTTATGCCTGGGGAAGAGAGTACTCCTGGCATCTGGTAGGTAGAGACCAAGGATGCTGCTAAACATCCTGTAATACACGGGTCAACTTCTCACAATAAATTAATTACCCAGGCAAAAATGTCAGTGGTGCCATTGTTAAGGGGCTTTAATTCAGACATAGTCGAATTTGACATCTGAATTCATTCCAACCATAAAACAAAAGGCTCTCTTTGACAAATTCATGACACTGACAAGATAAATGGAAATGTTATTTTAATTGAGTAACCACATAACAGTAGTTGAAAAACTTCTTTGCATATTAACATTGAGTATAAGAATGACAATATTTTTGTCTTTTCCTTCAAACCAATCTGTTAGGATTGGCTATATCTTATTAACTATAAGTTCTTCAAAGCACTAGCACCATATATCAATTTAAATCTTCCATACTTCATATATTTTTCTTATTGACTGCATTTCTCTACACCATTGAACCAATTATTCAAAAATATTAGGGTTTTTTCTTATTATAATAAGAGTTAGAGCTAGAGAGAGAGAAATAGAGATATATGAAAGTTATTCCAAACTGAGCTAAATTCACAGATTGTTTTTTGTTGTTGTTTTGTTTTCGGGGTTGAACCACTGAGCTATATCTCCAGAACTTTTTTTTTTAAACAGGGTCTTGATAAGTTGCTGAGACTGATCTTGAACTTGCAATCCTCCTGTCTCAGTCCCCTAGTCATGGAATTACAGGCATGCATCACCACAACCAGCTTGATTTTTTTATTTTTAAGCAAACTTCTCTTTAATTAGAACTCAGCTAAAAAGAGATATTATTTTTATAGTTTTATAATCTAGTTAATCATCCAGGCTTTTTAAAATAGCAAAACAACTACTGTCTCTTCACCCAAAGCTTGGCTTCAGGAGCTAAATTTTTGGCTGGGGTTTTAAGAATATATTTTATTCCCAAGTATTTAACATTTATTACCTGAGAGACTCCTTTGTCAACAGAGCACATATTAAACCAGTTACTGGAAGTATGTTACAATTATATATGTTAATTTGCATAAGATAAACTTGCCTCCCCAGGGTCTGCTGAGACACTAGCTAAATGGTAAGCCCGACTTGTATTATCAAAACTCACATAAACAGAAAAGCCAAATCCCCACATGTAGCATAAAAATATGAATTACACGATTCAGTAAGCATTCCTAAGAGAAATGGCAGCTTCTGAGGAAAAACATATATATTCCAAGGAAAGCCAGAATCTTTGATGAGTCACAGATTTTCATCTGGTTGGCTTTTTCTGGAGGAGTGAAGGAGTGCCCTTAGAAACAATGAGAATGCACATAGCTAAAATCGTAGTGTCCTTGCCAGTATTTTTATTGGCCATTGCTGTTTGGTTTATATTGTAAAATCTTCCTTTCCAACCCTGAAAACAAGGGAATAACTCCAAGAGGACAAGCTCAGATGTGGTGGAGTCCTTGAATCTAACAATACTATGCCACAGGGCTGACTGTGACCTTGAACCCTCTCATACAGGGCTGTTACTGGCTGGGTAAAGAAAGGCTGTATGGCCCAAATTAAATATCTACAAGTCCTTTTATCATATTATTATGATTAATAGACTACTTCTAGAGTGGTTCTAGGTTTTCAGAAAAATTGAGCAGAAGGTACATACAGTTCCCACACACAATCTTCACCCCTGCCCTCAGTTTTCCCTATAATTAACATCTTGCATTAGTGTGATATATCTGCTAAAACTGAGAACCAATATTGATACATGATTGTTAAAGTTCATAGTTTATATTAAAGTTCACTTATTGTCTTGTAGAGTTTTCACAGGTTTTCCAAATGCATAAAGTCATATATCCATTATTACAGTGTCTCACAGGAAAATTTCATTGCCCTAAAAATGTCCTACCTCCACCTAGTCATCTCTTCCTCAGCCCTTGGCACCAATCTTTTTAATGCCCTTAGAGTTTTGTTTTTTTCTAAAATGTCATATAACTGGAATCATATGATACATAGCTTTTTCAGACTGGCTTATTTCACTTGACCACATGAACTTAAAGTGGATTCATAACTTATGGATTCATAGTTCACTTTTCAACTATTGAATAATATTCCACTGTATAAATGTACCATAATTTGTTTATCTATTGAACTACTGAAGGACATTTGCTTGCTTCCAAAATTTGCAATTCCCTAATAACTATGATACTGAGCATCTTTAAAAATGCTTATTTGCCGTCTGGATATTCCCTGTGGTGAAACAACTCCTGAGTTATATTTTCTTATGATTGTTTTTAAGAGATATTTTTGCCTGTTTTGGATACATTCCTTATCAGATATGTATTTTGCATATACAGAATTTTCTTGAAGTTCTTTCTTCAGAGCATAAATTTTTTAATGAAATTGTAGATGAAACCCACCTTTATCAGTATTTTCTTCCATAGGTCATGCTTTTGATATTCTATCTAAAAATTCATTGCCAAACTCAAGTCAACTATAAATTTCATAGATTAAAATCTGGAGGCAGGGCTCATAAATTCAAGCCATCTCCCAAATAAGTGGTTCCCATCAGCCAAGGGCAATCCTTCAAAGAATGGTGAAAGGTGGGTGGTATGAGCCAGATTTGGCAATACCTTTAGTACCTGGATTAAGGTATACTGACCCAATTAAATGGATTGGGTCTGAACACAAATATCAATGCCTACACTCAAAAGTTAAAAGCAATACATACAGATTGAGTTACAAAGAAAAACTGAATTCTATGTTATACACGCTAATACTGACCAAGATAAACATGTAGACCAATGGGATAGAAAAGAGATCAAATAAAAGCCCATATATAAAAAGTGAACTGATTTTTGGCAAGGCTGCCACAAAAGAAAAACTAGTCTCTTCAACAAAAAACAAAATAAAATAAAACAAAACTGGATATCCATATTCAGAAGAATAAAATTGAACTCCTATATTATGCCATACATTAATAATCAATTAAAAATGAAATAAAGACTTAAACATAGGACCTAGAACTGTAAAACTTCTAGGAGTAATATAGGGGAAAAACATCTTGACATTGGTCTTAGCAATGACTTACAGGGTAGACACCAGAAGAATAAGCAACAAACACAAAATTAAACAAATGGAACTATGTCAAAACAAAAAGTTTCTGAGAACAAAGGAAAAAATCAGCAGAGTGAAAAAGCAACTTACAGAATGAGAGAGAATGTATGCAAACCACATACCTCATAAAGGCTTAATATCCAGACTGCATAAGGAAAGCAAATGAGGCAATATCAAGAAAACAAAAACTCAATTGAGAAATGACCAACAGATTTGAATAGACATTTCTCCAAAGAAAACATAAATGGTATATAAAAAGATTCTCAGCATAACCTAATCAATAGGGACATGCAAATCAAAAGTACAGTGAGATAGTTATCACTTCATACCCACTAGAAAGGCTATGAAGGTAATTTTAAAAAGGTAAGTATTGGTGAGGATGTGGAGAAATTATAATCCTTGCACACCATTAGTAGGAACATAAAATGGGGCAGTTGCTAAGGAAAACAGTAAGGAGGTTCCTCAAAAAACTAAAATAGAACAACTATATGATTAAGCAACGCTACTTCTAAGTATATATCCAAAACAACCGAAATCAGGATTTTGAACATATCTGCACCCCCATAGTCATTGTGGGATTATTCACAATAGCTGAGATAGGGAAGCCCCTCAAGTGCTCATCAATAGATAAATAAAGAAAATACTGTGTATATAAACAATGGGACATTGTTCAGCCTTTAAAATGAAGAAAACCCTATCCACAACAACATAGATGAATCTGGAGGACATTATACTAAGTAAAAGAAACAAGTCACAGAAGGACAAATATTGCATTATTCCACTTATAGAAGGGAACTAAAATGGGCAAACTTATAGAAGAAGAAAGTAGAACAGTAGTTTTCAGGGGCTGAGGAGGAAGAATTAGAAGTTACAGTTGAACCGGTATAAAGTTTCAGTTATATGAGATAAGTCCTAGAGAAGTTCAAGACAAATTAGTGCCTATACTTACGAATGTTATATTATACACCTAAAAATTTGTGAAGAGAGCAGATCTAATTTTAAGTGTTTTTTTATAAAAGCAATAACAAATGGCACAAGGAAACTTTTAGGCATATCTTCACAATATGCCTATTATTTTGATAGTGGTGAGATTTCCTGAGTGTATACATGTGTCCAAATTCATCAAATTTTATATATTAAATATGTGTAGCTTTTGTATATCTTTTGTATATTTTCATAAAGCTGTGCCCCCCAAACAAAACGGTCAGCCTAAACCAAAATTATTTAAAAACATTAAAAATAAAGTGATATAGGAATATACTCCAGGCAACTGAAAAAATACTGGAAAGCAGTGATTGAGGTCTTCTCAGAAAAAAATATCAGGACAAAACATATTAAACAAAGAAGGAAATTTTTTAGAAAACTTGTAATGGAACCACAATTTGACCCAGTTACCCCACTTCTTGATTTATATCCAAACAATTTAAAATCAGCATATTACAGTGACACAGGCATATCAATGTTTATAGCAGCTCAATGCACAATGGCTAAGCTATGAAACCAACCTAGTGCCCTTCGACAGATGAATATATAAAGAAAATGTGGTAAATATACTCAATGGAATAAATATTACTCAGCCATAAAGAGAATGAAATTATGGCATTTACCAGGAAATGGAGGGAACTGAAGAATATCAGGCTAAGTGAAATAAGCCAGTCCCAAAATACCAAAGGCAGAATGTGCTCTCTAGTATGTGGTTGCTTACACACAATAACAAGAGGGAGAGGGAAGAATAAAAATTCATTGGATTAGACAAAGGGGAATGAAGGGAAGGGAGGAGAATAGGAATAAGACAGTAGAATGAATTGAACATAAATTTCCTATGCTTACATATGAACACATGACCAGTGTAACTCCATATCATGTACAACCAAAAAAATAGGATCAAAATTGGAATGGGCTACACTCCCTATATGTATAATATGTCAAAATACACCCTACTGTCATGTATATCTGAAAGTAAGAAATAATAAATAAAATAAAAAATTAAAAAGAAGGAAATTTTATAAAAGCAAATCATAAGTTACAATAAAAATATAGTAGTTAATGATATCTTTGTGTCACACAATATAGCAACCATATTTATAAAGGAGAACTACAAGAGGTTCCAGGAGAAATGGCAGAAATACATTAAAAATAGGAGATTTTGGGCTGAGGATGTGGCTCAAGAGGTAGCGCGCTCGCCTAGCATGCGTGCGGCCCGGGTTCGATCCTCAGCACCACATACAAACAAAGATGTTGTGTCCGCCGAAAACTAAAAAAAATAAAATATTAAAAAAAAAATAGGAGATTTTAACAAACTATTCACAGACCAAGACAGTCAAGTGGACAAATCAAAAGTAACAAAAACTATAGAAACCTAAAAAATCAATCAGATAGAGCTTAAGGATGTAAAATGAATTCTTAATATAGCAATAGAGAAAATAACTTTTTCAAGTGTACATGGGATATTCACAAAATTGGTTGCACATTAAGTCACAAACCTCAGTAAGTTTCTTTTTTAAAAGGGACATTAAAAAACAGAATGTGTGGAGAGACCAACATGTCCGCGGGTGCGGAGGGATCAATCCCGTGACCTCCTCAGCTATGCTGGCAAAGAGAGACTTCAGACCGACTGGAAGCTGTATGCTCAGGAACATCCAGCAATGTTGGGTTAAGGTGGAACTTAAGCGAGCAGTTTGAGCTTCTCAGAGGCCGCAGTGAGCTCGGGCGCGGGTAAATTCAGGCCACCCCACGCAGAGTTACTGGCTGGCTGATTGGCATCCCACAGCTGACACCAAAAAAATAGAATCAAAATTGGAATGGGCTACATTCCAACCTGCCAACGACCCGCCACAACTCAGCGCTCCAGAGACCCTCTAGCGGACTAGAGAAACAAATTTTCGGATCTTTTGTGGATCTTTTGAGGCGGTGCCAACCGAGCCTCCATGGGCCAGCAGACCAAGAGCTGAGGTGGGACTTGGGAGAGAGGGACTGGACCCACCCTTCCCATCGGACACCCCGGCAGGGAGATCAGCATCCACCATGGCAGAGAACTGACGTCACCAGAGTTCGGCGGATGGGATCGCTCTGCAGAGAGATCGGAGATCGCAGGAGTGTGACCCTCAGCTCTCCTTCTCCACACAGTGGGGAAATATCAAGGGCCCCTCCCCAGCTCTCCGTGAGCGTGATTGTTGGACCCGAGGGAGTCAGGAGGGGCGCCTGACTCTCAGCTACTGCTCCTACCAGCGCTGACAACCTAGGCCTTTTTTGCCAGCTCCTGAGGGCGTGGCTACCCGAGGGAATCAGGCAAAATAAGATGATGGACCCCAGCCCGGAGCTCCACAACCTTGGGATCTGGGTGAATGGCAAACAGAGAGAGTGCCCAGTCGTTCAAGAGAACTGGAAACCCAGGGGACTGCAGGCCTGGCGTGTAGCTAGTTCTGTGGAGAACACCACCGGTGAGTGGGGCCTGGCTGGCAGGAGAACGGGGGCGGGGAGCGGGGGATGGAGATCAGAAACTGCCCTGGGCGACCAGGATTGGAGAGCCACCCAGTGGGGGAGGAGGAGCAGCCTCACAGAGATTGTTTCCTGCTTATTCAGGGCAGAAGCTTGGCCCAGAGGGCACAGCTCCACCTACAGAAAGAGAAGATAATCGAACTCTAAGACTGCATTTATCTTTTTTTTCTTTTCAATTTTTCCCCTTTTCTTTTATTCAACCTACTTTTCTTTCTCTCATTCTCTTTAGTGACTTCTTCCTTCCCCTTCTGCTGCCTTTCCTCCCAAGCATTATGACTCCCCTTTTATGTGTAATTTACTAAATGCATATAGGCGAACATTCTGAGGTGGTCTATAGTGCTCCCAAGTCCCTAGCTACCTCGAAATACTTCAGTCCATTCTCCTGTTAATATACCCCTTCAGTAGAGCAATCTTTCAAGGTTGCCAAGATATACCAACCCCCATACCATCACATCACCTGACCTAAACATAAAGTCCCAAGACCAATCCACAGATCCCTATATGCCATCAGAATCCATATGCCTTTTATGAAACGAATTTGCTTTAAACTACAGTAAAACTCAACATCTCTAGACATAGTCTCCCATCACAAAGGAGAGATCCCAGAGATATACAAAACCAAAACAAATTAATAGGAGTATATAGTAACACAGCAGTCAAACAGAGCCGGAAAGTAACTTGAGCATCATGAAAAATCAAGGAAAAAAGGATTACAAGCAATGCAGGACAGCCTAAATCTACAGAACCTAGAGGCTTCATAAAAATGGTCAGATAAAGAACTCAAGGCATACCTGACTCAGATGGAATGGAATCTTAAAGAGGTCATTAGACAGCAAATGCAAACAATGAAAGAACACCTCAACAACGAATTACATAAACAAATTCAAGAAGTAAATCAACAACACTACTGGGAGATAGAGGTTATCAAAAATAATCAAACAATAATCCTAGAAATGAAGGAAACTATAAACCAAATTAAAAATTCAAATGAGAGTATCACTAGTAGGGTAGATCAAGTAGAAGTCAGAACATCAGACAATTTAGACAAAATATATCATCTCTAAAAGAGTCTTGTCAACTCAGAAAGGCTGGTATGAAACCACGAGCAAAATATCCAAGAGATATGGAATTTCATAAAAAAAAAAACAGAGTCATTGGGATAGATGAAGGTATAGAAGTCCAAACCAAAGGAATGAGCAATCTGCTGAATGAAATAATTTTAGAAAACTTTCCAGACATGAAAAATGAAACGGATGTCCAAATCCTAGAAGCTTACAGGACAACGAACATACAGAACCACAATAGACCAACTCCAAGACACATTATTATGAAGATATCCAACACACAGAAAAGAGGCAGATTACATTCACTGTTAAACCAATTAGGTTAACAGCTGATTTCTCATCACAGATGCTGAAAGCGAGAAGATCCTGGAACAACGTATTTCAAACACTGAAATATAATGGATTCCAACCAAGAATATTGTATCCAGCAAAATTAAGCTTCAGGTTTGACAATGAAATAAAAATCATTCAAGATAAACAAAAGTTAAAAGAATTCGAGCCAGAAAACCAGCACTGCAAAGCATTTTGGACAAAACAATACATGAAGAGGAAATGAAAAACAACAACCAAAACCAATAGTGGGAAGTACCTCAGTAAATGGAGAGTAAAAAAATAATCAAAGAGGGAAAAACAAATTAAAAATAAATAAATAAATAAATAAACAAACATGACTGGAAGTACAAACCATATATCAATAGTAACCCTAAAAGTTAATGGATTAAACTCACCAATAAAGCGACATAGGCTGGTAACCTGGATTAAAAAAAACAGATCCAACAATATGCTGCCTTAAGGAGACACATCTGATTGGAAAAGACATACACAGGCTGAAGGTAAAAGGTTGGAAAAATCATACCACTTACACGGTCCTCAGAAGCAAGCAGGGGTGGCAATCTTCATATAGAATAAAATCGACTTCAAGCCTAAGTTAATCAAAAGGGATAAAGAAGTATACTATATACAGCTAAAGGGAACCATTCACCAAAAAGACATAACAATTATCAATATTTATGCACCAAACAATGGTAATGCTACGTTCATAAAACAAACTCTTCTCAAGTTCAAGAATCAAATAGACCACAACACAATAATTATGGGTGACTTCAACACACCTCTCTCACCATTGGACAAATCCTCCAAACAAAAGTTGAATACAGAAACTATAGAACTCAATAACACAATCAATAACCTAGACTTAACTGACATATTTAGAATATATCAACCATCATCAAGCTGATATACCTCTTTCTCAGCATCACATGGATCCTTCTCAAAAATAGACCATATATTATGCCATAGGGCAACTCTTAGAAATTATAAAGGTGTATAGATAGTACCATGCATCTTATCTAATCATAATGGAATGAAATTGGAAATCAATGATAAAAGAAGGAAGGAAAAATCCTACATCACTTGGAAAATGAACAATATGTTACTGAATGATCAATGGGTTACAGAAGACATAAAGGAAAAAAATCCAAAAATTCTTAGAGATAAATGAAAATACAGACACAACATATCAGAATCTATGGGACAAAATGAAAGCAGTTCTATGAGGAAAATTCATTGCTTGGAGTTCATTCCTTAAAAAAGAAAAAACCATGATCTCATACTTCATCTCAAAACCCTAGAAAAAGAAGAGCAAAACAACAGCAAAAGTAGTAGAAGGCAAGAAATAATTAAAATCAGAACTGAAATCAATGAAATTGAAACAAAAGAAACAATTGGAAAATTGACAAAACTAAAAGTTGGTTCTTTGAAAAAATAAATAAGATCGACAGACCCTTAGCCATGCTAATGAAGAGAAGAAAACAGAGAACTCAAATTACTAGCATACAGGATGAAAAAGGCAATATCACAACGGACACTAAAGAAATACAGAAGATAATTAGAAATTATTTTGAATCCTTATACTCCAATAAAATAGAAGATAGTAAAGGCATCGATAAATTTCTTAAGCCATATGATCTGCCCATATTGAGTCAGGAGGATATACACAACCTAAACAGACCAGTATCAATTGAGGAAATAGAAGAAGCCATCAAAAGACTACCAACTAAGAAAAGCCCAGGACCAGATAGGTATACAGCAGAGTTTTACAAAACCTTCAAAGAAGAACTAATACCAATACTTTTCAAGTTATTTCAGGAAATAGAAAAAGAGGGAGCTCTTCCAAATTCATTCTACAAGACCAACAACATCCTGATTCCGAAACCAGACAAAGACACTTCAAAGAAAGAAAACTACAGACCAATATCTCTAATGAACTTAGATGCAAAAATCCTCAATAAAATTCTGGCAAATCAGATACAAAAACGTATCAAAAAAATTTTACACCATGATCAAGTAGGATTCATCCCTGGGATGCAAGGCTGGTTCAATATATGGAAATCAATAAATGTTATTCACCACATCAATAGACTTAACCATAAGAACTACATGATCATCTTGATAGATGCAGAAAAAGCATTCGACAAAGTTCAGCATCCCTTTATGTTCAAAACACTAGAAAAACTAGGGATAACAGGAATTTACCTCAACATTGTAAAAGCTATATATGCTAAACCTCAGGCTAGCATCACTTTGAATGGAGAAAAATTCAAAGCATTCCCTCTAAAATCTGGAATAAGACAGAGATGCCCTCTCTCACCACTTCTATTCAATTTAGTCTTCGAAATACTAGCCAGAGCAATTAGACAGACAAAAGAAATTAAAGGCATAAAAGTAGGAAAAGAAGAACTTAAATTATCACTATTTGAGGATGATATGATACTATACCTAACAGACCCAAAAGGGTCTACAAAGAAACTACTAGAGCTAATAAGTGAATTCAGCAAAGTGGCAGGATATAAATCAACACACATAAATCAAAGGCATTCCTGTATATCAGTGACAAATCCTCTGAAATGGGAATGAGGATAACCACCCAATTCACAATATCATCAAAAAAATAAAATACTTGGGAATCAACCTAACAAAAGAGGTGAAAGACTTATACAATGAAAACTACAGAACCCTAAAGAGAGAAATAGAAGATCTTAGAAGATGGAAATATATACCCTGTTCATGGATAGGCAGAACTAACATCATCAAAATGGCCATATTACCAAAAGTACTCTATAGGTTTAATGCACTGCCAATCAAAATCCCAATGGCATTTCTCATAGAAATAGACAAAGCAATCATGAAATTCCTCTGGAAAAATAAAAGACCCAGAATAGCAAAAGCAATTCTAAGTAGGAAGAGTGAAACAGGTAGTATAGCGATACCAGACTTTAAACTATACTACAGAGCAATAATAACAAAAACAGAATGGTACTGGTACCAAAACAGGCAGGTACACCAATGGTATAGAATAGAGGACACAAAGACCAATCCACAAAATTACAACTACCTTATATTAGACAAAGGTGCTAAAAGCATGCAATGCAGATAGGATAGCATCTTCAACAAATGGTGCTGGGAAAACTGGAAATCCATATGCAACAAAATGAAACTGAATCCCTTTCTCTCACCATGCACAAAAGTTAGCTCAAAGTGGATCAAAGAGCTTGATATCAAATCAGAGACTCTGTGCCTGATAGAAGAAAAAGTTGGCTCCGATCTACATATTGTGGGGTCAGGCTCCAAATTCCTTAATAGGACACCCATAGCACAAGAGTTAATAACTAGAATCAACAAATGGGACTTACTCAAACCAAAAAGTTTTTTCTCAGCAAAAGAAACAATAAGAGAAGTAAATAGGGAGTCTACATCCTGGGAACAAATTTTGACTCCTCACACTTCAGATAGAGCCCTAATATCCAGAGTATACAAAGAACTCAAAAAATTAAACAATAAGATAACAAATAACCCAATCAACAAATGGGCCAAAGATCTGAACAGACACTTCTCAGAGGACGACATACAATCAATCAACAAGTACATGAAAAAATGCTCACCATCTCTAGCAATCAGAGAAATGTAAATCAAAACCACCCTAAGATACCATCTCACTCCAGTAAGATTAGCAGCCATTATGAAGTCAAACAACAACAAGTGCTGGTGAGGATGTGGGGAAAAGGGTACATTTGTACATTGCTGGTGGGACTGCAAATTGGTGCAGCCAATTTGGAAAGCAGTATGGAGATTCCTGGGAAAGCTGGGAATGGAACCACCATTTGACCCAGCTATTCCCCTTCTTGGACTATTCCCTAAAGACCTTAAAAGAATGTACTATAGGTATACTGCTACATCAATGTTCATAGCAGCACAATTCACAATAGCTAGACTGTGGCAGCAATCTAGATGCCCTTCAATAAAAAAAAAATGTGGCATTTATACACAATGGAGTATTACTCAGCACTAAAAAAAATGACAAAATCATGGCATTTGCAGGGAAATGGATGGCATTAGAGCAGATTAGGCTAAGTGAAGCTAGCCAATCCCTAAAAAACAAATGTCAAATGTCTTCTTTGATATAATGAGAGCAACTAAGAACAGAGCAGGGAGGAAGAGCAGGAGGAAAAGAGCAACATTAAACAGAGATATGAGGTGGGAGGTAAAGGGAGAGAAAAGGGAAATTGCATGGAAATGGAAGGAGACCCTCATTGTTATACAAAATTACATATGAGTAGTTGTGAGGGGGAAGGGAAAAAAACAAGGGAAAGAATTAAATTACAACAGATGGGGTAGAGAGAGAAGATGGGAGGGGAGGGGAGGAGGGATAGTAGGGGATAGGAAAGGTAGCAGAATACAACAGTCACTAATATGGCATTATGTAAAAATGTGGATGTGTAATCAATGTGATTCTGCAATCTGTATTTGGGGTAAAAATGGGAGTTCATAACCCACTTAAATCGAATGTATGAAATATGATATGTCAAGAGTTTTGTAATGTTTTGAATAACCAATAAAAAAATTATAACTAAGTGCTGAAAATGTTTGTCAATTATAATAATTTTATATTCTTTCTATTAAAATGTATATTGAGCATTAAAAAAATAGAATGTGTGGGCTGGGGCTGTAGTTCAGTGGTACAGTGCTTGCCCAGCCTGTGTGAGGCCCTAGGTTTGATCATCAGCACCACATAAAAATAAATAAATTGAATAAAGGTATTATGAAAAAAATAGAATGTGTGTGGATGCTAATGATTCCCAAGGATCCATGGCCTTATCTGAATATCAACAATATTTGTGCCATTCTTATAACCAGGAGAATATGGGGGAATGGTGGGATGAAGTCAACAGCCCTATGTGGATTATCTATGGAAAAGATCACATGTCAGGAAGCTGTAGCAACCTCTAGGACCTCCAGCTGACAGCCAGCCAGTAGAAGTCTGTGTCTTCTGCTACAGTAAACTAATTCTACCAACAACCTGAATGAGCTGGAAAGCAGATTCTTCCCCAGTTGGGTCTCCAGATGAGATGGCAGCCTAGCTGATACCTTGAATACAGTTGTGTGAGACTCCAAGCAGAAGATCCAGCTAAGCCACACAAACATAGATTCTTGACCATCAAGAACCGTGAGAAAAATATGTATTGAATCTATGAAACAACAAAAAACATACAGAAATGGAGTGCTGCTGTAACAAATACCTGGGAATTGGCTTTGGAACTGGGAAGTGAATGGAGGCTGGATGAATCTTGAGTGGTGTGACAGAGAAAACATCTTTGATAAACTGGTGGAAATTTCGACTTTAATCTGCTATCAAGGACTCAAAAGGATAGGCAGAACATATTACCTGGAAATGAAGGAAAGGCCATCCTTGTTAATAGCACTTCATGGAAGTATCTTTTGCATTTATGTGGAGAGCAGAATGTGTAAGGATGACATTGGTTATATAGCTAAGATTTCCAAGCAAAATGTTGATGGCAGTTTCTGGTTTCTTCTTGCTGCTTATAATAAAATATATAGGAGGAGAGATTATGTTAAACAAAAGAGATGAGGACTTGATAATTTTGAAATTTCTTAGCCTCTCCAGATAGTAAGACATGAAAACTAAGAGATTTAATATCAGGAAAGTAAGCATTAGAGAAAAGGACAAGAGTATGGTTATACCGACTTGTTAAAAACTCAGGAAGAGCAGAAGATCAGATCATTCCGTTGTGAGAAGGACCTTTTCAAGAAATGAAAACTGCACTCACAGATGTTCTTCATCAGCCAGAGGGCCTCCAGGAGGCCTAAGAGTGTGGCCCTCAACCATCTGAGCAGGTGGCCAGTATATAAAAGAGTTTCCTTGAAAAAGATCCACCCATACGACTTTTGTCAAATAGAGTGAACCTCAGGGAAATCTGCAGGGCATTCACAAAAATTCTTGAGAAAATTGTTTTAGCAGAAGTAATACTAATTCAGACAAGAAAGGGCTGAAAAAGTACAAAATGACAGGAGATGATCAGACCTCTAAAATGCTCCTGGCAATAGGCAGGCTGATGAGACCACTCATTGGCTTAAGTGCTGTCATGGAACAGCAGAGGACAGCACCAGAGCTCCAAGGACAGAGACAAGAGCTGCAGAGGACTATTCCATTTTCTGTAGGTTCAAAATGTTTCAAAATAAATCACTGGAAAGAAAAAAGAGTAATAGAGATAGGCTTAAGAGTCAACAACCAAATGCAATACATTTAAATCATGGTTTGAAAAATACTATCAGGGGAAATTGAATACAGATAATATTGGATGAAATTAGATAATTGTTTTTAATCAGGCAGAATGTGCCAATTGTATATGGTTGCATATTAGAAAATATGTATAGTGTGTGTATATATGTACATGTATATACAGAGAGAGAACATAAAAACTACTTCATTTCTAAAATATATGAACACTTGGTTGAAAATTAAAGTTTATTTTAAATTACAAAAATCTAAATACAATACTTGTGAGAAATGTTGAGGAGTAAGTGAAAAAAAGTGACAAAATGTCAACATGTGATGGGTATGTGGAGATCATTACCTTGGGCTCTCCTTTTGTGTGTTAAACTTTTCCTTAATAATATATTAAAATTAAAATTTAAAAAAACAAGGGAATAAGGACAAGCTCAGTTGGTAGAGCATTTCCTTGTATGTACAAGGCCCTGGGTTCAATTCCACAGCACTACAAAAAAAAATCAAAAAACAAACTGTGGCTCAGGAAGTAATACACATTACACATTACATTGGAAATCAATGCAATGGCATCTCCCTCCAATGTTCTCATCACCTGGTGTTCACTGTTCCCGTTCTCAAGTAAGCACACTGAGAATGATCATAAGACTTGCTGGGGAGGCTTGTGCCCTCAATGACTCTCTAAGATACAGCAGCTTGAAACCCTGCCATCCTAAATTATTCAACAACCTGGCAGTCCACAATGAAAAAGGTAAAACAGCATCTCTCACCAAAGTGGTTTTAAATGACGTGTCCAGCCATGCAGATCCCCTGACAACTCAGAGGGGGCACAGAAGCCTAGCAACCATCCCACAAAATAAACATACTTCAAAACATTATGTTGTACACATACAAGTACATACAATTTTATATGTTGATTCAAACTTTGTTTTAAAGTCTTACAAAATTAAAACAAGAAGAAATAAGAAAACTTCGAAATGTTTTTAAAAACAATGGATTACTCTTGCAACCCATAATGACACATTCTTATGCCTCCCCCCCACATGTTCCCTTGCCCAGCCAGGTCCGCTATCTGTTCCATTGAGACAGCCAGAGGCAGCTCGTCTTTCATAGCCACATTCCACAGAAACAATTGTGCCTTCCAGCTCATTCCAAGGGAAGTTCAACAGAAAGTGGGGATGGCTGTATTTCCCAATTTCTGAACTCTGAGATACTGAACCAAAATTAGACATGCAGAGAAGTCTCTGGCCCCTACTCCCCGAAATGAGGGAATGCATGTGTTTCTACAAGTGCAGAGGCACCAAGGTAAAGCACGGTCTCCCAAAATCATCTGGAGAGCTTCAAAATATAGATGACTACACCTGGGTCTCCCCTCTGCCCTGCCTAAGGCTGATCAGCCTCTCCCCAGAAAGAGGCTCAGGCATGTGTTTGGGTTTGGTATTTAAGCCTCCAGTATAATTTAAATTTTTTTTACATACCAAAGTGACCTGAATGGCTCTTGAAACAAGTTCAGATAAGGAAGATAAGGGGATAATGTCCTGGGATGGGTCTGTGAAATTCCTGTCAGAATGTTCTAGAACCTCATCTGAAATGGATTTGGTAATGGTCCCAAGGGTCACCTAAGAACCGGCAGCAGAATGCCTGCATAAGAATCACTCAGAGCTTATCAAAACACAAAATAATAGGCCCATCCAGAAACTCTGAGTTGGTAGAAAGAACTAGGAACTGGGTTTTAAGCTTCCCAAGACCGGGGGTATGACTCAGTGGAAGATGTGTGCTTATTAAACAGCCTGGCAGTCCACAGTGAAAGAGGTAAAACAGCATCTCTCACCAAAGTGGTTTTAAATGATGTGTCCAGCCATGCAGATCCCCTGACAACCCAGAGAGGGCACAGAAGCCTAGCAACCATTCCACAAAACTCATGAGGCCCTGAGTTCAATCCCCAGCACCAAAACGAAACAAAACAAAAAAACAGGAAATGAAAAGTAGGTGGTTCTGATGTGCTGTCAGGATTGGGAACTATCGATGTACAGACCTTAAAATGCCATTTTGGAGCCCTTTGTACATTTATTCAACAAATATTTATTGTGCACTTACTTACTTTCATGCCAAGCACTAGAGACTAAGCAATGAATAAGAAAGACTCGGTGCCAACCCTTGAGAGGTTCACAAGTCTTGAAGGGGACAAACTGTGTGGCAAATGTTTTAACTGGCTATGTGCGAAGAGCTGTGGGAACACAGGCGCTAAGCTGGTTAATTCTACCCAGTGAATCAAGAATGGCTTCACAGAAGAGGTGACATTTGAGCTGAACCTTGAAGAAAATTAGGAGTTTGACAGTTGAAAAGGCAAGAGAAATTCCAGGTAGATATCCAGAGACATAAAAGGACATGGCATGGTTTGGAACAAATGGGTAGTTCAGCATGTCCAGAGCTGGGCAGGGAGGAGATTGAGGTGGGGGGGGGGATGGGACAAGTGGAAGAACTTTGGATTGGGCAGAGGATAGGGAGAGGAATAGAAGGTGAATGAGGAGAGATTGTGGAATGAGATAGACATCATTAAACTAGGTACATGTATGACTGCACAAATGGTGTGACCATACTTCGTGCATAACAAGAGAAGTAAAAAATTGTGCTCTATTTGTATACAATGAATCAAGGGCATTTTGCTGTCAGGTATAATGGATCAGAACAAATAAAAAGGAAGGAAGGAAGGAAGGAAGGAAGGAAGGAAGGAAGGAAGGAAGGAAGGAAGGAAGGAAGGAAGGAAGGAAGGAAGGAAGGAGGGTGGGAAGAGGGGAAGAGGGAAAAAAGGAAAGTAAGTCAGTCAAGCCCGGGAAAAAGAATCTCCTTTGCCTTCTGTTAGTCCCCACAAAATTAGTCAAAAATGAAACCAAATAACCAATATCCCAATCCTTCTAAAGGAACTAAAGAATGACAACTGTCACATATTGTACACTAGGATGGGAGGGCCCTATGTGTTCATCTTTGCCCCACAATTCCTTCATTGCTCACAATGAAGAAATGAGATCCAGAAAAATTAGGTAAACAGCCACCATCACACAAATATTTTTTAAATAAAATACATATTGTAATTTTCTCAGTCCTACTGGAAACTCTGAACAGGCATGAGTCTGCTGTGTAGTGTCCTGACTGCCTGCCTTTCTAAAAAGATGTTAACACAAACTAAAGTCTGTCATTATCCCTGCTGTTCTTAATAATCAACACATGCCTGGCTCCTCTCCCACTGGAAGGAGTCTGAGGGACATCTGGTGGTTCATCTGCAGAACAGCATCTTTCTTTAAGAGCAGTATCATTGTTACTGGTTGGATAAATTTTATGAGAACATTGACTAATAACATTAGATCAGGGCTGGGATTGTGGCTCAATAGTAGAGGGCTTGCCTAGCACGTGGGAGGCCCTGGGTTTGATCCTCAGTACCACATTAAAAAAATAATTAATTAATTAAATATATTGTGTCCAATTACAACCAAAAAATAAATATTAAAAAAAAATAATAATAACATTAGATCAGTGATCTCAACCTGATATTGTTCGAACGAGTATCCCCCAAAGGTGCGTGTGTTAAAGGGTCAGCCCCTGCAGTGGTGCTGTCAGGAGGTGGTGAGACTTTGCTAAGTGGGGCCTGGTGGGAGGCCTGCAGGTCATTGGGTATGTGCCCTCTAAGAGGACTGGGAGATCCCAGTCTTCCTCTTTCTTTGTTCCCTGGCTCATGAAGCAAGTGGTTTGTTCCACCACATGCTCTTGCCATGATATGTGGCCCTCATCAGAGGCCCACAGCAATGAGGCCACTCAATCTAGGACTGGAACTCAGAACAATGAGGCAAAATAAACCTTGTCTCTCCTACCAGTCTGGCCCCTCAGTCAGCTCTAATAGGGAGTTCATTTTTCCTTTTTTTTTTTTTTTTGGCTTATTTTCCCATCATGTGGCACAGTGCTTAACATGTAAGAGACACTTGATAAATACTGTTAAAGAAATAAAGTTTCCACACTCTAAAAAGTCATGACAGTAAAATAAACTAATAAAACTTTTATCTTTATAAGTTAATTTTAATTGCCACGGTTATTCAGTTAGAGTAATGAGAAACTAACACAACCATTTCAAATCCAATGTTTCCTTCTTATGGCAACTAATTGAATCACCTTCCTTTTCTATTCCACAATGAAATTCATGCAAAAGTCAACATACATGTGCAATTGCAAAATTTCAATATAGTACCTTAAGGGTAACAGAGAAATGAAAGGAAATTAATTGCTAATGAAATAATACTTATTTCATAAGTGAATACTGGGCATGACCACACTTGAAATCATAATGAAGCACCAAGACACTTGTCCCTGTATTTAGAATTGTTACAAATGCAGCACTAGTGAACACAGACAGGTACAGGGTGTGGAGCTGGCAATCACAGTCCCACAAGCCACAGAGATGTCATTTCCTGAAATGATGATGGGCTTCTGCTGAAGGGAACAAAATAAAGTGCAATCCTTCCCTCATTTCACACAGCAGTCATATTCCTAGAAAGTGACTAAAAATAATGTGTGACAGATGTAAAGCAGAGTTGGAATCTCAGTTCTGATCATTACAGTTTTATTTTTGCTCCAAGAATACCTAGGATATGGAGTAGATGTTCTTTTCCCTATTCTTCCTGCTAAGTACAAATAGGAACCCTGACCCTGTGTATAAAAAGACATAAGGAGACTCTGAAAAGTGGAAAGAAGAAAGCATACCAGTTAAGACCCCTAGGACCTTAAGGGAACCACACGGTGATACATTCTCTGGGGTTTCTTTTTGCCTCGCATATCCCAGAAGGGTGCTAGATAAGTTGGCAACGTGGAAAAGTGAATAGGTGCAGACAATAACATCTAAACAGAGCCTGTTCTCTCTAGCCAAAGGACCAGGAATGGCATCCTAGTAAAGCAGAAAACTAAGAATATGACCACTTTCTGTGCAAACATCACAGAAAAAAAACTATGACCTCTCCTCAATCCAGACCAGCAAAGGTCATGTGGGGACCTGGACTTCCACTCTCAGATTGTAATGAAACACCCCAGACCTCTCCTGAGAGTGGTGTCAGAGAAATCTACACTGAAATAGATCATGTTAAACATCTGAAAATTAAAGACAAAAATCTTGAAAGCAGCAAGAGACAAATGGCTCCCTACTAATAAGGGATCACCAGCCAGAGTCAGAGTGGATTTCCCATCAGAAACCATGAAAGTCAGAAGAAAAGGATGTGATGTTTTATAAGTGCTAATGGCAGAGACACATTAGCTAAGATGATACATGGAACAAAAATAGCCTTCAGGGCTGGACACTGTGGCATATGCCTGTAATCCCAGCTATATGGGAGGCTGAGGCAGGAGGATCACACATTCACTGTCAGCCTCCACAACCTAAGGAGAGACCCTGTTGCAAAATAAAAAGGGCTGGGGATATAGCTCAATGGTAGGATGCCTCTAGGTTCAATCTCTAGGGTTGTCAAAAGGGAGAGAGAGAGAGAGAGAGAGAGAGAGAGAGAGAGAGAGAGAGAGAGATCACTCAGAAATGAAAGATAAATAAAGATACTATCAGATGTCATTGCCAGACCCACCCCAAAAGAACAGCTACAGGAAGTTCTCCAAGCAGAAAGAAGGTGCTTAAAGAAGTTCCTGGAAACATCAGAATGAAGAAGGAGTGCATTGGATATAGAAGTAAACAAGGCTTCCAATCCCTTAAATTTTCTGAATCATGTTAGGTAGTTGAAGTAAGAATTATAATACTGGTTGATATGGTTCTCGGCATGTGCAGAAATAAATTGGGAAGATAAAGATAAAGTTTCATTGGAAACTTGTGAAATAGTGACATCAGCACTGTAGTGTGGTGACTTGTGTATGTGAGTGATATGTGGTGTGTGAGTGGTATGTATATGTGGTGTGGTGTATGTGTGTGAGTAGTGTGTGTGGTATGTGGTGTGTGCATGTGGTTTGTGGTTTGTGGTGTGTGTGTGTGGTTTATGTGGTATGTGGTGGAACATCCTACAAGAAGACATACTCAAAACACTAAGAAAATCAAAATGGAATTCTCCAACTTGCTCAAGTAACCCGCAGGAAGCAGGAAAAAGAAAACAGAAACAGAAAACAGAGGACACGTGGGAAGCACATCCGTGCCCACCTTTTCCCCTTCACACTTGGTGCATGAAGGCCCCTCCTGCTGGGGATCACCCCTCATTGGTGTTCTGGGTCTCACCTGCTTCACCTCATTTCACTGATTTCACCATCTCTGACCTGCATCTTCAAACTTTATGCTCTACTGGTTCTTCCCCACCAGGAGAAAAAGCAGGCTCCTTTCACCCTGTATCCCTTCCAGAATATGGCCTGCTGCTCTTGAGGGAGTGTGCATGGACTCCCTGCCTCAGTTTCCTCTCCTTTCCAGACGTAATCTGGAGTCTGACGCACCACTGCACCTACTCTTTTCCTGCCTAAGATGCCAGTGTCCACCTCTGCTGCTCCACAGGATCCTATTCAGTCCCTCTCTCACATTCTATGCCACTCAACCCTTCCTCACAGAAACACGCTCAACCACCCAGACCCCCCAGTTTCCCTCCTACTCTGTAGCCACAGGACCTTCCTCTTCTGCCTGTCACTCCAACGTTGATGCGCATCTCCCTTACTGATTTCATTTCTGAGGGATCTCTCTCTCTCTCTCTCTCTCTCTCTCTCTCTCTCTCTCTCTCTCTCTCTCTCTCTCCCTCCCCCCCTCTCTCATCTCCCAACTCTATTACAATTTATTGTCCCAGAGGGCTCCAGATTCAACAAAAAAAAATGGAACTGGTCACCCCCCTCTGCTCAAACCTGTTCCCAAGCAGCTCAATGTACAGCATTTTCAGACACCGGCTACCTTCGAACCTTTTCCTTCCTCACATTCACATTAAATTTTCAGCAAGCCTATTTCACTTTCTTAGAGTCCTTCACCCCACCTTCACCTCCACTGACCCTGCCTTAATCTAGATCCTCAACATCCATGAACTGAAAATCTGCAACAGCTTCCTAACTGGTCTTACTGCCTCTGATTGTGTCCCCTGCCCATCTGTCCTTCGATCATGCTGAGTAACTTTTTCTAAATGAGCCTCTCACCACACTGTGCTCTGTGCTTAAACCTTCGGTGATTTCTCTTTGCCTTTCAGAAAAAATCTAACCTTACCTGAAGTCCCACCTGTCTCTCCAGCCCAGTCTCCCACTCCCTGTCCTATCCCACACCTCACAACTACCACTTTCCACAGGAAACATCTTTCAGTTCTCAATGCACCATATTATCTCTTGTTTTTAGAACTAGCTCTTTGGAATCCTTATTCTTCAACTCTCCCTTAAGTGGCCAATCCCTGCTCATCCTTCAGACTTCAGTTAAGGCCACTTGCTGACCTCTACTTGATGACGTTGTATGCCCCCTGAACCACTCCCCCAACATCCTAGTCTCTCCTTATTATGATCCCTGTTACACCTTTCCAGAGTTGTTTGCTTATCTCTTTTCCTCATTAATCTGTCTCTTGAGCATAGTGGCCCATCTTGCTTATTTTGACATCCATAATGCCAGCACAGCACTTAGAACACAAAATAAATATAGGCTTTTAACAGAAATTAAAGAATGGATGAAATATAAAGAAATCCAAAACTATATGGTAGTTCTCCTGGGACTCAGCAGTTCCCCCCTGCTTCATTTTCTGGCTTATGTGACCTTATGGTGACCACTGTACACCACTATTTCCAACCTCTGCACAATTTAACCAGTGTCCTTTGTTTCCTTATAACAGAATGTGCTCTGTTTGCTATTATGTCAGCTTTGAAAAAACAGTGCCCACGCAACATGACCTGCCAGACCAGCTTCAAGAAGGACCTCTGAGGTCATGATTTCAGGAACCATGAGAAAATTTACTCCCTGTTCTACTTCAAAAAAAGTACTTTTCACTCCTATCAGTCCTTGAAACTCTATCCAGAGCAATTAGGCAAGAGAAGGAAATTAAAGGGATACAAATAGGAAAGGAAGAGCTCAAATTATCTGTTTGCTGAAGACATGATCCTATATTTAGAAGACCAAAAAAAACTCCACCAGAAGACTTCCAGAGCTGATAAAGGAATTCATCAAAGTAGCAGAAAACAAGATCAAAACCCATAAATCAATTGCATTCCTATACTCCAGTAATGAATCTGCTGGGGGAAAATTAGGAGATCTATCTCATTCATAATAATCTCAAAAAAAATAAAATATTTGGGAATCAATCTAACAAAAGAAGTGAAGGACCTATACAATGAAAACTATAGAGCACTAAAGAAAGAAATTAAAGAATACTTTAGAAGAAGAAAAGATCTCCCATATTCTTGGATAGACAGAATTAATGTGGTCAAAATAGTCATACTACCTAAAGCGCTATACAGATTTAATGCAATCCCCATCATGACATTCTTCAGACAACTAGGAAAAGTAGTGCTGAAATTCATTGGGAAAAATAAGAGACTCAGAATAGTCAAAGCAATTCTTAGCAAGAAAGCCAAAGCTGGAGGCATCCCAGTACTGGACTTCAGATTATACTGTAGAACTATAGTAACAAAAACAGCATGGTACTGGAACCTAAAAGAATAGAAGAATAGATTAAAAGTCACAGAGACAAACCCACTTTAATACAGTTATCTAAAACTAGACAAAAGTACTAAAATCATACATTGGAGGAAAGATAGCCTTTTTAACAAATGGCTCTGGAAAACTGGAAATTCGTATGTAGAAGAACTGTGAGATTTGTTTAGACTGAACTCAGGGGCACTTTACCACTGAGCTATACCCTCAGCCAGCTTTTATTTTTTATTTTGAGATGGTTTCACTAAGTTGCTCAGGTCCTTGTTAAGTTGCTGAGTCTGATTTTGAACTTATGATCCTCCTGCCTCAGCCTTCCAAGCTGCTGGGATAACAGGCGTGCACCACCATGCCACTAGAAGATTAAAATGTGACCCCTATCTCTCACCCTGCACAAAAGTCAACTCAAAGTGGATCAAAGCCCTAGGGATTAGACCAGAAACTCAGCAACTGCCAGAAGAAAATGTAGGCCCAACACTCCAGGATGTTGGCACAGGAGATAAATTTCTTAACAAGACTCCTAAAGCATAAGAAATAAAATTTAAAAAGCAGTTAAGTGGGATGTCATCAAATTAAAAAGCTTCTGCACAGCAAAGGAAACAATTAAGAGCGTGAAGAGAGAGCCTACAAAATGTGAGATTCACGTTTGGTGGTTGAAGCAGGAATTGTAATACTGTTTGATGTGGTTCTCAATGGGTGCAGAGGAAATATTTAAGACAGTTTCATCATAAATGCAGAAGGAAATGGGGCATAAAGAGAAATAAAACTTCTACACTTTACGGGAAACTTGTGAAATGGTGATATCAGCATTGCAGAGGGTGGCGATGTGTGTGTGTAAGTGTGGGGGTGCATGCAAGAAGACAACCCTATTGAAAAAATGGGCAAAATGGTATGGAGATTCCTCAAAGAATTGAAAATAGAACTACCATACAATACAGAAATCCCACTTCTGTGTGTACATCTAAAGGAAATGAAATAAGTATGTCAAAAACACATCTGCATTCCCATGTTCATTGCAGTATTCCTCATAATACCCAAGATATGGAATCAATCTATGTGCTCATCAACAGAAGAATGGATAGAGATGAAATACTATTGAAATGAAGGAAGAAGGAACACTATTCACCCTTGGAAAAGAAAAATATTCTAACATTCATGACAATTTGGATGAACAATGAGGGCATTATGTTAAGTGAAATAAGTCAGGCACAGAAAGACAAATATCACAGATCTCACTTATAAATGGATCTAAAATAGTTAAATTCATAGAAGTTGAGAAAAGAATAATGGCTACCAGAAGTGGGGAGGAGATGTTAATAAAAGGATAAAAAATTTTAGTTATGTAGAAGAAATTGTTGTAAGGACAAACAAGGCAAGGCACCGAAGATAGCAGGAAACAGTTTTATTTGGCTGTAGCCAGGTTCAGAGGGCACAGCTTTTGCTGTAATCAATTAATCCCCTGAACCCCGAGTTCAGGGAGTTTCAGAATTTTATACCCAACATGTAAGGGGAGGGGCTGAGAAGTTCACAATCTGCAAAAGTTCCCATAAAAGCAGCTTTTTCTTTTACTGTTCTGGGCAAGTTAACTCTTCAAGGACAACACCTAAGAAGGGGAGAGCTTCTTCTCCCCTTTCTTTCCTCCCCCTGCCAGCTGTTACCATGGAGCTCAACTATAGCCTATCTTAAAAATGTAGACATCTCTGTGAAGCCCAGCTCAAGGCCAGAGGCCTTATTTACACATTTCTTCAAGTACTATACTGGATACGTTTGTGAAAACTAGTAAGGGGGTGTCCAGCACCTGGAGTGCTGGTATCTTCTCAGCCAGTGGCCAAGTAAACAGGGCGACATAAAAATAGGAAGTTTATCTACATTAGACTCTTTTGCAGAGACTCTTTTGCTGACAGTCCTAAAATCAGCCATGGTGAAGAGGGCTTTTCTGTGGAGAAAGGGGATGCCACTTCAGAATAAGTTCAAGAGATCTAACATAAAATATGGTGACTCTAGTTAATAACAATGTCCTATATTACTGAAAAATGCTGAATAGGTTTTAAGTGTTCTCACCATACACAAAAAAAATGATGCCCATGAGGCAATATGTATGTTAATTAGCTTGGACTTCACACAAGTATACAGATTACAAAACAACACGTTCTACATGATGTATGCAAATTTCCATTTGCTAATTACTTGATTATTTAAATGCTTTTGAAAATAAGTAAAATAAAATGCCTCCTGCCATTTTGTTGCCATATAATGGAATGGTTGTAAGCTCTGGGATCAGACATACCTGGAGACATCCTGACAAATTGGCTTCTCTTCAGATTCTTCATCTTGAGTTTACTGACACTCATCTTATAAATTCATAGTGAATGATTAGTAAATAAAAACAATTACTTATCTCTGTGATGACATTTCTGTTTAATTCTTTTTCAGATTCAGAGAAGTACTGACAATGAGAATTAGGATGAAGTTCAAAGTTCATACCCCCCTACCCCATGGAAGCTGTGGATGTATGATGTACAAATAAATAAATACATATTTTTTTCATGACCTAAATTTGTGATCATGGCCAATGCCGTGGTCCCCACCCCATAATGGTGTCATGGAGTTAAAAATTGACCCTTCACCATAAAGAGAATCTCTGTATTCCTAAAGGAGGATAACATTCTTTCTCTTCCATATTCAGCTGTGATAGGGAAGTATTTATTGATACAACTTTAAATTCACAAACAAAATTCCTTTTTCCTAGGATGGCTGCATCCAGATGAATTCAAGATTCTGGGCCACATTGTCTCGTTCCGCCGCCTGACACTCATGTCTCATTTTAAAATCAAGTTCTCTGTGACCAGCTCCTTCTTTCTTTCTTTTAAGTTCTTCCCCAGTAGTCTCTGTCACCCTCCCTAGATAGGACATGACACATATACACACAGTCACGTACAGACACATGTGCAGTCCATCAGATATGTCTATGTCTGATAGTACAACTGTGTAAATGTTTGGAAGAGCAAAGTCTTTTTCCAAGGCCCTTTGCAAATAAATGGTTGCAGATAGGTACATGGGGTTAGCAAGGTCTCTTAACTCTATTCACCAAGAGTCCTGGTCAGTCAGTCCCACCAAGATGCACTCTTCTATAAAAGATGATAGGCCAAGAGAAACAGCCAGAAAACATGCATCAGATGATGGAGTCCCAGCCCAGAGCTAATTCTGCACCACCCTGACCCCTTTCTTTGCATGAGCTCCCTCATCTATGCCAATGCCTTTGACTTAACCAGATGGTTAACACATTTTTTGTTTTTTGCCAAAAGTATGATAGGCTTTCTAAAAATCTCAAATTAATCAACTCAAAACTGCTTCTTAAGATAAAGAGAATTGAATTGTAACAAGGCACTGTAGAAAGCAACTTGACAGGACCATGTTGCTTCTGTTTCCTATCTCTGGCTGCCAGATGCCTGGCTGTGGATGCTTGTCCATACACAAGGGATTTGTAATTGGGTTTGAATTCTCTAATGTTGTTCCTGGAAAAAGACCCAGAGTCACCAGGGTGTCTATAAATAAGGAGAAATGTTTTGCCAACCCAGTATTAACATGCCCTAAGGCACTTCAGCATCCTGAGCTCAACTTTGGGTGGCAAGAAGTATTTTGGCAATTGCTAAGTTTCAGAAGTAAGGAGGACTAGGACTTGAGTGTTTGCCTACTTAGCAAAAGAAAGAAAAAAGAACAGATCGGCAGTTCAAGACTCCAGACTCACTGTGCTGGCCTCAATGTCCCCTTTCAAATAAGAACTTACAGAAAGGCAACAGAATACAACAGACACTAGTATGGCAATATGTAAAATCATGGATGTGTAACTGATGTGATTCTGCAATCTGTGTACAGGGTAAAAATGGAAGTTGATAACCCACTTGAATCAAATGTATGAAATATGATATGTCAAGAACTATGTAATGATTTGAACAACTAATAATAAAAAAAATAAGAACTTACAGCATGATCCTCCAAGTATGTCTTGGCAATTGGGTATTTTATATAGTCAGGAAAAAAAATATTTTGGTTAATATTTAACCCAAATTTTTATTTTCTATATGATAAAAAAATTTCAGGATTCTTCCATTTCTCCAATATAATTAATGATATACCAGTCAAAAAAAATATCTAGACAAATATATAAAAATGCAAAAATACAGACTAGCACCAATCAATTTGGATCACCTTTTAGAGGAATTAATTTAGAAAGGACAATACAAGTTCACCAGGGCCACTCTCCCAGTCCACGTCATTAAACTCTTAAACTGACCCCGTGATTCTTTTACAAGGCCTCTCATTCCCAACCCTTCTCATAACTCCCTTTGATACTTAAAAACTTTGATCAGTACAGAATAGGAAAACTTATGTATTTGTTTTCTAGGGCTGCCATCACAAATTACCATAAACTAGGTGACATAACCAGAATAAATATATTTTCTCTCAGTTTGGAAGGCTAGAGTCCAAGATCAAGGAGCCGGCAGGATTGGTTTCCTCTGATGACTATAAGGCAAGATCCACTCCAAACCTCTCTCCTCAGCTTGCCCCTGTGCACAGCATGGCTGGTATGCCCCACGTGTCCACATGCCCTCCTCTTATGAGGACACCAATCAGATTAGAATAGGTCTCACCCTATGGGCCTCATTTTAATTTCACTTCCTCTTTAAAGGTCTTATCTCCAAATACAGTAACATTCTGCAGTACTGGAAGTTAGGGCTTCAACATATGAATTTGCAGGGGGTGGGGGACACAACTCAGCCCCTAATAATCTGAATTTATGGAAAATTTCCAAAATAGATAGAACAATAAAGAAACTCAGGCCTAACTTAAAAACCCTATGGTTGTTCAGAGACACTTTCAAACGTACTATCAGTTCCCTCATGTGGTTTAATTTTAGGGACTACATGCTGCTTCTTCTCCCCAAAATATCGCACCTGCCTGCAAGTTCTCCTATTAGGGCCTTTTTTTCCCCCAAGGTGGGTTGCACTAAGTTGCCCAGGCTGGCCACAAACTCACCATCGTCTTGCCTCAGCAATCCAAGTACCTAGGGTTACAGGCCTGCACCACATGCACAGCTTAAACTTTAAAAAAAAAAAATCAAACAGAGGTTTTCTTCTGTTGAAATACAGCCATCTTTAATTGACTTCAGTACGAGCAACCTTCCATGAAGGCAGATCACCAGACATCTATAAAACTAGAGAACAAGGTGGGAGGTTCACACAGGAGTCAAAGGGAAAGAGACAGGAAGCAAGAGGCATGAGAAGATGGACCTTCCTGGCTTCCCCATCTCACCTCAACAGTGGCAGAGACTGATTATTCACTCTCTAGTCCAGGCTAGTCCAGTGGTGAGAAAACAGATGCTCAGCCAGAGACTATATTCCCTAGCTTCTGGGTAGGGACATATGACAGCCTCCTGGACACTGGATTGTGGGCCATGATGTACCCCAGTCCCAGGCCTGACTGGGGCATTTTCTACCCTGTTTTTCATCCATCAGTAGAAACAAAAGGCTCTGAAACCCTAATGGAAGAACCACAAAATGAAAGAAATTTGGATCCCAAATCACCACAGGAAAGAACTTCCACTAACACTTGCACTAAAACCACAGAGCCCTGAGTGGAAGTTTCTCAAAAGTGAGAATGGAACCACCATATGACCCAGCTGTACCATTCTTTGGCATTTATCCTGAAGAACTGAAATTAGTATACTAGAGCAACGTGTGCACACCCCATATTGATAGCAGCACAATTCACAACAGCCACGTTATGGAACCAGAGTTGGTGTCTTTCAACAAAAGAACAGATAAAGAGAATGTGGTGTGTATGCACAATGGAGTTTTAATCACCTATAAAAGACAAAATTATTTCATTTGCAGGAAAATGGGGGAAACTAGAGAACATCATGCTAAGTGAGATAAGCCAGACTCAGAAAGTCAAATGTCTTGTGTTTTCTCTCATGTGTGTAAGCTAAAGAGAAAACAATGAAAGTCACCTCATGAAAACAGAAATGAGATCAGGAGAGTAAAGAAAGGGGATGGGGTGGGGGAGAGAGAGGGTAGGTACTGGGGAATGAAATGAACCAATTTATGCTATGTGCAAATATACACATAATGTACAAATAATTAACAATCAATACCACTCCTATGTATAATCATAATGCACCAATAAAAATTTTAAAAAGAAACTTTGGCCAGGTATTGACAGAAGTTCTTTTCAACCCCAAATAGGTTGAGAAGCAGAGAATTTCTCTCAAACTCACATAAATGTCCCCCAGCAAAACAGAATGAGGCTGACAGCCTCAAACAGAAAGAGTCCTATATAGCTATCCTCCAGGAGCTCCCCTAAGTCTTCTCACCACAGAATTACTGGGAGAGCCTCAGAAGGTTCTCCCCAACCCCAGTAAGGATATGTAGATATGGCATTGAGGACATCAGTGGATCAGCAGAGGCAGCTTACCTTGAACAAAAGGATGTGGATGACTAGCATGGACCTGGTGAACAGAGCACAAGGCACAGCAGGGACCTCAATGATGGTGGCAGCAGAAGCACAAGTCTTCAGCCATTCTGGAGAGATGAGAGTGAGCACAAAGTCACAATGGATCAGACACTCCCTCCCCCTCCCCATCCCCAGAATCTCCCACTGCATACAGGACTGGGACTTGTATAAGAAACCTATTTTATTATGTTATGCCACTGAGATTTAAGACCATTTATGGCAATTGTTAGTTTACTTGGATTCTTATCAAAAATAAGGACATACCCCATTTATTTTGTTTATTTGATTATGTCACATATAAAATCGTACCAAATAAGTGATAGTTACTAAATAGAAAATAAAGCAGAGTGACATGAGGGACAGAGACTGAAGAAGAGATGAGTGAGTGATTTCTATCATGAATACTATCTCTGTGAACATATTTGAGCTGACACCTGAATTGTTGAGAAGGAGTGAAAGTCTTGGGTATGAAAGTTTTAGGCAAAATAAATAACAAGCACAAAACTCTGAGGCAGGATGAACTTGGTGAGTTTATGTAACTGAAAGAAGGCTGGTGGGGCTGCAGCCGAATAAGCAGGAGAGTGTGATGAGGAAATGAATCAGAGATCAGAGAGGCCTTCGAGGCCACAGAAAGAAAGGTGAGATGGTGTGATCTGATTTATTGATTATCATGGTCACTGTTGGGAGAAAGGGAATGGGACAAAAATGGAAACAGAGGGATTAGAGGAAAAACCTTTAAAGTAATCTAGAAGACAGATGATGATTGTTTATACAGAAAGTGAGAGCTGTAATGGAAAGAAGCGAACATTCTAAGGATATAGCTTGGAAACAAAACTGACAAACTGCGTGTGACATTTGAGAAAAAGAATGGAAAGGCTCCCAGGTTTTTATCATTTAAGAAACTAGGAAAAAGTTATGTCATTTTCCAAGAAAGAGACTGAGGGAAGAAAGGTTAGGGAGAAGAAAAAGCAGAGAATAAAGAGTTCCATTTGGGGCCCATTACATTTATTAGGCATTGGAGTCAGGTAGGCAGTTTGACATCAAATAGGCAGTTTGATTTATGAGCCTGTAGCTTAGGAGAAGGTCAAGAGTAGGGATTTACATTTGGGACTCATCTGCATATAGATAGTATGAATACTAAGGGAGCAAATGAAATCCTCCAGGGACACAGTATAGACAGGTGCCTGGAAGGTCAAGCAAACAAGATAGCACCAGCAATGAGATTGAAAGGGAGTATTCAATGAGATTGGAGTGGGGGAGGATCCAATTTGAGAAGCTGGTGTCATAGAAGCCATGAAAACAAACTGCCTAGGTTATCTTTACTCTGAAATTAGAACATATAGTTCGTAAGGTTTGATGAGTTGCTTAGAGCCTTGAGTCAATAATTTCTATCTCACTATTCCTCAGAGAAAGAAAAATGTCAGGCTTATGGACAGGATCTGCCTCCCATTGCATATCCTTAGTGTCCTGTGGAGCTAATGGGCAGATTCATAACCCTGATTTCTCCTCCCTAACCTGGAATAACTCAGGTCTTATTGAACCAACTCAAGAGAGTCTTCTCCATAGTCAAAGAACATCACCTTTCAGGACAGTTAATTCGAATCAACTTCATACATCTCTTCCCAAATGTATTACACATATTAATATCAAACTACAGCTTACCATCAGGCAGGTCACAGATGATGAATGGGGGAATGGCTTACTTGCTATTAAATGAGATTATTTGGGAATATATTTTAATTGAAATATTGTTAATGACCACTACCTTGTATAAAAAAATTTGTTTGACCTGCATCAAATGCTATCTAACTCAACACTCCATGATCACTGAATTGTCTATTGGTAAAGTTATCAAGGATAAAAATATTTAAAGATTAAATTACATATGAAGAAAAGTCCTTCATCATCCAAATTACCTTATTTCTCATGTTAACCGCTGCTTTTAGCAACATAGTTTCCATGTGTGCCAAAATTAGATATATACAATTCTGTACCAACTTTAATAGATTTTATCATAACATTTGGGAGTTCTTCAAATTATGGCTTGACATCAAAGTTGGACATCTTCAGAGAGTATTTGCTTCTCTGTACTAATGTTGTCATAGTTTAAGTGATTCAGATACTTACTAGGTGCTTGAATAACAAAGAATTTAAATAAAATTCTCTGGTAACTCGACCAAAATGTTAAATGAGCTATTGAAATTCATAAATTGTACATAAAAGTACATAAATTCATTGATCCAGAAATTTCTCAAATGGAGAAAATGTTAATTTTAATTTCCCCATCCACTAAAATATATGTACATAAACTTCCTCACAATTTTACATACCATTTCAGGAGAGTCTCAAATCCTCTGAAGATTTTATATACCTCCTCAGAGTTTCCACATCAATATATAGAATATTTTCTTATATGAGGTACACCTGTATGCTTTCTCCTTACTTGACATCAGGAACTAGAGTTTGTTTTCAAATATATAGTCGTTAGAGATACTGTTTGTTGTTGTTATTGTTATTCTTTGGGAAAATGGGCAAGCCCCATTAAGAATTGGAATAAATTTCCCCACAATATATGGAGTTTGAGAATTTGGGTGCTGTCCTAGGTTCTGAAAATGCCTGGTACAAGGTCATCTGGAGCTGTCCAAGGTCCCAAAATGTCTTAGATTAGTGCTTCTCAAAGTACTGTCTACAGACCACCTACATTAAAACCAATGGGGCAAGCATATTACAATGCAGATTTCTGGCCCATCCCAGAACTACTGGATCAAAATCTACATACGCATTTTAAATAATTTTTTCAAGAGATGCAACTGTCTGATGCTAAGATAATGGCTACCAGATGTTAGTACCATTTTGTTAAATATCCATCACCTCCAACAGTTTCCTCATGCCCCTTTGTAATCCACTCCATCCTCTCCAGTTGCTTATCCTCAGACAACCACTGATCTTCTTTCTGACACAGCTTTACCTGCATTTTCTAGAATTTTATATAAACAGAATCATGCATTGTATCCCTTTTTACTTGATACCTTCTACCCATGTTATTTTGAAATTCATCCATATTATTGCATTTATGGAGAGCCCATTCTTTTTTACTATTTCAGTCATATTGCAGTTATCCCTGTTTTGTAAAGAATAAAGGTCTGAAAATACGCAACTAGTCTGAGATTACACAGTAAAAGATCAGATTCAACATAAAACCCCCAGATTTTCCTACCAATAGGTCTGCTTTTTTCCCATTTTTAAACTGAGAAATAACTTTACATAAGTCTCAAAGATAGGAGAATCATACCCCCACCAGAGTAATCAGAATATAGTAATCACACCAAAACTAGTTGGATGATTCATTGTGGAGACTGCCCACTACAATGCCACTGACCCCACTATACCCACACATATCAGTACCACCCTCAAACTCTGGGCTCCTCATTACTAAGTAACTCACTCTAAAAAAAAAAAAAAAACCAGAATTCTGAGATTGACAAGAGGTAGCTGTATGCAGGACCTAACCTCTAACTAGACTCCTCTCTTATAGGCCAAAAGAAAAATGTGTGGGGCAGATGAAAAGTGGTCACAGTAGAGGAAGGAGGATCCAAGAACTCTGAAGGTCTTTTAAATTGGCCTAATTACAATAGTTAAATAATAACTGGCTCACTTGGGTGACTTGCTCTGATGGAAAAAATTGTAATTTGGGACAGAAAAGTACATAATAACTAGAATGGGGAGGGGGCAGTTGAGTTACCCCTGACAAAGTCCCACTGTTCATTTTGCTATCTCAGCCATCCATGCTCTTGAAATGTTAAAACCCTAACCTGACAGTTTTTCCATGATCCTCACAATGTACTTTTGAGAATGAATTAATAATAAAGATAATAACAATAACTAATAGTTACAGAGTGTTTATCATGTGCCCCCCCCCAAAAAAAAAACAGTTCTCAGAAAATATGTGGCTTGTCCACAGTCAACAACCAGAGTAAGTTTTAGCCAGAATGTGAGTCTCTTGAGAGTTTCATTCTGGTGCCCTGCCCATGAGTCACAAGGATTCCAGGCTGACCTGCTCTCACCAATCAGCCAACCCCCTCCCCATGCCTCAAAACCATCCTCCATCACCCTACAGGATACACGGATGTTGGTCTTTTACTTTCAAACCCCTGACACAGTTTTCATACCCCATCAGAATACGTCATTCTCTATACCCTGCCCTTAGAATACTGTTCAACACTAGAGTCAACTAATATCTTCTGATAACTAGTTCTGCAACAAAAAGTTAACAATTAGATTGTTGTGTTTTTGTTGAGGACCAACTGGGGCTTCTGGAGACAGTGCCTTAGAGAGTGATGTAAATTGGGACAAATATGGGTTGGGAAGAGTTTCCTAGTCCTATCTTCACACATGTGAAAGTCACAAATCTACAGACTCTAACTCCAAGCCAAGTAAATTATTATTCCTCTTTCAAAGGGACCAAATTGGGCTGACGTTGATTCCTTGTCAGAGGGAAGAAGAAGAGAAATAGTCATTACAATAGTAAGTGATGATAATAACAGGAGCCAACATTTATCAATTGCTATATATTGGCTATTTTACTAGAATTATCTCAATTAAACCACAATTCCGTGAAGGGAGTACTGTCGTTAGTCTCATTCACAGATGAGGAAACTGACACAGAGAGGCTATTCTTTCCAACTCCAGAATGCTCATTCTTAACCAGTGACGGATTTCCACGAGTTACCATTTACTAGCACCTATTATGTGCCTGGCACTGGGTCATCCTTAGGCACAATTAATCCACTGAAACCCTTACAGTAACACTCCAAGGAATTATTATTTCACCCATTTTACAGATGAGACCCAGGAAAGGAAACTGAGTGTGAAGCTAGTTCTAACCACAGGCAGTTTGGCCCCAGAGTCTGCGCTCCTGCCAGCACGACTTACTCCTATTCGAGTCTAGGCATTTCTTCCCATTTGGGTTAAAAGGTGTAAGGTTTTCCTTTTCAGGATCCAGGCAAGCCAAACCCACACTCCGCAAGGCCAGACCGCAAAGGGTTACCCCTACAGACCACACGGGGGCGCCCTCGGACCTGAGATGGTGAGGACGCCGGGGAAGCAGGGCTTCTTCCCCACCCAACGCAGCGCGGGGTGGGTGGGGGGAGCCTCCGGCTCCGCCCCTATCCCGCAGCAGCCAATCAGGAACTTTGCTGAGGCCGCGCGTTCTCCACAGCAATGGCCGGGGACCATGACTAGTCAATAGTCTCTTAAGTGACGTCTGGTATCCAAAGATGTAAAGGGTTATACACTTGACGGGAGGCCTCCAAAGGAAGAGTGGAGTCCAGACATTTTTACCCAAATATTTCCATAGGCGAGGAGCCTCCGCTCCATCCTCCCAAATGGAGAAGGCGGCAACCAATCCCAACAGCCCCCTCAGGTGTTTGTTTTCCACCAATCAATGCTCTGCCCTCTCAGCCTATCAGGAGCAGAGTCGGCCGCTGAGCCGTCACGTGGTCCAAGAGGGGGAAATCCCCGGAGGACGCCGAGTGCCTTCCAGCTTGTCTCGTTCGGCTGATTGGGGATGTAAAAAGGCCTGGGCCTGTTATGGCGCCCCACACACACACATACACACCCGCGGTTTTTTGTTTTGTGCTGTAGTCGGAATGGGACCTCGTTCCCACTCAGATCTTGAGACTGGGTCCTCGCTTATGCGTCCCAGGCCTTGACATGAACCTTCACCCTTCAGGATCCCGCACAAAATGTCACGTCTGCCCCTACAGGGATTGACCCTCTTTGAGCACCCTTAGAACTTTGTAATTTATACTATAGCATTTACGGCGTTGGAATAAGAGTAGATACTTTATTAATAAACATCTTTGTGTTGGGCAAGTTATTTAAACTCTCATAGAGGACACTTATTTCCAGCTGTAGAATAAGGGGGATAATAGTACTTTCTGCATAAAGTTGTGTGCGTTAAATTAATACTTGTAAAGCACTTAAAAAGAGTGCAGTAACTGTTTCCGTGCAGTAAATGTTCAGAAAATGTGAGCCACTGTTGTTCCAGTGCCCACACTAGTATCTAAGTACTTGATAGTGTTTAGAATCAACTTCACCTATTCGTTCTTGGGAGATTTAAATCTCAGCCTTCTCAGAACTTCTGCAAGAAGGGAATGGTAAATATATAACACGTATATTATATAGCCATATAAAAGACCATATGTCATGGGGA
Source organism: Ictidomys tridecemlineatus (assembly GCF_052094955.1). NCBI lineage: Eukaryota > Metazoa > Chordata > Mammalia > Rodentia > Sciuridae > Ictidomys > Ictidomys tridecemlineatus. The sequence goes on along the minus strand of NC_135488.1, from coordinate 88,367,272 downwards.
TAGGTAGACAGACCGACTGGCCAATAGCTGTGAATGTGTGTCAGGGTGCTACAACATGTTTTCACAATTAAGAACAACATGCTGGAGTAGAGGGTCTGGGTTCAAGTTACGACTTGAGCCTGCCAGCTGAATGACTATGGGAAATTACCAAACTTTCAGCTTCTCAACAGTGAAATAGAGATTATCATAATAGTATCTACTTTATAGGATGTGGTTGCAGGTATGCAATGCATGAGACATGCTTAGGACATTGGCTGTCCTATAAAACGCTTCCCTTAGCCCACTTTCACTTTAGGAGCTAAGGCAAGAATGTAACAGCAAATTATACTTTAATATCTCTAATTTGTCTCCCACTTTAACTTTTGCAAAATACATTCGTATGTGTTCTTGTTTAATACTCACAGCACTCTGAGACTTGAAGCACTTACTAGTTTGTTGGAAGCCTAAAGTGTCCATGGTGAGCTGGGACTTGGCTCCTTCAAGTTCAATTTCAATGTCAGTCCCATTGCTCTTCATTAGGACTGAGCCAGTCACCACAGGCAATCTAGTCACCAGTAGACCCAAGGCCCAGGTAAGAGAAGGATTCAGATCCTAGATTTTCAAACCAAGTGGGGTTTTTTTGTTTTGTTTTTTGTTTTTTTCTAGTTACATTATCTCTTGAAATTTTAACGGAATAAAGTGCATGGCCTAGTTGGCATCACCTGTTGAGTATGGCATCTTTCTGACCTTTTGGGTACAGTTTCACCACATGCATTTGGAAGAAAGTTGGATTTTTGTTTTTATATAAACAGGATTGAATTTTTTTAATTTATTCCTCTTGTTTTCTTCACTCACCAGAACATCTCAAAGATCTTACTATATATCTACTTTTTTTAACCACTGCACAGTCTTTCATGCCTGAGTTTATTTAACCTTTCTCTTATTATTATGCATTCTATTTTTCAAAGCATATTCTATTGCGTCCCCCTCAAGGCTCAAGGCTTTGATTGCTTAGAATCTAAGTAGCCTCTCCCCCAAAAAAATTCGAGTCACCAGAAAATTAAATCTTTGTGGTAAAGAGTTTTTTCTTGTTTCTCCCAAGACAAAGCCCAAGGTTCCCACAAGCCAAATCCCTCCTCCCTAGGTGGCAAGAGAATGTTCACCCGAAGGTCAATGATGGATGATGACCTTACTCCTCAATGGAACTGTAGTCAGGGTTGCTCTCTCAGCCCCCAAAGCTAGGGTTTTCTCTGCATCTCTGCCCTCGTATCTTCCACCATCCCAGCCCTTCACGGACTTTGCTCCCTTAGAACTTATTTGGAAAAAGCAACACACTGTCCCATTATCAAATGCACCCTTATGCTATTAAAGCACTCAAGAAATCCTGGGGAAAGCACTCCTAAGGGATCTGGCTCATCCAGAAGATGGATAGTGTGCCAGGATACTGTGTGCACATACTTTCACTTTGGGGACTTTAAAAGATTCTATTCTAAAGTGTAGCCAAGTAACTTGCTTCCCCTCTCTGAGCCTCCATTTCTGCATTTGTGAATAGAACTAGGAGACAAGAAGAATGAGAATCCCAGATACCAAAATTGAGGAGAAAGCAAGCAAACACCATGAGCAAAGGCAAAGCTGTCAGAATAAGGAACAGGATCCTGTGCCAGGGCTGGGATATCATGTACAGGAGAAAAGCTCACGCCAGCTTGAAAACTGCAGAGACAGTAGCTCCTTCTGGAATTGAGAAAGGGACAGCCCCTCCCCCTCCCCCCCCCCTCCATGCCCTCACTTTCCAAAACACATACCAATGCCCAATACAAAAGTAGGACTTTCTCTGTGCTCAGGGATATACTGTGATCTGAGCATCCATATCCCAAAAGAAGGGGAAATTTTCCCATAAAGACTAACTGAAGATGTGCACTCCTATCTCAATGTCAGCAAAGGCCCTTGTGGTCCAAAGAGATCTCAAACCATCCCAGGACTTTGCTCAGAGCTAAGGCCGTCTCTGGAGCTTTAAAAGTCTCATATCATATAGCTGTGTTAGCTTTCTGTTATTGTGACAAAATACCTGAGGAAAGAACTTAACAGAGCAAAGGTTTATTTTGGTTTACAATTTCAGAGGTTCCAATCCATAGTTGGCTGCCTCCACCACTTTTTTTGGCTGTAGTGAGGCAGAGTATCATGGTGGAGGAAGATGATGGAGCAGAGCTGCTCACCTCATGGCAGCTAGAAGCAGAAAGAGAACAAGAAGAAGGGTCCAAGGACAAAATATACCTTACAAAGGTACCTTCCCAGTTGTTAGAAATATTGGGCATTTAGAAATCAGAAGTGTGCTCAAAAGCTACTGAGCAAAGCAAACTTTACTTCTGCAGAAGGGTGTGCTATCAAAAAGAATCTGGCAAGCAAACACATTAGGCAGGAAGTCTGCCCAGGTTTTTATCCCTAATGCAGCACTGTGCCTTACTCTGATAGGAGGAGTTTAGGGTTACAATCTACGTGATTGATTTATAATTGGGGAGCTCAAAGGGAAGGGTTATAGCTATGACTGGATTACCTAGTATACTACAGGCATTATGATTGGAAGACTAAGGATAAAAGGAGATGTTAGATGGTTAAAATTACTACATTTCAAATGCATGGTTTTGTGACTTAAAAACACCTCCCACTAACCAGACACGTGACAGTGACCTACTTCTTCCAACATAGCCCCACCTCCTAAGGTTTCCATCATGTCACCTCAGTAGCACCACCATCTAGAGACCAAGCCTTCCACACATGAGGCTTTCGGGGACATTCCAGAGCCAAACTATAATAACAGCCAAAAGTTTTCCTGATAAGGTGAAGCTTGTGTGACTCTTTCTCTTCCTTTGGTGACCTTCATGGCCCAGACCTTCCTAGGCCCACTCCTCCACCACTACTCCTTTTGCCCACAAGTGTCTCCTAGAGCTGAAGCCTCTTGGTTCAGGACACAGACTTTGGAGTTGAATTGCTAGGAAGTGGTGATTTCATCCTGCAGGAACTTTCAGAAATACACAGAACCTCAGATCCTCAGAAAAACCTAGGAGAAGGGATGCAGACTGGCCATGGTGGGTCTGTGGACAGTACTACTTTAGGCAAAATGAGGAAGAGACAGAAGAGTGTATGGGTTGAATGTTCCCTCCAAACTCATGTTGAAATTTAATTGCCACTGGGACAGTTTTAAGAGGTGGGACCTTAAAGAGAATGTGGCATATATGCACAGTGAAATTTTATTCAGTCATAAAGAAGAATGAATTTATGTCATTTTCAGGAAAACAGATGGAACTTGAGGATATTAGGTTAAATGAAATAGCCAAACTCTGAAAGTCAAGGGTCATATGTTTTCTCTCATGTGGAAGCTAGGGAGGAAAAAGGGAAAGAAGTGGGGGCAGGGACCTCAAAAAAAATTGAAGAGAGATCTGTAGAGGAGAAGAAAGGGATCAGGGAGAGGGAGGAGGGAAGGGAAAGAGGAAATAGTGGGGAATGATACTGGCCAAATTATATTGTTGTATTGTGGGCATGTACAGATATATAACAATGAATGCCACTAATATGTACATCTACAATGCAACAGTAAAAAAAAAATATGGGAAAAAGAAAAGAAAGCTCCCTCATGGATGGGTCAATGCCATTGTCTCAGGAGTGGGCTAATTATCATGGGAGTGGGCGCTTGATAAAAAGGATGGGTTCAGTGGAGTTCCTCTCCATCTCATTCGCTCTCACTTGCTCTTCTGCCATGCTATGGTGCAGCACAGAGGCCCTCCCCAGAGGCCAGGGCCATGCTCTAGACTTCTCAGCCTCCAGAACCGTGAGTGCCATGAAGTGTTGTTTATATATAAATGACTCACTCTGTGGTATTCTATTATAGAAGCAGCATGAGAGAATGGAGGTGGACATCAGCAGATCAGAGACACAATCCAATAAGAAAGATGACAATTTCTTGACTTAATTCCAAACCCTTTCTATACAGACCCAAAAAAAAAAAAATCACTCCATCTCCTTTTCTCTGCTCCAACTGAGGATTCTCTAAAAAAGGAAAAAGATGAACTAACATCTCATCACACAATTTCTAGGCACATCTTCAGCCCACTCTGGATTTTGGACAATTAGCCACAAGGCATACATCCATAGTCAATGACATAAAACCCACATGCAGTCAGGACACCAAACTGAATGGTGTTGAAAATGTTCTGCTTTCTAAGACCCAACAGAACAAGGGACAGCAGCCACACCAGAGTCAAACTTAGCAGGGATCTTTGCCTTTTTGGAATAAGACTGTGTTTCCCAGAGTAGTTAGTGCTAGTTTTCTGGCCAGTGAGATGTAAGAGAGTGTTATAGGGGACTTCCTGGGAGGCAGAGTAAAGAGAGGCCCATCCCCAGTTTCCTTCCCCCTCTCTCAGTCCTGCTTCCTGGGAATGAGGTGACTTTCACTGAGGACGGCAGTCATGTATACTACTATTGGCTCAACTATCTTAACTTACTTAGAAAGACACATTCATAGATTAAAACATTATTGTGACTGGGTTAGGCTTACCAGCACAAAATTAGCCTTGGACTCTTTGGGGCTGCCCTGAGCAGGAGCTGTGCACACACCTTTAAGTCCTGAGTAAAGAGGTACTGGACTGGTATTGCACCCATTGCAATGCAAGTGAACTTTACCTCTTCTCGGATAAGAAAGGTACAGCTCTGGGAGTGGGTGTCACCCAATGTGGGTTGAATTACACCCACCTGTTTGTTGTAACCCTACCCTTTGCCCTTTTATGGATAGAATGTTCCATGGAACCTCCCCTTGTGTTTCCCCTATATACAAATAAAGAATTCCAGTGGCTCTCTCTCTTTCCACAGACCCCTAAGGTCACAGAGCTATCCCCAAATTTGGAAAAGGTACTTCTGTGTGCTTTCTTCACTGTTTTCTTGAGTTATTGTAGTAGTCAGATTTTTGTGAACCCAGCATAAGTCGCCAGCTCCGATAAATGGCAATAACTCTTGAAATGTTTGGGGCCAAAACATACAACATACTGTAGCTGAACCACACATTGGTTTTCATGCAAAAAGAAAACATAACATTCTGTAGGGAAAGATCTTCAGCATGCAGACTGTACATTTTCTTTGGTGGTCGTGTTCAAGATCCAAGCTGAATTCTCAATAGTGGCTGACTTTGAACTTAGTCCAGCCATTTTAGAGGCCTCTGAGGAGTGGACAAGTGTTCACAGCTGACTTCTGTCCAAAGCTTCTAAACCTCCAACCCAGGTTTCGCCATGGAGGGACTCCAGCTGGCCCCTGTCTTAGCAAACCCTTGTGCAATCCTGCCTCCACACGCTGTTGTGAGAGGGGACCCTCCTCCTGGAGCAGTGGTTCCCAAGTTTGCAGTGCCTCAGAGCCACCTGGGAGGCTTGTTAAAACACAGTGATTGAGCTCCACCCAAGCAGATTCAGTAGATTCTGGGAAGGCTCCAAATGTCTGCAGCTCTTATAAACCTTCAAGGGTTGCCAGTATGGCCAAAGAACAGAGTTGGAGAACCACTGGCTTAAAGGAAGGTATACTTCATCCGGGAGCTTCGTTCAGGCCTTTGTGGGGCAGAAGGTGCCAACATGTGTTCAGAGGTAGCTGGATTCTGGTGGTGGCCTCTGCATGGCTGCCAGGCCATAGGGGTCCCCTTGGGCCCTGTAGGGAGTGCTGCTCCTCACTGGGCCACTGGGCCAGGTACCCCATGGGCCTATTCTCCTCTGGGGTGTGCCTTACAGTGTGCAGAATAGGATCTGGAAAGTGGGGCACAAAAAGAAATGACATTTTTTTAAATATCTAAATATGTTTACATTTTACAATAAAAAATTAAAATAAGGAATACAGACTCTTTTGGAAATGTTTATTAATAACTAATAGTTATTGAATACTTACTATATCTAGGCCTTATACTAAATGATCATTTAATTATTGTCACTGTATTCTCAGGCTTGGAAAGCGTAAGTAGGTTGCCTAACATAACACAGCTAGTCAGTGACAGCAGGGATTCAATTCAAAGCCCACCCAAGTTCAAAGCCTGATTCTTTAACATTTAGGGAACACTCCCTTTAAAAAGGTTGCAGTTTTCTAATGCTACTAGGACATGCATTCTCAAAGAAGGTGATTTTTCCCTGAAGGAAAAAAGTTAGTTCTTAGGGGGTGGAGAGGGAAAGGTAATCATTGCTTTTTAAGTAGGAAGCACAGTTATACACACAGTGCCTAAAAGATTTGCAGTCTATCTTTAATGTTACATTGCCACAGACAGCAAGGGGCATTTAGGGCAAGATATCTAACTAGGCTCCCTGCAGGGATAATAATCAAAAAAGGAAAACAAGGCTGATAAATGGTAGAGCCTTCTGGGGAAGAAATTGTTCTGAGAGAGCATGCACCATCTTACCCAACTTCAAGGTCTTATGGGGCAGGAGACTTTTGAGAAGATGAAAGTCACAGCACCTGCCATTAGTTCCCTGAAAGCTTATGCCATGTGGTTCCCCCATCAACCTCCTAATGAAGACACTAAAGATACTCTCCACTTCTAATAGATGAAGAACCTGAACTTTGGAGATAACAACTATCCACCCAGATTTAATACCAAACAAAACTGTCCTTCAAGAGTAAAGTGATGTAAAGTACTTTTTAAACAAAGGAAACAGAATTTGTTAAAAACAGACCCTCAGTCAGAGAACTCTAAAGTCCAAGGTACAAGATTGAATGAGTGAACATGTGTTAAATTTCCAAATCAAAAAATAATAGACATCAAACATATACCTGCCAAGTTCAAAGAATGAAAAGTGGGAGGAGCAAATCCTACGCTCTCACTGCAGACATTATGAATCATAGAAAAATCACCAAACTGAATCTTTCTTTTTAAATTTACTTAAAACCATCATCTTTAAATATAGTCTTTGTTTCATGTCTCATAAAATTAATTGCATAGATAAATATTTTCTAAAACTTCAAAGTTATTTTTATGACTAAAAAATTACTCAGGGCTTAAACAGGGTGTTCCATAGCTCCAGCTCCCTGAGACGCCAAGCCACCAGGAAAAGGTCCCGGGATCCAGCCATCTGGGGTATGCTGCACACCACATCTTCATCTTCATACTTGCCAAGCTTGGAAATTGTTAAAACTTACACTCAGTTAAAAAGAAAAAAAAAATCTGCTTGCCTTGGTCAACCCTGGTGTTTTTCAAACATTTTTCCCCCCAACTCCATGAAATATACTAAAACTCTGTGGAACCTCTCTGGGAAATTCTAGATTAAGCCTGAGTTTGAGCTGGGTGATTCAAACACATAAAATGTAGATCAATTCTTTAGAAGAGTTTACAAAACTCTCATGACAGTTTGGAACTGCAACCTCAAGCAATTTGAAACATAACAACATCAGCCATTTGCACAGACTCAAAGGTGCACTCCTATTTATACCTTATTCATAGTCACTGGCTCAAAAGAAGGCCAAAATTATGATTCATCTTTCTTCTTTTCCATCCATGCTGACACCAGCATGTCTGTAGGTACTTAAACTTTTATTAACTTCTCCACTGAAGCACAGATTACAAATCAATACATGCCATCAACTCAGTGTGTAGAGGTGGCATGTGTGAATGACAGGGACAGCACACACACACAAATGCTGGGATGTAGGCATTGTCACCAACCGATCTATCACTATATGGAGGGGAATATTGATTACCTATTGATTACCTTCAAATTCCTATTTTCAAAGTTAGTTTGATCTTTTCAGAAATGTCACTCCCAGCCATTCAGATTACATTAGCACCTGTCTTACCACAGGTGTCGGTAGGTTTCATCAGTTCTCCTTCCACCCCCAGGAGTTCCCTCCAGTCTCTTAACACCTGCCCTGACACCACCAGTCAGCCCTGGCACCATGGTGAGGTGAGGATCCAGCTCAGCCCCAGGTCTGGGTCTCAGGGGTGAAGGGGCTGAAGTGAGTCGTCCTTCATAATTTCACTGGGTGAGAAGGCTGGGCTGCAGGCAGTGGGAGTGGAGGGCTGCAGAGGCAGAGGGGCTTGGTAGCACCACTGTGGTTGCTATTGCTTGGGTATGGGGGCTTTACAATGTGGATCCATGAGAGCTACAGGAAGGCTACCCAGCCCTGGGTTTCAACCCAGTCACACACACAGCAGAATCCTGGGGAAAGTTTAAAATAAGGAAATGGCTAAACATACCCGAGTGAAACTCCAGATGTAGACCAAGATCATGCATCTCAGTCAGGTGATTCAGTCACATAAGCTGCATTAAGAGGCAGTGATATGCCCTGACTTTAGAGCCTCCTGATATGACACAATAAGCAACACAATATCATCAAAGAAGCGCTCTTGCCAAAAATATCTGAACTGAATCCCATTGTGAGAAAAGCAAACTGACAAAATCCATGGAGGGACACTCCACAGTACAACTGGTCTGGACTCTTCAGGAAAGTCAGTATTATTTTTAAAAAGTCAAGGATGTTGGGCTGCTTTAGATCAAATGACATTGGGACATAAAAATGACCAAATACCTTGATTACAGCTCAGACACACGCAAATATATAAAATATTACAGAGGTATTTGAATATAAAATGTAGGCTAAATATTATTAATTGCTATTCTTATTAGTGGTGATGATGACGTGTGACTATGTAAAATGACTGTTAAAACTGAATATGGTGGCCCACGCTTGTAACCCTAGTGGCCTGGGAAGCTGAGGCAGGAGGATAGCAAGTTCAAGGCCAGCCTGTATGATTTAATGAGAACCTGTCTCAAAATTAAACAAGAAAATACAAAGAGTTAGGGATGAAGTGCAGTGGTAAAGTGCCCCTAGTTCAATCCCCAGTCCTGCCCCCACCCCTAAAAAAAAAGACAGCCAAATATTTGAGAGCAAAGTGTTAGGATTCCCACTGCTTTCTTTCAAATGGTTCAGCATAAAAGAAATGTAGAGAGAGAGAGAGCAGGAAATGGTGCAAAATGATAACAACTAGTAAATCTAGAAAAAGATAAGTATGAATTCATTTCACCATTCTTCAAAATTTTCAGCAGTGTTAACTTTTATTTATTTATTTTTTTGTATTAGGGATTGAACCCAGGGGTACTAAAACACTGAGCCACATCCCCAGCCCTTTTTCATTTCGAGAAAGAGTCTTGCTAAGTTGCTGAGTCAGGCTTTAAACTTGCAATTCCCCTGCCTCAGTCTCCTGAGCCACTAGGATTATAAGTGTGGGTCACTGTGCCCCACCCAGCTATGTGGTTACTTGCCTCAAAGTCACCTCCCCTCCTCTCTCTTCTCTGGCCCCACCCTTCCAAACCTCAAATCCTAGAGTTCCTAGAACATGGGTCTCAGACTTCAGTGCACATGGGCCTGGAGAGCTGGTTACAATACAGAGCTTTAGATCCAGTATATCTGGGACAGGGCCCCAGAGTTTATACTTCTAACAAATACCTGCTGCTGCTGCTGCTGCTGCTGCTGCTGCTGCTGCTCAAGGACCACACTTTGAGAACCACTGCCCTAGAGGACAGAGGCCAAAAGCAGCTACCCATAGCCCACATTCCCAGGTATGCTAGGGCCTCCAACCCTCAAAGCCAAAATGCTTGATCTTTTCCAGAAAAATTCCTTGCGATGAGGCAATAACTCCCACCAGAGGGCAGCAGATACTCAGGAAAAGAAACTTTCCAGCCAAGAAAGGAAGTGGATCCACAAGGGACCCTTACTGAGGCGTTTGAAACAACAGGGATCAGGGCATAATTCTTTATATTTAATTAGTGGTTCATGAATGTTAAACTTTCCCATGTGTCCCCTCACCTGAAGGCTACAACACTCCTGATGCAATTACCATTAATATCTCTGTGTGACAGTTAAGAATATGAGGCCCAGAAAGATTGTCCAAGACCAGAGGGCTGGTGATTCATGAGGTCAGGAACTGGTGCAGGCTGCCTGACTCCAGCAGGTGCAGGTACCTTTTTCCTCCTGCCAACCTACAGTCATCACAGCTGTGATCTCTCCATCATTCACTAACTGTGGATTTCCTTGTTTCATTTCACTGCAACTTATGAGACATACTTTCAATTATCCCCACTCTACAGATAAGGAAAGAGAGGAGAGGAAATCAAATAACTTGCACAATTACTAAGATGTTAAGGCTTGGCCTCAGGTCTGTTTGACTCCAGCTACTGACACCTAGTGCTTCCCTTTGGTCACTTGTCATCAGCAGCCATGTGTTGAGCAGCACTTGCTGTAGGTCACATACTGTGCTAGTCACTGACCATGCCAGGTCCTAATCATCAAGCAGTGACCAGCCTAGGAAAACCCAAGATGAGGGTGCCCTACCAAGTGCCACAACAAGTCCTTCAGGGTGAGTACTATTGTCCCCATCTTACAGATGAGGCAATACAGCCTTGAGAGATTGCTTAGCTGCCTAAGATCACAGTAAAATAAGAGATGGATCAGGGATTCACATTTGGATCATATGCTACTTCTGCTGTTTCCTTATATATCTCAGCCAAAATATTGGAAATAGAAAGTATCCCCAAATATGTGGGACATTCATTGCAATGGTCATCCTGCAGATCTCCAAGGCCTCTGAGACCCCCGTGAGGAGTTCATCCACAGGCTCCTCCTCCCGATTCCTACTTCCAAGTCAGGTCTTTCTTTTCCTAGAATGACCCAGAAAAATTAAGTCAGACCAGTTTGCATACTGAGGCCCTTTGATGAACAGCTGCTTTTGGAAGTAAAAACTCTTCCCTGTGACCCTCTCTTGTTTGCACTCCCTACCACCAAGTGATAGCGTAAGGGCGGTGCCTGACACAGCACAGGGCTGAAGGCATGTAGGTGTTTTCCAATTTGGGCATTGGAGTCCCCTGCCCAAGCAAGATTCACTTTCTAGGAAGTTACTTTGGTTCTTCCAGCAGATTCCTTATCTTCATGGCTGTCACTTCTTATGGAGTACCCTTGGGGATGCTCTGGATCTCTCTCCTTAATACACAGTGGAATAATGTGCATCTCTTCTGTGTTGCTTCTAAAGCAAAATCACAGGCCTGCTACCAGGGGAGTGACATGGTGTGTTGAAAAGAATACTAGATTTAGAAATCTGACTTCAAAAAAGCTGGGTAAAAAAATCCCAGTTTTAGCACCCACTAACAGGGGACTGGGATAAAACTCTTTATTTCTCTGGTATGGATATTATTTTCCTGTTCTTACCCTGGGAATGATAGCTCCAGGGTCACCTAACAAAGACCTTGGGTTACAGTGAGGTTCAACTGAGGACAGGCTGAACCATCTGAAATCCAAAATGCTCCAAAATCTGAAACTTCTTTGTGTGCCAAAAGGATGCCACCATGGAAAATTCCATAACTGACTTTGTGTAACTGGCCACAGTTAAAACGTGAGCGCACTAAAAGATTGTATAAAATAACCTCCAGGCTTTGTGTATAAGGTGTGTGTAAAACACAGGGGAATTTTGTGTTTAGACTTGGGTCCATCCCCCTGATGTCTCATTATATATACGCAAATATTCTAAAATCCAAAACACTTCTGGTCCAAAGCATTTGGATAAGGGATGTTATGCACCATGGAAGACACTTTTTCTAAAGTTCTTTATAATAAGTATCAATGTTGAAATCAGCAATTGTAACATCTGGTAGAATTTTTTGATGATGTAGATGTAATAATATGACAACTAAAAGGTAAAAGGAGCTTTGTGGTGAGATCCTTTATATTTTAACCTAACTAGGTGTCACTTATTCTATCAGTGGTTTGCTGAATTTTTCCCTATTAAACCTATAATGGAAGCCAGAGAGAAGCTCATCTTCTAGCAGAGCAGAACTGACACCGTTGAGATTTAACTTCTCTGCCCTGATTTCAGGTGATGAAACACATGGAAAGACTTGCTTGGCCAGAGAAGATCACCATCTAGTTGTTTTGATACTTGTATATACCAATTCTTCTTCTACAGGCGTAGAGGGGTGGCATATTAACTCTAAGTAGGATTTCCTATTAGGGAGATGTTTTGGAGCTCCAGAACCAGAAAGTGGATTTTGGGTTTTGATGAATCAGCAAAGGAGTTCCCTGGAACTATTTCAAATAATTCTTTAGTTTGGTGCCACTGTGTTTACACCCTGGGGAGCAAGAAGATTCCAAAAAGTGAGAAGTACCATTCACCTGTGGCAAGTCTGGACCGTGACTATGGGAGAGGAGAAAGAGCTTGAGGCTGTTGAGAAGATAGTTAAACTGTCTGCTCTTCAGCAGGGAGATTTTAAGAAAAATACATACAGAAGTTAAGGATCTAGGGGCTGGGGTTGTGGCTCAGTGGTAGAGCACTCACCTAGCACGTGCAAGGTCCTGGGTTCTATCCTTAGCACCACATAAAAGTAAATAAAATAAAGGGATTCTGTCCAACTACAACCAAAAAATAAACATTCAAAAAAAAGAAGAAGTTAACATTCTAGAAACAGACTGCTTCCACATCATCAAATCTTCTGGAAAGTCCTCCAATGAACCCAGTTCAAACATCTCTAAGATATTGCTCTGGGGCCTGTTAAAAAAAAGTTTAGGATGAACGCAGTGGCACACGCCTGTAATCCCAGCTCAGAAGGCTGAGGCAGGAGGATCACGAGTTTAAAGCCAACCTCAGCAACAGCAAGGCACTAAGCAACTCATTGAGACCCTGTCTCTAAATGAAAATATAAAATAGGGCTGGGGATGTGGCTCAGTGGTAGAGTGCCTCTGAGTTCAATCCCTGGTACCAAAAAAAAAAAAAGAGGTTAGGGGTCAGAAACAAGTCAGCTGATGGTCCTAGCACAGCCTCCCACATTCCTGACTACTCCCACTATGTCTGTTCCCAAGGTGTTCCCTGCCCTTGGGATCTACCTGTCCAGTTCAAGAAGTCTTCCTCTAACCTCCTGGTGCTCAACCCCAAAGCCCCCTGAACACCCCATCTTTCACAATGCAACCTAGGTCCCCATTTACCCTTCCTTCCCCCCGTGGAATCATGCTCCGCTGTACCCTGTAGACACTTTGACCATAATATGTGTAATACTTTCTTGATTTTGTTTATACATCTGTTCCCCATTTTTGGAATTAGTGTTTTATTCCTTTCTGTATCCTCAATTCCGGAAACATTGTAAAAGTGCATTAAATGTCAGTTGAACTAATGAACCTGAGGCCCTTTTGTTGTTTCTCTATTAATGGCAACCTCTTGTTTCAATCCTGCCAAGCTTCCCTTCACCCAGGCTTGACATAATGCAACCAAAATCTGGCCGTAGTGTGACCTGGCTGCAGAACTGTCCACCCAGTCAGGATGTCATTTGCAAGCTCAGCTACTGACAGCTATTCTCATGCTGGCTGCTCATTTAGAATCACCTGGAGAGCTTTTTGGAAATGCTAATGTCCAAGCCTCAGACTAGACCACTAAATCAAAAGCTCTAGAGAGTAGGGCCTGCCCCTCAGCATTCTGAAAACTACCAGCCCCCTGGGTGTTTCTAATGGGCCACCAAGGCTGAGAGCAGCCGCCTTAGCAGAAAAGAGCTTTGGGTTTGCATTGCCTTTACCCAGAGAAGAATTCTCAGTTCAACCTCAAATTCATTCCCTAATCTTCCTCCCAGGTGTGAGCTCCAAACCTTTTCCTCCAAGCTACATGCCCATCCACCTGGAAGTCAGCCCAGCATTCAAGCCCACCCAAGATACCATATGTCTAAATATTTAAAAGTTATAAATTAAGTTTAAACTGTCAGATATAATTTGTCCTTTCCTCCTTACTTGACAAATCTAATTTTTGTAACATCAAGATGGAAAATATGTGCAAAGCATTGTGGGTTTTTTTAAATGACTAACCGTTGGTAAAATAAGACCACTGATTGATGACACAGGTCTATTTGCATGTCTTAGGTGGATAGTACAATAAAGGCATACCATCATTAATGCATTATTATAAATTTGTTCTATGAAATTTATATTTATTGTCCCTTATTTTAGAAAATCACTCATTATGTTGCTATAATCAAAATTTTTCAGTCAAGCCAGATTCAGTAATTTCAGTTTACAAAAAGACTCTGCTAAGCCAATAGGCATTGGAATTATCAATAAAATCCTTGGAGTAATAATTAGATTGGAAATGACATAATTTTACAAACAAACCTTGAACACTGTAATGGGGTCATATAATGATAAATTCATGTTTTCACTAAAACACATTTTAATTTTATTGTAAAGGTTACTATCACTTGTATAGAAAATGTTAGCTTCTCAACACAATATCTAGATGGATACATAAATTCTTCTTTTAGGTTTCTCTAACTGGGGTTACAGTAAAGAAAACTAAATAGAGCAATATGTTCATGTTTGTTTATTTCTTTTCAATATAGATGACTCCTTAATCTAGAATGGCCAGCAGATGGTCTATGGAAACCAGTTTCCAGAAGGTACAAATATAAACCTTCTCCTTTAATGCAAATGTTTTTGTTTCCTTGTTCAATTTTCCATGTATTATACTAGAATTTAACTTTTGCGGCATATTTACTGCGTAGCTTTTTCCTGCTTGAACTAACAATTTTTCTTGACATTTTTAGAAATATTTTTAGAATCTCTTAACAAGCCAAACAAAGCACTTCACTGTCTTGGCTTTTATTTTTGTAAAACTTAATTCATATTAGTTTTAGAAACAGTTCAAAATGCAAAATTAATTTCACTTTCTGCCAAAGCCCAAGATTTGCTCTTTATTTGAGGATCTTCTATTGTTTTTCTTTGCTAATGTCTTGCATATCTTGTCTAATTAAATCTAATTGCTTTAACGGTATTTTCATTGGAATTCCCCTTGTTTGTACCCAGAGTGTTCCCGAGGTCAGATGTGGAATGTGTTTCATCAAGAAGCTCCGCCTTTAGAGAGATATGGGGGAACAATGATCATCTCTGAACTTTTGCAAGGAATGCCATTGCTATCCGCACAGCTGAAGCTCTGCACTTCCTGGTTAACATTCAAACAACAGTTCAAAGAAGGCCTATTTCCAGCCAAAGTTCTGGATCATATATCTTTTTAACACTCATGAGCCTCATTATTATGGACTCACTTCAACAATCTTTTAAATCAAAATGGCAAATTTTAAAACCATAGCTTAAGTTAAAACAAAAGCTGTATTTTCAAGACAGGTATAAAACCAATAAAATATTTATTAATTCCAAATTCCTATTTTCTTCTTCTAGTAGTTTAGCATTGGCTATCATAAAGGTGAATTATTCTACATCATTTGATTCTGCTACAATCTAGTTGAACCCAGGAGATCTTACTGTATTAAATGTAATATATTTTGTGATTTTATTAGCCATGGATTTAATAATCTCTTTTTAGTTCTCCATCCTCTATAAAAATCACATTTTAATCTCTTTCAGGATTGATCATTTTAGCAGCAAATTTTTAAATCATTTATTCAAAACTCAGGAAGCTATTCATTGTTTTTCTATAAAGAGCCTATTACTACTGAAAAGCCTCATTCTGTTTGGCGAAGTAGCATTTTTATTTTAAGAATATTATGCCAATATTCTGCAGGGTGCAGTGGCCATGCCTATAATCCCAGTGGATTGTGGCTCAGCGGTAGAGCACTCGCCTCGCACGTGCAAGACCCTGGGTTTGATCCTCAGCATCACATAAAAGTAAATAAGTGAAATAAAGGTATTGTGTCCAGTTACAACTAAAAAATAAATGTTAAAAAAAAAACAGACTGGGGATGTTGCTTAGTTGTTTCACACCCCTGTGTTCAATTCCTAGTACCAAAAAAAAAAAAAATTATGCCAATTTTTTTTAAATTAGTGTTCATTTGCATTTGATGAATCCTATTAGCTGTTTCCTGCTTATTCACCTTTCACCTTTTTTCCTGTCAAACAATTTTGTGTGCTTTTCTGTGAACAAGTGAATTTCCCTTCTGGCCATAAATACCTGCTCCAGTTAAAGCTGGTCTTCAAGATGGGTGACAATTAATACAGAATTTACAAAAACTTTTACCTTTGAACTTAAAAAAACAGCTTTCTACAATTTCTTTCTCCAGCTGAAGGCATTCTGGTGTAAAATGAAATATTAAACGTTTTGCCATGTTTATCCAAGAATTGCAATCATTTATTTGGACGAGACTGTGTTTTAAGGAAACACTGTCCTGCTGCAAGAAAGACAAACAGAGCCATGTTCCAGAATCCATCCCCAACAAGCACAGCAAAGACCCAGGTTTTCCTTTCGCTTTCTTCTCCCATTGGGTAATTTCAGGAATGGAATTTTCTTGTCTCCCAGGCAGGCATTAGTTGCCTCTGTGGTTTCTGAGTTGTGAATTTGATAGAAATCATTCCCTTTTACACTCTCATTGCTTTGATCATTAATTAAATCTTCATTGAGTAAATAATTTGCAAAGTCCTGAATAAAACTTTTATGTGGGATGGTCCAAAAGAAGCCTACTCACTTCTGTTATTCTCCAGTTTTATTATTTCTCTTACGGATGAGTTTCTGTTTCTTTTCAGCTTCTGAGGTTCACTTTTCTATTTTACAATCTCAACTTGTATCTACCCTCAACAATAAAAAAGATTAACATGAAATGTAATTCTATTCCAAGTTTACATACTTTGAATATATTTCATCAAAAATGAAAAAAAAATAAAATCATTTTCACATCTCTATTAACTTTAACACTATTTTTAATATTCAAAATTATCCATTCAAATTAAAAGAGGAATGTGAATGATAGTGAGTATAAACTTTAAGTAATAGAGACATTAATTTTCTGAAAATCAATCTGACCACACTTAACATTTTCACAAAAATAAAGCATCCTTTGTGTTTAAATTGCAACAAAGCATTTCAACCCTAGCTAGCATCCAGAGCCTATCTGGTCACCCACTAATGAAAGAATGGGTGCTTTGCCACACAAATTGTATTTAGATGTACATGTACGCAAATGTAAGAGTGACATCAGTTGTTTAGGATTGCAAATGTTCCTCAGCCACTAGATGCAATCATAGTGAATATTGTGCTGATTCCCGAGTGTCTCTGGCACCAGGAATCAGAATTTAGAAAGCACCAAGAAAACGGGTGCTTAGCACTCCTGGCAAAATATTTGGTAAGAATCTCTAAACAAAATACAAAACAGGGCTGGGGATGTGACTCAGTGATTGAGTGTCCCTGAGTTCAATCCCTGGTAACCACCCCCCACATACACACACACACACACACACACACACACACACACACATACACACACACCAAAAAAGAATTTATAACATTTATGCTGAAATGAATGTTTGCATAAGTTCAGTCGGGTTTTGTTTTGTGCTTGGTTTTTATTTTCCTCTGCCTAAGTGCTTCTGCCACCACTGACATAGGCCCTGTGCTTCAAATCAGCGTCCTTCCCTGATACTTGTGTCTACATGGCTCACAAGCCTTCTTCACATCAGAACACAGCTACCTCTTGAAGCCCATGTTTTGTTGTCATTTTTGTGGTTGTTTTAGTAGCAGGAAACAGAATAGTAGAGTGGTTAAGAACTGGAACATTGGTGTCCTGCTGCCCGGGTTGGCATTCGAGTTCTGACTCTAAAAGTCAGACAGTTTACTTATCTGACTCTTGAAGTTAGGTTATTTGTTTCTTCTATCACTCAATTTTCTTCTCTATAAAATGATACCAATACTTGCCTCGGATCATTGTTGTGGGTCAGATAAATAAGGACATACTTAAAGCCCCTGGTACTTAGTAAGCACACCATAGCTATTGGCTTTAGTGTTTGTTCAACATTCAGTTAGATGTTTGGAAACAATTTCATTTTACACTATTAAAAATATTACACCTCTTTCTTTGGATTTAGGACATGATATTTATCACAGATAATTTTCCAAACCAATTTACTAGGAAAAGAGAACACAGGAAATGGCCTTAAATCAACACAATAAAGAAAAATCATTTATAACTAGCAAATGGATTGGGCCAACTTGTCTTACTTAGAATTGTAGTAACTATAAAACTCAGCATCAAGCACCTGTCAACAGTTGGACTCAGGGTTAGTGGGGTAGCCACTAACATGGGGTAGCTAAACATGCCATGCAAACAGAATTTGGACATGTATTTGGACATGTAGGCACCTAAGTTAACTGGCAGCCCTTTTCCAATGTGACCTACGGATGACTATTGTCCCCTATTGACAAGCACTGGAGCAGGCCCAGACTGCCAGCTTCTTCCCTGCCTGGGACCTGGTTTCTCTCACAGACCCTGCTCTGCCTAAAATTGCCCATGACCCTGGGGTTGGCCTGGATCATATCAGCGCCCTCTAAGACCCCACAGCACCTGCATGTTCTGCTTCAGAGCTACATGCCTTCTGGGGTCTGTTCCTAAATCCCCAGTTTCTAGCGCCTCTAGTCTAGTTTTGGTTTGATTGGCTCTTATTTTCTCCAGACCTACTCTGAAGCCACGGAGAACATATCTTTACAGGTCTGCAATATCAAAATACCTCAAACAGACAGTCACACTCAAACTGGTCTTCAAGAAAAAGGAGCCTGGTTCCCTCTGTGAGCCATGTGCCACAGTCTGGGGTCTGTCTCCCCAGGACACCAAAGAGGTCAGTCTCATCCATTTAGTGAAACAAAAACCAGTCAAACCAATTGCTTGGCATCATATGGACCAAGGACAAATAAACTAGAAAACAAATGGTGGCCAGAAGAAAGCGAAGTCACACATTTGTCTAAACCTTGAGCCCTAGCCAGGTCTAGTATCTTAGAGAAACACCAGGAGCATTAAATACTGGACTGTGGTCTGACCAATTTGCCCCATAGAGGTTATGAATCCACAACCAAAGCTCCCACTTTAATGCAGAAAGATGCAGGCACAGTGAGAAGATCCTCTCTGTGTGATCCCTTAGAAAGCAATGGTCAATATCTTTGTCTTTGTCCTGGACTTAGAGCTATAAGGGGATCTTCTGTTTATTTTATGATGAAGGGACATGAAGTAAAGACTTGTTCTCTAATATGCTAATATGCAAATGCTGGACAGCCAAAAGCATTCTTCTAACAACTTTTTCTCCATCTTTGTTCAATTACACAAAAGAACCCTAATTCACAAGGTCGTATTATCCATCAGTGACCTTTCTCTGACTTTCTTTTTTCCCCTTCTCTATGTTTCTCCCACTTGGTGTTATACATAGCTCTTCCAAATGATAGACATGCTTGATTTTTTTTTTCCGCGTTCTTTCTTTCAAAAGGAATTCATCACATCTCTCCTATTTTTTTGTGTGGGGGGGGCGGGGTGAGTGGGAGTACCAGGTTTGATTGGCTCTTATTTTCTCCAGACCTACTCTGAAGCCACTGAGAACATATCTTTATCACATATCATATCACATTAACATATCATATCACAGGGGCACTCCACTACTGAGACACATCCCCAGCCCTATTTTGTACTTTATTTAGAGACAGGGTCTCACTGAGTTGCTTAGCACCTCACTTTGGCTGAGGCTGGCTTTGAACTCACAATTCTCCTGCTTCAGCCTCTTGAACCACTGGGATTACAGGTATGCACCACCTCATCTGGCTCATCTCTCCTTATTTAAGAGTTCAACTGTGGGCTAGGGATGTAGCTCAGTGATAAAGCACTTGCCTAGGGTATATAAGGCCCTGGGTACAAACCCCAGCCAAAAGGAACGAAAGAGTTCTCCTTTTCCAATGTTTCTTACCCAACTGCTGTTCTGGTGTACAGTTTCTTAAAATAGTTACCATGTTCCAAGAGAAAATTCTATCCCTGCTTATGAATTTACCTTCCACTCAATTCATTCCTCCCATATTTGATTCCCCAGGATTTTGAACAAGTGACATAACTTTCTGATGATAACCTTTCTTTAAAAACAAAAAAAAAAATTGTATCTACTTTGAGTTTTGTCTTCTAAATCCTCACATTCTAAAGCCAATCCAGCAGCCCTAGAATAGTACAGAACATGTCCCCCCCCTTCTTTTTTGTATTGGGGATTGTACCCAGAGGCACTTAACCACTGAGCCATGTCCTCACTCCCTTTTTGTATTTTATTTAGAGACAGGGTCTCACTGAGTTGCTTAGGGTCTCATTAAGTTGCTGAGGCTGGTTTTGAACTCCCAATCCTCCTGTCTCAGTCTCCCAGGCCACTGGGATTATAGGCCACTGGATTACCATGCCCGGCTTCCTCAGGCCCTTTTTGAGTGCTTCTTTCATAAACAAAGTCTTTCCAAAGATACAAAATAATATTCATGCAATGTTTAAATCTACTGCCATGGAGCTGGTCACATGACCACACAGCATGGGCCGCAGACTTCTCATATTCACAGAGGTGCAACTCCATATGGCCTCTGAGGTTCTCTACTGCTCAAACTTTCTTTTCTCCTCAGTCGCTCTCCTAGGGAAAAGCCACAGGAATCTGTCTGCTGGAGGGAAGAAACGGAGGCCAAAGAAGTCATTCAACTGAGAGAGGACGTGGACAGGTAGCAAAAAGGAAGCTGTCCCAGATCCAGGTAAGAAAGAGGTCTGGCCCAGGGGACAGCACCAGCTGGGCAAAGGAGCTGTTCCCTTCTGCTCCTCACACCACAAGCACCCAAACATGTATGTGCACATGATACAAGCACATGTGCCACACACACCTGTGCACACGCCATAAGCACCTTGCAAACAGGAGGTCATGCCTCCTCCTTCCTGTTGGGCCTGGGCTTGGGGGCTGCTAAGGAGCTGGGGTTGCGGTAGCCAGGGAATAAGAAAACAGAGAGGAGCTCTGTGTGAGGTTCCTTGGGTCCCACCAAGTGTGTTTTTAGTCCTTTGGATGTGCATGGGCAAGAGGAGCTGGGGTGAGGTCTGGGGACAGAGGCCTCAAGGAGGCCAAATGCAAGCTCCTGAGGAGGCAGAAACCAAGAAGGAGAAGCAGGAAGTGTGGGAGGGCAAGATGGCGGACAGTAAAGAGCATTGATTATCCTGGGACTCCAGGGGTCAGAAGGATCTGTGGGTTTCTGTGCTAGGCTGCATCACCACTTACCAAAACTCACCCCTGGACCCCAAAGGAAATGTCTTCCTGGACTGGCAAGGCCTGACCATGTGGCTGTACCGCCAGGACGCAGGGTGCAAGTGAGGGCTCAGCTCTAAGGTCTGTGCATAGTGCTCAGAGTCAGCTCATCCCAGCTGGACAGCCAGCACCCGCCCTCTACAAACAGCCCACAAATGGCCACAGGCATCCCACAAATGACCATTTCAATTCAGGCTTTTTAACACGTGGGCTCTCAAACCTTATGTCATTCTCCACCCATCAATTTTTAAATGCAAATCACATTGGGGTGTTTTATAGAAGGTCAAGATGTTTTGCCACCTACATCAGCGACGGGCAGTTTTCTTCCCTCCTCTTCCTTTTAAAATGATATCCAAACCTCAGAGGTTCCATCGCCTGGAAGAATGCTGCACCACACCAACATCTGTAAGCAGTTAATTTTCCAAATGGGAGACGGTCACCACAGATGCAGAACCTTTCAAAATAAACACTAGAAAAATATTACGCCAGCAAAACTAAAGGCCTAGGATCTGCATGAGTAGTTGGTACTAGGTGACAGGACCCAGTTTGCACGGATCAAAGCTGCATCCTCGAAGCTGCATCCTCGCCAGCCCGCCATGCAACCACCAGAGAAGCAGAGCTACAGAACTCCAGAGCAGAGGAGACCTTTCACTGGGCATCCCAGCCCCCACAGAGTGGGGGAATGAAGGCCTGGGGCAGGAAGTGAGTGCCTATTTGTCAGGACTGGAGCTCAGGCCCAGAGCTTTCTGCTGGAGTTTAAGCTTCGTCTTTATTTGGACATTTTAACTTTTTGTCTTTTAGAAAAATAAATACTTCTGACTTTAAAGTATTGACTTTAACCCCTCCTTGAGGCCTATTTGGAGTAGTAGGGGGACTCCCATACTGGACCTCCTAAGTGTGGGGGCTGCCTCCCTCCCACCCACATCCCTCACCAGCCCTACAGCTGGATGGCAAGTGATGAGAAACCATGTCATTAAGAGGCCAAGGCTGGGAAAGACTGAAGGAAGCCCACTTGAGTAGCTATTTCTTATCTATTCTATGAAATGAGGTGGCCAAGCTTGAGGACTCCAAGCCCAAAGCCTAAACAAGACCAGGTTATTGTGACTAAAATGAGTTGTGGACAGTTGGGTGCAGGGCAGGGAGGACATGGAACTGTGTCCACATCTACTATAACCATTCGTCTCCTGCCCCAGCCATGAATGTGAAGCCTCTGACCTGGGAGAAAAACAAGGCACATGGTCTACCCCACCAAATAGACATTGGCTCAAAACAGGCATCTGTTGCTGTTGAGGCTGGAAGTGGAATAGAGGAAATCTGAGGGACAAATTGTACTTTGAAAGGAATACATTGCTCTGGCCAGTTGAACCCTGCACAGTGCTGATGGTTGTGCTCTAGTGGCTGTTAACACCTTATCGGTACTTTATCAGTCTCTTTTTTCCTTACAGGATGTTTTGCCAGTGATGTTCCAAAAGACAAAATCTGAGTTCTGCCAGGAAAAAAAATGGGGGAGGGATAGATAGAGAACAGGGGTATAATGAAAAAATTCTGGGCAATGGGAGTGGCAGTTCAGGGGAGAAGAGAACTGGGAAAGCCACGGAAGCAGGGTGGTGCAGGAAATCACAGACGTGGGTGCCACCAGGGGGCGCTGCTGCGCCATCAGCAGTCTTGTGAGTTGCTGGCGAAGAGGGTGCGGTTCCCACCACTTCCTGAACCCCAGACTCTTCCTTAAGACTTTGAGATATCCTTTCTTTGTTCTCTGCTGATAGTACCAAAGAGTTTTAGAGATTCTCACCCCGTGAACCTTTTCCTGACAGTGGCAACACACGGCAGCCACAGGAATGATGGAGGCACTGGGTGGGGAGTGAAGACGCTCTCCCAACTTGTCCCCCAAATTCTGCTCCCAACATATGAGACCCGGCACCATAGAGGTGGGGACAGGAAGACTTCTCTGCTGCAGGTTGCACACGGTGCTGGCTAAGGCAGAGGATGGCAGCAGAGTTCTTTTCCCATACCCCAAAGCTCTGGCTCCCAGTGTATTCAGGAGGGATCTGCTGTCCCTGGCTCTCCTGGTCAAACAGCAACCTGAAAAGATAAGCCTGAGTGCCAGGGTTCACAGAGGGACACCCTAGAGCCAGCAGTGGCTTGGACTTGCTCTTAAAGGCCTCCAATCTGAGACTGGGGTGTTTGTGTGTTCCTCGGGCCCTTCTCAGCAAACCCTGGTCTCCCCATGTCTGAGGCTCAGCACCTGTTGTCTAGGATCAGTGCCTTCTCGCCCATGCACAGACACCCTGACAAATTCTCTACCCGCCTTGGCTTCTCCATTTTCAGTTCTGCTGCTCAGACAACAAAACCCCTATCACTATAACTTCTCCCATATCGCTGTCTCCAAGACTAGGACTTAGCAGGTATTAGTTACAGTTCAGATCAATCCATGTCTCCTGAGAGGATTTTAGAGAGACCTGTGCTTCCTGAGTCCTGCTCATATGATGGAATGGGATCTACCACCAACTCAGAGATTCTTTCCAAAGACATGTATTGGTCTGCTCTTGCTTTTCGAGGGGCGTGAAGCAAGAATGTTCAAACTGTGTGTTTGGGCAGCCACTCCCATGAGGGTGCTGAGCTGTGCAAGGCAACCTCAGTCATAGTTTCTGCAGGTGACTGTGGAAGGTCCAGCCCCTCCCACCTCCGTGAAAAACCCGGCATGGGGTAAAGCCCTGAGCTGCCCACCTTCAGCAGGACTCCACCCCACCCAGCAGTCCAGGGGAAGACTGCAGAGTCCCAGAGGCCCCCAATCTTGAATGGAGGCTTAAGGAAGGGGAACAGGGTCTGGGATACCAGACAAGTCTGTAGTCAGATGATGGATTTAGGAACTGCTGCAGCCACCCTTGGGGGAGGGGGGCAAATAGGAAATTCTGGAAGCCAGGGTGCATCTGACACACCCAGTCGTCATTTGAAGCTAAGCAAAAGAGACTGGAGAACAGGGGGAAGGCACCCAGGAGCCTGTGAGTCGTGCCTGAGTCTCTGGATCCCACATCTGAGGAACACAACTTAATATCAGCTTTGAGTGGTGTTGCCACCATGGCCTCTGAGGTTTCACCGAGGCACGATTCGCTGCTGATTGAAACCATGAGACCTAACTCCAGCCCCTCCTCCCTCCAGTCTCCGGCTGAGGCTCCACATCCATTTCCTGCCTTGGCCAGAACTGGCTCCGGAATGGGACAGGCCTGCCCAGTGACTCCAATGCGGAGGATCGAAGGT
Organism: Ictidomys tridecemlineatus; assembly: GCF_052094955.1. Taxonomy (NCBI): domain Eukaryota; kingdom Metazoa; phylum Chordata; class Mammalia; order Rodentia; family Sciuridae; genus Ictidomys; species Ictidomys tridecemlineatus. Next base: position 88,342,993 of record NC_135488.1, on the reverse strand, counting down.
GGGTAATGGCAAAGGCAGAGGGGCATCGAAGGGGAGTGACTGACACACAGACCAGAAGAGCTGAGGTCAGGTCCCATCCACTGCAGGTCTTCCCAGACCCCAGGCACATGCCAAAGAAGGGCGTGGAAGGTCACTCTCAAAAGCCAGTCTAGTGACCGTGGTGCTGAAACTGTGCAAAGACCATCACCTGCCCTGCCACCAGGCCAGTCCTGAAGATGGTCGGCCCTTTGGAGCTCACAGACAGTCAAAGGAACAGAAGGTGTAGTTAGCAGGATCCTAGCAGACGTCAGGTTTAACAGAAGCCCTGCGTTTCACAGTCAGAGTTCCAAGAGTTGAAGAACCTCACCGAGCGAGGTCCAAGTCTGCAGCTCCTGACTGCTGAGGTCTAATGGAGTGCTCCTTTTCTGACACCAGCATTTTCCAGAAAGAAAGCAGCAGCTCTGGACAAAACACAGAAATCAGTCCAAACCTGGCGCAGGGGTACATACCTGTCCACCCAGCGACTCGGGAGGTTGAGGCAGAAGAATCACATGTTCAAGGACAGCCTGGGCAACTTAGCAAGACCCTGTCTTCAAATAAAAAGTAAAAAGGGCCGAAGTAGTCCAGTGTTCAAGTGCCTCTGCAAATAAATAAATAAATAAACTTCAAGACTGTGAATAAGCCAGTGCATTCTGCTTGCAGATAAACACGCCAACACACCAGTTCATTGACATGACCCCGAGGGCCAAGCCTGAGGAGAACCATGGCTGACCTTTCGTTTCTTCCTCGGTTTTTCTCACCTGGAGAAATAAAGTGCATCCCTTCCCCAGATGGCTGTCATTAGGATGTCATGATAAGGCATGTGCATGCACGGTCACCTCTCATATCCTGAATTCTGCTCCAGCCTCTCACCAAGAACAGGGAACACTGGTCCCAAACAGCCAGTGTAGACCTCACGAAGTCCAGATTCCAAAGTTCATGCCAGGAGCTCACCAAAGGGTCCCTCAGACTCATTCCGATTTTTAAAATTCTTGTTTCACTTACCTTTTTTGAGTTGTTTTTTTGTTTATTTGTTTGGTTGGTTTGGTTTTTGCCCATAGAAGCAGACGGCATATCATCAGGAAAGCTTGAACTGCTCATGACAAGCATACTGGGGGCTGGAAAAGTGACGGGGGGCTGTAAAACGCAGGGTGGCAAACACCATACAAACAGGGGACCTAAAGACATAGACCCTGCAGTCATTTTAGTGTAGGGATAAACAATCATGTACATCTCAGTATCCCCAGATCAGTCTTTTTTCTTTTGAGGAGTGGGGTACCAGGGATTGAATGTATAGGCGCTCCACCACTGAGCCACATGCCCAGCCCTATTTTGTATTTTATTTAAAAGACAGGATCTCACTGAGTTGCTTAGCACCTCGCTTTTGCTGAGGCTGGCTTTGAACTTGGGATCCTCTTGCCTCGGCCTCCAGAGTAGCTGGGATTATAGGAATGTGCCACGGTGCCCAGCCAACCTCAGATTATTCTTTTTTTTAATCTTTATTTTATTTATTTATTTTTATGTGGTGCTGAGGATCTAACCCAGGGCTTTGCATGTACTGTGTGAGCACTCTACCACTGAGGCACAATCCCAGCCCCTCCCAGATCATTCTTAAAAGGATAAAAAGGCACACTTTCCACTAATCTTTTGAGTTCACAAACAGTGGTCCATCCTTACCCTAGGATGATTATTCCTATAGGTCCAGTAGATTGTTCCCACATTCCCCAACTCAGGGTCCAGGCTCCTGTGCCAGCTCGTCCTGGTCATACATTCAGAGGCAGTGGACCAAGGCCCTGGGTCTCCCACTCCCTTGCAGATAAGAACATTGCTGTAAATTAGCACAGGATCCTTCCTCAGGGTGCACAGGAAGGACATCCTCAGGGTCCTGGAAGAAGGTCTAACATACTTGAGAACAAATGGTTTGCGAGCTCCTATAAGCAGTTCAGAAGCTCTATTTATCTACAAATAATGGCTCTGATGCAGATAATCTTTTGTTAAAGGAACCCCCGAGAGCACCTCTAGGCTACCAGTGAATGATTGAACAGATGGACGGGTAGATGGATGGTAGGGGAGGGTAAATAAATAACCTCAGGGACATAGCCAGAGTTATATAAAAAGAATAAATCACCTGCAGATTCTCACTGATTTACATGTTTCCCCCCAATGAATCTGCATCAGTGAGATGTGACTGTGTTCCTGTCATTTCTGATGACTCTGGCTGTTTATATTCCAGGATGACATCCAGCATTCAGATGAAAAGTCAATAATCCATCACTCTGAAGTATCCAGATGGTTGGCATCTGTAGATACAAGCACTGCGTATCTGTTCATTGAACAAATATCTATTGAGTGTCTGCTCCATGCCCTGCTCTCCACTGGGCCCTGAGGATCCCAACCCAGTAAGACCGATGAGTCAGTCAACTTCACGAAACCAAAGCATCTTGTTGATAAGGGGGAAAGCGGTGGACACAGACCTGTACCGTGCTGGGCACTGTTTTTAGGCACCTTCATATGATACTATTTTGCATTTCATGACAACTGACAAAGGTAAGTCAACCGGTCACAGGTAAAGAAACTGAAACTCAGAGAGGTCAGGTAGTTTGTTCAAGCCACACAGCTAGAGAAGGGCAGAGCAAGAACTGCAGCCCATGCCACTGCCCAGCCCAACGTAGGGATCTGTGATGAAAGCAGAGAGAAGACTGGACTGATTTCGCTGCTCTCAACATGAAGCCCTTTGGAGCCCCAGTTTCTTCATCTGGCAAATGGGAGCACAGTCCCCTCTCGGAAGCCCATTGTAGGAATCAAAAAAAGAAAATCATATATGTGGGAGCTCCTGGTTTGGGACCCAGCATGTATTAGGTGCTCAGCAAGCACTGAGTACTTAAAACTTTGGGGATCGAACCCAGAGCCCACACATACTAGTCAAGTGTTCTACCACTAAGCAATACCCCCAGTCCCTAGGAAGTTTTTTAAAAATCATTGCATAATAAACCTTCCGACCTAGAACACAGTGGTACCTAGTTTCCAACAGCACTGCAGATACCTTACTAACAGGCGATGGAAGAGAAGGCTCCTCCTCCTAAACGTCATCCTCTGCTCTTTCCTTATCAGAATACACAGTAGAAGGATTTGGAATGAAACAATTTTTTTTTTTTAATTTCCAGATTTCATTGTAACAGAGAACACTGAAAGGGAGAGAGTGCCTAAGAAATTATCTGATCCAGTTGTCCCTGTTTTACCAACAAGGGGGAACGAGGCCAGACAACAGTAGGGGCTTCCCCAGAGCTCCCAACTCTGTGCGTCCCCCACCTCGGAGCCTCTTCCACATGTGCTGTTCTCTGCAGTTCTTCCTGACACACCACTTCCTGTCCCTTTGATTTTAAGTCCTTGGCTCAAATGACACATCCTATCTATCATGTGACGTGACCTTGAAAAATCTGTGCATGTACAGATCCATTTTAAATAGATATTAATAATCTTGAAAGCAAATCAAGTGCATTTTTAAAACGAGGCAGCGTCTACTCGGCCCTAGCCTTGACATTCATTCCAGAGCCAGTGCCACCCTTTAATTCCCCCAATCATGATCTGACCATGTTCAGCCAACATCCTCAGAGTCCAGGCACTGCCTCCCTCAGCCGCCTGCCTGCGGAGGTTCTAGAACAGGTGAGAAAAGTGAGAAAGCACTGCTCAGAGTTCTGAGAGGCGGCCCTCGGAGTCTGCCCTTCATCCACAAGACAGAAGAGGCTTTCAGCTTCTTCCTCCATGTCATGAAACCAACTGAAATTACCTTTAAATGAGGAAGAAAGTCATTATTTAATCAATAGGATTGCGTCAATTGAGGAAAATTTGTCTCCAGTGTAAACAAGCTGAACGTCTTTGCGCTCTATGAAAACAAGGTTAAATTACTTGCAGATCCGGGCGACGGGGAGAGATGTAGGAAGTGAACCTGAAGCCTGACACATTCAAGGTCTGGGAACCGAAAATAATAGGAATTGTTCTGAGTTTTCCAGTGGAATGGAGCAGAGAGATGGGCCCGCCTCTTTGCAGATCCAAGGGCTCCTGTGTTCTCTTGCACAGGAGGAGGAGGAAGAATAGGAGGAGGAGGAGGAGAGGAAGATAAGCCACCAAGAAAGGCAGCAACCAACAAAGGTAAAATCCAGGTCCAGGCCAGCTGTTCTGTCCCAGGCTGGTCATGGTCAGGGGCGCAGAGAGCAAGAGCTGAGAACGCAGAGTTGCATAAAATGAGAAATGTCCAGATCTCAGAGTTCCCGCCTTTCCACGGTCCCTTCCTTTGCTCCATCAATTCCTTCGAATAAGTCATGTCAAGAGTCAATTATTAGAGTGGTAGCTAGGGCGCATGTGTGTCCTCTCCAGAAAGAGGATGCGAGGCAAGGACTTGTGTGGCTGTGCTGTTCAGTGTTCACAAACACCTTGAAAGGAGGGGGCAGTAACGGCTGGAGAACATCAAGCATTTCCGCTGCTCCTGAGGCCATCGTCCCAGCTGCCCCAGGGCTCATCTACTGCTGGGTGTCCATCCGTGTGCTGTGCACTGCAGAGTCACAGGGTGAACACAAGCCAGACCTGCCCTCTGGACAGCCCCCTAGCCACAGGGGAAAGGGGACAGTGCATGGCTCTTGTTTAGGCTCTTGCTCAGCTTGTCCCTGAATCCTGGGTTGAGCAGCCTCTGCCTGGCCCCGGGTCCCCTACACATGGATACCTAGGTCTTCCCGGGTCTGTCAGTGGCCAATGTGATCTCTGACATGGTAATAATGCCAGATGGGGAGGGCTGAGCTCCTGCTTCCCGACAGGACTTCTTGCTGGGGATTTGGCCTCTGGGTTCTGCTCACCTACCCAGAGGACTATGCCAGCACCAGGTGAAGCTCACTGACATCCGCCCTTCATTAACCACAGGACTGAAACCAAACATATTTTAGCTCTGATCCTTTCTCTCCTCTTCCCATCTCCACTGCTGAAGTGTCTGGCTGTGTGGCTCATAATCTGCCTCCTCCGGCAGCTGAAGATCAGCAAATTCAGCCACCACACAAGGAGGCCCTCAGTGACCCCAGCAAGGATCTGAGGAGGTCCAGGCCAGGCCCTCTGGGCCTTCTCCAGGATCGACTGTGGCTTTTTGGCCTGAGTACGTGTCGTGGCAGGCAGCCTGGCCAAGAGAGCCAGAGATGGCCCTGGCAAGAAGGAAAAGAAAAGTGAAATGAAACATATTTGACCTGGGGAGAAACTTTGAAAACGTCACAAGTTGCCAGAGTGACAAATGAGACAGGGAGGAGAGCAAATGTGAACTCCTGGGGAGTCAATCAGGAGCCCAGATGGGACAGAGGAGGCCCGAGGCTGAGGGGAAGTGTAGAGCGGGGACGATTTATCCGGGCCGGGTTTGAGACCAGTCAGAAGGCTCGGAGCAGCCAGACACAGTCACCCTTTGTACTGGCATTTATCTAACTTGTCAATTTTATAGCCACATTACCTTCCAAGTGTGCAGGAAAGCAGATATTGGGACTGTCAAGAGGCCTGCCTGTGGTTTGCAGGGCATAATGACAGATGCAGAAAACAAAGAGGAGGGGAGAGGGGCCTTCAGAGACCACAAAAGAGCCTTTATAATTATGCCTCTGCCTGCCTCCGGAGCCTGCCTCTCCCGCCCTGCGAGGTGCCCAGCCAGTTGGGGGGTGCTGTCTTCCCCGGATATGCGGATATGCAGGGCAGCTGCCTAGCGCGTGTCTATTAACAACCCTGCATGGGCATGAAGGGAGCTATTACATGCCACCCCTCTTCTCCAGGCTAAATAGCTGCAATCCCTTTAACCTTTCTTCATGGGCCTGATTTTCCATCCCTTTAATCATCCCTGTCACTTTCTGCTGCAGTCTCCACTCTCACCACATCCCTCCCCCGCGGGGGAGACACAGCGCCAGCCAGAATAATGGGTTGTTCCTTTCCTGCTGCACCCCTCATGGTCTTGCCCTGCAGCTGTGGGCCCTGGGAGGCCCATGTGTTGGCAGCACCCCCTCCCTGGGCTGAGTTACTGCTGTTCATGACCCAGTTGGAGCTCTCTCACTTGGACTCTCCCTGTGACCAGAAAGGCACCAAGTCCAGCAATCTCCTCTGCACCGATTATGCCCATGAACTCACTGTGTCAGCTTCTCCTAGTCTGTGAAAGCAACACCCACCCCCCATCCAGCTTCCCTACCAGAGCCCTTAAAAGCTAGCTTTAGAAATAACTTGTAAACGCAATGTCATTGTCATCAAGTCCTTCTCTCACTCAAGAGCCTTTCTTTAGTGGCTCCTGTTACTTTCTGTTGTAGCAGATGTAAAAAGCACCAGATTCCAGGCCCAGCGTGCCCTCGCCCCCTCCTTTCTGCCTAGGTCTGGAGACTCTTTCAAAAAGGCCTTCACTACTTGGCCTGCCCTTTACTCTGTCCACTTAGCGCTGGTCCTCACAGCAGTTTATCCAATATGGTTTGAGGTGTATGGATATACATGAGTGAGGACTCTGACGAGAAGAGAAGTATCCGAAACTAACTTGGATTAGTTTAAGGAACAGAAAGGGACAGATTAGAAGTGAAAAGCAGAGTCTGCAGGATTCAAAGAAAAATGGATCCATGGGCCCTGAAAGGACAGAACAAGGTGGCTCTGAAGATCTTCCTAGAACCCTGCCATCGGATGATCCCCTCCTTCTGCCTTCTATCCTAATTTGTTTCTGCGTAAGATTCAGTTTCTGGACCTAGAATCTGGACACACTGTTGTGATCGGCGGGGCACAGCCCTGTTACTGGCCACCCTGACAAATCCATTCTGGGTTAGAGGAGGGTTGCCAGATTGAGCAAAGGAAAATACAGGATGCCCAGCTAGATTGCATTTCAGATAAACAATGAATAACTGTATAAACATATCCCATGCAACGCTTCCTGGATTTGTCTCCCCACTCCTTCCCTCAGCTCCCTGTCACTCCCGATGGCTCGGCCAGTACCTGAGTCCCCTCTGGCTGCCCCAACACACCATTGGACCTCACACTTGACAGTCTCCAATCTCTCTCAAGGCAGCTATGACCGTTATTATTTTCCCTTTAATTTTAATAATTCAGCTTAGCTTGTCTCAAAAGTATACGTTAGCTGACACAAATCAATGTACTTTTTAGCAATCGTCTATTATTTATTTCCTCTTGACCTCTATTGAGAAAAAACAACTTTCATTGTCTTCTCCCTTTTACCATATGCTTATGAAAGAGCCCTAATAATAGGTAGTCTTTGTTTAACTCTTTACATTTTGATATCCGTTAAGGTATTCAGTATCGTAAGTCCTCCATGAGTTTGATGGTTAGTTGGCAGAGGTAATTGAGTCCCATTTCACAGATGAGAAATGAAGCCTCGGGGAGGCAGATTAGATAAGCAAGTGTAGATCCAGGACTTGGAACAATGAATTCTTTCCTCTTACCTCAGGGGCCAGCAAACTTCTAAAGGACCAGATAGTAAATATCCTAGGTTTTGGATGCCACAGGGTCTCTGCTGCAACTCAACACTGCCATGGAAGCACAAAAGCAGCCATGGGAAATACATAAATGAATGAGCAGGTATCACAGTAAGTTATGATACAGAAACATTTCTGGCCCATGGGATGAACCTTGCTAACCGACCCCTGCTCTATACCACACAATAACACTTTCCCATCTTTATAAGTCTATCAAGCTTTACCTCCCACCAGGATGCCATAATTTTGACTTTTGTCAATATTAAATCATTCTAATTTTTCCTCTCCCTTTTGTTTCTAAGCCTCAGTATTACTGGGACAATAACTAACCTAACTTCCCACTACCCACTTCTCTCACCTATGTGAACGCACCCACCTAGATCCACCCTTCCTCCCCTGAATCCTTCTTTCACTGCATGTGAGATCAGTTCCAACAGACCTCAGAGGAGGCAGGACATCTCCTGAGGCCCCTGGGACTTACCCAGATGAGTCATCCTTCCAGCTTCCCTTCATTCTGGTATTCTCCACCTTCACCATAGCAAGTTTGTCCTACAGAAATTCATGCCTTAGAACGGTAGCTCTAGGAGCAGATCTTCCTGTGGCCCATATGAGCCGTGGTCAGGAAGGCAGGGATGGATGTGACTCCTTCTTCAGTCGGTAGAGTGGAAATCTTGTTCAAATGCTCTCCCAGGGAGAGAGGAGCACCCCCTAGAGCAGGCAAGCTAATTTGGTTTACCACCGTGGTCACTGGTTAGAGCTCCAGGGGAGTGAGGGGTGGGAACTATGCAAGGAGGCCAGCTGTTTGGATGACTGGGGTTGCAAATCTCAAGTATCCTAATTAACCACCTGGAAACCAAATTCCACATAATGGGAGCCAGCGGAACATGACGGATGCTTCACGACTGGGACACCAGGCCTTTAACTGGGCTTCACGTGTGCACACGTGTGTGACAACCAAGCCTTAAAGCAAGAGAGACTAGCAATCAAGCTGCCCAAATTCCTCATTGAAAAATAAGCAAACTGAAGCCCAGAAGACACCACCTTCGTTTACCATAGTGCCAAAGGGGAAGGATCCATATGGTCTTTATAAATAGTATTTACAAAGACAAGGAAAAACTTGATGAATGAAACTGATATTTACAGCTATGAAGCTTTATTTTCAGAAAAATTAGGGGGAAGTTCCCAAGGATGGATCCCAGGGCTTGACACAGTGCTCTATCACTGAGCTGCACCCCAGGCCTTTGTATTTTATTTTCAGATAGGGTCTTGCTAAATTGTCCAGGTTGGTCTCAAACTCGCCTCAGCCTTCCAAGTCACTGGGATAACAGGTGTGGGCCCCTGTGCCTGGCTGGATAACAGTATGTTTTAAATAGAGAGTTTAGAATGTGCCCATCCCAGCATAGCTCAAAAGACGTGCATTAGATCAACTCTCTCAGAAATACTTACGATGTGGTCTTTTCAATATTTCTGTGTGTCCCAAAGATATATTTCTCTGGGAACACCAAAAACCCCCTCTAAATTTCTCCATAGTCTTTAAAAGTATCAATAGACAACAAATGTAGAGGGTAGGAGGTAGGTTTCCCCAGCTCTACCATTTAGAAGTTGCATGACCTTCAGAACGCTCTTAAATTTCCCTAAGCCCAATTTTCTTTTTTTTTTTTTTTTTTGTGAAACAAATACAACAATAGTATTTACCTCATAGAGGACATGTAATAATTAAAGTAGATAAAGCATAGGGCTGACTTACTAGAAGCTCCTCAATAAATACTATTTTTGCAATTGTGGATGATACCTCTGGGTTTTTTTTTTTTCTTAAGTTCAAACTAAATTTTGGTTGGTCCCTCTGTAGCCTTTTCTGATATGAAACAGATAGTCATTTAACAGGAGAGTGGGACACTGAGAGGCTAATTATGACCTGGACAAAGAGCTCTGGCTCTCAGAGCCACAGGCAGCCCTCAATGAGCTCACAGCTAGGAGACAAGGTGGCATTTCTGATCAGGGTTCTTTCCGAGGGGTGGCTCCCAGCCCAGGATCCCAGCTTTCTACAAGGGTTCATGGGCAATAGCAGGTCAGAGGTACAGGAAATTAGGGGAACAGGCCACTAAATGTGAAAAAAAGCTATTGCACAGTTTGCTTTGTGGATGAGCTTTCTGGAACTATGATATGATTTTTTAGTCAAATGGTGTCCTCCTTTGAACGTCGTACAGGTTGAGGGCAAAGGAACTCAGAATTTCTACCACAAACAAGAAGACAAAGGGCCCAGATCAAGTCACTTTTCCAAGATTCCTCAATAGACCAGATTAGAGCATTGACAAAATCTTCCCACCATATGATAAAAAGAACAGGCAGAGCATCTAGAACCTCATTTTACAGGTGATAGAGAAATGTTGCTGGGTAATACAACTCTTTTTCATATTTCCTGGGCCATTTGGCAGCAGCAGAAAACACTTGACAAAAAAATCCAGAAAAGCTTGATATTGAGTTTGAAAAGTCCAGATTCCCATAAGTAAAGGAGCAGTATTTAAGACCTTCAGAGGAGTCAGCTTATTATTCCCATTAATGCCAAGAATCTTGTTTCTGTTCTTCCTGATTTAAGGTCATTTACTCTGTAAAACTGAATGCTTTGTGGAGCACTGTGCACTGACGCCCGTGTTTTTGGGAATAGGACGGGGCAAGCTGGGAAATTCTCATGTTGTATTGAAACATTGGAGCAGCTGGGAGGGAGGAACACCTCTGCATCTGCTCTGACCCTGGTGCACTTCTCTGATCTTCTTCCACTTAGTGCATTAACTCCACTGTTGTGCACTCTGATGAGGGTGATAGCTCCACCTGAGCATGGCCATGGCCAAGGAAGGGATCGGGGAAGCTGTACCTGCTTTGTCAGGCCTGGTCGTGACCTGGTCAGAGGAGCCCTAAGCCAATACTCACATCTAGAAAGTGACGCCATAACTCAGTGTCCATCTGGATAAGAAGAAGAGATGCCAAGACAGTGACATATCTTGCTCAGGGCTACACAATCAGGGGCAATTTTGCTCCCCAGGGGACATGTGCTAATCATGTCTGGTGACATTTTTGGTTGTCACAGCTCAGAACATGGGTACTTTTGTAGCTAGGGTGTGGAAGCCAGGGTTGCTGCTAAACACCCTACCATGCACAGGACAGACACACAACAAAGACTTCTTCAGCCCCAAATGTCAATAATGCTAAGGCTGAGAGACCCTGAGACAGAGACACAAAGAGCCTTCAGAAGCAGGACGCTGACCACCTCCCCAGCCTTACTAGACCCCACTCCCTGTCACCTTCTGAACTCCAAGTGCACAGACACCCTCTGGTTCTCACTGTTTCCTCGGGATCTCCAGATCCCTCTGCTTGCCAAGTTCCTTTCATCTTTTTTTCTCTAGTTAAGGCTTCTCATCCCCGATCTCAGCTTAGTACATATTTTCTGGGAAATCTTCCCACCAAGACTGAGTCATATCCCCATTGTGTGCCCTCTTCCCTCTGTTTTTTTTTCTCTTTTCAAAGGCTTTGAAAGTATCTCCCTGGCTTTTCTGAACCCCCAAGCTCCCTGCCTCTGAGTGCTTGAGTCTAGGGGCTAACAGTCCTGCTGCCTCTAGAGTCAGAACAGCCCACATTTGACTCTAGCCCTGGTGATCCTGGGCAGGTACTTAACTTCTCTCTGTCTTTGTTTTCCTAGCCCCAGCATGAAGATCATAACCAGCTCATGGGGGGTATGGTGAAGATTAAGTGAGACAGTCTTAGAAGGTGCTTTGAACAGTGCTGGGCCCGTCATGATCACCATATAAAAGTCCTGAGATTATTATTACTTCAAGAATTTTGAAAAGCCACTCTGAGACCTAAAGCTACAAAGTAAGAAAGAGATGTAGTCTAATCCCAAGAGCATGACCCCACAGTACCAACTTTCAGAAGAATTAAAGCTCAGATCTTTTTGTGGCAGGGGTGTGCATCAAAGTCAGGCACTTCCCCTCCACAGATAGAGAAATCAAGGCTCAGAGAGATTAAGGATTTGGAAAAGGTCACATGGCAGGTATTTTTCTACCTGATCTCTCCCTTCCCCTCCCTTTTGGAGGTGATAACTTGTATGACTCCTGATCTACGCTACACAAAGGATCACTTAGCAACTATCTCCATGAGACTACAGGTCCCTGCTCCCACGTTTCTACAAAAGACCTGAAGTTATAAAATCCCAGCTTATCACAGCAGAATACCAAACAGAAAACTGGCAAGTTTTCTCATGGAATTGAGGTGCTTACGGAACAGCCTAAACCAAAGAAAATTCTAAGCTGGGGTGGGGATGCTGGCGGGGAGTAGATCAAAAGCAAATAATAGCCTAAATAATTAAGAAAACACTGGGGTAGACTCCTGCAGCTTTTTGCCCTAAGTCACTGATCCTGAGAAAGGGCTGCTGAATGTCACTGCAACATGCTCAAGTAAGGCCACAACTCAGGGCCCTCCACTGCCCTGCTTTGACACCCTCCAAGCCTCTCTTTTTTTTTACTGGTTGTTCAAAACATTACAAAGCTCTTGACATCTCATATTTCATACTTTAGATTCAAGTGGGTTATAAACTCCCATTTTTACCCCGTATACAGATTGCAGAATCACGTCGGTTACACATCCACATTTTTACATACTGCCATATTAGTAACTGTTGTATTCTGCTACCTTTCCTATCCTCTACGATCCCCGCTCCCCTCCCCTCCCATCTTCTCTCTCTATCCCATCTGCTGTAATTTAATTCTCTCCCTTGTTTTTTTTCTTTCCCCTCACAACCTCTTATATATAATTTTGTATAACAATGAGGGTCTCCTTCCATTTCCATGCAATTTCCCTTTTCTCTCCCTTTCCCTCCCACCTCATGTCTCTGTTTAATGTTAATTTTTTCCTCTTGCTCTTCCTCCCTGCTCTGTTCTTAGTTGCTCTCATTATATCAAAGAAGACATTTGGCATTTGTTTTTTAGGGCTTGGCTAGCTTCACTTAGCATAATCTGCTCTAATGTCATCCATTTCCCTGCAAATTCCATGATTTTGTCATTTTTTAGTGTATAAATGTGTATAAATGCCACATTTTTTTATCCATTCATCTATTGAAGGGCATCTGGGTTGGTTCCACAGTCTAGCTATTGTGAATTGTGCTGCTATGATCATTGATGTGGCAGTATCCCTGTAGTATGCTCTTTTAAGGTCTTCAGGGAATAGTCCCAATAGCTGGGTCAAATGGTGGTTCCATTCCCAGCTTTCCCAGGAATCTCCATACTGCTTTCCAAATTGGCCGCACCAATTTGCAGTCCCACCAGCAATGTACAAGAGTACCCCTTTCCCCACATCCTCGCCAGCACTTGTTGTTGTTTGACTTCATAATGTCCAAGCCTCTCTTAACAGCTCTTTCCCCCTCCCCAGGCCCTAGAGGTTTAGGGAAGCACAGTCTTTAGCAATATAGTGATGTTTTAGCTCAAAGAGTTCCTAGGACCTCAAATCTCTGCAAGAGATAAAGATCCAGACCATGAATTGACAATGGCCTCTGACCCTAGTGTAGCCATAGCAGAGAACTCAGCTCTGGCTGGAGTCCTGCTCTGTAAGAAGGACATGAACAAACTGGCAGAAGAGAAGTAGAATGGATGAGGCACCTTATTGTGTGAAGGTCAATGAGAAGGCTTAGGAAGGAATAAACACTTAAGACATGTCTTCAACCAACATGAAGGGCTATTCTGTTCTAAGTTTCCAGAAACAAGGCAGTCTGAGCTAACATGAACTTCGACTCCCTCTGCAAACCCATAAAAATACTGGTTAATATATAGAGATCTATACATATATATGCATGCATACATTAGAGATATATATATGTGTGTGTGTGTGTGTATATATAAAATTTTACAGATATAGTTGAGCTTATAAAAATAGAACCTTTGTATGCAAGAAATAAAAAGAAGGAACTTCTAGTTAGAGTGGGAACCTTGGGTTGAAGCTTTAATGGTCCAAGAAGATATTTACCAAATAGATATGGCTAGTGGCTGGAGTGTTGGTGTCCACGTAAGAGCTAAAGATGGAGTGTGGGGACCCTAAAGAGAATCTGGAGACGCTGGGAGGACAGACAGTTGCTTCAAATTATAAAACAATTTATGAACTTCACTTGTGGACCCAGGGAAGCCCCAGTGATACTTGTCTCTTTCCAGAGTTGCAGATGAAAACAAAATCACCCCTGAGAAACCCAAAACCCCAAATCAGTACCAAACACAAGTGTGTTCTACAAATTTCCATTGTTTAACCTGGTGTATTGGTGAGGGAACTCCAGGGAAATATAATCAACAGAATGTGTGTGGGAAAAGAAGGAGAGACTTTTAAAAATTAGCTCATGTAATCATCGTGAGGTCTGGCAAGTTCAAAATCTTTAGGACAGACCAGTAAGCTGGGGGCCCAGGGAAGAGCTGAGGTTACCACTCAAGTCCAAAGTCAGTCTGGAGGCAAAATTCCATCTTTCTCTACCGAGGCCTTCAACTGACTGGACGAGGCCCACCCGCATCATGAACAGTGACCTACTGAAGTAAACTCTATTAATTTAAATGTTCATTGTATCTTTAAAAATATCTTCACAGCACTACATGAGCAAGACAAGTAGAAAATTACATCTAGAAAATTACATCATTTTAGAAACTATAAAACATCATTCACTGAGAAAAATCACCAGGAAGAAAAAAAAAAAGAGATCACCAAAGGAAAAACATAAACAAACAGGAGACTTGGCATTACAATGGTGGCCAAAAGGGTAATTTCTTGGGCTGAAGGAACCCTACTGTCACTGTAAAATACCAAGCCAAGCTCAACTGTCACTCCAGAGTAGGGGCTTTCCAAAACACATCACATCTTCAGAAAAAGACAAGAGAAGACATCACTCACAGGAGGAAACTGAGCTGAGAGGAAGAAATGGAATGGAAGAATCAATGGACAGTAAAGAAATAGATGAATCTAGAAAGAAACATGAAACTTAAGGGAGTGGTGAAAATAAGAGCATTCTAAGAGGCTGAATAATTGTAAAATTCTTGCAGCACTATGCATGAATTATAAATACTTGCAGTGGCTAACATAATATGTACTTTCTCTCCTTTCTTATAATAGAACCTTGATTTTTCACAGGTGAGCAATGTGCTCAGGTAAAATTACTTCCTTCCCAAGCTCCCTTCCCACAGAGATAGCAATATGCTGTGGTTCCAGCCAGTAAGAGACAAACAAAAGCCTACTCGTGGGCTTCTGGGAAGAATGCTTTGTCCCTTACCCATCTCCCTTTTCTCATCTTCCTACCCGGAATAAGGACAAAATGCTTGGAGGAGCAGGGGCACCTTGTGACGGTGAACAGAGGACAAAGTCACACACTAAGTATGAAAGAAAAGGAGGCTAAAATAAACCTGAACTTGATGTACTACTTAACTCTAGCTGTCTTTGACTACTTAACTCTAGCTGTCTTTGACTACTTAACTCTAGCTGTCTTGCTCCAAAATAACCCCTTAGATGTTTAATCTGTTGTTTTCTATTATGTTCAGCCAAGTGTAATCCTAAATTGCACAGTATGATATAATAAAAAAAAATGTTTGATCTTTGTCCTTGGTTCCTGGCACACAGCTCCTAAAACCCTTAGAATCTGCCAGTGGTGAATGTCATGTATGTTAACAAGATGACCCGTGGCTGGGGGCCTCTGGATAGCTTTAGGATGTCAGGTCTCCTGAAAGACCAAAGTGTGGTTAGAGAGTTGGTGCTTTCAGCTTCACACACCCCCAGCCTCCAGGGAGAGGGGCCAAGGGTTGATTTCTGTTACCCACAGCCAATGACTTAAACCTCCTTATATAATGGGACCTCCGTAAAATCCATAAACAAAGGGGTCCAGAGAGTTTCAGGGTTGCCAAGCACATCCACGTGCAGAGACGGTGGCACACAGCAACCTCACAGGGACAGAAGCTCCTGGCTTGGAACCCTACCAGATGCCACCCTATGTAACTCTTCATCTGACCACTTGTGTTTCCTTCCCATAAAAAAAAAAAAGTCATAGTAAATCACACGACTTCCTGTGTTCTGTGAGTTATTTCAGCAAATTATTGGGGTGTTGGGAACCCCAACTTTGCAACCAAGTAAGACTGAAGTGTGGGTCCATTAGGCACCCAGGACTGTGACTGGATCGGCAGTGAGGGCCATCTTCTGAGACTGAGCCCTTAAGCCTGGAACACCAGTTCATGTCCAGAGAGTTGGAAATGGCTATTAGTGTAGGGGAAACCCACCCATTTGGTGTCAGAAGTGTTAAGAATCAAAACAGTTCAAAACTGGTAACATTCCCGGCATGTTTAAAAATGAAAGGATTAAAAGAAATTACAAATGCATGTAACTTTTAAAACAGTGAAAGAAAATGATAAACTAGCCAACATAATAGAAAGCAATTCAATCATTACCTAAAAGTGTCACCTCTGAACCTTGCTTTTGGGGGGAACAGTGCTTTTAACACATAAGTTTTGGGGGAGACATTTCGCATCCAAACTACAACATCTGTCATCATAGAGATTTTCAGGAGAAAGAGAAAGAACTTGTCCTGGGTAGGTCTGAAAGCAGGTTGTGATCATGAATGGAAGCGACAGAGGGGAACAATGTTGATTCAATCAACAGAGGAACTTCTTTGATTTTCAAAGCTTTCCAAAATTTATACAGGTTTCCTTAGGAGGGAGGGAAAGTTCCAAAAGCATGAAAACTCAAAGTGGATTTTATACAACCACTTAATGAGACCATTGTCCAAGGATCAGCATATCAGACAGTTAGCCCCACGTCTGTCCTGTTCAACACCATGGACCCCATGCCCTAAGCACAGCCCGGCACACGACAGACAAGAACATGGATAAAATCATTTCTCAAGTGGCTTGGATTCAGATGCCCAGTCTCCTGCTTTTGGCTCTTACCCCATTTGGAGTCCCAGAGTCACCGCAGACCCAGGAGATCAGAGGCTGGGAAAGAGAGGCCAGGACAGAGCTGGAGAAAAGGACAGAAGAGTAATAGCGAAGCCCAGAGGATAGAAGCCAACTCCACAGAGAACTTCCAAGATCCTTCCTGCCACAGCAATTCCACTTGGCCACAGCCACTGCCCTGGCCCCAGGCCTGGAGGGAGGTGGTGACAAAGCAGCCTGTAGCAGGGCTTTTGGTCAGCACGTCTTGCCTGTGATGTTTACAAGGGAGGAGAGGCAAGAGTGGGAGCAGAGGGGAGCCGGTCACTGGGTCAGACAGACCTATAAACCAGGCCTTTCTCTGTTTTCAGCAAAACAGGGGAGAAAGGGTTGGAAAGTCTCCAGCTCTAGGGATCCTTAGATAGAGGAGGGACAAGGTCTCTGCCCTTGAGGACCCTCCAGTTGGATTGGAAGACACAACTCAACCTTCTTGGAGGTTGTGCATAACTCCTC
This sequence comes from Ictidomys tridecemlineatus, assembly GCF_052094955.1. Classification (NCBI taxonomy): domain Eukaryota; kingdom Metazoa; phylum Chordata; class Mammalia; order Rodentia; family Sciuridae; genus Ictidomys; species Ictidomys tridecemlineatus. Next base: position 88,326,060 of record NC_135488.1, on the reverse strand, counting down.
TCTTGAGAAAGAAAATTCAATCTGATGGTGGAGACGTGGCCCCTGCTGTATGGTTCCGCCCTCCCACATACAAGACCAGGGACGGAAGGAAATGGTAGACCCAGGAGCAGGTCCATTTCTGGGATGGATGGAGACTGTGAGCGCTACGCCAAGGGCTCTTGGGACATTCCCACAGAGTCATGCCAGGACCCCTTCCCTCCCTCCTCCCCACCATGATGCCTGACCTCCTTGGAATGAATCTGAGCCTGAGTCTGTTTCTAACTTGGGAACGTTGGCCCCTTTGTCACGTCTTGCTCTCCATCCAACTCTGTTTTTGTTCCTTTTCTCACCCCCAAGAGTCCCTCCCCAACCTGCCGTTTCCCAGGCTTGCCCCCAGCAGGTCAGAACCCACAGCTCACTGGTGATCTTGTTTTACATGAGACATTTCCAAAAAAGACCAAAAATTCCTTTCCAGGAAAATGCCATTTTAAAAATTCAGCTCCAGACACTGCGGCAACATTAGGAAAACAAAGGACTTGGCAGAAAGGTTTTCTGAATCCGGACTTTTCTCTCTCAAATACCTTTTCCAAATTGCCTCCAGCAGGAACCACTCCAAGGGTCAGTTCTGGAACTCCCAGGCCACGTCAGACAGCAGCTTCTGGCTTCCACACCACTATGGCCTGCCCTCACCTGGGATCCCTTCTCCCAGGCTTGAGGAGTGCCCTGCCAGGGGCCCCACAATTCAAGCAGATGTCTCTGGGAGACAATCTGCTTGAATTGCTGAGGGCCCCTGGCAGGGCACTCCTCAAGCCTGGGAGACCAGGGATCCCAAAGGCTGAGGGCCAGGCTGGATAATAGAGAGACATACCATGCTTCGTAGAGTACTGGCCTTCTCTTATCATCCAAATGAGACGAAGACAGGATTCCCACTAGGACCTACAGGATAGTGTTGACTCTTTTTTCTATGTGCCAGGTATAACCATACAGGTGTCCTATTACATATATAAAATAAGTGTTTATTTGTTAAACACTTACCTTGGGTCTACCACTGACCTATTATTTATATTTTTTACCTTATTTAATCCTCATATAATAGCAATTACAGTCTATATTATGTTCCTTCCAAAATTCACATTAAAGTCCTAAACTCTCAATACTCTTGAAATGTGATTGTATTTGAAGATCTTTTAAAATATGATAAGGTTAGAATGAGGTCCTGATCCAGCATGGCTGGTATCCTTATAAGAAGAGGAAATATGGAAACAGACGCACATACGGAGAGGAGAGACCCACAGCAAGAAGAAGGCCATCTGCAAGCCAAGGAAAGAGTCCTGGGAAGGGAAAAAAAAACACTGATCTTGACTTGACATCTCCATTTGGGACTTGGCATCTTGATCTTGGACTTCCAGTGTTGGGAGCTGCTGCAGAGGAACCGCAGGCCCCTTAACCTTGAACAATGAGAATGTGGAGGTGTGGCCAGCCATCGGTGGGCTGTGTGTGTGTGTGAGCTGTGAGCACTGAGCGCACAGGGTGGACTGAACCAACACCAATGTGGCCTCTCTGTTTGGGCGGGCAACGTAAGCTTCTTTTCCCTTGTTCTGCCTATGATCCCCAGCCAGCACATGAGATGGGCATGGCCTTCCTAGATGTCAGTCAACCTGCTGACAGCAAGACATCAGGAAGCTAGACTCAACTCCCTGAAACCTGACCCCTTGCCTCATTGAAATGGCTTCTCCCCAATAAAAGGGTTCAGCACGTGCTCCTTCTTCTCTTTCTTGAGCCTGCCTTGCCCCCTTGCGGGAGCTGCAGCTGAGGAGCCATCACTGAACCCAAAGAAAAGGTACTTTCCGTGTCTGTATCTTTATTTAGTCCCCAAATTCATTTGGAGTGAGCCTGATCAGTTTAGTCGTGTGACATAACATTTCAGTCTCCAGAATGAATGAATTTCTATTGTTTAAGCTACCCAGCCTGTGCTATTTTGCTGACTCTCAAGCAAATTAATGCAACACCCGTCAGTTTAATATGGCTATTATCACCATCTTCCAGAGGACAAAACAGTCTCAAGAGCCATGGCACTTGCCAATAGAGCCAAAATTTGAGAAGTGAGCGTCTGATTACAGAACACAAGCTCTTAAAACTATGCCGGCTGCTTCTGTTTTGTGCTCAGCCGGCCATGTTCTATTTGTTTCTTGCTGCATAACAAACCACCCCACAACTTAAGAGCTTAAAACAACAGCATTTATTTTTCTCAGAAACATCAGTTTAGGCAGGGCTTGCTGGGGACAGCTCATCCCTATGCCAGTTGGTGTCAGCTGGAGCAGTTTGACTGCTGGGACCAAATCATCTGGTCTCTCTCATTCATTCGTCTGGCAAGTGACCCTGTCAGTTGGGACCTTAGCTGGGGCTGTTAGTTCAAAACTTCATGTGGCTCCTCTCATAGCCTGAGCTCCCTCCTAACATGGTGATTCGTTCCAAGGGCAAGCATCCTGAGAGAGGGAGGTGGGCAGCAGCTGTCTCACCCTTTCTAACCATCTTAGAAGACCACTTTACCGCATTCTCTACATGAGGAACAAGGCTGGTCCATGTTCAAGAGGAGAGTAATCAATGCTACCCTTTAATGAGAGGAAGGTCAAAGAATTTGCAAAAATGTTTTAAAATCACTATAGTGCGTGTGCCATTGACATGGTGATACATATTCTGTCAAGTGCTTATTTGCCAGCAGCACCATGTCATTGAAAAGGCATCAGACTGGAAGTCAAAGCCCTGAATGAGACTTTCAGCTGTACAAAGTCAGAATGCTAAAACTCATCCATAAAAATAGCAGAACCTGCTTGTCCCCCTTGCTTTAGCCACCCTTCTGTATGAGACTGATGTCACTAATCACCTTCAGTTTCTAACAAATACTGACCTCAGAAGGAATTTTAGGACGCTGCTCCTTGGACTCTTTATTTGGCTTCCTGTGGTAATGACCTTGACCCTGTGCCTGAGACAGTGTCTTGAAAGTACAGCAATCTGCCCGTCAAACGTTTCCTCAGCACTGGGAATCACAGAGGGTGCTTCATTTTTGTCTTGGTTATCATTTCTACCCTTTGAAGAAGGGAATATCATCATTCCTATTTCATAGATAAAGAAACTGAAACTCAGGAGGTAAGTTGGAAAGGGCAGAGCCAGAAATGGGAATTGTGCCCCAGCCAGCTCTCTTTGCTCCAGGATCTGCTGTTCTGCCCTTGAACCCCTGTCCAATACCCAGGGTCTGCTCCCTGCTGTCGGGCTTCCTGCACCCTGCACAGCCCCATTGCCTGTCAGGACATCTGAGGACTTCAGGGACCTTCCATTTCTCTGCTCATCTCATCTTTCAAAGCCTCCCTGTGCTTCCTGTTGGATCCTATCCTGTTCCTATTATTAACTACTTACTGAATTTCTTCATTTATTTAGTTAGTTACCAGAGACTGAACTCAGGGACACTTTTCCACTGAGCCACATCCCCAGCTCTATTTTGCATTTTATTTAGAGACAGGGTCTCACTGAGTTGCTTAGTGCTTCACCTTTGCTGAGGCTGGCTTTGAACTCACAATCCTCCCTCTTCAGTCTCCCAAGCTGCTGGGGTTACAGGCATGGGCCAGGGCTCCCATCTGCTTACTGAACATCTTGGGGAGAATCATCACATTTTGTTCACCCTCCTGCTCTAATTTCATGTCCTAGCCCTTTGTGTCTGCCCCAGCCTATCTCAGGTAACAGTGCCCTGGCCTGACTAGAGAGCAAGGCAAGAGCACATCACAGCAGAGGCCCTGGACTCAGACCAATCTACATCCAAATCCTAACTCCCCCATTTATTACTTGTATGTAAAAATAATGAGGCCCACGTTGCCTCATTGTCAGGAATCTCAATGAGTTAATACATGAACCGAGTTTGGCATGGTGCCTGGCACATAGTAAATGCTTAATAAATATTAGTTATCTTTGCTGTTGTTGTTATCAATAATATTTGTAAAAGATTCACATGAGAGCCTAGCATATGGTAGGCATTCAAACAATGATAGCTGTTAATCTCATTGTTTAAGTCCTGGAAAAGCTACAGGAATTCAGAGAAGGGCCAGATAACAAGGTAGCGAAGACAGAAAACAGGCTGCCTGAGCAACTGTGCAGGCCTGCAGCTCTCTGCCTAATCCTAGAGCGTGGATATGGCTGGCCTTGATTAAGTGGAAATGCCTCCCAACAGAACGCGCATCCTCATCTGCCTCAATTAGGAGATGACAAGAGCTTCCTGAGCTTGGAAGCCCCTGGGGGAAGGAATTTCAAGATAGAAAATCAGAAACACCCTCTGTCTGTGCTCCTGCCCAGCATCTCCCACTGTGGCAACACAAGCCACTGACCACCACATTATGCCCTGCTCTGCTAGCTGTTTTATGGGGTCTGTGGTTTCTAAAGCTTCGTTCAAGGCTGCAGGTTTGCAGAAACTGAGTGAAAGGGTCACAAAGGGTATCGGTCTCCCAGCCCCAAACCCACCCTGGGTTGAGCTGTAAATGAACACAGCAAGAAGGAAGACAGCAACCAACAGATTTATTATAAGAGATAAACCGTCACACGCACACCCGTGTACAGAGATACCTGGAAGCATTTGGGAGCTGAGGTTGTATATTCTCCAACTTGTTTTCCTGGCTCGTGCCTTCCCAGGACCCTCACAAACAAGATCCACCATTGTGCCCAGTTTCTGGGTCAGTGCTGACCAACCTGGGGGGGAGTGTATGAAGCCCAAGCAGACACAATGGCTTAGAATAATGTCACCAGCTTAGTTACAGCTGCTTGGCTCCTGTGTTCCTCCTGATTTTCCCTTCAAGCCAGATGATCAATGAGGTGACAAGTATTTCCCCCAGATCACTCTCATTTCCCTCTTCCAATCATACATGGGTCTGGTGCCCTCTGGGATGACCTCTAAGAATCCACAGGACTACTCATGTTGCCTCTGAGTCTGACTCTCCCCTCCCCTTCTCCAGGCTAGGCCCATTTGGGTACTACCAGGCTCCTTGGCTTCTATTGTACATTTTTCCTAGGTTTCAGTTCTTCTCTGTATTGGTCAGCCATTACCAAGTAATAAACAACCCCATAATCTTAGTGGCTTATTTAAAAAATAATAAAAAAAAAAACTTTATTTTTCCCATTTACAATCTGTGGGTTGGGTTGAGAGGCTCTGAATCAAGCACTGGGTTAAGTACAGATCAGTTTCATATATTTCCGGGACCAGCAACTTCCTGGGACAGAATCTTCTCATTACGGATGGAAGGATACAAGAAAACACTAGTGGAGCTTGGTGCAGTGGCACATACCAGTAATCCCAGCAACACGAGAGGCTGAGGCAGGAGGACAGCAAATTTGAGGCCCGCCTGGGCAACTGAGAGAACATTGTCTCAAATTTTTAAAAAATAAATAAAAAGGATTGAGGATGTAGCTCAGTGGTAGAGCTTCAAACTCTAGTACCATCAAAAAATGGGAGGTTGGTAGCTAGTGGAAACTTTCCAGGACTCTGAAGATCTCACCTCACCTCATTGTCAAGTTCATCTGTATTCCATTGGCCAACGCAAGTCAACTGACCATGTCCACCATTGAAGAGATGAGAATATTTGTTTCACCTATTCTAGTAGGATATGTGCAAAGCTATATGGCAAAAGGCACCAACATGTAATTCTATTACAGGGAGACAGTGAAGAATTGAGAATAATCATTCAATCTCTATCATTCCTTAAATAAGAACCCTGCTATGAGCTCACCTGAGCGAACTTCCATCTTCTGCTTACCCCTTATTCCAGCTCACAGGCTGAGGGGTTAGCTCTGTGTGGACAGACTCCTTTCACAGAGAGACCCCGGCCCACTTGAGGGCCAGTCATTGGCTCTCACCAATGATTAACACACCTGATTGCTTCTCCTGAATTCTTTGAGAAGTATTAACAGCCTACTTTAGCTCCACGGCACCTAGAGTATATTAGTCTCAGGAGGGGCTGGGACCAAGGACTGGAAATTGCAAAACTCTTGGGGAGCCAAGGTAGCTTCTCTGGCCCACTCAGTCCCTCTCACTGTGTGTTAGATCTGTCCTCCTCTGCACATCTGCTCCATTTTTCTCTGCAGACACCAGCTTTCTTGCTGTCACTGATGAGATAGAACAGGGTCTGCTCCAGCCCTGGGGTCACAGCAGCACTATCACTGGCTGAAGAGTATTCCAGTGTCCTTCCTGTTTCCTAAATCCCAGAGAAAGACACCAGTCAGCCATGGTTGGGATCATGGAGCACAAAGCTGAGCCCACCCCTCCAGAGGGGGAAGCGCGGTGTGAGCTGCCAGACACTGAGAAAAGCACGGACACCCAAAGTTTCAACTGGAGTCCTCGGGGCCCATTCTGACCTGGGATGGGTTTGACCCACAGTGGTTTGGTTTTCAGTGTTTTGAATTACTTGACAAAATTTAAGACGAATTGGACAGTTCACATAGGAATTCACATGCTCTTATCTTAAAAAGTAGAACATCTCAGCTGGAAGGGAGTGTGAGGGGGCCCTGTGAATCCTGATATTGTTCCTTGACCTAGCTGTAGGCTATTCCACCATGTTCTATTTATGAAAATTCATCAAGCCATATCCTTGAAATAAAACATTTTTTATATATACATTATAAAAAGGTTTTAGAAATTTAGAATTTCTGGAATGGAATCACATTTCACCAGGAAAGAAGTTCACTAGAACTGAGCAATTTTCCATATTGCTATACACCCTACAAAACCCTATTCTCTACCCATCACTGAGTCTGAGGGTCAGTACTTATCAATCATCATCCTGAACTATGTTTATCTTTAATAGATTTAAGAATCAAGTAAACTTATGTGTATGTATGTGCATGCATTTGAAGTTATAAACTATATATATGTGTGTGTGTGTATATATATATATATATATACACACACACACACACACACAGAGAGAGAGAAAAAAAAAACCAAGAAGCAACGAAGAGGGCTGTTGTGTCTGCATGTTTGTAAAGAAATTTGGAAAATATCTCTTCTTATGTGTATCAGTTAAAAACAATCTTCCAAGTTTGACATGCAAATGAAATGTATATCTATCAAAATAGTCTAACCAAAGAGGCCATGACTGGTATATGGAAACTTAATGACCTAAAAAAAAAAAAAGGACTGATGTTTCAATATGTTTTCTTTTTCAATGCAAGTAAAACAAGTGATGCAATTGTGAAATGAAGTTATGGAGAAGGTGAAAATATCAGTCAGGCATTACAACCTCTTATGAATGGTGAGTTTATAAAAGAATATGTACTAAGGACAGAAATTCCTGCCTTGAACGAAAACAAGTATTTTCAAATGGAAGACTAAACAGAAACGGTGTTGCTCAACGAGATGACGACATGGCTGAGAACTTACAGGACAGGTTGTGTGAAAAAGTTAAATCATTTGTGGCATTTCCTAGTGAAGCTTATAGAGAGCCCCGTTTAAATAATACCACCCAGTCAGTTATATTTATTTATGGTTCCAAAGAGACTTCAATGCGATTGGAGAACTTTGGGGCATGGTGTCCATCAGAGGCACAATTTCAGGAAATGACTTAGCTTTGTGTGTTGAGAAGTCTTGAAAAATTTAAAACAGACAGGTCAAGATTAGTAAGCTTGGGTATGAAACAGAGCTCCTGAGATGCTCAGCATTAACATTGACCTTGTTATGAAACTTAAATCCAAGGTGGCAGATTTCACACAATCATGGAAACTAAATAATTCGCCAAGAAGTGCTAAAAATTTAAAATAGAACATATTATGGGCCTCTGGAGACACTCCCAATGGCTCAAAGAATAGAGTTCAATGCTTTATTTGATGAATTAGATAAGCAATAGTGGTGACATTCATCTGATCTAATAAATGAAAGATAGTAATGTTGGGGGTCTCTTGTTTGTGGGATGGGGAGAACAGTGGAAAAATTAGTAACATGTTCATATCAGCCAACAAAAATACTCACCCAACCAGCAAATATTGGATCACAGATTAACCTTTTCAATAAATATCACAAGCCATCCAACACTTTTGGGTTGCTTCTCTATAAAAATCTTCACAAGTATTCGAGTGGGCTCTTCAGTTTGTTCATTCTTAGTGGAATTTTATCCTAGGGAAACTCATTCAGTGAAGAATAATCTGGCCCACTTTCCTATGCTGAAATCAATCTTCAGAAATGAAAGAGGTTACTTCAACTGTTTTCCACAAATTGTAGAGTTAAAGACAGATTTCCAAAAAAAGATCATAATTTTATGAAAATTCACCTTTCTCAATTAATATTGGACATACACGGAACTTTTTAAATTTGTCTTTCTCAATTAACCTTGTGCCATAAATGGAATGTCTGGACTACAATTTAGTCCTAAAAACTAAAATTTGCAATGTTAGAATGCCAGAATTCTACAAATATCTCAGGAGTGGTTACCCTAAATATAAAAACCATCGTACAAAGATTCTATCCATGTTCAGCCATGAACAGCTGTTTTCCATTATGAAACTAAATAAAACTATTGCTTTCAGTTAAAAGATTCAAGGTTGAATTCTATACAGCACTTCGCAATATGAAATGCAAGACTCAACATTGACATGTTGAGGCCAAAGAAAAAGTGTCACATTTCTGGTTCTAAAGCAAAGAAGTAACGAGGTATGAAAGAAAAAATTTAATAATTACATATTTCTATTTTTTTTCAAATGTTAGGTTTTTCAGTTTCAAACTTAATATGTAATCTCCAATATCTTACGTGTTTATGTTATATGTGCTTAAGCCACGGTCAAGTAGAAATGAAAGAAAGCTTGATTACATTTCTGGCAGTTGATTTTTCTTACATCCAGTCCACTTTACTCTTTTTCATTGCCTTTCTGAATTCTGTAAGAATCAGAGTGTGCAAGCTCTGGTAAATACTCTCTATATACTACATGCTATTTTCTTTTTTTAAAAAAATATTTTTTGGTTATTGATGGACCTTTATTTTATTAATTATGTGTGGGGCTAAGAATTGAACCCAGTGCCTCACACATGCTAGGCAAGCACTCTTCCACTAAGCTACAACTCCAGCCCAACTATATGCTATTTTCTGGGGGAAAAGAAATCATTGAAAAATAATAATGCTCACTTAATGATGAAAACAGAAAATCCAGAATATAAAGACTGCTTCTCTGGGGCTGGAGTTGTGGCTCGGTGGTAGAACACTTGCCTAGCATGCATGAGGCACTGGGTTCAATCCCCAACACCACATTAAAAAAATAATAATAATAATAAACAAATAAAATAAAGGTATTGTGTCCATCTACAACTTAAAAAATATTAAAAAAAAAAAAAAAAAAAGGACTGAGCCGGGCGCGGTGGCTCACATCTGTAATCCCAGCAGCTCAGGAGGCTGAAGCAGGAGGATCACAAGTTCAAAGCCAGCCTCAGCAACAGTGAGGTGCTAAGCAACTCAGTGATGCCCTGTCTCTAAATAAAATATGAAAAGATCTGGGGATGTGGCTCAGTGGTCGAGTGCCCTTGAGTTCAATCCCCGGTACCAAAAAATAAAGATTTTTTTAAAAATAAAATATAAAAAAAGAACTGTTTATCTTATCAAATGAGGGTGCTTATTCCCTCCCCCCCCCAAAAAAAAATGAACTTATAGAATAGAGAAAAATGATCCCTGATTTGTAATAATTCAACTTACTATATTTTTTACTTTTGTGATGGTGCAAGAATAATATTATTTAGTAGAAACTGTACTTAAAATTTTGAATTTTAATCTTTTTTCCAGGCTGGAGATATGCAGTACCATCCTCTCACAGGACTGGGCAGCAACAGCAAGACATAGCTCCCAGTTAAAGAAGCATCATGAAGGGAGACAACCCTCCTGTGCCATGTGCTGTGTTGCTAAGCTGCAAGGCTCAGTAAGCAGATGAACTAAATGCATTTTCGACTTATGATGGGTTTATCAAGTCATAGCCCCAATGCAAGTAGAGGAGCATCTGCTTATCAGATATTTTTAATTATACTACACAGAAAGTTTTATAGGTCTCTCATAAAAGTATTTTACAAAAAGAAATGATAATGGTTTCATGTCATCCTATAATATATTTGTGATATAACTACCTTAATTAATTTGCTAATTTGAGTTTTCCCCATTTTGAATTATTGGTCAATCCTGATTCCATCCTTTCCTTACCCATAGCCATGTAATTACTCATAATGTCACATACCCATACCTGAGTTTCTACTTACAGCTTCCAGTGCAGTTGGATTTCATTCAAGTTGGACTTTGGTAATGCACTGAAGGGATGGGGAAAAAATGACTCAAATATATGGGCCTTTCTTGAGCCCAATAAGACTAGCACTTCCGTTTTTCTGGTCCTCTAGTTATTATTATTGTTCTAAGGGCAACAGATTTCTTTTGTGTGATCAGAGAAGGTTTCTGGTTCGTTCATTCACCTATAGAGGCCTTCTTTTTTTTTTTTTTTTTTTTTAATACCAGAGAGTAAGCCCATGGGATTTAACCATTAAGTCACATCCTAGTCCGTTTTTTCTGTTTGTTTGTTTGTTTGTTTTTGAGATAGGGTCTCAGTTGCTCATGGCCTTATTAAATTTCTGAGGCTGACTTTGAACTTGAGATCCTCTTGCCTCAGCCTCCCAAGCCACTGGGATTACAGGTATGTGCCGCCACACCTAACTTATAGAAGCCCTCTTTTTTTTTTTCTAGGTACTGGGGATCAAACCCAAGGGTGTTTAACCACTGAGCCACCTCCTCACCTCTTTTTATATTTTATTTTGAAGCAGGTTCTCGCTAAGTTGCTTGGGGTTTCACTAAGGTGCTGAGGCTGGCTTTGAACTCACAATCCTCTTGCCTCAGCTTCCCAAAATGCTGGGACTACAGGCAGGCACCATCACCCAACTGTAGAGGCCCTCTTGAAGGAAAGCCAGAGCTGTTGGAGAAAGGTGACAGCCAGTCTCCTCAAGTCAGGAAAGCCTTAGTAGAGTTCAAGAGAGAGTACCTCTGAGGTTAAGAGTGACAGGCAGCTAAAGAAATAATAAGACCTAAGAAAATGGAAAGATCTCCTATGTTCTTGGATAGGAAGAATTAATTTTGTCAAAATGGCCATACTACTAAAAGCATTATACAGATTTAATGCAATTCCAATTAAAATCCCAATAATATTCCTTGTAGAAATAGAATAAGTAATCATGAAATTCATTTGGAAAAATAAGAGACCCAGAATAGCCAAAGCAATCCTTAGCAAGGAGAGTGAAGCAGGAGCCATCACTATACCAGACCTTAAACTATATACAGAGCTATGGTAATGAAAACGGCATGATATTGGCAACAAAATAGACATGTAGACCAATGGTACAGAATAGAAGACACAGAGACCAACCCACATTAATATAGTTATCTCATACTAGACAAAGGTGCTGAACACATACATTGGCAAAAAGATAGCCTCTTCAAGAAATGGTGCTGGGAAAACTGGAAATTCATATGCAGCAAAATGAAATCAAATCACTATCTCTCACCTTGCACAAAGCTCAACACAAAGTGGATCAAGGACCTAGGAAATAGACCAGAGACCCTGCACCTAATAGAAGAAGAAGTAGGCCCAAATCTTCATCATGTCAGATTAGGTCCTGACTTCCTTAACCGGACTCCTAAAGCATAAGAAATAAAATCAAGAATTAATAAATGGGATAGATTCAAACTACAAAGCTTCTTCTCAGCAAAGGAAACAATCAATAATGTAAAGAGAGTGCCCACAGAGTGGGAGAATATCTTTACTACATGTACATCAGAGACAGCACTAATCTCCAGGATATATAAAAAACTTAACACCAAAAAATAAATAACCCAATCAATAAATAGGCTAAAGAACTCAACAGGCACTTCTCAGAAGAAGATATATAATCAATCCACAAATATATAAAAAAAAGTTCAACTTCTCTAGTAATTAGAAAAATGCAAATCAAAACTACTCTAAGATTTCATCCCATTCTAGTCAGAATGGCAATTATCAAAAATACAAGCAAGTATTGGCAAGGAAGTGGAGAAAAAGGTACACTCATACATTGCTGGTAACACTGCAAATGGGTACAACCACTATGGAAAGTTGTATGGAGATTCCTTAGAAAAGGAATCACCATTTGACCCAGGTATCCCACTCCTCGTTCTATACCCAAAGGACTTAAAATCAGCATACTATAGTGAAACAGCCACAAACATCAATGTTCATAGCACTCAATTCACAATAGCTAAACTGGAACCAACCTAGATGCCCTTCAACAGATGAATGGATAAAGAAACTGTGGTACATACACACAATGAAATATTACTCCACATTAAAAGAGAATAAAATTATGGCACTTGCAGGTAAATGGTTGGAGTTGGAGAATATCATGCCAAGTGAAGTAAGTCAATCCCCAAAAAACCAAAAGCCAAATCTTCTCTCTGATAAGTGGTTGCTGACCCATAATGGGGGAAGGGGGGCATGGAGAGAATGGAGGAACTTTGATTGGGCAAAGGGGAGGGAAGGAAAAGGAGGGGTCATGGGGTAGGAAAGGTGGTGGAATGAGATGAACATCATTACCCTAGGTACATGTATGACTGCACATGTAGTTCGACTCTACATCACATACATCCGAGAAATGAAATGTTGTGCTCCATTTGTGCACAATGAATCGAAATGCATTCTGCTATTATGTATAACTAATTAGAACAAATTAACAAAACAGAGAGAATGACAGCCAGCTAAGACCCAGTCAGCCTGGACACCACAGTTATTTATCCTCGGGCTTGTGTTCCTGGACTATCTCATCTCCAACCCCAGCTTCACCCCCTTATTTGTACTTGCAAATGTGTACAGATGTTCCATATGTCTATAAAATCCTCCTGGTCCACCGAGAGATGGAGGAGTAGGTAGGCTGCCTCCAATCTGTTGAAGGAGTCAGTCCCTTTTATAAGCAGTCCTCATTCACAGCCTTAGGGGTCCCTGGTTTGACAGGGAGGTGGACCCCACCATCAGGGAGCCTCTGACTTGATGAAAGAAACCCAGTTTGCTGCCCTGATCAAAGGTTCTCAGAGAACTTGCTGATGGCATCAAGTGGGCAAATCAGCATGTGAAAATAAGCAAGAATCTGCAAAGGAAGGAGGAGACCTTAGGACCAACTGCTTGGGCTGGGCCTACATGACAGCAGCAGCATGGGAACAAATGGAGAAAAAAATAGATCCTATTGTAGGTGGACTGAGGGTATCATGACTTTATCAGAGCAAACATCTACAGAATAAATATCTTTTTAAGAAAAATGATGAAAATACAAATTGAGCAGCATAGAATGATTTTAAGTGAAAGAAGAGTCAAGATTGTCCCATGGCAGATGAGCCTTCACTTTCTCTCCTTCATGAGAAACCATCAAATTTATAATTTTTGAAAATATAAACTCCTTAATAAGAAAAAAAAATGGGAGGAGTCCTTCAGCAGAGGCAAAATGTCAGTCCATTTCCAGAAAACTTAAAACCAATGGAAGAGAATGAGTCAACAAAGAAAACTAGGTGGCAGAATAGGAGTCCTGACCACCTAGAACCTTCTAGAAGGGGCTGTAGCAGCCCCCACCTGGTCATACCTGGGAGAGGGTTCAACTCAGTGTCAGCAGACAAGGTGGGTGGTGGAAATGAGAAGTGGGGGAGTCATTCAAATTCTGTACATAGATTGGTCAGAGGCACTTGACCCATTTCCCTGACCTCCGCTGGCAGAAGCAGTTCCAGCCTCTGCAACCAGGCCCTGAGCAACAGAGAAGGAAAAGAGAAGAGGGGAGAGAAAACGAGGAGAAGGAGGGGAGAATGGAAATAGAGAACCGTCACTGTCAGGGAGAAGAGGAGCAGCAAGGGTCATTGGTAGTGGCCAGAGTAAGGAAGGTCCCCACACCCTGGTGTTTCAACCCCAGTACCCAGTACCCATTCACCCTAACCAAAGCTTCCCAGTGGCCAGCCATAAACCAGAGCTCCAGTTCCTCATTCTCACCCACCAACAGACAACCAAGGCTCACCAGACACTGAGGAAAGTCTGCAACATGAAAGAGAGCTATCAAGAGCTGGATCCTCATCTATCAGAACCAGAAGGCAGAAGATCGTGCCTGAAGTGGATAAATCAAAGAGGAATGGAATGGCATAAGCGTATTATTTAGAAGTGAAAAACAGAAACAGATAAAAGCAATGTCTCTCAGCAGCAGAATGGGAGACGGGGGAGCAGGGCAGGAAGGACACGAAATCATTGCTTTTCATTATAAGTCCTTGGGTATCATTTGATTTGACTGTTTTTTTAACTTTTAAAATATTTTTAAGGGAAAAAAGTCACATTATAAATGTTGTGGCCAAAAAAGGAAATCACAGAAGAGTTGCTGTGTGATCTGAACTTTCCATGCCTAAAGTTTTTGGGTTTTTTTTTTTTTCAAGCAACCCATGCAAATGGAGACCCTCTAGCAGGTCTTTCATGTGTTTCTATATCAGGTAGCAAGTGCTTATGTTTGGGGAAATATTATAGAGAAAGAATCCGATTCGATTGCCCCGAAGTAATTTAGTGGAGGAGCTTCTTTGTTTACCCATGAAATCAAGGAGAAAGAATAAATTAAGACAGAAAAGAGTAGGCAACCGTTTTCTATTACCTCCAATGTTTCTTGAGCACATACATGTGTGCCAAGGAATGTTCTAGATGCTGGATGGATAATAGTAAACAGGGCAGATGAGGTACTGTCCTAGAACTAATAAAATTCTAGTAGGAGATGTGGGCAGACTGTGAACAAAAATAAATAAATAAGCAGGGACAACAATAGGGAGAGTCAAGAGCTTTGTAGAAGATGGAAATGATGTGAAGGTAAAGAATCCCTGAGTTGCTACCTTAGTGTAGATGATCAGGCTTGACTGGTCTCTTTCAGGGTTGACAACGACATTTAAACTGAAGTCTGCATGAAAAGAAGAAGCCAGCCTTGTGAAGAACAGAGCCAGAAAGGGTGGCATTCCGAGTAGAAAAGTTCCACGTGAGAGCAGGGAAGCTTTAATGTGACATACATATGTGTTCTGAGAATAGACAGAAGACCATTATGTAGTAAGTCAGAGGGGCCAAGAGAAACAGGGAGATGGAACAGGAATCGCAGAGAGCAGATCATGTTGAGTTTGTAAGTCACAATAAGGAGCCTGGATTTTTTTTTATTATAAGACTAACAGAAAGAGCCTTTGAAGACAATTAAGCAAAACAGGGACTTGATTTGACCTATGTTTTCAAACTACTCCCTACGTAGGATGGCTTAAGGTTAGTTATTTCATATGTATTTAGTTATTAAGCAAATAAAGAGAGTTAAGGTGAACTCAAGTTAGCATGACTCCGTTTTTTTAAGAAGACAATTTTTCATTCATTCATTCATTCTTTCTTTCATTCATTCATTCATTCTTTCATTCATTCTTTCATTTGAAACTATTTGAACATCTGCTAATTGCTCAGCACTATGCAGAGAGTTGGAGATATACAAGTCTTTGTCCTCAAGGATGTTGCATGGAAGAGTAGCACAGAAGAATGTCACTGAATCTTATCCTCAGCTGGAATGAGGAAATGTCAGCTTTTCTTCCTCTGAGAAACTTATCAGGCCACATGGATTTCATAGGAACCAAGAGGGGGACATCTCCCTTCTGTCTTCAAGAAGATTACAAAGATGGCCTCCTGTTATCCCTTCTACTCGGACTCTGTGCTAGCCCTGTGACTGGCTTTGGCTGATGGGACAATGACCACCATAACACAGAGATTTGAAAAGTACTTACACATTAGGACTTGCTCCCTTTTGGGACTCTCGAGAACCTTGCAACTGCCATCCTGAGAACAAACCCATGCTAGCCTGCTACACGCTGAGAAACACGTGGCTGCGTGTCCTCTGTCACTCCAGCTGACATAGGACCAAACACCAGACAGGAATGTGAGCTTTTTAGACCATTCAACCCCAGCCAAGCCAGTCCAGACTGGGCAGTCTGCCCACCCTACCCACAGTAAAAATAGAACAAAATAATATTTTGTTATTTTGAGTCAGTACATTTTAAGGGTGATTTGTTGCACAGCAAAAGCTAACTGATACAAGAATACAGAAAAGGTCACTTTACCTTCTCACAAAGATCAGCTCCTTCTTGTCAATGACGAGTATCCATCTTTTCCTGCCTAACACCTTCTACTCCTGTGGATTCTTCCTTTGAATACTCACCTACCTTAGGGGAAGAAAAATGGATGGCCCCCACCAAGATGAGAGCTAAGCCTATAGGAGGTTGGTATAAAGGATGGAAATGGGTCACAACAGGACACAGTAACAAAGCCAGTGTGGCTGCATGGCAAACACTGGCCAAGGAGTAATAAGAAGGTAACAAGGGAGACACTGGGTAGCTTTGCCCTGAACTCTGCCCCATCCAGGAACTCTTCACCCAGCCCAGGGATCCGCAACTCAGTGGAGAGTCCATGAGTCAGTAAGAAAGAGTTTACAGCCTCTTTCCTCAAAAGGCTCCAAGATAAACAGAATAAACACCAGTTGTTCTCAGCTGGTCGCATGTCGGCCTGCCTGGAGGAGGGGATGCCAGGGATAGCTTCTTGAGGTTGCTCCCAGCCCCGCATTTCTAGGAAATAGACAATTATGAACAACATGGATTTTATTATCGTGACATCGCTAAGGTCTCTGCATAAAGCCTATATTTAAAAATATAAACATGTAAGTGAAAAAAAAAATGTCAGGGGAATAAATATTTGTCTTAAAAGAGACCATCTGTTTCAAATTTTTATTTAAAAAAAAACCAACATGTGTTTTATTTTAAATTTGTATGTGTGTTGTTATCCTTGGGTTAAGTATTAGGTAAATAGACAGAAGCATTGAGAATCCATTTTCCAGCAAATTTTGGTTAGAAATCCTTGCACACGTGACGCAGGAGATAATTTGGGGGCTAATTGGAGCTTTGTGGGCAGCCAACTCCTCGCAGCCCTCTCCCCCCATGCAGTCCCTGCTGGATGGGGATGAGGAGTTCCCCAGCACTCGCGTTTTGTTTTGGACAGATGGCACTTTACACCTCCAAGGCCAGCCCAGATGCGCCCTCAGACACCATGCTGCTAATGTGGCAGAACCACAGAGCCCGCTTTTATTTGAGCCTCTGCTATGGCCTCATGGCTCAGTCAATTTGAATGTAAATCCCGTTGGGTGGTGGGAATCCGGGTTGAGGAAAGCTTCCCAAAGGAGATAATGACGAGCTGGAATTGGTGGGTAAACAAGGAAAAGGTAAGGAAAGACCATTCCAGAAAGATGGACCAGCATGGAACTGTGAAGGGATCTGGGATATTTGGGGAATGACATCAAGTTCAGGTGACTGCGGAACAGGACACAGGATGGAGAGAGACTGGAGAGAAAGCTGCAGAGGTGGCTGCAAACATGGGACAACTTTCACCCTTGTCTGTTCTTCATTCTTTCCTGATAAGAAGCGCTCCTCCTCCATTCATTCCAGGGAATTCGTTCATCTACACTGTGGGCTGCCCAGCTCTCCCTTCAGAGCACTCCCCTCATCCTCAGACACAACCATCAGCCCCAGAGTGGTCACATGACCTGGTTAGAGACATGCAGAGCACTTTGTGGGGAGATTAATGAGGTTCTGTGAGAAAGAGCTAACCCTTTCCTTCTGAGATCCTGGGCTGAAAGGACCCAGTAAGTCATCTTTTTCTTTGGAGAGTCACTGCTTGTGAATCAAGAGCAGCACAGGAAAAACAGACAGGAGAGAGCAAGAGGACTGACATGAGTTGCATTCCTAGGCTCAGCTCTACCTAACCAGAATATTTCCATTTTACTAAAACTGGTCAGAGTTGGAGTTTTGCCTCATTTACCACTGAAGTCAACTGAAGCTAAAATTGAACTTGCAATAAGAAGCAGACAACTCTACCTGACCTGTGCAAGAGCCCAGTGGCTCCCTAATATGAAGCGAGCCAGGAGCTCATCAAATATATGCTCCCTTCTCCATCATTTAGGGTTGTAACTGGAAAATGGATATCCAGTCAAGGATTATACTTCCTAGCACCAGTGGAACATGAGTAGAAGCAATACAAGTCATCACCAAACAAGACTTCAAAACGGGCCTGCCTTCTCCACACTCTCTATACCCTCGGCCTGGATTGTGGTCCTAGGGGATGATGGACTCAGTGTAGGAGCCTATATCCCAGAAACATCACACTGAGGACAGCCACCATCAAAGAAGGGCACCTGCTCTGGGCAGCTAACATTGGCAAGGAATGAACTTGAGTTTGAACCATTAATGCCGTTAATGCAGTTTAGGGATCTAGTTGTTACAGCAGCTGAGGCCACCCCCACTAATACATTCCCCCCCACCATTCAGGAATTTGCTTACAGTTCCAAAAGACTACTACCTATTGCCTTGCTCTCCTTTTCCAGAGTTAGATGTCTAAGTCATGCCTACTGGTAAAACACACTTCCATAAAATCTGTTCATTTCATTGTTGAGTACCTGCTGCATACCTGGTCATGTACAGGTGAATAGGAATACAATGGGTGAATTAAATATGTTGCATTTTACTAATTCTAAGTCACTATCAATTGTGAGACTGTTTTAGTGAGATTTTTTTCGATGCTAGGACTTAAAGACCCAACCAGAAAACTGTAGAGGAGGAAAAGTTTATTTAAGGGCTCAGTGTTTCAGAGGTCTTAGTCCATAGAAGGCCAACTCCATTCCTCAGGGCTCCAGGTGAGGCAGAACATCATGGCAGAAAAGAATGGCAGAGGTAAGCAGTTCACATGATGATCTGAAAGGAGAGAAAGAGAGAGAAGGAGGGAGGGAGGAGGAGGGGAAGAGGGAGGGGGGAGAGGGAGAGGGATAGAGGGGGAGAGGGATAGAGAGGGAGAGGGAGAGAGGGAGAGGGGGAGGGAGAGGGAGGGAGAGGGAGAGGGGGGGAGACGAAGAGAGGGGGAGGGAGGGAGGGGATAGGGGAATAGGGGGTAGGGGAGAGGGGGAGGGGGAGGGAGAGGGAGATGAAGAGAGGGGGAGGGAGGGAGGGGATAGAGGAATAGGGGTTAGGGGAGAGGGGGAGGGGGAGGGGGAGAGGAAGGGAGGAGGGGGAGAAGGGGAGAGAGAGGCAGAGGGGGAGAGAGAGGGAGAGAGGGAGAGAGAGGGGGAGAGAGGGAGAGAGAGAGGGAGAGAGGGAGACAGGGAGAGGGAGAGGGAGAGGGAGAGAGGGAGAGAGGGAGAGGGAGAGGGAGAGAGGGAGAGGGGGAGAGGGAGGGAGAGGGGAAGAGGGAGGGGGAGAGAGGGAGAGGAGGAGAGGGAGGGAGAGGGGAAGGGGGAGGGGAGAGAGGGAGAGGGGGAGAGGGAGGGAGAGGGGAAGGGGGAGGGGGAGAGAGGGAGAGGGAGAGAGGGAGGGAGAGGGGGAAGGGGGAGGGGGAGAGAGGGAGAGAGGGAGGGGGAGAGAAAGAGGGAGAGGGAGAGGAAGAGAGGGAGAGAGGGAGAGAGGAAGAGAGAGAGAGAGAGAGAAAGAGAGAGACTCTGCTCTCTAGATACAATAAATATTCCTCATAGCCACGCCTCCCAGTTAACAACTTCCTCCAGCCACATCCCATCTGCCTTCAGTTACCACTCAGTTAATTCCATCAGGGATTAATTCACTAATTAGGTTAAGGTTATACTCCTCTAAATCTTCTTGCATTGTCTTACATGTGAGCTTTTGGGGGACACTCACATCCAAACCATAACAGAGACATATTATATGTACATCTAAAATAAAAAGTATGTAATACTGAGAAAATATATTGCTAATTATGTGATGGCTTGACATCAAAAGCAATCCTAATTTCAGAAATATAAAAATGTGTGTTAAAAATGATGAAATACAGGGGCTGGGGCTCAGGCTCAGGCTCAGTGGCAGAGTGCTTGCCTCGCACATGTGAAGCACTGAGTTCGATCCTCAGCAGCACATAAAAATAAAGTAAAGATTTTTTTAAATGATGAAATACAATATTTCTTAACTTCAGAAAGCTGGAGATCTTCCAGGAGAGGCAGATAAGCAAACTATATATATATATATATATATATATATATATATATATATATAATTATACAATACAAATACTTTAGCGGGTGTTAGTTCATCTAGGAAGAGGTAATCAGCCTGGCCTTGGGAAGGGGAGAAGCATCACAAAATAAAATTGAGCTGAATTTTGAAAGAGGAAGAGAAGTTCTGCTGAGAAGCAGGGTCAGCAGGTCTTCTACAAGCCTTCTCCATACCCTCAGAAGCATGCATGTATCCCCAGGGACTATGATGGGTTAGCAAAACCTCAAAACACTATACTGTAAATTCCAACAAGACAGCTTCATTTTCTGGACAAATGGAGACTAATCCTTAAGGTGCCAAGGCATCATTTTAACTAGATATTTTAAAGTGGAAAACCTTCCAAAATATACCATAGTAAACCCTTGGCATCTGCAAGGGGCACACCAGGGGGTCTTGGTGAATCTCCAAATTCACAAAATTCAGCCAGGCCTGGACAGACTCCTGGCTTGCTCCAGGATCACATTTACAGGAAAAGCCACAGTCATCTACTGTGAAGCCCTGCACCATACACCCCCTCCCTTCCCAGGGACTCTCCATGTTGCCTCTTGCTTAATGAGCAATTATATGTAACCAGTATATTGATCACGCATGACTTCTGATGTAGTCTAAGCATAGTTTTTTGTCTTTTTGTGGGCTTTTTTGTTTGTTGGGGGATTGTTTTGTTTTGTTGTCTTCCATTATCCCTTTAAACCGGTTCCACGTGGCTACTCTACTGCTGACTAAAAGCTCTGGCAGGTCCAAAACTTTTCACTTCTGCCTTGTGTGGTTGACACACTAAGTCACTTGAAGTGACAAACAACAGTCCCAATGTGGTGCCTTGAATGCCATTTCTGTGCGATAATTAAACTTTCTAATTTGATTTAACAGCCTGTCCTCCACCCTGCTCCTGCTCCAGTTTGCTTCAGGCTAGAAGCCTGTGGAGGCAAGGGAGGGCAGGCTGGCCTCTCTATCTGCCACATGTGTCTTTTACCTCCCCCTCCCACACCATGCATACACACACACACACACACACACACACACACACACACACACACACACACACACACCATGGGAGGGAGTCACAGCAGTGCAACAGCTCTCACCAGAGAAATCTCCTTCCTGATCTAGTCTCCCTCTCCTTTCGCTCGCCCATTCCATATTCTCAAGGTGGATAAGGCATGTCAAGAATCCTTTCTCCTTTAAACATTCTGCCAGTGATGATTTAATCTTGTAATTTCACAACTATTGTATCTCACTGTCTTGTCCAATTTTTAATACTCTAGGGATATGTTTTTATTGGGGACTGAATAACAGAGTCAGTTTATGCACCACCAAGATTATTCCCCACCTCATAGGATATTTTAAACCTTCCCAAACTTTTATCGATCTGATACTATAAAAAATCTCATTAACTTTTAGTTCCCTGGTTACCAATCAAATTATCTATTTCTACTACCAATGATCTGGTTCTGTTTTCTGTGTATTTTTCCATCTAATTATTTGTTGTTTCTCATCTGGCCATATTTTTTCCATTTGGTTATTTGTTGCCTAGATGTTAGCTTCTAGAAACTCTATTTTGTAGTTATCAATCCTGTGTCTGTTACTGTATGTTACCAATCCTCTCCCAGGCTCTCATTTGTCTTGGGGTTTTGTTCATTGTTGCCTTTTGTTTTGTACAGAAGTTTTTTATTTTTATGTAGTCAAATATAACAAATGTTTTCTTTGTGGCTTTCTTTGCTACTTCCAAGATTAATAAAATACTCAGCTGTATTTTCTTCAAATATTTTGAAGTTGCTTTTTAAATTTGACTCTTTATTCCATCTGGAATGAATTTTTACAGAAAGAAAAAGGGGGAGCCAACTTGTTTCCTAAATTTTCAATAAACCCAATCTCATTTATTGAGTAATCTATCCTTTTCCCCTTTTATTGGCAATACCATATTTATCACATACTAAAATACTGTGTGTGTGTGTGTGTGTGTGTGTGTGTCTGTGTCTGTGTAGTACATAAAATGTCCCTTTTCTTAAACTTCTTCAGTTCTTTCACTAGCACCAGGGATTGGCTTTGGGAGAAGATGGATCTCTCTCTCTCTCTCTCTCTCTCTCTCTCACACACACACACACACACACACACACACACACACAGAGAGAGAGAGAGAGAGAGAGAGAGAGAGGATTCTTCTCATTTCCATGATGAAAGACAAACACTTGAGGCCATTGGTAAGGGGTTTCCTTCTCCACTCCAGCTTTGCACCGTCAGCAAATAAAATTTCTGTTTCAGCAAAATATCAAATTCTTACATGTCAGGGAGCATTCAGGCTTTACATACAGCTACTCCATCCCATTCTACCATAACACTTGACCCCAGGAGCATATCAAATGACCCGACATGGACCCTGACCTTGGCTTCTCCTTAGAACGTGGGCTGTTGATACCAGTCTAGAAGCAGCTCCAAAAGATGGTCCACATCAGTGGGATTTGGCTTTCGACTGTCAAAAGCATCCAGACAAGTATTTTAAAGATGTGTTCTCAATTTTTTTTCTCCCTAGCTGTTTTCTAGCTTGTTTCCTAATGATCTTTCAGGCATCCTGGATGTCAATCCCAACTCCCCATGCAGAGCAAAATGACAGACATTCTTTTATAGAGAGATGACATTTTATTATCGCAAATTAGATGTGACCTGAAAATAAATTTGCCATGCTAGCCAATTATTTCCAGAAAGCAAGCCCACAAGTCAACTGTCCTAAAACTCAATATATTATCTCTGATAGGCATTCCACATTTTAACTGACTTATGAATAATGACCCAGTACAAGTGACTTCATTCAGTTACCTTGGCACTAACATAGAGTTTGTCTTGGATGGGGTCCTGACAGTAGCATTGCTCAAAGCCAGGCATTCTCAGGGGTGTTGCCAAGATTTTATTTGGCCAAAGCAAGGGTCTGGCTATACCAATCTTAAACATTCTTAGCCACGGGCATTACCTCAGCCATGTTGAATGAAGTTGACTTGGGTGGGGGGGGAGGGGCTGGTTTGCATATTCATTGACACACTGGAACAGACTCAAGGCAACTTTAGAAGAGAGTCCTGGTGTTGCTGGTGGACAGTGATGGAGGGCTCCTGCTAGCTAGCTAGTCAGTGAAGGTCCATGAATAGGTCCTCAAAGGATAACATAGAACACCGCCTTCAAGCCATCTAGGGAGTACAGTTTGAATGTCCTACTACTAAATATTTATATAAGAGCCCCGCTGAGAAATAACACTATTCAGAGAAGATTGCTTGAAGGATAAGCAGTTCACCCACTCTTCCAGATTTTCTAACACCAATCCCTGGATGCCGCCAGAGCAGCTAAAACACAGATACCTGGAGTGCATCACACCGGCCCCAGCAGGATTGCTTTTGCTAAACTGTTTTTGGTGTGATGCCATCAGCATTTTTTAAAATGTCATTACAAGAAACAGTCCCACAAACTGCATCATTATATTTGGCCTAAGGTCATTGAAGACATTGTCACTACATCACATAGTGTTCTCTTTATTTAGTGCTGTCAGGGCTACTTCTGTCTGAATTTAATGCTAAAAATAGTAATCCTTCTTCCAGGCAATTGGTTTATCCATCTGTGGCATGGCTTTCCCAGAGCGTGCTCTGAGAAACACCAGGGCCAAAGGCAGTTAATAGGTCTTCTGTGAAAAAAAGTATTTCATAGGTAAAGATGTGTATGTGTGTGTGTGTATGTGTGTGTACACACATATCTATACATGGCAACACCAGTTGTTGTTTTGTTATTTACTACAAAATTTCTCTGAGCAGTTAATGTGCATTATATAATGTTACCAAGTATAACATTTACTGTGGTCTGGGGATGTTCATAATAGTCCATTTTTGTGTTGGGTACTAAGCATAAAAGTTGATGTAGGTGTCTATTTGTGAAAATGACCTTCTTTGCCCACCCTTAGACCTCTGCCTTATACTGACCAGCTTCTCTTTAACCTGCTCTGGGACTCAGAGGTCCTAGAATGTGACTGGACTGACACAGTCCAGTCACAGCATGTCTCTCTGTGGTTCCCACCTCACTCCTCTCACATCTAGGTCTGCCCTGCCCGGGTGCACACACCCAGGAGAATGTCTGCATCTTTAGCAGCTCCTGCCTGACCTGTGAGACTGCTGGGTCTCTCCATCTTCACAGCCTGGCTTTGCTCTCAACTCACACAAGGTCTGCCGCTGACTCATTTTCCACTGCTCTTGCTACCTAGGGTCTCTTCATTCCTCTCTTTTCTTTTATCTTGCCTGACTATTTCTGGCAAATTTCTCTCAAGACTTTAGGGGGAAATGCTGGCATTTATGCACATCACTAGATAGTCAAGAATCTGCTTTCCTTCTGTGCAAGGATTAGACTAATCAGAGGGCATAATATCCTCTTGGAATGTGTGTGTGTGTGTGTGTGTGTGTGTGTGTGTGTGTTCCTTGGTTGCTGGTTTGTACCACGCTACCATCTTCTAGATCCAAGGCTAACATGAATGCCTTAACATTCTAGAAAACCGCATTCTGATTACAGCATGCGGCTGTGTATCATTTCCCTTCTTCCTTAGCAATAGAAGCCCCAGGTTTTAGCAGGCATCCATCCGGCCACCCAGAATAAATGCTACATTTCCCAGACTCTTGCAACCAGAAGCCAACATGTGACTAAGTTCAGCCAGTGAGATGGGAGTGGAACATTTGCAACCTCCAGGGTACTTTCTACTGATCAGAACATGAATGTGATATTGGAGCTCTTGTACTCGTTTTAAACCATGAGGTGACACACCAAGAATGACAAAGCAGTGAAATGTAAGAAACACAGACCCTAGCCTTCCTAACTCTGAATGAACCCTTCTCTGTGACTCTTTGTTTAAGCCTCTGTTATTTTGGGCTTTTCTATAATTCACACATTCTTTGTCCTAATTCAAAAAATGGGTAAATGGGGTTTCGATGGAACTGAGAAGAGATGGGATTCAGAGTGTAAGGTTCTAGGGATCCTCAAGAGAGGGAAATTTTCAGCTGTCAAAAACAAAGTATTGGGTTGGGGATATAGCTCAGTTGGTAGAGTGCTTGCCTTGCATGCACAAGGCCCTGGGTTCAATCCACAGCACCACAGAAACAAACAAAAATCAAAGTATTGAACAGAGAGTGGGAAGTAGAACCCCTGGCTGCTCCACACACAGGACCTGCATCAGCATCACTGGGTGGATGGGTGAGTGGGGCTCCTGAGACTTTGTTAGAAATGCAGAATCTTGGCCCAGTATGGTGGCCCACACCTGTAATCCCAGCAGCTCAGGAGGTTGAGGCAGGATGATTGCAAGTTCAAAGCCAGCCTCAGCAACTTAGTGAAACCCTAAGCAACTTAGTGAGAACTTATCTAAAATTTAAAAAAAAAAAAAATTTTTTTTTAAACGCTGGGGATGTTTTTCAGTGGTTAAATGCCCCTGAGTTGAATCAATCCATGGTACAAAAAAAAAAAAAAAAAAATGCAGAATCTCAGGCCACACCCAGAACTACTGAATCACAAACTTTATTTTAACATGTTCCCCAGGTGAATTATGCTCATACTGAAATTTGAGAAGCACTGCTTTAGGGCAGCCTTAATAGCACTAGTATGGTTTGGATCTGCAATGTCCCCACAAGGCTTGTGTGCTGAAGGCTTTGTCCACAGTGCAGCAATGTTCAGAAGTGGAGCTTTTTGCAAAGTAATTTGATCATGAGCACTCTGACCCCATCAATGGGCTAATCCATTATATGGATACATAGCTAAGTGAACTACACAGAAGTGGTAGAAACTGTAGGAAGTGGGACCTAGTTGAAGAAATGGGTCCTTGGAGGCATGCTCTTGGGGACTATATCTTGTCTCTGGCAAAGGTTCCTCCTCCTCTTCTTTCTTCTTCCTCCTTTTTTTCCTCTTCCTCCTCCTCTTCCTCCTTCACTTTCTCTCTCTCTCCTTCCTGGCTGACACGGGCTGAGAAGCTTTCCTTAGCCATGCTCTTCCACCACCATGATGTTTTCCCTCACCTCAGGCCCAAAGCCATGCAGCCAATCAACCATGGACTGAAACCTTCTGAAACCAGGAGTCAAAATAAATCTTTTCCTCCCTTAAGTTGATTTTCTTTAATATTTTGTCACAGAGACAGAAAGCTGACTAGTATAAGTCTACAGAGACAAAAGTCAAAGCCACAGTTTCTGTTCACCACTGGGAGCTGAAACTGGGCAGCAATCATTCATAAAGGACGATTCCATCAGAAAAAAACTCTCCCCATGCTCAAGACGATAGCAGAGAAGCTCTACCTCAAGGTACAGGTAGCCAACAAGAAGAAAGAGTTCATGAAAGAAAGTGGAGCACTTGTTCTACAAATGTTAGTATAAAACCCAAATTCTTATACTCCTTCCTGAGAATCCAAGGACTCAGCCAATAGCTTGAAGAGAAACTGGTTTAGAAAAGAAAATTCCAAGTTCAGAAACAAGCCCAGCAGGCTGTCCCCATGTCCTAGAAAATGCCCAGGACTCTACATGAGATGATTCCTGCTGAGGATGAGACGAAAGTCACCGAGCACATGGGGAGATGATACCAGCCACGTCAGCAAGAGTTGCAAATGGGGGAATTCACTCCCAAGGAGTCACCAGTAATGGAAAATCTGAAAAGGAATTTGGGTAAACCTTTCCTGCCTTAAAACTAGAAGCGTGTTGCCTGGACAGCAAGCATAGAATGCTAGAAGATTTGGCTCGCAAAAGAACTAAAATAAAATTCTAAAAAGAAAAACATAATCATCCAAAATAAATTTTTTTTCCCTAAATCCTCAACAGTTTGGCTTAAAAAAAAAAAAAAACTGACAACTTGAAAAACATCTTAGGAAATCATCCAGAATACAATACCTGGTTAATAGGGACATTTTTAAAATATGAAAAAGAAACTGAGAAACTTGGAGGATATGTTTCAATGGTCCTGAATCAATAGGTGTTGATCCATATTGATAATAACAAAATCAATACCAATATCAATAGGTGTGCAGAAAGAGAGGCCAGCAAGAGTAGGGGTGAAAGGGAATATTTGGAGGAAAGATGGTTAAGGATTATCCAGATCTGAGAAAAACTTGTGAGCCTTGGATTGAAAAAGTCCATAAAAAAGTAAAACAAATACATACTTAAACACAGATTGTGAAACCACAAAATCTCAAAGAAAATGATTATATTTTTAGAGATACCGGAGAGGAGAAAGAGATTATCTTCAAAGAACTGTCTATCGGATTGATATCAGTGTTCTTACTGGTAGCAATAGCTGCCAAACAAAAAAAAAAAAATGAGAGAATAATATCTTAGAAGTGCTGGGAAGAAAGAAGTCACTCTAGGGAGAAAGTCAGCTGGCCCACATCTAAGACTAGGGATGAAGATATTTTCAGAAGATTAGAAGTTAACAAAACACAGCTTTTCATTGAAATAATTACTAAAAGATTCCTGCAGAAAAACAAAGAGAGAAATAGGAATGCAAGAAGCAATTGTGTTTATATATATATATACACATATGTATGTACCTACACACACACACACACACACACACAGAGAGAGAGAGAGAGAGAGAAAGAGAGAGAGAGGTACAGATATAGACCCATATACACAAACACACACACACACTTTGGTAAATCTAGATTCTAATGATGACAAATCAGGGAGGTAAAACTGGTTCAAGGAAATCCTAGACCATGGTAGCAAGAAAAAAATGGGGCAAAGTTAAAGCATTCTGAATCCTGCATCTTTAGGAGAATGTGTATATCTTCAGGGGAAGTTGTTTAGGAATACAGATGTTTAAAAAAAGAAAGAAAAAAAAAACTTCCAAAAGAGCAGAAATACTATGAATAACTTCTAAAAGCAGAGGAAGAAATAACACAATCTCAATAGGATACATGTTCATGGAATAAGTATAAAAAAACACATGGAAATTGTGAGATTGCCTCCATGTGACATTGGAAAGTGATTCATAGAAGATTTCAGCATTATCAGTAGTGGCTTTTTCTTTTAATGAAAAACAAAATCTGGGCCAAATGTCCAGAGTTTAACATTTATTCACCTAGCAGTGAAATACTGCTGTTTATTCTATACCTTTATGTAATTTAAATTTCTTATTCAATTAAAAACTTTTAAAAGAAGTGGATGCCAATCCAAAAGGACTTTGTTTTTGCTCAAGAGATGATGGAGGAGGGAGTAGAGAAAAGGCCTCTTTTCCGTCCATCGCCCACGCTGTGCTGAAAGGATGATGGGAGGCATCCAGATGATGCACAGAGGAAAGAAGCTTAGGCTACTGGTGTAGCACTCCCAGGTGCCGTCCTCACCACGCCTTGGTGTCTCACAACTTCCTACAACAGCTTGTGCTCACCTGGCATGAAACCATCCAGTCCCACAGGGCTATTTGAAGGCCCTGGCCCAGGTCCCTGAAGATGGTTCCCAAGAACAGTACACTCACAAGGTGAGGACCAGCTGGTGTGGATGGAGGATGGATGGAAGAAAGGCTACTACTACACTATGTGCCACACACTTAACATAAATCATCTCATTTGGTTAAAGGCCTAAAACAGCTCTTTACAATGACATTATAAGCTGATTGTAGTGGCCCATGCCTGTAAGCCCAGACTCAGGAGGCTGAGGCAGGAAGATGGCAAGTTCTAAGTCAGCCTGAGCAACCTACAGAGACCCTGTGTCCAGAAAAAAAAACAAAAAACAAAAAGAGAGAGAAAGACTGGGGATATACCCAGTGGTAGAGAGCCTCTGGGTTCAATCCCCAGTATGGAAGGGGAGGAGAGGGAGGAGAGAAAAGAAAAGAAAAGGAAGAAATGGAGGGAGGAAAGAAGGAAGGAAAGAAAGAAGAAGGAAGGAAGGAAGGAAGGAAGGAAGGAAGGAAGGAAGGAAGGAAGGAAGGAAGGAAGGAAGGAAGGAAGGAAGGAAGGAAGGAAAGAAGGGAGGGAGGGAGGGAGGGAGGAAGAAAGATGGGCATGTTATAGTTCTACTACTCTTTAGCTGTTGCCTCTCCCCTGATAAATTCTAAAGTTAGATCTGGCACAAAGAAAATAGTTTCTCTTGAGGAGAGGAGAAGAGAGTCCTTGCTTGCCTACCCACTCTTGCTAAGGTCCCCAACACTGCTGTTAAACTATGCCTGTTTTCCTTCCACTCCTCAAAACCTCTGCCCTATAGCCTTGACGCTGGGTGACATCCTGCCACCACTGCTATCTGGCCTGCAGGCCTGATCTTCCTAGTTGGATTGCACCACTCTGCCCAGGTAAGGCCCCTGGCCCTCTACCAAGGGTTGTCTAACTGCAGCCACCAAGCTGCCTGCGTCAACTTGCAATTTACCCAGGCTAGAAGAAAATGGATAAGGTAAGGCTAGGGAGACAGCCACATTCATCTCCAAGGTGTGAAAGCACCTACCAATAGGACAAAGAAATGGAACCAGTGTTTGTGGAATTACACTCTGTGCATCCTATTGGCTGCTTGCAGGTCCTTTCTCACTTAATCTTCCCAATAAGCCTTCGAGGTATTATTAGCTCCTTTTTAGATTTGTAAAGGGAAGGTGAGTGACTTCCCTAAATTTATGAGCTAATTCTCTTTTGGAGAGATATTGAGAGACAGATGATCTGTGCTCCAGAACATATGACTCCTAGTCCGCCATAGCTGCCCCTAGGTGGTCCTCCAAGGTGACAGATGCTGCAAGAGGAGGAGGATGGTGATAATAACAACAACATAGCAACAAATATTTATTGAGTACTGAACATGCACCATGTACTTCATATCCGTTATATCATGTTAATAGATATTACAAATATGTAAGTACAATAGTGACCTCCACTTCCCAATCAGGAAAACTGAAGGCTTACAGAGATTATCAGATTTGCCCAAATTAAGGTCTATAAAATGAAAGATGTGGAGCTTCCATCCAGATTATCTGACTCCAGAATCCAAATGTGTGACCCCTGGGTTAGTTAGGGTGAGATCTGATGTGACAGGAAAACCCAGTATAACAGTGACTTGAACAAGACAGAAGTTTCTTTCTTTCTGAATTCAAAGAGAGCTAGAAACTGATGATTTAAGGCTATCTGGCATTTCCTCCATCCTCTGGATCTAGCTTATAACTCTGCCATGGCTAAAGGAGGTCCCGTAGCCTCCTGTGCTTAGGCGACTGCTATATAGCTCAAGCCATCACATCTGCATTAGCAAGATGTGCAGGTAATTAGCGAGTAATCAAACATCGCTGATCTTTTAAAGGATGCTTCTCTAAAACCACCAATGCTGAGCTTAAAAAACTGAATTCCATTGAAGCCTTCAGCCCAACCCTCATGGGTTAGACCAAGCATGAACCCAGAGCAACTAGGCTTAACACCTGGATTGGTGGTCCCTGGCCCCTTTCTAGGAGGTCTGTCTTGCCATAAGTGCTACATGAGAAAATAGAGTAATCTTTGGAAGGGATGGAAAACAGAGAGAGGAAATGTCCCTAACTCAAGAGCCCAAGCACACCACCCCTCCTGCTCCCCCAGAGTTTAAATGTGTCTTTTAGCAAAGGTGGCATAGCTGGGGTTGGATTTGAACCTGGCTGATTGATTCCAAATCCTATGTACTTTCCAGCACACCGCCCATCTCCCCCAGGCCCCCACCACCCTCCTAATAGTTATTCAGATAAATACATGGGGCCCAGGAGGTTTAAGTAACACAGATGTTTCTAAAGCTAGGCCATGGCTCCAAGGGTCCCTTCCATCCCAGCCAGGAGCCATCTGCCCCGAAGTGAAAGCTAGTGTTCTAAGTCACTCAGTGATGGAGGGAAGCCACAAGATCTGACAGACAGGATGACTTCATGATGAGTCACCCGGTGGTGATGAGAAGAACAGGACTGCTCACAGGGGTCTTTCTAAGTCGCTGATGTCTGCGCTTTCCTATTAACTCTGTCCTGCCCAGTGAGCCACAACAGGCCACAGATGATAACAACTCTGCTCTGCTCTGTCAGGGGCTTCCTTTCTCCTACCCTGAGACTTTCTCCTGGTAGAGACACTGAAGCAGGATGTTTTGACCCCAGGGACATTTTTGCCCCACAGAGACATCTGAACACTCTCAGTCAAAATGTCCCTCAGCCTTTGTTTCTCTTCCCTCTGTCACTACGCATCATAGCTACTGTAGAAACTTCCCACGGCTGAAACACTTGCTAAGATCTTCTGTTGTGGGAAGAAGGGGGAAAAAACTGATAAACTAATCAACTTTTCCTGAATCATTTACACTACGTTGAATTGATTCAGGTGGAATCATTTCAGTATTAAGCACAGTAGTGCATGCCTGTGATCGAGCTAATTGAGAGGATGGGGCAGGAAGATCCCAAGCTCAAGGCTAGCCTGGGCAATTTAGGGAGATCCTGTCTCAAAATAAAAAGGGTTGGGGAATGTACCTCAGTAGTAGAGCAGCCCTGGGTTCAAGCCCCAGTAGTGGGAAAAAAAAAATTTTTGGTAAAATTAAAATGGAAATATTTTAATGGTGTCACACATTAAAAAATTAATAATTTTGGAGGAAAAAGCAAACAAGCTCATTTAGACAAACTGAAACTTGTCCTAGCACTTGGCTTTAAAATAAAATTCTCACTTGGAAGTTCCCTGTTCCCCTCCAGTGCTTCTTGGACTGTTTGAAGTCACCGACATCTCTGTGAATCTTATTAAATCCACTCCCCAGCAGAGAGTACATATGAAAATTCAATAGATTTTTCATTCAATTTCTGAAAATTCACAGGCTCCAGAAGCATATCCATGGATTCCCCCAGAACCCCATTGTAGGTTATGTGAGAGGGGCTTGCCCCAAACCCTTCCAGGAGAGGAAGAGGCAGAGATGGGAGAAAGAAAAGACGATTTCCTAAGAATGGACATGGAGTCACGTTGGCAAGGATCCCTGAGATTTGGCTGGATTAGAATATGACACCATTTCATGCCTTTAAGCCTTGCCAAACGTTCAAAATTGAAATTTATAAACTCTTTCAATGCTTTTTTTTTAATTCCTTTTTAATTCTCTTCATTTCCCACATTGAAAATAAAAGACCCATTTCATGTATTTAACTAAAGCTAAAGGTGGTGGCACAGGGAGTTCTGCCTTGATTTAGATCCTGACCTGGCACTCTGGTGGGCTTGGAATGGGGCCTAAAAAACCAAGAAAGTGAGAGAAGTACTAGATTGGGGGTGGGGTGGCCAAAATTCAGAATCAAAGCCCTCCCATCTTTGATCTTCCTGAGCTCATGGACCCCTGCTGTGGAGGACTGAGGAGGGTCTTTGATAGTAGACAAACAGGCATTTGGATGTCTCCTTGTGAGGAGGTCACTTAGTGGCCTATACTGTCAAGTCATTGAATCTAAGTCACAAGTTCAATGTGGGGCACGGTGTAGACACCAAATAAAAAAGCCTTCCTTTCAAGAGTTTCGATGTTTAGGGGTGCAGTTATCCCAACCCCTGTGGTGGCAGAGGGGTGTTAAGGAGGCAGAAGGCCCAGCCTAGGAGTCCTCAAGGATGAGCTGTGAGATCCCATTTGGGACACTAAGGGCCAGAGTGGAAACTTCAGAATTGCTCCTAAAGATGCAGAACAGAGCACAGCTGACAACCATCATCGGAGGACAGATTTAAGGCGAAAATGTACATCATCCCTTTGTGGAAAAGCATGAAAGGAAAGATTTTTAAACAGCCATCAGAGATGGAACAGAGAGCACCAAAGATAAGCCCTCGTGCTTCCAGAGAGGGGGAGGAAGGATGCTGCTGTTGACATTTTAACCAGAAAGTAACGTCTGAGTGCTGTCTGTACTGCCAGGAGTCAAACTGAGTCCCGTCTGGAGGTAACGGAGAACTTTCCAACCAGTCCTTCTCCATGCCCAGTTCCACTGCCCACAAGCAGCGTTGGCCAGCCCCACATACCCAGCAAGGAAAGCAACTACCACCCAAAGTGAAACAGATCAGCCCAGACTTTCCCCATATGAGATTATTTCCAGAAAGGAAATCTGCCAAGAGACAAGAGCTACCGAGAACAGGGAGGGGAGATGGCATATTGGGGCCATGTGGGGAAAGTTGATTTCTGGCACTGCCCGCACTCAAAGATAGCAGAGGAATCAAATGTATGAGGAGGAGGTGTCTTCCTTCACATCCCCCACCACCATGCATTTATTTGGAGAAAGAATGTCTGCCTCCT
Source organism: Ictidomys tridecemlineatus (assembly GCF_052094955.1). Lineage (NCBI taxonomy): Eukaryota > Metazoa > Chordata > Mammalia > Rodentia > Sciuridae > Ictidomys > Ictidomys tridecemlineatus. Next base: position 88,292,756 of record NC_135488.1, on the reverse strand, counting down.
CTGGAACTCAGTGGTCCCTGCTGGTCTCCCCGTAAGGACCCATACAGAGACCACCCTCTCCCCAGCCCACCCCGCCTCCTCTGGGCAATCCTTCTCCACACACATCAAATTAGCCTGAGTGTCAATCAAAAACACAAGGAAAGGCTATGCAAGCAAGGAATCCAGAGCCCCTCCAATCTGAGCTCTTTCTCCCTCCTCCCTCAGCCCTCATCCGCAGGCTTGCCTCTTCTTGGCGGAGCTCAAGGCAGGCTTATTTCCCCCAAGGTTGTCACAGACCAATTTTCTAAACTGCATGAAAACAGAAAACAAACAGAAAACTAAATCCACCAAAGCCTGAGTTTCAAGAACAGCTTGGCAGGCCCGAGCAACGTGCTAACAATTTCATGCTGTTTTAAGACTTTCTAACTAAGCAACATGTACCAACAACCAGATGTGCCCTGATACCCGGAAAAAAAGAACATCGGCTTCTAGCGACAGAGATTCGTAAAACAGGAAAACACTCATCAAGAAATGTAGCTTCCAAGCACACTGGGGTTGGGAGGGAGCCTGTCTCCGGCAGCCTGGACAGGGCGAACTCAGTCTCTGAGCCACTCTTCAGTTATAGATTTGGGGCAGTTTTCTTTGTGCCAGTCACACAAAGATGCTCCTCGATGCTCATGACCTGTTGTGGACCAAGGCAAGAGAACCAATGTAATCACAGCACAATGTGTGATGCTCTGAAATGGGGGAAGGACAGCTCCAGAAGAAGGAGCCTGGCTCAGGGTGCTGGAGAAGATTAAACACCGTTTATGTCAGCATGTATTTGAAGCACTTATGTGCTAAGGATGAAAAAGAGAGAAATTGAATCCCAACTAACTGGGAAAACAGAAGTCATCAGATAAGTGAATGAAAGTGTGTTGGCTATGCCTACACCAAGTATCTTAAAGAATTTACTCAGCATCCACAACCCTCAGATGCTACAGCCAGAGGCCAGCATGGACGCCCTCCTGACAAGAGCCATAAGCCATAAGCCTTAGAAGGAAGCCAGACCCACCTCTTGTGCATGAGGTCATCTCTAGGTGTCCCTAAGAGGATCTCAGCAACCAGCAGAGGCCAGAGCTAGAGCTCGGAACTGCCCCCATGGAACTGCCCCATGGAACCATTCCCATGGAGTGGGATGAGGGCTAACCCACGAGAAATGGACATCGACCATGCCACTTCAAATGATATCCCAGTAGTTTCTCTAGCACCTGCTTGCAGAACACCATTCATATAATTATAATTTCATGAAATACCAAATCCTATGACATTTAGGGTTTAAGTTTGTTAACCTGATAAATATAAACACATAGATTATAACATGATTTGTTAATGTTTTATTTTATTTTGGTATTCTTCCTCCTCCTCCTTTATTTAAATGTACTCAGAAGGTTGAAGAAAGAAAAGAGAGAGAGAGAGAGAGAGAGAGAGGTAGTTGGGAGCTAGCCTGGGCCTCCCCTGGCCTGAGAGGTCACTCCAGGTCAGCAGTCGGAGCCTCCTCCCTGGTAAAAGTCCATTAGCTCAGGCTGACTGCTATCCTAAAGCCAGTGGCCTTCTTTATTAGGGCTGTGTTTGTCACCTGTTAACTTGTTTATTGGACCAGTCCTGGGGGTGGGAGGGAGGATGGGCGTGAAGGTCACAAGTAGGTGGGAATTGCACACCTCAGGCCTGAGCCTCTCCCTGGTCATTATTGTCCCAGAATGACCTCTGGGAGGGGGGGAGGTGGGGGCTGGGGCTACAAAGACCTCCTTGAGCTAACACATGACAAGCCCTCACAAAAGAACTGCAAACAGGCCCCTAATTAATGGGTTTGCTTAGAGCTATTTCCCTGTTTAGGGACTTCTTCCCAATAATTGCAGGCTCCATAATCATTAATCAGTCACCACTACTTTTCTGGGTGCTGACCACAAGCCCGGCCCTGTTCCAGCTCTGGTGAGAAGAGACAAGCAGAGAACAGGAATTGAGATGCATGAAGTGCTTGCCCCGTGCCTTGGGCTTCCTGTGGGTGAGCTCATGAATCCTCACCAGGACCCTGAGAGGGAAGTCTCAAGAGAATTAACTATCAGCTTGTAAGCAAGAATCAGGCTTTGAACCAGTGTCTGGTCGATTCTTAAACATGGGTTCTTGTCCTCTGTGAGGTAACAAGATGAATCTTTCAAAAAATGGCACAAAAGCAGAAGAGCTCAGAGCTAGCTGCACAAGGCACATTCTGCCCAGACAAGGTGGGAGACACAGGCCTGAGGTCCCAATGAAAGACTTCCCAAGGGAGAAGACACATGCTCCAGGGCCTTAAGGGTGGGGAGAATCATACACGTCTAACAAATTGTACTCAGGCACTTTCTCCAATCACAAGTCCAAGGCTGGAAAGGACTGTGGAATTTGTGCCTCACTTGGGGCCAACAATATTTAGTTAAATATCCAAGGAGGATGTGTAGACACACACACACACACACACACACACACACACACACACTCACCTTGGCAGCTCCAAAATCATGCTGGGAACAGGCACAGTAAAAGAGGACCTCAGCAGGCAGCAGGTACTGGCATCAGACACCATGGGGATTAGGGCAAGTGCCAAACCCAGAGGAGGACATGTGGAGCCAGCCAGTCCTGTGACCACCCTGGGCCCAGAAGGTTGGCAGCTCCCAGGGAATGTCTCATCCAAGTGCCCAATTTAGACCTTATCCCAGAACATGAGAAATGCCAGTAAGGAATAGAGAGGCCAGGAAAGGATGAAGAGTGGGGCCTTTCCGGGAGCTGGCTACCTTCTTTTCCAGTCATCCCAGCCACACCTCACTCCTGAGCTTGCCCCGGTCCCCTCCACCAACACTGGCCAGGTGTTCAGATCCCCAGTTCCACGGCAAAAAAAAAAAAAAAAAGAATGCACATCACCACCCCAGACAGATTTGCCAGGGAGTTTCTCCCAGGCACTAGACACACAGCCAGCTCTACCAGGCAGAGACTCAGGGCTGTCAGGTCAGGCCCGGGCCTGGTCAGGGATGGACAGAAAAGAGGCAGCCAGGATCTGGGCAGCGAGGTCCACATCAGGCCATCTCCCAACCAGGCTCTGTGTGCCAGCCCAGGGGAATTCCATGAAGTAAACAGTTCTTTCCTGGAGCTGGGTTACAGTGACCCTGGCCCCAGAGGCCACCAAAGTCCACATTCCACAGTTGCCAGGACCTGATACATTGCCTATGTGACAGTTACACACAATCCATGTCACTTCCCCAAGAGGCTGTTCCTAGATCGGATTCCAGAGTGGGCTGCAGGCCTGGAAGGCCAGACCAACCCTTCCTTCAGGAAAGAGCAGCCTGGTCCTAAAGTACAGACTTAGAGCTCATGGCCAGACACTGGTCAAACCCCAGAGAGCCAGACAGGCCAGGCCTGCTCTACTGACCAGTCTGTCTAGTTCCTGAGCTGGCCCTGCCTCAGCACAATCTGAATGAGGCTGTTGGACTCAAATCCCTGCAAGGGAGAGCTTAGGAGGTTTTCTTGTTCTGAAGTTGTCCCTTCCCTTTGCCTGGTTTTTCTTCCAAACTTTTCCAGAGCCTCTGGCTGCTCTTGCCCTCAACTAAGATGTCAGGGAGGCAAAAGCCCATTCATCATTTTATTTAGCCATGAGGTATTGATGTTTCTTTTGAAAATCTTCCCCCGTTTCGCTTTTAGGGTACCTGGGGTAGAGGTTCTGGAAAGACATTCCCCACTGCAGCCCATCAGGAATGGGACAAGAGAGGACAGGACACGGAAAAGGAGACAGAAGAGCCTGGCTTTCCCAAGCCCAGAACCCCAGAAAAAACCACAAAGCCAAGTCTGCAACCTTCTTTTAAACTGCAGTGATTTATTACTCTAGAAAGATGGTGATGTCAGAGGGAAAAGGGAATTTCCAACAAGAGGTAGTCCATACAAGATTCTTCCAAGAAGGTGCTGCTCTCCAAGCCTCATCAGTGCCTGCAGAGTCTGATACTGGAGGAGCCATGTACAGGGACACTCAACCTCCACAGCAGCAGAGAAAAGGAATCATGGCCTTGGAACCTGGTCAGCCAATGCTCCAACCTTGCTCACCCTCCTGGACTTCTTGTGAGGCTCATTGGCTTAAAGATCCTACCCAGGGAACAAGCCAGCACCAGCTTGGGTCTTTTTAAAGGCAGGCTGGAAAGATAATCCCAGCTACCCTTCCTTCTCCCTGCAACTAGCTGCATATCCCTAGCCATGTAACCAGCAAGGTACCCCTGATAGATTGATAGATAGATAGATCTCATCTTGGACATCTCTCCAGCTATATCTGTGCTTCTCTGGCTGGCAGCTGTCTCTTCCGACTCTCAGCCTCCCTTTACTCCTCCTGCAAGCCTCCTCCCGACTCTGAGCCAGCCAGGATAAGCTCTTCTGAGCAGAATGGAATAGGAAACTGTGCTTTTGACTCTGACCATGTTTCAATGGAGCAGCCTCTGCTGAAAGCCAGACATGTGATCTCAGACATGGAACAGCCGCTTCAGGGAGACGCTATGGCTGCAATTGGTGAGCTGAGCTTGCCTTTCCCCCTCCCTTGCTATATATTTCTGAGTCACCATCTGCTCAACACTGTCACCCCTTAGACCATCAAGCTCCCTTTCTCTTGGGTACACACAGCCTGCACCAGGCAAGCAACAGCCAGAGAAGAGGGTACTTCTGAGGAGCTCCCTGGAAATACCTCAACACAGAGGACTGCAAGAGAACCTGGAAGAAGTGAAGTTCAAGGACATAGTCCATAGGCAGAGTCACACACACACACACACACACACACACACACACACACACACACACTGGAGGCTGGAGGAGCCTCTGTGTGTGGAAGCCTGCTAGGAGCCACAGCAAAGTATTATGATGCATGGCATAGCCATTGAGAAGATTTACATTCATATGGAAATTGGACTCCTGCTGTTCACCTTGGCCTGCTACAGAACAGAACTCCTGGAAAGTTCCCATTGGTTGGGGAAGGATAGTAGGAGAGTTTTCCGGGGGAGGTCTGGCGGCCTGGTTCCGAGAGACGCAACCGCGTGGGTAGACCGGCTGGCTGGCCGGTCGTGTATGGGGTATTGGCGGCATTTTTCAAAAATAAAGTTTTGTTCCTGCTTGAGTGGCTCGTGATTCTGCGCCCAGCCGGGTTGCGGCAATTGGTGGCCCGTACGGGGAACGAACCCGCGACCTTGGTGTTATCAGCACCAGCTCTAACCAACTGAGGATGATGGATCTCTTGAGTTTGTTCCAACAAACTCACATGGACCTCACTTCAGTTGGCAAGAGCCAACTCAAAGCCTGGAGAAAGCCCCATGCAGAGGGAAGATATTTCCAACAATGAGAATTTAGAATTGCCTATAGAAGATAAAACATAAGACAAACAGTTAAAATAGAATTTCAGATTTTCTAATATAAATATGTCCCAAGGGCTGGGATTATAGCTCAATGATAGAGTGCTCACCTTACATGTGGAAGGCACTGGGTTCAATCCTCAACACCACATAAAAATAAAATAAAGGTACTGCGTCCATCTACAACCAAAAAAAAAAAATTTTTTTTAAATATGTCCCAAATATTTCATAGTCCATGCTTATACTAAAAAATTATTCATTGTTTATCTAAAATCCAAGTTTAAATGGGCACTTTGTGATTCTATTTGCTAAATCCAACAACCCTACTTTAGAACTACTTGACTCCACAATTAAATTGGAAATGGTGAGAGTAATAAAGGGTAAAGGGACAAGAAGTTGCAATCAGCTCACCTTCTTCTCCCTTCCTGTTTTTCTCACCTCAGTCCAGCTTCCCAAGCTCTCTATCTTCACCTTGCCTCCATCCCACCTCACTGCTTAGCTGCTCTGAGCTCCTGTGAGTGAACTAAGTGTTATACCACTGCTTTTGTCCCTTAAGTCAGCTGTACTGAGGTTAAGTTTTTCAAAAGGAACTTTATTAGAAAACTAAAAGAGCATATGAATATTTGAATTCATATAAAAATATAAAAGTATAGTAGTAATCATATGTAAGGAGATCAGATATCAAAGTCCTGATACCAGGTATGTTTATTTCCTTCAACTGTTCTTGATCCATTGACTTGTAGGAAGTCTTTTTAAGCCAATTTTCCCTTCAATGAAGCTAGACCAACACTCTGGAACAGAGGCTCTAGCTGGCTGCACATTCAAATCACCTAGGAATTTTTTTTGCTGCCTATCCTAGACCAATTAAATTGGAATTTCTAAGGGTAGGGCTCAGGTATCAGGATATTTAAAAGGTCCCCAGTTGATTCTAATATGTAGCCATGGCTGAGAAACCATGCACATTGGAATCACCTGAAAAACCTATAAAAAACTACTGATGCTTGCATCCCACCCTCAGAAATTCTGATTTAATCCGTATGAGGTGTGGCCTGGGCATTGGGATTTTTTGTTTTTAAAAGCTCTCCAGAATGATTATAATGTGAAGCAAAGTTTGAAAAGCATAGCTTCTCACACTTTAATATACTTTGAATCTCCCATGGATCTTGCGAAAATGCTGAGATTGACTCAGTAGGTCTGGGGCTGGGCATGCCTAAAGTCCCAGGCCATACTGGTGCCACTGCCCCCAGACAACATTTTTGATTAGTAAGGTCCAAGATCACTGGGTCTCAAGCCTGGCTGTCCATTGGAATTACCTCAGGGAGCCTTTAAATCTACCTCAGCCTGGGGACCCAGCACCCCACCCCTCCAGAGATTCTGAATTGGTGTGAGACGGGATCTGGATGTCTCCCCAGGAGATTCCAAAGTGCAGCCAAGGCTGGGAACCTTAGCTGCAGACTAACACCTAGGAGTCGTTTTACAAGTGGCCTTGAGACCCTCAGTGGGGATACCATTTCCCCCAAGCCTTTCTGACTCACCTCTATTCCCTGCCCCAGCTGGCAAAGACACTTTCCCCCCACCCCCTGCCTCAAAAGGCCATGCTCACTTGTAAAAAAATTCATTTTTCCCATTTTGGGCTAAGTGAAGACTCTAATTCACAGCCCAGTTGCAGAAGAGAGATGATGGCGAAGTTACTCAGACTGGTCCAAACCTGCCCTTCCTGTCTTGATCTGATCACCAACTGTTTCCCTTGCTCAAGCGGTCTTCTCTAATGACATGACTATCAGAAGAGCCGTGAGCCACAGAAAAGCAAACGTCACCAACAGTCACACACAAAGTACAGAAACTCTATGCTCCACAAGGTGCCATCAAAGGCATTGAACCCTCTTCATTACCCAGCAGTTCCCAAGCCAGTTAACATACCACCTCTCCCCACTCCTGCCTCATCCCTTTGAAATGGAGCTGTGGTGACACAGGGAACATGATGTGGCCTGCAGAGAATCCAAAGGAGAACGTGGAATTGAGGAAATTATGACTTGGTTTTTTTGTTGTAATTTCCATGAAATTATTCATGAACCTTTTTTCCCCTAAGGGGTGACCATAAATACCACCTGTGATGTGTCTTCATTAGTAGCTTTCATCTTCTGACAGGGCCTCTATCTTTTGCTGGAAGTTGGATACTGCGAGTGGAAATGCAAGTCCACATCTCGCTTATACAGAATTTGTATAAAATATGAACTCTAATGTGTAGAATTTGCAGGTCGCTGAAGTGTCACAGTCTACTGAAATGGGTCTGGAATCAATAAGGTACACATCAAACTCAATTGTATTTAATTTTCATTGCTACCTAGAGGAAAGCCTCGCCCAGCCCTACATGCATGAAATTAAACATGAAAGCCTTATCTAACGTGTAGAAGCAATACTTAAAATGACCTGTAAATAGGGTAAAACATGGCAACCCAGCCCATCCCAATATTATCGTCCGTTTCTCCTTTTATAGTGAAGGTGACGGCCCCTGTAAGAAAATCAGAAGAGACATGAGTACATGGCAAATCTAAAAGGGAACTAAGTGTTTTCAGTTACACACCAGCAGGGCTTCCCTCTTTGCACACCCCTGGAATCTCTTCCAAGTGAAAATCACACTCTTGTCATTCGGCCTGAGAGCAAAGAGGGAAGGGAGTAAAACAAGGCCCTCTTGAATTTGCAACCCCCATCCCCAGCAGCCCCCATCCTGCCCCAGCTCAGCTCTTTGGCCAGTGAGATAATGGAAGGTTCCAGTCTTGCAGCTGACATGGAGTGGGGGGCAGACACCCACTCTGGGCACTTCCAGCTGACACTGACCTTTCAGTCATGGAAACATTCCCCAGACCGACACTAATCGGGGGCACATCTGGTGTTTGGACTGCGTCCAGATGGGGGTTTGTGTGAGTCGAGTCAGCACAATGACCTGCTGGAGAGTGGGGAAGGGGGGCAGAGCGCACCACTGCTGAAAGCAAGCCCCATCTCTGCTGTGTGTGAGAGACACGGTCAGGCTGTGGCCAGTGAGTCACACAAGAGAGGCCACCCAATTCCTGTCCACTCCACTCTCCCTATCCCACCAACAGAAGACAAACCAATAGAACCAAAGAATCAAGCAACTTCTTCAGTGCCACAACTAACCAGGGGCAGTCTCAAATTCAGTGCTCCACCCCACTATGGTACACTTCCAGGTTTCTGCACTCTCAGTGTGGTGTATTAGCTGGGGATAATAGGCAAGCTAGGCGATGAAAAGAATCCAGCTGTTTCTTCTCTTTGGACTGCATGTGATTTGCAATTGTATGGGACCATTTTCCAAGGCAGCAAGGAACCTCTTGGACATCTTCATCCCTCCTGGTATCTACCCCTTCCCCCAGCATCTTCCATGATAGCTGCTTCTTTTTGCAGGAGGGAACAGAGATCCATAAGAGTCTGCTCTTCCCAACTGGTTCCTAGACTTTTGTCAGAAATGAACACAATATCTTATCTCCCATCCCCATGGCAATGGACGTCTATTGAGAATAGTCCAGCCATACAGGTCACAAATGACAAAGGATCTTGGCCAGCTCTCAGCCCCTGTCTGCAGTCTGACACCTGTTGCAGCCATGAAAAGCACTGCTAAAGAGGTAGTCAAGCAAACCAAAGCCAGGATAAAAGGGATTATATCCCCACTCACCCACAGAAAGCTGTCCCCAGCTGTCAGAAGGAAGTTCTGCCATATTCTCTGGGGTGCCCTCCCGGTTTATGGGTACCATGTTTCTTGCCTACCCCAATGATTCTCTCCCATACAAACCTCCAGGTACAGATTATGAAAATCAGGAATCAAACCCACCAGCTTAAATCATGAAGAAGTCAGCAGGCTCTTCTAGTATCTTCTAGTATCATTCCATTAATAATTGCGGAGATCTAGTAACTGTTCTCCCTTATGTTATAAATTCATAAATAAGTAGGGAAATAACCCAGGTAAAGGCAAGATAATGGTCAATTGTCAGCTTCCAAATATAAGTTTCAGCTCCAAATATAATCAGCTTGCAGAACTTGCCACTCTTTCTCTTCCTTCTACATTGAGTCTCCATACAAAAGGGCAACTATCATCCACCATCTAGTCATTTCTGTCTTTCTAGAATAATCAGAAAGGAAAAATATCTTCACTCCAATTTTCCTACCCTCTAGATTCCTCACTTCTGTTTTCTTATCTGAGAAATATGCTTTATCCCTCCCGGTGGACAGGGCATTAGTAATTGAGACAGAAGAATGACCTTCCTCCTCCTTTAGGGGGTGGCTAATCAATTCTACCTCCTGAGGAAGACTTTGGATTCTCCACAAGCCCTCCAGGGTCTTCGAAGAAGCTCACAGACACTGTCAGTCTACCTAAGCCTGCCTGTCGGGGTCTCCGCTGGTGCCAGCCTTTCTCCCAACCACCCCCCAGACACACACCGATGATTTGGTACAAAGCCAATCCATGTCCCCGTGCCAAACCGGTAATTCACAACACTCATCAAAATCTGCCTGCATCGACTGACTCAGCATTCCTTCTTTCCTAGCTCAGCCAACCTCCCTAACACCCTAACACCCCAGCTTACAGCTTCACTCTTGATATCTTACAAGTGATTTGGGTTTACAAAGCCCAGTTCCCTCTGGATAAAGGATGGAGATAACTCAACCTCTCTGAAAAGGTTCCCTATCCCAGGCTTTGACACCCCAGCCAGAAAGCTTCTCAATGGAGACAGAATGGAGGAGTCCTATTACCACAGAAACCACTGAGCCAGTTTCCACATGAGAAAGACAACCAGCTGTTTTGTGGGCACTGCTTTGCCAGGGTGTCCTGCAGGAGCTGAGGATTCTCCCAGCCTGGGGCAGCTGTGGACACAGCCTAGGATCACCACAGAGCCTCAGGCCACACCGACTCCTCCCCGTCTCCTGTGTCACACCTCCTCGCCCAGGGAGAGCCGACCCACCACAGACACCCCATCTGGCCTCTGGAGCCGTTTTCCAGCACAGCTCCAGAGCCAAATTAAACGTTCACTCTGTGTCTACAGACAAAAAGGGTTTTGACCGAATTCTGTGTTTCAGAGAGTGAGTGAAATTCCGTTAATATTTTAGGGGTGGGCGAGAGGGATGACAAATAACAACTTGTCTGAATGTTTTACACTTCTCCCCACTGCCTCAGAAAGGTTCACAGCAGGGTCACCCATGATAAGGAGCAAGACCTCCCAGCCGAGTGTCCCGAAGCCCCAAGCAGACACACCACAGAGATCAGCTGACAGGACTTGGAGACTGACTCACACTTTGCAGAGGAGCCTGGGACAGAGTTGAAGGGAGAGGAGCCAAAGTCCCAGGGACAGAGTGTCCAGGAGAGAGACTGATGTGCAGTGTCCTTGGCTGCAAACTCTAACAGCTCAACAGTCGAGGGAGGGCGAAGAAAGGGATGTCTCCATAGAATGTACAGCAGAGATGGTAAGCTCCCAAAACTAAGGCTTCAGCTGCTGGAAAGCCCTGGGGGAAGAGATAATAAATCTAATAGACTTTGAGGAACCAGGTAGTCTATGCCAAGTACAGTATTATATTTATTACTTTATGTAATTCTCATAGACACCTTATGAGAATAAAAACCAGCACACGCCCATTTTACAGATAAGAAAACCGAGACTTTGAGAAGCTAGCTAAAGACACACAGCTAGTAAGTGAAGAGGCTGGGATCCACACGGCAGACTTATGTATAAACTACTCTGCCCTAGAAATGGTGACCATATCAACTAGAGACTAGCACAGGGACGGTGTGGGAAGGAGTTTTAAGATTCTAGAAGACAGTCCTTGCCATCATTCTGACCCACTCCATGCAATACCATTTTCAGAGAAGGTATATCATAGCATTCATCCAAAGTGTTTGGATTCTATGGCCAGAGAGAATTCTAACACTCCCCACAGCAAAACACAACCTGGCATGGTGGGCTATGCTCAGGCTCCTCAACAGAGTCCTTTGATGTCCCATCTGCTAATTGCCATACCAACCCATGATTTCTTAGAGAAACAGTAGGCCTTTGGGACACTTGGGATACAAAGCAGAACGAAGAGGCTCCCACGCACCTCATTCTTACCCAGGAATTTTCTCTAGCTTCCCATACCCTGCCCCTCCCCAAATTACCCACCAGAATTAAACTGAAGGCTTCAAGAAGTCCTCAGAAGGGCAGGATCAGGGCAGGGGTCACATTTTCTCTTTCAGTTGATTGTTTTCTGATTACACTCCAGTTGGTCTACGGGGGCCAAATCCATCACTCTTCACAGACAGTGGGTGGGGAAGGCAACGGCAGACTCCGAAGTATGTAGGATGTTTAAAGGGTGGAGCAAAGAGAAAGGGAACACTGAGCCAGAGGAGATGCAGTTGCACCAAGTTAGGGGATCTAAAGAGTCCCCAAGGGACCAGAAGGACCAACAGAGTAAGAGTTTTAAGAGGTGATAAAGGTAACTTGCTGTCAAAAGAGACAGATATTGCTAAAGAAACAAGTGAAATTAATTCCTTTCTCAAGCCGCCATAAAGGTGAATGGCTACCAGATGGTCAGACAGAAGTACCTGTCCGCAGACTGCTGGAGAGAAAAACAAAAGCAAGAAGAAATCAGATCCTCCACAGAGCAGGTGAGCAGGAAATTAAAATATCTGTACATTGACCACGGTGCAAGACCACACGTTTATGAAGAGGACTTGAGGAAGACTGAGGGAGTGGGAGTGAGCATCGACCCTCTCTATCTGCAAGCCTGCGCCCAGAGAGCTGGTCACAAACCTCAGGGTGCCAGAGGGAAACACCTTCCCAAAAAAACCAGCAATACCCATGGAATTGAAGCTGGGACATCAGAGACCACCCAGGCCATGTTGGGAAAACCTAGCACACATCCTAGGCAAGTCATTGTCCAAATAACAAATATATCTTTTTCTTGAGCACTTAGTATGTACCAGGCACTTTTGCTGGAATCTTTCTTCATGTCATAGGCAGCTTCTGATACAGCTCTCAATGATTCTTACCTCCCAAGTAGAATCCCTTCCCCTTATGTGTGGGCTGGACCTTAGGACTTGGATCTGATGAATAGAATATGGTAAAAACAGTAGCATGTTACTCCTATCAGGAAAAAGAAAGAAAAAGAAAAAAACCCTCCAAATTTGTAATCCCCGACTCCATAGACTGAGACGGGGACCACTGGGGGACAAAGAGCACATGCACTTCCAAGCCTTGGCTCAATAGGCAGATGCCAGGAGGCTTGGTGTGTGCCACCCTCAGCCAGTGTGGGCTTTGCTTTGCTGAGGTCAGGGTGCCTTTAGCGTGTTCTTTTGAACAGCTGCAGTAACTTATTTTCAGCACAGACAGGGCAAAGTGCTTTTGTGGAGTGCCAACTGGCATTGCCACCTCTGCAAGCCACCAGTAAAAATAAGCTCCCTTCTTCCATGGAGAGAGCCAGCCCGACATCTTCTTGCAGGAGCGGTGTCTCTTCCACAACCAGAGATATGAAAAATTGTGCTCTATGTGTAATAAGATTTGTAATGCATTCCACTGTCATAAAAAAAAAAAAATCCTTGCCTACCTGTTTACTCACCTGACTCGATTGATTTCTTTTCTATCATCATTGGGTCAAAAAATCCTGGCATCCAGCACCACCATCTCTCTACTCTTGCCTCTTTCAAAAATCTTCCCATCAGGACTTCATCTTCATCTTCTCTTATAATCACCCTTTCTGGGGTCTTATTGCTACTTTCTTTCTAGAAGACATACTCCCACTCATACACACATACACACACACACACACACACACACACACACACCCCAACCACTCCAGAAGTAGGAGGGAGCTCAGCCTCGTCTTGCCATTATTCAGCTCCTTCCCAATCAATCTCCTGCCAACCACAAATTAGCATTACACAGGCATTTACAGTGCAGCCCCTAGGGACAGATAGAAGCTGCTAATCCTTCAGAAGGGGCGCTGGTACAATAGTGAGGGGCCCCACGACCTCACCGCCCATGGGGTTTTCCTCTGCAGCACTTCCAGTTCTTTTGTGAGCTATCCAAGTCAACCACAGATGGTGGAGCAACTGGGCCTTGAGCAAAGAGGAGACAGCGGGAGCCCAAGGAGCACCAGGCTTTGCAAATGACCGCAAGACACACATTCCTGAGGACTCAGTTGATCTCCGGCAGCTGACCCTTTTGGGTTTGATCCCTTCTTTCTCAGGGGGTCCACTTGGTGTTCGTGTACATTACTCCCTTTTCCATTTTTACTCCGACTGAGAACCATCTAGAGCACAAAATTCCCTGGGGCCAGGCTGTAGTTGTAACCTGCTCTACCCTCTCAGCAATGTGGATTCACAAAGTTGAGGGGAGGGGTATTTTTTTTTTTTAAGAAATTGATTTTGCTTTATGAAGTCTGATTGAAATTCCTGAACCCAAAGGAAGGTAGCCCTGGCTGGGCTTCCAAGGCCATTTCTATTCCCAGGCTTTGCCCATCAGGTCCCAGGGGCCCTTGCAATTGCAGCCCTTCCTGCTGCAGACCCAAAGACTGTCCTGGCAGCCACCTCCTCAGAAGGTCCCAGATGTCCAGGCCCAGCTCCTGACCCTTATCCTGAAGCCCAGTCTGGAAACTGGGGAGTTGGCCAGAGGGAAGCCTCTTATCACAATCATTTCCTGCCTATTCCCTCCCGACCCTGCATACCACAGCCCTTCCCTGGCTAGCTGGGCCACCAACGCAGCAGCACGGGGCTAAGTTTTTCCACAAAGGATTTGCAAGGCAGGGTCCTCCAACTATCTACGCTCCAATTTCTTCTCCATCCACGCTCCAATTTCTTCTCCATCCACACCGTCTCCCTTCTCCAGGGAGCTTGCAGGATCTTACTGGCCACCCAAATGGTTCAGTCACCGAAATACATGAAGGAAGTCAGGTGGAACCTGAAAGAGGCAGGTAAAGATTTCTACTTCAAATAGAAGAGGTGACTCACAGCTGGAGCTTTGCCCAGCTCCTCTAGGACCCTACTGTGCTATCTGCCAAAGAGATAAACAGAGACAGAGCTGAGAGGCAGGCCTGCATGCCCGTGAGCATCTGTTCCCCTGCCTGTTCCATCTCTGGGCTGTGGGCATGTGTGTGCTGCATGTGGAGCTGGAGCTGCATGGTCTACTGCGGGTTTGTGTGCTGAAGGGCTGCGAGCCAGGGACCAGCGGTTGAGCACCAGCCCAGCCCAGCTGTGCACAGCAGGTCAGTGAGTTCCAGGCCACTCTCCCCTCCCCACACCTGGGACAGCCTAGTCCTACCCCTCCCTCCGGCCCACACTGGCCTTCTCTCTGCCTCCGGCCCCCAACTTGCTGTGTGGTCCTAGCCCTCTGCCACAAGAAGAGCCAGGGAGGGAGGGATGGGCTGTGTGTTTACAGTCAAGCATAACTGAACCTTTATTTTAAATAAATAAAACTTTTAGCCAGTTTTTTTCCCCCTTTCTTTCAAATAACAGTTTTCTCCCTCCTCCTCCTTCTCCTCCTCCTCTTCCTCTTCCTCCTCATCAAGGCTGAGCCTTTATCTGCAGGGCCACCCAGGGAGGGGCCATGGGAGTGGGGAGGAACAGAGGCCAGTCTGATCCTGGTGCCTAGTGTCTCTCAGGCCACGAATCAGAATCCTGATACCCCCCCCCCTCTCTCTCTCTCTCTCTCTCTCTCTCTCTCTCTCTCTCTCTCTCTTTCTCTCTCATAACCACAGAGCGCCTGGGGTTCTTACGCATTCAGGGATGTCCAGGCCTGAGGAATAGAGACTAAACAGGAAGTCCAAGCTCCAGCATCAACGTGCTGTCCTCTGTTCTCCCCCATCACAGGGTTGCCCAGTCCTGTTCTCCCACCCCACTACGAAATTACTGCCCATCTGTCTTCCACTATGGCCTGTCATCTCTCTATCTTGCCTGTTGGACCCTCATCCATCTGTCCCTCCCACAGGACCCACAGGCTCTGTGTCTCCTTCGAGTTGTCATAAATCCGCTTTCCCCATGAGATGCTCCATCTGCCCACTGCCCCATTGGGTTGTCATTCCATCCAATCCCTTGATCATCATTTCTTGTCCATCTGTCTCCCTCCATTGGACATATTTTTACCCATCTGTCTCCCTAAATGAGGCCAGTAATGGTAAGTCTCTAAGGTATGGGAACAGTTGAGATTCTGATCTGGTTTTGATCCAGCAACAACAATAACAGTGGCCATCAGTAGTCCAGCAGTGCCCTACGCTCTATGCACATCATCCCCTTTAATCCTCCACCAGCCCCTAAATGTGTATTTCCCAACACAACAGTGAGGAAACTGAGGCTCCAAGTGTTCCATATCTACCCAAGGTCACAGAGATCCTAATGGCAGATGTAGGATGCAGGACTAGCTCTGCCCATACACAATGGGGTGAAGATAGTGTCCCTACTTCTCTGCCCACCCCACCCCCACCCAAGGCTCCTCCTCCCCTAGCCTCTCCACACATTTAATTTACACTTTGCTGTTGAATGTTTTCAGCCTGATGACGTTTTCCTCCCTGCCCTGGCTTTGTATGTAAAAGTGAGGGAAGAAAAGCAGCCAGATGTGAGCGAGATCCTAAGGCCTTTTGCGGGGGGGGGGGGGGGGGGGGGGGGGGGGGGGGGGGATGAGGAGTGATGTTAAATAAACATCCAATGGTATTCTTTCTGCAAAACGATCCATTTTCATGGCACCCAGGAGTTCGTCCAAGGGTCTCTGGGTCACTGGGGAAAAGTGTTCCGTGTGTCTTGGCTCCGGATCCCACCATGGGCCACAAAGAGCTGATTCTTCCAATTAGTGAAATCAGCACCACTGATGGATGGAGGTGTCCCGACCATTATTTTCAAGACGAATCTATTCACACCGATGGTGAGGCCGATGGGCTTGAAGGATTTGGAGGCCACAGGGCGAAGTTCCCCCAGGCAGCCAGAGACACTGAGGTCATTCATGGTGGCCAGGATGTTGGCCACAGCCTCAAGGGATGCCTCTCTCCACCCGGAGCCATGGAGGCTGGACTGGGTTGTGTGTGTTGAGGGGCTGCCTATCAATGGGCTTCTGTATGGCCTTGCCAGGTCCCCAGCGCCCCCACCCCCACTCCCCTAGCCAAGTCCCCTTCAGGGCCTACTCTGAAGGGCCTATTCAGCATTTAGGATTCCCTGATGGGAAGTGAAATAGAGACAGACAGATGCTTCCGTGGAGCTGTGGAAAAGCTGGAAGCCCGGAGACAGGAAGGGAAGCCTAAAGCCACAGGGAGGAGCCCAGGGAGAAGAAAGCCAGCAGACCCTGCAGGGTAAGAAGGAAAGGAGGGAGGAGAGGCAGGGAGGCTGCAGAGGGGAGAGCCCAGAGAGGAGGGAGGAGGCCGGAAGGAGGCCCCCAGGCAGAAGGAGAGATCCCAGTTGGGAGACACACCAGTGCCAGAAAAATCAGTGTGGGATTTTTTTTAAAGCCACAGATTTAATTTCCTGATGATGTTTTTAGCAGACTGATATTAGCAGCATTTTTCATTCCGTGAGTAGCTCTGAGTAGGCTGGGTGACAGGGCCCAGCCTGGACGAGCCTACAAGATGAGTGCAAGGTCAAGCCCATGTTTTAGCTCCTCTTCTAACCACTAGAGGATAAGAACAGATGTTGCTCCAGGCAGTCCTAGAGAAAGGAAAGAAGAGTTTTTAGGCAGGTCTGGTGAGAAAGTGATATTCGGAGGTCCAGGGCTAAATTATCTGTTCATTTTCTCTGAGGTTTCTGTTTCCCTGCCTGGACCCTGACTCAATTGAGTTTCTGAATTTTGAGGGTTACAAGTTTGCAGCTTAAGGAACCAAAGCCCAGGTTTGCTGCAGAGCATCTTACTCTACTACTACCAAACTGCCTTTGAAGTCTTATTTCCCTGCTTGAAATTCATCCATGAAGTTCTGGGCTAACCAAGGAAAACCCATTCCTCTGAGCCAGGAAAGCAAGGCCTGCTAGAGCCAACTACTCATGGTGTGGTCCAAGATCAGCAGCCTTGGCCTCACCAGGGGCTACCTAGAGGATCTGCTGAATCAGAAAGGGCAGTTTAGCAAGAGCCCCTGGTACCCCTGTGTACCTGACAGTGTGAGAAGCCCTGCTCCTCACAGTTTCCAATCCAACCCAGCAAACTGCAGTTGCAAAACTCTCCAAATACACACTTCACTTTTCCAATTCTGAGTGCCAACTCATGATGTCCCTCCATGGTGAAGACATAGTCCCTTGCACCCATCTATGGAAATCTAACCCACATTTTAAGACCCAATCAAAATGCTATCCCCTTCAGTGAGCCTCCTCTTCCCTCTCCTCTCTTCCATAGCAGTTTATTAGAAAACACAACTTCCCACCTTTCATTTTGGTTACTCCAATACTTATCAAGAGTTAGAATTGTGCAGTACTTTATACAACTTCCTGGGTTCATTGTCCCATTGCTTCCTAACTTTGAAGATGAGCAAGAGCTTCACTTCTTTGGACCTCAGTATCCTCATCTGTGAAATAAGGTGAGCAATTGTACCCACTTAAGAGTTGTAAGGATTTGCCGCAGTCTGGCTGGGCACAAAATAACCGAGCCGCCACGAGGCACTTGTAGGTTCAAACAGGAACTCCTTTATTGCCTAAACTCCACCAGATCCATGTGCACTCTCTCACCCTCCACCGGGCTCTTCGAGAATTCAACAGGAACTCCTGGAGAACTCAAAAGTAGCGGGCGCCAGAGGCAGCAGGAGCCGCCTTATTGCCGGACAGCAGGGGTCTATATACAACTAAACAGCCTGTTTCAATCCAGCATCATCCAGTCACAGCAATTATACACAGCTTAACTTAATTATCATCATCTTAATGGCTCACCTCTCAACCACTCCTTCTGGCAAAATGCTAAGCACCATCTCAACAAGGATTCTTTAAATATATTTATTGAATCTCTATGTCCTAAGCAACAGAGATAAAAATGTGACCAAAACATATGTCTGCTGTCTTAAGGGATTATGGTGCTTAGAAAATGTTCAATACATAATCAGTACTCAATGAATTTTAGCTGTAATTATGCCTTATTGCTTTGACCATAGCCTAAGCATTTATGTAAAACTGGGACCACATTTTATGTCTCTATAAAGATACATAGGTGTTTTATCCCCAACACTTAACACAGAGCTTGGTGTACAGCATGTGCTCAATAAATTATTATTTACTTGATGAAAGTAACTGAAAACAATGATCTTAACTGCAGAGTAAATGAGGGATACTATGGATAAAACCCAGTTATCCAAATTACACAGCCTTTCCTAGGCTGACCATCCTGTTTCCTCTTTCCTAGAACCACAATCTGTTTGTTTTAATCAATGATTGTTGTTTTTCTAATAAACATTGGTTAAAAGTCCCGTTTCCTCCATTTGATTCCCATGCCATCCTTTCATTGTGTCTTTCCTGCCCCGTTCCCTGGTTCCCTTCTGGGAGCTCCATATTTTCTGTTGGCATCTTTTTAAATATTTCAACTGGTTGTAAGTATTTATTTTTAACTTTGTTGTATAACTTAACCAACTATCTTGTTAACATTCTTTTGATACCTCCCCCCCCCCCAAAAAAAATGTTTCTTAAAAACTTATTTTGTGTTTCCGTCTCCAAGGGAACACTTTGGCTGGGTTTTCTAACAGGAATGACACAATTCTCTCCACAGCTAGGTGGAAGAGGGATTTGAAAATCAATAGTCACATTTGCCCAGCTCTGTCACCTTGATCTCACACTCAAAGAACTCATGCTGCCCAGCACCCACAGGGTGGCACACATCTGTAATCCCAATGACTTTAGAGGCTAACGCAGGAGGACCACAAGTTCAAGTCCAGCCTCAGCAACTTAGCAAGACCCTGTCTCAAAATAAAAAATAAATAGGGCTGGGCATGTAGCTCAGTGGTAGAGCACCCCTTAGTTCAGTTCTCACTACCAAAAGAAAAAAAAAAAAAAACGCATGCATAAGTTCCCAACTCTCCCACTGGCCATATATCTCAATGCTATCTCTATTAAGAATGTTCTCTTCTGGTTAAATCCTAATGGAAGGTGAAGGAGATACCATAAAAGAGGTTCCTTCAAAAAAGTCAGTCCAGAGTCCAGTTGCCTTGGATTACAATGGACTCCGATATGTAAGATATGTAATATGGTTTGCAAGAGGCTCAATTATGAAAATTTTTTTTGTTTTGATCAATAAGCATTTTTAATTTCCTTTCAGAATCCCTCTTGGTGACCTAGATATAATTTAAATATTGTCTGGCTCCCATCCATAATTCGCATGTCACAATCTTCTTTTTATTATCCAGAGGCAAAATAATGTTCAGTGCAACAAAGCTCCCTCCACTCCAACAGGAGATTTTTTTCCCTGTCTCACCCCAGTCCCTCTAGCTTTAAGGAAGGATAAAAGACAATTAAAGTCACTTGTTTAGGATTTCAAGGAACCGGGGAGAAATGAGACCTCTGGCAAGTGGGAAATTGATCTACATGGGAAATCTCTGCGAGGACACCTGCCTCCTCCAGGCTCTTTGTGTGGCTCCTGAAGGGGCAGCCTCAAGGGAGTGCAACATGTTGGGAAGTGGGGCACAGGAGCACAGCACCAATAAGCAGGGAGGGCTCTGTCTGAGGGAAAAGGACAATTGGTGAACTTTCAAGCCCGAGGGGTGGGAGCAAAGTTCCAGTCTGAGCTAGAAGGCTAGAAACTCAATATTGCCCGGGCTATCAGTTACCTTGCAGACTCAGACCCCAGTCTTCTTAGAGGGCCGCAGTAGCTGGGCAGAACTCTGATATGAAACTCTGTGCACCTTTGCATGAACACTAAGAAAATGCGCATCAGAGTCTTCTAGAAGGAGAAATTCTTCTAGAAAAGAGCCATCAATGCAGGGATTTGAATATAACAAAAATATCAAGAGGCTTCCATGTCTACCTTGGCCCAGGGAATTAAAGAGCAGTGGAGCCACTCTTTTGATCACAGAGTTGGGACTATTGTTCCCTACCAAAATGCCACTCGGAGCCACTTTTCCAAAGAGAATCATAAGACATACCCCTGCCCTGCCTGCCGCTTTGGTATTCAACATCCTTAATACTGGGGCTGGGGATATAGTTCAGTTGCTAGAGTGTTTGCCTCCTATGCACAAGGCCCTGGGTTCCATCCCCAGCACCACCAAAGGAAAAAAAAAAAAGTGAGAAACTGTCAGGATTTGATTTTATACAGTGGGTATTTCCAGTAACATGGCTGAGTTGCAGAATCATACTTAACATCTCTGTGTGAGTTCCTTCCCCATTCACTCTGAGCCTGCCACCAGACTAATAAGGCTCCATTCTTGTGTTCAACATTTAGCGTGGACCTGCATATACTGCATATACCGCAGGCACTTAGAATACAAACAGCCCCAAGACATCATTTCTGACCTACGGGGGTTTATTTTCTAATAAGGAATACTCATGTATGAATTAATAATGATAGCAAAGACTGCTTCTTGAGCCTTTATAATACGCTTTTGTTAAACTTTAGCCTAGGAACTTGTGGTAGCCAGCCTCTAAGAGGGTTCCCAGTGATCCTCACCTCCTGGTATTCCTATCCTTGTGTAGTCCCTTCTACACTGACGAGGGCTGACATGTGTAACTAATAGGATTTGTGGAAATGACTGTGTGTGACTTCCGAGGCTCGGATATAAATGACATCGCAGCTTCCGCCTTGCTTCCTCTTGGATCATTTACTCTATGGGAATCCGCTGCCATGTAATAAAGACACTCAAGTCGAGTCCCATGGGGAGGAACTGAAAGCTGCTGCCTACAGCCACATGACTGGGCCACCTTGGAAACAGAGCCTCCAGCCTCAGTCAGGCCTCTGGAAGATTCTAGCCCTAGCTACCACCCACCGACTGCACCACTGTGGGAATCACCCGACTCAAACCACTTGGAGCTAGACACCCAAATTTCTGATTCACAGAAACTGTGGGGACACTGTTTATTGTTGGTACCCCCACTGCACTGGGGGGGTACTTTGCTATGCAGCAATAAATCATGAATGCATGCCCCTTTCCTGTTAAATCCTTTTGTCAGTCCTACTTGGGTTTTTATTATTGTCCCAATATTATAGATGAGGAAACTGGGATTTTTTTTTTTTAAAGAGAGAGTGAGAGAGGAGAGAGAGAGAGAGAAAGAGAGAATTTTTTTTTAATATTTATTTTTTTTTTTTTAGTTCTCGGTGGACACAACAACTTTGTCAGTATGTGGTGCTGAGGATCGAACCCGGGCCGCACGCATGCCAGGCAAGCGCGCTAGCGCTTGAGCCACATCCCCAGCCCAAGGAAACTGGGATTTAGAGAGGCACAGTCAGAGCTAAAAACTAAGCCTATCAAACTTCTAAGCCTGTGTCCTTAACCTCTACATAATAAAGTGGTTTGAGTGCAAATGTAGTTGTCTATACACGGAACAGGTCACAGTGGGAGAAGTAGTGAACTCTACCTAGAAAGTCTGGATCTGGAAGTGAAGAGGAATTAGAGATAAATTGTTAGAGGATGTAAAACTTGCAGTGAAAATGGAGAAGAGACAGATGTTCACCAGGGGGCTAGCAGGGAGAGGGATTCCAGAGGGAACAGCATTGGCAGAAGCAGAGGCATCAAACCGTCTGGGCTGTCAGAACTGTCTGGAACTTCTTGACCTGGAAGAATTGGGGACTAGTGGTTCATTTGCAAAGAGAAAACCTTAGTTCTAGCCCAATATCTACTCTTGCAGTAACAGGACCGCCCAAATCACTAGACAGCCACCTCTTCCACAAACTAGGGCCCTGGTTCTCTCTCTTGATGCACTCAAATCCTCTGTAGGTCCTCACGACTCATGTAGTGAGGACAGTTCTCTTTTACAGAGCCAGCTCCCTGGCAAGTCTGACACATACCTCTCTTCTTCCTGGCAGGCAACTCTTTACAAAATTATAAGTGATGATGTTTACATTGACTTCCATAACTTATCTCTTGTCTACTGCAGAATCTCACTCATGTGAGACTCTGACTTCCTTCTTTAGCAGAATTGCTAGAATGCCAAATCAGGGAGATTCAGGGAAGCAAGTGTGTTGAATTTCAGAAACTTGCCTGTCTTTCCTCCAGATAGCCTTCTGGATGCATTGGTGGATTGCAAATTAGAGAAGTACAAAATGGGGGCTCAGCAGTTGGTATAGTAACTACACCCAAAGGCTACTAACCACAGGTTGTTAGGTTCTAGAACATAATCTGTATCAATCAGCATGACCAATGGCTCTGCCCTCACCCCTGTTCTAGACAACATCTTTTAAACCAGTAACTTGAATGGAGATATAGAAAACAGGTTTATCAAATTCCCTGATGACTGAAACTGGGTAGCTTAGTAATCACGGGAGCTAGCAGAACTGAGAATCTCCCGCCTCTCAAAGGGCTAGCATAGATCAGAGCTACCAAGGTGAATGAATTTCATCCAAAATGCAAGGCCCTTTACTTGAGTTCCCGAAGAAACTGCACAAATACATCATGGAAATCTCTGATTCTAACAATAATTATAAAGAGAAAGTCATTGAAGGGTGTTAGTCAACGGGGAGTTAAATAAGAGCAAAGCCAAGGTTTGCACTAACCTGGCTTTCTGTTGAGTGGGGAGAGGAGGAGGGGCAGTTTGACTGAAGGTTTCCTGCTGAGATTCTACAGCCCCACCACCACCCCAGGGCTCAATTTAGTAACTTGCAGTCCACTCCATTAAATGTGTTTGGGTTCCCAGCCCCTACCCTGACCCTCCCCCCAGACTGAGCTGGGGAGCCCTTAGAAGGTAATGAGAAGGCTGAGAGTTTCAAGTCTGGGAAGCGCTTGGAAACCAAAGCTCTCAGCCTCTCCCTGCACGGCCCTATCCCTGCTGATAAGGCTGAGAGCAAAGCTAGCTGACAAGTGATTGGAAACAGGAGTTCCCAAACCCTTTAACCCTTCCCTGCCCTGCCATTACAAGCTGGAGTCTCCAAATGCTGAGGCCCATCTCCATGCAGCTTCCCCTCTGTCGGGGCTCTGCCTCCCCAACACCAGCCTTTCCATTGACCTCTGTTCTGATGCGTCACTGAGTGATGTTCTTCTGGAAAAAAAAAAAAAAAACAGTTGCTACCACCACCAAAGATGCAGTCCCTCCATGCTCAGGCCACGCTACTACAAGTCATCCAGGGAGTGTCCCCTCTGGTCCGACCCTCCCAAGCTTCCTTAATCACCACACCAGTGCTCCTCCAGGGCTGCTGCTTAGCAGCAGGAACCGGCCAGGTGAAGGTTGGTCCTGTTTGGTGTTTGTGGGTTCGGGAATGGAAGACCCAGGCCTAGTATCAGTAGCCTAAATATAGGGCCATTCTCTGCTGCCCTGGCTGGCTAGCGATGGAGCCCCAAATCAGGGGCTACCTGGGTATTGCCTGTGGCACGATCAGGCCTCCTTCAAGGACAGATGACTAGGGGTCCATCCCCAGAGATAATCAGCTTGGTTGAAGCTGAGAGGCAAGCAGCCTTGCATAGCCTGGGGTGGGAGGGCATTAAGGAGAAACCAGGCTTACTAGCCACAGTAATTAAGTGTAAAAGAAGCTTCCTTCTTAGAATGGAATTCAGATAAACTGCCATTATCAAGCAAATCGGCTTTGCACCTTAAAGCCCTTACCCAAACAGGCAGTTTAATTAAATCCCTAATCTCCTCTCGCCTGTTCTGACCCCTTCCTTCTCCTCTCCCTCCTCTTGCACCCTCTTCCTCCACCCAACCACCCACCACCTGCCAACTTCAAGATTCCATTTAAAATACCTAACCTCTAATCATGCAGAACATACCAAGAAATGGTGGGTTTGGGAGTGCTCTTTGAGTGCCTGGTTGCTGTATCTTAGGCTGTTAGCTCCCTAAGGCTCAGAAAGTCCTAACTGGAGGTGCCAGTTGGCAATGATGGAGGTGAGATGGCAGGGGTGAACTTGACAATGGTGGTGGGAGCAAAGTGAGGGAGTGAGCACACCTTCCTTGAGTAGGAGGGTGTGCATATCACACAGCCCCACTGGCTCTAGACCACCCCCAGGAAGCTGATGCCC
The DNA here is from genome assembly GCF_052094955.1 of Ictidomys tridecemlineatus. NCBI lineage: Eukaryota > Metazoa > Chordata > Mammalia > Rodentia > Sciuridae > Ictidomys > Ictidomys tridecemlineatus. The sequence goes on along the minus strand of NC_135488.1, from coordinate 88,268,313 downwards.
ATTTGCAGTCCAGGCCAGAAAAAAAATCTGTGATCTCAACATCCGCGGCCTATAGCAGCACTAGCAGGGTTGCTTGGATGAAGGATTCTGGTATTAAAGCAAAGGAGGCAGGGATGACAAATTGACCTGTCCTTGGGTGTTCTCAAGTCTTAGGCTGTGCTGTCCGTCCACTGCTAGGAACACTAGGAGGGACACTAAACCTGTTAGTGAGAGCAAACTCTGCTGAGGAAAGCGGGAAGCTTCGGAGCTTAGGCTATCTGCTGTAGGAAGAAGGGGAGGTCAGGAAAAGGACGAACGAATGGATGGGGTGGTGGTGCAGGACTGGAGAGCACTGACAAAGAACAACCAAAAGTACCTTCTGATGTCTGCCAAGTGCTCTAGAAATCAGTGTCTTCCTGCAGGAAAAGGACAGAAACCACTCATCAAATGCCACTCACGTTCTCTCTTCAGTTTTAATCTTGTAAAGTACATCTTATCCCCACCCCCAACCCCGACTCCCCCACTGGAGGAAACTGAGATTCAGGGAAGTGAAATGACTTGGCCAACAGCAACCGTGATTGACAGAGCCAGGATTCAGCCGCCCCGGCTGCCTTCCTGAAAATCGATACTCTTTCTGCTCAACCACAGATCACCCGCAGGGATCATCTTGTTGGAGGGGGGATTAACCACCCAACCATATTCTTCATGCTTTGCAGGATGATCTCCATCCCTTCTCCCTCTTGCAGCCAGAAAGATCCCATTCTGAAACAATCCATTTCCTCCAGGCAAGGACTTCAACAGGGATGAGTGAACCAACCCTCAGCCCTGGGGATGCAGGGAGACAGGTTTGCAGAGGGACCCTTGGGGCTCAATCCCAAGAGGTCAAAGAGTCCCGGAGGAAACTTTTCCTTAGAGAAGAGAAGCTGTCCAGGGTTGTGGTGGGGGAGGGGGCATCTGCAAGTCATATAACAAACACCAGACCTCTCCATTTTATACCTCATTCCTTGGGTGGGGGTGAGCAGAGGAACCATCTCTATTTGGGAAACAGTGAAACTCAAATCACCGTGAACCCTGCACTTTTTCTGTTAATTGTGCAGACTTCACTGTGCCTGGAGAACGCATGAGCTTTCTTGAGAGGAAGTTATATTTCTGGAAATATGACTCTCTGGATTCATGAAAACCCCTGTTTCTTGTGGGGGATTCCCTACTTCCTTGCATGGTGGGTTTTCTTTGCAGAGAGTAGGAGCCCTTTGGGGGAGGTTCCAATAAATCTTATGGATAAATGAATGGAGCTGATGGTGTTTGGAGACAGCACAATACCCATCCCAGACCGTTCCCAAGCCTCTGAGTCTTTGCCCCTGAGCTGGTTCTGCCCTGCCAAGCCCTATAGCAGCTACCCTGCTCCAAAGCCAACTCTTTCCAGAGGTCAGCCACTTGGAATAACAGGTGCTGCTGTTGTGACTTCAGATAGACAGCCCAGGACTGAGGCTTGGCTCCAGGGATGATGTGGGTGGTGAAGGTAGTAGGATTTTGGACAAGATCTGTGACAGGGTCCTTTGTCTCTCTTGTAGCAAAGACAACAAAGAAGAATTTTAAAAGGCCGCCTTGGTCTCCAGAACCCACCCCTCTGGAAGCAGATGGCATGTCAACAGGTTCCAGGGCTGGCCCCAGAGGCCCCAGACCTGGGAGCCTTATTGGAATGCAATTATCCTAAGTGCTGGCTGTTAGGATGAAAAGGCAGGAATGCAATTATGGAAGGAGCAGGCCTTGCTTTCATTGATTAACCTGCCCTGTCTGATTCCATTCCCCATCAGGGTGATGTCTGAGGCCCTGGGGGTTGCCCTGTGCCCTTGGGTGATGAGAAAGGAAAACGGTTACTGCAGAAAGTGAATGCCTCAAACAGAACACAGGAGGGCCTATGGACCCCTGAGACTGCCTAGGGAACGCACTGGTACAAAATGTGCATTTTCTAGGAAAAGGCTCTGCTCATTTATCACTCTCTCAAAGAGGTCTGCAGCTCCCCCACCAAAGGGTTAAGAACCACCATGTTATACGGGGGGGAAAAAGATCAGGGAAGTTGTTAGAAGAGGCTTCCAGGAGAAGTTCCTTTAGATTCCAACTCCAAGTGGCCACAATCCACCTGAGTTCAATTCTGGTTCCACCACTCACCAGCAAGTTACATAACCTTCTGTGCCTCCGTTTTATCTATAAAATAAGGGTTAAAATACCTACATCCTAGGGCTTGATGAGAGAAGTAAATGACATAAAGCATACACAGCTCTTAGCCCAACATCTAGCCCTTAGTGAACTCTCCATAAGTAGAAGCCATTTTGATAACAATTGTCTGCTCAAGTAGAAGGTACATACATACTCTTCTGAATGGTCTTTTGACTTCAAACCCACAGCCTAGATTCCATGGGAATCCCAGTGCAATATTCTCCTCCAAAATTGAGCATAGCTCTGAACCTCAGGGCCTCCAGACACTGCTTCCTCAAACCCTCACCTAGTAGGGTGCTTCTCCCCCTGAAAGGCACCAGAATCTGGCCACACTTTAAAGACATGCTGCTGAAAATTAGGACACATCCAGTGTCAGCATGGTGATAACACAAAGGAGGGGTTGCCTGGCCTTGAGCTGAAGTCATCCTCAACCCGCCCCATCAAAGAAGTTTCTTGCAATCACCGTCAATAAAATCTTCCTGCTTTGGGGGGATAACACATTCAAATGCTGACTTGTGGGGGACTGTCTATCCTATCAGGCCTAGAGGCCTAGCATCTGCTGAATGACCAGTGCAGGACTAAGAAAGTACAATGTAGTCTGGGTGCCCTGATGTACCCCTACAATCCCAGAGACTAGGGTGACTAAGGCAGGAGGATCACAAGTTCAAGGCCAGCCTTAGCAACTTAGCAAGATCCTGTCTCAAAACAAAAAACAGAAAGGACTGGGGATGTAGCTCAGTTGTAAAGAACTCCCAGGTCCAACTCACAATATTCTCACACACACACACACACACAAAAAAAAAAAGAAAAAAGAAAGAAAGAAAGTAAAAACCAAATCTTTCCTCTTCCTCTCTTCCCCTTATACCCTTTTCTTCTCCCAGATCCTGGGAGCTCTCCTCCCTCAGAACCTACATGCTGCCCCAGGACCCTTTTCTTGCTCCCTTCTCCAGCAAACCCTGTGCAACTCAAACCCTTGCTTCTAACCCAAAGCTTCCTCCACCTCCAGGGTCAGATGGGGGTGATCCCAACTACAGAGGTACAGAGGGAAATTCCGGAGGTGAGGGCCATGGGAGGATCTTGATTTCTTGGTTCCCAAGATAAAATATACCAAAAAGCAGAGAGGAGGAGCTGGCCGAAGGCTGTACGTTCGTTTTTTCATCAATCATTCATTTATTCATTAATCATTCATCCCTCTCACCCAGCAATCATTCATCTGCTTACTTATTCATTCGGTTTGTACCCCTTCCTTGCCATGGTTGCCACAGATGTTGGTTCGCTCCTGCTTTGATCTGTCCTGTCTCTGTGGCAGCTGCACAGCAGGAGCCTTCTCATGTACCTGGTCAGGTACCTGGCTGAGAGGATGACTCCTTCTGAGAGGCCTAAATCAACCAAAGGGACAGTGCAGAGCTGTCCCCTACCTGCAAGCCCCTTCCCATTGCAAGATCCAGATTTCTGGTCCATGGGTCAGTGGGAGGGGTGGGAGGGGGCTGTGGAGGGGGCTCTGAGGCCACACAGAGAATTATGGTCTCTGGTTCCTCTGGAAGGCAGGGAACCAAGGAGGCTCCAAGCCCCTGGGCCTGGGAGGTCCAGCGGACATGGTATGAGGGAATATGGGGCTATGGTTTTGGAGCCTAACCTCTTAGCCTCCTGACAATTTTCCCAGATTCCATCCACCCTACCCCTCCTCCTCCCCTAAAGTTTATTCTCAGCCAGTAGCCAGAGGTCCCTTAAAATCCCACCGAGGGCTGGGGTTGTGGTTCAAAGGTAAAGTACTCACCTAGTGCGCTTGCCTGGCATGCGTGAGGCACTGGGTTCCATCCTCAGCACCACATAAAAATAAAATAAAGATATTGTGTACCCCTATAACTAAAAAATAAATATTAAAAAAAAAATCCCACCGAGACTACCATTCACTCAGAGCAGAAGCTGAGGCCTGCTTGACCTGGTCCCCTTGTCCCCTACAGCCTCCTTTTCTACCTATGCGGACTCTTGCTGGAGTCCTTTCTTCTGGGATACTCTTACCCTGTCTTGCTCTTGACAGTGATTCACTTTCTCTCCTTCAAGTCTGTGCTCAATGGACATCTTCCCCATGAGCCTACCCTGCCCCCATCATATTTAATTACAAATCGCACACGTGCACACACACATACACCCCTCCGACTGCCCTTGCTCCCTAGTGCTCATCCCCTGCCAGTGTGCTGTGTCATGTACGTATTCTAGTGTTTCAGTCTGTCTCTGCCTGCTAGCATGCAGTCTCCTGGAGAGCAGGGTCTCGTGCTTTCTTCACTGATGTATCTCGAGGGTGTGCCCCTGGATGCTGGTACCTAACGGGACCTAGGAATCATTCCTGGGATGAAGGAAGGATGAATGAATGATGGGCTGCAGGGAGCTCTGAGGATGAAGCTTGTGAGTTCGGAGCTCGGCAAGGTTGAATTTAGGAAGCCCACAGTGCCCGTGTCAGCTGTACTGAGGAGAAAGAGAAATTGCCGGCTGCCAGTCTTCTCAGGGAGGGAAGGTAGGCAGAAGCGAGGGCGGGGATTGCGCTAACTCGAGATGCCAGCTCCGTGCCGCTCTGGGGCTGGCCCGCGCTCTGGATGTCATTAGCTGATTTGTTCTGCTCTGCAGAATGTACTTTTCATATTTAGGCAGAAAAAACAGCTTTCGATCCTCATGCCTTTTCTTCTGTGAGCTGTAGCACATGGCCTGCTTATTATGAATTAATCCTCTAAAGAGCATGTTCATTATTCTAATTTAATTGTGTTTCGTTTCAGAAAATAACTAAACCCAGTGCGGAATAAACTCCAACACCGATCGGTTTTCAAGAAGTTAACCTAAGACAAAATACTGCTAGAGGGCAGCAGCAATTTGGAATCATTAAAGGGAACCCATGTAAATAATAAAAACAAAACTAAAATGCAGAATTAAATTAAGGAATAGGAAATTAAATTTGTGAATCTAATCTGAAATTGAGGCCTCATATGCACAGGCTTACCCTGGCTTGGCTCTTCGCTCAGGAGTGCTCAGGCGGGAGGTTCTGCAGAGGGTCCCAAGACCAGGGATGCAGCCGGCTCCTCCTGAGTGACAGGGAGCTGTCCTGGGAAGAGGGGTGTGGGCCAGAAGAAGAGGAAGGAGACTTTCTCCCATGGGTTCGCCTGTGATCGCCACGAAATCCACATTGTCATAGCTATATCTGGATGACTCATGCAGAGCCCTGCTTGAACATCGAGGGGGAATCACCTGTAGCTGGGAGTCCAGACTGCCACTCACCAGGAGCAAGCTGTTGAAGAGAGGATAGAAGTGGTGTGGCCTCAGAACCGAAGCTGCTGGGAGCAAAGCATCCCCTCCTGCCCTGCTGCACCCCTGGGCCCTGGTCATCCTTCCACAGGTGACCCAGCTCAGGACTGAGGTCTCTTCTATCCAGACAGAGTCCTCCAAGTGGGATCCTGGCCTCTCCATCACCACTGTTAAGAGCCCAGTTTCAGATGGACATGATACAAACTCCAGCATCTGGACAGTCACAGGAGGTCAGCCTCCAGCAAGCAAGAAAAAGAAGGAAAGAAAGAAGGGGATGGGGCTGGCAGGAGAGCCAACTCCCAGACCTCAACGTGTGCGTGCAAGTTAAGGGTGCATTTAGCACGGGGCTCGGACTTCATGACATATTTTTTTCCAAAATTTTTAAGACCCATGTGTTTTCTCTCTTTCCTCCCACTTCCCTTCTCAAAGTGAAAAGAGTTGAGTCTTTGGAGACCGACGGACCAGCCTGGAGTCGCAGGTCTTATTCGTACATGGTCTGGTGCTTGGACAAACTCTCTTATTTTTTAACCTCAGTTTCCTCATAAGTAATAAAAATAATCATATCACTTGCCCCCTTGGGTTGTGACAAGGAGTCAATGGAATAACGCACCTGGCACAGAGCAGTCCCCAGGCACTTCTGCTATTGCACTTTCTGTGTCACCAGCACTTGTTCACACACAGGCTTCCTCCTCTATCAAAGGCCTTAGGCTGTGTTTCTAGAGAAGAACAAGTAGTTGGGAAGAAAAGTCCGACTGACTGCTTGCTTTGATTCCCAAAGGCAAACATTCAAATGGATGGCCATATCCAAGTATCTGAGGGAAGTTTTCCTTTTCTGTCTTCATTTAGGTTCTACTTAGATAAATCAGTCACCTGAGAATAGGTCCTGAAGCCAGAAAGGAATACAAACAAGCAAAAAAAAAAAAAAAAAAAAAAAGTTACTTCTTGTTTAATTTGTACCCTGAAGTCCTGATCAAGAAAATGATGCACATAATTTAGGCCACAACCTTGTTGAGCGGTCAGTTAATGAAACACTGATTACATCTAAAACTATCAAATATGGAGGTTAGAAAGGCAGAAAGAGTTAAAAGCTCTTTGGAATTCCATGGCTGTTTGTCCTGATTGCTAATCGTTGCCAGAGAGTATTCTAGGTTTCTTGCTCATCCCTCAACTTGTACCTATAAACCAAGACACCATGATGCATGGCCAATGTCACAATGAACCCAAAACCCCAGAGCAGCTGCATGGTGTGGGTCAAAGAACCCAGGAAGATGCATGCTGATGACGATGGAAAGGAAGAAGGAGAGCCATGCCCTGTCCTGAGCTATTAGGAAGAAGAAGTGGTCACCTGAAATTGAGGACCATGGCCATGAAGGCCGCAAGGTTGACTTACACCTGGATCTGGAGACAAATGCTGCAAAATGACCCTCAGCCCTTAACAGTAGTTTAAGAAATGGCACTAAAACCTTTTAAACAAACAAAATACATGATAGAAGAAAGCCAAGCCTTGAGAGGGGCCCTGTCCCACAGGGCCCCCTGCTCCCCCAGGGATCTCAATACCAGGAAGCTGGAGTGAGTTTGATTAGTTAAATGGTGCGATGAATTGCTTGCTTGGTTTCTCTACAAAAGTCGTAGGTTGAAATTTTAACCCCCAATGAGATGATATTAGAAGGTAGAGCTGTTGAGGGATAATCAGATATAGATACAGTCATAAATATGGAGTCCCCTAATGGGATTAGCATTCTTACAAAAAGAAAAGACTATAGGTATATGAGGATACATTGAGAAGATGGCAAACCAGGACCTTCATCAGACACTGAATCTGTCAGCACCTTGGTCTTGGACTTCCCAACTTCCAGAATTGTGAGAAATCAATGTTGTTTAAGCCACAAAGTCTATGGTATTCTGTTCTAGCAGCTTGAGTCAAGGAAAACAAATGCTGTCTATATTTTTGATCCTCCATGCACACCTCTGCTTCCAGAAGATGGATTTGTCTATCCAGGAGGACTCCTGTGTAGAAGCAACTTCACCATTTGACCACGAAGACTCAAGTTGTATCTACTCAACAGGACAGCTTCCAAAGTGGCTGTGTCTTACAGAGCCCAATTCGTTTCTCTGAACCAATCAAATCCCCTTCCATATGAAATCTCTATAGCTTGTATGACTCACCCACGCATAAAATCCATCTCTCATGAATCTCTTTCTCCACTGGACAATTATGTTATTATAGATATCACTAGCAAGGATTGCCAACATTCAAGAGCTTACTCAAGCTAAACATTTCTTCTAAGGCTGTCTTATAAGAATTAGCTCATTTAGGGTTGGGGATATATCTCAGTGGTAGAACACTAGTCTAGCGTGTGTGAGACCCTGGGTTCAATCCCCAGCATTGAAAATTAAGAGGAAAAAAAAATCAGCTCTTTAATCCTCAACAAGAACCATGTGAGAATGTGTTATCACCACTCTATAGATGAGGAATATTAAGGCCTGAGAAATCCAGCGCAGTGCCCATTAACAACAAAACAGCAGCACTGGGGCAGTGTTGCCCAACTCTGGAACTTCCTAACCACTGTACAGCACTTCCTGGTTTTCACCAGCTCCCTCTGTTTGAAAATCTATCCACAGTGACCATAACTATAAGATACATGGAAAAGAGAGTTCCCTGGGTCTTTAGAGACTCAAATCTGGAAAGCAGGTTGGTGCCTTCACAACACCTGCACATCCCTTTTCTCCCCTGGTCTATGGAACAGGAAGGCTGGGTCTGCATGGTCATCCTTGCCTTCCAGCAAATGCTGTGGCCTGGGCTCTGCGGGCTGTGGCTTATCGACAAGACCAGGCTTTATTGTGTTTCATGGATCAGCAGCTCGCAGCCTGTGAGGGCAACACGGGCTTGGCATCCAGTAGAAGGTTCCCGGAGGAAACAGCCTTGTCGTGTGCAGGTACTCATTTAAATTCCAGACCCTGGCTTTAAGACACACATCTGCAGTGAGCATATATACTGTGATAGATGAAAACAGAAATGGTTTTCCCTTGTATCTGTATTATTAGATTTGACCTCCCATCGAAACAGCCAAGAAAGAGTGGAAAATTAAAGGTGATTTGATATTAGCCTCCCATTCATATTAGAAAAAGTAACTGCTCTTGCGGTTTTCCTCACAGAGGTGTCTTTATTCATCTGACATGCCTTTAATAACTAATTCTAGTTGTCTGGTTGCCAAGAAAGATTTCCTACGGGCAGACTTAAAAGTGACTCGGAACTCTTTGCATGCCCGCCTTCAAATGATCCCAGAACAGCAAACATCCAGCTTCCCTCCAGACTTCTGAAGTGTGGGAATAACATGAAAGAAGGAACAGGAATCCTTCTCCGCCCGCATATGCCGTGAGCCGAGCTGTCTGGCAGAGGCTGCGGCTGTGTCTACATGGACCCAGCAGAGTGAGATTTGGAAATAATCTCATGAATTTTATCTGTGGAGTTAGCCAAACCAAATGATTTATTTCAAGAAAAGAAATCTACTTTGGGGCCGGAATGATCCAGGTCAGTCATAAACAAACAGAGCTTTCCTCTGTCTGCATAGACTTAGAGCCAGCAGAGAACAGGGAAAGCCACCATAATTGCTCTCATAGGGTCACAGCCAGAGAGTGCACACTGTGAACTTGCATAGGTGTTCACTATAGTGTATTCATCCACAGATGCCAGGTTAAGCAGATGACATACGTGGTCTCATCTAATCCTCACAAAAATTACACCAATGTGGTAATGATACCCATTTTACAGATGTGAGAACTGAGACCCTGAGCTGGTAAATAACTTGCCAGGAAGACACGGGTTTGGAGGCAGAGTTCTTCCAGTTGTTCATCAGGCGTTTCCCTTTTCCTCTGGGGCATACAGCAAGACAATTTCCCTTGCTGCATCCAACAGTGACTCAATTCTAGTCAGTAGAAAGTAGATGGAAGTAATAAATGTTATTTCCAGTTCTGGTCCACAAATCATGTTCATCCACAGTCCTCTCTTTTCCTATTCAATAATAGCATGGAGCGGATTCTGAGGACCTCAAAGAGGAGAAGTACCTGGGTATGGAAAAACATCTATGACTTTCAGCAGTGGCTGCTTTGAGCAGAACCCCCTTTTTGTCAACCTGCTTTGGACAGTGAGGTGAGTTTGGAAATCATCTTCTATTGTGTTAAGCTGCTGAAATTCCATGACTGTTGGTTCCAGCGAAAAGCTGAACTAACACAACTCAAAAACTATTTCCAAACTTGAAGACTCCAAACACATGCTCTTAACCTCTTTCTTTGTGACTACACCGGGTCTGATCAACCCACCTATAGGACATCAGAAAGACCCTCTAAGTTTTTCTTGTCGTTATTCTTTTGCTTTGGTTTGAAATGCTGGGCAAGTGCTCTACCACTCAGCTACATCCCCAGACCCTCTTTTTTTGTTTGTTTCTGAGTATCCAGCCTACTTCCTGCTATCTTTTGGGCTTTCTGCTTTTCTAACTAAGCAGACACATTCCCACTTTTAAAGAATCTGATTGAAGCTACATATTCTCTCTCATGGTTAACCCATCCCTATTGTGGGGCTCTGGAGCTCTGTCTTTGATTTCTCTCTGAGATAGACACATTGAATCAGTTATTCTTGCCTCTTCTACTTTGTCCTTCACTTCCTCAACAAGGGCTCTGTTCCAGCCCTCATCATATCTTGCCCTGTTTAATCTTAACACCCCTCAAATTCATCTCTTCCCCTCCTGCCCATCATCCCATCACCTCCAAAAGAAACTTCCTAAAATAAGCCTGACCCAGAACCCTCTGCATTGAATTCTTCCATGTGAGATTTACCAATATCCAACATGTGGATACCCTTTAACCAAGCAAGTTTGATTTGAACCCTTTCTTTGTTCCTGCATTTATAGATATGTGCACAAGATGACTTAAATACAAAGATATTCACCATTTCGTTATGTGAAGTAGTAAAAGACTGGACATGCCGAATGTCCATCAGCAAAGTCAGACTATGGAACACGATGAGCTTCACTTAAAAATCTCTGAGATGGGGGCTGGGGATATGGCTACATTGGTAGAGTGCTTGTCTAGCATGCACAAAGCCCTGGGTTCAATCCCCCAGCAGTACCAAAAAAAAAAAAAAAAAAAATCATCTGAGATGTAGCCAGGCATGGTGGCAGATATCTGTAATCCCAGGAAAGCTTCCAGTTGGAGGCCAGTCTGGAAATAAAAGATAAAAAGGGCTCATGGTGTAGATCAGTAGTAAATCTCCCCTGTGTTCAATCCTCAGTATATAAAAAAAAAATCTGAGGTCTATAGTTAAGTATGAGCAAGGTATAGGACAATGTATATATCATGTCAATATTTATGTTGAAGGCCTACTGGGGAGATATAGTTACATGTATTTTTGCAAAGACATGAGCCATGGGCAGTCTGTAAGAATTCACAAGAAATTGGTTACAGCAGATGCTTCTGGGAAGGGAACTAGGTGACTGGAGATTGGGGTTATATATGTTGAAGACTTCACTCTGTGCATATATTACTTTTATTTATTTATTTTTATTTATTTATTTTTGGGGGTACCAGGGATTGAACCCAGAGGCACTCAGCCACTGAGCCACACCCCCAGCCCTATTTTGTATTTTATTCAGAGACGGGGTCTCACTGAGTTGCTTAGCACCTTGCTTTTGCTGAGGCTGGCTTTGAACTCGAGATCCTCCTGTCTCAGCCTCCGAAGCCTCTGGGATTACAGGTGTGTGCCACTGTGCCTGGCATTTACTTTTAAAAAATTAAAATGAAAACTGACTTCCCAGTGCTTATTTGATAAAAATCCAAATCCCTTAGTATAGAAGGAAAAACTCTCCAAGTTCTAGTTCCAACACATTTTCCCTGATCCCTCGCCCCTTGACCACACCATTCCTGCACATTCCTGCTACTTCCTCATCTCTGTGCCTTTGTTTAGGTCTCTCCCTCCCCTGGAAAGTCCCGTCTCTGCTCAACAGAAATGAATCTCATCTGTTATCTCTCTTGCTTTTTTTTAATAACTGTACATTATGGCCCCTCATCCCAGTTTGCTCTGCATGAGAAATAAGTGCCTTTCTTTCCTACAAGAAATAATGTCTTAACACAAAGAAAATGTGCCAAATATGCTCATGCCTTGAACCAAAGTTATAATTCTACATGTCTCAGCAACAGCTTCTGGGAATGGCTGGGAATGGGGAGTAGACAGGCTCATTCTTCCCCAGAGAGAAGTAACAGGATGGGAAATCTGCCCCACCAGGCTGGGGGCTTGACAAGATGTGACACACCTCAGCCCAGAACATTCTGCAAGAACGCAACTCCTTCCTTTGGTTAACTCCCAAGGCCACCCCTCCCATCTTTTTGACCAAAGACCCACCAAGTCACTGGTACTGCTATACTCAAGAATGAGCATCAGTTCGGTGGAGTCAGGTTGACGGCACGGTGCTTTCTAGGGAGAGAGACATCCATTGCCCTGGACCACAGTCTGGGGTTTAAACTCAGTTGTCACAATTATTTGAAATCTATTAAGTTTATTTATGTTCCAGAACGGGTCCACTAGAGAAGGACCATCATAGTCATAAATATCAGGGCTGCTGTTCTCCAGACACAGCTGGTCCCGGCCCCTCCCCTTCTCAGCTCTGCAGACCTCACTTATAGGCAGGAGCCATACAAATGAGTCAGTGTGGACCTGCGCCCTGTTGGACCTATTCTGCCAGCCAGCACAACATGAGCTTCTGCACATTTTGTGCAGTGGGAGTGTGCTCGATACCAGTGGGAGCCATAGTGTCTTCTAGCCCTGCCCAAATCAAACACAGAAGGTGCAGGAGCCCAGAATACCAGGCTTTCTCCTCAAAGACCCATGGATACCTAAGGATAGGCATTGAACATGAGCAGATCCGGAGGTCCTTCTAACCCAATCTAGCAGTCTTCAAGAGAACAAAGCACTGATTGCATGTGTGTTGAAGCTGACCTCCAGCTTCTTAGCTGAGTACAGATTTCATCATTTTACCAGTGAGTGAGGGTTGAAGGAAACCACCTAGTCCTTAAAGAGTATTCCACTATGCACCAGCCTTATAAGATTCTCCATGAGAAAGTAAAGGAGATTCTGTGGTCAAAAGTGTTTGAAGTCAGGTGAAGTAGTGCATGCCTATAATCTCAGCTTCTTGGGAGGCTGACTCAGGAAGATTACAAGTTGGAGGCCAACCTGGGCAACTTGGGAGACCCTGTCTCAAAATAAAATTGAAGGAATGGGGATGTAACTCAGTGATAGAGTGCCCCTGGGTTCAATCCCAGCACAGAAAAAGAAAAAAGAAGGAGGAGGAGGAGGAGGAGGAGGAGGAGGAGGAGGAGGAGGAGGAGGAGGAGGAGGAGGAGGAGGAGGAGGAGGAGGAGGAGGAGGAGAAGAAGAAGAAGAAGAAGAAGAAGAAGAAGAAGAAGAAGAAGAAGAAGAAGAAGAAGAAGAAGAAGAAAAGGAAGAGTTTAAGAAACATCAAATACTAGATCCTCCTTTGAAGAGATTCACAATGCACGTTTGCATATTAAAAGCACTGAGAAATTCTTCAAGTAAAGAAATTTTCCAGTGTACTCAAAGATGTTCAACAGAAGAATCCTTTTTTTGGTGACATCTATGAACATCCTTTAGCAGGAGTGTTATGGGGCATACATTCTGAGAAAATCTACCTTGAGAATTGCATGTGTCCCCCACCCTCCAGTACTCCAGGAGACTTGACATAGCCTAGGAGAACACGGCTGTAATTCCCCATCCCCACCTTGTAGTTCTCAAGTCTTAAACTGGCCAACACCTACCCAGGTGCAAATGTTCTTCCTCTTTCCCCTGGCTCTTTTTTTTTTTTTAATATTTATCTTTCAGTTGTAGTTGGGCACAATACCTTTATTTTATTTATTTTTATGTGGTGCTGAGGATCAAATCCAGGACTTTACACATGCTAAGCAAATGCTCTACTGCTGAGCCACAACCCCAGCACCTTTTTACTTTTTTGTATAGGGTATTGAACCCAGAGAGTTTTGCCACTGAGCCACATCCCCAGCCCTTTTTATTTTTTATTTTAAGACAGGATCTCACTAAGTTGTTTAGGGTCTTGCTAAATTGCTGAGGCTGGCCTTGAACTTGTGATCCTTCTGCCTCAGTCTCCTGAGCCATTGGGATTATAGGCATGCACCACCTGACCTGACTTTCCCATAGCTCTTTGCTTCTCTGCCCCAGCCCAGGATGCTTGCAGAAGGGAGGAGTGTCAGCTTTACCTTCAACCCACTGAGCCATTCCTCCACCAACATGTTATTTGGCCTTTGGTCTGTATCCACTGGCTGATTAATTTTTACTGTTCCTTATTTTTAAAGATTGAGATGAAAAAAAGTGCTATTTATGCCTATTCTCAAATTTTTCTCCAAGTTTACCTCCTCCAGGAAGCCTCTCTTAATAACCACAGCTTGCACTGTTGGTTTAGGGCAGTAGCTGTCAAAATGTGGTCTCTGGATTAGCAGCAGAGCAGCTGCAGCACCTGGGAACTTGCTATAATGGCGGATTATCACATCCCCTATTCAAATGGGGGGCATTTGAATAGGGGATGTGATAATGGGGGGGCAGTGGGGGGCAGCAATTTATATCTTCAAAACAAAATCCCAAGTGATTCCAATGAAAGCCATTGATCTATGATTTTGGCAATCTCCTTTTCTGAACAGGTTCTATTCTACCTTATTCATTTGTTATATACTTTTTATTTATATCACACCTAATTCCAAAAAGGATGTGGACAGCCAATACTAAGATGTTCAGGTGCTAGTGCAAGTAGCCAGTTTGCAGATAAACCCCCTCCCTTCCAATACCTGCAGGCTCACTCCCTCATCTGCCCCAGGTTTCCCACGATGTGCTCCTTGAGCATCTCCAAAATGCCTACTTCTTCCCACTGTCCTCTCTACTCCCTTCCTTCTGCTGCTTTATTTTCTCCTTAGCACTCATTACCATTTAATGCCTAAATAGTTTGTAAGTTCTTATATTTATTTTCTCTGCCCTCCCTTGAATGTAAGTTCCCTGGATTTTTTTCATCTGTTTTATTCCCTGCTTCATCTCCAGCATCCCAGAATGGCTCCCACCTCAATACATATTTCTTTAATAAACGGACCTCATCCTGAGAGAGCAGGTGAAGTTTGTTTCTATGACTGAATGTCAAGTTTCACTCTGAGCTTTCTGGAAGTCAGAGAGTTACAAAGGCTCTTTATCCAATAGCGGGAGATCAGACCCTCCTCAGCCTGGGCAGGACAGAATCCGTGGACACTCTCCTTTTTGTCCTGGGAACTCCTTGGATGGGTGGCTGCAATTCCTGATAATGTGTCCCTTGGAGAGTCTGCCTGATGTCAGAGCAGCCCTAAAAGCCTAGACTGATTTCATCCCTACTCATCCCATCCCAGGGAAGTTTCCCTTTCTCCAGTGAAAACCGGGCAGATTCCTGCCCACAAACGTCTGTGCTGAACTCATCTTCTGGCAGGAGAAGCAAAGGGCACACAAATTATAGGAAAACGTCTGCTCGCTTACAGTCTGAGCGTATCTGTGGGTTCTGCATACGTGGATTCAACCAACCATAGATTAAAAATATTTGGGAAAAAAAATGTGTCTGTACTGAACATGTACAGATTTTTTCTTGTCTTTACTCCCTAAACAATACAGTAGGCAACTATTACATAGCCTTTATGTTATAAATTATCTATATTTTATTGTAGCATTTAAAATCTATAATTAGCATTTCATAATCTATATGATAGCATTTAGTTTATACGTAATCTAGAGACTATTTAAAAGTATGTGAGAAGATATGCGTAGGCTATATGCAAATAGTATGCCATTTTAATTAAGGGACTTGAGCACCTGTGGATTTTGACACCCCTGGGGACTCCAGGAAGCAGAAGTTGTCCCTCTGCTAAGGGACTACAGTAATCAGATTTATAGGTGAGACCCAATGGGGCTGGGGTGTGAGGGGAGGAGGTGGAAGGGCATTCAACCATAGAGTCTGTTCCAGCTGCCTGGAAGGGTAGTCCCCACCTCTGGAGAATGTATCCAGCACTGATAAATTTATAAAGTATTTGACCTTTAATCAATCCTAATATTTTCAATCCGCAGAGCCTTCTTAAACGCCTGCAGCCCTGCCCCTGGCCCCTATTCATCACAATTACTGCTCCAACTGTCGGAGGCAGGGCATGAAACGGCGCACGCTGACGTCCAATATTTTATCACTAATAAAGAGAAACATCCCAAGTATTTGCACAGTTCTGATACTTTCCAGCCCTGAGCAAGGGAAAAGGGGGGGCATGGTGATTTATGCTTACTGCCCGGCGTGGTTAATTGGCTTTCTCAGCCATGGACCAGAGGGTGCAGAGAACAATGTGTTGGGGTACAGGAGGGGCCCCAGAGCACACAGTAGGCCTTTCCTTGGCCTCTGAGAAATGGTGTGAAGCACTCTAAAGGAGAATTCTTCAAAATCAAGATTTGGCAAGTGCTTGCCTACACTGGTGGCTTTATAAACAGATCTAATGTTTATGAGGGATCTTGTTCCAGTTGTTGCCACAACTGCAATCCTCCCCCAGTTCCTTGTCTTGCCTTCTGCCTCCCCCGCCACCCCGTCCCATTCCCAGGCATCCACCACCCACAGCCTCACTTCCTTCTCCTTCAAAGTTCCTCCCTTTGTGCCTCCTTGCTGCAAGCAGAGGGAAGCTTCCAGCCACAGCATTCAGAAGACCCACCGACTGGATCTCTGTGGCACCCAAACATCTGGATGAAAGGTAACAAAACAAGCAGATGTTTCTCCCTTCATGACAGCAAGTCCCTTGGCAGAGTGCTTAACCTTGGGGTCCAAGACTCCAAAGGGGGCTCAGGAGGGCTGCACACCATTGCCTTGTTGAGGTCTCACAGAGGGGAACGAGCCAAAGGAGCCAGACATGCCTGGAAACGAGGTGCTGGTGAAACTGACCATGGAAGATGGCATCTGTGTGGACAAGATACAGATTTGGGAGTTAGGGGCAAGTGGCGGGCGGAGGGGGGGGGTAGGAGGGGAGATGTCCATGCAAATCAGTGGAGGCAGAGTTGCTGCCAAATCCTTCTTTAATTCCTTGGTGTCAAAGGCCTCCACATTCCACACCACTGCTTCTAAAGAAGGGACTGTCCCAAGGAAACAAACAAGAAGTGGCCTGATCAAACCTCCTGCTGAGCCCCAGGGTCTAATACACAAGGGGGATTGGACTCTAGGGACAGAAAACAAACTGGGGCACAGAAAACAGCACCAAATTCTCTTTCCTGCCCCAACTTCTATCCAATAGGAGGTAAAGGGGTGCATCACATCTGACTAATAAAGGCGATTGAGATATTCATGAACGGGATAGGGGACCATGAGGAGTAAAGGTGACAGGAGCTGCAGAGACCAGAAGCAAAAAAAGATTCATTAGTTGCCACTCTCCTTCCCTTCACCCTTCCAGCAAGTCCACTTAGACTGTGTCCCACTAACATACTTCTCCAGCCCCTGAGTGTAAGGATAAACACCACCCCCGCTGCCCCAGGCTGTGCGACACACAACACTTCCCAACCTTCTCTGCAACAGTCAACACATCTCCCAGTCCTTTCCCCCACTCCCCTAACCCTGTGTGTGACACTAAACACACTCCCTCAGATCTCTCTCCTCCACTCCTCAAGCCCTGGATGCCAGGACACATTCTCTAATCCTGCCCCAACCTTCCTTAGGTGTAACACTAAACACACTCCCAGTACCCCAGCCCTGTGTGACACTGAACACACTCCCCTAGTCTCTCCTAGTTCCCTAGCCCTGTGTGGAACACTGAACACACTCCCCAATCCTGTCCTCAACTTCCCCAGCTTCTGAATGTAGCACTAAACACAGTCTTCCAATCCTCTGCCCGGCTCCACCAGCCCTGAGTATAACACTGACCCCACTTTCCCGGTCCTCTCCTCTTCCTCGGTCCTGGTGCAGCATTAACACACTCCCACTCCTGCTGCCCTGTTGCTTGGGTGGGGTGCTGCAGTACACTCCCCCATAGCCCTTATCTGTCTCCAAACACATTCCTCTGGGCCGCCTTCCCAGGGAGCAGATTTTTCAACTGCTATCTCCAGAAAGACTCTCAGCATTCTCCAGTGATCCTTTCCTTTGCTCCAACCCAGCTTGGACAAGCAAGGGGGGCGGGGGGGGGGGGGCAGTGCAGGGGCAGAGGGTGGAGAGCAGGAATGGCAGCAGCTGGGGATCCTTGGTCCCCCTTCACCCTGCCTTCCCACTGTCCACTGATTACTGGATTTGGTACTCAAGGCAAATGTTTTCCTTTGACCTCAGTGTTCCTATGTGTGAAAGTGAGCTGGAGTCGGACATCCAGTACCCATGGGAAAGGGCCTGATTTCCACAGACAGTTCAGACTTCAAGGGCTGAGCTGAGGTTAGGACCAGGTGCGTGGGGCACTCCTTAGGAGAAATGGATTCTATGTTGATAGGGAGGTTGGGGGGATGAAGTTTTCCTCACTTTTCTATGAAACAGGAAGCACCAAGCGATGCTCCAAGTCTTTGGGTTTTCCGTGTGAAGAATTCCTAACCTGATGCCCACAGCAACCCCTGAAAGCAGCAGAGGGCTTCCTTTCACATTGGGGGTGGGGAGGAAGGGTAGGAATCAGACACAAAGAAGGCTGAAGTATGGGTGATCCGATCCCCCTTCCCCCAAGTAGCCTTGCTTTTTAGCTCCATGGGTTAGAAGTTTATAGGAATTCTGGATCCATGGTTTCCTATGGTCGCTTTTACAGATCTTGTTAATTTATTACCCATGGTTACACTTTTAATGGAAATCATGAAGAAATGGCAAAGGAAACATGAGCTAATTTTTTTCCAGTGACACATTTCACTGCTATTTAAATAGCCGTTTTGCCAAACCAAACACAGCACTTACAGCCAGCGGTGACACATGAAGGGGATCACTGTGGCCGATCCTGCCTGCGGCATCCAGAACAGGCGAGACTTTCTCTCAGCTTCCCCAAGGGCTGGAGGCCAAGGGGGGGGGAGGCCTGGGGGGAGCTGAAGCGGAGGCACAGCTGGAGCCCCAGAACTCCCACCTCCCACCCTCCCCCAGGCAGGAGGAGGGTGTCCTTCTCTGCAGCCTGGTGTCCACTCTTGACTCTCAGAGGGGCTTTAAGGTGACTGTTTTCCCCCCTCAGCCAGGGAGGCCCCCCAGAGTGGGCCACAGCCGGGCCACTAGCAGGGGCTGCCTGGCTCTCCCTGTGGGATGACTTGCTCGCGCCTGAGACTGGGAACATTATTGGGTTGTGTAAAACCAGAGATAGACTTTGGGGCAACCCTGGCCGGTTTCATTCCAGTTCTGTGGTGGCAGCAGCAGCACTGCTGTGACCACGCTAGCACAGGGCGCCTTTGTTTGGCAAACCCGGAGACTGACTCCTCCACAATCTCCTCTGGCCCCCCTGATGCTCTCTTGCTTCCCAGCTTGGGGGCTGTGATGTCACCAAGCATTGATTAACTTTTCAAGAAGCCCATTGAGACTGTGACACTTGGGGAGACAGACTGCGGGGCCTGGGGGTTGGAAAAAGGGGAACAGGCCTTCAGAGCCTCCGGTCATGGCTGGAAAAGGAGGTGAAGGCGGTTCCTCATAGCAGCCAAGTCAAAACCTCCCCAGAATTCAAAAATGGGGTGAGATTGAGGGGGTGAAGCACTTAGGGGCCAATATCAGGGCCTTGGAGACCTTGGATCAGTTGTCCAACCTCGGGCCCAACAGTTACCCTCCTTCTCCCCAAGAACTGCATTGAGGCAAAGCAAGGAGCTGGGGCTCCCTGAAGGGGGCGTGAAATGGGGAGCCACTGTCCTGGAGGGGGGAAGCCCCAGCCAGCAGGAACGAGGGTTTCTGCCTCCCCCAGACACTGCTGGATCTGGAACAAGTCTAACTACTTCTCCGATTCCCCCTCCGTGGGATGCTCTCTGGACCCTGGGACCCCGCCCCCCTTGCGAATGTCCAGGTGGGCAGAGCAGAGGGGCTATGACAGAATTCGGGCAGCAGGCCTGCAGTCGGACTGGGAGAAACCACTCTCCCTCCACTGCTTTCCAGGGAGAAAAATCCACTCCAGTGAGGCTCAGGCAAGAAGTTAACTGTCATCTTCCCTTTGCCAAAAGTATATTAAATTCACTGACCACATTTTTCCAAACCCAAGTGCAGAGGACATTAGATCAACGCACACTGGCGGGGCTCTGGTGTGCTGGGCACCCCACACATTTCATTTTGTATTATTAATATTTAAACCAAAGCAGCTGTTCTCTGTACACACAGAGCCTGCCCAAGGCTCCTGTGGTGACTTTTCCCCCAGGCCAGATGCACAAGCTAGGAAGCTGGTTGTGGAGACTCAGGCCTTTGGCCTCCTGGGGGGATTCTCCAGTAGCCGTTCGTTGATCAGAAGTGGCATTTCTGGGTCTGGTGGTGGATTCTGATGACCTAGTTTAACTGAAATTCCCGGAGGGAGTAAATGGGCAAAAGTATCTCTTTGAAGCACCAACCTCCCCTCTGAGTCCTTTGCTCCCCAGTTAGACATCCTGGGCTTTCCTTCTGCAAAACTAGGGCAACTCTCATGTCAAGCATCTGTACCTTGGATCCTAGGGTCATCTTCCTAGGCACTGGCAAAGTAAAGCCTCATCTCTAAGCCTGGCCAGGAGACTCTCGCCTGACTCCCCGCCTACCTCAACTCTTCCACCTCTGCCTCAGACCCCTGTGCACTCAGGGCTGCTGCCTGTTCCCAGACACACTAAACACTGGCCTTCCAGAGACCCTCTGCTACACCCACTTGCCTTTATAGTTGCAGGACAAAAATCACCTTTTTAGCCAGGCACATTGGTGCGTGCTTATAATTCTAGTGGCTCTGGAGGCTGAGGCAGGAGGAGCAAGTTCAAGTTACAAGTTCAAATCTGCCTCAGGAACTTAGCAAGATCCCGTCTCAAAATTTAAAAAAAAAAAAAAATTGTAAAGGGTCTGGGGATACGGCTCAGTGGTTAGGGGCCCCTGGGTTCAAGCCTGGTACAAAAAAAAGTCACCTTCCTACCAAGCCCTCATCCCCAGGATGCATGGAATGGCTAACTTACTTTCTTCTCTTTCCATAACCACTCTGTGGATATGATTCATGGGAAAGTTGAAAGGGTTAAATCAAATACTATGAGTAAAGCATCCAACCCAACTCTAGCCACGTTTAGACACACATACACAGTGATGTCTTGGGATATTGATTGAAGTGTTTTTACAGCAATGATAATGACAATGTGTTGTGTGGACATATAATGCCTTAGAGCGCTCCCTAAGGCACTGCCCCAAGGTTAAGAGTCACAACAATCATAAATCAAGTATTATTTTTATAAGTCAAATATTATTATAATGATGCTATTCCAAAACCTAGAATCCTATCACAATTCACTCCAAAACCCAACATTTGATTTCCTCACAAATCTGCAATTAGAGTGCAAAAGACCTTCCCCTCTGCTCCACTCAGCACTAGCTGGGCCAGCCTGAGGATCAAAGACCAGAATCTTCTAAAGCCTCTCCCGTGTCTGGTCATTGATGTTGGTCATATCTGAGATCTTTGCTGAGACTCTCAGCTAGAATCTATTCATGCCCAGACTATGTGGCCTGGGCTGTGTCATGGTATAGTTGACAGGTTCTAATTGAAGAACAAGGACAAAGAGAAAGAGAGAACAGAGGAGCAGAAGCCATGTGCTTATGCAGTGTCCCTCCCAACATTTCTATTTGTTGAGACAGGTGAAGGTCTGGGAGAGTATATGGGACTGGAAATAATGCTATGGACTATTTTGGAAAATAGACAAGGGATAACATTGAGGGTGGGGAGGCCACGTGACTGGCTGTGTTCTTGCATAGCCCTTATGGATGGCAGAATTTGAACCCAGGTCTTTCCAGCTCCCATGCATTTCTCGTATACAGCATACCTTCCAATCCCATCTAGGGATCAGCACTTCAAAAACACGCATCCCTCCTCACAAGGCGGGCTAGATCCCATTTTGCGGCTTCATTGCTCATGTCAAGCTGAGCTGGAAGATGAGACCAGCCAAGAACCAGAGCTAGAGCCCTGTGTGCAGGGGTGAGGCAGGAGGGGATGACGGAGAGTGGGAGCAGAGTCTGGAATGTGTCCTTCCAGATGACAGCAGGAGCTAAGAAGACCGTGAGTAACTGGGGGAAGTTTTGGAAAATGTGAGTATGATGTCAGCCTCAGTGAAAGTGAGAGGACTTGGGGCGGGGACAGGGAGACTATCCTGGGTGGTGGGGCATACAGTTGTGATGGGAGCATAGTGGATCATTCTCGAGAAGTTCAATCCAGGATCATTCTAGAATGTCTTCCCATCACAATCCAATGCCTCTCACCTTGATTCTTGGGCCAGTCAATGAAACCTTTAAGACTTAGTTTCCTCAACTAGAAGATGAAAACAATAATATCAACTCCAAGAAGCTATTGAGTCTTAAATAAGATTGTACAGGTTCAGCGACCACCACAGGGTCTGGCATACAAAGAGTCCACAAATGGTTGTTCACACTCCTACCCCCTTTTTCTCTTCCATCCCTTCACACAAACCCAGAAGCATGATTCATCCTAAGCTTCATCCAACCCAGACTTGTAGAAACAAAAAGAAGCAAAAGCTGGTAAAAATGTTAGGGCAGAGATTGGGGACAAAATATCCCTAATCTTACATTATACAGTTGTCACCCTTCACATTTAGGGGTCAATGGTATAGGAAACTGAGACACCAGCCCCCACTGTGCAAAGAAAGAGGGGGCCTGCGAGGGTCCCTCTGTCACCTTGTGCTATCTATCCTTAGGGTCAGTCAGTCCCAGCATCTGTCCTACAACCTGCCACTCCACTAGGCCCAAGAAGGTGTCCGCCAGAAGAGAGCATAGTGACTAGCAGAGGGGTTGCTTGTCCCCATATTGAAGACAAGGTCCTGGGCCATGTGTCCTCTATGTCCTCATGTATCCATGCCTCTGTGTCCTCATCCAGAAAATGGGAGCTTTGGACGGATGGTGTACTGCAGGCCTCACAAGCTCTGTTGTCATGTTAGCTCCCTCCATTTCCCTCTCTCTCCCCTTGAGACACCCCCACCCCCGGCCCCTCCCTCAGTGGAGCCCTGCTCGTCAGGAGGCACTGGGCTGAGGTCTGGGAGGATTTCTCCAAAGTCCTTTCTGCAGCTCTGGTTTCTGAGGCCTCCAAGTTCTTTTCTGAGCCAAGATGGGGATTTGAAGAGAGGGGATGATAGCCCTGACCATCTGAGAGAATTCTGTTGCTATTCTCACCCTTGACCTTGGTGGGTTTCCTTCCCTGTGGGGTTCTTGGAAGGTCTCGGGCTGCCTCCAACATTCCTGTGTTAAATAAATACCTTCCCTCCAACCTTAAGAAAGAGGTGAAAAAACAAACAGCCTGAAATCTCGTCTATGGCTTTCCTTTGAAACTGCTAGCAGCCTGAAACAATCTCCCCACTCCTGTTGCCTCTCCTGGCAGCTCCAGCACCATCCAATTCAGTCCTGCCTGGGCCAGATTGAGGAAGGGGGAGGTGGTGGTCCATGGAAGAGTCATACCCTGAACTTTATGGGGGTGGTAGCAGCCAGGTGCAGAGCTAGGTCCCGCCCTTTCTCAACAAGAGCCAGAGAAATGAAATGCAGGCTCCTCCATAGGGCAAGGAGGAAGGAGGGGTGGGAAGACTAAAGGCTAGTTATTATAGGGGGTCAGAGGGCAGCCCCAAGTAAGGAGGGATAAAGGGAGGTGACACACAGGTTGGTCATGTCCTAATCGGGAAGCCATGGGAGATAGGAAGTTTCTGTGGGTTTATAGAGGTTACTGACTACGGGAGTAACTTTTAAGCAGGTGTAAAAATCTGGGTAGCACTTAAAAAGAACCCATTGTCACCTTCCAGGGGCCGCAGCTCACAATGCCCCAAGGACTCACGGTCAGGATCTTCCCTTGGGAAACCCATTCCTGCCTTCTTCAACCCCCCCCAGACCTTCTGCTCCAGAGAGGAGCCTCTGGGTAGCAGGAGTCAAAGACTCCCTGGGCTCTTCCAGCCCCAACATTTATCTTAGGGTTATTTTCACTCCCAAGAACAAAGACGCTTTCTGTTCAGCAAGTGGCAAGAACCCACACCTCTGACAAGCCATAGATCAACCTCAGGGAGGGCCAGAGGGGCTGGTGCAGCACGTAGGCCTGCTCCTTCCTCCCATGCAGACCCTCAGAGGGGGTGTCTGGCTTGTGGCTTGCAGTAAGAGTCCCAGGAAAAAAGCAGAAATCTTGTAGGACAAATGGTGTGTAAGAGCCAGAGACCAAGACAAGGCAGAAAGTTGGAGAAAGGGGGCTGAGCAACTCTCCGGAAGGGCAGGACTACCAAGGATCAGTAAGGAGCCCTGAGCAATCCCTGCTTGGGTCCAAACTCTTTGGGTTCATGTGACCCCATGGGAGATACGTGATGATAATCTGAATCACCTGGGAGCTTCAAAGAAATGTATGTAAGATTAACAGTACAGGAAAAATATATAGCAAAACCATCGTCCTCAGTGACAGGCACTGCAGCTGAATCTGTTTCTTCAACAAATACACACACACACACACACACACACACACACACAAACATATACATATACATATCCGTTTTTACACTTTTCGTAAGAAATTGAACACATTCCTCTACAGCACCCCTTTTACACTTAATCATTGTAACTTGAAAGCCAATCCATATTCAAACATCTAGAACTGTCTGCTTTCTATTGGTTTTTTAATATTTCACTGCATGGCTAGTAGTTAGGTATGTAAATGATTTTCCATCTTTTTCTATTACAAATAATGCTGCAGTAAATACTTGTGTAACATACTCCTTTACACACTTTATAAATAGCAGTAGGGGCATTTCTATAAGTAGAAGTGACAGACGGATCGAAGGGCATGTTATTTTATTATTGTATTTGTTTGTCTGTTTGCCCTGATAGATATTGCTAAGTTGCTCTTTTTAGAGGTTGCATTTATTTACACAAATACCGACAGTCGACAGGAGTACCAGTTTCCCCACAGCTTACCAAAAACGTAATGTGTTTTACAACTTTTTGATCCACATTTAATTTGATAGATGAGAAAAACAGCATTTCACTATGGTTATAACTTGCATTTCACTCACTACAAATAAGTTTGAGGAATTTTTAACGTATTTTAAAAGCATTTATACTTAAACTAACTTTAAAATACGCAGATCCCAGAGTCCCAAACTCAAAACTCTGATTCAGTACACACACACACACACACACAAATTAGTACCTTTTAAAAATACTCAAATTGGGGTAAATAAACATTTCAATGTCACCTTTTAAAATATGAGCTCACCAGACCCAACATGAGATGGAAAAAGAAATAACCCAGCCAAAAAGTGAAAAGTAGATGCAGAACAAGGTCTCAATCTCATCAAGGAAGTAGAGGTTCCCAAGGGAGCATAATAGAGATGCATGTGTTCAGCATTTCTCATCACGGAGGGTGAAATGTAAGTATTTGCTATGCTTCTTTTAAAGGATAGAGACAGAGGAAACTGCATGGTGATCATAGGCAATAAAAAATAAAACCACGCTAAGAGCTAGGGCCATAGTCCAGGAATGGACCAATCAAGACCTGCCCTGGGAACACAGCAGTGACAAGGCAAAGGAGGGCACATAGTAGACTGGAACCAACAGACTGACTGGACTCTTGCTTCCTAAGGCTACAGAGAGTCTTGTCCCTTTGTGGATTTCTGGTGCCTAGCATAGTGTGAAACACACAATAAATAGACAATATGTTCACTGAGTGAACTAAAAAGAGCATTGGTCGGGTTTAAAATAAGACTGGCTAGGAAGATGAGGATTCAGAAGAGGGTTTAGAAGGAAGAGAAGAAAACTGTGGGTTATGTTGAGGCTGAAATCTAGCAGAGCACCAGGTGGGTTGAGCTAGTCGATAGTTCCAGAAATAAGAAGGGGTGGGGTGGCTTGCACCAGAAATGCCCACCAGCAATTTGACAAGTGAAATCATCCTCCAAAGTGAAGGATGTGAAGTTGAAGCTGTGTGACTAGACAACATGGATAGAAAGAGTTAAAGAGAAGAGGGCTGAGGATGGATTCAAGGATAAAAAGCCCTGGAAGGCAACAGGAAGTAAGGGAAAAGAAGAGGCAGGAAATTAGGGAATCAGCAAACTCAGTGAGAAGATGCCCTGGGTTCAATTCTATTTGAGAAATGATGGCTACGTCCCTGCTTAGCAGACAAAGTATGGATATGAAAGAGAAATAGAAAGGCCTTGAGTCCAAGCCCAGCTCTCTTACCTTTTAATTGGGAAGTCTTAAGCAGGTTACTTAAACGTCTATTTCCCAATGGGTTCAATCTTCTGTTTTCCAATGGTTAAAAAGAGGGTTCAATATGATGTCTATATCCCAAGTCGCTGCAAGAATTAAGTGAAGCTTAATTACAAAATGTATGAAATGCCCAGCATGGGAACTGGAGCTTATTCCCTTCCCTGCCCTCCCCTACTGTATGCCAGGCCCTGCACTAGGATCTGATGTTGTAAAACGATGGAGTGTGGGAGAGCAGAGGGCTCCTGGACCACACACAGAGACTGGAGGGAGCTGGTACACACCTATCAAACCACCCAACCTGACAAAACTGTTCCAGATTCTTCCATCAATAAGGAGATGACCCTGAAAAGGGCTGTTTTAATAGGATAGAGGCAGGATGGAGTGAGAAAGCAGAGGACATGACTTTGTAAGCAGGAAGAAGGACGCAAAACGGCTACTAAAGGAACAAGTGCCAAGGATGGAAATGTCCTTGGGCTGAGAGCAGTCTGATGTGGATGTGGTCAAAGGAAGCAGGGCAGAAGGCAAGATGGAGAACACAAGAAAGAAAAGGGCTAGTTGATGGAGCAAGATACTTAGAGAGGCAGTAAAAACAGAATCAAGAAAACAAAGGAGAGATTCAAGCCAGTGGTGATCCAGGTTTCATGACTTAGGCCTGGTGTTGGTATGAACTGTGTGGGGTGGGGAAGGGAGCTCAGAAAAAAAAATGCAAATGTGTGGATACAAAATTAGATGCAGAAGGGCATATGGGCTCCCTCAGGATCCTTCAGAGTTTGGCTCCAGGACACCCACAGATACCAAACTCTGAGGAACTCAAGTCCCTTAAATAAAATGATATAATATTTGCATATAGGTCTGGGGATGTGGCTCAGCAGTAGAGCACTCGCCTAGAACATGTGAGGCACTGGGTTCGATCCTCAGCACCACGTGAAAATGAAATAAAGATATTGTGTGTCCACCTACAACTAAAAAATAAATATTAAAAAATATTTGCATATAGCCTATGCACAACCTCCTATATATTTTAATCATCTATAGATAAATTATAATACCTAATACAATGTACATACTATGTAAATTGTTGTTATACTGGATTATTTAGGGAATCATGACAAGGAAAAAATGTCTACACGTTTAGTACTGATGCAATGTTTTCCCAAATATTTTTGATCCACAGTTGGTTGAATCCACAAATGCAGGACCCTCAGGTACTGAAGACCCTAATGCATGTATTTAGAATTTTAAAAATCATTGATTTTTTAAAAAATTTAGTTGATAAATACCACAATCATCACAAAACCCAGAAAAACAGCATTTTTTTTTTTTAAATTAACTGCCCTACATACCTGAAGACTTTCAGGAAGAACATTTCTTTTGCTGTGTGTTCTTTTATTAATTTCCCTGATGTTAAAGTTTTGCATTATCATCTTCCATAAGACTATAGAAAAATAACTCAGAATTTATTTTTTATTATTAATAGTTCAGATTGTTTTATTTCAGCTTCACAACTTGAAATTGGTAATGTCATGTAAATTTGAGGATTGTCATTATGTTTGGGGAAGTCACTATTAAGGTCCTTCCATGGATAAACTCTAGAGATTCCAAGGTTAAGTTTTAGTTCATCTTATATACTCTTTGGCATGGCAGTATTCATTAGCCAGTTTGTTGATGTTTTCATTGTAGTAGTTTATTATGAGTTTTGCACAGTTTCACTGATGTCAGTATTTCATGTCCAATGAGCTAGAAATTTAACACTATTCATGTGACTCAGTGATAAGCTGAGAACCATAAACACATGACTTTATAGACAAGCATCAAGTTATGTATAGCATTACTGTCAATTTGTGCCACATGAACAGAGGAATTCCGACTGAATCATATTTAATATCAAAAGGAAAAATATGATGCAGTTATAATTGAGTATATTCCTCATGGGAAGGAATTTCTATTTTGATTCAGCATTGATAAGAACCAAATTCTTGCTTATAGTTTTAAATTTCTGACCAAAAAAGGACTCCTAGACTAGCTTATGGTGCTGTAGTGTGTTGTTGACTGGAGGGCTCCCAAATGATATAGGTCTATGTCCTAAGTCCCAAACCTCTGAATTTAACCTTATTTGGAAAAAGGGTCTTTGCAGATTTATTCAAATTAAGGATATTGAGATAGTCCAGGATTATTCAGATGAGCCCTAAATCCAATGACAATTGTTCTTATAAGAAACAGAAAAGAGCTGGTGCTGTGGCTCAGTGGTAGCACTTGTGAGGCACTAGGTTCAATCCTCAGCACCACATAAAAATAAATAAATAAAATAAAGGCATACATACATAGAGCATAACTTTAAAAAATAAAAACAGGAAAAGAAACAGAAGAGCAGACATGAATGCAGAGGCAATATGAAGGCAATGTGAAGACAGAGGTGAAAAGTGGAGTTATTCAGCCACAAGCCAAGGATCGCTCAGTGCCATCAGAAGCCTAAGGAGGCAAGGAAGGGTTTTTTCCCTCTGCCTTTGCGGGTGAGAGCAGCCCCGTTTACACCTTGGTTTCACACTCTGGACTCTAGAATCTGAGTTGTTTTAAGCCAGCCAGTTTGTGGTCACTTATCACAGCAGCACTAGGAAACAAAGTACTACCACATATTCCAAACCAGGCTTCTCCACTCTCCAAATGCCTGGTAGGTAAATGGAGCTGCAATAAGACACACTCCCAATGCAAAATGCCCTCCCACCACGTACCCCACCACGTACCTCACCACGTACCTCACCATGCCCGACAATGCAGAGAAGGTCCCAGAAGTCCTCGCAGCCCAGACAGCCAGTGATAACCTAACTACATACGAAAGTGACTGCAAGTCTCATAAACACATCTCACAGAAGCCAGATACGACATTGTGAACTTGACTTCCCCTTACCTGGAGCCCAGCAAACCCTCTCCTCTTCTCCAAGACCACTCAACACAGGAGAGAGGTGAAGGTAAGGAAATCAGAGTGGAAAGAGACACACGTCTTAGCAACTATGGTTAAAAGACTTCTTCAACTGTGTACCAAAACATATCGCCCTGAGGATGTAGTAGGGATTCCTACCCCGGGTCCTCAGGAGGAGATATAAGAGTGGGGACTCAGAGCTTAAACTCCTTGGCTTTGTGATAATTGTCTCTGGGTTCATCTCCAGCAAGGAGGAACACATCTTTCCCTGAAATCTAAAATCCATAGCCAACCAGAATGTGTTACAACAGGCCCTGTTTCTAAAAGGGAAGTGATATGGAGCTATAGGAATAGTTCCAGGAAGACCAGAGCACAAGAGAGACTGCAATGAGAGGAAGATCTTAAGAGAACACAAAAGGCCCCCTTAATTATATTTAGCATAAGAAGAAGGAAGGTGTAGATCCACTCCTGGGGCTATTTTGGGAACAGAAGAGTGACATCAGGGGTCTAGAAGACAGATGAGTATGTCAAATCCAATTTTGCTTCCATATTCTAGACAAAATTTTCAAACCCAAAATAATAAATATGCAGAAGTCAGTTTAGAAGCTAAAGTTATGTGAAGAGTTTCCTCGAGTCTGAGGCTTCTGTCAACACAAGTCTCTTGGCTTATGTTTTACATACCAGGCACTCGCAGGAACTTGGGGATGAAATGGGCCAGTAACTTTAATGTATTGTGAAGGTCCAGGGAGATGATAGAATTCTATAGCTGAGCAAAAATGGCTAGGACTTTTTCAAACTGAAGAGGGAGATCCTGGTAACTACAGGCTATCAATTTCAGGAAAAATTCTGAGACAGACTTTTGAGTAAGAGCGAATAAGTTTTGGGCTGGGATGGTGGCTCAGCGGTAGAGCACCCCCCTAGCATGGGTGGGACCCGGGTTCGATTCTCAGCACCACATAAAAATAAAGGCATTGTGTTGTGTCCATCTACACCTAAAAAATAAATATTAAAAAAAGAGTGAATAACTGAATGTGTGTGTGTGTGTAAATTTTCAAAACAAGCTTCCTTAGTATTTTCAAGTTCTCAGAGAAGTTTGTGACCCCTAAAATGGTTAAAACCATTGGGGGAAAAAAAAAGAACTTTTTTTTTTTTTTAAATCTTAGACTCTTCTAATGCCCTCTTCTCACAGCTGGTGAAAATGAGGATAGAGGTGGAATGGAAATTGCTTTGAGGTCACACAGCAAGGTAGTGGAAACATCAGGACCAACACACAGGTCTCTCGTTCCCATTTTAAAGTTCATACTTTCCTCAAATTCTCTCTGACTCCCATGATAAATATAAACCATTGCTAGCTCTTTTCAAAATGCTTTTCTCTCTTCTCATGGAGAAAGCCCAAATTCGGGGCTGAGGATGTGGTTCAAGTGGTAGTGTGCACACCTAGCATGCGTGAGGCACTGGGTTTGATTCTCAGCACCACATAAATGTAAAATAAAGATATTGTGTCCACCTAAAAACTAAAAAATAAATTTTTTTAAAAAAAGAAAGCCCAAATTCATCTAGAGGGCAGGATGTAACTCTGTGCTCAACTATCCCACTCCTGAGAAGGGATTGACAGATCCTGAGCATACCCTCCAACCAAAAGGAATCCGTTTGGATTTGGAAATCCCAAACACACCTTGAAAAGTGAAGAATAGAGACTAAGTATCTGCGAAAACCATGGGAGGCACTTGACCTTCAATGGAATGCCTTTTAAAACCATTCAGGGTTTTTAGAAAGGACGGCCAAGAACTCCAGGAGCAGAGTGGGGTTGCCAAGCTTGCTCTGTCCTGCCAAGTTCATTTCACCGCTTTCATAGACCCTCTATACTGCTGGATTAAGGAGAGGGACTGGATGTGGTTTATCGAATTTTTGCAAGCTCTTGGTGAAATTGCTTATAACAGGAAAGAAATGCTATAGGTTATTTGATTCAAAGATGCTTCAGGATTCACCCTTGCCCTCCTCTGTTCAAACTTTTTATCTATGATGAGGATAAGAAAATCAATAAGATGCTTACTAAATTTGCATCCAGTATCAAACTGGAATCATCAGCTTTTCAATCAGTAAACTTGATCAAAAGCTTCTAAAGGAATCAGGCACGATGGCATACCCCTGTAACCCCAGCTACTTACGAGGCTGATGTAGAAGGATCACAAGTTCAAGGCCAACCTTGGTCAACTTCGTGAGACTCTGTCTCAAAATAAAAAGCAAAAAGAGCTGGGAATGCAACTCCATGGAAAAGCACCCCTGGGTTCAATACCCAGTTCCAAAAAGAAAAGAAAAAGTCTTCTAAATGAAGAAGCCAAGAGAATAAAAAACACTACTACTTCCTTTAAGAATTCGGAGTTCAGAAATGAAACAAACAAGACACCATTACAAAACCCAGGTGACTTGTGCTACTATAGAGAGGAAAGCAAGGGATTACAAAAGCCCAGAGGATGAGCCCCCAGCCAGACTGGGATTGCCATGAATGTGACATGCATGGAGTCTATACAATGAGGTACCAATTAGCCAAGTAAACCTAGGAGGGGGGCAACCCACCAGATGGAAGAGACACATAGGTGCAGTGGGCACTAGCCAGGGCATGAAATTGAGGGGATTCTGGATGGAAGGAGGGGAGATGTCCAAGAACAATAAGTTAGAGTTAGAACCTGGAGGAACTGGTGAATATTGCTTTAAAATGTAGAATTTTGTTTCCTAGAATGCAGTACCACTTAAAATTTTTCTTATTTTTCATACCTTTATTTTATTTATTTATTTTTACGTGGTGCTGAGAATTGAACCCAGTGCTTTGTACATGTGGCAAGCACTCTACCACTGAGCCACAACTGCAGCCCCTCGCTGAAAGCTTTGAAGAAGGGTGCAAGGTGAGGTGGAGCTCTACAGCCAGATACAAAACCCCGAGGGGCACAGCCTCATCCCCAGTCACTTCCCCTCCCCACTCCACTTCAGCCACAGGGGCCTCAAAGCATGGAGCAACTTCCAACCTTAGGGAAATTCACACTGGCTCTTCCCCAGCCCAGAACCCTCTCCCACCCCTCCCCCATCCCTATATCCAACTAAATCCCTAAGGCTCAGCTCAAACATTACTTCTCTACTTTGACTCTCCTATTAACGTTCTCTTAGTATTTTGCTTTATTTTGACAGCAGAGATGACAATTTATAACCTTTAAAGTATACATTTATTTGCATTATTGCTGAATGCCACTTTATCCACTGAGCACTTGAGATCCAAGCTGGATATATCCTTTATGACTGTATCAATCATTTGTATGTTTGTTTAAAAAGAAGAAGAAAGGAAGAAAGAAAATGAAGTTCTGATTACCTAGCACTGCATAAGCAAACCATTCCAATATCCAGCAACTTTTAACAGCAACCATTCTATTCTCCTCCTCCCCAGATGTGTGGGTTGGTAATGTGGGAGGAGATGTGCTAGGCAATTCATTTCTTCCACATGGTATCCAGGAAGGTCACTCAGTGGTGTCAGCTGGCAGATGGTCTGGTTTGGAAGGTCCAGGCTGTCTTTGACCACATTTCTGGTGCTTTGATAGCTGGGAGGCTGAACTCAGACCTGGTGTTTGAAGGGGCTTCCCCAGCATGTTATGAAGGTAGTCAGATGTTCTGTATTAGAGTGATTCCAAAGACCTGGGTAGAAACCTCACTGTAATGTGCAACTTGGTTTGCAAGTTCCAGACACTGACTTCCACTGCATGCCATTGGCTAAGCAAGTCACTCAGACCAACTTAGATCAAGCAAAAGGGATTAGACTCCCTCTCCCCAGTGGGAAGCTGTCAGAGAATTTGTAGGCATCTATAAGCCACTACAATGGGAAGGGTGCCTGGGAGTTACATTTACCTTTTCAAAAAGATCTCCCTGACTGTGATGTCTAGGAAGGATGAAGAGGAATAGAATTTGCATAAGAAAATCCATTCAGAACCCACTAGAAAAGGAAGTGCAAAAACTTCCTTGAGGCTGGGACTGTGTCTCCGCTCCGCTTGCATAGCATGTGTGAGGCACTGGGTTCGATCCTCAGCCCCACATAAAAATAACTATAACTATAACTAAAAAAAAAAAATGAGGATTTAAATTACATTAACTGAAAGAAAATAGAAGAATTAAATGTGAGAGCTATTTTAAGAAGCAATAGAAAAGAGCAGTCAGAACATGGAGGTTGGAGCCACACAATCCAGACTGCAACTGCTAGAGGAAACAGGAAAGATCCCCCCTTTCCCTGTGCATTCTATTTGTCAGTGATGTGAGAGGTATTTTAAGCTTCCAACGGCACGGTCATACTATAATTGACAGTGTTGCAAATTCCATGTCATGGTTACTTGTTAAGTTTACTGAGTTTAATACAGGTAAGGGAAAAGGAGCAAATAAAAAAATGCAGAAGCTTCTACAATCTGGAGAAGCTGAGGGTGGCTTCATAAAATGACCTAAGTTTTCAGAAAATGGGCTAGCTCCATCAGCCTGAGGGCCTGCTCTTTCCTTGCTCTTCTTTCTTTCAGCCAACATTGATTTTGCATCCATTCTCTTCCAGCTCTTGTGCAAGATTCAGGGCCTAGAGGGTGAATATGTATATGAATGTGTACACTGTCCCTGCTTTTAATCTATAGCCATGAGTGCAGGGCAATGTCACAGGGATTGCAGTCTTGGAAGATAAAACCTCTCTGGATACAGGGTGGGGCCTTCCAGGCTGGTGAGCCACAACCACAAAGTGACTAGGTCGCCAGGTTGGAGCTCCATGTTGATAAAACTAGAATACAGAGTGTGGTGCGCTTGGCAAGAGCACAGGCTAAAAGGGGATGGCATTCAGACCCAGGACAATGTCTGCAGTGTCTGGTCAGTGGGTTTGGGGCATGTGGGCCTTTTTTCTGGATCTGCCTAATGCTAATGCACTTTCACAGAAATAGCTTAGAAAGGCACTGAAAGTTTGCTCGCTGTCTCCTTGTGGGGACGAGGACTGGAATCCGTGTTTTGCTACACCGGGGGCTTTCTTCAAAGTGCTTGAAATGGGAGCAAATAGTCTGTCTGACCAAGGAAGGCAGGGTTTGCTTCTGGCCACTGTTGTTTGGGGACTCTACTCCCTGTCTCCTAGCCTAGGACCGGAGTTCCATAGTCCTGGCCCAACTTCCTGCCATGCAGGAGGACAGATCAACATCTGGACCCACAGTTGCCTTCACCTGCCACCTATTGCCAGGCTTCCCAGGAGATTGCTATGGAGTTCACTTGTGACATCTGAATTCCAACATCCTTGAGAGGAAACCAGGTCACCCTCATCTCATTCAGCTCCAGACTGTGTGGCAGGACCACGGCTCATGCCCAGTGGGAGCGCATCGAGGTGTGGCATAGCCTCCTCAGGTGGAGGTTACCCAGCAACAAGCTCCCAAGAGTCCAGCAAAGCCCCTGACCCAGGCCTAATGCTAATACCAGCAACAACCGTGTACCACCCCCAACCCTGTAAGGAACCTTAATCCAACCTAAACCCAAATCTTACCTCACCCTCACCCACAACAATCTGAATCCAAGCCCAGGCCTCACTACCCAACACTAATGCTAAATAAAATAAATGACATAACCCAAACCCCAACCCCAACTCCAGTAAATCCTATTGTGCTCTCGACCCTGACTTTAACTCCAACGCCAGCCTTGCCCTAGGGCAGAGGAAACATGGAAAGGAAAGATCTTTGGGGAGAGAGTCACAACTGCCTCACAATCTGGTGGACTGGACCCACAGCTGTCTGCAATTAGTAGTTTGAAATGTGCTTTGAACAATTGTCCTTTGGGTTTAAAATCTCATAGAAGACTACTGCCGTTATTAAAAGGCTTAATACACAGAAATCTCTTTGGAAGAAAGCAGACCTTGGAAGTCCAGAGCTGAGAACTATTTCAGTAATTTCTTCTATGAATAGCAGGCTGGGATGGAAGTTCTTCAGAAGCTCTTCTCCCCCACTCCCTGGTCTGCAGGAAGTCATCAGGAAATGGGATTATCTGCAGTTTGCAATTGATGAATAATTGCCAGCTTCTATGAAGGGGGTGCTGTGTCACAGATTAGAGAATCCAAAGGGAGAAGCTAGGTTTTTAAAGAGACCAACATGTGTAACTTGGACTTCTACTCCTCCCAAGCCTGAAAGCCTGATTCCAATTCCCTGCTTAGGGCCCACCGGGTACACACCGGACTGAATGTGAGAAGGTTAAATGGGGGTCTCCCAAGCCTAGCTCAGAGCATGAGGCCCTGAGGTGAGTCTCAGCGATGTGTTCCTTGGAGAAGGCGGAGGTCAGTCTGGAAATGTGACTCCACAACGGGGCAGTCAATCAAAGAAAACAGACAAATAACAGAGACCCAGACACAAAGCCCAAGGGCGGTGGGGAAGGGGGAGTACTGAGGGCCAGCAGGCAGGAGGGGGGGCAAGAGTCTGGGTCCAGATGCCCCCCATCCCTGGAGTTTACATTCTCACAGGCTGAGTTTGTATGAAAAATTCAGATTCCTTTTTTTTTTTAAATTAAGTCATAAGATTTGTACATATTTAAAAGATATCATCTGGTGTTTTTATTATAATCATTAGCACATATTAGTTGTGCAAAATAATGGGTTTCTTTGTGACATTTTCATACATACATATAACATATTGTGATCTTATGCACCTCCCAGTGACCCTATCATATTCCTTTTTGAATAATCTTTCATTTTTCAGATTGGAAAAAAAAAATGAAAGAAAATTTAGGAAGTATTGAAAGTTTGGGGAAGCAAATTAAAATAAACTACAACCTTTGACTTAAGTCAGGGTCACTTAAAGGGGCAGGATATTACCAGCATTTAATAATTTCAAGAATGTATCCCTCTCTACCCTCTAAATGCAGAAGAACCCTTTAAAAGGAGGAGGAGGAGGAGGAAGAGGAGGAGGAGGAGGAGGAGGAGGAGAAGGGGAGGAGGAGGAGGAGAAGGAGGAGGAGGAGAAGGAGGAGGAAGAGGAGGAGGAGAAGGAGGAGGAGAAACTCTGCTCCCTTTCTTTGTCTGATACTGATTCTACTTCCTGCATGCTGAGGGAGGGAGGTGGCAGAAGGGCTCTTGTACTAGGTCTGTGTTGGGCCCTGGGCTTCAGCAGATGCATCCTTTCTTCAGGGTGCTCACACCTTTGGCAAATGTCCCAAAGGCCAGTCCCACTGCACACACACTCATGTGCTCACACAAACCATGACATCACATACAACCTGCACAGTCCCGCACAGGGATTCTCTCACCCACACACTCATATGCACCCACCACACTGATGTAGACAGTCACAGGCTGCACACTTGAGTGAATTCACCCCCCCCACACACACACACAGCACTCACACTCTCATGCATCCTCTGACACCTCAGTGTCACACACGCAGATGTAGGTCACAACACACACTTAGGCAGTTACTTTCCTTGAGCCTTTATGGAAAGCTAGCTGTGGCATTTATTATGATGCAATATGATTCATTATATAATGTCCCTTCCTCTGCCTCAGCCCCAGAACTTCATTTCTGTAAGCCCATCTTCCCGTACTGTGCCTGGCACATAGCAGGTGCTCAGTGACTGCATGAATTTTAAATATCATGATTAGGACTTTGCCCCAGAAGCAAGCGTTCTTCTCTCTCTCTCTCTCTCTCTCTCTCTCTCTCTCTCTCTCTCTCTCTCTCTCTCTCTCTCTCTCTCCCTGGAGTTGGAGTGGGGAACACCTAAGGGAACCCCTCAGAAAAATGCCTGGTTCTGTGACAAGGTTCTTGGCTCGGCTCTAGATCCATCCCCTAGGGACACATAGCCCGACAGCACCCATGGATCTTTGCTGGTTGTCCCAAGTGTGAGTACAGGAAGCCTGTGACCTTGTGAGGAGAGGCAGGAGAATGTCAGATCTACGTGGCAGTCTTGACCCGCCCCCCTTGTCCCCACCAATCTTTCCCTTTCTCCTCTTTTCACAATATTAGTCCTCAATAAACCTTTTGCACACTTACTTCCAAAAGGAGGAGGGGAGGGGAGGGAGAGAAAAGAGGAAGAGAGGGAGAGGGTGACAGAATGGCTGCCACTCTGCAGAGGGTGACCATGGAGAGGTGGGGTCAGATCCAGGGCGCCCCAGTCGCCACAGTTTTTCTGTGCTGAGAAAATTCCAGGCCATGCCCAGGGTCAGACCCAAGACCAGCATAACTTCAGAGCCTCCCACCACTTTCCCTGCCACGATATCTGGTCAGGTGGGGCCATCATCAGTCATCCCAGATGCCCTGCTGGCGCTGCAGGACCCTACCCCCACCCTCCCAGGTGCCTTCACAGCAGAAGCACTAGATGCCTGTGGGAATGGGAGTTTCCGTGCTGCCCACACCACATTCCAACACCAACTCAGCCAGGAAAGGCAGGATCTGCCCCTGTCCCCCCCCCACACACACACACACACATCCCACAGTCCACCAATCCTTGGTCCCCTCTTCCCTCCAGCAAGGCTTCAGGACAGACTTGCTAGTTTTTGGGCGGTTTCCCCCACCCCCAGGCTTTGAGCTTGCTCTCCACCTCGGGACTCATTAGCATTTTTAAGGTTCTGATTGGCAAACACATCCTGCCCTGGGATCGTCCTCTTCCTTGAGGCATTAGCACCTTCCACACGCCTTTTATCACCCCAGCCCCGCTGGCCTGGGGGTCAGCCTTCAATCCACAAGTGTCTGGGGAAGAGACTGGAAGCTAGTCACACTTCCCTGGCACGTTTCACAGCCTGTCCCTTCCCGTCGGAGGCACGTCCTGAAGTCGAGAGCCCCCCTCACACTTTCTCCCTCCCCCTCCAAGAGGTGTTCCCATAATCAGTAGGCATCAGTGGACCCTAATCAACCCCCTGTTTTGACTATTTTAGCGGCAATAAAAGGGCCATAAAGAGCAAGTGAGCGGGCCCTGTAGGAGCATGGAGCGCCTTCTCAGTGATATAATGAAAAACACCAAGTGCTTCCTCGGAGCCCGAAGTGACAGCCCTGGCAGCAGAGCTATTGGAGGAAGCCTAATTATGCTATAAATTAAAGGGCTTTTTTTTTTCTACCCAACATTATGACCTTTAATAAGATTGTTTTTACAACCAGCTGTCAATAAATCATCCAGGAGCAGCAGTGAAGCACTCTCGGAGAACTTCTGTGAATTTCATTAGCTGCAGTTTATTTGGTTTTGGTGCTCTATGATGTTTTTTAAATCTCAAATTAAAGGCTCTGAACCATAAAAGCTAATTCAGAAAAGTTCCTGTTTTGGCTTCTAAAAACAAGTCCCTCCCTAATTGCAGAAATTAGCTGAGATGTGGCCAGGCCAGGAGGTCATGGGCCGGGAAGGAATGACAAGTGGCTAGGCACCCGCAGAACACGAAGGTGACAAGTCTCAGGATGGACAGCTGGCCCTACAGTGGCCCAACATGGGAGGTTGTGGCCCTGAGCACTGCTGACCTCAAGAGAGACAGGCCAGGTCACAAACGGGCTGGAAGCAGCTAGCCTTGCCACCTGAGCCAGTGTCCTTGGCCTCAACAGGTACAGGACCAACTGTTTAACCCACTGCTCAGAACTCCTCCCCACCTCCAGCTCTCTGGGGTAAGAGTTCTTGTGCTCTTCAAAATATGGACAATGCATGGGTGTTTCCATCTTCCTAAAATACATCCAAGGATGTAGATGAAGAATAGGATATAAAAGTGACATAGATGGAGGTGTCTGCTACGGCGATCGAGTACCCAGAATTAGCAGAGACAGGGTCAACAGAAAAAGAGGTGATATGTGGACACCTTTCAAGAAAGGCTGGGCAACAGTATATGCAATCCAGCAGCTGGTTGTCTGGCTCAGGTCAGTCGTAGGAAGCCTGGGTTTAAACCCTGCTGTTACAAATGGAAATTAGTGAAGCTTAATCCAACTGGGGGTTTGGAGGTGGGGCCTTTCGGGAGGTGGATGAAATTTGATGAGGTCATCAGGATAAATCCCCCATGATTGAATACTAGCAGCTTTCTAAGAAGAGAGACACCAGAAGGGACACACACACCTGTTCCTTGTCTCTTGCCATGTGATACACCTCAGGGCTTTGCCGGCAAGAAGGGCATCCCCAGATGTAGGCTCTTGAGTCACCAGACCCCTGAGCTAATTAAACCTCTTTTCTTTATAAAGTTATCCAGCTTTGATTATTTCTCTATATTAACAACACAGACCAATACAACTAGTAACAATGGTAGTAAGAGGAGTAGTTATATTTACCTCTCTAGCTCTCAACTTCATCATCTAAAAAAAGATAGAGCAGGATTAAACGATTTCTAAAGCCAACTCCATCACTGTACGGAAGTGACTCAGGCATGCAAACCCCCTGCTTAAACCCTTCAGAGGCCTCCCACTGCCTGCAGAATTAAGTCTAAGCTCCTAAGAAAGAGCCTGTATGGTTGGGGCCCTAACCACCCCTCCAGGTCCAGCTTCTGCCAGTCACAGTAACACACCTTGCATTCACATAGCCTTCAACATCTCGGCCCAAGCGCACAGTCTACGGGGTGCCTGGAATCCCCTCTAGATCCTCTTCCTACTTCTTCCAGGCACCAAAAGTCCCTTGGCCCCAGGAGTCTTTCCTAGTCCTCATCGCTGCTCCTCCACTCCCA
The DNA here is from genome assembly GCF_052094955.1 of Ictidomys tridecemlineatus. Lineage (NCBI taxonomy): Eukaryota > Metazoa > Chordata > Mammalia > Rodentia > Sciuridae > Ictidomys > Ictidomys tridecemlineatus. The sequence continues at coordinate 88,228,844 of NC_135488.1, read as the reverse complement.
CAGGTGCCTGTAACACCTGGCATTTCTGCTACCAGAGACCATGTCATCTTACCCTGACTGCTTTTTCTGATCTACTGTCCCTGTCAAAGTAGGCAGCATAGACCACATCTGTTTTGGTCTTCTTGATCCACAAGTGCAATGCCAACCTTAGCTTATGATATGCTCTTAAAAATATTTGCCAAAGGAATGCTAAATAACACAGCACATAGCGACATAATACATAGAAAAAAATCTTATGCAGAAATAGAATAAAGGTTATTTTGTAAACAGCTATTTATTTTGTAACTAGGAGTCAGGTCATTATGGACTTGTCTTTGTTTTTGTTTTGAGATGGGGCCTCACTGTGTTGCCGAGACTTGCCCTTGAACTTTCGATCCTCCCGCCTCAGCCTCCCAAGTATCTGGGATTACAGGTGTGCATCACCAGGTCCAATTCATTGATTTCAATGAAGTGATTCTATTAGAAGACTGTCAGAAAACAAAACTAATACATCTAACCATAGTCTTACCACCTGACCTTCATTTCCTTTTTTAAATTTATTCTTTATTTTTAATTTTTTTAAATTTTTTTTTGCAAAGAAAGAGAAAGACAGGAGGAAAAATTAAAGGGCTAAATCAGGCAAGTCTGGACTTGAAAAGATAGGACCTAGGGAGGTCCTAGGGAAACCAAGGCTGGAACCCACGGTCTCCACATTCCCCCATCTGCTCAACTTTCGTGGCTCAGAAGTCTTTTCTCTTAGGACAGAAACATCAATGGGTCCTAAACTTTCTGAATGAAAACCATCCGTGAGGCCGTGAGTGGGAAATGAGATGCCGCACCTGGGCATGGGTGCCTGTGAAGGAAGCGGCCATCCAGGCTCACCCGGGCTCCCTTCGGTTGCCTCATTCATCAGCTCCCCAGGTCATCGGTGTGTCTCGCTCAGGCTCACAGGTCTGGTTTTTGTATAATACACATTTCCCCTAGTTTTTATTTCATCTGTTTTTTTCAAGCAGCCTTTCCATTATTTCTGAACATTTGAGTTGAAAAAAAAAAAATGTAAATTACAGACGCCTGTGGATTGACGTAATGTGAAAAGAAGGCGGCTGTTTCCCCTCCCTCCAAACAGGGAACAAGGCTTCTACAGCTAATAAACCCCTTAAATCTCACGAAGTCCATTTCAACATTTCTCAATGGTTATTTTCAGAAGGGAAAAGGAAAAAGGAGAATGGAGGAAAAGTGTTTGAGGCTGGGTCATGGCAGGAGGGGGACGCTCCCAGTGATGCAGATAGTCTGTCACCTCCGTGGGGTCCAAGGGCGCAGCTGAGCCATGTTGAGCCTGGAAGGAGAAAGCCCCTGGGCTGGGGACCAGCCTCAGAAAGCCTAGTAGGGAGGAGAGATTGTGCAGGTGCAGGAGGGAGGGATTTCACGGTATAGTCGGGTTCTGGAGAAGGTGACAGCAGAGGAATCGAGAGGGCCATGGGAAGGCCCGGTTTCCACACCACCGCTGGGGTTGTGAGCAGGGGCAGTACTGGTAGGAGCAGAGAGTGAGGAATCTACCTGGGAGGCAGAGCCAACATCATCTGCCAGCCTACAGACTGGGAGAAAAATCTTTACTACATGCACCTCAAATAGAGCACTAATCTCCAGGATACATAAAGAACTCAAAAAACTTAACATGCACACCAATAATAATAATAATAATAATAATAATAATAATAATAACCCAATCAATAAATGGACTAAGGAACTGAACAGACATTTAACAGGAGAAATACAATCGATCAACAAACATATGAAAAAATATTCATCATCTCTAGCAATTAGAAAAATCCAAATCAAAACTACTATGATTTCATCTCATTCTAGTTAGAATGTCACAATTATCCAGACTATAAGCAACAATAAGTGTTGGCGAGGATGTGGGGGAAAAGGTACATTGCTGGTGGCACTGCAAATTGGTGCAAGCACTCTGGAAAGCAGTATGAACATTCTTCAGAAAACTTGGAATGAAGCCAACATTTGACCCAGTTCTCCCACTCCTTGGTTTATACCCAAAGGACTTAAAATCAGCATACTGCAGTGACACAGCCAATCAATGTTATAGCAGCTCAATTCAAAATAGCTAAACTAGGGAACCAACCTAGATGCTCTTCGACAGATGAATGGATAAAGAAAATGTGGTACACATATACAATGAATATTACTCAGCCTTAAAGGAGAACAAAATTATGGCATTTGCAGGTAAATGGATGGAGCTGGAGAATATCATGCAAAGCAAAATAGCCAAACCCAAAAACCAAAGGCCGAATTATTTCTCTGATAAGTGGATACTAATCCATAATGGGATGGGCGGTAGGGAAGAATGAAGGAACTCTGAGTTGTGCAGAGGAGAGTGAAGGGAGGAGAGTGGTGTGGGGATGGGAAGGACATTGGAATAAAATGGACATTATTACTTTATAAACATGTATGATTATACTACCTATATGACTCTACATCATGTCCAGCCAGAGGAAGGAGAAGCTATGCTCCACATGTATTCAATGTGTCAAAATGCATTCTGTCATTTATAACTAAGTAAAACAAATTTAAAAATAAAAAAATTTTAAAAAAATTTGCTTCCAAAGTGACATGTCATTCCAGAAGCAAACGTTCTACTAACAGTTGAGAAGTCCCTCTCTTGCTTTCTCTCTCTCTCTCTCTCTCTCTCTCTCCTGAGCTTAGTTGGCTAGAATTTGACAATTAGAGAAAGCAGAAGGGACAGCAAACTCCAATTGGAAGTACCCCGAGAGAAAGGGTGGTAGGAGATGCCTGGTGCCTCCCACATGTGTCGATGATCTCTGCTATTTAGAGGCTTAAAGCACACTTTGGAGTTTCTGGATTTACCTCCCAAAGAGATCCCAAACAAATCAACCAGAACTTCCCCTCTATTTCTTTCTGGTTTGAAAACAGTTTCTACAGCACTTCCACCTCCCCATCCATTGAAGAAGCTTTTTTTAAAAAAACAAGTTTAGCTCTTCCCTGCCAAGCCTGGACAGCTAAAGACCTCCAGGGGAAGACTTGCTGTCCCTGAGATCCGTACTTCCTTCCAGGCAGCTGCGGTGGAATGGAGGAAATGGAAGGAGATGAGGATCGTGAGCAGAAAGAGAGAAGTTGGGAACCAGCCTTTCCTGGAACAAAGCCAGAGAGGCGAGGGTCAGTCGTCATTACAAAGACAAATGCAAGTGTCCCTTGCAATTTGAACTGGCTGTGTGACTTCTTCACCAATTCCATGCTACTCTGGCTTATAATTTAGGGAGCAGAGGATAAGGTGTAAGAGAGCTAAAAATCTTTGAGCTTAAAAAAACTCACTTAAAAAATACAACTGCTTATCAACTTTATTCACCTCCTATTTAGATGTGAAAAAATGCTCTAGAGGGAGCTTTCCTGAGCAAAAGCCAGGATTTATTGTGTAATTCCCACAAATAGGGCTCACTGGTTTGCTCTGTAAGAAAGAAACCCAGAGGACTCACCCAGCAGGCCATGCAGGCCAAAAAGGGTCTAAGCCAGATGAAAAAAAAAAAAAAAATCCAATTCAGGACTTTTTTTTACTGCTGGAGTGGGTTGGAGAGCTGTCAATGGGCAGGAAAAGAGCGCATCTGGAATGTGACTCTGCCCCTATGTTGGCTGGTATAACTCAACATGTAAGTTTTTTTGGTGATTTTTTTTTTTTAATGGCCAAGATTTATCTGGCTTCTATTCATTTTTTTAAGTCCATGGTGAATATGATTGTTAATATGATACTTTTACATTTGTGTAAATTAAAAGCCATATTTCACTACTGAGCAGATGTCTTGCCTTCAAGGTTAAAAAAAAAAATTGCAAATTAACCTGTATGTTCCAGAACACTGATTTCTCAACTCATTCAGAAGATATTAAAAAGAAAGATCTTGCGATTTTCTTCACCCAGAGCCATACCTTCTTTTGCTGTTTTATAAAATCTGGTTCTGGAAAAGTTGGTGCCAAGATGTTCGAACCAAAAGTAGGCTTTTGGATGAATTTAATCAGTCCTGTTCTGACCATGGCAACTAGAGACTGTTACAGGCCTTCTGTGCAGCAAGCAAATTGGTCTGTAAAATTGATACAGCCATTTCAACTCCTAAAGAGATTTGAGAAGAAATGAGACAAAATCTCTTCCTTGCTTTTGGTCGGGCATCAGTTTTGCCCATAAGGGAATGTCTTTCTCATGGAAGTCCATATTTGGCGTTTGCTGTTAAGTTAAAAGCAAGACCAATGTAATAAACGTTTGGTAACAACCTCCCCACATACTTAGATTTATTGGCTAGTTAAATCTTTAATGGTTAAAGTTAAAAACCTTTTATTTCAATGGCCTGGGGATTTGCACAGCTGGAATGTTACGTTTTAATATATTCAAATTGAAATGGGAAAGTCAAAGTGACCAGGACATGGACTTTCTTTCTTAGATGCCCCCAAGCTGGTAGTAAGCTGACAACCTGCCCCTGGACATCCTTCCTCACTCCAAGTCAAGTCCAAAGAGGGGAGAGGTCAATCTAAGTGCTCCCTTCCTACTGTCAATCGCCTGCTCTAGTTCTCCACCTAAGTGGCTGAAAAATCAAGGAATGTATATCTATACTCTGATTCTGCCATCAAGTGAACCTTATTGGCAGGGTCACATGCCACTGATTTCAGCCATCTGGGGACTCTCTGGTTGAATTGTCTGGTCTGGAAAGATGCTACAGAGCAGCACTGGCAAAGAGGCTGGGGTAACTGACTTCTAGAAGTGGATCATGTGATCAAAAGAGCTGGGGAGAATGGAAAACCATCAAGGTATAATGGAAGGACAGGATTTAAGAGAAGGGGTGGTCCCAGCGGTTTGGGAGGCGAGGTAGGAGGATGGTGGGTTCGAAGCCAGACTCAGCAAGTTGGCGAGGCCCTAAGCAACTCAGAGAGACTCTGTCTCTAAATAGAATATAAAAAATGGCTGGGGATGTGGCTCAGTTGTTAAGTGCCCCTGGATTCAATCTCCAGTACCAAGAAGAGAAGGGGGGAGGGGTGGAGAGAGAGAAGAGGTGGGAGTGATAGAAGTGACAAGGGGTGTTCCTGTGCAAGGTCGTTTGAGGTTGCTCTACATGAACTATCTCACACAATCTCCAATGTAGTACTATTTTATTCTTTTTACTTACCAATAAGGAATGAAGGCTCTGATAAAGATATTTCTTACACTCATTCACTCACTTCCTAGGCACATGCTTGAGAAACAGATGCCCACACCACATCACCAACACACTCACCTACCTACACCAACATTCGGACTCACGCCTTCTTGTCCCACGCAAATGCACACATGCTTGAGCACACCAGAGGATTGCCGGACTCAGTTATTTCTTGCTGATCTTGCATATCTTGCTCAGATATGTCCTTGTTTCTCAAAGATTGACTGACTGCTCTCTGTCCTGCTGACAATGAGCCACTCGATAATGGCAAACCCTAAAAGATGAGGGATAAGGCATGTGAATCCGATGGCCAGGAACATAAGATAATCCAGAGGCTCCCAAGACAAAGTGAGATAAATAGAAACCTCCACAAACCACTTCCAGTCTCCTACCCTAAGAACCTGGGCTCTCAACTTGAAAAGGGCCAAAATCAGCCTTTGGCTAGTGACCTTTGCCAGTTCAAGGTTAAAGATCAAACCTGGGTCTCTGGTCATCGATACATACTTCAGCATCCAGGATGAAGGCTTCGGGCAGCAGAGGTCTGGGTCATTCTTGTTAGGAAACTCGATTGCTAGGTTTCTAGTGAATTTTCTAGCTCTGAAACACTAATATTTCTCACATGGAGGCTCACGGACATCCACAGTGGTTTTAATTTCAAGGTCATTTTGCTTTTTTTATGGGGTTTGATGTTCTCTGCACAAACACAGGTTTAATAATTGACAGAGGGTTACGCTGCCCACGGTGGCACTTGTAATTCAGGCAGGACAGTGAGACCACTCGGATCATATCGCCCACAAAGCCACGAGAGTCTATTCCCTGGCACCAGAGACCTTGCCAATTGCAGGAAGTTGAGAAATAAAAGAAATTTTTTCAAATAAAAAGATGTCAATTTAACAGCCAGGGACCTGGAAACAGATGTTCCTGGCCTAGACCAAGAGCCGCCCATCCGCCCGCCCATCCGTCCTCCCCGGGTTTTCAAAGTCACTTCTTGTCAGGTGCCCTGGTTAAGAGGGAGAATTAATGAGCTGTGCTCCATTTTACGGCTGCCGTCTGATGTGGGAGCTGTGTGCAGAGAGCTCCATGGACAGGCCAGCCCGGCCCCCAGCCCTTCCTCCTGCAGCTCAGCGTGGATCAAAGCCGCGAGCAGCTCGGCTTTTATAGCAAAATGATTAAAACCACGTGGGGCTTGTTTCCTCACACGTGACCTCCTGACAAAGTGCATGGGGGGAGCAGAGGAAAGGTGAACCCAGGGGTCTGTAGGCCCAGGGAAGAGCAGAACCCATGAGGCAGAGACCCTAGAAAATAAAAACAGACACAATCACACACAGGCACATATGCACACTGCTTTACATGGTCTAGCACACATGGAAACAAATGCCATTTTTTTTCTGAAAGTTGAAACAGCCCCAAAATGAACAGCCAGAGGGCCTCATTAGCCAGGTTATCTAGCCCCACGTAGACAAATTCATAAATAATTAGTTCCTAGTCCTTCACTAGTCCTTCTAGAAAGTGCAGTTGGATTGCACTTAGAAAATAAAGTTCAAAGGTCTCTTCTGGGCTTCAACCAGTAATTTCTCACTCATCTCTAGTCTTTGGCAAATAGACACAATGGAAAATTACGATCAACTGATCACCTGGTGGCTCCCCGTCCGGTGGTGTCCACTGTGTGATCTCCCCCTTGAGCCAGAATTGGATTTAGTGACTTGTTTCTAATGAACAGAATGAGGCAGAGAAGTTGAGATATCACTTCCAAGATTATGTTACCAAGACTGGCTGCCTCCTGAGCATGATGTCTTGCTCTGGAGGAAGTGAGCTTCCTCCGTACAAGCCTACAAGCCGAGCTGAACTGCGACAGGTCCACATGGCAGCCAGTAGCCTGCAGGGGAATGGAATCCTGCCAATAGCCACTAGAGTAAACGTAGAGGCAGGACCCTCACCCGCCCCCAAGTCAAGTCCCTAGCTCCAAGCAACACCTAGATGGCAGCCTTCTGAGAGACCCATGCTGTTCCTGAATTCCCAACCCAAACCCACAGGAACAGGTGAGACCGTAAACCTTTGTTGTTTTAACTGCTAAATGTGGGAGTCATTTGTTATTCAGCCAAAGATAACTAATACACCAATTTGGCTTCTCTTTGCCACCTGAAATTCACAGTTCCCTCAATCTTTTCTCCTCCCCTGTCTGACACAATGTAAGCATTTATCTTAGGACTTGCAGGCTGCTATCACAAAGTTTCATACACTGGGTGGTTTATAAACCACAGAAATTTATTCCTCACCCTTCTGAAGGCTGGGAAGTCCAAGATCAAGGTGTCAATAAAGTCAGTATCTGATGAGGGCCCACTTTTTTATTCATAAATGTCGCTTTCTAGCTGATAGACAGGGCTTGTCGGGGGACTGACTCTCTTATAAGGGCACTAATTCCAGGTATGAGGAATCCACTCTATGACCTCCCCAACTGCCCTACCTCCTAACACTGTCACCTTAGAGAGTTAGGGTTTCAGTGTATGAATTTTGGGGGCTACACGAGTACTCAGACCACGGCAGCAATCAACGAGTATTCACTGGGTAAATTAATGAGAGGAGATACAAACCTCCCAACTTTTAAACACCTACAGTCAACCTGCATTGTCATTGATACTCATGACAACTCTGAGGTTGTCATTATTGTTCCTCGTTTTACAGAATTTAAAAGCTGAGATTAGTAAACACCATGATATTTGAAGTCCCACAGCTAGCCCAAGGGAAAACTGCAGTTTGAGCCTACAACATCCTTTTCCCTACACTTTCTCCGTTGCATTATGTGGCTCTTCGCAGTTAATGGAGTGTCTTCGAGACAATGGTGTCTTCTCGCCTTCACAATGGATCTGGGAAAGAGGAACTGTCAGCATCATCTCTATTTGGACAGAGATTGGAATCAAAGCTCAGACAGGTGAGGGCATTTGTCTGGTTGACACAACTAGGGAACAGGGAAGACACAGTACTTCTGTTTTGTTTTGTTTTGTTTTGGGTACTAGGGATTGAACCCAGGAGCTCTTTACCACTGAGCTAAGTCCCCAGTCCTTTTTATTTTTTTATTTCAAGTCAGGGTCTCACTCAGTTGTTGAGGCTGGCCTTGAACTTGAAATCCTCCTGCCTCAGCCTCCCAAGTTGCTGGGATTACAGGAAAGTGCCACCTTGCTCGTTCATGAGCATTTTATACTATCACATCCCTGTCAGCACCTGGTGTTAACAGGTGTGATCCAGCTTTCTAATTCCTACCATCTCATCCAATCATTGTAAAGTGATGTCTCATTATTTCTTTCATTTGCCTTCCTCTGATGATTTAGGAGTTCATATTTTTTGAAGAGGGGGCTTTTCGGTTCTCTGGAATGAATAGAAAAGGAAAGATCAACCTACTTAACTGACTTGAGTCACCACTTACCTGTGAGAATACACAGTCACCCTGCCCTGCTTTGCAAGTGGACTACACTAGAGAACACAAGCTCTTCCTGCCTACTGAGGCTTCAGGGGAGGCAAGGAAGGACTATCTTATGTGTGCATGGGATTTTATTAAGAACCAGGTGTTTATAAAAAAAAAAGCAAATAACCCAATCAATAAATGAGCAAAGGAACTGAACAGACACCTCACAGAAGAATAAATACAAATGCTCAACAAATATATGAAAATGTTCAATATTTTTGAAAAATGCATTTAGAGAAATGCAAATTAAAACTACAATGAGATTTCATCTCCAGTCAGAATGGCAATTATCAAGAATACAAGTAACAATAAATGTTGGTGAGGCTGTGGGGGGAAAGGTACACTCATACATTGCTGGTGGCAGTGCAAATTGCTGCAGCCAATATGGAAAAGCAGTATGGAGATTCCTCAGAAAACTTGAAAAGGAACCACCATTTAACCCAGTTATCTGACTCTTCAGTATATACCCAAAAGACTTAAAATCAGCATGCTATAGTGATGCGGCCACATCAACGCTCATAGCAGCTAAATTCACAATAGCTAAGTTATGGAATCAACAGATAAATGGACAAAGAAGATGTGATACATATAAACAATGGACTATTACTCAGCCATAAAGAAGAGTGAAATTATGTCATTTGGATGGAACTGGAGGCTATCATGCTAAGTGAAATAAGCCAATCCCCCAAAAAACCAAAGGCCAAATGTTCTCTCTGATATGTGGATGTTGACTCACAATAGGCCAGAGGGATGGAATAGTGAAGGTTCTCCAGATTGGAGAGAGGAAGGGCCAGGGGTGGCCAGGGATGGGACAGACAGTAGAATGAACATTCCTAGATTCACATATGAATACACAAATAGGAATAACTCCACATCATGTACAACCACCAGATCAGAAAGTTATACTCCATGTATGTATGCTGGGTCAAAATACACTCTGCTGTCATATATGTCTAAAAAAAAAAAAAAAAACACAACTTTTTTTTAAAAAAGATATTAAAAAGAAGAAAAATAACAACAACCAGGTGTTTTGTATCTTTTACTCCACTCACGCCCTCTTCCAGCTCAGGGAACTGGTGACCCTAAAGGCCACACCACACACCTAGGTCCACGCTGCTGGTAAATGCCAGAGCCAGACCTCGCTCACAGGTCTCCTAGTTCAGGGATCTTTCATGCCACACTGCTCCTTTTATCTGGGTCTGAAGCAATCGGTGGAGGCTCCTTAAGGGAGGAACAAACTGCACCGGATGTTGTAGGAGAGGGAGGCCCAGGGCAAAAGAGGCAGCCAGATTGCCGGATACGGCGAGGAAATGCCAGGCCCAGGAGCCCACCAACTCATCAGCGTCCTTCCTGAAGAGGCGCTCTTGGGGGTGTCCTTGGAAGAGGGGCAGAAAGAAAGGCTCTCCTGGCCCTGGCTCTCTTGCCCCTTCTATAAAGCCCTAGGAGTCTCTCTGTGCCCCCAGATTTATTTTGCTTTCTTTCGCTAAATCAAACTTTATCAGACAGTTTTACTGTCAGCCGTTAAACCAAAATGTGTTTGTGCAACAGTAAACACCTTGTTACTGCAGGGAAGGATTACATAAACAACGGGGGGACCCAGGAGCCCGCTGCCTCCGCAGCCACGGAGGAGAGCAAACAGGAGGGCTGCGGGGGCATCCCAGAGTCGGAGGCAAGAGCTCGGGGCTCCCTCTGGGCTGGGCTTCTGCTGCAGAATGGAATGACAGTCAGAAAGGCATTGTCCTCTAGAGATCTCAAAGAGGGAGCCCTGGGAGGGGCAGTGGGGAGAGTGGAGGTACAGGGCACATCAGGCCAGGAAGGGGGAAGGCAAAGAGGGGGCAGGGTAGTCGGGGTTTTGTGATCTGGTGGCATGGTAGGGGGCTCAGTAAATCCTCAGCACCACATCAAAAATGAACAAATAAAATAAAGGTATTGTGTCCGTCTACAACTAAAAGAAAAAAATTTTTAAAGAGTGGGAAGGGGGGAATAAACACTAAAAGGAGTAAAGAAAGGAAAGTTAGGATTGAAGTCAAGGAAGGAGGGAAGAGTATAGCCACAGGGTGACCACTTGGATCTGAAGGGTTGGCCAAGGAGTGGAAATCTGGGAGCCCCTTTTGGGATCTAAGTTACCTGGTTGTTTACACTGGCCTGGGACGAGCAGCAGGTAGAGACGCTGGGTGTCTTCCCAAAGGCAGGGTCAGTGGGCATAAGCCAGCTCCACTGTCCCTCGCACTGGGTCTGCTCGGAGTCCCCAGGTCGCAGCGCCTCTCTCAGGGCACGGCTCAGCCTCCACTCGAGCTCAAGACCTTCTGCTTGGGGCTGTGTGCTGGGCTGAGAGCCAGGCGATCCGAGCTGTCAGTCCAGGGGAATGTGAAAGACTGTGGGGCTCCAGGGAGGCCCAGGTGCTGTGCAGAATGGAGAGGACAGCCAGAGGGAGGGGGAACCACAGGGTACCTGTGTGCCCTCTGGGCACCAGGGTCTGTGCCAGGAGCTTCTACATCACAGACTCTGATTCTCTCTCTCACGCCCACATGTTGGAACAGGATGGTCATCCCCGCGAACCATGCCACCTCTTCACATCAGCTATTTTATTGAATGTTACTATAAGGCAGGGACTCTGGCTCTATGCTTTATTAATCCTTGCATCCAGTTTAGGAGGTAGGTACCCTGATTGTTCCCTTTTAGAAATGGGAAACCAAGATTGAGAAGCTAAGTACATTGTCTGAGGTCACATAGCTACTAAGTGTCTGAGACAGAATTAGGACCCAGGTCCCTCTTAATGCCAAAGCCTGTGTTTTTCCTGCCTGGAGCCGAGCTTTGCCTGAACAAGCAGCATGCTGATGTCCCTATTGAAGAGGAGAGAGTAGATACCTCTTCACTAGCTGGGGTAACTCCTGGGATGGCATGGCCCCAAATCCCTTCTGCAAACACCAGAACATGCCTACCAGAGCCCTGGAAGCCACTGACCATTCAGGCTAAAGGTCTTACACACTGTCCCCAGCTGCCTGAATTTCTGACCTGTAGCATTCTAACCTGGAGATCATTATCTCCCTCTTTTCCTCCAAAAAACAGATTCCAAGGACTCCCTTGGCCCTGCATTAACCTTTCAAGCTGCTCCCTAGGCACTTCATCTCCCTGTTATCACCGCAACACCCCAGCCCTCAGGCCCCCTGCCACAAACTGACACAGTAGCTGGGCCCTAGCCCTGGACCCTGAGGCCACATGACAGAGGCCTCACCTCTGAGGTTAGCCTGACCTCAGGGCCTTAGATCAGCAGGGCTACAAGTCCTCAGGCCACCGCAGTCTTTCCGATCAATTCCCGAGCACACACAGGCCCCTAACTTCACTGACAATCATATTCCTTCAACAGACCAGAGCATGGAATAAGTTGAATCCTGGGGTGTGGACCAGGGTCCAGGCCCATTTAGCAGAATCACAAAGTGGGATTCAACAGGGCAAGCCCAAGGTCCTAAGCTCAAAAGAACCCATGCTTGGTTTAATACTCTGTTGTCATGGTCGTAAAATTCTTAATGTTCTTTACAAAAAGCCCTGCATTTTTATTTTGCACTGAAGCCTGCAAATTGCCTAGTCAGTCCTGCCCCAAAGCATTGCCGTACTGTCTTTTTGGGTCCCCCTGGGCCAGTGACAGATCTGAAGGCCTGGTGTGGGCAGAGCACCCCACCTTTCCCTACCTCCCCCCCGACACACACACACCTGTGCTGAACCTTGCTGGTCCAGAGGGCAAGTCAAGGCTGGTCCAGGGAAGGGCACAGTTTGACAGATCTCTGGCAACTGGCACTCAGGCGACAAAGGGAGGGAAGGAAGGAGACTGTAGTTTCAGGAAGAGGGTGGAAGAGAAGTTTGTCTTCCAGAAGCTGCAGCCAGAGGATCTGGGGGAAGTGAAACAATCAGGGATCCAGGAGAGACCTCACTCAGCTGTCCCCCAAGGTTCCTGGAACCACAGCAGTGTGGCCACGGCAGGCGGAGGCAGTGTCATCATGCTCCAAACAATTTGGTTTCCTCATTTGTAAAATAAAAATATCAATCTCGCTGCAGGATGAAAATTAGAGACAAGTGGCGCACAACTCCTCCAACGCCTGCCCTAGGTGTGGACAGGAATCCCTGGGGAGGCCTCATTTTATTCCCAGTGTTGCCCTGTGAGGCAGAGATTGAGGCTCAGAGAGGACCCTTCCAAGGTCTCAGGACAGGTGAGGATCAGAGCTGTGATCTGCCAAGCCTTCTGGGCACCACTGCCCCGCCCCGGCGGGTGGTGTGGTGTGGAGCTGGGGTGGGGGTCATCCATCCACACAGGCTGCAGGGATCTGTCAGTGAGCATGATTCCAAGAGTAAATTACATCAAGGAGGTTCTTTCATGGACTATCATTTAAAGTCCCTCTTTTGGGGGGAAAAATCCTTTTTCTAAAGGGATAAGTATAATTAGAGACCATCCAGTGTCTCCCTGGAACCTGCCCCTCCTCCCCACCATCTGCCACCCAGTTTGAGACAGGACTGAGCAGAAGTTGCCATCATGTCTGGAGTGAAGGATGCTGGGATGCCTGCCAGCAACCTCGTCTCTCCCATAAACCCACCGCACTTATTGGCTTACTTTCTAATATTTTGGGGGGAATATAACTTATATACTGAAAGTGTCCAAATTAAATATGCAGCTTGATGAATTTTCACAACTAAACATACCCATGTAAATTAACATCAAAAAAAAAACAGAATGTGAGCTGGGGTTGTGACTCAAGAGGTAGCGGCTCGCCTGGCATGCGCCGGGCACTGGGTTCAATCCTCAGCACCACGTTAAAATAAAATAAAGATGCTGTATCCACTGAAAACTAGAAAATAAATATTAAAAAAAAAAAAAACAGAACGTGGGCTGGGTTGTGGCTCAGTGGTAGAGCACTTACTTGCCTCACATGTGTGAGGCACTGGATTCGAGTCTCAGCACTACATATAAATAAATGAATAAAATAAAGGTTCATCGACAATTTTTTTAAAAATTTAAAAAACAGAACATTCCCAGAGTTCCTGAAGCCCTCTGCCTACTCCCTTCCAATAACTATCCCACTTCACCACAAAAGGTGAATCAACACCATTGATAGTTTCATCTGTTTTAGATCTTTGTATAAATCGAATCAAAAGATATGGACTCTTTTGTATCTGGCCTTTTATTTCACATTATGTTACAGATAGAGCATCATCTAGGTTTTTCCATGTTGTTCACATTGCTTTGTATGAATATGCTGTAAATTACCTATTCTGAGTGTTTGAGTAATTTCTGATCACAGGGTGGTGGTGCTGGTTGATTTTCTGATAATGGGGATTGAACCCAGAAACCCTATACCACTGAGCTACAACTCCAGTTTTGGGGGGGCGGGTTGGGAGGGCAGATATTGAACTTGGGTGCACTCAACCACTAAGCCACATCTCCAGTCCTATTTTGTATTTTATTAGAGACAGGGTCATTGAGTTGCTTAGCACCTCACTAAATTGCTGAGGCTGGCTTTGACCTTGAAATCCTCCTGCCTCCACCTGCCTAGCCGCTGGGATTACAGGCATTCGCCACTGCATCTGGCTAATCATCTGGCTAACTTTTTATTTCACTATGTGACAGAGGCTGGTCTGGAACTTGCTAGGCTCCTGCTGTAGCCTCCCAATACTTACAGGTTCTTAATGTGTTAAAAATTTTGAGTAGGTAAAGGGCAGACTCTAAAAACCCTTTAAAAGCAATATTGTGCTCTGTTACTGATGGACTGGACTTTTAAACCAGGAAGGTGAAGATTTTCTTCTCTCTGAAGTTGAGGCATCATAATCAATCAGTGTGATATTTTTACCTCTAGTTGGAAGACCTAGAGAAATATGACCTTAAAAAGTCAATAGCAGGAGCTGGGTATGTAGCTCAGTGGTAGAACACTTGCCTCGCATGTGTGAGGCACTGGGTTTGATTCTCAGTGCCACATATAGATATATAGATAGTAAAGGTCCATTGATAACTAAAAAAATAAAATAAAGTCAACTGCAGAAAGATCAGTAGAGGGAAGAGAACAGGGAGAGGGAGAAAGGGAGGAAAGCGGAAGTACTGGGGATGGAATTAGAGAAAATTATATTTCCATGCTTTTATAATTATGTCAAAATGAATCCTAATGTTGTGTATAACTAAAAAGAACAAATAAAAAGGCAGGAGGAAAGTCACTTGCAAGTCCAGTCCAGTCCAGTCCAGTGACACACACCTGCAATCCCAGCAACTTGGAAGGCTGAGGCAGGAGGATCACAAACTCAAGCCCAGCCTTAGGAAGACCCTGTCTCAAATTTTTAAAAAAGGACTGGGGACTTAGCTCAGTGGTAAAGTGCCCCTGGGTTCATCCCTAGTACCAGAAAAAAAAAAAAAAAAAAAAAGCACTTTGAACAAATACTTGGGTTTTAAGGCATTGGTCTTGGTCTGCTTGGGCCGCTGTAACAAAATACCACAAACTGGGTAGTTTATAAACAACCGAAATTTAATCCTCACAGTTCTAGATGAAGACACTGGCAGATCTGGCTTCTGGTTCATAGAATGTGCCTCTTCATTGTGTTCTTATGGGGTAAAAGGGGTCCCTTTTACAAGGGGACGAATCCCATTCCTGGGAGCTCTGCCTCTATGGCCTAATCATCTCCCAAAGGCCCACCTCCCACCATTCTCACTTGGGGGTTAGGACTTCAGCATATGAATTGAGTGGCGGACACCAAGATTCTGACTGCAGCAGTATCCCACTGAATCTTCTCTTAAAATCAGTTACACTTTCAAGTAAATGTTGGAACTTTCATATTTGCAAATTCCTTTATGAAAAAGCAGAACAAAAAGAGGGTTGCATAAAATGTCCCTCACACAGAACAGGGAGGAAGACCCTTTCACCTGGTAAATGCCTGTCTTTTTTTTTTGGTGGGGGGGAGACCCAAATGTGACTTAAATGGCTAAAACCATTGTCCTGTGTTATATTGAAGTCAGTAGAGGAGGAAGCAAGGATAAGCAACATACATAACCTAGGTAAATTAGTAAGTTTCCTTCCATGAATTTCTCTGTTGCCATTAGAATAGACCTTAATATTAAAGTACTGAAAATGCCTGAGGTCTCATTTGACCCCAAAATATCACTAAAGCTTTAATAGTCACCGCTATTTTTTTTTTTTTTTTTACTTTTCACTACTAAGGCTGACAATTTTTAATTGCCAGAGAGATGCACTGAAAACAATGGTCATAAATTTTACTAGAGATACTTCTATGAAAAACTTTCTGTATGGAAGGAAGCAGAAAAGATGGTGGACATGACTAGCTGGATTATCTATGTTCAGGTCACTGCACTTCTCTGTGCTCCGTTTTCTTATCCACAAAATGGGGATGACGATGACTACCTCCCAGGGTTTTGCGTGGATTAAATAAGTTGAAATATGTGAGAAGCCCCTGAGCCCAGAGCCCAGCCTATCATACATGTTCAGTCTATAATAAGTATGAACAAGAATAACAGAAGGAGGAGGAAGATTGCATTTACAAATTAATATTTAAGTGAAAGATAATGTTGATGAGATCTCAATACAGGCACTTAATCCCAGTAAGTACTTCAAATCCTTCCACAAGAAGATTAAAAAACAAATCAGTTATAGAAAATGACTATGTCAATTCGTTTATCACTGAACTATCTCACTATCCAACCATCCACACGATAAATATTTGTGATACGTTGAATCAACAATCCAGTTGTGCTGAAAGACAACAAACAAGAAAATAAGCAACAAGGATGATCACAAGTTTGACAAATTGCAATAGGTTCTATGAAGAAAACAACGAAGGTACAACAAGAGATGATGATGCAAAGAATTTTTAGAGAACATTGCTAGGAGGGTCCTGGCAGATGACATTTAAGATGAAACTAGCAGCCCAGCATGGTGGCCCAAGCCTGTGATCCCAGAGGCTCAAGAGGCTGAGGCAGGAGGATCATGAGTTCAAGCCAGCCTCGTCAACTTAGAGAGGCCCTAAAGCAACTTAATGAAAATAAAATATGAAAAAGGGCTGGGGCTGGGGCTCAGTGGTTGAGCCCGCCCTGGGTTCAATCCCTGATACAAAAATAAACAAATAAATGAAAGATGAAATAAGGAGGCTAACCAGAGCCAGCCAAGCTAAGAATGGAGGAAAGTATCCCAAATAGATGGAATAGGATTTGAGAAAGAATTCAAGGAAACCAGTGAGTCTGGAACATGCAGATGGAGCAGAAAGAGGAGAAGGAGGAGAGGGAGAGGACAATGAGGAGTGAGAGGAGGCTGAACCCCCGGCCAGGGTTCCCATTCCACAGTCTTTGTAAGCCATGGTGAGAGGAGTGGTGTTCCCTTACCTGTGACTAGGGACCAGTGTCTACATTTTCTAAAGAAAAGAAATATAATTCCCAAGTGTTAATATCTTCAAATTAGAATATTAGGCAAAAGTACATCGTTCCTTCATTGTTCAAACTAACGTGATCTTTTGATGTAAATTAAAAAGTCTTCTTGCAAGCTTACCACCCACAGAAGGGCCTGGGCTGCTGTTTCATTTTCTCTAATTATTGATAATAATATCCAAGATCATACCATTGGGAAAGACTGGGTGAACAGCACATGAGCCCCTGGATATTTTTCTGAAACTTCTTGTGACTCTATCATTATTTTAAAATTTAAAAGTTTAAAAAACAATAACATTGAAATAGTAGATAGCCCTGCCAATTTGAGTTTAATTCATTCTATCCTGTCTTTCAACATCATCTGAGCCACCAGATGGTATTTTAAAGACTCTGAAGCTGAAAAGCTGCTCCTTCCCATAAGTTTGTTATCATTCCAGAGGGCAATATAGAAACATAGCCTCCAAAGACTGCTTCCAAATTACAGGCTATTTGCAAGCTATTCAAGACTTAGAATTTGCAAAACATCTATTTTTCTTCCATTTGAAAACTTACGTAGTGGGGGTAGTCTTTTGGAAACTTTTCCCCACAAAAAAATTGCATTGAAAGGCCTAACCTTGACCTACACTTTGTACACATTTTTGGTTCCGTTTGCATCTGGGAGTCAGTATTTTTTTTTTCTTTCATAACTATGTTTAAAAACACAAGTGTGGAGTTGTGTTAACAAACATGTATTTAGGCAGTCTGGGTTTGCAATCAACAGAGGGGAAAAGCAATCTCTTAACTTTGAAATTTTGCTAAAAAATTATTGAAAAATAATGTCATCTTTTTGGTTGGGGCTACTAATGGGTTCTTCCCAAGAGGCTTTTAGAGTCCCTCAATGATGCCTCCACTTCATTAGCTTCCCCCACAAAAAAGATTCTGAGCACTATTCATGTACTAGGCACTGAACTAGCCACTGGGAGCGGCAACTAGGCCAGGAGACCACATCCCCATGTCCAGCCAATGTCTTTCAGGACAGGGTTGGATCTTCTAATAGTCTAACAGCAACAGATCAGACTACCAAAATTCACAGACACAGTTATGGAAACGAGTATTCTAACGTGTACAATTAACATGGGATTGACCCCTCACTCCCTTACCAGGGATCAAAGTACTTAAGTTCCCAGCCCAAATATCCAACTGAATATGCAAGTACAAGGAAGTGTCTAAAAGAGGGAACCCAAGAGCCCAGCTGCCTGGGTTTGATTCCCAGCTCTCTCATTTATTATCTATGTGACCTTGGATAAATTCATTAACCTCTCTGTGCCAGTTCTATCATCTGCAAAATCCAGGCAATAATAGTAACCTATATCATTGATTATTGTGACAAATAAATGAGATAATACGTGGTAGAGGACTCAGCACAATATTCTCTACCATTGGTCTCTAAGTGCTTAGAAAGTATTCCCTAGTATTAATCAGTTGAATTCACCAGAAGGCTGTTTGTGAGCTTAGCTCAGGAATATCATTGAAATATCCCTTATCCCTCACACCAATAAACACTGTCTGGTCACCAGGCTGTTCTTGCATTCCACAGCCTATATTCCCCTCCTCAGCATCAAGCTGGAGAAGTTTGGCCCATCCATTTTGCTTTTATAAACCTCTTTTTCCGTGTGAACCGCCTCTTCTCTGTTGGCCTGTTATGGGTTTGTTTGTTTGTTTTTCCCCCCATTTAAAGTGCAGTGTCTTCCCACAGTCCTCGTAGATATTATATCTCCGCCCCATCCTGATCCAGTTTGGTGTTGATTCAATTAGAACCACTCTCGAGCTCTGGCCGAGGCACCCAAGGTCAGAGCCCATGTGCACAAATCACATTACCTTCCCTGTGAGTCACAACCCATCATTTCATATTTGTGTCAGCAAGATTTTTCAATAAAAGCAGCACACGCAATTTATAGTGGTATAGTTCCAGCTTTCTTTCTTTCTTTCTTTCTTTTAGTTTCCATTACTTCCATTACTCTCACAATGGAAACCATATATGTTTGCATAGTGTTTTACATAACAGGTAACCACGCTGATAGCTCCTTGCAGACTTCTTTTATCTCAGTTTTATTGTTTAGCTGAAAGCCAACTACTTCTTTTCTGGCCATCGTGCTTTTGGATAACTGGATTTGGAAATCTGGCCTGAGCATAAAACTATTGACTTGACATTTCCACTTTGATTTCCAAAAGCTCCTTACATTCAAAAATGTCCAAGATAAAACTCTATGCTCCAAACTAGATCTTCCTCCAGGATATCCTCATCTGAATAATGGCACCTCTATCCGTGCATAGAGAGCTAGTGGTCATTCTTAATACCTTCTCTCTTTTGCCTTCTGTATACAACCCTTTTCCAAACTTTGAGTTCCTGAACATCCTCTGAATCCATCCACATCAATGCCTCAGGCTAGTTCAAACCAGCCTGGTTCTGAGCCAGATGATAACAATACCTTCCTGACTAGTCTCCTGGCCCTCCTTCCTGTCATTCTCCAATCTCTCACCAGGAAGTGTAACCGTGGCCCCCTTCACCTTTTGAAAACAGCCCTCACAGCTTATTTTAAAAGGCACATGTTTTTCTTTTCCTCTTCTCCCTCTCCCTCTCCCCAGGGGTTGGGAAATAAGATTATCTTTTCCCATCCTAGGCCCAGTTATCTGTCCTTGAACAGAAACATACCACAGGAAGGAGATGTCACCAGAAGATCTAGGAAGCAACCATCTCCCAAACTAACAAGTAAATTTCAACACACCATCAGAGCACACCTAGGACCCTCCATCAGGGCACACCTGGAATGCAGCCTTTGAAGAGCTTCTTTAAAAACCCTCTGTTTTCCCTGATGGGCAGAACCACAGCCTCTGGGACTGGAGTCCCCTGTGCTTCTCCTTTACTAGCAAAGCAATGAACCTTCTGTTTCCTTTTTCTGAAAACCTTGTCCTCCTTATTAAATGGGCATTAGAGACAAGGACCAAGCTTCTGGTTGTATACAGAAGGTTCTGTTTCCCAGATTGTGGAGGTGTGGCTTCTGAGTTTGTTGCACATGGAATCGCCAGGTGCCCTTGCTAGTACACAGCATCCACCTTGTGGGGATTTTATTCACTGGGTTTTGAGAGAGATTCCAGAATCTATTTAATAAGCACCCTAACGACTTGGGAAAATGAAGCAGGAGAATCACATTCTAGGTCAGCCTGGGCAACATAATGAGAACCTGTCTCAAAATTAAAAGAGGAAGACAGGAGGAGGAGGACAAGAGGGAGGAAGAAGATTCCTAAAGTGATTCTAATGCCACTAATCTGTAAAGTAGCATAGGAGTGTCACTGGCTACAGCTCCTCAGGACCATTCCTGGCCCATTTTAGAGGTGGCCAAAGTAATAATCTGATAAACTGTGCCCCCACTATGTGCCAGGCTCTTCAAGAACTTTTAGGGAACTAGTGATACACTAATGCGTAAAATGGACAAAAATATGTATATACACTTTTCTTCATGGAGATTACATTCTCAAGGTAAAAAAACAAAAATAAATAAAATATATGAAATGCAATAAGTGCTATGGAGAAAAATAAGGTAAGTTGAAGGATGAAGGGTAGAGCTGTGGAGGGAGAGATAGGTTGCAGTTTAAAATTGGGTGGCCAGGGAAGACATCACTGGGAAGGGGGCAACAGAGTAAAGATTCAAAAAAGAAGAAGCAAAGCCAGCTGTAGGGACGCACACACATCATCCCAGCTACTCTAGAGGCTGAGCAGGAGGATTGCAAGTTCCAGGCCAGCCTCAGCAACTTAGCAAGACCCTGTCTCAAAATACAATAAAAAGAGCTGAGGATGTGGCTCAGTGGTAGAGTGGGCCTGGGTTTGATCCCCAGTACCAGGAAGAGAGAAGGAGGGGAAGGTGCAGAGAGAAAGAGGAAAGTGAGCCATGCAAAGGGAAAAAAAAAGGCTTACCTCCATGAGCTCTAATAGAAGGAAACACACTTTGCCCTTCTGGCATTCTCCAAAAGAAAATATCTATTCTGCAGTTCTCATGTTAATCCTCAATTCAAAACTGGACAAGATGTTCCCAATAAAATGTGATATTTCTCACCTTGTTGTCATTGCTCAAGTCTTCCCTTTTTCTGAAAACCTGCTCTGGACCCTTCAGCTTGGAAGCTTTGCTAACTCACCTCTCCTATGCTCCACCATGTCTGGATGAACTTCTACTATGGGTATCTAGGATACAGCATTAGATTTTCTGGTTGTCTCCTCCATCACCAAGACCAGACTTCAGGTTGTTTCTTTACCTTATCCCTTATAATATCCTTAGTACACAGCAAAGTATTGGGCCAGAGTAGATTCTTAAGTGTTAAATGCAGAAAAGAATGGGGAAAGAAAGAAAGAAGAATGGAAGTGGGGGGGGGGTGGAGAAGGGAGATCTAATTTAGCATTAATGCAAAGGTAGCTAGCACAGAGTAGTAAATCTGTAAACCAGGCCTCCTGCTGGCCAGTCCTGAAGGAAGTGACACCCTCAGTCTTCAACAATCTTTCTACAGTCCCTGTGGAATGGCCTGCAGGTGCAGGAGAGGGATCATAAGATAAGGTAGTGATAACCGTAATCTCCATGAGCAGGTCTCTCTTGGGCCCAGCCACATTGTCCTTCCCTCTCCTGTTTTTACTGACTGGTCTCTTGCTTTTCTTAGCAGGGATAGGGAGAGATCCAGGCCTTCAGAGCCTCCATAATCTCTTCAGGAGCTCAGAGAATCTTCAACAAAACCCTACTCAGAGCAAAGGAAACAAGGACAGAAACAAGAGAATCTTCTTAGGGAGTTTGGGGAAGGTAGCTGGACTCGGAATTGGATCCAAGAGAGATGTAAAATTAAAAGGTTTCTAAGACAGACATGTCTTTTGAGTTGGCCACCAACAGACTTGGGGATGCTCAGCCCCCTGGTGCTGCTATAGTAGGGTTTTTCAGGTCCACTTATCATCCAGGGCCACCATGTTGCATATCTCCAAGGGTGCCAGTCCTCCTTTGTTGCAAGCAGGAGATTTCTTTTACTGGGTCACCAGACCTGAAAGGTCCGTATGTCCACAGGATTTCTTATGCATTGCACAGAGACCCTTTCCTTCATCCTACCTCCTACATTTCCCACATTCCCAAGAAAAACCTTCCTTTCGTTGGGTTTTTCACCACCTGAAGAAGAAAATGTTAACTGCAGGGAGAGAGGATGAGGTACAGGTTCTTAGGTTCAGGGAGAAAAGACATGAAAAAGGGGTCTAGTTTGAGCTGCAGGCAGGGCCTCTGAGTCTGAGAGCTCTAAAGAAACTCGACACCAAGGCCAGGTCCAGGCCAGGATGGGGGGGAGGGAGTAAACCATCTTCCCAGAGCAGGAAGTAAGGGAGAAAGAGTGAGCTAGCTGGGGAAGCACTTTGTTTTCTTTGGCCTCCTCCAGCCCTGGAGGGAACTGGGAGAGAGGGAGAGAGGCTGGAGGGAGGAGAGATCCGGCTTTTGTGTCCTACCCTCTGCCAGGAGATAGAGACTTAAGGAGGATAGGGGGCCTGAAGGGGACACCCTGGCCAGGCCAAGGTTTCTTCCTGCTGCTCCCAAAGGGAGCTGGGGACAAAAAGTCCTGGAATCAGAGGCCAGTCTAGTGAGAACGTGGAGTGTAAATGGTGGGAGGGATGATGTGTTAGTCATGGAAGGAGTGGAATTAGCTGAAAAGCAGAATTCAAACACTCTAGGCAACTCCAGTGAGGTCCCTACCTTCCCTGAAGCCTTGCTCTCCTGCTCGAGGGTACACCATTTTCTCCACCAGAATAAGACCTGATGGTTGGGGGCTGGGATGGAGGGCATTACCCTGGGAAAAGCTCCAGGCTTAGGCAGACAGACAAGGGTTTCCCTTCAGGAAGTTGGACCTTGAGCAACCCAACGTGTCTCCTGAGTTTAGGCTTGAATTTACCAAGATGTAGTTGTTCTATTCCTAAGAGAAGGGACTTTCTGAAGGGCAACTCTCTTCCTAAGCCAAATTCTCTCCCAGTGACTTCCATCCCAAATGTCATTCTAACCCTGAACTCAATCCCATCACTCATCTCTCACAGGAATCCCAAACCAGTCTCAACCCTAACTCTTCAAAATTGCTGAATTCAACCCCATGCCTTTATCTGCATCAAATGCTGAACTTTACTACTGCACCAACTCCAGATTCTTACACCAACCTAAGGTGGAAAACTGATCTACATACAGGTGTCGTTGAGGAAAGAAATTTCACAAAAATGAAGAGTTAGCTGGGTGCAATATTGCATTCCTGTAATCCTAGAGCCTTGGGAGGTTAAAGCAGGAGGATTTCAAGTTCAAGGCCAGCCTCAGCAATGTAGCCAGACCCAGTTTCAAAATAAACAATAAAAAGGGCTGGAGAGAGACTGGGGTTGTAGCTCAGTGGTAGAGCGCTCACCGAGCACGTGTGAGGCACCAAATTTGATCCTCAGCACCACATAAAAATAAATAAACAAAATAAAGATATTATGTCTATGAACAACTAAAAAAAATTTTTGAAAAAGGTGGGGTGCTGGAGATGTAGCTCAGTGGTAAAGCATGTGCCTAATATATGGGAGACCCTGGGCTCAATCCTTAACAGCAACAGAAGGAGGAAGAGGAGGAAGAAAAGGAGACAATAACAAAGAAGATGAAGAAGAAGAGGGAAGAAGAACAAGGAGAAGAGTTAACATGTATTGAGTAGTTATGAGGCTTTAGGCACCCAAATAGGCTTTTCTGGTATTCTGTCAGAGTTATATCATGCCAACCCATGAATTAGGCATGACTATAATCACCATTTCAGAGATGAGTAAACCAAGTTTTCAAAAAGAAGGTCGGATACTCTGGTAAGGCGTCCCCAGCCTCGGATAGGACTAATGGAAGCATGCATTCCCACCTGCAGTATCTGCAGAGTGAGGGTCAGGTCTAAGCTGGACATCTTCTATCTACATGGGGAACATTGTGCTGCTCTAGAAGCCAAACCAAGCCCTGTCAGATGAGATCCAGATGGGGCCTCTGCTCAATGATCAAGTGAGAGTTGGCCCTGAGGCCTTGGAGCCTGGAAATATATAGCAGAGGGACACAATTACAGTGTAGGTGGGAAGGATCGGATCCAGGAAAATGACTCCAAGCCTGATTAACCCTCAGGTCCACAAAATTACTGAGAAGCCCACAACTTCAGCCCTGACCCCACCACTTTGGGGGTATTTTTTCTGATCAGCCAACCCAAACTGCGCCCAGATATTATTCTGATCCATCCCAGGGATTATGCAAAAAGGCATTCTAAGTGATAAGGTCCCAGAACCTTCTAGAACATGGTGAGGGGCTACCTCCATCACAACAGGAATCTTAACACAGTGGTTTAACCCACAAACATCTACAGAGGGGCTTGTTCATACACTCACACAGTGTTCCAGTCAGGATTTCTCCTATTTCTTCTCTCTACCCCAAACATGATGATTCTCCAGGATGTAAAGGGAAGCCAGTAGGAGGTCTACATCCTTCATCCTAGAGGATCTCACCTAGGGGGACACTGGCCTGCAAAGATGCATAGACATTAGCACGTCTGGGCCCGACAAGAGGAAAGTCACCTACTCCCTGAAGTCCTCTATTTCTTCCTAGGTCAGGCTTTGTGTTAGGGACTTCATGGCCAGGGATCTGTCCAACAAAAGGACCACATTAAGAAATGCTCAGCACACCCCACTCCTACGACTCTCCATCAATCTTTAAAAATTGACCTAGCCAGGTATCCCTGTCCACAAAAAAGCCTGGTCAGAGGCCAAGTGGGAGACCCAGCCTATGGCCTAAGGATGCTGTGGCTTAAAAGTCAGCAGAAGTCCCCTCTGGAACTCCTAGCACTGGAAGCACTGAACACCCTGGCCTTGCACCCCTCAGCCTCAGTGGTGCACATTGATATTACTCTGAGCCTTTCCCAAACCCATCTGGAGACCCCCAACATAGCCTAAGAGTGACTTCCTGAAGCCACCTGTGTCCAGTCCCATCTCATTCTTCCTCCTCCCACCTCCCACATTCATCTTCCTCTCACATCTAACCTCAGTGTTCTTCCACCGTTGTCCCCACTTGTCACATGGGAGCCCTCACCTGGAGTCAGTAATGACAATAAGTATAATTATCTCCTGGAGGAGGAGGGGCAAATGGCATTCACAGAGTAGGACCAGGAAGGGGAGAGAGCCTGGGGAGGAAGATGTGAGGGCTCAGATGAGATGGGCCCCCAGATGTCTCTGTCTGGAACTTGGAAGCCAAGAACCCATGACTGCAGAGAGTTGGGGGTCTGGTTCTCCCAGCCCTCCCCTAGAAACTGACAGCTCCTGGAGCTGAAGACCCACCATCCACAGACCCCCTCCAGATTTCGACAGATGCAGATAAAAGAATATAAATAATCAGCTTGGAGAGGGGCGGATGCAGATGTGGCCATCAGAGCCCCAGATGTGGCTCAGGCCCGGCCGCTGCTAGGGCTGCTATGGCTGTGAACAGGAATGCACACCCAGATGGAGCCATAGGAAGAGACAGAGCTGCTTCTGGTCTCCAAGAGGGGCACAGCTCTGGGGAAGAAAGAGATCTAGTGTCTAACTTCACCAAAAATGCTCAGCCTGCTTTTTCCTTGGGAAAATAGATCCCTACAAATGCATATTCCACCATCACGCACCCCAAACCTCCTCACTTCATTCTATTTTCTCCTCCAACTCCTGATTGTAACCTCAGTTTCACAAGGACCTTTCTCCTTGGGCACCTCCTGCCACTGAAGGGAGAGCAGCAACAGCTATCTCTGTCTCTGGGATGGGGAGGGACATGTCAGTTTCAGCCTGGCCGGTCAGCCTCTGTCCTAAGCCTCACTAATAATACCCAGCATTCCAGGCACCACAAAGATGAAGGGGCCCACGGCCCTGCTCAGGAGCCCCTGCACATAAACACCCCCAATGATAAAGCTGCCTACACTGTCACTCATCAGGCACATTCACTTCCCACTTTGTTTTCAATTTTCATCTCGGGAGAAGTTTGCAAATTGCTAACAGCAGGAACTTTCCAGAAGTTGTGGAAGATAATCAGTGCCTTCTTGGTCTTGCCACTTTCCGACAGAGCTCTCCCAGGGAGTGTCTTGCCAGGGAGCAGAGGAGACTGAAGGTTGGCAGAGCCTAGAGTGGGAAGAAGTCATTCAGGATGACCTTGCCCAGCCCCCAGCCGTAGGTGAGCTTGGCCTGTCCCCAGCCTGTTTGTGAAAACACAGAAGCCAGCCCACACTTTGCTATTCCAGGAGGATTAGCTATCTCAACATAGAACGTCTGCCCTGGGCAGGAAGTTCTTTAAATATAGCCTGAACCCCTCCCATTGCAGAACCAGCTACATCCTTTGGAAGGACCTAAGGAGAGGAGACTAGAGAAAGACAGCTGTCACTGTCATCCACTGAGGAGCCACAGCGATGAGATGGCCAAGGCCCCCAGCCTGCAATTCTCTTCTGCCTGCCCCACAGACTTGTTCATATGCAGAAATCTCTGGGATCAACCAGCCTTTGGGTGGAAATACCAGGACTCTCCGTGTCAACCTGTCTCTTCTATGGGATTTCTAAGGACAGCTTACTGCATTTACCACAGGAAACAAAAACCTATTTTAGGAAAATTAACACCCTTCCCCCACCCTAGTTTTCTCCCAAAAGCCAAACATTTCTGGAGCACCTGCTCTACGCTTCATGTACTCTCTTACATCTAATTTCACCTCGACAGCCCTACAAATGCAGAAATGCCACCAGTATATGCAACATGAGGAAACAGCCTCAGAGAGGGCAAAAAATTTACCTGAGGTCACCCAGCTACCAGATGACAGCACCATGACTGAACCCAGGTCTAATCAGCAACCTGTGCCTTCTCCTCCCAGGACAGGTATGCAAGAGGGCTGGACCTTGAGGGTCACTGGGTGGCAGAGGAGCCCATGCATCACTGCTCTCAGGTCCTCACAGTCTCACCTTCCTGACAAGTAAGCACCTGAGCTCAGAGCTGGACTCACCTTCCCGCAGCCCAAGCCCAGGGGTCCCAGCAGCCAAGCAAGGCTGAGGAGCAGCCAGAAACATTGCTCCCCATCCTCCGTCAAAGGAAAATTAATTGTTTTTAGAATTACAGATTTAGAGGGATTATTCATGTCCAGTAGATTTAAATCAAGGCAGACTCCCAGGAAGAAGGAGATCACAGACAGTTTTACAAAGACGTGAAATTCTTTGGGGCAGAAAGAAGGAAGAAGGAAATCCCAGAGCAGAGAACAGAGCAGATCAAGGCAAGAGAAGTGGGCCCACCATAGTGTGGAGGAGGTAGGGGGTCGGGGCGCACACCATGTGGGGTTCCACCGGCCATCTGCAGTTCTCCCAGAATCTGGATCCCAGAGGGGGCTGCAGCAGCCCTCTTCCTGCGGTCTACTCCACATTCCTCACATTCTTTACGCTCAATTAAGGAGAAATAATCAGGGGAGCAAGCAAGGCCGCAGCAGGCCGGCCATGCCCCAGGCTGCCAGGATCACATGTGTAGGCCCCTCGGGCAAGCGGAGGAGAGCTCAGACCACAGGGTCAGCAGGGAGGAGGAAAGCAAGCAAGCAGGACAAGTGTCCCTCCACTCTTTACAGAGACCCAGGCAACAAAAGGAAGGAGGCTGGAGGGACCTGCAAGGAAAAGTCACTGAAAGGACAAGGTCAGAGCTAGCCGGCCTCAGCTGTCCACTTCTTAACCACGCTATTGCTTCGCCACAAGCTCCGTCCAGCAGCATCATAGACTGCCCAGGATGCTTTGAATGTGATTCACCTTCGTCAGTTAGTGTGTCATAGGGATAGCGCCTCTCTGTGGTCTTCAGAACATGCTGTCTGTCCTCTGTGGGCAGGGGAACACCATTCTTGACCTCAGTGGAGTATGCATGCTATTTCCCCCTCTCAGACCAAATAGGTCAAGCTTCTGCCCAAGACTGCCTCCCCTTCCCAGAAGCCTCTCTGGACATCCCAGCAGACCCAGAATCTCTTTCTCAGTTCCTCCTTCTTCTGCTACGTGTAACCAGTTCAGTTCCTCTCTTGCTGTTTTGTGATTTTAGGTGTGTATTTCTGTATCTCCAGCAGAATAAATAAGAACTCAGTGAAGAATCATTATTATTTATTGAGCATGTTCTATGTGCCAGGCCCTGTGTTAGCATTTGATAGATGACTTCATTTAATCCTGTTAGCACCCCAGAGGCCATTATTATCCCCACCTTCTCCCGAAGGAAGTTGAGACTCAGATAGATTAAGTGATTGGGTCCACAGTGACCCGGCTAGTAAATCTTCCTTGATTTACTTAAAGGGGCACTCGAACACAGAATAGGTAAAATGCCAAAGCCCATGCTATTAATCTAACGCAGAGTTTAAGGATAGGGTTTGTGTCAGTCAGCTTTTCATCACTGTTACCAAATTACCTGGCAAGAACAGCTAGAAGGAGGAAAGATTTATTTTGGCTCACAGTTTCAGAGGTCTCTGTTCATGGTAGGCTGACTCCATTGCCCTGGGACTAGATGACCCAGAGCATCATAGTGAAAGGCTATGCCCCAGTGACCTGCCCAGAACACACACCCCAGTGACCTTCTTCCTCCAGTTAAGCCCCATATCCTGGTAGTCCACTCAGCCATAAATGGATTAATTCACTGATGAGATCACAGTCCTCCATGATCCATTTGCTTACCAAAAGTCCCACCTCTGAACATAGGAAACTTTAAGGGACATTCCAGAGGGTCTGTCCGTATTTAGCCTTGCTTATCACCCCATAGCAAAGACGAGGTGCTTAACACAGGATGGATGTATGGATGGACAGACGGACAGGTAAACAGACAAATACAAGGATGATGTGGGTTCTACAGAGTTTTAGCAATGGAATTGGGCCCCACAAAAACTCTTTTCTCATCTTTCTTATAACCAATAGGTCAAATGTATGAGTTGACTTGTTAGACCGAAGACACATTCTGTGCTCTGTGTTGGTTCATTGATCATGACACTAGTCTGTGGCCTCTTTGGGGCTTGACCATATGGCGGTCTCAGTTGATAGCCACCTTGGCTTTTCTGAATGTGGTCAGAAACAGGAGCCAGTTTACAATCATTGTGGGAATCAGTCTGGGCCCAGGTTAAAGGATCAGTCTGCAGCTAGTGGATGTCACAGGAAGAGAACACATCTCCAGCAAGCTGACTTGCTGCTGAATAGCATAAGCATAGCTCTCGAGTGGAGTCCCTGGTTTCTGGCCATTTGGAAATGCACAGAAGATGTGTATGAGCATAACCGGGTGGTGTGTGGGACAGGGCAGGCCGGAGCACCCTGGGAATGGGGGCAAGGAGCTGGACCTACCAAGCGTGAAGCATGTGTGCTGAGTCCTACTTTCGTGAGACTGCACAATGTGGTACAAGTGTGTGCTGTGTGTTGGGGCGACCGGGGCCGGGTAGGGTGTGGGAGAGACAAGCACACACCTGTAATAACATTGGCTTCAGACGCTGGGAGAGAAGAAATTCCCCCAACTGTTTTATCAGAGCCGAAGTTACCAAATTATGTTGTTGTTTTAAATTTGAGCTTCTCTGCCTGCAAATGGGGGGATCTCAGGTTCACGAGCTTAATGCTTGGCTAGGCCTGGAGCTCCACTTCCCAACCCAACCAGGGCTCCCAGAGCTCCCAGGCCTGAGGAACAAAAGTCTTCTCTCTCAGGGCTTTGAAGTGGAAACACTAACTGCTCCCTTTAATTAGAAAGAAACCCCTTATTGTTCCTGCTTTATTACTGATGGATGAAGACGTAGCAGGGGGGAGATTGTGAAGAGCAGGGGTGCAGTGGGGGGAGGTGAGGTGGGGGCCAGAAATCTCTGTTTAGAATAGAGAATCTCCACACTCCTCCATGCACCAAACCAAACCTCTTTGTTCATCCAACCAACAAAGACTTCACTGGGCACCCAGCCTTTGATTAGGCATTTCTAGGGAAGAGAGAAGACACTCCCAGTCTGCAAAATGTTTATCATCTGGGTAAGAGAGGTAGGGCGGGGGGCGGGGGGGTGAGAAATAAAAACTAATTGATACAAAATTAGTCATGTCAACATAAGCAGTAAAAATTTAGGATAAACTGGACATGGTGGTACACCATCCCAGCTATTTGGAAGGCTGAGGCAGGAGAAATGAAAGTTGGAAATCAGCCTGGACAATATAGCAGACATGGTCTCAAAATTTTAAAAATAAATGAAAAGGGCTGGGGAGGTAGATCAGTAGTGGAGTACTTGCCTAGCATGTGCAAGGCCCTGGTTCCACCCTCCCCCAACATAAAAAAGAAAAAAACTTAAGTTAAAGTGAAAGACAGCCCCCCAAGGCAAAACCTCCTAGGAAAACTCTGGGGACGGTGGCTAGGGACTTGAGCTGAAAGGTGCATTCCAGAAAGAACTAGCAGAGAGATTGGGGGAGGGTGTTTCCACGCCACACTGGATAAATGGCCAGAAGTAGGAACGGACTGAGCTTCTTTGGAAAACAATTAGAATATGGGCCTGGTTTTGAGGAGGAAACCAAGTGGGTGAGAGGAATTAGAGAAAATCCAGTTTAAAGAACAGGTAGAACTGAAGCACAGCAGGCTTTGAAGGCATCCAGGGAGAAGGGTCTTGATGAGACCCCTGAGGGACCACCAGGCCTTATAGAGTGAGGGAGTGACCCAATAAGAGGTGGCCCTTGGGGAGAGTCAGCTGGCAGCCCCAGGGCAGGAGACATGAGGCAAAGAGACTTCAGGGAGCTCCCACAGAAGCTAAGATAATGACGGCTCAGACGAAGGTGACAGGTGATGGCACTGAGACCAGGAACATAAGGTGAGTCTGGGCTAAATTTCAAAGGAGGAAGAGAGACATGTTGACAGAATAGCTATGAGGGGATAAAGGAGCGGGAAGAGTCAGAACGCCTCCAAGATCTCTAGTCTGGGAGACGTCGAGGGTGGCAGAACTCGAAAGGAGTGGAAGTTGCCCTCCAGGGGGAGTGGGGGGACCAGAGGAGTTAATTAAAGTCCCCAAAATCTTCACTGCCCTTTCCAGAGTCAAAAGAGACCCTGAACCCAGTATTGGAGGAAGAGCAACTCCGGGGTAGGAAGGTCCTATTCTCCAAGGCCCAGAATACCATTCATGAAAGCAACCTTTGTACAATCTTTCTTTCATGCACTTCAAAGTGATTCACACCTGTGCCTCATTTGATCCTCAAAATAACCAGAGCAGGTGTCATTATCCCATTTTGTAGATAAAAAAAAACTGAGACCCAAGAAGGCCAAACAATTTGCTCAATGTCCCACAGCTAGTTTAGGGTAGAACTGGGAGCAGAAGCCTTCTCTAACTTGCAGCTCATAACCCCTGCCAGTGCCTGTCGGCAGTCCAGGGAAGAGGAGGGGCCCGGGGAAGCAAGTGCCCTGAGTCACTGGGGGCAAGGAGTCTGGGGCTCAGAGAAAGGGTCCAACCCCAGACTTCCACCACACCCTCAGTCTACTCCTCACACTCGCATAGGGCGTAAGTCGGGAGCCCGGGGCTGGAAACGCCAAGTCTAATCAAACCTCACAAGCCCACAGATGGTTTGAATCAAAGTGCTACCTTGATAGGAATAATGAGGAGTCCTGAAGACAGTCTTCTGCCAGCTCCGTCCGTCTGGACAGAAAACCCACATCTTCCAGGAGGGTTTTCCTGTCCAGGGTCCCACACCCTCCAAGCCAGGCAAATCCTTTATGAGGAAATTCCCTGGCCTCACCTTACACCTGCCTCCGGTCCTCCACCAGCGGAACCACCCACAGATTTGCCAAAAATCTCTGGACTCAGGTTATGATTTGACAAAATGACTTCTTAGAACTTTCTTGAGGCCAAAAATGGCTCCTAGGGAGACTAAGTAACAATGGGCAACAGGCAGGGGAGTGGGCTGGGGGTCAACACAGTGGGGTAGATGGACCTGGGTACAGACAAATGAAGACCAGACAACTGCTTCTTAGCAGAAAGAGTGTCCCCAATGTTCATCACTCAACATGATAAATGTCATCATGACATTTCTTTTCATGGGACACCTAATCCAGGGTGCCTAAATCCCATGAAGACTGGGATTAGTAAATCTATGAGGTCAGAGTCCTAGAAACAGAACCAGACCTGTTACTGCGGGAGCCCAATGAAGCCAGGCCCCCCAGAAGAGCAGCAGTGGCCCTTCTGCAGAACAGCTCCAGCCCCTGGTTCGCAGTAACCCTCCTCCCCCAAACGCAACCCTTAGGACAGGAACCTGCTTTAATGAAAATTTGGCCCTGCCCAGCCCCCTTGCCTTGCAAAGCTTGTTTTGAAGATTAAAAAACAATGAAGTTAATTTTTAAAAACCTTTCATTGAGTTCCATGAGACCTCTATTAATTTTATTGTTTCAATAAAGCATTGATTTAATTGTCTCCAGAAGGGCCCTGCTAAAAGCACAGATGTTACCTGAGTTGGAATAGAGGGAGCCGGGTTTTTTTCCACCCTTTCCCGTTAGCACATTAGCAGGATTCTGTTATTGGATTAACTGATTGTCACCTTAAAAGTCACCAAGTAAAGAAAGCCCTCAGGGAATGAGACACAAGGCAGGTAAATTTGGAGAAGGGCAGATCCCAGTTACAGGAAGCAATAAGCCAGACTCGGGATAAAAAGACTGCGTTTGGTTAAGACAGGACAGGATTTTTTTTTTTCCTTGCTAGTGAGGAAACACTTGGTTATTTAGCCTCTGACATGCAACTGTTGCCACTGAAAAGTATCAGAAGACGGGTGCATTACTAGATGTTCGGTGCCCAAATCATAGGAGGGGAAGGGTTTGGATGAGTGGTGAAGATGTCTATAATGTTATGTTTCCATTGCTGAAATCCTACCAAATGTGGTAGCTGCTTGGAGCTTGAAGTGCACAGTAATGAACCAAGAACCCTACTCTCCTGCTCTTGATACAGGGAGACTGATGACAGAAAAGTAAAAAAATGTGACGGATATAACAAGATAATTTCAGAAAACCAAGTGTTCTGAGGACATAAAACAGTGATGTGACAGACAGTGGCCAGAGAAGGCCTGTCTGATGAAGTGAATTTTGAAACTGAATATTCAAGAGGCAGCCAGCCACAGAAATGCCTGAGGCCTTGGATGTTATCTACAGGAGAGGGAAGAGCAAATGCAAAGATCCTGGGGCTCCATTGTGAAAGGAACATTATCAAACTGTTGAGCCATCAGAGAGGAGACCTCAGAGTCCTCTTTCTTCAAGATTATTTCAAGAAATGCCACTAGGAAATACCTCCATCATTCGTCTTTGCGTTCCTGGTTATTTGCTTGGTATCGGGTAAAGTAGATGATCAATAAATAGCGTTGAGTCAGGGGAAGGAAATGAGAGGGATGGGGAAAATGAACACACAAGGAGACTTAATTGAATCAGATTGTTATTTATTTACTACTACTGAGCTACATCTTTAGACCTTTTTTTTTTTTTT
Source organism: Ictidomys tridecemlineatus (assembly GCF_052094955.1). Taxonomy (NCBI): domain Eukaryota; kingdom Metazoa; phylum Chordata; class Mammalia; order Rodentia; family Sciuridae; genus Ictidomys; species Ictidomys tridecemlineatus. Next base: position 88,195,298 of record NC_135488.1, on the reverse strand, counting down.
TTTCTGAGACAGGGTCTCGATAAGTTTGCCCAACAAACTTGAGGTTGGTCTCAACAATCCTCCTGCCTCAGACTCCTGAATGTCAGAGATTACAGGTATGCACCACCATGCCCAGCTCAGATTATTTTTTAATTTGACAAGCAACTAAAGCAGAAAGAGAGTCACCATAGTGGCACACACCTGTAATCTCATTTACTCAGGAGGCTGAGACAGGAGGATCCCAAGTTGGAGGTTAACCCAGGCAACTTAAGGAGACCCAGTCACAAGATAAAAATAAGAAGGGTTGGGGATGGAGTTCAGTGGTGAAGAACTCCTGGGTTTAATCCCCAGTACTGAGAAAAGAAAAGAACAGAAAAAAAAAATAAAACAAACTAAAAAGTCTAGTCTCTCCAATAGGTTATCTGTTAAGCTAGCTGGGGAAGCAGGACTAAGGATGGGAGGCTGGCTTTAGAAGAGGTAAGAATGGGTGTCATCAGGCAGGGGTAGAACAGAGCTTGTTCCAACATTTCTGAAGCAACCAGCCAGGCTGCACAGAGGAGTCAGGAAGTACTCGTGTGTATAAGAACACAAGAGGTACGTTGCGACTGACTTGAAATGCCAGGCTAAATTATCCTCCAAATGACGGGGAATCATCAAAGATTTTTGAACAGGAAAATGATGTGTTGGAAGCCGTGTTCTTGGCAGATGGATCTGGAGCCCATGCACGCTTTGAGGTGGGAGAACACTGAAGAGACCCAATCAACAGAGCAGATGTGGGAGGAAGAACCTAGACTGAGGCGGTGAGGGAAAGAAGGAACAAGTCCAAGAGGTGTTTTTAAAAAGCACAGGACTTGGATTTGAGTTTGGAAACATCAAAGAGGCTCTGGGGTGTCTAACCTTGAAGCCCAGCGGAAATGACAGAACCCAAGGAAAACTGGCAGAGCAGGGGATGACGGGAGCCCAGGCATCTGAGGGATCCTTTATACTCTTGCACAGGTCATGAGGGTTACCCCAAGGATGGGGCTGGAGGGGCAGGCAAGGTGGCTCTCACATCTTACTATAGATAATCTCTTTTAATGGAGGGATTTTGTATAATTTTGACTTCCTTTTTTCTGCTTTTTTGGGAATTTTTCAAATAATTATTTTAATTCCACACAGACTCCCAGAGTCCTATGAACCCTTTGTAAACCTTCAGTCTATCCCCCCTGGGAAAGGAGGGGGAGGATGATATGATTACAGGACCTTCTGGGATCCCTGAAAAACACCTCTAGGAGTTCAGTTCTCCTGCTGAGTCGATGGTTTTTCCCAACTGGGTAAAAGAGGGGAGGGGTCTAGTCAATGTGTAATCTTGTCCCTATCTTCCTTTCTTCCCCCAACCCCTCCCCACCACCCACCCCAGGAGGGCCCACCTGTAAGCCTTAAAGGCTCCAACATCATCACACACTTATCTGTTAACCAAGACTGAAATGTCAGGCTTGGAAAGACGGCCCCTGAGACTTTTGTTGCTGAAATTAGTCCAGCCCATGAACTAAAATACTGGACAGAATAGGGAAGAGCACAGACTCTGCAGTCAGAGGCAGCTACGCCCAAGTTCAAGCTCTGCCTCCTCATAGCTGTCTTTGGGCACCTTACCTAACCTCTCTTATGTCAATTTTCTCATCATGAAAATTGGAGATAATAATAGCATTTATCTCCTACAGTTGTTAAGTGGATTAAATGATAATGGAAGGCATTTAATAAGTATGCTCTATCATTAGTATTAATAAGAACAATAAAATAATAAATCTTTATGACCAAACTTTGTTGCCCAGAGGCAAAATGACCTTAATGAACTTCCAACTTGGCTCCCATCTTGGTGCTGATTTTCCTCTTAGCCTTGAATTTTTCCCCCTCCCACTAAACTAACAAAGAGCTGAGAGAAGAGCCCCAATGGGGATCTGAGTCATTGCTTTTTTTTTTTTTTTCATGGTGCTGGGGATTGAACCTAGGGCCTTGTGCATGTGAGGCAATCACTCTACCAACTAAGCTGTATCCCCATCCCAAGAGTCATGGTTTCTTGATTTCATGATCATCTACTCTGCCACTTAGGATTGTTGCAGCATTCAACAGATTCCAGAATCTCATGAGCCTCAATTCTTTCACCTATAAAATGGGTATCATCATACTGACTTCACAGCATGTGTCAAGGGGTCACACTTCCTGGTGCACAGGAAGCTCTTGGGCAGGACAGTTCTCCACCAAGGTTCCAGGTACGGGCCAGATCTGTCCTACCTAACCACCCCCATACACAGCCCACACACACTCCCCCTCCCCCAACCCTGTGACCTGTAGTATTGGACAACCTAAGACAGGCATGGTCCCTAAGCCACATGCTTGTTGTTTAATTAAACAGAAGGGGGGAGATGTTGAGAGCCACAGCCGATAGGGATGACACCTGGCATTTTTGCCAGAAGGAGTGGTTGAGAGGTGACGCCTTCGAGCCATTAAGATGATGATAATTAAGTTAAGCTGTGTGTAACTGCTGTGACTGGATGATGCTGGATTGAAACAGGCTGTGTATTCAGTTGTATATAGACCCCTGCTATGGGCAATAGGGCGGCTCCAGAATAGGGTGGCTCCTACTTCCTCAGATGCCCACTACTTTTGAGTTCTCTAGGAGTTCCCATTGAGATCCAGTTGAGCTCTCACAGGGATTCCTGGAGAGTTCGAGTTGGTTGGTGAAGTTCTGGTGGAGGGTGGAGGGTGGAGGGAGTTCCGGTTGGTGTGTGGTGTTCCTATAAGAGCCTTGTGGCCGCTCGGTTATTTTGTGCCTAGCCAGGTTATTTTGTGCCCATACAGGGACACCACACACCAACTGGTTGATGTCACCTCTCAACCACTCCTTCTGGCAAAAATGCCAGGCGTCATCCCGACTCTGCTGTAGCTCTCAACAGTGACCTTCCACATTCTCCTTCACTTTAGACCCTAATGGTTTAGGGTGATTTTTCCCAATTACAATGTAAGCTCCTAGAGAAGAGGCTAGCCAAGGCCTCCTTGAGTGTGAGGATCACTCTTCCTCCTGATCCTAGATCCAGGTGGCCTCCTGGGGGGCCAGGGAAGAAGGAGAGGTCCAGAGCCTGGTACACTGGCTCAGCAGCCTCTTCTAGCTTCCCTTTCCTCTCTGCTTCCCAAACAGCAGTCCTGATGCTGCTCAAAGGTACTGCTTTTTCATACTTGAACATAGCCTAGAGAAGTTGCCCCATCCACGGAGAGAAGGTTTAGATAACAGAGGGGTGATGTGTTTTCGCCTAAGCATCTGCTCTATCAGCCCCCGCCAGAAGTCTATCTGTCACCAATTGTTCTAATGGCCAACTTCCCATCCCTCTTCCTGCCCCAAGGGGGAAAATGAGCAGGCCCTGGGGTTCCACTCTTTCTTTCAGTTTCTCTTCTGGGGCCTCCCAAAGTTTTCAGGATGGAGTTTCCATTTAGGGCAGGGTCCCAATCCCAAGGATGCCCCTCACACCTTCTCTGGTGAGATGCCCCTACACAGGTACCTCTCCCCCAACTTTCACCTACCCCCACCACCATAGGCTTCTGCCCCTCTGGGGTCATCACCACCACCACCACCACCACCCCTGCCCACCCACTCTTCCAATCAAAGCAAACATTCAAGAGATATGCATCTCATAAATTCAGGATAGCAAGCAAAGGAGAACCTTCCAAGAGCATTTCTGGGCCACAGATGAGTGAGGCTGACAGGAGAGAGGATGCAGGACAAGTGCCAAGCATAAGAAGGGATGCCTTAAGCAGGACTCACTGGATCAAGAGCTCAGAGGCACAAGAGTCCAGGCCAAGCTAGGGAACTCTGAGAGCTCTCAGAGCCTTTTGGTTTCTGGGTTCAGGGAGGGCCTCATCCCCTGACGGGGTCTCTGAGCCCCGTCGGCTCATGTTCCCAGCCTGAGACCCATAGAGGGGAACTAAGCTTTTTTCCAGAGATGGTAGAAGGATCTCTCCTGAGCCACAACTTTCTCTTTGTCTCCCTTTCTCAGGATTCAGCGGGGTTTTTTTTTTTTTGTCTGCTCCATGTCTGGGCATCCTTGTCTACCTCTATTCTCTCTCTGCCGCCCACCCCCCCACACACACACCGTCTCAGATAATTTCTTGGGGACTCTGCCTTGGGGCTCACGCTCTCCAGTGTATAGGTAACCTGACCTTCATCATCTGTTTTTTATATTTTAAAACATCAGCTTCACTTCCTACCTGGAGGAGGCAGGGGCTGAGGAGCAGGCTGCCTGACTCCACCCCTCCATCCCCCTTCATTTTAGAATCAGTCCCTCCCCCAGAACCTTGCCCCAGAAAGGACAGAGCTGAGGCCCTGTACCTGCTCTGGGGCATTGTGGCCATCAGGTGGCTGAGCCCAGACCCAGATTCATGGTCTTCCCTCCCAGTTGGGAGCTCTGGGGAGGGCGGCCACCAGTGAGAATTCTTCTGATCAATTGCTGGTTTGCTGATTTGGGAAAAAGTTAAAATTACAGGTCTCAATAAACCCCAGGAGGCTGAGAGATTTCACTAGTGGGAAGCAGGGTAGAAAGTGTTTAAAAGTCATTTCTGCCTTTAGGCAGAGTTACAGCCAACCAAGTTGTCTAACATGCTGTCGCAGATGTTTGTTTGTTTAATATTATTAATACTAGCAGTAGATTACACACACTGAGCGCTTGTCTTATGCCAGACACTTTGTTTTGGCATTTTGTTCTCTCAACAACTTTATGTTGTAGGTACTATTATTATCTCCGTTTTCCTAATTAGGAAACTTACACAAAGAGAGTGTAACTAACTTGCCCAAGGAAACTCAGAACTGAGATTAAGTATCTGATTTCACTTCTTAATCTCTTTACACAAGTCTTCCAAGACCTGAAAAATGCATTCTGTACGTTTCCTTTAAAAAAACATAAAGCCACAGAATTCCCAAGAACATACCCTCCAGAGCCTCAGGGACTCAGGTACCCCAATTGCAGAAGTATTGTGTATAACTCACTTTGGGGAGAACTTGAAGAACCAGCTAGCAAAGACAGAATGGAAAGCCTAGCAGAAGGTATTTCAGGAAGGAGGTACTGGGAGGAAGGGACCTAGAGGAGAGGCACTAGGCAGATGATAGCAGCAAGTCAGGAGCCAGCACCACACCAGCCCTAGAGTTTGGCTTTCTATAGGAAGAGCTGGGGTCAGCTCCTGGAGGCCTGAGGCCAGTTCAGTTTATCCTCCAGGTTTTTGAGCAGGAGAGTGACACTCCAAAAGAGGTGTTCAAGACCTGGACTGGAAAGAAAAGAGTCAATAATAAACAACACTAATGGAAGGCTGGTATTACAATCCTGACAACAGCATGCAGAAAGAAGGTACCCCAGAGACATATCCAAAGAAATGCAGCCTGGGCCATCAGCCTCCTTCCCAAGCATTGGTAATCAAGTTAGTGTTTTGGATGGGGGCAGGGAGCGGGAGAGCCAGATAACATAGCGTCCAAAGCACTGAGCCTTCTCCTGCTAGTACCATCAACACTGCTCTGAGGGCTGTGGAGAGCACTTTGCTTGGGGACAAGGGGGAATGACTCCCATCTGAAGATAGCACAAGGGGTTGTAAGCAGGACATTGGCCTGAGGACTGTAGCCTGTGAGGCCCAGGCTATGGGTCCTACTTGGTGTTAGATAGAGAAATAGACATAGATCAGGGACCTATAGTAGCATAACATAGTGTTTGGTGTCTTTCGATTTGAAATAATTCCTCTCCCTGGGTGGCACAATATATAATAAGCAAATAAGCAAAATTTGATTAAAAACTATCAATTCAGAAACTGTAATCTGCTCAGAAACTTCAATCCTTTTATTTCAAAAGCCAAAAGCCTTTTGACCGTCTCAGATTATATGTCTGTGTGTCTGAGAGTGGGTGAGAGTGGGAGAGGGAGACAACTGAGATGCCTTTGTTCCTATGAGGCTCCCATTTGGTGGGCTTCTGTGTATATGTTGTGTGCGGGTGGGTGTATGTGTGTGTGTGTGTGTATGTGTGTGTTACGTGTACATTTGTGCATTTCTCTAGCCCTGAATGCGCTGAACTTTCAAACCATAACAAAAATACTGAAGCTTGGCAGAAATATCACAGGAATAATTATCTAATTTCAGAACATGTTATTATAATACCTACATGATGTGTAATGAACTTAACAATGTTCACGTTATAGTCACCAACAGGGAGCTGTAGACCCACAATATCAAGTCCTACCCTCAGAGGCTTCTCCAAGACATGAACGCAGAGCAGGCCCTAAAGAAAGTTCTTCAAGGAATATTCCTCTGGCAAAGGTGCCTCATGGACTGAGATGTTTGGCTGGGTAAAAAAAATCCATGGGGCATTTTCCAGAAGGGGGACAGTGTCTATCTTGGGATGGCAATTGCTCCTCCCAGTCCCCTCCCCAATAGAGGAGACCCAGGAGGAAATCACAGCCATATTGGGGCCACAGAGGTAGACAAGCTTTCCCTGACTCAGCTGTGGGCCAGTGGGCCCCTGATCCACCCAGCTTCCCCTCTCCCCCCAGAGGCTGAATTGGACTGAGACAGAGTGCAAGGGGAATGTTTGCTGTTTGCTGCTGTTCCCTGTTGACTTTAGCCAGTAGCTCTGTTTACAAACCCAGGTTGGTTTTCCCAGCACAGTTAATTAGACCAAAGACATCTGGTGTGAGGGCTGGGGAGGGCATCTGCTCAGAGCCTTCCCCCAACACCAGGCAGCCATGGGCCAGTACGGGGCAGAGCAGTTAAACAGGAACAGATCAGACCAAAACCAAAGCTCTCAGGGGGGATCATGGCTTCCCTCACCCTGCCTTTTCCATGATGGCTAAGTTAGCCGGGGGCCCCACTCTCTAAATCTTACAGAACCAAGAAGTCAGTGTTGGATGGCCTACCTTAGTGGGATCATAGCCTGACAAGAGAACTGAACCCTCTCCTCTGCCCTTCCATGTTCAAAAGAACAGAAATATCTGTTCCCTTTCTAAGTAGAGACCCTGCCTTCTATAGGAAGCCCACCTCTTCTGAGAAAATTTCCCCTTTTTGGGCACCCCCTCAGAAAGGAGGCTTTGGATCTTTCTCCTCCCCAACCATCTATTCCCAGCCAATCCTGACATTACTGGGAGGGCAGAATAACTTGCCCAGAGGGAGGCAGGAGGGTGCCCAGGGAGGTGAGAGGATCTAAGCGGACAGTTTCAGGGCGGTGGGGAAATGGAGAACTGTGGGGAGGGGGGGGGGAGCAGCAGCTTATCTCTCCCCGGAGGAGGGAGCTTATTCCAAACAGCTAATGCACTGGCGTGTGAAAGCCCCTCAATTAGCACTAATGATGCAATCAGGGAGGGAGGGGGAGGAACCAGAAGTTCTAGTGGAGTCAGCACCAACTTCACACAGAGTACACACTCCCTTCCTGGGACACAGTGGCCCCTTCGGACACATTGATGCATACACCCCACAGACGTACGTGGGCACAAATGAACTCTTTTGCACGTGGTTCGTGATCCGCTGCTGACCCGTCAGACCCCTGGGATTTCAGGGATAAGCCCTGCATCCCCGGCTAGGTATGGGGATTCAGAGACAAGGCAATCAAAAAAGTCTTGGCAGAAAGGAGTTGAACAGGGCATCTTAGAAAGCTCAGGATTACTCCTCGGAGCCCAGAGTTCCCTCCCACGCGCGCTCGCAGGTGTCAACCCGGCTGTGCCTGCTTCCACAAACCGCCCTCCACCTCACCCTAACCCAGAATCCGGGGCAGAACACGGAGCCCCCACCCGCAGCCCCACCCGCGAGAGGCGTTCCCAAGCTCGTTCCGTTGGCCCAGCTCGCCCTGCATCACCGGGTCCCGAGGAGGAAGCTCTGGGGTCCCAGGGATCCCCGCTCCCGGGCCCCTGCTGCTCATCTCCTCCGAGCCCGTTACTCGCCAGCCTCGCCCCTTTATCTCCCCCACCCACCCACCCACTCTCCGGGCCAGCTCCGTTATCCGCCTCCCGGTCCCGTTATCCGGCCGCCCCGGCCCCGTTATCCTCCCTCGCTTTGGGCCGGAGCCCAGCGAGCCGCGGGATCGCCACCGCCCCCTCTCGCGCTTCCCCGCCGGAGCTCTGGGGGCCGCGGGCTGGGCAGGGCCGGAGCCGCCTCCGCGCCGCTTCCCAGGCCCGGACGGCCGCGGGAGGAGGTCCCGCTGTCAGTCAGCAGGGAAGGCCGGCCCGGGCGGCCGGAGGGGGCGGTGCCGAAGCCGGGCTCGCGCCGGGAGCGGGAGGCGGAGGCGGAGGGGCGGGGGCGGGGGCGGCTCCGGGCCTTATAAGCGGCGGGGGCAGGGCGGGAGGGAGGCAAGTGTCAGGCCGATGTGCCTCCTGCGAGGGGCCGGGGTCGGGGCTGCCGGGGCCATGCGCGCGGGCTGGGCAGGGGGCCGCCGGGGCTCAGAGCGAAGCCGCCTCCGAGCCTGAGCCGCCCGGGGCCGGGGCCGGGGAGCCGCGCGGGGCCGGCCGGCCGGGGGGAGGGGAGCGATGCGGCGCCGGCGGGCGGCCGTGGCCGCGGGTTTCTGCGCCTCCTTCCTGCTGGGCTCCGTTCTCAACGTGCTCTTCGCACCGGGCTCGGAGCCTCCGCGTCCAGGCCAGTCCCCGGGGCCCTCGCCGGCCCCGGGCCCGGGACGTCGCGGGGGCCGTGGAGAGCTGGCCCGGCAGATCCGGGCGCGCTACGAGGAGGTGCAGCGCTATTCCCGCGGGGGTCCTGGGCCCGGGGCTGGCCGGCCCGAACGGCGGCGCCTGATGGACCTGGCTCCGGGCGGGCTGGGCCTGCAGCGTCCCCGGCCCCCGCGGGCCCGGCCTCTGCCCGACGGCGCCCCGGGCTGGCCCCCGGCTCCCGGCCCGGGCCCGCGCCTGGGCTGCGCCGCGCTCCGCAACGTGTCTGGCGCGCAGTACGTGGGCTCAGGCTACACTAAGGCAGTGTACCGCGTCCGCCTGCCCGGCGGGGCCGCGGTGGCGCTCAAAGCGGTGGACTTCAGCGGCCACGATCTGGGCAGCTGTGTGCGCGAGTTCGGGGCGCGGAGGGGCTGCTATCGGCTGGCGGCCCACAAACTGCTCAAGGAGATGGTGCTGCTGGAGCGGCTGCGGCACCCCAACGTGCTGCAGGTACGAGGGTGGGGCGCGGGGGTGAGGGGGCTGGCTTGGAGCGCCCAGGCCCTGGTCACTCAGGCTGGAAGAGAACGTCTTGGTCTTACAGAAAAAGAAATGGGGCACCAATGGTGTCCATGTTAAGCTAGGTACAGAACCAGCACTAGGGCCCTTCCTATTGCACCACCCTGCCTCTTTACTGAGCGATTTCTGGGTTTCTCAGCTTATACACATCCCTTAACGACAGGGGCCAGGACAGAGAGCCCCGGAACTCTAAGAATGGGGCAGTGCTACGAATTTAGGACCCTGCGTCTGGCTGGAGCTAGAGTATTGAACATCAGGATATCACCTCAAGCCAAAATAATCCCAAGCCAAGACACCGAACATCCCTGGCTGAGTCAGCTCCCAGATGCGTGGTAGAGTCTCCCATATTGATGGAATATGAACCCCAGTTCTTTCAACTCCCAGTGATTTGTCTAACTTTAAAGATGGGGTGGGACTGCAATGGAGTTGGAAAGGGCTGGAAAGAGACTGTGTGGCAGGCTTGATCCCATAGAGTCCCACCCACTCAGCCAGAAACCACTGGAAGGGAGTGAGGGAGTTGACCAGAAAATGTACAGCCTTTCCCAGAAGTGACCCTGGGGATTCCCTGGGGCTTAAAGTGGGTCCACTTGAACCACTGGGAAGCCTTAGGATCTTAGGCAAGTGGACAGACTGAGGGCCAGAGGCTCAGAATCAGTGAGAATCTGCCTCTTCTGTTCACTGGGGGACAGGCAGGAGAGATGAGACCCCGGCCTTATCTCCTCCAAGCAGAACTTCAAGTAAGAGCACAATCCCTCACCGCTCTAACATACCCTGCTTCCTCTCTCCCAGGTCTCAGTCCTTAAGTCTGCTTAGGATGAGACAAACTGTTCCTGCTGCACATGTCTGAGCAGACTGAGGGGACTCCCTAACTGCTCTAGCCCAGTGAACATAGGGTGTTTGTACTCCCCCCAGCAGTGAATGTCACCCATGACTCCCACCACCTGACCCACTCAGATTCACCTTTCTGCACCCAGGAGAACTGACCAAAAGGCCAAGAGTCCCTTCTTTCCCTGTGAAATGGGACCCTCAGCCCTGAAATAGCATAGGTAAGAAAGCTCCCTAGATTCTTGCTAGCTCCCAGTCTCCCCCCAGGACACCGCCACCCTGACCAGACACTGTGACGGGGTCGTGGGCTCTGTACTGGTCACATGTCGGGCAGAGCCCACAGTTGTGTGCTGTTATGCCTGGCTGCCTGGCTAACACTGTGTCTAGAGCGCCAGGGAGTGAGCAACTGGTTACGTGGCCATTCTAACTGGGAGGGTCTTGTTCTCTTCACTTCCTGGGGGCTCTTGAGAACTTTCTGGAAATCCTGGGGTGTCAGCCAGATTCTGAGAGGGTGGAGAGGTCTTGAATTACTCAGCAGGACTTAATGTTAGTTAATTGACTCAAGACCCCCCCTCTCTTAGGACAGGTTTGCTTTTGGTATGTCTTCCTACCTCTCTGAGAACTTCTCCCTCACTGACCTCTTCAAACTTTCTGACAAGCCTCCAGCTAGGCCCACGTACACCAACCACAGAATGGTCACCCTGTGTATGTCAGGCCCTGGTGCTGAAGGTGCCACAGAGGAAAACAACAACAACAAAAAATTACAACGGGACAGTTTTCTCCCATTCCGTCATCAAGGCTGGGCCTGTCTGGGTTGGCTGAGTGACTCTCACAGGGTCAGAGCCTGGAGTCAGCTGCACTTAGGCACAAGAGTTACTAAGGTAGCTAGGACCCCAGGGGAAAGTAAAAAGTAGGGTCTCCTAGTGCGTTTTTGGGTTGGGTCTGCCCTGCTTAGCCCCTGAACTCCCAGGCCAGTGTCCCTCTGGCTTCCTTGGCTACGCCACCTCTGCAGCCAGGGAAGTCTGTGGTGGGGGTCTTCCTACTCCAGGGACTTTGGTTGAGGTGTGCCGGGAACCAGAAGGAACCAGAAACCGTGTTGTTTTAATACATTTTAATCATTTCAAAATTTCAAACCCGTTTGTTTGCTGAAGCGGGGAGAAACCAGAGGGAAGGCTTCTAGCGTAACCAGTCACTCGGGCCCCCGAGGCCCCCAGCTTTCAGCAGCCTTAGTTGGTGCTGTCAGCTCTAATAGAAGGGCCCACTGTGCACCTCCCAATGTGCACTCCAGGATCTTTCTCTGTCTGAGTGACACCTCCCCATCCCAACACACACATACACACACAAACGCCCTCTCTCCTCTCTCTTCACCTCCCTCCCCCGCCATCTCTCTCACACACGCTTCCTCATGTGATAGATGCCTCTGCAGCCCAGGGTCAGAGGGCACAAGGGTCTACCTCCCCCACAACTCTGTCATCCTGGGAACTTCAGGCTTCAGATGGACCCTCAGCCTGCTTGGGCCCAGATTCTGGCCAGGCTAGAGTATATTATTTCTTCTCCCAAATGGAACAAAAGATGTGACTGAAATGCTCAGCCTCACGCTTCCTGGGGGGGGTTAATGGTGTCTTTTTATTTTTTTCTGAGGGGTGTTGATTAATACCTCGTTAACAGCGCATTTAACGACCTCCGGGTGTTTAATAACCTTCAGAAGTTTCCCACAAAGGCTCAGACTCTGGGCAAGAAAATGAGAACCAGGCCCCAGAGCTGCTCCCCTTACCTTCCCCCTACCTCACCAGGGTCTGAGGCCTCCCTGGGCTGATGGGAGGGTGAAAGAGGAGAGAAAAAGAGGGTGCCTGGAACTGCCCTTGATACCCCATCCCAACCCACCCCCACCCAAGTGATCTGATGGCCTACCACTGAGGTGCGCCTTCTGTGATTCCAGCAGAGTTGGGGCGCTGACTCTGGGGAAGGGGAGCTGGAAGGGCACCTCTGGGGAGGAAAGGGGGCACACAGGGGGCTGGAAAGGGTGTGAATGATGGCATGACGAGTGACAATGTGCAGGAACATTAGGCCACAGACTCTTACCACCGTAGCTCTCCCCTCTCCCTAGTCTGGCCTGGACAACTCAGCTTTTGTGTCCATACCCCACAGGGTACTGGTTATTGAGAGCCCATTCTGAGCCCCTACTACTGTGGGGTGTGCTGGGAGAGGCTCAGAGAAGCAGGGGTCCCTGTGGACGCTGGCATAGGTGTTAGTGACAAAGTCAGGCTGTGCTTCCCCTGATCAGCTGAGTGGTAGCAAGTCTCTCCCCCAGATAATATGGTGTAGGCAGCTCCTGATAACCATGCCCCCAAGAAATCGATCTTCCCTGAGAACCATCCCCCACTACAACCCCCTTGACACATGTCACCCACCTGCATATGCCAAGAGCACCCAGGGATGAGCCTCTTTGCTTTTTCTCCCACAAAACCCTACAAAGAAAAAAAAAGAAGCAGCAGCTGCCAGAAAGTAGGAATGGTAAGGAACAGACTAGGATTGGAGTTGGGGAGAAAGGATGGTAATCATTTGCTGGGTTGTGTATTAGCAAATGGTATTCTTGGAAAGAACCAGTTTGTGGAATCCGAGTGCTATAATTGAATCCTACCTCCTGTGTTTATTAGCAGTGTGACCTTATGCAAGCAACTTAACCTCTCTGAGTAGGTTTCCCACCTGAAATTGGAGATAGTAATAACAGTACCCACTGTGCCCTTCAGGGTTATTTATAATATATTGAATTCTGCATGTAGTGCATTTAGCATGGTGCCTGGCACCTGGTTAACATGTGGTGGCCAGACCTGCCCATCACCCTGAGTGGCAAGAGGTGAGGAGCTGGTGTAGTCCGTCAGTAGGAACTGCCAGCAGCAGGAAGAGGGGGCAGACCTCCCAGGCAATGCTGCTATTCTCCTCTGGCCTGAGCTGTAGCAAAGGCCTAGGAATGGCCTCAGGCCAGAGGGAGGGGGCATCTGATAGTCCAGCCCTTCTCTGTCCCTCCCCCACCCTGTGACCTAATGACCTGCCCTGGGTTTTCCCCAGCTGTATGGCTACTGCTACCAGGACAGCGAGGACATCCCGGACACCCTGACCACCATCACGGAGCTGGGCGCCCCTGTGGAAATGATCCAGCTGCTGCAGACTTCCTGGGAGGATCGATTCCGAGTAAGCAGGGAGTGGAGCTCTGCCCAGGGTTTCTTGCTGGGATGATTCTCCCTTAGAAGGCCAGGCTTCCAGAGCAGCTTTGACTCCTCCTCAGCCTAAGGAGAGAGAGGGAAGGAAGCTGACTCAGCCATCGGCCAAAGGGTTAAGAAGCAAGACATAGAGGATCCCGACATTGTCAGTTCTCACTGCTTCATCCCTCCTCACATGTGCAGGCGCATGTGTGCACACACACACAGCCACTATAAGAGGGCCAGTTTCCTGGGACCATGAACAACTAAGGTCATCCTGACCCTCCCTCTGCTCCCATACACTGAACTAAAATCATACTCAAGATGAAGCTTTAAGGAAGAGATTCCTTATCCTTAGACTCCCCTGCCTGCAGGGTCAGGCTAGCCAAGGGTTAATAAAATCACTGGCCTCCCCTTGAAGGTCCCTGGGGCCCAGAGAAGAGAAAGGCCAACCCCAAGCTCAGTTCAGAGGAAGGAGCCCAGGGTCCAGCAGGCCCTATTCAGCCTGTGTCTGCCCTTCAGATCTGCCTCAGCCTTGGCCGCCTCCTCCACCACCTGGCCCACTCTCCACTGGGCTCAGTCACCCTACTGGACTTCCGCCCTCGGCAATTCGTGCTGGTGGACGGGGAGCTGAAGGTGACAGACCTGGATGATGCCCGTGTGGAGGAGACACCATGTGCAAGCAGTGCTGACTGCATACTGGAGTTTCCAGCCAGGAACTTCACCCTGCCCTGCTCGGCCCAGGGCTGGTGTGATGGCATGAATGAGAAGCGGAACCTCTACAATGCCTACAGGTACCCTCCACCCCGACTCAGGAGTTCCCACCAGGGAAGGAAGTGAAGGAAGGAGCCAGAGCCAGAGCCAGCATGGGGTCCAGGAGGCCAGCTAGGGAGGAAGGCTCCACCCTGACCAATGGAGTCACAGGGGCGGGGAGAGCCTCTGCCCAGTCTAGAGGGAATGCTCAGGCTTCTGATGGTAAGAACTAAAAATAGACAGGTCCAAGGAGAATCTGGGTTGGAGGGTAGCAGCTGGAGGCTTCTAAAAATAGTGTCAGACTCAGGGGCTAGAGCTGGCATTTCCCCTTCCCCTACCATGGCTCCTGATCTCTGCAGAGTTCTTCATGGCTAAAGCCCCAACCCTGGCCTCCCCTGGACTGCACTGCTCTGATGCTGGGGCTCAGTCAGGGGTGATGTGGGCTGGAAGGTGGGAAGAATGGGGACACACACCTCTGGTCTCATTTGGGTCTGAAGTTAGATGTGGTCATATCTGTGCCCAGGCCGCTTCCCAAAGAGTAGACTCCCTGGTATACACTCATAGTGTGTCTGGTCACCAGGCCACAAAGGGATCAGATTCCCCAGCCACATTGGGTTCTGTCCCAGCTTGGGGTAAAGGAAGGATGTGTCTCCAAAGGCTGGAGCCCCTGAGCCCCTAATTTCTCTACCACAGGTTTTTCTTCACATACCTCCTGCCCCACAGTGCCCCGCCCTCACTACGGCCTCTGCTGGACATCATTGTCAATGCCACAGGTAAGGCTCAGGGCCCATCTGCCTTATCACCCACCCCTCCCCCAGTGGGGGATAAGAATGACACAGGGCAGCATAGGATCCAGGACCCACTATCTCTTAGGGCAGTATTCTGAGGCAGAGACCCTCCCAAGCCCACATATAGGGTCCAGGCCCTAAAGGGAGGTGGGCCATGGCTGGCTGCCTACTGTGGAAAGAAGTAGGAACCCAGGCACCCTGTTATAGCCACTCTGCATTCTGCAGGAGAGCTCACCTGGGGAGTGGACGAGACCCTGGCCCAGCTAGAGACAGTGCTGAACCTCTACCGGAGTGGCCAGTATCTGCAGAACTCTACCACAAGCAGTAGCGCTGGTGAGTGGCCCAGCAGGGATCCGGGTGCTGGGTAAGTGAGGAGCAGGTAGGAGGGTAAGTGACCCCCCCAGTTGGGCTAAGTGGCTCACCCTTCCTCTGGAGACCCTTGTCTCCAAGGCCATCCTGAGGGCTCAGTTGGAGTGACAGACTGTTGAGCCTTTACTTTGCGGTCCTGTCTCATTCTGAGCAAGAATACTGCCATTCTGCCTGGAACTGGGGCAGGGGCAGGGGTGCCAACACCCCCCTCTGAATAGCTTTAAGCCCCCCACCTGGGTACTGGCTGTGTGCGTAAGCCCTGGACCTTCACTTTCCTCATCTATGAATTGGGTTCTGTATTATTCACAAAGTTCTTATGGGGATTAGATGGCAGGTGAGGTGTGTAAAAGTAATTAGCACAGTTCCTATTACACAGCTGGAACACAATATGTGTTTGCTTCTCTTTCCTTCCTCTGTACTCCCAGGGCTAGGGGGACAGCTGGAGGTGGAGGGGGACCCCACACTGAAACCAGACAAGAAGCTTGCTCTCTCCCAGGGCTTGGGAGAATTGTAGCCACCGGTTACAGGCTGTGGTCCCCCTGCGGAAGTCTTTGGGTTTAGCTGTGGTTGGCAGGGGGGCAAGGGGTGGGCAGCCTCTGTATTCAAGGAGCTCTGGCCAGTCTTAGGGGTGGGGGAGCCCTCGTTAGCCCTGTAAATAAAGTTTAACGAGGTGAACAATGGCTGGCTCTGTCCCTGAGGACGCCGTTTATGGGGCCATAAATCACAGCCAGCCCTGGACTTTGGTCTAGTCCCTGGCAGGAGAAGGAGGCCGGAGGGCGGGATGGCCAGAGGCCCAGAGCTTCTGGATGATCAGTCCAGAACTGGGGCTCCCGGGCAGCAGGAAAGATGGGGTGAGCAAGAGACCTGAGGCTGAGCTGCTTTCTGATTGGGAGGGGTTTTCAGAGCCCCCCTAGCTCTTTGTGCATCCGGGGAGATCTCAGCTCCCTTCCCTGCTCTCGCCATGGACATGTTTGCATCCATTCCCATGCCTCTTAACCTCAGAACTCCCTGACTGTTCCTCTGGGCCTGTCTGAGGAGTTTGCCTGACCTCTCTCCCCAAAGCCAGGAGAAAGTTCAACTGAGGGGTGCTCTGACCTTCTGCAGCCAAGTGAGGCCTGCACACTAGCAACACAGGAAGCTGGTTAGAAATGCAGACTCTAGGTCCCGCCCACACCTCCTGAATCAGAAGCTGCATTTTAACAAGATTCCCCAAGGATTCACATGCTTATTGCTGTTTGAGAATTTTGCTCTAAATGTCTAAAATTCCCTGGCCTCAGCAGCCAGGTTGGACAGCCAGTAGCTCTGTGTGTCTGTGCCACATCTGTGCCCTCTTATCTTGTTGAACCAGTTCTGTGCCCTCAGATTTGAGAGCTGTGTATCTCTCCAAAACCAAGCCTGCACTTGGTCTTCATTGAATGATCAGCCCATGGAGGTGGTCACTGCCTTCACCTCCATGCTAGGAATACTGGCCTGGATGTCAACCTCCACTTAGGAAATGAGTCTTACAGCCCTAATTCAGAAAGTGACCCCAGCCCTCACCCAGCCAGAGTTCTCATGTTTGCTTCATCCCCACCCCATAGAATACCAGCGCATCCCAGACAGCACCATCCCCCAGGAGGACTACCGGTGCTGGCCATCCTACCACCACGGCAGCTGCCTCCTGTCTGTGTTCAACCTAGCAGAGGCTGTGGATGTTTGTGAGAGCCATGCCCAGTGCCATGCCTTTGTGGTCACTAACCAGACCACCTGGACAGGTGAGCAAGAGGGAGAGGACACTCCAAGGAAGGTGGTGGTTCTTCTCTGGAGCAGGTTGACACATAGGGGGTCTCTTCAGAAATCTGATGGGCAATTTGGGTATGTTGGCACATGTGGGAACTCAAAGCTAAGTGGGAGGCTGAGACAGGAGGACTAAAAATTAAAATTAATTTATAAATTAATTAAAAATCAAAATTTTTAAAAAATGAAGAGTGCTGGGACGGTAAGTCAGTGGTAGAGTGTTTGCATGAGGCCCTGGGTTTCACCCTTAATCCCCGCTGCAAAATAAATGAATAAGAAACCAGAGGGGAGGCTGAGAAAATGGAGAGATAAGTGTCTTTAAGGCAGTTGCTTTAGGAGAGTGGCCATGCCTCCAAGATAAGAACCAGCCTGACCTCTTACATCTCACCCCCCAGGTCGGAAGCTGGTCTTTTTCAAGACTGGATGGAACCAAGTGGTCCCTGATCCCAACAGGACCACATATGTGAGGGCCCCTGGCTGACCTGTCTGAGGGTTCAACTGACGATCCTCTCCAGCTGGGCTTGCCTATGGTGGAAGTGACTTGCACTAGCAGGGCTGCATGTCACCTGGTAACCCCTGCAGACAAGACTGACATCCCAGACAGACCGATGTGACCAGGACAAACGTGCAATAATGCAAAATGTTAAAATGTGAGTTGACAAGGCTAAGTCTGAGACTGCTGGCTCCCAGACCAGGAATCAATGGTTGCGGGGGCGACTGCTATTCCAGCACTCAGGGCTGTGAGCAAGGCTCAGGCCCGTCTGAACTGGGACAGCTCCGTGGGCAGCCCCATCACTGTGTTCCTAGTGTGAGAATGTAGCCAAAGCCCTAGCTGCTGCTGCCGCCGCCGCTGCCACCATTGCTGCACATGCCATGGCAGGCGGGGGCCGCGTGGGGACAATCGGTCACAGAGTGTTCTCTCAGCTTAGCTCCAGAGAGGAAACTTGGCAGTGGGTGGGGATGTTCCAGGATGTAGGTGATCCTATACCGACAGGGCACACTCCCAGGCCAGCCCAGGGGTCGGGGGCAGAGGTGCACACATCAATATGAGCCAAGACTGGGGTGAAGGAGCAGGTTGCAGTTTGAGCCAGGACCTGGGGTGGGGGTGGGACTAGGACCTTTCTGCCTCATTTGCTTTCAGTGAAAGCCTCAAGCGGCAGCCACACCGGGCTCCCCCCTCCTGGAGTTTGCATATCCAGAACTTTTGTACTTCTTGTTTATTAAATTGTTTATTTTTGTAAAAATAAATATATATATATATAAATATAAATATCAGTTAATAAAATGATGTTTCGTGGCAAAAATTCTTCTCAAGGCACAGTTTCTTGGGCTGTGATTTTCTGGTCCTTCATCGTGTCTTTGGTGTGTGTGTTGTGGGGTATGTGTATGTCATGGGGCATGATGGCTTTTGAGGAGTGAAATCTCCTCAAAAGATGCCAAGTGTCTCCAGACCCTACTTCCGTGGTACCTACCTCCGGCCGTGGCCCTCCACCTCAATGTCCTGACAAAATACATGGCAATGCCCTTTCTCTCACGGAGGTTCTCATTTTAACTTATCCCAATTTTTCATGCACAAAGCCCTACCCAAAAGGAGTGAGGTCCCCATGGTGGGATGTTAGCCAACTCAGTTAACTGATGGATAAATAGCCCAGGAAAGAATTTGTGACAACCTCCAGGCAAATCAGCTTTGTTCTGCACAGGGTTGGACCTTGCCATTATCACCACTCCCCACCACAAGTTCAAGAAGGAAGGAACCATCCAGCTCTGGCACAATTAGACTTCCAGCCGAGCCTGGAGGGTCATTCAAACCTTTGTGGGCTTTAAAACAAACAACCAAACTCTAACTCGGAACCCACTTTCTCCTCAGCGGAGATGGTGGGTGTTATTTCTCAGGTACAACATGTTCCTGTAGTTCTAAGGGATTGAGGAACCAATATCGGCTCTGGAGTCCTCACCCTGGGTACTGCTGTGCCCCCCCACCTCTATACCCAGTTCACAAACCCCGTATCTAGTTTCTGGTGTCTAGGCTTGTGACTGGGCAGAGGGGGAGAGTCAGAGTCGCCACAGCATCTCACACCATGACTGACCCCAGTCAAACCCTGCCCAAGCTCACCACCCTCAGTCCTCAGGCCTCTGAGAAGGACCTTGGCTTCCATCAGCCTCCAACTTCCATCCCCAGCTGAACTCAGGTGGCCCACCCTCTGTCATTCAGGATTGGATTTTGCATCACCCTCCATTATTTTCCAACTGTCACGTAGCCTATGGGGCTCTGAGGGCAGGAGGGGTCACATCACAGATCTGGGCATGAGAAGGTACTGGAATTGATGAGACCTAGGTATGATCAGCAGGGAGACCCTTAAGAGCCCAGGATCCACATGATTCAGTAGGAAAAGAAAAGGCTAAAGATGTGCCCAGCACTGCCTTCCAGAAGTTGAGAGGTTTCCAGTTGACAGGTCCACGGGCCCACTGAGAGGGGCAGAGGGAAATAACACCCACAAAGAGCCACACTCTGGCCTTAGGGAGGTGCAATTATTCCATTTTTACAGACCAGAAAGCTGAATCCCACATCACAGGTGCAGAATGATTTAGTAAGCATATAAACCCAGCCCTGATTCAATACTTCTAAAGGGCAAAACTGCAGTCAGAGGACTCTTGATTTAGAGAGACCTCCCTTTACTTTGAGCATGTGACAAGCTAAAATGGAGGCCCAAAACGCATAAAGTCTTTTTAGAAAGATTTGCCGCACTGGGCACTCCTGTAATCCCAGCAGCTTGGGAAGCTGAGGCAGGAGGATCACAAGTTCAAAGCTAGCCTCAACAACTTAGAGAGGCCCTAAGGAACTTAGTGAGACTCTGTCTCAAAATAAAAATTAACAAAGGGCTAGCAATGTGGCTTAGTGGTTAAGCATCCTGGGGTTGGTTCAATCCCTAGTACAAAAAAAAAGGAAAAAAGAAAAGATTTGCCCATAAATCTTGGGCATGGTGGACACCTTCTCCCTGAGAATGAGCCTTGCCTCAGAACCTCTTTTTGAGGACATAAATGGCCAGGCTCAGTCCTGCAGAGTTGAGAGTACAACATTTGCAAATTGGAAGTGGAGAAGTGACAGAGTGCCCAGAAAGAAGACAATAGTGGGTGCATGCCTGAGGCAAACTCCTCCCCACAGATGACCACAGACATGCACAGCCACCTGTACCCCAGAAGACCTTCCAGTTCCTAGGTGCATCTTGTTCCCTTTCCTGAGGAAGCCAGAACCATACCCCTTCCACCTCCTCTACAAGCCTATGCTGATTCAACTCCACTGAAAGGCAGTGACGCCCAGGTATATGAATGGGAGAAATATATTCACTTGAGGGAAGGTTTAGGAGACACGTGCCAGAGGAGAGAAGCCAGGGGCATTGGTGGGAAGGACAGGTCCTTTCCAGAGTTGGAGAAAGAGGAAGGGGCACAGAGGGGCAGTGTTGTCTAGTGGTTCCCCATAAGGCTCTGGAGCCGGGCCAAGCTGGGCAGGAATCCTGAACAACTCTGCTTTTTTTCTCAGTGTTACCTGGCTGTGACAACTTCCCTGAGCCTCTGTTGCCTTATCTGCAAATCTTAATTGATCATATCTGCTCCACAGGAGCATTATGGGAATGGGATGAAATTATGTACATAAAGGTCTTAGCCAGTGTCAGCAACGGGTAAGTTCTCAGCAATACTGGCTGACACTGTCATTGTGTCATTATTAGTGGGCTGAGTGCTCGATGTTCATCCATGATCTGGCCTGGAAGAACAGCCCAGTCAGCTGGGGAGGACCAAAGCACAGACGGACTGTCCCCACCCCCATCTGTCCCCCACCACCAACAGGGAGCACTGCCTTTGACAAGAGGAGGTGTGGCCCAGATCTCCGGGTCAGTGCCCTGGGAGTTGAGTGTGTAGCAGACAGAAGGAGGAAGAGGATTAACATGAAAGCAGAAAATGGGATTAGGAGACCTCAGGATAATGTGCCCACCCGTCCCCCATCCATGACAACGGCTTCTTGCTTTCACTCCGTGGCTTCTGGAGCCTGGAGCTTGTAAGACTTGGTTGCCTTCTGCTCCTATTACCAGGAAAGGAGACTTGGAGGAGACTCACTCCATTTGCTAGAAAAGGGGGCTTTGCTGCTCCTGGCTGCCAGCCAGGCCTGGCTGCTCTATGTACACTTTCTCATTCAATCTTCATGGCAACTGTGAGATGGGTGGTGGTCCAGAGAGGCGAAGAGCCAAGACCCAAGCCTAGGCGATTGCATCCAGAAGCCTGTGTTCCCTCCCCTCCACCCAACACCCCTGAAGATCAGTGTCAGTGCACTATCAGTGATATCACTCACACCTGCCGCTGCCCGGGAGGGATTCCAAGGCAATTGAAGGAGACCAGATTCACCTTGCTTTCGGTTATTCCCTAAGCATGAGAGTGTCCCCAAAGAACCTGACCCTGAAAGATCACTTTGAGGTCCACTGTGCAGGACTTTTATTTTCCTTATTCACCTCTCTGTGACACAGCTGCTACTCCCTGTTACCTGCTACCCAAATGGAGAGAGCGTAATATCAGGGCAACTTATGTGAAGGACGGGGACCATCCTTCCTAAAATTACCTCTCTTGCGCCAGAGACTCCCTGGCGGCTGTGTTGGGGCTGGGAAGGAGGGATTCATTCTCCCACCCTATTCCATTCAAAGCCCTTTTATCCACCTTTCTTCTGGATCACGGTCCCTTGTTCTCCTGCCCCATGCACCTGTATCCACTCACCTGCCCACCTCTGCCTTCATCCCAGCTCCTGAATGTCTCTCCTGAGATGCAGTGACAAGACACCCCCACACTCTCTCTTATCCAGGGTTGCAGCAGCACAATGAGTAGTGACAAATGTCGTCGCACACACAGGGGAACGTATGGAACAGTGCTGCCCCCTGGGGCTCACCGTCTCTAACCAAGGGAAGAGGTGGCAGCCATTACCAGGCCCTAGAATGAGAACACTGATGGAGACCTGTACAAGAGGACACCACTCTCCAGGCTGTATATAGGGTATAAATTACCTTTAAATGCTCTGGTCTTGTTCAGTCATTTTTTTTTCCTGCCATCAATAAAAAAATTTAAAGGCAGCCATTATTCTAAGAAATCTTGGATACTATTTGGTATAAGAAATTCTAAAATATCAGATGTGCCCCCTGCCCCTCAGGAGCTCACAATGTCACTAGAGTTGTTACAAAGATGGACAAACTCAACAAGGCAATATATAAGCTATGACTAAATGGCCATGAGGCTGATTTCCACCCATGACTTATGAAGGCAAAAGGGTTTGACAGTCATATCTCCAATCAGTAAGGATCAGTGAGCCTGGTGGTCCAGAAGCATCAACGCCTGCAGCAGAAGCCCTGCTGTGAACATTTTTTCCTCCAGGGAAAGATTTGTTTATCCTCACTCTTTACCTTCTTATCTCTCAGCCGGTTCCCTATTTGTCACCAGACATTCTCCCCATTCCCATGGTGACTCAGCTTCCTTAACAGGCTTTGGTGTGGAGCTTTCCGAGGATTCTTGAGAGTGTAAATAGATTGTGTCTACTGTTACCCCCTTATCCATACACTTATTTGACCCTTCAAAGAGCTCTAGTAGATTAGGGAGGCATGATTTCTTCTTAGCAAGACAGGCTGCCTGCCTTCCACCGGAGGCGGAGTTGGCTCAAGTGCTTCATAATCCTGCCCTTAGAGGTTCTGTCGACTTGCCTGGAGTCACAGGAAAAAAAAAAAAAAACCGGTGGTGGGCCATTTCCCAGATTCCCAGAGACCCCTGGTGCCTTCTGTTACTTGGCGCCAGGTACCAAGGTGCAGATGTCAAGAAAAGGCCCTCGTTTTGTACTGCCTGTCCATGATATTGATCTTCTTTATTGGCCCTAAGAGATTGGTGAGGAGACAGGAAGCAAAATAAAAATAAAATAGACAGTAGGCTTTGCTTTCCACTGCTTGGAGATTTAAGGCCCTGAATTCATCTGAACTTATGCAGAAGGTAGTAGTGAGGTTATCTGTATCAGATTTCATTTTATGACATCCACCTTGTTTACACCACTCTCCAGGCTGTATATAGGATATAAATTACCTTTAAATGCTCTGGTCTTGTTTAGTCATTTTTTTTCTGCCATCAATAAAAAATTTAAAGGCAGCCATTATTCTAAGAAATGACGACTATACTTAAGGCGCAGAGCTGTTGTAATTGAGGAAGACAGTTTGTCTTGTATCGTGGCCTCCTGTATTTTTTTAACAGGTCTTTGATGCTATGTAGAGTCTTCTGACTCCACGGTAGAGCTATGCAGCATTTTGCTGTTAAGAGCAAGTACGTTTCTTCTTCAAACATAGATCTCTGCTTAGCATATTTAATACTATTTGACTTGGGTCTCAAGATAGTGCTATTCCTGGAATGGACTTCACATGCTGAAGATTTTTTTTAAATTACCCACAATCCTATCACATATGTTGAAATGACCTTTTTTTTTTTTTTTTTTTTTTTTCCTATAGCCTCTCCAACAATTTGCTGAGATGAAGAGATTTCTACAGGGCACTTTTGGGTTAGGAACTTGCAGATTAACTCTTTCAAGCTCAAGTCTTTCCGTAGCCCTCACACTGCTTCTGAAAATACATTCTGGGCAAATAATTCAAGATGTGGAGAGATTAAAATACGCATAGATGTCCCTTGCAACATTATTTAGAATCACAAAACATGAGGATCATACAATATGAGAAAATGTAGAATTGTGGGGTTAAATGCAAAAAGCGGGATGCAAATCGCAGCATGTAAAAATGAAAGTGGAAAAGACTGGAAGGAAATACGCAGAACAGATACTTCTGCAAGGATGACAAACTAATTCATATTTTTTTCTTCATTTTTCAAAAATGTTCATGCACGTTGTGATGTTTGGTTAATAAAAACGGTTTTACTTAGAGCATAGTTTCAATGTATTAAAGGAGTGATTCCATCTTTTTACCTAAAGTGGAACCAAACTTGACTTTGTTATACAACCTTCATTTCAGTTGGACTTCCAGAAAGTTATTCCCGCTAATTCTCTAAAACATTTAAAAAAAAAAAAAAAAAAAAAAAGCAAAGTGAGAAAGGGACTCTGTAGTGAGAGTCCCTATCCCAGTGCCATGAGGGCTAGTGGATCCCAGGCATGACCTCAGTTCATGGGGCAGCAGAAGGAATCAGTAGTTCCGGAGGCCACCTGGGGAACCCAAGCATGAGCTCTAGTGAAGGGGAATTGGAGCTTTTTCTAACTCTCCTCATTGTAGATTTGGGGCTACTAATAAAAATTCAAAAAAAAAAAAAAAAAGGACATTTGTGGACCAAACAGAACATGCCTACAAGTTGGATTCACCAAGCCGGCGGCCAGTTTGTGGCTCTAGGGTAAAGGCCATTTCTAAAGTCCTAGCCGGCTGCCTGATTTCCCGGCACCCAGGAAGTAAAACCTTGTCGGTGTTCCTCTGCTCCCTCCTTTGCAGCGAGCCCTGCACCACTGCAGCCTGCCTGATGAGAGTGATGAAGCATGGTAGCCCTCAGAATTGTGAAGGCTTGTGAATCTGTCCCTAGTTGGAAGCATTTGTCCTGCCAGAAACATGAAAGCTGGCAACATTTTTG
Organism: Ictidomys tridecemlineatus; assembly: GCF_052094955.1. NCBI lineage: Eukaryota > Metazoa > Chordata > Mammalia > Rodentia > Sciuridae > Ictidomys > Ictidomys tridecemlineatus. The sequence goes on along the minus strand of NC_135488.1, from coordinate 88,170,772 downwards.
GTATTAATTTGTTTCTCTGTCTGTCGCTTACATTTAGTGTGGCTGTGAGGAATGGATTTGATGCTGTTCAAATGTGCCCAATTTCATCCTTAAGCCCCTTTACAGTTGTCAGATGGTGCCAGCTAGTCCCAGGCTCTGCTTCCAGATTGTTGTCAATCAGACCTCAGCATTCAATGTGTTCGTCACCATGTCTTCCAACACTGTCGCCCTGCTCAGCCCCAGTGACCAGCTTCAGAAGACTGATGTGTAGATGTGACTGCCTTGGGCTGGGGGTGTAGCTCAGTGGTAGAGTGCTTGTCTGGCACACTCAAGGCCCTGGTTTTGATCCCAGCACCACCCACACGTACACAAAAGAAGTGGCCCCCTCTTCTGCTGCCTCGGCTCTCTCAGTCTCCCTCCTTTCTTGTCCCTGGGAGTACCTTTTGCACAACGACCACCGAGGAATCCTACCTGCTTCCACGCTGGCATCTGCTTCTGATCTCTCATGAGGAAGTCCAGACAACCTTCATTTCTATAAAACAACACTTCTCCTCGCAGTGATCCTGGTGGCTTTGCCACACAGATTTCCCATTGTTCTTGGGTCCTTGGATATTGGATCCTCCTTGACACCCCAGGAAGGACCATCATTCTCAGCTCCTGGTACACTATCTGGCCCCACAAAGTCAATGTGATGTCCCTGCTGCCCTGGGACCATGGCAAATTGCATCAGCAGGGTATTCTAGGAGCTTGTACATTGGTCGATTAACTAATCATCAATCAATAAACGAATGAGTTGAGCCAAGTAGCCCCTTTGGCTCCTACACAGTGAACCACCCTTTCTTTCTTCATGCAGGACCCACTGTGGTCACAAATGCCTCCTATTAGTTCTTAGTTTATTTTGGGCACTTGCAGATGCTGCCAGATGTTTACTTTTAACGTGAGGAGAATTACACTGCTCTTGTGGTTGGGGGGAGGAAAGGGGGAGCTCAGGGCTGCAGGGCTGCAGGGCTGGCAAGCTCCTCCACAGCCCAGCCACTGGGGGCTCCTTCCCCCTCCCCTCCAGATGTGGCCCAGCCCCCATCCTGTATTGCCAAGTCAGCAGATCCACACTCTTCCACGCATGGAGGGAGGGCCTCCAATCCTGCAGAGCCCAGGCAGCAGCACACATGGTCCACCATGTGGGGTGCATGTGTGTAACTGAGGTCATGCCTGGGCTCCACCAGCCCTCATGGCACTGGGATAGGGACGCTCACTACACAGTCTCTTTCTCACCTTGGTCTTTGAAAGACTTTCCTCCTTGACAAGACCAAAGGCAGAATCCCCCTTCAAATTCTTTAACTATCAGAAAATGACACTTTGGGCACTTGGAGCCATGATAGGACCCCAAGACTAACCTTAGAACTCCACAAAGCCTGACCCACTCACAGCTATATTCCTGTTTCCTGATCACCTCAGAGCTTGCAAACTCTAGTAGATTTTTGCTGCCAAGGGAGGGTCGAGGCATATGGCTGAGCCCAGTGCAAACACAGTTCTTCCACCCTGGTCCAAAGCCATCCAAAGACACAGTAGGCAATTATCTCCAATCCGTATCTTATGAAGAAAAGTACTTGGTCACACATTGCCTTGTGCCACCACTGCCTCCACTGCTGGACAAGGATGTCCCTCCATTTCTTGTCCTACTCCCTTCTGCTCTCTTGGGTTTTAATATCCTGAAGGTTAAAAATATCTTCTCTTTTTTCCTTGTCCTTCTTGATGCCCAAGAAGCAGGACTGAAAACAAGAAGCTCTTATCTAGTCCATGCTCCCAAACAAAAATGGACATGGGAAGAAGAGGGATGTTCCTGATGTTCCAGTCCTACAGAGGCCAGCCAGGAGGAACCTTGCAGAGGAGAGAGGCCCAGGGGCAGAGCTACATGTATTGACTAAGGACTTAAGATGAGTCTGACTAAGTTGGGTACAGCCCACATGCTGGATTTCTTTTAGAATTTTAAAATACATGTCCCTCTCATTTCTGAGCCATTTATCCCAAACTCAACAGTGATTGAGAGCTGGTAGGAGAAAAGAAGATTCTCGTCCATATCTTTCTCAAGAACTTGTTTTTCCAATAATAAGCAAGATGCAGAAATCTCAAAGCACAGATTCAATATGAAATAGTGAATAGGCTCAGTGGACTTCTTGCTAGCCTCCAGCCCCATCCAACCACCATCCAAACCATCTCTCTCCCATCATCACGGATCCATAGTATAAAATCATTCCGTTGGAAACTGAAGTGCCCCCCAACCCAGCTCTCACTACTCTTCCCCTTCTTCCCCCAGGGCTTCTCTGGGAAAGAGCCATGCCAAGGTGATCTGCATCATGGCTTCATCCTAGAAAACCTCCATCATCCCCTCCATGATTACTGCCACCCCCAAGGTACCTTTTCCTTTCTCTTTTCCATTCATACAGTCTCTGAGGCTCCCAAGAAGATAGACTCATCAATGAATGATTCGGTCATACATACACACAAGCCCCATTTCGCACTCTGTTTAACTGGGTGACTATCTCTGACCCCAAGGAAATGAACAGAAGGGAAGAAGAGCCTGGGTACGTCTGGAGAGGACAAGGAGATGGGTGGCTCTGGGAAACCCTCATGAATGTGACCTGAAGTGAGTTATCTCAGCCTTCTCTAAAGCAAGCAGGAACTATCCAAAGCCTTGACCATGGCCTTCTCCTGTAGTCAGATTCTCTCAGACCAGGAAGAAGACATTGGAGACAATAGAGGATGCTGTCAGGCCCCTGAACAGAGGTCACTGAGGAGTTACTTTGGTCAAGAGGTTATGAGTTTGAGCTCTGAAGTCAAGCACCCCAGATCTGAATCCTAGCTCCATAACTGGGGTGCAGGGGGACCCTACACAGATTCACTTAGATATCCTTGGTTTCTGCATCTGTGAAAAGGAGACATCATACTACTTACCTTAGAGAGGAATTATGAAGTACAAATAAAGTAATACTGGTAAATCATTGAGCGTGCCACACCATAAGTCCTTAGTAAACATTAGCTTTATGGTAGTTCATGATTGAATTCCGGTCCTAGCCCTCCCTCATGGTCCTGAGGGAATATGACCATCTCTCTGGGAGTGAGTGCCATGAACCCCTCCAGGGTAACCCCGCTCTGTATTCAACCAGATGTGGCCCAGGAAGTGCAACAGATGAGGCAGGCTGGGAGGGCCAGGAGCCAGACAAGACCACCCATCAAGCCGGGGAAGGTGCTGGCAGGACGGCCTCCGCTGCAGCTGCCGGGCAGCCATCCAGGATGATAGGCACAGTGCAGTGTACAAGGGTGTGGAAACGGACAACAGGTGGCAGCTCAGCGACGATCAGCACTGGGGAGGGGCGGAGCAGATCATCTAGCATTTGGTAACAGGGCGTCTCTGCCAGCAGGTGGATCCCAGCAATGGGCAATTCCAGAGGGGTTTTCTGACATCCAGGCAGGCACACAGACACAGGAACATCTGTCTTCAGATCCCAGAATGCAACTGAAGGCTAGATCTGGGGATCTGGGCATCAGGCAGTGACCAGAGAGGGCAAAGCAGAACCTCAAACCTAGAAAGACTAGAAAGGTTACCAGGACCAGGACAGAGGTGGGGGCTCATGGAAGCAGAGGTATTACCAGAACACAGGTACCCAGCCGGCGGGAGGAGAGGAGAACTGAATGCGTGGCCCAGCCTTAACCCCAGCCCCAATCACCAGGGCCGGCAAGACTATACTGTCCCCACAGTGAGCCTGCAGGAGAGAGAAGCTGGAGGATAAACATATCTGCTCTTTTTCTTTTTCCTTCTTGGTGACCGGAAGGTGAGACAAAAAAGCAAAAGCTCAAAACCAGGCTGTGCTTCCAAACAGAGAGGGACCTGGGAGGAGGTAGAAGGGCGGGAGAGTGAGCAATAGCTCTTTCTCTCTGGCAGAAGGCCATCACATGGGATAAGTCAGTCTCTCTCTCTCTCTCTCTCTCTCTCTCTCTCTCTCTCTCTCTCTCTCTCTCTCTCTCACACACACACACACACACACACACACACACACACACACGAGTTCTGTCAAGTGTTCCTGATTCTTACCCTTTGCCTTCTTTCTTTGCTCCACCTTCTACTTGCTGCTGATGAAGAACTACAGGATCAACTTTTCCAAAGTGAAGAGCACAGTCTGGCAGAGCCTGAAAAGCCCCCCTGATGGTCACATGGTAAGTGACATATCACCAGCTTCTGCTCTGTGCCCCAACGGAAGGAGCAGCCTATAGTAGTAAACATAGATGGAGGTAGGTGGGCATCCAACGAAGGAGGGTGAGGGTCCCCACAGCCCCTGACCTGGATTCATCTCCCACGTGTCCTATTCTTAGGCTCAGCTAACACCCACTCCATTCTGGACCCATGTCACGCTCTTGACTCCAGAAGATTTTGTCTGGGAGACCAAGTAATCTTGGGGGCCTGGCATAAGTTCATCCACACAAGACCCACATCCTCACAGAGGAAACTAACCCATATTCATGTGTGTAGGCTGATAAGCCCCACATCTTCTACATCCTTATTAGCCCCTAAGCCTCACACACACACATTTATACTTTCCCTAAACCACACACCCACTCTTAATCACAGCCTTTGACTGGGGTGTAAGTAGTGAAAGTAGACACCACATGAAAGGGCCCCGTAAGAGTAAATAGTCAGGGGCCAGGGTTGTGGCTCAGTGGCAGAGCGCTTGCCTAGCACATGTGAGGCCCTGGGTTCGAGCCTCAGCACCACATAAAAATAAATAAATAAAATTAAGATATTGTATCCATCTACAGCTAAAAAAAAGATTAAGCAGTCACTAGTGCACCCTCACCCCACCCTGTGGGCACACCAGCCACACCACCCTCCACCCCTGAACTCTTCTTCCTCCCTAGTAAGTTGGTCTGAGGAGCTAGTGACATGGGCTTGGTGGGAGCAGGCCAGGCTGCCTTTGCAGTCTGCTCTATGCTCTAGGATATGATTGCTGCTGTAAATACCCCTGGATCCTCTGGAGCTGAGACTGTGGAATCCACTCTGGAGTTAGAACTGTGCCTCCATTCTTGGAAAAACTGTGTCACAGGAGCTTTCCTGATCTCCAGGGCTTCTGGATACCTAAAAGGTAGAATGACCCATAACATCAGTCTAGACCCTTCCAACAGGAGGGAATTTATTAATTTTCCTTCATTAACATTAATGGCCTTTACTCTGTGAAAGATGCTGTTAATAGAATGAAAACACTAGATGCAGCATGAGAGAAAATATTTTTAAATCTTTCTACAGGACTTTTACACAGGATATATGAACAGCAAATAAAAACATTTTAAAAGATGTTCAATATCTTGGGGCATTAGAGACTTGTAAATTAAAATCACATGTACCTATTAGAGTGGATAAACTAAAAATTATCAGCAATACCAAGTGCTGACAAGAACGCAAAGCAGCTGGGCATGGTGGAGCACGCCTATAATCCCAGTGTCTCAGAAGACAAGAGGATCACAAATTCAAAGCCAGCCTCAGCAACTTAGCAAAGCCCTAAACAACTTAGCAAGACCCTGTCTCTAAATAAAATACAAAAAAAGACTGGGGATGTGGCTCAATGGTTGAATACCCCTGGGTTCAATCCTCAGCGCCAGAGCAACTACAATTCTTATATATTTTGGGTGGGACCAACAGAAGGAATTTAATAGAAGAGTTACACAGTGATGGGAAAGCCAAGAAGTCAGGACCATCCAGTGGAAAGCACAACCACAGAAAGGCCCATGTGATGTGAGCTGGAGCCATGAAGAGAACCAGCTTCTGCCAAAGATACCATAGGAAGCTGAGAGAAAGGAATACACTGACTGTCACCTTCTAGTCTAGTCCTCTACCAGTACCTGCCCATGCCCCACTGGTTAAACTCACCTGGAAGCCAAAGGTCAAGGAGCCTGGGGAACACAGTCCTTGAAGGGCAACACTGGAAGATCAAGGAATCAAATCAAAAGCAAGCAGACAACTGACCAGCACCAGCCAAGGCTCATTGGGCCTCGGATGGGCCATTTGCAAGTGTCACTTTCTAGAGAAATACTGAAACTGGCTCCCCAGGAAGCAGCATCCTCCTGAGTCCTCTTGGACTCACAAAGGTGGAAATGGGTTCGCTGCCTCTGATGGAAAAGAGGTCCTGTTAATGAGTTCAATCGAAAGACTGTTGTGACTGGACGCAGTGGGGCACACCTATAATCCCAGCTGCTTGGGAGTCTGAGGCAGAAGGATTGTGAGTCCAAAACCAAACTCAGCAACTTAGCAAGGCCCTAAGAAATTTAGTGAGACCCTGTCTCAAAATAAAATATATATATAAAAGGGGGAGATAGGAATGTGGGTCAGTGGTTGAGTGCCTCTGGGCTGCTAAACCCCAGTACCAAAATAATAATATTAAAGTTAATGTGCATATTTATCTCAGTAGAATGATACCCCTGAAGGAAACTGGGCATTGTCTGTAAACGGGTGGTGCTTCTTTGTGCCCCAGTTAGAGACTGGGCTGGGTCATTTCCTACCCTGGAAGAAGGCATGCCCTGTGCCTTGAGGACAGGCCAGGAGTCTGGCTATGAACTAGTAGGGAGGAATTGTCCAGAGAAGACTGTGGAGCTGCTTCCCCCATCTCTCCACCCCTCCCCAAATTCAGATCACATTTAAACAGCTGGTTAAACAAGTACTGTTGTTTTAAAGAATTGTGCTATGTTATTTCTTTTTAAAAAGCTAAACTTGATTAATATAAAAACATCAATATAATTGTGGTGCTATTAATGTGCTCATATCTTCCAGGTATACAAGTCTGTAAGGTAGAAGCTTTACAAAGATCATTATATCAATCTGGTGTTCTAAAGTTGTATGGTAATTTTAGGCTTAAAAGAAAAACATGTTGGAGATTTATTTATATCATTTGTGTTCTATAACTGAACTTGTTATCAATAAGAAATGTAGTTCTATGTTACTTTTTACACTAAGATACAATTTAAATGTATTTTTAAGTTAATGAGAGCCTAATCTGTGTAAAGGTTTTATTGCAAAACACAAAAGTACTTTGCTACTTTTCTACAAAAGGTTAAAAGCTTTCAGCTTTTCTTTAATTCATGTTTTAGGTGTGATATTATATTGTGTTAGCTAATATTCATGTGAACTTGAACAACAATTTATGTAGACTTTATAAAATGATGTCTAAAAAGCAAAGATCAGCTTCAGAACTATAGTACTTAAGACTTATGAAGAACCCCGCCTTACCTGAGATAAGATTCTGTGTCCCATCTCACTACATGTGAAAGTGACTATGAAAGAAGTAGGCCAGATTTCAGTACATTTAAAGTTGTGTCCAAAAGTTGGTTTTTGTCACGATTACTAGGATCTCAAACAGGGGATTATAATGTATAACTCTACCAAAATTCAAGGTAGCTATTACATAAACTAAATATGTTTTTACTCTTGTTAATTTTATTTTGTAGTTTTCTTATAAATGGTCTAAAGATTGCCTGTTAATGTTTTGCAAAGGTACTGCTTTAAGAACACACAACCTGGGTTAATTTAAGATAATGAGTTATCACCTACAGGATAGAGAGATAGACATCAAAGCCCAGTACTCTTAATATAAGGCTGTTGAAATTGATTTGCTGGATGTTTAAGATAAAGTTTTAAAATTAAAGTTAAATGTTGTGTTTACATCCCTGACAATTCTGGCAATGTGACAAATATCCTTAAAGATTTACATGCTCAGATAAAAGCCATGTCCTCACCAACTTTGTCATGAAAACAATATCTTAGCTCCTGGTTCTCTGGTATTTCCTGGTGGAAAACATTGTTAGTCTTTGTCTTTGTCATCATACTCATTGGCATATTCCTGTGCTGTGGCATTTATTGCTGCATAAATCTGGTTCCAGTACTAATGAATTCTTATTTCTCTTATAGACCACCCATCACTCAAATGGCCCTCCAGCCTATTACTTCTCAATTGGACTTCTATCATGGACCACTCGATAGACCTGATTTTTAAAGGGGACTCCAAACTGCTTGCCCCACATAGTCCCCTTTCAGCATGAAGAAGCCAGAAGGATCTTCACCCCCTTTCCTTACAGCAGTAAGGAGTTCCCAAAATTAGAGGGGGGAATGAAGCCAGATTTAAAATTAGGTAGTCAGTGTAGTTAGGTAAATCGGGTCTAATATCGAGTAAGATCTAAAATGGAGGCCATGCTGAGAGACAACTCATGGAATGTTAATGAAGTCCTGAGAAAAGTGCTAGGCCCAAAGTCCATCCCAAAGAAGTGTTAATGAAGTCCTTCCTGCCCAGATTACTTCTTTGGCCCACCTGTGTCCCACCCCTGGGCTTCCCACCTACATTCCATCACTGAAAGAACTATAAAAAAAGGAAACAACCACCTCTTGGGTCCCCTTCTTCCTCCGGGAGAAGTCTTTTCTGCTGTCCTTTAATAAACTTATAATTTCTGCTCTGACCTTGCCTCAGCGTGCTTCTCTGGTGTTATTCTTCAACACTGGGGAAGCAAGGACTCATCACCGGTCAACAGCAGTAACAATGGCAGAGTGGGTGTTGGAGCAGAGCTACTCACCTCATGGAAGCCGGAAAGCAGAGAGAGAGAGAGAGAGAGAGAGAGAGAGAGAGAGAGAGGAAGGAAAGGACTAGGGACAAGATATGGTCCCCAAAGGCATGCCCTCAAGGACCCACTCCCTCCAAGTACGGCCCAGCTCCTATAGCTTCCATTACTTCCCAAGAGTCCATTTAAATCATGAATGCATCAAGGTATTAATCCAAGGATGATCCTATCACTTCCCAAAAGCTCAGCCTCTGAATATTGCTGCATTAGGGACCAATCTTTCAACACATGAGCACTTGAGGGACATTTCAGATCTAAATTATAACAAAGCCTACAAATGACTGTAGACCATCTGACATCTGAGTGCAACCAGAGGAGAGATCCCTAGTGAGAACCACCTGGCAGAGCTCAATCAACCCTCAAAACCATAAAAAATGATAATAAATTGGTAAGTCATGAAGTTTTGTGGTGGTTAGCTGTATAATAGATAACTGGGTCATTTTCCAAGGATGTATTCATGTAGAATACAAGGGAATGTCCTGGAATGTATGACAGGATAGTACCAGCTGAGCACACAGTAGGAGCTCAAGAAAGCCAGGTGGCTGACCCGACAGCATCGGCACCAGACACATGGGGCCCCTGACCCAGGATGTGCCCTCTCTCTGACAGATTCTCTTTGTGGTGAAATATTTGCCATCTAGTTACAACCTGACATCTCCCTGGCTAAGGAGGATGCAGATACTGCTGTCTTCAGAAATTCATGACCACTTCCTCCCCGACCCTGTTCCTACCCTTCCTATCTCAGGAAATGAAAAGCAATTTTCCCCCCAGGGCCTGTTTACCCATGGCAACATAGCAGAATTTCAAACCCTATCTCAAGCCAGTTTCAATGTCTGTCTTCACTGTAATAACAATACAGATGCCACACCTGCCCACAGATTCCCTTCTCTGCTCTTCTATTTGTTCGTTTGTTTCTCCAGGATCTTTAAACACCTGATTCAATTTCATGCTTCAAATGAAAAGTTCTGAAGATGGAAGATTATCAGACTCTGTGACTTTCATCGGGCCTCCTCTCTGCTTGGCAGATTTGGGCAACTCTGTTCTCACTCCTCACCCCTTGCCTCAGAGGTCCTCTTGTGTCCTGTGAACTCCTCTCCCAGTTGCTGCTCACACTCTTGTCTCCTGCCTACAGCCCACCTGGGTAGCCCATCCCATGGGCAGCCCCAAGAGAAGGAACCTAAGTTGGTGCACTGCAAAAGCCAACAAAATTGAACACCCCAAGATGTCACCTGAACAAAGAGGAGCCTGAAAAAGAGGCTCACATTACATCCCATTCCTGCAATCCTCCTGAACACCTGGTCCCACTCTTTATAACACAAACTCCCCCAAGATTCATCCCTCCCCCCAAAGTGGACAGACAGTGCAGGGAAAACCAAGCGACCAGAGGCTCAAGGTGCTAAGTCGGTCTGTGTAACCATAGGGCAGGGAGTTCTCGAACCTGAGTCTGCTGCCCCCTGTTCCTTGGGGAAACTGAAGGATTTAGAGGAATCCATGCCATGCTGGTCTGCAGAGACTGATCCTAACCTGCATGACACTCTCGATATCCTAGTTGCAAGACAGGACCCCAAGCAATTCTCATTTATCATGTTGCATGCAAGTTACATGTTCAGCTGCCAGGTGGGCAGTGATCTCAAAGCCAACAACTAAAATGCAAGAGAAAACATTTTTGAGATAATGACCCATTTCTTCCCTCCCTTCTGTCTTCCCACCCCACCCCCAACTCCTATCCAGCCGCCAGACTGTTGGATGCTCTCTGCCTCCAGGGAGGGATGGGATAGGGAGAAAAAGGGAAAGACGAGCTTTGATGTCTGGAAAAGATTGAAATATTTAGAAAAAAACATCTTGAGAGAGAGTAGGGTTTCTTTCCACCCTTCTTCCATATCCCTAAAAATAAACAGTGAGGAGTCCACTTAAATGATGAGGGGAGGCAAGAGGGAGGGGAAAATGAATGATAGGAGCAGAGAAACTGGTCAGTCCAGGCCTCAGCCCTGAAATGAAGAGCTCATGGAGATGGGATGAAAATGTGCAGCCAGGGTCCTTGGTGAGGGACCCAACTGGCACCCAGACTCCAGGCACCAGCCAGGACAGCAGTGGCTGATTTTCCTGGTGGACCTACCCGAGCGGCTCCTCCTTTGACAGCAGCAACATGGGACTGGACTTTGCCTTATCCTATCCAAGTTACCCCTACCCAGTCCCACAATGTCCAGGTCACCTGAACCATCAACAAAAAGAAACTGGGCCTTCAGGCCCCAGCACCATCATCAGCCCATACACATCTACTGTGAAGCAGCTCAAACCCCAGTGGTCCCCCCGAAGCTGAATGAGGGTTAAATAGACCTAGTTCCAACACAGACAGCCTCGCTGGATGGCAGGCATCCACTTAGGGCTTCTCATATCCCACCTCACTTGGTGAGCAAATAGGCACACAAGTCCTTCCCACCCACCCTTAAGACCTGGCCTTGGACTTAGCCTTTTGGCCAAGCCTCTCCCGATGGAACTCACCCAGGTGCTTCCTCTTTCCTCAGATCACATCCATAACCTCTTCTCTCTCTTCTATGTACTGTGATTAGTACTAGTAGGTCTATGATTATCACTAGTGGGTCTATACCTGTTGTTGGACAGAAGCCCCTTAGGAACAGGCTCTTACCCATGTTTACATGCCTTGTAATTGGCATATAACAGGCGCGAAAATTAACGTTCCTAGAGTTAAATTGAACCGTCCATCCCATTCTCTTTTCTTCATCTGAAAGTGGAATTCCTCATTTAAAAAGCCTCAGAGCAGCCAGGGTGGTGCACGCCTGTAATCCCAGTGGCTCAGGAGGATGAGGCAGGAGGACTGCAAGTTCAAAGCCAGCCTAAGCAAAAGCGAGGCCCTAAGTAATTCAGTGACTCTGTCTCTAAATAAAATACAAAATAGGTATGGATGTGGCTCACTGGCCAAGTGCCCCTGAGTTCAGTCCCCAACACACACCCACCCCAAAAGTGCTGCAGAGAAAAGGAGGTGGTCCTACAGACCAAAGCAATTAACAACACTGCAATTGTGTGTGTGTGTGTATGCATGTGCACGTGTGTGTGTGCATGTGCATGTGTGTGTGTGTGTATGTGGTACTGGGGATTGAACCTGGGGTGCTCTACCCCTAAGCTATACCCCCACCCTTTTATTTTTTATTTTGAGGCAGGGTCTCACTAAGTTGCCCAGGCTAGCCTCAAACTTGCAATCCTATCTCAGCCTCCCAAGTCACTGGCATTACAAGCATGTGCCACCCACACCTGGCTAAGATATCACAATTTGACCAATCATCATCAGATCTCACCTGTTCCTACAGTAGTGGCCCCAAGCCCTGTCACCTTGATTTTCTCAACTGTCCTTGAGCTCATTCTTACCAAGTAGCCCTTGATGTGAACTTTGGCAGAATCTCACCTCTTAATAAGAATAAGAATGTGAGATATAAGATCCCACGAATTTCCATCCCTCTGCCTCAAAATCTTTCTAAAATAACCAGCAAACGTGTAAGAGAAGAGGAAACCTCTCGCACTGCCAGGTGAGATTGATAAAATCTCAATGGAGTGCAATCTGATGATGTGTTTGGGTGCACACCTGGAGTCTCCACTACTCAGGAGGCTGAGGCAGGAAGATCCCTAGAGCCCCGGAGTTCAAGGCAAGCCCATACAACATAGCAAGACCCTGTCTCAAAAAAAAAATAAGATATGGATAACCTTGGCCTAGCTATTCAACTTCAAAAATCTTTTTCTAGAGAATTGGACAAGTGCACCAAGAAATCCACAAAGGTATTCTTTGCCATGTTGTTTATAAAACAAATTCTCCTACCTTGTTTTTATCCTACCTTTTGGTTTCTGGGCTTCTGCCATTCTGGCCTTTCAGTTCCTCTTCCGCCTCCCTTTTTCTAGGGTACCCTAAGTTTCCAAGTTCTATTCTAAAGTCTCTTCCCCTCTGTCTCCCATCCTGTTCCAATTTCTTAGAGTTTGTTCAGAGCCTCCACACATCACCTGGAGATCCTCAGAGAGAACAACACCTGGTGAAGAGTACCAAAAGCAAGATCCCTGAGGAGTGACAAAGAGTAGCTCATGCTGGGCTCCCAACTCCTTCCCCTCGCTGGCCACATCACTCTAGCCCAGCATGGACACCATCTTTTTTCCTGTGTTTGCCTGAAACAGATTAGAATGCTTCAAAAGGAACTTTAGGGTTTGTTTTTTGTTGTTGTTGTTTTTAAGGGAAAGAAAGGGGGTTGGGGTACAGTGTGTACTTTGTATCTATGAGGCTTGGGTTCAATCCTAGCACTAAAATAATAATAATAAATAAATAAATACTTGATTAAAGGGTGGAAGAAAATGCTAATATATAAAACGTCTTTTAAAAATAACAGTGGGGCCAGGTATAGTGTCACACACCTGTAATCCCAGTGACTAGAGAGGCTGAGGAAGGAACAACACAAGTTCAAGGCCAGTCTCAGCAGTTAAGCAAGATCTTCTTAAGCAACTTAGTGAGCCCCTATCTCAAAATTAAAAATAAAAAGGTCTGGGGATGAAGCCCAGTGGTAAAACACTCCTGGGTTTAATCCTCAGTACTAATAATAATAACAACAATGGGACTGGGGTATAGCTCAGTAGCAAAGGACATGTTTATATGCTCAAGACCTTGGGTTCATTCCCCATCACAAAAACAGAAGGAACCCTCTTTGGTTTCTGGGCTTCTGCCACTCTGGCCTTTCAGTTTCTCTTTCATCTCCCTTTTTCTAGAAGAGGCAAAAGAGGTCAAGTGTTTCTATTATAAATAATGATAACTGGTAGGATTCTTCTTCCCTCGTAAAGCCAACTGAAGCCCCAGGCCCGGATCCTCAACCCCTCAGTACTGTGAACAATCCTACAACACAACTGGCTTCTTTTTCCCAGGGTGGGACAAATGGAATGGCAAGATGGACCTTGGATGAAAAATGACAATTACATATTACTTTGTGGTGGTTGTTCCGCTATAATTATTAGCATAATTAGCACTGCATTATTGTACATTTTTTTAAAAAATTTTAAAGGAGATACTTGAAAATATTTTTTAAATGCTTTTCAACAATAGCAAAGCATATGCAATGAAAACCTTGCTTCCTCTCACCCTTACCCCTGGCATCCTGCTCTCTTCCCCAGAGTCAGGTACTGTCTCCTTGCCAGCATACATGAACATGCACATGTAGAACATGCTCTATACCCTATTCTCCTCCTTGCCTTTTCCTCTTAATGACTGACATATCTTAGAGCTTATTCCTGGACACACATACAAGCAGCCTCATTCTTCTCATCAGCAATATCCTCCTAAATCCACACACCAAGGCCCCTATGGATGGATACGGTTTGATGTTACAAACTGTAAAAAAAAATCTCTGTTTACTTCCCATTATATTTTTTAGAAAAATGCTAGACATGGAATTTCTAGATCAAGGCAAATGTGTATTTAAATTTTTTATGACATTGTCAAGTTGTCCTCCAAAATAGTGTTCCAATTCATACTTCCACCAGCAATATGTGAGAGGACTGTTTTCCTCCAGAGTTTTACCAACCTTCCACCAAACATTTGGATCTTTGTTAATCTAACTTATAAAGGATGATGTGTTAGTGCGGTTTTAATTTGAATTTCTTTTAAAATAGGTAAAGACCAACCACAGTTACCCAGGCCTATAATTCCAGCTATTCAGGAGGCTGAGGTAGGAGAACTGCAAAATCAAGGCCAACCCGGGCAACTTAGTGAGACTTTGTCTCAAAATAAAAACTATAAAGAACTGTGGATGTGGCTCCAAGGTGGAGCACCCCTGGGTTCACTCCCTAGTACTTCAAAAATAAAAATAACTATAGAAGGTAATGTAGGTAAGGTTAAACAGAACTGGATAAGAAGTCAAACTGGTCCCCGATTGTCTAGGTCCATATCCTAACCCAGCCACTTATTAGCTGAGTGACTTTGGCCAATTTATTTAATTTCTGTTTTTAATTTCTCATCCGTAAAATGACATCATAATGATAACATTCCTCACAGAGTTATTATAAAAATTAAATGTGAAAATAAAGATAAAGCTCCACATAAATGTTAATTATCATTATTATCTTTTCATATGTTTAATAACATTTGTAATTTTTTTTCCTGTGAAATGTCTACTCACACACTTTGCCCATTTTTCTTTTTTTTTTTTGCATGAAAAAAAGAATCTCTTTAATAATCTTAATAATAAGGTCCCATGTTAATATGATACCATTTTGGATATACGGGTTTCAATAAAAATACTACTAAAATTAATTTCATCTTTTTACTTTTTAAAGGATGGCTTACTAAGACATTTTAAATTGCATACGTAGCTGGCTTTATATTTCTTGTGCAGTATTGTTTTATAGTAAGCTTATCCTACCTAAACAAAATGCAAAGGAACTTGCTTAACAAACAGAGCCTTATAGAATTTTTTTTTCTTCTTAAATCTCAGGTCTGCTAGAACTCTCCAGCTCGTGCTTGGACCTATATTTCTAGAACTTTTTTTTTTTTAATCTAATTATTTTCATTTTTTTTTCCATTTTTCAATCAGATGTCCTTTTTTTCTTTCTTCACTATAACTCTTCATATATTTAGGACACCAACCCTTTGTCATTTGTACAGCAAATGTTTTCCCCGCTTGTCCTTGTCTTTTGACTTTATTTAAGGCATTTTATGTTTTATTTTTACATATCAGCCTTTTCCTTTTACGACACTTGAACCTTAAACTATGCTTCAGAAACCTCACACTTCTTGAGGTATGAATGAATAGAAGCCTGTTCTCACCGCCTGTCCTGTGAGTGAGTCCAAGATATCTCCCAAGACCACCTCCATGCTCTCTCCACATTCAACCTATGCCTGCTTCCATCCAAAGTCCCTCAAGAGCAATGACAGTTAAGACCCACAGTTCTGCCTAGATGACATGGACTCATTTGGCCAGCTGGAGACTAGCAGGCAGCTGCTGTTCTCTTGCTAAATCATGGCATCTAGATGGGGGGCTGGAGCTGCCTGCCCTAGTTGATCTCTCCCACAGTGTCAGATAGCAGCTAGTGGTTTACCCTTTCTCAGTCACAAGTGAAAGAATACCCAATCTGGGGGCTGGGATGTGGCTCAAGCGGTAGCGCGCCCGCCTGGCATGCGTGCGGCCTGGGTTCGATCCTCAGCACCACATACCAACAAAGATGTTGTGTCCGCCAAGAACTAAAAAATAAAATATTAAAATTCTCTCTCTCTCTCTCTCTCTCTCTTAAAAGAAAGAAAGAATACCCAATCTTTAAATAAAAAGAGTATTGGGGTAGATTCAGGTACACCAGTGTTGTCACCCAGAGCTTGTTTTTCTCTCTAGTCCTCAGCCTCACTTCCTGTATATCAGTTCAGGAAGGCTCTCTCCCTTGGAAGCAAGATGGCGGTAACAGCTCTAGTGGTCAATTATTCTCTCACATCATCCCCTATTCAAGTCCCAAGGGAAAGAGAATGAGCCTTTCTCTCAGCAGCCCCTGCAAAGGCCTTGCTGCCCTTAGCTGTTTTGCATTGGGTTAGTTGCCCCCAAACACCTTGGTCAAATTGATGACCACAAGAATGTATTACTGGGTAGGCCTGAGCTCACATCCATGAGGGGAGCCAAGGGTGGAGGGGAGTCTACCATCACACCAGGCACAGTGGACAAGCTGGCACAGCTCCAGAGAAGGAAACTGATGTAGTGTTACCAAAAGAAAGAAAAACAGAAGAACCAAAAATACCCAATATCTGCCAGGAGGAATGCCAAATATGGCTGCCCTTCCAGAAGAGGGAGTGGGTTTGAAGCCCCAACCCTGAGCTATTTCTCTCCTTCCAGCCACTCTCCCCTGCCCCAGAGGCAACAGTTCCATCTTCCAAACACAACATGGTCCCCCAAGGTTTGCGGCTCAGCCACAGGACCAGTGCGAACAGATCCTGACCAAACCCCAGACCAGGCGATGGCTGGCGTGGCCCCGCCAACTCCAAGTTATTAGAACCAGGAGTCCCAGTCCCAAGAGTTGCAGGATTGTTTATCTTTGTTGGGGAAAAACTGTAGCCAGAGCCATAAATCACTGCCCAGCTGGATGGCTTCGCTGAAATGTTTGTTTAAACAATGAAATCTCCTGACGGACGGAAAATATAGGCTGGATCGCCCTGTCCTTCTCGAGCCCCATCTCACAGGCTGGAGCTCGGGGCCTCCGAGAGGGACTCAGAATTGACTCTCCACCCCCCACTCCCCATCCCTCTCACCCCCAATATCAGCCCTAAAGAATGAAGCCGCAGCATAGCTAATCCGAAACAGCAGATAATGCAAAAGCCATGTCTATCAATCTTTGAAATGCAATCTCAGGAGTGGTTCGCATTGGACGTGCCTTCCTAATGGAAGGAGCGTTTCTTGGCTCATGTGAACAAAGAGACTGCATAAAGGGTGGCCTCTAGAGGAACACTTCATGGAGTGCTCTTAGGAGATCTGGCTCTGCCCTGACCTGGGGTGCCGCATGGGCGGATGACATGTGCTCTCTGGACCTCAGTTTCTCGACTCGGTACATGAGGGAGTTAGACTGGGTCTTGTGTTTCCTTCCAGCTCTTGCCTACTAAGTAAGATGGCTGTGGATATATATTCCCAAAACAAAAGCTAGATGAATAGAAGTGGGTAGGGAACCAAGAGGGAACAGAGGACGTCAAACTAGCTGATTCCCTTAGGTCTGTTTCTTCCAGCACTGGGACATTCTCTTCTGGTACGCCTGGCCCTTCAGAGGAGAAAAGGGGAAATTGATGACTTGACTAAGAGCCTGGTTGGCAGGACTATGATCAAGAGCCTGGTACATTCCAAGGAGGAGGTAGAAGGGTGACCGCAGATCCCAGAATGGGTATGACTTAGAGCAAGTCAAAGCCCAGGACTAAGACCTGTGCTCAAGCACCACCTACCTTCTGAGGAGCTGTCTGGGATGATGGGGCTGGGTGGGGGCAAGGGAGCATCCAAAGGTAAGCCACTTCCACGGTGGCTGTTTGCTGAAGGAAGAAAGGTAACCTTTTCAGTCTAGGAACTGTGACCCTGGCTCTATTGAATAATCTGGACACTGGTTTGCCAAATATTTTTAAGAATATATTAGCTGTCAGGTAGCTGTCAGCAGGAGGCCTCAGGAATGACAAGATGAGTAAGAGTAGCATTGTTGGAGAGTTTGATGAGATACCCTGAAGAGGTGAGCAGTGGAATTTGCAACAAGCATCGTGGAGGAGATGGGAAAGAACGGTTGAAGGATTTGTTAACGGTTAAGGGAGGGAGGAGCGGGCAGTGAAATGGGGTCTATAATCAAGGTCTGCAGTAGAGTCTGTGATGGGATTGTTTAGGGGGAGTATGATGGAATGTTTAGGGACAGTCCATCAGCTAGAAACATAGGCTGGCCTCAGTGGCACATGCCTGTAATCCCAGAAACTCGGGAGGCAGGAGGATTGCAAGTTCAAGGCCAGCCTCAGCAATTAATCAAGATCCTGCCTCAAATAAAAAATTAATGTACTGGGGATGTATCTCAGTGGTTAAGTGTTTCCAAGTTTAATCCTAGTACCCCACCCCACCCACACACACAAAGTGTTAAAATAAAAATATAATGGCATGTGTGATGGCAGGTTTAGCAGGGGACAAGAAGGGATGGGTGTTGTTAGGATATGTATTGACAACCTTTCCTGATCCCCCAGAGAAGATCAAATTCTTTCTGTTAATATGGCCTCAGAGCGCTTTATATTGATCATCTGTAGATCTTACCACAATTGAAATGAACCCATTGCTTTGAAACTCTTTGCTTAATGTCTGTTTCCCTTCCAGGTTGTAAGACCATGCTGGGAATGCTTTTGAGGGATCTTGTTAATTGCTGTATCACATCCCTGCCCCAACACAGCCCAGGACTAGGTTAGACATAGTAAGCTCTCGATGATTGTTGATTGAACAAATGAATGAAGATGGAATCTATAATCAGGTTAACTCCATGATAGTCAAGGTGGCCAAACCGTCCCCAATTCCAGAACCAAATCTATAGGGCAGCTCCAGGTCCTCAACATAAGCTACAATTTTGTGTTCCCCAAATCAGTGACTTTGATTCTGTTTGAAGGGAGGTATTGCCATCTGCTGGCCAAATGGAAAAAAATATATACTGCCGGGGAGCCCATCCTGCTGCATTCACTAAGGGACCAGTGGGCATCAGCCACCCTTCAGCAAGCAGCCTAACCCTCACCCACACAGAGATCAGCCCCAGCTTTTCCACTGCCTCAGGGGTGGAGCAAGAAGAGGCCAGAATATGGAAATCACTCATCCTGGGCTGGACTGCCCCTTCCTGGATCCCTCCATCAGCTCTCAGGTCTCTGGTCATCATGGGTACTCTCCCTGTCTGCTGCAATCTGGGCTCAGCCCCTCTTCTCCCCGTCTTTGAACCCAACCAATCCTTCATCCCAGAAAGCAACAAATCAAGCTGGGGGAGAGAGGTACACAAACAAAGTTTTCATATGAGAAATTGCTCATCATGTGAACTTTCACTTGAGGTTGATCAAAACATGTTAAGAAATAGGATGATGGGGGCTGGGGATGTGGCTCAAGCGGTAGCGCGCTCGCCTGGCATGCGTGCGGCCTGGGTTCGATCCTCAGCAGCACCACATACCAACAAAGATGTTGTGTCCGCCGAGAACTAAGAAAAAATAAATAAATGTTAAAAAAAAAATTCTTAAAAAAAAAAAAAAGAAAGAAATAGGATGACAGTCCAGGGGAGAGGAGGGTCATCAGGACTCTCTGGCCATTATGTACAGCCAAGATTCCACTATATTTTGTGAAGTTGGATTGACTGCACAGAGAAGGACTCTGAAGGGATGGTTTGAATTCAAGACCCTCTCACTGATAGAGGAGCATCTTCCTCAGCAGGTACCCTTTGCCTCCTCTTCCTCTCCTCTCTCCTCTGTCTTTCCCTTGGTTGAAAATCACCACCATGCCCAGAGGTTTGTTTTCTTTTTTTTTGGGGGGGGGGTGTTTTTGTTGTTCTTGTTATTTTGAAGGGAACCCAGAGACACTCTACCACTGAGCCACATCCCCAGCCCTTTTTATTTTGCATTTTGAGACAGGGTCTTGCTAAATTGCCCAGCATGTTTTCGAACTCATGATCCTCCTGCCTCCACCTCCTGAGTGGCTAAGATCACCAGTGTGAGCCCACTGTACCCTGCATGGGCCCAGACTTTTTAAAAGTCCTATGTTCAAACCAAGGTTACAAAGCAGAGAAAACTGAATTCTGCCTGTGGTAGAAAAGGAGCGGTTTCTTTATAATTTGAGTCATTCCAGCTTCACTGATTCAACACATACTTGTGCTCCTACTGTGTGCCAGGCAGGAAAATCATCAGTGAGCAAATTTGGCAAGAGCTCTGTCTAGCGGAACATGCCTTCTATTGGAGCATCTTTCAGCATGGACCCTTTGTACAACTTTTACCCTGGAGCTCCTCATCTTGTGTCATCTACTGTCAACTTAAGTGACATCAGCATCCACCTTGCTACCTCACAGAGCAATGTGCATATCCTTGAAAGACTGGTTCACCCAAACACAGCTGCTCTGTAAACTGAGTTAACAAGATTTGTATTTGCTTGGTATATCTTTATATTTCCATTTTCACTACTGAAATTGGATGAGGGACAGTGGCAATGCCCCAAAGCCATCTCATAGGAGCATGTCAACTGAGTTAAACAGTGTCTTCTCTAAGCAAATCCCAATGAATGACAGTTGCTCTATTGCTCCCCTGTCAGGTCCCTAACCCATTATGAATGAGCATGCTGAGGCTGTCACAGCCAGGTATGGTTCCCTAAGGACAACGGAGCTTCTCTAAGTGTCCCTCATTAGAATTCTGCTCCTCCAGTGGACAGCCAGGGTCCTGGGCAGCTCACGAGTAATTAAAGATTTCCTTCTGTTCCCTGAACACCACTCCTCTGGAAACCAGTGTGGCCCAGGTTGGCACTACTGCCAACGCTGCAGTTCTCACTGAGGTGGGAAGAGGCACTCCCCAGCATTTTTAGTGCTACTCATTCATTTTCCTAAGGGTAGCCTGATTGTTTCATTTTTACTAGAGTCCCTTCTTTTCAGTGATTTAAAGAAAAATATTCCCCCAGGGCAAAGTTGAAGGACAGAATAGTATTCAGTAATGCCACCTTAAAAGTGTCCCTCTGGCTAGGCATGGTGGCACATGCCTGTAATTCCAGCAGCTTGGAAGGCTGAGATAGGAGGATCATAAGTTCAATGTCAGCAAAAGTGAGGCACTAAGCAACTCAGTAAGACCCTGTCTTGAAATAAAATACAAAATAGGGCTGGGGTTGTGGCTCTGTGGTCCAATGCCCCTGAGTTCAATCCCTATTACAAAAAAAAAAAAAAAAAGTGTTCTTTTGGAGCATCTCTGGACTGGTGCCCCAGTACCTGGCCCTTCCTTACCTTTGGGTGAGAGCTCCCTGAACAGGAACAGTTAACACCAGGAGAGGCATCCCACAGCCCTCCCATCTGCTCAGATTTTTCTTCACTATTCCTCCCAGAAGTCTCGAAGTCCATCCTTGAACCCACAATTCTCAGGACAGAGTCCACTTCCCCAAGGGATCCTTACTGCCAATAGATAAGCTATATACAATCCAAAATTAAGTTATTAATACTAGTAAATAAAGCAATATAGACCACAGGAAAGAAAAACTGACTCTAATAAAAAAAAAAAGAAAAAGAAAAACTGACTCTGAGGATGGAGTTCAGCATGGTAGAGCTCTTGTCTATTATGCACAAGTCCCTGGGTTCAATCACCAGCACCAGAAAAAAGAAAGGAAGAAAGGAAAGAAAAAGACTGGTAGATGAATGAAATAACTCTGCCATGTTGAAATATACCCATATTTCCACAGTCCTTCTCGAATAAAACAACTAGAAAGGTAAGTGAATATATCTTACATGTTGTTCTAAGGGAACAAAGTAGCACTGTTGACAGAGAACGCACTCTAAAGACTAAAATAGAAAGTGAGAAGCCATCCAACATTCCTGGCTGGAGCACTGTAGGCAAGGAAGCTTCAGATCCCACCCTGGGGTCAGGCCCCCCGCAGGGACTCCATCACTTGCGTGTCACAGAGAGAACATTGTGTCTCTCCGTGCCACCAGGGAGAGCACACAGTTGGAAGGACACTCTGAGAAGCTGCTTGGGTGGAGGAGTGGGCGGTGGGGGTCACACCACTGAGGATAACAGCAGATGCTCAAGTGACAAAGACAGGGGACGGACTACATTGAGAAGAGACAAACTTTTGTTTAATTGGGGGGATGTGCACATTGGAGGCCAAAATGCAATTGTTCAGGATATTGAAAGGGAGACAGAGACTAAAAGGTGGAAGGACGGGGAGGAGCAGCCATAGTGGGAGCACAGGAGAAAAGAAGAAAGCCCAAGGTCTGTCAAGTAAGGGGGTTTTTTTGTTGTTGTTGTTTTCCATATGTGTTTTTTGTCCACGCACGCATACATGTGTGTATTTTTTTTTTTTTTTTTGGTGGGGAGAGTACTGGGAATTGAACCCAAGTACACTTAACCACTGAGTCAATCCCCAGTCCTTTTTATTTTTATTTTTTTCTACTTAGAGATAGAATCTCACTTAATTGCTTAGGGCCTCACTAAGGTGCTGAGGCTGGCCTCGAACTTGTAACCATTCTGCCTCAGCCTCCTGAGTCACTGGGATTACAGGAGTGCATCACCATACCTGGCTCCATTTTTTTTTTTTTGATGCATTATACTTGTACATAATGGTAGTATTTCCTCTTCCATATTTATACATACACATAATTTAACAGTATAATTTGGCAAATACCATTCACCAATATTTCCCCTTTCCCTCTCCTCCTCCCTCCCCCAGTCCCTTTCCTCTATTCCACTGATCTCCCTTTAAATTTCATGAGATCTTCCCACCCACCCCCATCCCTTTTTTTTCTTTTCCCCACCCCCATCTTTATTTTCCTTTTTCATCTCTAGCTTCTACATATAAGAGAAAACATAACCCTTTCTGAGTTTGGCTTATCTCACTTAACATATTATTTCCTGCAACTAACATAATTTCATTCTTCTTTATGGCTGAATAAAACTCCATTGTGTATATATACCATAATTTTTTATCCATTAATCTGTTAGGCACATCTTGGCTGGTTCCATAGTTTGGCTATTGTGAATTGTTCTGCTATGAACATGGGCATGCATATATCACTACAGTGTACTGGCTTTAATTCTTTAGGATAAATACCAAGGAGTGGTATTGCTGGGTCATGTGGTAGTTCCATTCCTAACCCTTTTTTTTTTTTTTTTAACACTATGGATTGGACTCAGGGATTCTCAACCACTGAGCCACATCCCCAGCCCTATTTTGTATTTTATTTAGAGACAGGGTCTGAGTTGCTTCTCACCTCACTCTTGCTGAAGCTGGCTTTGAACCCTCGATCCTCCTCCTCAGCCTTCCAAGCCGCTGGGAGTTCATTTCCAGCCTTTTGAGGAAACTCCTTACTGATTTCTATAGTGATTGTACTAATGTACAATCCCACCAACAGTGTAGAAGTATTGCTTTTCCTCCACATCCTCTCCAGCATTTATTATTGTTTCTATTCTTGAAGGCTGTCATTCTGACTGAAGTGAGATGAAATCTCAGTATACTGTTGATTAGGCAAAGAGATTTTAAAGGAGAGTATAATTGTCTAGTGAGAATTGGCTCTCCTGCCCAATACTGGAAAGAGCATCGTTCCAACATGAATAACAAGAGAGAAAAAAATGGACAACTTACAAAATCCCTAACTTTTCTTGTATTTGTCAGGGACCTGAGGTCATAGTGAAATAGAAATCAGGCACCTCCAGGCAGAGAAGGGTCACCAAGCACAGGCTCACCTGCAACAGAGTGGGAAAGGAAAAAATGTGAAGCACCAACCACTCAAGCAGGTAAGAATTCAATTAAAGTGCTTAACATATTGCCAAAAGCCTTGAGCCACTGGGGAAAGACAGCAGATCCTGTCATTTCTAGGACACAGGTATAAGAACATTATACTAGGGAAGAGAAGAAAAGAGAACAAAACAAAATTGTCTACCTTAGAATAAAGGCAGAAAACCAACCCAGGTCACCAGAGGTCTTTGGCAGCAGGGAGAGGGGCAGGATCCCCAAGCTGTGGGGACACAGGGACACAGGCCTGCCTGAGACTGGGTTAGACCAGGACAACAGAAGGAACAATGGAAGTTTACCACCAGTGGAGAAGTGGGGGTGGGGATAGACCCACTCCAAGGCCAGGCCAAAAGGGAAGGCTGAAAGCTGAGGGTGGAGCAGGTACATTAAGGAAAACCTTTCAAGTACCCAGTACCCACCCTAACCACAGCAGTGGAAAAGATATGCCCACTAAAGGCATCGGAATGATTTACCTCAGTCTCTACTGTTCTACAATAGGATGACTGTCATTCAATTAAAAAATATATAGCTATGTTTTTAATTATATATTTTTAATATATGTTATTGTATATTACATACATTACAGTCAAGAACAAAACAGGAAATAACTGACCTACTCTCAAGAGATAGTAATCAACAGATTCAGAGATGACCCAGATGTTGGAATTATCAGACAAGAAATTTAAAAATCTATGATTACTATGTTAAATGCTCTAGTGGAAAAGATGGGTGATATGCATGAACACATGGAAAATTTCAGCAGAGAAGTGGAAACTATAAGAAAGAGCCAAATGCAAATGCTGGAAGTAAGCAAGAAAGAGAAGAATGTATACAATAGGCCTGTCAGTAGACTTGCCATAGCCAAGGGAAGAACCAGTGAACTTGAAGATAGGTTAATAGAAACTACCCAAATGGAAACAAAGAAAAACAGGCTGAACGGTTTAAAAGAACATATAGCATCCAAGAGCTGTGGGACAATATCAAATAGTTCGATATACTTGTCCAAAAGAGAGAAAGAACAAGAAATAAGTAATATTTGAAGAGGTAATGGCTGAGAATTTTGTGAGAATTGGCTCTCCTGCCCAATACTGGAAAGAACATCGTTCCAACATGAATAATGAGAAAAAAATGAACAATTTAAAAATCCCTAACTTTTCTTGTATTTGTCAGGGACCTGAGGTCATAGTGCAATAGAAATCAGGCACCTCCAGGCAGAGAAGGGGCACTTATCAAATCATAGATCCAGGAATATCAGAGAATCCCAGGAAACATAAAAAAAAAAAAAGAATAGACCTAGTCCACACCAATTGTGATGGGCTTCCATTCAAACTGCTAGAAACTAAAGATAAAGAGAACATCTTGAAGGTAGCTTTGTATAAAAAGGAATAAAAATAAGAATTACAACAGATTATAATCTCATCAGAGACAGCCTCAGCCAGAAGAGAATGAATTAATATTGGGAAGAAAAGGGTTGGGGATATAGCTCTCTTGGTAGAGTGCTTGCCTCGTATGCACAAGGCCTTGGATTCCTCCAGTACCACAAAAAAAAGAAGAAGAAAATGGGAAGGAGGGGCTGGGGATGTGGCTCAAATGGTAGCGCACTCGCTTAGCATGCATGAGGCACTGGGTTCAATTCTCAGCACCAAATAAAAATAAAATAAAGATATTGTGTCCACCTAAAAGTAAAAAATAAATATTTTTAAAAAAGAAAGAAAATGGAAAGGAGACGGTCATCCCAGAACTCTATACATAGTGACATATTTATTAAAAATTAAGGAAAATATTTAAATGTTTTATAAAAACAAAATGGAGAGAGTAAATATCAGTAGATTTTTCTGATATGAAATGTTAAAGAGAGATCTCCAGACAGAGGACTATGATAGCAGAAGAAATTGGTATGTACACAGAGAAATCTAAATTTCCAGAAAAAAGGTAAAGTCCAAAATACAAGATTGTTTTCTTATTTTCAGTCATTCTCAAAGATCATTGACTATCTAAAGCATATATAGTAGCAAAGTGTAAGGTTTATGGCAGCAAAATGAACGACAAGAGTCTAAAAGTCAGAATGGAGAAATTGGCATTATAGTGTTATAAGGGGCTTACGCCATGGCTAAAATGGTATTATTTGGAAATAAGTTGTGGTTAGTTAAATATGTAGGAGTTAAACCCTAGAGTAACATAAAAAAATTGGGGGAATATTGGTCATGCCTGTAATCCTAGCAGCTCAAGAAGCTGAGGCAGGAGGATCACAAGTTCAAAGCCAGCCTCAGCAACTTAGTGAGACCCTAAGCAATTTAGTGAGAACTTGTCTCAAAACAAAAAGTAACAAGGGCTGGGGATGTGGCTCAGTGGTTAAACACCCCGGGGTTCCATCCTGGAGTCCACCCCACTCCCCTCAAATTTAAGGCCTAAATAATAATCTAGAAGTGAAGACAAAAAAATAAATAAATTCTCAATTAATCCAAAAGCAGGCAGAAAAAGTGGGGAAATGACCAAGTACCTGTAGAACAGAACACAACTAGCAAGACTTTAAATTTAGATCCATCTATACAGTTTAAACAATCAGTTCAAAAGAAAGAGAGATTGTCACATTGAGTAAAATAGCAAAAGATTCAATGCTGTCTACAAGAAACCCACTTTCAGCCAGACACAGTAATGCATGCTTGTAATCCCAGCAATTTGGGAGGCCGAGGTAGGAGGATTGCAAGTTCAAGGTCAGTCTAGGTAACTTCACAAGATCCTGCCTCAAATTTTTAAAATAAAATTTAAAAAAAGACTGAGGATGAAGTTCAGTGGCAAAGTGCCCCTGAGTTTAACCCCCAGTACCAAAAAAAAAAAAAAAGAAAGAAACTCACTTTAAATATAAATATATACGTATATAGGTTAAAAGTAAAAGATGGAAAAAACCATACCATGAAAACACTAATCACATAAACTATAAGCCTGGCATGGTGGCTTAATATCAGGCACAGCCGACTTCAATACAAGAAATATTACCAAAGTTAAAGAAGGATGTTACTTAGTGAGAAAGGAGTCCATTCACCAAGCAGACACAAAAATCCTAAATTTGTAGCACCTAACAACAGAGCTTCCTTATACATGAGACAACAACTGAAGAAACTGAAAGGAGAAATAAACAAATCCCCAAGTACAATCAGAGACTATAATTAAGTTATAAAACAAATAGAAAAGAATCAGTAAGAATGTAGAAGACCTAACATCACTATCAATGAACTTGAACTAATTGAATTTGTGTAGGGGTTCATTGTGTGTGAGTGTGGGTGTGTTACTGAGGATTGAACCCAGAGGCTGGCCTGGAACTTGGGATCCTCCTGCTTCAACCTCTCAAATTGCTGGGATTACAGGCATGGGCCACCATGCTGGCAGCCCTAACTGAATTTATAGAACATTCCATCAAATGTGTGCACATGAAGCATCTACCAAGATGGTCTGCATTTTCAGATGTGAAACAAGCCTCAACAATCTGAAAAGAATTGAAAGTATATGAAGTCTGTTCTTACCAAAATGGAGTTAAATTAGAAATTGATAACAAAAAATATGCCTGGACAATCCCCCAAATATTTGCAAATTAAATGACTTATGGGAATATTTATTAGATCATTGTTGTTATATGAGATATAACCCCCCCTACTCTACTATCTCACAAAGATCCTTAGCGAAATCCATATAGCTCACTAATGCTTTATTCCAGGGACTGGCAAAATGTGACCATAGGACAAATTTGGCCCTTGGTCAGTTTGTGTTTGACCTGCAAGCCAAAAGGGCATTTGCAATTGTGAGGCTTACATAGGTGGAGGAAGAGCAGCCTAAGCCTGAAATATATTTTTTTAATATTTTATTAGTTGTTGATGGGCCTTTATTTATTTATATGTGGTGCTGAGAATCAAACCCAGTGCCTCTCACATGCTAGGCAAGCGCTCTACCACTGAGCCACAACCCCAGCCCCAGCCAACCCAGCTTTAACCTTATAAAATGAGAGTTAAAAGTGTTTCTTCCTCTGTGTCCAGCAAAAGGTTGTGACAAAATGGTACTGTTTCTTCTTTAGAGGTGTGATTGATAAATTTTACTAAAGAAGACCTGGACTTCCTTTATAGGAGGTTTTAAATGTAATTTTTTTTTTTCTGTACCCAAGGGTGCATTACCACTGAACCACATCACCAGTCATTTTTATTTTTTATTTTGAGATAGGATCTTGCTAAATTGTTGGGGCTGGCCTTGAGCTTGCAATCCCCCTGCCTCAGCCTCCCAAATTGCTAGGATTACAAGCATGTACCACCAATGCCCATCATTAGTGTTTTGTCTTTGTTTTTGTTTTTTCATATAAGTAATATAGTTATTTTTTCTGCCTGTTCTTACTATTTTTCTCTTTGTCATTAGGTCTTAGCAATTTTAAATAATATGCCTTGGTGTGGTATTCTTTGTGTTTATATAGCTTGGGATTTCTTGGATATTTGAGTTTATAGCTTCTGTCAAATTTGAAAATTTTTTCAGATTTTTTTTTTCTGATATGTTTCTGCCACATTCACTCTCATTTCTTTCTGGAACTCTACATATTTTTTAGACTACTAATATTATCCCACAGGTCAGTGAGTTGAGAGTTTCAGTTTGGATAGGATCTTTTGCTGTGTGCGTGTTTATAGATATTCTGCAACATCAATCAATGTACTTTTGAGCCCACTCGATAAATATTTCACTTTGGATATTGTATTCTTTAGTTCTAGAAAAAATATAACACTTTCTTTTTTAGATTCTATATTTCTCATCATGTTTGTGTTCTCCCTTAAGTCCTGAACATCTTTATAATAGCTCTTTTAAAAAGGCTTACACTAATTCAGGAGTAGACATTTATAGACCTGGTTGTTGTAATTGATATTCTACTGGTACAGGTTGTTTTCCTGCTTCTTAACATGCTTAGTAATTTCTCACCAAATACAGGTGGAGTGTTAAATCATTGCATGTCTGAATTTTGTCTTTCTTGAAGAATGCTGATATTGGAGGTAGAGGGTCAGATAGTTGAGTTACTTCAGAGAAGCTAAATGCTTCTTCCAAGGCTGTTTCCATGCTTTTTAGGGTGGATCTAGAGCAGTGGTTCTAAGTCTGGAGTGATTTTGGCCCCATCCCCCCACCCTAAGGATATTGGCAATGTTTGGAGATATTTTTGGTTTGTCAAGCCAGGAAGGTGCTACTAGCATCTAATGGGTGAGTTCAAGATTGCTGCTTCAATGTCCAGAATAGTCCTCCACATTAAATACCTACACACGCACACCACACTAATACCAACAGTGTCAAGGTGGAGAAACCCTGATGTAGAGGACCTTTGTTGTAAGACCAGTTTTACCCAGTGCAGTGAACTGCATGTTTGTGACCCAAAAATATTCATGTGTTGAAATCCTACCTCCCAATGCAATGGTACTAGAATGTGGGGAATTTGGAAAGTAACAAGGTCATGAGGGTAGGGCCCTTGTGAGTGGGATCAGTGCCCTTATAAATAGACCCTGGAGAGTTCTCCAGCCCTCTTTCTGCCCAATGACTATACAAGAAAAATGCAAGTTGCAATCCAGAAGAAGGTCCTAATAGACCACAGCCATGCTGGCACCCTGATCTCAGACCTTCAGCCTCTAGAACCATGAGAAGTGAATTTTGATTGTTTATAAGCCTCCCAGCCCTGAGACTTTGTTGTAGCCACCTGCCCTGACCAAGGTATCCTAATACTAAGATTTCTTCATATTCAACTGTGTCTCTCCATTCCTCTCTGGCCCGTTGGAACTTGAACATCCTCCAAATTAATGTGAGCTCTGAAAGCCGTCTGGCTTCCGGTTTCCTGGTAATTGTTTTTCCAGTAGTTGTCCTTCTCCTTAGTGGAGTCTTACCCAACACATGCACAGTTCACTATTTGGCCAAAATTCAAGGGAACCCCACGAAAGCTTCTAAGAGCTCCTTTTCTGCCTCACTTCCTTTTCTCCAGTATTCTGGTGGTACATGCTTTGCAGCCACCTCCAAACTCTAACACTTCAACGACGTGGGGATTCCAGGTGTGCTGGGTTCCTGCTTCCCTATGACTGTTCCGTAAGGCGACTCCAGGCAGAAAGCCCAGGTGAGCAAAAGGTTCTCCATGAATCGCTCCTATTTCTGCACGTTTCATATAGGCCAAGGCACTGCCTTTGTTCCTGACTATCTTTTCAAGGACGTTTACATAACAAACAGCCTTGAAAGATAGAGATAGTGTCTCCTACTGGAACAAAGGGCAGGTTTGTGTACTGTCCAGTGTTCTAAAGATAATGCTTCCAGGATGAAGGTCAAATGGGCTAACTGCCCATGGTGAATAATTCTCATTCTCTAAGTTCATGGTTCTTTGTCCATAATGCAGCTCACTCCATGTCCACATGTCATTTGGATCTTTTCACATTCCCCCTGTGGGAAATGGAAATTAAGTAATGAGTACAGATGCTTATACTCTGGCCACTGCTATTGCTGTGTGTAATAAAGTCTTTGTCTCTGAGCTAGGAGTCTTTTGTCTTCTGCCAACATCCATGAAATAGTAGCAAGCTGATTTGTTAGCTTGCAAGTAGGGTAAACTCACAGACTCCTTCAAGATTGGCAATCTATTATGTTCTAGTCTCTGGTCATAAGATTTGAACTCCCCAACACACACACCCTACATATATGTATGTGTGTGTGTACACACACACACACCATGTCCTTCTGAAGTCTACAGTCTGGCATGAGAAACAAAGATTTTAAAAGACAAACATAATTTTAACGTCAACAATATCAAGAAAAAAATAAAAGAATTAGAGAATGACAAGAGGGGTAATTTTAAATTGAAAGGTTAAGGGAGGCCTGTGTAAACAAGACACCTGAAAAGTGAGGCACCAGAAAAAGGAAGCACCTTCCAAGTAATAGGAACAGCATCTTCAAAGGTACTGAGGCAGCAGAGAGATTGGCACATTTGAAGAACTGAAAGAAGATCAGCATTGTTGAAGCAGTGAGTCATAGGCAGGTTAGTGCTTGGTGAGAATGGAATAATAGGCAAGGTGTGAATCAAAGCTTCTCAACTCTGGCTCTTTTAGAATCTACTCCAGGAACTTGTCTAAAATATCAGTGCCCAGGCCCATCCCAAACCAATTAAATCAGAATGCTTAGGAGAGAAGCTCAACCACTGATCATTTTTTTAAAATATTTCTAGATGACTCTAATGTGCAGCCAGAATTGAAAACCACTTGTAGATGGACCTTGTAGATCTTTGTAAGAGTGTGGATTTCATTGAGGAGTTTAGATTTGAGTTAAAGGGTAATAAAGAGTCACAAAAGAGATTTAAGTATAGCTTATTTTTAAAAGGACCTCTCTGGCTGCAGTGAAAAGCAAGGATTAAAGGTCAGTGTTGGGAACAAGGAAATGAGTTGGGAAATTACTAAGATTATGTAGGCAAGAGACAGTGGAGGCATGGACTAAGGCGTGACTGTGAGAAGAGAATACTGGAAAACAAAATTGGATGAGTAGAGTGGGGCCAGATATATGAACACCAGGTTAAGGAAATTTGACTTTATCCTTTGAGTACTGAGAACAGAGGGGTAGGGCTGCGGCTATAGTTCAGTTGGTAGACTGAATGCCTTACATGCACAAGGCCCTGGGTTTGATCACTAGCACCAAAAAAAAAAAAAGAGAGAGAGAGAGAGAGAGAGCACGAGAGCGAGAGAGCAAGCAGAGGGGTATTTGAGATTATGAGTTAGGAGAACTGTTAGATACATGTAACAAAAACATAACTTGTAGGGGCTTAAACAAAGAGGTTTATTTTTCTCACCTAAACAAGGAATTTAGAAGTAGTATCATTTGTTAAGCTGCTCAGTGAGATCAGGAGCAACATCTTGGTCTTTCCCTCATAATTGCAAAATGGCTCCTGAGCTCCTTTTGCAATCATAACTCAAGGCAGTAAAGAAGGAGAACTGGTGATACCAGCCACGATTGCATCTTTTGTCAGGCAATGATAAACATCAGCAGGAACTACTGCCACTTACTTTTTACTGGCTATAACTGTAACTACTTGCCCTAAAGAAAAGGTAGAAAAGAAAGGGCTTAGCTTTTGCCAGACTTTATCATGCAGGACAGCAAGAACTGCTATAGTTCTTGAACTGGGGAATAACATCCTCAAAAAAGGTGTCTTAGGATGGTGTAGCCTGGAGTCAATGGAAAAAGTAAAACTAAAAATGGAGATCAGTTAAAAGGATATTGCTGCAGCCGGTGAAAGGAAAACTGAATTGAAATGAAGACTGAAGAAATAATAAAGGACTTAATTTAAGGGACATGTCTACTCACAGCTATAGGCGAAGAGATGTGTTTCTGTGCTTTTTCTTGTCAATATATATAATTTGTTTTGCAAAGACAGAGATGTATACATAAGTAGCTTGCATGTCATGTTTCCTTTCTCCTCCGTGTCCTTGACTACAGCCTCCATTCACTAACTCAACAAACACTGAGCCCCCACTTTGTGCAAGGACGTGCCATGCCCTACAGGATAATGCAAAGTTGAGTCCAGCACAGATCATACCCTCAAGGAACATACAGACCCGAGAGGGAGGAAACACCTGTCCCCACATCCTTAAATTGCAAATTAGTAAAATAAGTGTCATCAAGTCATAAAAGTTCAGAGGAAGTTTTACCTTATCCAGAGAGATAGAGGGGTAGCTTTCTGAAAAAGGTGGCGGTTGAGCTTGGTCTTAAAAAATAGGCCAGATGCAGTGGCACAAACCTGTAATCTCAGAAGCTGGGGAGGCTGAGGCAAGAGGATCCTGAGTTCAAAGCCAGCCACAGCAAAAGCAAGACACTGAGCAACTCAGTGAAACCCTGTCTCTAAATAAAATACAAAGTAGGGCTGGAGATGTGGTTCAGTGGCCAAATGCCCCTGGGTTCAATCCCCGGTACCCAATAATAATAATTGGATTTTATTTGATAGACTAAGAAATATTTATTGTACCATTCATTACAAAGGGCAAGATCCTGAACATCTACATGTGATTGTGTGTTCGTGTTTCATATATGTGTGTCTGTTTCTGAACATGTATATGTTTCACTAAGTGTACCTAGCTGTTATCTCCCTGGGTTTTAATAATTGGTGTTTTTATACATTCATACAAAATTCCACATGTACAATCTACATGTGGCCAGCAGATGGCATCACAAAATCATAACTACCAAGGAAAATTCTACCTTCTTCCAATCAAGTAACATCTCAAATCCTATTCCGCCTTAGATAACCAGGCCTTTGTAGGGGGTGTTTATCTACTTCAATCATAAGCCTTATTCACCATTGTCTTCCCATGCTCAGTAAAATATCTAACAAATTGAAGATAACAAATACGTTTAGAATAATTTGATGAAATGCTAACAGGTCCAGTGAGAGAAATGGAGCTAGAGAGAGCCAAGAAAAGAAAGAAGTGTAAAAAAGTCTGCCCATCAGCAAAGACCCCACAGGAAGTGGATTTCACAGTCACACTCATAGAGTCACAGAGGGGTCAAGAGGAAGGTGAGGTAAAACAATAAACTCGGCCCTTGCTGTCACCCTTAAGGTGTCCCTCTTGTATAGGGGCCTCTGACCCTGACCCTTTTCTTCAACTGAACTTTAGTTAGTGCCTAGATAGTACTAGGGCCTACAGGAAATGCCATCTCTCCAGCTTGGGTGCTTACAACCTGAGTAGAGAAATAAAACTTATTTTAAAATGACAGCTGATACAGCTCTCTGCCCATGGCTGAGGGTGCCCCTTCTTACTCCTCAGACTAAGTGTTCCAGCAAGAACAAAGCTGGATAGCCAGGCATGGTGGTGCAGACCTGTAATCCCAGCAACTCAGGAGGCTGAGGCAGGAGGACCACAAGTTCAAAGCTAGACTCAGCAACTTAGAGAGGCCCTAAGCAACTTAGCAAGACATCTCAAAATAAAAAAAAAATAAAATGAGCTGGGGATGTGATTCAGTGTTTAAGTGCCCCTGGACTCAGAGCCAGAGGAGGTTCCAGCTGGGTCTGCCCACAGACCTTCTGACCCAGAGGACCGCTGACTTCTGGCACTTCTTCCCCAACCCCTCTTACCCTGGTCAACTTAGGTCTCTCCCTGCCATCAGCCCTGCTGATCTACTCAAATGTCTCCAGATATTCAGAGTCCAAGTCTAGGATCTCTCCCCTGCACCTTCCCCATCCCAATGCAAGACTCTTCATTAGCCTCTCCAGGAAGGAGAAGGCCTCTGATTGCCCACAGTGACTACTGCTCACAAGAACATAGATGCCGCCTTCAATACTCCCTTTGCTCCCATGGGGAAACTGAATCTCAGTTCGTTTTGCAGCAAAAAAACTTGGACCAACAAAAACCTAATGAAAGGGACCAGCCTCAGGTCGTCTGCACCCTAGGAGGAACTGGAAGTATAAAACACATTCATGATCCAGTCCAGTTGTCACAATGGATGGGTCTAGCTGCTTCCCCTTGTCTCCCTGTCCTCCCCATCGACTTATTCCTTTGAGCTGCCAGCAGCATGCAGAGCTGGGATCTATTATGCCTCGCTGGTCAAGGTCCCTTCAGGGCCCTCTGAGGAATTCCACATACCTCAGCTGGGCACTCAGGGCCCTCTGCAAAGCAGACTCTGCTCCAGCTGTTTCTCCCATCACTCCTTCATACCCACTTACACCCACACTCTCAGCTCCCTGGATGTACTCAATTCCCTCCTCCTGCACTTAGCTAAGGCCACTCCTCCCTGGAATGTTCTCTCTCCCCATTTCCACCTGGCAAATGACCATCTGCTTTTCAAGGCCACTTTAATTCCCATCTTTTCCTAAGGCCTTTGGTGCTCCACCCCAATCTGACGTGGCCTCTCTCTCCTCTCTTGGCATTGTTATCCTTAGCTTACTATCTTAATGCTTTATTATCTGAACATCAATCCCTTCTACTCAACTCTAAGCCCTGCAAGGGGAAAAAAATCTGTTTCTTATTCATCTAGTATCCAGCAACCTGTTTGATATGTAGCAGATGCTCAAAAAAATGCAGAGGAGGGAGTATATCAAAGTTTGCTGTATGTGTGGCTGTCCTTCAATGCTATGAGACACGGGTACAAAGAACTGTGATCCCTGAGGAGTACAAAAGACTGATGTTCTTTCTATTACAAGATGAAAACACTGAGACCCGCTTAGGTGCCAGGTGCCTCCTGGCCTCAAATCTACCTCCTCGGTTTCCTGGCCTCCTCAGTCCTTAAGGACTGACCACTCAGAAAATCTCTCTCATCTTTTCCTCCCTTTCTCCCTTTTCCTTCCTTTCTTTCCCCTGTCATCCCATAAACCTTGGGGCTCCTGCCCACAGATCCCTGGGGAAAAAATATAAAAAGGCTGAGGGAAACTTCCCCCTTATGAACACTGGGTGAGGGAGTGATTATTGGAGGTCACTGTCTTGGTCAGTTCCTGTTTCTGGAGCAAAGATGCCAAAATCTGTTCCTTTTTCTCATGAAAAAATGTAGAAGTTTTGACATTCAAAATTCTCAGAATCACTACTGTTACTGCAGGCTGGCTATATCAGAATGAAAGGTCTGTCAAGGCCAACAGGGCCTGCTCCTCATGGGTGAGTGTCTAAGGGCAACCCTGGAAATGACACATCCTGCCCTGACCCTTCCCAGTTCCATGGCATCCACCAGGCCTGTCTGAGGAGGAGGAAATGCACTATGATAGGTCTGGCTGGGGGCCTTCTATTTCCTCCCAGGACCTTGGAAGGGACTTACTCAGAGGAGAGTCCCTCTCCAACTGATGTCTGGATACTGGAAACCCCTAGAGAGGATGAAAATTGAAGCTGGTAATTTGGACTTTTTTTTTTTTTTTTAAGAGAGAGGGAGAGAGAGAGAGAGAGAGAGAATTTTAATATTTATTTTTTAGTTATCGGTGGACATAACATCTTTGTTTTGTATGTGGTGCTGAGGATCAAACCCAGGCCGCACGCATGCCAGGCGAGCACGCTACCGCTTGAGCCACATCCCCAGCCTGGTAACTTGGACTTATGTGATATAGGTCAGTGTGGGAAACTCCATCCTTGTCCCACTTTGAGTTTGAAACAGTCCTGCCTGAGGATAAGCAGACACAACTACACTCAGCCTTGGGCCAAGGCACTTCCTCGTGAGCTCCAGTTCCACCTGTAATGGCCAGACTGTACCACCTCAATGTGGAATTAGACCCTGGTGAACCTCTGAGAAATGAAGTGGTCCAGTGTGGAAAATACTGGGAGTGGAGATGGGGCAAGGGTGGATTACAGAAATAGGTACATATCAACTAAGCCATGCTCAGAACCTAGAGCTAGAATAAGAAAGAATGAAAATGGGGTTGGCATGAAGATTAGGATCAAGGTGTGAAGTTCAAGTTGGTCTTAGGGAGGTAATAAACTGGGACCCCCTTGATGTGGTAAGAGAGACAACATGGCAGGGTGTGGGTAGCAGGTTCTCTGTGTATTCAAGAAGCAAAACTAAGCTTTCTGGCAGGATCCACGTCTGTCTTGCTTTTCCTCTTTATGCTGCCATTTGTACTATACTGGTCCAATTCCTTCCTCTTTCTCCTGTCTTGTCATGTAACACAATCAATCATTGTCCTTACTGTAGGGCAACCACCATACTAGACAGTATTTTCTGCAAAAAAATATAGAAGGGCCAAGTGTGGTGGTGCACGCCTGCAATCCCAGTGTCTCAGGAGGCTGAGGCAGGATCAACTAGCCCTGTTCCAAGAAGCAAGGGCCAGTCTCCTAGTAGAAGTTATCATGAGCCCTAACTAGGGTCCGCCATCTACCTTCCTGTCTCCCAATCCCCAACCTGAAATCTTGTTTTGCTGGGATGTTTCTCAAGCTCAGCTGACTCCATGAAGAGTTTCTATCCCTCTCTCAGGCCTTCACACCACAGTCTGAGACCTCCTTATGCAAGCCCGGATTGCTATTCATCTCAGTCCTCATCTTCCTCTGTCTCCACTCCCTGCACCCCTCAGCACTCACAATGGTCTCCTGAGGAGCCAGCCTCTCCGGTCCAAGCCAAGCCAGCTCCCTGCCTTGTTCTCAATGCCTACAGTAAAGAAAGATCAGCACAGCAAGTCCCAAGGTCTAGGCCTGCAATATTTGGGGACGTCAGTGGCCGGGGCTTTTCAAAGGGTATGGCTTGGACCTACGGAGACCCCATTGCTAGGAGCACATTCCAGATTCTCAGCGCCTCCTCTACTGGGACCCTCATGAGCTTTGAATTTACCCGAAGATGGGCCTGACCCAGCATCAGCAGGGACTGGGGGACTGCTGTGCAGAGATGGCCGACCCAGATGCCCAGTGTCAGAGACGGTAGGGGGCAGGAGGCTGGGCTTGGCCAGGAGTCTGCGGGAGCCGAGCCTGGGACCATCCGCGAGGTCCCCATCTCGAGGTTCCACCGGGCTCAGGAGTACCAGGTGCTGGCCGTGGGGGGTGGGAGCGCTACCAAGGTAGATGTCCCCGAGGCAGTGCAGGAGACTGGCAAGGACAGCCCTCGCCTGCGCGGGGCCACCAGGGTCGCGCTCTCCGCTGCGACCCCCGCCCTCCCCGCGGGGCCAGCAGAGCCCCGCCCGCCCGCCTGAGCCGGAGCGCGGCGCCGCGGGAGGAATTCCAGCCATTTCCTCTGCGCCGCGCGGTATGTGGCCTGCTCGCTGCCCGACCGCAGCACGGCCCCGGGTGGGGGCCGCCGGCGCGGGCCAGTCCCCAGCCGCGTCTGGCAGCTGCCCGAGCCTCGCGGTGCTGCTCGGGATTCCCGGCCAGCAGCCTCCTCCTCCCGGGCAACCAAACCGGCCTTTCCAGCAGCCCCGGGCCTGCGTGTTCCCGCCGGGAGCCGCTCCTCCCCCGCGTGCCCGGTCTCGGGTTTCATCGCCCCCATCGCGCCCCTTCTGCCGCCGCTGCGGAGGAACTTGGCAGCCAGATCGCTCTTGCGAGTCCCCTGCATCCGAATTTGAAGCTGAAGTAGACAGTTGCTCTGTCACCTCGGGGCATGTCCTGAGACCTAATTGCCCAGCCTCAGTTTCTCCATCTATGAGATGGTGACCCTGGCAGAAATGCCTTCCTCATTTGTACCGAGGTTAAATAGAAAAGGAAAATCCTGGACAAATGTTAGCGACATTTTTGTTTTTCAGCGTCTCACTACTGTCCTTTACTTTCCACACAAGATCTCCCTGCCCTCCGCCTCTTCTGCAGCCTGGTTTGCAGGTGGAGCAGTCAGGGCGGTTCCTGCAAGTAGGCACAGTAGATGGCCTCTTTACAGGGCGACATGCCCACGGAAGTGCACTCAACTAACTGAAAAGTGCCTGAAAGGCCGACCCTGGAGTCCTGGTAGGTTTTAAGCATTGCCCTCTTCTCAATCACTAGGTTCTTGCAGGACCCAAGGGTGGTTATTTAGATTTTTTTTTTTTTTTTTTAATGATGGTATTGCTGTCTGAGAGCGGCCAGACAGGTAGTGATTAGGGGAAATTGAAGGTGCGGACAGCAAACGTGGATTCTATAGTTTTGTGTCTGAAAAGAGGATCGGCCACCAAGTGCTCTCAGGGAACCTCTTCCCAAATATAGATCCCCAGAGAGAAGGAACATTTTTTCATCCTTGAACCCTTCTGAGGAGGGGTGGAGGCAACTGTGAGAGCCAGAGCCCAGGGCGACATAGAGGGTGGGATCTGCTTCTCCAGCCGCCCACACCTGCCTCACCCCACACCCACGGCCACCGCCAATGTGACACTGCGTGGGGTTGGAAAGCCCCGAGTTTCACTAGGCCTAACCACCGACCGCTTCTCAGACACTGCACGGAAGAGCTGCTCTGCCTGGGTGTTTCCCTAGACAGCCTCTTGTTTTGATTTTGTAACTTTTAATCCGGCAGAGTCCCAAGGCCAAGAGCTATTCCCTTGCAATGAAAAGCGCCCCCTCATTCCCCACACACACTACAGTCACAGGCCGCATAAATCCAGGTGGAGACAGGTCCAGAAACACAGGTGCTATATATATCCTAATCCGGTGGGGTGGCTGAGCTCGCAGACAGCCCCTCCCCAGACGCGCGCCCCTGAGCCCAGCACTTCCGGCCATCTTAGCGCAACCAGTCGGTCCTCGGCGGTGGGAGGGGCAGGCTTCATTTGTACTAGTGGGCTACCCTTTCTTCTCCGGAGGATGCCAGAAAGCCCAAACTGAGCTTTTATTTTCTACTCTGGACCCACTATCCTACCCTGGGCCCCTAACCCCAATCGCTTTCCCTTGCATCCTTTCTGTCCCCTGGTATTTTCAGAGGACCTCCAAAGGACCCCAGAAGGCAGTCTCCAAGAAATGCAGACTCTCTGGCACGATGACGTATGTTCAGAATCCCAGCAAGTCTGGGAGGCTGAAGCAGGAAGATGGAAAGCTCTAGACCTGCCTAAGCAATTTAGCGAGAGCCTGTATCAAAATAAAAACAAACAGGGGCTGGGGATGTGGCTCAAGCGGTAACGCGCTCGCCTGGTGTGCGTGCGGCCCGGGTTCGATCCTCAGCACCACATACCAACAAAGATGTTGTGTCCGCCGAGAACTAAACAATAAATGTTAAAAATTCTCTCTCTCTCTCTCTCTCTCTCTCTCTCCCCCCCCTCAAAAAAAAAAAAAAAAAAAAAAAAAAAAAAAAACAAAAAAAAAAAAACAAACAAACAAACAAACAAACAAACAAATAAATAAATAAAAAGGCTGGGGATGTAACTCAATGACAAAGCGCCGCTGGGTTCAATCCTCAGTACCAAATAAAGAAAAGGAAAGAAATTCAGATTGCATCATTCGAAATGGGTGAGAGATGCTGCCTTTTATTGGAGGGCAACAACCTAAATCAGATTTCAAACTTTTAAATACGATTCTAAATTATAGGTAGCATTTTTGTTGAGTAGAGGGGATGAAAACAAACAAAAGTCAATCTGGAGGCACAGTAACAGAGGAAGGAAGAAGTATATGTAAAGTGGGGAGAGTCCCCATCAGGAAAGAAAGTTGCCCTGCCAGCAGGCTGTTTTCCAGAACCTTAGTAGGATTTTATGAACTGGTTCTGCTGGGCCTGGGACTTTAGAGAATTCACTGAGCCTAAAGGGTTAATAAGGTCCCATGACTGGGGCTAAAGGGCTCCAACACAAAAATTTCCTCTAGGGTATTTAGGGAGACATGATGGCTTGGGGAAAGGGTAGAAGAAGTAAGACAGGTTTAAAGATGAATGAAACAGATTTGAACCACCAGTGGTCAAATGGGACTGTATAAATAAGCTTTCACTAGATAAGTAAATCCCCTTTTAAAACATAGTGGGTAAGTCTTCTAAAAATAAAGTCACATTCCTTTTCCATTGTGGGAGCTTACTCTTTAGACCCTGCTAAGGAGGCGCTGTGCAAGCTCTATCTCATTAAATCCCACTTAGAAGGTACTTATGAATTCCCCATTTTAACGATTCAAAAACTGAAGTCAGAGAGACTAATTAACTTGCCAATGAATTCACAGCTAGTAAAGGAGAGATTTTGAGCCAGGGAACTGATTCCAGAGGTCATAGTTTGATCCTATGTTGTAGGATAATAAACTCAACTGTTCTCTCTGAGATGGCAATGTCTCCCCTGCACACCTCAGCTCTCTTTCACAGTAAGGAAGAACTTCTTCACGCCTCATCTGCCTCTAGCAGACCTGAGCCAATGCATCCTCATTGAACTCGATGGCTTTCCTGAGGGACCCAGGCAACTGATGCCCTGGTATATGAAAGAAACTGCCCATAGAAGCAGGATTCCAAATGGACTGGATGAAAGTCGCCAAGGCCAGAGTTAGCGCCAAACCAGCCCTTCCAGTGTGTTTTCAGCACCACAGGGCAGCTCAAATGGTATTTTTGCTAAAAAGTCAACATAAAAGAATCATTGTGCTTAACAAAGCCAGATGTGTGCTTAAATTTATACAAGTCACTGATATCCCACCTTGGTCCATGGACCCAAAGGACCCAGAGATGATTTTCTCTGGCTCTCCTCGTGTTTTTTTAAAAGTTGAATCAATTACCAGAAATTTTAATTTGGAAGATCGCACAGAAATATCTAGAATTTTTTAGCTTCTCTCCCCCAGGTCTGTCCACAGTGACATGTATTTTTAGTTCACAGTCCCATCGGTCCATCCTCTTTCTCCCACCTCCTAGGGGACCCATCCTTTCTCTATCATTAAAAAGCAAAGATTCACTAAGGAAGTCACTCTCGAATCTTCACCGTTCACATACCAATAAGATAATCTTTTCTTGGGAGCTGATGAAGGGA
The DNA here is from genome assembly GCF_052094955.1 of Ictidomys tridecemlineatus. Lineage (NCBI taxonomy): Eukaryota > Metazoa > Chordata > Mammalia > Rodentia > Sciuridae > Ictidomys > Ictidomys tridecemlineatus. The sequence goes on along the minus strand of NC_135488.1, from coordinate 88,129,888 downwards.
AATTAATTGAGGAGAGTTAAGGAAAGAAAGCATGGCTCCCCCAAACAGGGAGTCAGGCCACACCAAAGCACAGCAGAGAGGATTTCTAGAGCTCTAGAAAACCGCAAGATGAGAAATTGATGTTCAGGTGGCAGTCATGAAACTAGAGTGTGTAAGAGAAACATCTCCGGCTTCCCATGAGCTCAGCTTCTCATTTCACCCAGCAAACACCAGCCTTTTCTTAGCATCCCGTGTCCCTTTTTCTGCCCCTCTTCTACAAGTGCCTTGGGTAATGGACAGAGGCAAAGCCTGGAGGTGATTACAAGGCTGCCGACTCAGGCTATGAGTGAGCCCAAAGGAATGGGTTTGGCTTGCAACCAGGACAGAACTGAGCCCAGAAGAGGAGCTGAATAAAGATCAAGTCCAAGTGCTTAACTGGGGTCTGAACAGCCAGGAATTGAAGCATGGTCTCATTCACAAAGGTGATGAGCAGCTGTGTTTTCTGAAACATGGACCACAGGAGCAAAAATCATCTTCCTCTAATTGGAAGGCTTTTCCTGCCAAAGAAGTTTATTGTGCAGGCAGAGAGGGGAAGAGTGAGGAAAGGTTTTGAATTAAAGATGTGGGAATAGAGGAGGGCCTTAGAAGGATATTCCTGCCAGACTTTGGGGCTACATTAACTTTCCTTAAATACCTGGGAAGATTTCAGCTCTGAATATTTAATGAAGGCCCTTTTTTTGGCAGTGGCCCATGTGGCAAATGTGTCAACAGAGCCCTAGATGTGTACTCTGGGGGTGGGGAGTGGGGTAGATGAGATGAAGTACTTTTAGAGAAACAGGAAGTTTAGTAATCAGAGAGAGGAAAATATATCTGACCTCTTTTAAAACCAGTGGATAGTATGTCAGAGTCAGAATTGTCACAATTGCTGGAAAAAATGAAAAATTAGAGAACAGGACAGTGAAAAGAGAGGCCCCTGCAGGGAGTTGCAGGCGAGATTAGGGACAAATTCTAATCAGAGAGCCTCCTTTAACATTCCCCCATCACTGAGTAGAAAGGGGCCCCTAAAACTCCCTCTACATCCCAACATTCACAGCCTTACTACCATCATCTGTCTTGAATCCAGAATTACTCGTCTCACCAAGTTGTGTCTGTCCCAAATCACCCTGATTCAGGTCACCTCCTATTTAGCTTGCTAATCCTTATGAGACACCCTCTGTTTTTCCCCTGCTTTGTGCCCTTCTCCTTTTCCTCCCAATCCTCCCTCCTTTCCTTTCCCTCTGGAGCTCATAATCCCTGGTTAGCAAAATCACCTTGATCCTCAACATATATCTCTGAGCATCTTTTCACATCTTTCCTGGGGACACCTGGCCTTCCCTACTTTTCCCACAACCCCCTCAAGCAGGAGCCATTTTTCTCTCACAGCCCTGTCATTAGACCTGGAAGTGAGATAGGTGTCCGTCTTATTCTTCTTTGTGACTTTTAGAACTCTCTCTCTACTTCTCTGCAAACCCTTGAGCCCCACATTGAATTTCGTATCAAGTGAATACTGTCTTCTGCCTCAAAAGTAATTTTCCATTATTTCAGGTCCTGTTTTACTCACACGATCAGGTGTGCACACTCACTCTTTCCAGTAGTCTTAATCTGGTGATTTTAATATACATGTAGGTGACCCTTCCAATACCCAACCCTCCCAGTCCCTTGAACTCTTCTCCTCCAGTGACCTTCCCTCCACTCAGCTCTTAGTTGTGATCACCTACAACAACCACATCTTCACAATCTCATTTTCTTGAATCCCACTCTGACTACAGCCTCCCAACTTTCCACTTTACTTCCTCACCTGATCCCAGCCGTCCTTTGACTCCATCAGAACCTCAATCTATTGATCCCACCACCCCTCACTATTACCACCCTTTTGATGTTCCTACTCCCCTCCCATAAATTTTGGTCAGTCATTATATAAACATTGATGTTGTATACACCCTCAACTCTTTTTCTTGTCCTAACCACCTGGCATGATGACAGATTTAGTCACATCCACTCTGTGCCTACTTCATACATCCATGCCTCCAGCTGAACTCAGCTAGAGAAAAGCACAGCCATGCTGTTTGATCTCATTTTAAATTCATGATGATGAAATTCAAGCAGACCCTTAATGCTGCTCAGTAGCCATATTTCCTTGGTCTGTTCGCTCATTTTTGCTCCTAGATAGTTTCATACTTTCTTTTCTCAAACCTTTAACAACATCTCCCCATTCTCACTCTCAGATGATAATTGGATCCTTTGTTTTTTCCCTACTGGGAGAGCAGGAGAGACCAAAGACAACTCTACAGATTCCCACCACCATGTTTATCCCCTGACCAACAGTGGCCTCTTGATACTTTGCCCTCTTCTGCCTATTACCCATCCATCAAAGCAAAGTTCTCCACTTGTGCACACAACAGGATCCCTCTCACCTACTCAAGGACATTCTTTGGCAATTCTTCCCTTTTTACTCTTAGAATAAATCGTTGCTCTCTGCTGGGTCATTTCCACCAGCACACAAGCATGCTATTATTTGTCATATCTTAAAAACAACAAAGCCTTTTAATGACTGTACTTCCTTTGGCAGCCACTGCCCCATTTGTTTGCTCGCCTTTAGAGCAAGCGCCTCCAAATAATCATTAACACTTGCTACCGCCAATTCTCCTCCAGTTCTCTCTTAAACCAACTCCACTCAGCCTTATATCCCCATTACTTCACAGAAATGGTTCTTGTCAAAGTCACCGTGACTTCCATCTTGCTAAATCCAATGGCCAAGTCTAAGCTCTCATCTTACTGATTCACAGTATTTGATATGATTGACCACTTCTTCCTTCTTGATAGAGTTTCTTCACTGATACTCACTTTAGAACTTCTTGTTCTCTATGTTTTGCCCCACCTCACTGCCCCCAATCTTCTTGATTTTTTTTTCCTGGTTTCTCCTCTTTTCTCTGACCCCTTGTAAGGGTCCGGCAAAGCGTCCCAGAAAGAGACCACCAAGAGACCTCTCATGCAATTGGCAGAAGGGGATTTATTGATTCAGCATGCTGAGGCTCCGTGCCCACTCAGGAAAGGAGAGCATCCCAGAACCCCGGGCAGGGGTTGAGCAGTGCTTAAGTACACTTTTTGGAGAGGGCAGGGGCTTTGCATACATCAGGACAAATCATCATGAGGCGCGGGAAAATCAAACAACAACTCTTAGACATGATTAGTACATTCATTGGCGGGAACAGGCTGGGCAGGGGTGATTGGTCACTTCTAAGCTGGGTACACATTCAAACTGATTGGTTTTGGGCCTTGAATGCCTACATGCTGGGCTACACAGGGTCCTAAGTTATTAAACAACCAGAGGATCAGGAGGAATATTTACTGGGCAGTTTGGGTATTGTCCTAACAGTTACAGGAATTTAACCCAGGCTTTGCAGTTTAGAAGCAGGTTTACAATGCCTGGTCCTTTACATTTTAACTCAGGCTTTGCAGCTTAGAAACTTTACCCTTTCATCCTAAATGTTGAAATAGTTAGGACTCAGACCTCAGTCCTCTACTCTTCTTTATCCACCATCCACCCTTTTTGATGATCTCATACAAATACATGATTTTAAATACCATCAACATGCCCAGGAAATCTGTATTTATATCTCTAGCTCCAGACTTTTTTTAGGATCTCAAGACTCATATGTCCAATATCCAATTGCTCCATATCTCCAGACTCAAGATAAAACTGAATTCCTGATACACTTCCCCAAAACTGATCTACCCACAGTCTTTCCATAATAACTGTTGGAAAATCTTTTCTTCCAGTTGTTCAGCCTAAAATCTGAGTCATCCTTGACTCCTATATTCCTCTCATATACCTATCAGATCTGGCATGAATTTACTACTTCCTCCAAAATACATCCAAAATTCCAGCCACTTTATTGCTGCCATCTACTTGAAACCACTATCCTCTCTCATCTAGATTATTGCTATAGCCTCCTATCCAGTCTCCTTTCTTCTATTCTTGCCTTCAACACAGCAGCCACAGTGATACTTTTATTTATTTTTTTTTTAAAGAGAGAGTGAGAGAGAGGGGAGCACACAGAGAGAGAGAGAATTTTAACATTTATTTATTTTTTGTTAGTTCTTGGGGGACACAACATCTTTGTTGGTATGTGGTGCTGCTGAGGATCGAACCCGGGCCGCAAGCATGCTAGGCGAGCGCGCTACCGCTTGAGCCACATCCCCAGCCCCCACAGTGATACTTTTAAAATGCATCTCAGATCACATCACTTCTTCAATAGAACCCTTGAGGATTCCCATCCCATTTCTCTCAGGATAACTCTTTGTTATCTACTCATTTCTCTCAGTGAAAAATCCAGAGTCTTTACAATGGTCACAAGGTCCTGCATTATTGGTTCACTCCACCCACCACTCACCTTTCTATCTTCCTCTTCTGACACTCTCTTCCTCACTCAGTCCAGCCTCTCTCCATAGCAGTCAAGTCTAAACTCTCACCTCAACATAAACAGTATGCTCTTACACTGGGGTCCTTGCTCTACCTGAACACACTTAATGAACTTTCTTATTCCTTCCATGTTCACATTTCACCTTCTCAATGAGGCCCACCTCAACAATCTACCCTTTCCTTTTCCTTATACTTGACTCCTGATCACCCTTAACTGTATAATTTTTTTTTGGTTCCCATAGCATTTATTATGTCTAAGATACTATGCAACTTATTACTTGTTGTGTTTATTGCTGATTGTCTATCCTCTCCTCTGCAAGGGTCTTTATTCTGTTTGTTCACAAATACATTCTATGACCAGAACAGTGCCTGCCACAGGACAGGAAGACAAAAAGATTTCTTTTTTTTTAATGCGTGAAAAGCATTCAGAGAGAGAGAAAGAGAGTTACTTCCTCAGCCATCGGAAGTGGCCAAGCCAAGTGCAAATGGCAGAATAGAACTAGAAAGAGAAACTGGAGCTGACTATGAAAACCTGATTCATGAGCAAAGTCAGACCGAATTGAAATGAAAAAGTGAGCTGTGTACCTATATTACCTGATGGATGGATAAATGGAGAGAGAGAGAGAGAGAAACAGAAAGATGGTAGATAAATCAAGATCTCTTGTGTGGTAGGTAATATAGTGACTTTATTTACTGAACAGGGGGAAAATAAAGGCCTGAGTCAATGACACTGGTTTACCCAGTTTCCATGATGGACACTTGCTTTTCATGCTCCCCAGCACTAAGGAAAATAATTACACAGTTCACAGAAAGACACTAAAAGCAAAAGTGGAAATGCCCCACAGGTGAGGTCTTTGAAAAAGAAACTCTTCTCTCCTGCTCTTTCCCTAAGTAGCTTTTCGGTAGAGGATACTACAGTATCTGATATTTGGGATGGTCTGCAGGCCCACTTCATCAGAATTCTGTGATCATTGGATGCCGATGGGTTAACAGTTGAGCCTGCCTGGCCACTGTAACAGAGGTCTTCTACAGGCCATGCCTTTCTTTCCCACAGGGATTGCAGCCTCCAGGCCGGCTGCCAATATATCCTTTCTCTAAAGTTGCCAGTGTTATGTAAGGAGCCTCTGCACACAACATAAATCAAGTGACATGAGGAATAGGATGGGGCAGTCCTGCAGCCACCAATGTCTTAATGTTGTGTCATGCACTGAGCCCACAGCCCACCAAGGTCAGCACAGCACTAGGGAGAACCAAGGTCCACACTGCTAAGGGCTACCTGCTATTGGGGTAGACCTATGGCCAAAGACAGTGGTCACCAGTCACATGTGAGGCTGGTTAAATGAATTGCCCTGTGACTCCACCTGGCACCAGGAGGTCGTACCCACAGGCACCAGCCTCCTCACTCTCCCAAATTTCAGCCCATGCCCCCCACCTTCTCTCCATATCTCTCTCCAACACACACACACATACACAAACACACACACACACAAACACACACACAATGAAGCCAACCCCCGCTGTGTGTGAGTGTGTGTGTGTGTGTGTGTGTGTGTGTGTGTGTATGTGTGTGTATGTGTGACTGTACTAGGGATTATAAACTCAGGAGTTCTTAGCCATTAAGCCACATTCCCAGCCTCCCCACCCCCTGCCTTTTTTTTTTTTTTTTTTGAGACAGGATTTGTTTGTTTTTGTTTGTTTGTTTTTTGGTGCGGGGACTGAATGCAGGGGTGCTTGATCACTAAACTACAACCCCAGCCCTTTTTAAATATTTTTTTATTGAAGCAGGATTTCACTAAGTTGCTTAGGAATTCACTAAATTGCTGGAGCTGGCTTTGAACCTGTGATCCTCCTGCCTCAGCCTCCCAAATCACTGGTATTACAGGCATGCGCCACAGCTGGCTCCTTTATGTATCAAACCTGAAGATTTCTGGCCCATCTCTGGCTCCTTCCAGCTCTCAGCAATTCCTGACTGTTAACCCTGATCAGCCCAGCAGCAGAACAGCTGGCCTGGAATCTCTCTTGGGCAGTAGTCAGAGAAGCTGTACAAACTCATGCGTGGACAGTATTTGACCCTTGCCTCTCCCCCGCGCTTCTTTTTAGGTCCCAGAAAGAGGTCTGATATTTACATTCATCAGCATTTTCTCTCTAGGGGAGAAGGGAGTGACATGGAGAGAAGGGAATGAGAGGAATTAGAACAAGTCTGGGAAAGAAAGAAGGCGGAGGCTATTTTGATCTGCTCTTTGTACTCAGTGCAGATGCCTGCATTGGACAGTGCTTAGGTTATCGGCAAATTCTGGGGACATTCCCGTGTCAGTCCAATGCCTAATCAGAAAAGAAAGTTGATGCAGAGCACAGTTGGGAATGCCTGTAATCCCAGTGACTCAGGAGGTCGAGGCAAGAGGATCACAAGTTCAAGGATAGCCTGGGGAACTTTGCAATACCCTGTCTCAAAGTAACAAATAAAAAGGGTTGGGGATGTAGCCCAATGGTAGAGCACCCCTGGGTATAGTCCTCGGAAGGAAGGAAGGAAGGAAGGAAGGAAGGAAGGAAGGAAGGAAGGAAGGAAGGAGGGAGGGAGGGAGGGAGGGAGGGAGGAAGGAAGGAAGGAAGGAAGGAAGGAAGGAAAGAAAGACTGACTGACTATAGCCAACAATAGTGTAATATATAAAGCCAAAATAGAAAGGAGTTTCTGGGCTCTGACCTGGTTTGAAGCATTTCATGTGAAGGCAAGAGCTGAGGAAAAATGGCATTGTCTTTGGAATGTCCTTTTTCCAATTATAGAAGTCATCAGAAAATGGTAATGAGGGAGATATCGAAAATCAAATCAGATAACTCATATATGGGATACATGGCAGAGGGCCATAAAGGTGTTTGACCTTAGTTCTATAGACTTTTCCCCTTGTGCCGTAGGTGTTACACCAAGACAGGAAACATTAAGTCAAGCAAATTTAATCTGGGTTTTGGCTTTTGATTTTTGGTGGGATGGGGGATAATTTATAACCAGAACTTTAGTTTTTAGTATACTTATGTGGCAACTTCGAGAAGGGAAAATCAGATTTCCCCAAGTGTCTTTAACAACAGAATTCTTTTTTTTTTTTTTTTTTTTTTAACCATGGAACATCTCTCTGGTGTCCCTTGAGACCCTATTAGGAACTAGGAAGGCACTGAAGATTTTTTAGCTGAAAAGCAATACGCAGGGAAAATCAAGCTCTAGAAGACCGACCTCATGGTAGAATGTAAAGTAAACAGAACAGAGCCTAGATTCAGGGGAAATGATCAGATGTTGGAATCAAAGCTCAAGACTGGGGTCTGGGGGTGGCAACTGGAGCAGAGAGTGGAGAGTAAAAATGCTGATTGAGTGTAGAATCTTCTGTTGGACTCTGGGAAGATAAGAAGTCTTAGAGTTCCTGGATCTTGGAGGATTTTAAAAGAGCATTAATCAGGACTTTTACTGTAAGTCAGAAATCAATTAAACCAGTTAAAGCAAAAGGAGCGTTTTTAAGGGAACAAGGATGCTTCACAAAGGACTGGATCCAGGTACCGTGGAAATCTGACAAAAATTCCCCCATCAGGCTCAGCTTCTCTGTTCTTTTTCCTTCCTTCTATTGCTTCCTCTCTTCTCTAATCTCCCTTCTTCTCTCCCACCCCCAAATTTTGTAAAGACAATGGCTTCCCTGAGTGTCCATGTCACATTTGCTTGTTACAGTTCTAGCCTCTTCAGAAAGTAGTTCTCCAACTCTCCTTTCCAGGCTCAGCTCTCCAGTTTAAAGCACTTCATTGACCCAGCTTGGGACCTATTTATTTATTACCAAGAAAGTAGGTTTTAAAATACAAGCATGGGAGGTGGGCTGGGGATATCACTCAGTTGGTAGAGTGCTTTCCTCACACGCACAAGGCCCTGGGTTCAATCCACAGCGCAAAAAAAAAAAAAAAAAAAAAAAAAGGCTGGGGATATAGCTCAGTGATGAAGTTCTCCTGAGTTCAATTCCCAATACAAAAAAAAAATAAAGAAAGAAAGAGAGAGAGAGAAAGAAAAAGAAAGAAAATAAGCAAGTAGAATTCTGGAGGAGTAGGAGAAGATTATCAGTGAATAAATGGATGACTAAGAAGCTTTAGAGCAACTTTATTAAACAGCTATATTCTTGTTCCTTTCCCAGACTTTCTTTAGTTCTCAAGTCCTGAAAGAATCTATAGATAAGGAAAGCCAATTCTTCAGTGGTTGAGAGCACACACTCCAAGACTAAATTGCCTGGACAGTCAGTCATCCCTTAATGATGGGATGCTTCCTGAGAAATGTATTATTAGACAATTTCATCATTGTGCAACTATCAGAGTGTACTTACAGAAACCTAGGTGGTATAAGCCAATCACTCAACATGGCCTCTTGATGCAATCAAGACTCAGAGAACATCACATATTATGAGGCCGCTGCTGGCAAAGTACAGCTTACTATTTTATAGTAAACTTTTTAAAAATACATAGAAAAGCTACGCTTCAAAATAATCATAAAGTAAATATATGCACCAGTAACAGTCATTGATTATCATTATAAGTATTATATAATGCTAATTAGGGTATGTGTTACACTTTTTAGGGGAGGTCAGTACTGGGGATTGAACCCAGGGGCACTCAACCACTGAACCACATCCCCAACCCTTTTTTGTATTTTATTTAGAGACAGGGTCTCACCGAGTTGCTTAGCACCTCACTTTTGCTGAGGCTGGCTTTGAATTTGTAATCCTCCTGCCTCAGTCTTCCAAGTCACTGGGATTATAAACATGCACAACCACACCCACCTTGTGTTATATTTTTTTTAATATTTTTTTTTAGTTGTAGACGGACACAATACCTTTATCTTATTTGTTATTTTTATGTAGTGCAGGGTCAAATCCAGTGCCTCATGAATGCTAGGCAAGTGCTCTACCACTGAGCCACACCCCCAGCCCTTTGTGTTTCACTTTTGTAAAACTGGCAGTGCGGTAGGTTTGTTCACACCAGCATCACCACGAACATGTGAGGAATGCACTGTGATATGATGGTATGAAGGCCACAGCATCACTAGGTAACAGGAATTTTTCAGCTTCATTGTAATCTTAGGGGACTACCATCATACATGTGGTCTATCGTTTGTCTGAGATAAGGCTCTGTTGTGCATGCCTATATTTTGGATCTTGACCTTGAGGACTCGCATGTTACATTACCTCCCTGAACCTTAGGTTCCTCACCTATCTATGGGTATTATGAGGATTAAATAAAATAGTTCATGCAAAATACACAATGTATACAGTAAATTAATGACATAATTTTTTAAATGAAAATAACTGATGGCATTGAAATTTGCATCAGCAGACCCAAATACCTTTGAAAAACTGAGCAAAAGAAATATGAATGAGCACCAGGGCCAGTGTCGGCTTGGTTCTCCTGCTCTCCCTGCAAATGTGGCCTCTGGAGTAGGAGATTTGGGGAGAAAACTAAAAAGATCTTGTGGCGCCAAAAGGACTTTAGGGATCATGGGTTATTTGGGCCCGTCATGTTCCCTTTTGTTCCTAGAGATTTAATATCTACCTACCCATCGAATGGCCATGATTTGGGAGGCAGAAGACAAGAAGAGGAATAGCTTTCAGCTGGCTTCATCTTTAAATAACTGGGGGTGCAAAACTTTTTAAACACAAAGGGGACCATGTGTAAAACATTAGTTAAATTCAGATATAAATCTAGTCTTTGACCAGTCCAGAGCTAATCAATATGCTTTTCTACTCTCTTTGAACTTGCGGTTTTTTGGCAATAACAAAAATCCCAAATCCCATCCAAAACCATAGTCCAGACAGCCCAACTTCGATACTCCCCTCCCTCCTGTCACATATTGTTGACAGAACTGCTCTTGTTACCACATTCATTCCAGTGGTGATTCAAATTCTTCTGAAAAGAAAAAAAAAAAAAACACAGGGTAGGGGGCTTGAAAGACAGAAAATTGTTTTTTTAATCACTTAATACGGAATCCTGCACAAAGAATATGCAACTTTGAATATGGGTTTGCTCAGCCCTATGGATGCCTTTTTCTCAGTTATTTTTATTGAAAATCACGATGAACTAATTTAAAAAGCAAGGTAATCTAAGATAGAAAATCACCCATATTTTGATTAAAATATAGACCGGGCCCTTTTAAGCACATCAAGAGCACTTTTTAATGCTGCAAATTCACGTATATGTGAAATGTGCTTGTTTAACTGTGACAGTTTTAAGCAAAACTAAGCTACTCTGTTCCTTTCCAGAATTCAAGTATTTGATTTGGAAAAAACCCATGCACTTTGATTTACAAAGCAGAGGGGGAAGTAAGTAGTGGGTGAGAAAGACCCGCCCAAAGACTGCAGCCAGCTTCCCTAGGAAGATTCATGACCATTCCTCAATACTGTCTTGCAATTTCGTTCCAACAGATTTTACTGTAACTCTAAATCATTAGAAGCAACTGCTGCTGTTCCCAGTGCTATCTTTGCCTCAAAAAGAGGAAAATTCAGGACATGCATTCTAATCCCCTTGCTGTCTAGGAGAGAAGTTAGCACATTTGTCATGAGAACCGAAGAACATCAGCTGAGTAGTTTACTAAACATGAGCGCTTCATATCTCAATGTCACATAGCTTTTGAAAATAAGTAAAGTGAGCACACACAGAGGTGGGTGAATTCAACAGTAATAAAGTGGCTTAAATTGGGTTAACTGAATATAATCTACAAAAAACATTCTAATGCTAAACATGGTGGTTCAAGCACACCTGTAATCCCAGCGACTGGGAAGGCTGAGGCAAGAGGATGGCAAGTTCAAAGCCAGCCTCAGCAATTTAGTGAGGCCCTAAACAATTTAGAGAGAACTTGTCTCAAAGAGAAGAAGGAGGAGGAGGAGGAGGAGGAGGAGGAGGAGGAGGGGGAGGAGGAGGAGGAGGAGGAGGAGAAAAAAAAAGAGAGAGAGAGAGACAGAGACTAGGTATGTAACTCAGGCATAAAACGCTCCTGGTTTCCATCCCCAGTACAAAAAAAATAAATAAATAAAATCTATTACTAATTCTTTCCAGAAAAAGGTAAGAAAAGCCAGGCATGGTGGAGCATGTTTTTAATCCCAGCTATTTAGGACACTGAAACAGGAGAATCAAAAGTTCAAGGCCAGCCCCAGCAATTTAGGGAAACCCTATCTCAAAATATGTAGAGTTGAAGATGTAGTTCAGTGGTAAAGCACTCCTGAGCTCAATCCCCAGGACACTCCCTCCCCCCAAAAAACTAACACAAATCCAGACTTTTTTTTTTTTTTGTACTGGTGATTGAGCCCAGGGGTGCTTTACCACTGAGCTACATCCCCCTGCCCTTTTTATTTTTTAGCTAAGTTGCTTAGGTTCTAAGTTGCTGAGGCTGTCTTTGAACTTGAGATCCTCCTTCCTTGACCTCCCAAATTTCTGGGATTACAGGCATGCGCCACAGTGCCTGGCCCATCAATTTTTTTTTTTTTTAATGTTCTGAGCTATGTCCAACAAGTGAATCCTTTCCCTTACCAAATGTCTAGACATTTATATAAGGCAGGGTGGTTCTATTGTGGAGAGGGTAACTGAGGGCAGTGCTAACACCAGGTTCCTCTTTTTGACTTGAATGACTTCTCCATTAGGGCTGTTGTTCCTCCACAGTGCCTCTGGGACAAAGTGACTTTGAATGGTCATCTACTTTGCAATTCAACTAGCAGCATGGGCATGACCCCATTGCCAGAGAGAAGCTGGTTAGAATCTTGGGTCTACCTAACTCTTACTGGCTCATAAACTCCATTTTAACAGGATCCCCAAGGGATTCATATGCACATTAGAGGTTAAAATATGCCATTCTAAATCATTCCCCTGCCTCCAAGCAAAATCGAACACAATGGCTAAACTCATGCAACCTCTGTCAGGTCCTTTGTAGAATGTCCTGTTTGAGTCATTGAGAGGAAAGGGGAAATATGCTTATTCAAGGAAGTCTTGCATAACATAACAAAGTTAGCAACTTCTTCAATACATTCAAGTACCTATTCTTGGAAGCCCTGCAGATTAGGTGGAAGGAAAGAGCAGCAGAAAAATGGAGTGGGTTCAACTAGCAAGCTGGAATCAAGTAAGAGTAGCACAGAAGCTGAGTCTATGAAGGATGGGAGGAATAATTTCACCAAATTATCAGATCCAAAATTGGCTCTACACTGTGGATGATTTATTGCTCTGGAAGCTTAAAGGCTTGAGTCTCCTGCTGCATTTCATTTCAGATTAGTAATTTTTATCTAGTGCTTCCCTGTGGTTTAAAATGAATGCCCTGGAATTACTAAAATGAAATTATCAGATGATTTGTATGCTCATTCTGTAGTAATCCTGTAAGTTTCCTATTTGTAACAAGACTGGAATCCAGACAATAGAAAACTCTGTTAACTGGAGCTCAACCTGTTGGCTTCAAACTGATGGATCTGAGATAGTTATGTGTGAGTGTTCCAGTGATCCTCAAACATAGCTGCACTTTAGAATCACCTGGATAGAATTTTTTAAAAATGGTTTTCTTGGGTATAACTGACATACAATAAGCCACATGTATTTAAGCATACAACTGAGTTTTGATATATATTATATACCCATTAAACATTATCACAATCAAGTTCATCACCCTCAAAATTTCCTCTTGTACTATCTCCCCCAATCCTTCAACCACTGATTTGCTTCCCATCATTATAGATTAGTTTGCCTTTTGTAGAATTTTATATAAACCGAGCCATATGGTATGTACTCTTTCTTTGAATGAGGTGCTTCATTCATGAGCTTCTTTCACTCAGTGAATTGTTCTGAGGTTCATCTATGTTGTTTTATGTTTTTATGGTTTGTCTTTTTTATTGATGAGTGGTATTCCACTATATGGATGAATTGCAGTTTGTCTATTCACAATTGATATTGAAGAACATTTGGGCTATTTATTTTCTTCTTTCTTTTTTAGTTTTCCAATACTGCGGATTGAACCCAGAGGCTCTCTACCACTGAGCCACATCACTAGCCGCCCCATCCCCCCCTCACCCCCCTCCCCTTCCCTTTTCAGGTTTTTAAAATTTTGAGGTAGGGTTTCACTAAAATTCTCGACTGGCCTGGAATTTACAATCCTCCTGGCTCAGACTCCAAAGAGACTGGGATTCTAGGCATGAACCACCCCACCCAGCTTCCCTTATAGTACTTTCAATATCTGTGGAATCTGTAGTGATGTCACTTCTCTCATTCTTGATGATCTTGTCTTCCTTTTCAGTCCAGGTAAAGCCTATCAATTTTATTGGACTTTTCAAAGCATCACATTTTAGTTTCATTGATTTTTCTCTATTGTTTTTGTTTTGTATTCTTTTTAATTTTTTTAATATTTATTTTAGTTTTTGGCAGACACAACATCTTTGTTGGTATGTGGTGCTGAGGATCGAACCGGGCCACACGCATGCCAGACGAGCATGCTACCGCTTGAGCCACATCCCCAGCCCCTTTGTTTTGTATTTTATTGATTTCTTTTTTGCTCTTTATCTACATTCTGCTTAGATTGGGCTTAATTTGCTCTTTTTCTAGTTGTATAATGTAGAATCTGAGGCCATTAATTTGAGACCTTCCTTATTTTCTAATAAAAGTGTTTAGTGCTACAAATTTCTCTGCAAATATGTTTTAGATGAGTGTCACAAATTTTGGTATCAAGCATGTTCATTTAGTTCCAACAATTTCCTCATTTCCTTTCTGATGTCTTCTTTGAATTATGGATTATTTTGAATTATATAATTTTGTATCCAGATAATTTAATATTCCCCAGATACTTTCTGTTATTCATAATTAGTTTAACTCCACTATGATCAGAAAACACATTTTGTCTCATTTGAAACTTTTTAAACTTCTTAAGGTTTATTTTATGGCCTAGAAAATGGTCAGTCTATCTTGGAAAAGTTTTCTATGTACACTTGGAAAAAATTTATACACTGATGTTGATGCTTGCAATGTTTTAAAAATGCCAATTCAGGGGCTGGGGTTGTGGCTCAGTGGTAGAGTGCTCGCTTCACACATGCGAAGCCCTGGGTTCGATCCTCAGCAACACATAAAAATAAATAAACAAAATAAAGGTATTTTTAAAAAGAGTACTGGGTGGGAGACAAAATAAATCGGATTTTAAAAAATAAATAAATATGTCAATTCAGTCAAATCAGCTGATAGTGTCATTCATGTCTTCTATACCCTTGCTAATTTTCTGTCAACATGGTCTATCAATTATTGAGAGAAAGGTATAGAAATCTCTAAGCAGAATTGCTGATCTATTTATTTCTCCTTTATGGTTCTTAACATCCCTATGCCAAAACCACACACCATACCTATTAATTCAAGATCTCTGGGGGGATTACCCAGGCATCAATATTATCCTTTCTTATAGTTACTGAAGTGATTTCAACTTGTAGCTATAGTTGTGAACTGCTCCCTTATAAGATCCATGTTATGTATTTAACAGATTCAGGAAATGAGCAGTTAAATCCATTAGATGCCAGAAACTTCCTTTGAGGTGGGCTTTAGTCACTCTTCATTTAACAGAGAATGAAATTGAGTGTTGCACAATTATTCAGGATCACACATCTGATTAGATCTAGCTGGGTATTTAAACCCAGGTTTCTGAACTCAAAAGTTTATTGTTTTGCTTTATATATATATATATATATATATATATATATATATATATATATATATATATATATCATAGTTATATATATCATAGTTATATATATTTCGTTCTGTGAAGTGCATTTATTGACTCGAAGTCTATCTGTGTTTTTCTAATACACTGTGAGCTGGAGCCACGTCCAACCGAACCCTTATGATTTTCACTGTACCTACTGCAGTGTCTGCATAGTGGAGATGATTCTAAGGTTTTTCTTTTTCCTCTTGAAAGATCTAAGTATCTGGGTTCTGCTGACCATATAGTATTCATCAATCTGTCTTTTTCATGGTCCATCCATTATCTAGAGTTTCACCCTGACATACATGCTCTTCTCCAAAAAAAACCTTCTCAGGCTACAGACGCTCAGCCTGCTTCACTCCGTCAATGCACGACACTGGCAGCCTGGAGCCCAATTTTACCCTGAGCTGTTTCACAAGTTCAGGAGATTATGAGAATAGCTTGGGATGGGTGCATCTTCTGTGTGGAAAGTTTCTCTTGATTTTGTGATTTCAAGTACTGGAACTGTATTATTAATTAACTTGGCCAAGAGATGATTTTTAAAAATCAAGAATGATTTGAATCATTCTTCCAGGTGAGTTGCTAAGGTGCCTCCAGGGAAAGGATAGGTTTAAAACAAAAATGGATCATTCATGTTTAAGAGACAAGGCACATTCCAAAAAGAGAGAAAAGTTAATAGGTATCTCTTGGGCATTCTTCTTCCCTCCCTCTCTCTCACACAGCTATCTTCAGCTTCAATATAGACTAACGAATCTTATGAGTTTGTTTCTTTTCATAAATATTCAACATTACAAATCTTCTCCCAGAAAAACTAACTCCCTTCATTACAGATAAGTCACATTTGATCTCAAGACTTCATAGTTGTTTACTTAACTTTCTCTATGTTTCTAATGTTTTCTTAGTTATTGTCCAAATTAAAAAAACAACCACAAAAAGTTAGGGTTTTGGGTATTTTTTAAGGATTTATTTATTATGAAAACAGGTCTACAACAACATAAAATTTTTTTCTTTTTCCCATGGTGTTGGGGATCGAACCCCCAGGGCTTTGTGTGTGCTAGGCAAGCAGTCTACCACTGAGTGACACCCCCAGCTCTACACTAAAAATATTTTAAAAGAAAATTACCACCCACATTTCCGCTACTTACCAAACCACTTTCTCTTTCCCCAGATTTACTTCATCTTCAATCAAATGTGGAAATAGTTTAAAGGAATATAAAGTTCATGAATTTTTTTATTTGTTCTTTTTAGATATAGTGACAATAGAATGCATTTTGACATATTATACATGCATGGAGTATAACTTCCCATTCTTGTGATTGTCCATGATGTGGGGTTACACGGGTCATGTATTCATGTATGAACACAGGAGAGTTATGTCCAATTCATTCTGTCTTTCCTATTCCCATTCCCCACTTTCCCTTTATTCCCCTTTGTCTAATCCACTCAACTTCCATACATCCTTCCCCCACCAAAGTTCATATAATTACTACATTTTACTTTTTGTGTTTAACATCACTTAATAAGCACTTTTCCTTATTCTTGCATAGTCTCCCTATGTATCTTTTTTTTTTTTTTTTTTTTTTTGGTCTTCATGGTTTTCTGTGAATATACCTTCATCCATTTAACCACTTCCCCTGTGGCTCTGAATTAACTTGTTTTCAGTTTTCTCTATCATAAGCGATTCTGCTATAAAAACCTAGTATATAGAAATGTTTTCCTCTTCTTCTTGAGAATTATTTCTAGGGTAGAAAGTTCCAAGAGTGCTAACAGCATGTTAAAGATGTTAGAATGATCTTAAGGGATACTGAGTTTTTGAAATGGCAATCAAGTTCACAGCCCATGTCATATCTTGATTTTTAAAATTAATTACAGCACAGGATGGCTAAGATACTTCCCAACACAGCACTCGCTCTCTGTTCTCAGACCCCAGAATGATTCAGGGTATACAAGATTAATCTGTCGACATCATCTTAGTCTTTATTCCACTAAAGCCCACTAAGAAAATTTGCCATTTCCTTCCATAATTTAAATGACAAGCTTGCAGAATAAGCCTTGAGAAATTCCAAAACAGAACCATGGAGCAAACCAAAGACCCACTTCCTGAGATAAATGTTGTCTTAGAAATGCATTAAAGAGCACGATGTGTGTGGCAGGCAGGGCTGTGGGAAGGGGGCTCAGGTCAGATATGATTGGAACGCCTGTGTCACAGTTGTCTCCTGTAAACTGGTCTCTGAGAGCTGGGTCAAGGCAGCCAAGTTGAAAGCCAAACACAGACAGCAGCTGTTGAGGATGTAGTTAGTCTCTGGACGGAGTGGATAGGGAGCTGGGTGTGGTCACCCAGAAGCCAATTTCCACCCCGCCCTACAGGCCCGGTGACTAGGGCCTAGATGAGAGAACTCCCCATGTTGCATTCCAGTCCTCCTGACTGGGTTTAGTGACAATGCTGGAGACTGGCTGCAAGCTGCCTGATGGCACTGCATGCCTCTCCCTTAATGATATCCCCCCTAGAAGACTTGGAGGCTTCTGAGAATACCACGTCCAGAGAGCCAGGATGAAGGACTGACCAGCAACTGCCATCCTACTACTGTCCATCCTACTACTGTCCTCAAGGGATTGAGGGAAAGTGCAAGGTATTTGTGAGTCTTTCCTACATTGCACAAGTGCTAAACTGCAGAGGAAACACCGTCCCCTTCCACGTTTTCCCAGAATGTCTGTCAAGAGCCCCATGAGCTGCTTCACTGAGCAGAGAATCTTCATTACTCATTTCAACATCACTTTTCTTGGAAACCTTGACTGCGCTACTCTCCAGAAATAATCCATCAAACTTTTCTCTTTGTTGAAGTCATCCTGCAAAAACTCCCATCATCGAATTGGATCCCTGCTTCATTATGTAACAACAGACAAGTGCAGATCAGACACTGACATCTTTTTATTATTATTATTATTTCTTTCTCTCTTTTAACTTCGTATCATGAAAAACTTCAAACACACACAAAGTGAAAGAGAATGAAATAATGAACTCCCAGATACCCAACCACCCAGTTTGGACAGTCTCTACCAATGCCAATCTTGTTTTTCATCTATCGCCCCCACCCCCACAACTATGCATGCTATTCATTTTTTACTGGAATTTTTAAAAGCAAATCCCAGATGCAACATCATTTCACTCATAAATACTTCAGCATGCATCTCTAACTAATGAGGACTTTCTTTTCTAACATAACCTCTTTAGGCACTAGTATTTATTTATATCTACTGGTATCTATGTAGTATTTAGTATTAGTGCAATAAACCATGTAAACTCTATATGTCTTTTATTTTATGAAATGTCTGTCAGCAGAGAAACACTTTGGAAATTCATAAATTCCCCAGGAGAAAGAAAGAAGGAAATGACCTGGCCCAAAGAAAATTACTATATGCATTTTACTCATGAGGAAAAGTGCTCAGCCAATTCAGGGTAAGCTGCAGCCCAGGATCCTTTGGGAGCTTGGAGCGAGAGGCCTGTCAGAGCCTGACTGCTCCATCCCCTTTGGATATGCAGTGTGTTTCAAAAGGGCATTGCTTCCTCATCTGAAAATCACTTTAAAAAAAAATAATTTACACCTATCATTCAAAGTTCTTTTGTCAAGATAGAAGCAGCCAACCTTCATGTGCTTTAAAAATTGACACCATTCAGCAGAAGAGCTTTAAAGAATCCAGTTTAGGCGTCTACTAGTTCCACGTGTATGTATATGGAGCAGAGGGGAACTATTGCTTTACCCAAAAGCATTCACAGTGTGTTTGGTGTGTGCTCTTCCTCTGCCATCTCTGCATCTAATCTCTACTATCTATGCTCAGGAGAGTAGGCAGAGCAGTGACATTGGTTTGACTTAATGACTTACTTCATTAAAAGTGAGAACTTCATGAACATAGTTTGGAATGAGACTTTGCCTCAAGGACAGGCTGATAAACCCATCCCAAGTCACCAAGATCCCACACAGGCTTTGGGCTGCTACCTGTAGTCAGGCCTTCTAGAGAGTCACAACACTATAAAAAAATGTCTATTTTTCCTTCAAAGACTATGCTTTTTTGTCACTTCCCTTCTCCTGGATCTTCTCATCATTTTATAAAAGAGCATACCAGGGATTAGGTCACATTATACAAGAAGCTGCCAGGAGCTACAGTCGTGAGTGAGGGACACATGCTGAAACTGGAGCAGCACTGCACACAGGGATCAATGTAAAATGAGCAGTTTGGCTGGGTGCAGTAGTGCACACCTGTGATTCCAGTGGTTCAGAAGGCTGAGACAGGAGGATCACAAGTTCAAAGCCAGCCTCAGCAACTTAGTCCTAATAAACTCAGTGAGACCCTGTGTCTAAATAAAATACAAAAAAAAGGTGGGTGGAGATGTGGCTCTGTGGTTAAGTGCCTCTGGATTCAAACCTCAGTGCAAAAAAAAATGAGCAGTTTGCATATGCTTTGATAGACAGTCATCCCACCCGAACACCCTTTAGATGTTGACATGACTTACTCCTCTGCCCACTTTGCTTCTTTCAGATCTCCTACTGGGGGTAGGAGATGCTTCCCTGATCACTCTGCATCAGAGAGCAATCCACTGCCACTCTCAAGCCCTTGTTTGTCTCTGTAGCCCTTTTACAACCTGAGTCACATTCATTTTTGGTTATTGGTTTTGGTCACTGCTAGATTCACCCCCTTGACCTCACACAACTAGAACAGCAAGTTTTCAACACACTCATGCGGAATGAAAGATCTTCTTCAGAACACTATCTTGACCTTTTCTTCTACATGTGGCTGATCAAAGTGGGCAGTGATCACAGAACGTTCCTTTGAAGAGGAGGGACTCCACAGCCCATAGTGAAATACAGATGAACCCTCCAGAACCAACACTCACTCTGAAAATCTAGCTGTTCCGATAGGAATCTCTCCTTAAATCTCTGTTCTCGTGAATGCTGCAGAGCTTGTGACAGCTCTGCCAGCTCGCAGAAGTATGTCCTTTGTTCCTGGACCTTGTTTCTGCCCTGAAGGATCTACGTGACTCTTCCCAACTGCCTGACGCTAGCAAACTTTCAAGCACGTACGCTTTAAGAATAATATATCCCTCTCAGAGCTACCCCACTGAAAGGTGTTCCTTCAACAACAGAAAGATTTATTACTTTCTTCCCCCACAGAAAAACCACAGAAATATTTCCTTCTTGACTGCAGCAGTGAGTTCCAAGTTTCATTAAAGAACTGACCAGATGCTTCCTCCTAGCTGGTGTGGGAAGGAGTTAAGATAAAGAGCATTTGAAATTCTACCTCTGCACACCTGCTTCATACCTTATTCTTTTCTGGCTTGACTTCTTCCTGTTCCCCTGGAGTCAGAACTGTGTGACCTGCCTCCCCAGGCAGCTGGGGCTCTGAGTCCTCCCTGGCCACCCCTCCCTCTGGTATTAATAATAGATGACTCTTACTGAATTGTGCACCTGCTGTAAAATAGGCACTGCACTTTACAAATTGGCTCAAATTCTTGACCCCAACATTGGAAAAGAACTGTAACCTGAGTGTCTGCTGCCTGGACAGCAGCTTCTTTCTGTATTCACAGCAGCAGAATCTACCCTCTGCCTCGGCCACCAAGCATCACTTTCTTCCAGTATATTTGCAGAAAGACAATTAGTTTCTCATCTCCAGAGCCAGTCCCTGCTGCAGCCTGTTCTTCTTTCACCTGCTCCTAAACTCCACACTTGGCTAGCACAGCTGCTCCCTGTACTATGGACCCTGGCCTATGACTCAGGGCTGTCATCTTCTCTTGATATGACACTGATGATGGCCTCAAGGCTGTTGTGGACAGAATAATGATCTATGAGAATATCTACAGCCTGGAACCTGTGAATATGCTTCCTTACAAGGACTTTGCCGATGTGATTAAGTTAAGAACCTTGAGATGGGGAGATTATCTTGGATTAGCAAACAGTAAGCACCAAGCAAACACAGGGATCCTTATAAGGGAAAGAGGAAGGCAGGAGAGTCAGAATCAGAAGAACCATCTTCTGGGAGCAAAGGTCAGAGTGATGCAAAGAAGAGCCAAGGAATGCAGCCAGACTTGGGAAGGTGAAAGGACAAGGACACATTTTTCCCTGTGAGCTACAGAAGGCACACAGATATGGCACCTTGATTTTTTGGTCTTAGGACCTCTGGACCAGGAATATAATAAATGTGTGATATTTTAGGTTACTAAATTTGTGACCAGCAATAGGAAACTCATACAAAGGAGAACCACACTGTTCTAGGTGCTGGGAATAGAGCAGTGAATACAGAAGACAAATGTCTTCTTACATGCTTACATTCTAATGACACCCACCTTCTCCATGTCCACATTCAACAGGGTTCATCCAACCCTTGCTCCTCTTCCCCAAATAGATAACCTGTAAGATACAGATAACACACAGTGATGTATTTCTCAGCCCAAGTTACTCTGGAATAGTTATATAATTCCCAGAATAATCTATGGTGGAGTTCATTTCTCCAGATCTTGTTCTTTTCAGGATTCCTCTGTCAGTGTGAGGTCAAGGGGCCTCTCTTCATTCTTTGTATGATCTCTATGAGTAACATTCTCTCTCTCTCTCTCTCTCTCTCTCTCTCTCTCTCTCTCGCTCTCGCTCTCTCTCTCTCTCTCTCTCTCGCACACACACACACGTACACACACAGGAACTGTACACAGGAAGACAATCAGTTTCCACCTGAT
Source organism: Ictidomys tridecemlineatus (assembly GCF_052094955.1). NCBI lineage: Eukaryota > Metazoa > Chordata > Mammalia > Rodentia > Sciuridae > Ictidomys > Ictidomys tridecemlineatus. Next base: position 88,108,003 of record NC_135488.1, on the reverse strand, counting down.
TGTATTCTTATTGATGAGGGAGTCTTGCTAAAGGCAGCATATTCTATCCAACTAAATAAAGACATGCCTTCACTTTTGCTATGTGGAGTAGCCCGTCACCTTTTCTCACCTGTAGACTGTTCAGAGACTACCTATGCACCAGAAATGCTGTCTAGTGTGCCTTCATAAAAGCAAAGACCTCCATTCATAGTCATCACCTTTGCTACCCAGAGAACTGGTAGAAATTGGGTAGATGAGCTTTTTCTTTTTCTTTTCTAGAGCTGGGGGTCAACTAGGGTCTCATGCAGACCAGCACTCTCCCAGGGAGCCAAATCCCCAAGGCTTGGATGTGCTTTTTCAATATACTCTGCCTCATCACGTTTCTACTTAGGGCTTCTCCTTCACTAACAGTCCCCACTAGGAAATGAATCCGCACTCCCTGTCCCCTATTTATAGTAGGCCCTCAAGAGTTACGGTTACAAGATTTTTCTTCTAGTTATAGAAAGAAACACCTGGGTACTTTGTGTGTCAGCGGAGATTGAATCCAAGGCCTCTCATGTGCTAGACAAGTGCTCCATCGCTGAGATACCTCCTTAGCCCTCTTTTTTTTTTTTTTTTTTGGTACCGAGGTTTGAACTCAGGGGCATTTAAACCACTGAGCCACATCCTCAGTCCTTTTTTGTATTTTATTTAGAGACAGGGTCTCACTGAGTTGCTTAGGGCCTTGCTAAGTTGCTAAGGCTGGCTTTGAACTTGCAGTCCTCCTGCCTCTGCCTCCCAAGCCACTGGGATTACCACTGTACCCAGCTGCAGCATTTTTTTTTTTTAATTGATTACTCAAGCTAGTCAGCTTCTCAAATTGCTGGGATTACGGGCGTGTGCCACTGCACCCTGATAGTACCTCATTTTAATCACGTATTAATAATTGTTTCCTCCTCTCTCACAGATTTTTTTTTTTTTTCCAAACAAAGAATGAAGGCAGACAGACTTTGCGGTACATGCCTCCTCTAATCCCAGTGACTCAAGAGAGTGAGGCAGGAGGATCATAAGTTCAAGGCCAGCCTGGGCAACTTAGTGAGACTCAGCAACTTAGAAGACCCTGTCTCAAAGAGAAAAAAAAAAGGACTAGGAATATTGCTCAGTGGTAAAGTGCCCCTGGGTTCAATCTCCAGTACCAGAAAAAGAAAAGAAAAGAAAAGAAAAGAAAGAAAGAAAGAAAGAAAGAAAGAAAGAAAGAAAGAAAGAAAGAAAGAAAGAAAGAAAGGGGGCAATTCCAATAAACCACAGGCACCTAGAGCAGATTACTTTGATGAAAACAAACTTTAACTTGGGGCACTAAGGAATTTCAGAAGGAAGAATTGTTGGCTGTAGATTCCAATTAGGCCTCCCATCATTAGCTATATAATGTTGGTTACAGAGTAATTATTGTAATATAAATAATAATACATTTTATGTGTTTACTAGGTACCAGAAACTTTACTAAAAATTTTATTTGCATTAAATCGTTTAATCCTTACCAATGAGGTTGGGACTATTATTATCCACATTTTACAGACGAAGAGATTGTGGCTGTGAGAGATTAAGAAAATTGCTTAAAGATCATACCACTAATAGGTGGCAAAGCCAGGGCTCAAGCAGGTTTGCCTGACACTCACACAGGAGCCACTACACCATACTGCTTTAGAGTCCTTTAGTAACTGGAAGGCCATCAATGATGGTCTTCTGCCTCCATTTCCACTTTATAAAGTGAAAATGCTAAGGAAGGAAAAGGACAGGTTCATGACCAAATTCTTTGACTGAGACTGTTTTCTATAAACAGATGAGAAGAAAACTGAAAAACCATGAAGAAAATGTGTGTGTGTGTGTGTGTGTGTGTGTGTGTATTTATTTATTTATTTATTTATTTATCAGTGCCATGCCATGGTAAGTTTGCAAAATTTGTGGTTTATGGTCAAGAGCAATGTAGAGACTAGTGGCAACATTTATTTTGAAAGTGTCAAGGACTGCCACCTCCACTTAGATGCCTTTAATAAATGACAGTCTAAAATACTCTAAAGAGAATCCCAGCAAAGACTACAAGCCAAGAATCCTTGGCTCACAAAATAACGGGGGCTGCTTCTTCCCAAGTTACCATGCACAGAAGCAAAACTTGGCAGAATCTGAAACAAAAGATTTTGATCCTGTTCCTGCCATTGCTTCCAGAGAAGGAAGCAAAACAAACCACGGGTTATGTCTACTCCTGCTCCTAAGTACCCAGGCCCTGCATGCTTTCTGCCCAAAGAAATCAGCCCCTCTGAAGGAAGCCCCCAAAGACCCCCAGTACAAGGCAGGATTGTTCTACCCTTCACTTATTTTCTGCAGGGTTCTGTATCTGAAAGGACATTTTCCATGTATAATCAAGCTGCTGCTCTGACACCATTTTCATTGAGTAATTCATGGTGATGTCACACCAGCCAGGCGTTAAGGGAAGCCCTGCTTTTACGGGTTGGCTCTTAATTTAGGAATTTTTATTTTCTGACTTCCCTCCCCTTTTCACTGGACTCCACTGCTTCGGAGGCAAGATGCCTGAGTGGTGAAGTGTTGCCTGCTTTGGAGAAAAGGAATTCCTGCTGGTTGAGACGGGGAATGGTTGAGTGCAGGCAAAATGCGTGCCTCTAATAGAACATATTAATTGGAGAGCTGGTGAGGGAGGAAGACGTGTGGGCCTGTTGTGGCTCTGTGGCTCCTGAGAGGTGCTTGGAGCTGAACTGAGAAGATGGGCTGGGGACACTAGGATCGCAGTCATTCCCTTGGAGCCTGGGGAGCCACTTATCTCCTTCTAGCACCTGGGCAATCAGATCCAACTTACTTCCCCATCATTCTCCCTTGCCTCTCAGCTGCTCTTTGCAGGGAGACAGTAAAGGGGAATTTGGCAAAGCTCGCCTGTAAAAGCCTAATCCAAACAGCATGTCCGCTGAGCTCAGCGGGGTGACTCATGTGCAGTGATGTGTGAGGCCAGCAAGCAGAGATTAGGATCTGGCCCGCCTGCCAGCCTGCCCTGCACTTCCTTTGATCAACTCTGATGGTTTTTAATTCTGCAGAAGCAGCTTCCTGCCAGCAGCAAGCAGCTTTCAGTGGAGGCTGGAGCCGTGTCTATGCTGACCTACTTGTCAGAAGCGAAGCAGGCATGTGCTGATGACACTGGACTGACATCCTGGGCTCACGGCCCGCTTGGAGCCGAAAGGGGAGCCTCTTTCACAGAGGTGCCCGTAGTGACATCAGAAGCTTGCTCTTCAGCCAACACCAGCAAGGCTGTGCGTGTGAGCAGCCTGGGCTCTGAACCTGCTGCTGGCATTAGTTAGAGTCACTGGGTAATAAAAAAAAAAAAAAAATGGGACTCTCTAGGAGACTTTTTTTGGTAAGCTGGGGCATCTCTAAGGACAGTGTCTGGCACAAAATAAAGCACTCTCTGGGTTCTTGAGAAGTACCATTTCACATCTGTTTTGCTCAAAAGGGAACACATTGGGAGTATATTACTTTCTGGAACCATCCTTTCTCTGCTTGGTTGGAATGTGTTTGCCTCTTGATTCTTCCAAATCCCCTTCAATTACCACTGCCAAGCAGAGCACCTGAAATCCTTTCTCATTTCTTCTCTTTTACTGTCTTGCCCTCTCCTTCCTCTCTCTTATCTCAGGAAGCAGAGCAGCTATTCGGACATGGTTGCATGTTAGAACCACCCTGGAAGGGGGTGTGGCTTAAAAATCCCCTTGCCCAGGGGGCTTCAGTCTGAGTGTTGCAGGTAGGACCAGCCACCAGTAGTGTTTCAAGCTTCCATTGTACAGCCAGTTAAATATCATTGAGATCTAGAGTCCTAGAGTACCAACTAAGATTTTTTCCCTTAGTTTTTATCTACTCCTCTCTCTTCTCACCACCGTTCAATGTGAGGGTGTTCAGGGGATACATATATACTTTAACCTGGGTAGGATCAGATTTTTTTTTAATTTTATATTTTTAGTACTAGGGATTAAATCCAGGGGTGCTTGACCATTAAGCTACATTCCCAGCCCTATTTATTTATTTATTTATTATTGAGAAGGGTCTCATTAAGTTGCTTAGGGCCTTGCTAAGTTGCTGAGGCTGGCCTTGAACTTGAGATCCCTGAGCTGCTGGGAGTACAGGCCTGCTCTACCAGGTCCAGCTAAGATCAGATATTATCTGGATGGGATAACTGGCCTACATATTAGGAAGAATTTGTTCATCTGATTAAAGGTATTTACTATCCCACCGAGACTAGGCACAGACGATGAATATAAGGGGTGAAATACACATACAAGGAAGGAAATGACTAAACGCACAAAACAATGACCAGTGGGAATTTCTGGGAGGTAGACTTGTCTATGGTGGTGAAGGGGTGTGGGTAGGGCTTCCACATAAAATAAGGACCCTTAGTTAGACTGCCATTTCAGAGAAACAACAAATAATGAAATATTTGGGACACACTTATACTAAAAATAAATCATTGTTGCCTGAAATTCAAATTTCACTGAATGTTCCGTATTTTATTCACTAAATCTGCAACTTAGTCTGTTTTGTGCTGCTATAATGGAACAGACAAACTGGATAATTTATAAACAAAAATAGAAGTTTATTTATCTAGCAGTTTCAAAAGCTGGAAAGCCCTAGATTGAGAGTCTGCATCTAATGAGGGCCTTCTTGCTACATCATAATATGGCAGAAGGACGGACGAGGCAGAGAGAGAGGTTGAAGCCCTTCTTTTGCAGGAAACTACTGCCAAGATATCCCACTCCCACTATAATAGCGCTCACATGACCTGATCACCTCTTTAAGGTTCCATTTCTCAACACGGTTGCACTGAGGATTAAGTCTCTAACTTGTGAACTTTGGGGATACATTAAAACCATAGCAATCTAGAAATTCTAGTTTCAGAGGGGCAGAATAGAGAGGAGATTCTCAGGCAGTTGAAGAAATGGTGGGTTTCACCTGTGGGTATTATGCCCTCTTACCTACTCCTACCACCATCCCCAGGGCTGCGGGGAAATCATGTAGGATTTGGTACATGGAAACCATAATGCTGAACATACTACAATAGGTAGGATAGTTGTGGTGAAGGACTGTCCCATTGAAAATGTCAGTAACACCCAGCCCAGGACACCTACTTCACCATTTTACTGGTGTATCATTCTCCCTTAGTTCTTCCCCCAGAAAGCTAGGAACTGGCTACTCAGAGAGGTTCAAAAATGGATCCCCAATGAAAAAGCCAACCAGCAAAGTTTCTAATTCTTGTCCCAAAGCCTCCAAAGGTCTAAACCAAACCAGATAATTGGTTCAATGAAATGAACCGCTGGAAATCGGCCTGTAAGCACCACTTCCTTCTGCTCTAATCTGGACTGATCTGTCTCCTCAACTCCTAAAACATCATTTAACACTGACATGATTTTGCTAAATCATTTCGTGTGTACTCGCCTGTGGCTTAGTCTCTCCAGCTGAGCAAGGTACAGGAGGAGAGTGAGATCAAGTTCTGGGTGAACTTGGTCAGGTTTCTCATTTGTTGGTTGACTTTGCTGCTTTCTTCTTAAAAGACAAACAAACTCTGGTGTAGCCAGAAATGGGCAAATAGGTAAGACAGTGAAAGATGAAAAGGAAGACAAGAAACCGTAGAGAGGAAGGAGAAGACCAGGAACCAGAGATAATTTTATACATAGATCCTAAACTGAAGTCTGGGCTTCCTGACAGTTAAATCAAAACGGGAAACACTTGTGGTGATGTCATTCTTAACTGTTTAAAAAAGGGAAGTTATATCATCAGCTCATGAGTTTATAATCTTTTTCCTCGTGCTCAGTCTAAGTGAAATTTATCAACTCCTAAAAGTCAAAACTCTGAGAAACATATCAGACAATATCTTCAATTGAGTTTTCAGGAGATACCAAAAAAAAGTAGGTTTGTCTTTTTCCTGATTTTATTTTTTTGATACAGGAGAATTTAACCCAGAGGGCGCTCTACCACTGAGGCTACATCTCCATGCCTTTTTATTTTTTATTTTGAGGTAAGGTCTTGCTAAATTGTCCAGGCTGGCCTTAAGCTTGTAATCCTCCTGACTAAGCCTCCTAAATCCCTGGGACTGCAAGGTGTGCCATGGTGCCCGGTTCCTAATTATTTCTTATATTGACCCTGTAAGAGGGTCAGAGCTATTGTTTTGAACCTTGGTTCCAATGGAAGCCCAATTTATAATGAGCTAAGCTAACATATTCTAAAGGCATCTGTTTCTAGTGACCTTATTAATAAAGGGGCACTCCAAAATTTAAACTGCCTATAGCTTTTGTGTAGGCTTTGTGTCTGGCTCCCCTAGGAACTGTTTTTTGAGGGGGTACTGGGGGGTTGAACCCAGGGATGCTTTACCACTGAACTACATCCCTAGCCCTTTTAATTTCTTATATTGAGAGGGGATCTCACCAGGTTTCTTAGGGCCTTGCTAAATTGCGGAGGCTGGCCTGGAATTTGTGACCTTCCTGCTTCAGGATCTTGAGTAGCTGGAATTATAGGTACATACCACCTCAAACCTAGTTTCTGACCTCCTTAAGGAAAAAGTGGATGGGCTGGGAGCTATATTTGTGCTGAGGGTTACTGTAAAGAATGGGAACAGGCACTTTCTACTTGTCACCCCATTCTTCTCTCTCCAAGCTAGAAACAGTGGGAATTATCCACCCTGCCCCAGGCGATTCCCAGCCACATCCCCAGGAAAGGGATAAAGGAAAACAGAGTGTCACCCCAGGCCCACCCCAGGGCAGGATCCTGAGAATGGCTTGAGGGACTGCCTGACCCGGTGGATCATCCTTTAATAAGAGTGCTACACTTGAGGTTAGTTGGACTGTCTTCCAAAGACCTGGAACAAACAATTAGATGACTCAAAAAAGAATTTCCAGTTTTGGTTTTATTTGGGGCTCTCTTTAAAAACAAAAAATACTCCTTTATGGGGAGTGGATAGGAGAGTAAAACAAACAAAAATTTAACCACAGATATTTAAAAAAAAAAAAAAAACCCTCCTCAGATGATATCAGTGAAAAGAAACTGGCCTGGGGCTTTGAGGCCCAAGAACTATGGGTGGCTGATTAACACTTCTGTCCCCTCTTCCTGCCCATCACCTGCATCTCAGGCAACAGCCCTGGTGCATGGTGTCTAGCAGTGACAAAACTTAAAACTTTGATGAAACGTCATACTCGTGGGTCCATAGATTATCAAAAGTCCAAGCAGCAGGTCTGGAATGAGAGATCAAAGCCAAAGGTACAAATCTCTGATGTAGACTTTGCTCTTTTTTTGTTTTGTTTTGGAGTGTTGGACGTTGAACACAGGGCCCTGTGCATGCTAGGCAAGTGCTCTAAGGCTGAGCTACACCCTTACCCTCTGGTCTTTTGTTTTTAGATGGCATCAGCTTCAGTTTCCTTCCTGCTAGTATGAAAAGGACAGCTGGGCAGAAGCAGGCAGGACTTACATGAAAAGGCTGTGGAGCCTCCCTGCTGCTCCTTGTCTCTCCTCATTGGAGAAGGGGTCCCCTGTAAAAGAGAGGGAAACAAGCAGGAATTAGGCTTCTCTTCTGCTCCAAGGAGAGGTCAACCTGGTTATGCTGCCCTTGCTAAACTAGAAGGAAACTGCTTCTCAGGTCAATAATGAGTACTGGGCTCAGGGCTGGACTATGTGTACTGGGCTCATTTAAAATTCTCTGGCAGGCCCTCCCCTCCCATGGGATTAGAGGAAGGGGGTTTAGGCAGGGTCATTTGTGACTCTTCAGCATCTGAACTCCCTTCCCATGTTTAGGAGATTTACCACTTTATGAATCTTGATTGCACTAAGGAAAAATAGCACCGGGGCTGGGGATGCAGTTCATGGTGGAATGCTTGCCTCGCCTCGCATGCACAGACCCTGGGTTGGATCCCCAGCACTGAAAAACAGAAAAGGAAAAAAAACCCCAAAGACCAGATGCTCTCTTTTTAAATTTTCTTTGCAAATAGGGCATCAAGACATAACCAAGACTTGCCCAACAAGTATACCTGCTTCAAATAGAATCAGAAATTACTTAATTATTTGCACCAATAAACACGGACCATGGAGAATCCTTCCTGGGGGATGCTGCAGGGCAGCGGTGTTCATGGTAGCATTCAGTGTTCAAAGTTGAAGATGGTGGCAGTGCCACTTGTGATTCAGCATTGGGCAAAAACAACAGTGTATCCTCATCTTACACTCTCTGGGCTGTGATTGTGCCTGTGGCCTTGGCCATAATCCTCAAATCCTGGTTCCTATTTCTCTGACCTTCCCAGTGATTCTATGAGTTGCCCAACTGCATTTCAACAGATTCTTTTGATCAGTCAGGTTGGTTTCTGTTGCTTACAACCAAGAACCCTGACTACCCATCTATACAACTGGCTTTGGTAAATTGTTTGCAGATGCTTTTTTCTTTCACCGCTGCATTCTTTATGCCTCTGTCCTCCTGGCAATTCCACAAAAAAAATCCAGAAAAGGAGGACTGAGCATGCAGAGAATTTGACCACAGCTAGGAAGCAAGCCAAGAGGACACTGAACTTGAACATCGGATGCTTTACTTTGCTAGGTGGGGTGAATGCACCATTACTGGAACAGAAGGCTATAAGCTATTATCTTTTAATTTTTTAAATTATATATGTATAATTTTTTAAATTATATATGTATATATAAATTTTTATGTATAAATTATATATGTATATATTACATATAAATCATATGTGTATATATAATTTTTTAAAATTATATATGTATATATAAAATTATATATATATATATTTTAGTTGTTGATAGACCTTTATTTTATTTATGTATAGACAGTGCTGAGAATCCAACCCAGTGTTCACACATGCCAGGCAAGTGTGCTACTGCTGAGCCCCAGCCACAGTCCCCTCATCTTTTAATTTTTGATCTGTAACTTGGTTATAAAATAATACAGCAATTATTCAGATTCATGGTATCATGGACCAAGTTCCCCTTGCTTTCCCCAGTATCAGGTCATTCAAGGGATGAAATAAATAGTAGTAAAGAGAAGACGATGGGCATTTGAGAAAAAGAATTCAGGGAAGAGAAGCTTAATATAGCCTTAATGTCTCTTTTAAAAAAAGAATTGTCTCAACTATGTGAGAGCTAAAGATTAAGGCCTGCAAGTTGAGCCAACACTGCAGAGATTTGCTGGTGTTGATTGAAGAGCAAGAGCCTGGAGCTTTAGCCGTCAGATGGTCCAAGGCAGAGACAAAACACTCCCAGGCAGGCAGAGCCTGACTTGGGTCTACACCAGACAGCATTTCTTTTTCGGAAGGGGGCCTCCAAGAATGCCTGCAAGCTGATTTGAAATGGCTCTCCAAAAAGCATGTTGAATCTGTTTCAAAGGTGTTGACAGTCGGTGGGGAGACTCTGAGTTTAGGAAGCCAAGGGTAGAGAGAGTTTCAGCTACCTTACCATGACAGCATCAGATCATTCATAGCTTGTACTAAGCCTAGTTGTGAATAACACTCTTATTAGGCTTTGGGTCCTCAAGGATGTATTTGTCACAAACTGACTCAGGTACAAATTCTTGTTTGTGGGATTAACTGGTGAAACCTTACTTTAGGCATGTCTCTTAACTAACTTTTCTAAGCCCCCATCTCCCAATTTTAAAATCCCTACTATTACATGTGGGGTTTAAACTATCTCACTCACAGATTTCTTATCTAAAGTGTAACACTTCTATTATTTCCCTTACAGACAAGAATCACAATCACGTGTTCTTAAAAATGCCCTTCAGTCCAAGTACAGACCCAGCCAGAGCAAGCACAGACAACTCTCCATGTGGCCACATTCCAGAAGAGCCTATTCCACATTCTCCTAGGAACTTTCTCAAATCAGGAGGAAAGGCCAGCAGGGATTAAGTTAAAAGGCAGAGAATGTTGGTATCTTTTGACTCAGTAGACAACTTCAGAACATCTTTTTTCACTTTTTTTCCATTGGTGCTGAGAATCAAACCCAGGGCCTCGTGCATGCTAGTCACTCTATCACAGAGCTATATTCTTAGCCCAGATTATAGAAACTTTAAACAGCTTTAAGTGCTTAGTTTTGCTACTAGAGCTGGATTTCCAGGTAACCTACTTCTAGCGTGAGCTTATCTTCAAATTCACGTTGATGCCAGGCGTGGTGGCACACATTAGTAATCCCAGCAACTCAGGAGGCTGAGGCAGGAAGATGGCAAGTTCAAAGCCAGCCTCAGCAAAGTGAAATCCTAAGCAACCCAGTGAGACCCTGTCTCTAAATAAAATATGAAATAGGGCTGAGGATGTGGTTCGGTGGTCACAGACCCTTGAGTTCAATCCCTGGTTCAAAAAAAAAAAAAAATCACATTGAACAGTAGGAGATGGTTCAGGATAACAATTCTCATACTGCCTGTGAAATGTTACACACATGTATATATTTTAAACCTGTGCTGTCCAACTTGATTTTAACATGTAGACTCCATGGCAACTGCTTTGATTCAGAGAGGGTGCTGTGATTCTTTTGGTCCAGAGTTTCAAGTGACAAGCAAATTTGAAGGTCATAAATGACAGCAAACGGAGATGATCATCTTATTTCCTCTGCTTCCTCCCTGGAGAGAGGCCAGATGACTCCAGAGAAAAGAGAGATGGGAATGAAAACAAGTAAATCCCATCAGAGAGCGCTGGGAAGAGAGATGGAATGACAACAGATTTTGTTGTTCAGCTGCTAGCAAAAATCTGTGGCCTATATGGGCACAGTGGCACACACGAGGCCAGCCTCAGCAACTTAGGGAGACCCTGTCTCAAAAAGAAAATAAAAAAGGATTGCAAGTAAAGCTTAGTGGTAGAGCACCCCTGGGTTCAATCCCTAGTACCATAAAAACAAAAAACAAACAACAACAGCAACAAAAAATTGATGCCTGCATTGCTCTGGGGAGAGGAGCCAAGGCTTCCCAAATTCAGGCTCCCCAACATGATTGCTAAAGCCACACCCATCAGCCCACAGACAGCCAACACTGCTGCAGAACCCGTGAGACACCTTGGAAAGCTGCCCAAGTTTCTGGAGACATCTCTGTAAAAGCTGCCTTTGTCCTGGGTGGATGCTTGAACCCCAGCATGGGGGTACTCAGAGCTGCCTCATAGAAACAAATATGTATTATATGTATCTATAGAATATATATGTATATATGTGTGTGTATGTATATATACATGCACAGATGTATATTTTTTAAACAAAAATTTTATTGCAAAAATTTTGTTCTCAGTTTTCTTGGAGGGCTAACTGCCAGTTCTTCTCCCAGTGGCGGCAGGCAGGGTGGACTGAACAAGCAAGCAAAGGCGCTCAGAGCTTTGATGTCAACAGAGGTGGGCAGGGCAGGTCCCGGTGGAAAACTGTGAAGTCAGCAGAGTTATCTCTGGCACTCCTCCCTTCCCCTGGCTTCCCCTTTCTCCACCCATTTCCCCCCTCTCAGCTTCCAGCATCTCATTTCCCAGGGGGCCCCTGGAATAGGAGGGGGCCCTCGCAAGGCTCCAGCTATCAAAATCTGCTTTTCCCCCTAGTCTAAAACAAACAAAGGCGTGCATTCCATACATTTCCTAAGTAAAGAAAGCCAGGGCAGAAACCTCGTCCTTTGTACTTTCTCTGTTAAACCCCAAGAGTTTGGGGCCTCAAATTTGAAGCTGTCTTCCTGCCTCCTGGGGTTTGAAAAAGACTCCAAAGTGCCTCAAACCAATACAGCTGCTTCTTGGTTTATGGCTCAAATTTAAACCACAAATTATAAAATGATAAATCGCTGCTCAAGTCTCTTCCAGGAAAGACTATGTTGTCAAGATTAAGTTACAACCTCATGGACGTCTGAGCGAGTCTAGCTGCTGACTAATTCTCACACCCATCCTCCTGCAGGAGAAAGATTCTGCCCGTGAATTTTCATTGTTTCTGACCACTTTACACAAAGAAAATGACCCAAGGCAGTGACATCTGGGGCTTCTTAACTGGTGGAGCTGTGTGATTTCTTATCTAATGGCTGCTTTCCTTTCGTGAGAACCAAAGGAAGTTAAAGAAATATCTTCGTTGCTGAGCCATAAACCAACTGCCAGAGAACAGTGAGAAAGGACTTCACACGTGGGCAGCTCCACTCACTTCAAACACTAGTTGGAATGTGAGATTTATAGTAAAACAAAGTTGTTTTAAGGAATTTGGGTCTAAAAGTATCTGTTCAGTGACTTGGGGGCAAGACTACAAGGTGGATTTCGTCTCCATGAAAAGCAATTCTTTGGAATTCTCTTGCAGAGTCTGATCTAGTGACAAAGGAGTGGGAAAAGGAATGCATGTTTTGCCTCAATGGCGTTCCCTGCCAGAGTTTGGCAGGAGAAGGAGGCAGCTACCTTGCCTCCTTGCAGGCTCTATCACACTGACCTCATATTGTTTACCTGGGGCTGCAGGAAGTAGCTCGACTGTCCCACGTGTTTCTATGGAATGGTGCCTTGGTTACCCAACTATGACCTGGTTTCTTCAAGGCCACTCAAGTCTTGAGGACCCTCAGGCTATGAGTCATAATCACTTGAATATTTACTCCTAAATTCACCTCCTGTTGATTTCACGCCTACGGGGCCCTTCCATTCTCTCTTCCTTGGGGTCCTGGGGTCCTGCAGAGCAGCTTATGTTCTCTGATGTCATTTCACGTTATCTTCCATTCCATCCACCGCAGGCCTCGCCACAGCTGCTCCTGTCTCTGCTTTTCCTGAAGCCAGCCCTGCTGTCATTACTGCTGCTTTTTCTGGGATACTTCAAATTGTGGAGAGTGTTCTTTTCCTGTTGATTATAGCTCTTTCTTCCAATTTCGACTAGTCTGGCGTCTCTATGATTACAGCTCATTAGGGCTCCCAAGGCTACAGAGGGTGCTTTTTTTTTTTTTAAATGCTGCCTTGTTTTTTGTATAACGTTGACTATAACTTACTTTTGCAGAGAAGTATAAAGAAGAACTCAGTAGTGGTCATTAACATTAATCCCTCAGTCTAGATAACCCCTATTTTTAGAAATAAAAGTATTGCATACATATGGGGAAAAGATCAAAACAGTAAAAAAAAAAAAGTATAAAAGGAAAAATGAAAGCTCCCTCTTTTCCTCTTGAATCACTTCCCAAAATATAACCACTATTACTGGGGTTTTTTTGTGTGTGTATCCTTTTTCACTACGTATTTGTGTATGTCCTCTAACAAAATTTTACTTGAAAGAGCTCTTATTGCAATCCATCCTTCTGCATCTCACTTTTTTCTCCTCAAATACCATTTGAGAGATCTTTTCATGTGTGCACTGTAGATACACTCCTACATTTCATGCCTTCGTTGTCTTTTGTGAGAAAAGAATGTGCCTTCCAAGTGAAAAGCATTCAATTAATGTTGCTCCTGGCCACTTTTGTCCCTTTATTCACCTCCTGAGTGGAGGGTGTCTTATCTGATTAATGAGTTTGGAAGAATAACCTAAATATGCTATTTTGACTATGTTTTTCTCAAGATCAAGTGGGTCTTCCGCTCCGCCAGACAGATGGGCTTCCTCCAACTAAAACCCTGAACCGGGAGTGTGTGCCCAATTCTGGGTTTCAGTTGGAGACAGCCTATCTATCTGACTCCCACTTAATTTGAGATAAGACACACACAACATCCAACATAGCCTTTATCAGAGACGTTGAGTCCTTCATCTGCTACTCCTTTATTTCTCAGTTTGTTCAGAATCTGAGCAGAGAATAATGCTGTTCTTTGTTAGACCTTTCTGGGTTCTCAAATATCATTCCTTACATAGATGTATCAAAATGTATCTAGTTAGTTTCCTAATGATGGATGTTAAGGTAGTTTCCAATGTATTGCTTGATCAAGCAACATCTCAGTGATCATTTTTATACAAATATGCTGGTGCCAGAGAACAGTAGGTACATTGAAGGGTAAATTTTGTTTTGGTTTGGTTTTGGTACCAGGGATTGGACCCAGGGGCACTTAAACTCGAAGCTATATCCCCAGCCCTTATATATATATTTTTTAGAGACAGGGTCTCACTGAGTTACTTAGGGCCTTGCTAAGTTGCTGAGGCTGGCTTTGAACTTGTGATCTTCCTACCTCAGCATCCTGAGCCACTGATATTACAGGCATGTGCTACTGTGCCAGGCGTCAATTCTTTTTATTTATGTATTCATTTTTAATTTTGATTCAGGATTTTGCTAAGTTGCCGAGGCTAGACTCAAACTTGCAATCCTCCTGACTGAACCTCCCAAGTGGCTGAGATTACAGGTATCTATCACCACATCTGGCAAAGGGTATATTCTTTACAGTAGAATTGCTGGACCAAAGATCTGGGTCTTTGTGTCCCAAATAAAGATGGAAGAAAAAACTCCACCCTCAATGTTAATGGAAGTTGGGAGGTGGATGCCTAGATAATAAACTAATAACAAGAGCAATAATTAACATTTGTTTATTTCTTGCTGTGTGCCAGGTTCTATGCCAAGCATCTTCTGCTTCTTAATATTTTTTAATCCTCTAACACCTTTATGAGATAGTGACTATTACTATCTTCATTTGTTACAGTTGAGAATGAGGATCCTCAGATAAAATTGTTAAATAAGTAGCCCCAGATCACACATCTAGTAACTAGAGGAGATGGAAATCATGGCCATCTTTCTGTAATTCCAGAAATTGACCACCAGACTGACAGGTGTCCCTATACCCTGGTGGGGCATTTAAAACTGTGTGGCCACCATTTGTTCAGAGCTTGGCTCTTATGTGATTATATGCATAGCATAGTGATTATAAGCATGGGATTTACAGCTGGGCTCTGAGTTCAAATCCCAGTCTTGCTTCTTACCAACCATATGTGATAAGTACCTCAGTTTCCTCAACTGCAAAATGCAGATTTGAAAGAGGATTAAGTTATTTAATATCTGTAAAACACTAAGGAACACTGCCTGGCATCAAGTCTTTCATAACTATTTAAGTAAAACAAATTCATTTATTTTACAATTATTTTTAATTCCAAAAGTAACATTGAATAATATTTGTATTATGCTAAATAAATCAAATTATACATATATGTATCATAAAAAGTAATAATCTTAAACATCTGTCATCACCTGACCCACTCTTTCCTCTTTAGAGGTCTATGATTTGAGTCTGTATTTCCAGATCTTGTTTGATATGTTTTTCTCTATGTATATAGCCTTGTTTATACACAACTGGAATTATACCAGTGGGAGAGTAGTTTATCACAGTTATTAATAAATGGACCCTGGAATAAGACTGAGTTCAAGTCCCAGTTTATCTTCCATTAACTGTGTGATCTCAAACAAGTTACCTAATCGCTCTGAGTCTCAGTTTTTTCATTAATTTCTTTAACGAGGAAAAGAAAACTTCCTTATATTATATATATATATATATGTGTGTGTGTGTGTGTGTGTGTGTGTGTGTGTGTATATATATATATATATATTTAGATGAGTTGATATATATAAACTCTTAAAATACTACCCAACACAGAAAATGCTCAGTAAATATTAGTTCTCATAATAATTCCAACATATACTAACTATACTGGGACATGCTCTCTGTTATAGTACACTTCAGGGATTATTCCACAGTAGTATATATACAGATGTCTCATTTTAGAAGTGGCTACACTGTTCTTCAGAATACAATAACCTTGTAGTTTATTTAGCTATACTCCAGTATGGGTTGTTTCTGGCATTCTTGTCCTTTCTCATCTGAAGATATAGGGTTCTAGAGCCTTATATTCTGTTTTATTTATTTAACAAACACATGTATAATTTACTACATGTCAGACAATGTCCTAATGACCTTACAAATGTAACTCAATACTTATAATAACATACCAATTTGGGACTATTTAATCCCTATCTTTACAGATAGGAAACCAAGGCATTGAGCCGTCAGCTGACTTGGCTCAGGGCTAGGAAGGAGAGGGCAGGACACGCAACCAAGGGAGTCTGGCCCCTGAGTTCACACTCTCAACTACCACACCCTGTACCTCTCTTCTCATCCTAAAATTTGCAGCTTTCATTTCCCTAAAACCCAAAGCCTCGTCCTATCACATTTTACACCCAGGTTGTAGATGGGAATTCAGCCTCTTTGGAATATATTTAGAAATATACAAGTGATCTGAAGGGCAGAATGAATGCTAAATCAACTTGACTCAAACTACCATGAGCAAGCCTGAGTAAGGACTGTTCCTGACAATAGCCAGCCAACCTTGAGAAAGCTCTTCGGTGACGATCCCAGGGTTTGTCTTCAGAGTCTGGGCTCTCAATTCTGTCTCTGTGCCATGCTGGCTTGCTAAGCAAACTCACATTGCAGGGCAGCAGAAGGCCTTAAAATAAACAAAAATGTTTGTATTGTGCCTGGTTTATGGAACAATGCATTTCCAATTAAGTAGTACAAAACTCATGCAAATAATCTTCCCTTTTCCTGATTCCTGCTGTGTATGAGTCTTTCCCAACCCGTCTTGGCCAACTCAAATTCCTAAAATGCTAAGGTTCAGAAAGTCTGTTCAAAAGTTTGCTAGTAAAATATGAAACTCTCCCTTCTCTGTTCTCTATCACTGTTCCCATCCCTACCCTCAAGCTACTTTAGCTTTTAGACATGTGTACTAAATGCCTTTTTTTTTTTTAAAGATATGAGTGAGATATTTCTTTTGGAGTGTGTCCAGACAATCTGGCAAATGTACACTTGACATTAGCCACAGGGAAGCACATAAATAAAAAATTGAAGGAACAAAAAATAAAAGTAGGGCAAAATATGGGTCTAGTTGCTTTAGAAATCAGGATATCATTCCAAATGGAGGACTTTGATGAAACTTTTTCCTTTTTTTTTTTTTTTTGCTTTGTTAATGGAGAAAAAAATGTATACATACCCTAAAACCTGCATTTTACCCTTTATAAATTAACTTTTATCTCTTGGTTATATTCTTATAGAAAGAAAGTACTTAAGGCCAGTCTTCCATCCATCCTGATGCCTGACTTTTGGCTCAAGGAACTTCCTGTTCTGTTCCAGTGTGACATGTTGAAAGTTGATCTGGAAATGGCCGACTTTGCTGTACTCTGTGAGTCTTTACTGTGGCCCTCATCTTTTAGGAAATGTGGTGGGAGTGGAGTGGGAATAGGGGGAGGCTATGATAGGAGCAGGGAAGAGGGCCTTCACTATTTGCACCTTCCAAGAGGACAAATTGTCTTTATTCCAGCTCCTCTCACAGGGAGGTAGTTGAGTGATGAGTGGGTTGGGTTGGGATGGGACAAAAAACATGGTTTACTCTTGATCATAACGCATAAAGCTGCACATTGAAAACAGGAAACTGTATCAAAGCAGAATCGCTAAGACCAAAAACAGAAGTTGACTGCAAAAGAGGTGATTCATTTTTATTAAAATATCAATCATTTAAAAAATCCAATCACTATGCCCTCCTGTCCCAATATCACAACAGAAATGTTTATAACTTTTGATCCCTGATTAAGAAATAGACCCGGCGGTCAGGTTTTGTGCCATGGGAGCCAGGTCTCTGATCTCATGGCTGTTTGAACCAGAGGTGGGCACCTCTGTTACCTGTAGCTAGGTATTAAAAAATTCACCATGCCACTCAGTCACTCTCATAGAGGATGCACGAAAGCACAGAGAGAAGTTACCAGATAGTAAGCAAAAAGGAGTATGAACTGTATTCATAAGGAAATACGTGTAATTTATAAACTGTATTAATAAGGAAATACATGTAATCCCAGCAACTCATGAGGCTGAGGCAGGAGGTGCAAGTTCAAAGCCAGTCTCAGAAACTTAGCAAGGCCCTAAGCAACTTAGGGAGACCTGGTCTCTAAATAAAATATAAAAAAGGGCTGGGGATGTGGCTCAGTGG
This sequence comes from Ictidomys tridecemlineatus, assembly GCF_052094955.1. Classification (NCBI taxonomy): domain Eukaryota; kingdom Metazoa; phylum Chordata; class Mammalia; order Rodentia; family Sciuridae; genus Ictidomys; species Ictidomys tridecemlineatus. The sequence goes on along the minus strand of NC_135488.1, from coordinate 88,090,108 downwards.
TCAAGCACCCCTGGGTTCAATCCCTAGTACCAAAAAAAAAAAAAAAAAAAAAAAGAAGAAGAAGAATGAAATAAAGTGAAGACCTATGAATTTGGTGAAATCTGTACAGTTACCTCAAATTGAGAACTAGCTTTTAGTACTAGTTTCTCCAAAGCCAGCCTATTATGATTCCTGTTCTTGCTTTTAGTGTCTTATCTTGTATTTTTCTTAACAGCCTTATACTTGAACTAACTGGAATGAGTGACCAATACTTGCAATCCAAGTTAATCTAAAGTATTATCCAATAGATGGGCAAAAATGGAGCCAAAATAAAGTGCACTGAGGAATTAGGAAAGGCTAAACCAGAAGTAATAAAAGTAAATGACTTTGTTAGGGCTTACGACACTTCAAGTAATGTTACTGAAACCAACTCAAGTTGATTAGAAGAAATAGATGTTCATATATTTATGTGGCAAATTCTGAAGTGGCTCAGAAGCAGCCAGGACTCTTAAAAACTAATACCAGACAGTTCCTCAAATTGTTAATCATAGAAATATTACCAGATGACGTAGCAATTTCACTCCCATGAAAACATATGTGCACATAAGAATTTGTCTACTAATGTTCCTAGCATTATTCATAAGCGGTAAAAAAGCAGAAATAACTCAAAAGTACCTAAACTGATGATTGGATGAACAGAATGTGGCATATCCATTCTATGGAATATTATTTGGTTGTACAAAGAAATTAAGTTCTGGTACTACTATAAAACTTATTAAAATTTGAAACTTAAGTGAAAAAATATAGACACAAAAGACCACATATGATATGATTGATTCCAATTATATGAAAAGCCCAAAATAGCCAAATCCTTAGAAACATTAGTGGTTGACAGAGACTGGGCAGATAGGACAATAGAAATGACCACTAATGGGTCCAGATTTAATTGGGATGGGTGAAAGGGAGATTGATATTGTTCCAGAGTTAGTAGAATGTACAACTCTGAGTGTGCTAAAAGCCATTGAACTGTTCACTTTAAAAGGTTCTACCCTGGGATTATCCAAGTATATATTTCTCCTTATCTTCATGGGATTACTTGTATTTTAAGGAAATGAGTTGTGCTCATTTAGAGGCTGGATGTGATAGATTGGGAATGGTGTCTATTTAAATTACCAAAGAGTTTCACCAAGAAGATATGCCTCACCTTGTGTGGTGGTATGAACCTGTAGCCCTAACTATTTGAGAGACTGAGGCAGGAGGATCACTGAGCCCAGGAGTTCAAGAGCATTCAGACAACGAGGTACAAGCCCAAGACTCCATTTCAAACAAAAAAAGAAAGAAGGAAGGAAGAAAAAAAGTCTATTTCTATGTGGGAAAAAAATGCTTTTATTTAGTGGCATAATAGTCTTTCTTTAGCAATTCTGGTTGTACAGAAATGCCAATATTCCTTATAAGGAGAACTCTCCTGCTACCCTCAGAGGGAGCTTAATCTTATCCTTTCTACATTGAAAGTAAGGGGAAAGAATCTATCCTTTAGCTGCCTGATTGAGGGGAAACTTTCTCTCCAACTCGCTCAAGTGAGTATAGTATCCTGCTGGGGCTTGCAAAACATTCACAGCAACCTTGACCTTATGTTAAATGGCAGTGAAACAGGAACCCAGAACCAATATTCTATAATCACTTGTTTTTACCTTATAAAGAATAGATGTCTTTATGGGGAGTATCAAAGGGGAAATATGAGGAGGGCAGCGTGACCATTTAGAGGACCAAACAGACTCTAATAATATGCACTAGAACATGAGGGTTTCTGGGCTATGCTCACTCTCACACCAGTGTCCTGGCTCTCCCTTAAGTGGGTCCCTCAGTTCAGATAACCAGGAACACCTCAGACTCCCTGGTGCCCTAAGCAGGCAGAAACATGTAGGGCACAATCCATGCTGAAACATTTACCCTATTGTTGACCCTGCTCCCAAATGGGGGAAGTGTGAGTCAATGAAACCATCTATGCAGGCTGTTCAATTAACATATTTTAGAGGAAGCAGGTTTTCTCTGACTTCATGAATTTATGGGAAGTGATTTTCATCAGACCTCTGCTTTGAAGCTTAAGCACATGGTATGACAAATCCTCCACTGAGCAGTTAAGAAAATTGGGCAAGAAGTTTAGTTGTGTCTCCTGTGTATAATTAAATCACAAAATAACCTAGACCAATGCTATATATATATATATATATATATATATATATATATATGTAAGGTATATACATATATATACACATACTGTATAAGATATATACACATATATACACATACTGCCTGTGTATACGGTATAAACACACACATATATATGTGTGTGTTTATACCTTATATATACATCTACTACCAGATTGTGTGTGTGTGTGTGTGTGTGTGTGTATATATATATATTTTTTCCTTCTTATTGTTTGTTTTTGCAGTACTGAGGATTGAACCCAGGAGTAGTCTACCACTGGGCTATATCCCCAGTCCTTTTTTGTTTGTTTTTGATTTTAGGACAGGGTCTCTCCAAGTTGCCCAAGCTGGCCTCAAACTTTCAATACTCCTGCCTTAGCCTCCCTAGTAGCTGGGATTATAAGCATGTGCCACCATACCTGGCCCCTTTTACTTGTTTTTTAACAACACTCTTCCTGAGTACCAAAGTAATAAGTGTGCATTATCAAAGTAGGAAAAAATAAAAGAGTAAAAATAATAATCATCCATCATCCTAGAACCCCAAAATAACCATTATAAACATTTTAGTAGATTTTTTTACTCTCTTGTAGTATATCTATAGATACATAATCATCTCTTTTGAAATCCTGAGATCATATAATAGAAGTATTTTTGAAATATTTTTAATGAAATCTCCTTTTTCACTCATTAAAAATCAACATTTTTTTACTTTATTAAACATTTACTTACAATATGCACAATATTAATAGATGCATAGTACTCTAACTTGTGGATATAACATAATTTGTTGTTTTATTCCATTAAAAATAATATTCTGAGACTTTCTGGCAGGCAAGTCTTTTTATACTCTGAATATTTCCTAGGGGCTAATTTTTCAATGTGAAATTGCTGAGTTAAAGGCAGTCATATTTTAGAGGTTTTGATAAATAGTACTAACTTGCCCTCTAAAATGTTGAGCATTTCACAAACCTATTCTTCGTTTAAGAGAGTCCTGTTTACCTGCCTCCTCATTTACACTAGTTTTTTTTTTTAAGTTTTTTTTTTTGTTGTTGTTGTTGTTGATCTCTTATTTTATTTGTTTTTACATGGTGCTGAGAATCTAACCCAGTGCCTCATACATGCCAGGCTGGGCTACTACTGAGCCACAGCCTCAGCCATATACTAGTTTTTTAAAAAATATTTTGTCTAATTTAATTTCCACCAAGAAATATCTATTCATTTTAATGTGCATTACTTTTTAAAAATTTCCCTTTAAAAATGTTTGAGAGGGGCTGGGGATGTGGCTCAAGCGGTAGCGCGCTCGCCTAGCATGCGTGCGGCCCAGGTTCAATCCTCAGCAGCACCACATACCAACAAAGATGTTGTGTCCACCTAGAATAAGAAAAAATAAATAAACGTTAAAATTCTCTCTCTCTGTCCCCCTCTCTCTCTCACTGTCTCTTTAAAAAAAAAAAAAAAAAAAAAAAAATGTTTGAGAGTATTTTTTAAATTTTTCTTTTTTTTTTAGATTCACAGAAAAAGTGAGAAGAGTAGCTAGCATGGTTGCCCACCCCTATAATTTTAGCAATTTGGGAGGCTGAAGCAGGAAGATTGGAAGTGCAAGTCCAGCCTTAATAACTTTGCAAGACCTTATGTCACAGTATAAAAATAAAAAGAACTAGGGATGTAGCTCAGTGATAGAGCAGTCCTGGGTTCAATCCCCATTACTGCTCCCCCGCCATTTTTTGTTGAGAAGAAACAGAGATATCTCATATGTCTCCTGCACCCCATTTGTATATCCTCCTCCATTATCAATAATCCAGCCCAGAGTGGTACATGTGTTACAATCAATGAACCTATATCAGTGTGCCAATATTACCCAAAGCCCAGAATTTACATTAGGGTAGTCTGCAATGGTGTTGTACATTCTATAGGTCTATATGTAATGCTATGTATTCACCATTATACTATCATATAGAATATTTTCACTGCCCTAAAAATCCTCTGTGCTCTGTCTACTCATCCCTCCATCCTCACTATCCTCATTAACCTCTGACAACCACTGATCTTTTACTGTCACCATAATTTTGCCTTTTTAGAGTACCTGTAGATGCAATTATAAAATATATACCTATTAAGATTAGCTTCTTTTGCTGGGCATGATGGCTCATACCTGTAATCCCAGCTACTCAGGAGGCTGATGCAGGAGGATTGCAAGTTCAAGCCCAGCTTGGGCAACTTTTCCAGACCCTGTCTCATAATTAAAAATTTAAAAAGAGCTGAGAAAGTAGCTTAGTGGTAGAGTGTACCTGAGTTTAACTCCAGTACCATAAAGAAAAAAAAAAAAAACTGACTTCTTTTACATTAATATGCATTTAAAGTTAGTCCATATATCTTCATGGTTTGATAGCTCATTTCCTTTTTAGCACTGAATAGTCAGTCATTCCTTTGTCTGGATGTACCACGCTTTATTTATCCATTCATCTGCTGAAGGACATCTCAATTGCTGCCAAGTTTAGGCAATCATGAACAAAGCTGCTATAAGCATCCATGTACAGGCTTTTGTGTAGATGTACTACTTTTTAAATATTCTTGTTCTTAGACACAATTATTGGCAGTTTGTATTTCTGCTTTTGGGAAATGTCTGTTCCTTTGCATGCCTACATTTCTTAACCTATGGTGTGGCCATGTTGAACAGCCTGGTTTTTTGTTTTGTTTTTTTAAATATTTATTTATTTAGTTGTAGTTGGACACGAAACCTTTTTATTTTATTTATTTATTTTTATGTAGTCCTGAGGATTGAACCCTTTGGCACTGAGCCATAACCCTAGCACCTCCCACCCCCCCCCCCCCACCTGCCAAGAGTCTGGTTTTATTCAGAATTCTGGATGAATGAAACCAGCAACTCTCCGACAGGAAGTTCCTTTTCCCACAACTTTGGCTCTGGGAGGATCCTGGGCTCTTCTATAGGAAAAGTGAATGTCTGTTGGTTGAGGACAGCCCGTCTTTACCTTGGACAATCTGTACCTAGGTCATTTCTTATCTCCTAGGCTGATTCAAAAATTCTGCCATTTTAGAATGAAGGTTTCAATTGTTGTTTCTTGTTATTGTTGTTGTTTGTTTATTTTGTAGTGCTGGGGATTAATCCCAGGGTCTCATGCAGGCTAGCCAAGTACTCTACCACAAAGCTACATCCCCAGCCAATGCAGGTTCCAATTCTAAGAAAATCTCCTATACATTTTATTTTATTGGATAACATTCAATTCATAGATCCTCCCAATACTTGAACCATAGTGGTTTAAATTGAAGGGACCCCTTATTTGAAAATGACCATTCAAGTCCCCCAGGTAACTAAGAATAAAAAAATCACTCTCCTGACTGGGAGGACTTTGATGATGACCATCATTGTGTTATGCAATTGGAAATTCTCTGCTATTATAGACTATTCACATGTTGATCAAACAGTTAGGATGGGCCAAACAAAGTTTAAACTAGGAAGAGGGTGATACAAAAAGTTTATTGATTATTTATTTGGAGACACATACACATACACACACACACACACACACACACACTTTCATTCTGTTTGTACATATATTATTTTTTGAAGAAATTAAAATGATGGGGCTGGGGTGGTAGTTCAGTGGTAGAACATTTGAACGCTTGTCTAGCATGTGTAAGGCACTGGGTTCGATTCTCAGCACCACATAAAAATAAATAAAGGCATTGTGTTCATTTACAACTAAAAATTTAAAAATTAAAACAAACAACCTGATCAAAAATAATCTTTTCATTTTATATTTCTCCCTTTTTTCCCTAAAAATTACAGATTGCTTAAAGGCAAATTAATTACGGTTATGCCCATAAGAACCCTGACGTTACAGCTGATTGCTCTGATGAACGTATGACAGGCACTAGAAGATTGCCTCACTAAAGTCTGCAGGCAAAAGGAAACTGCTCCTTAAATCCATTGAAAAGACTTTATATACTTTAATTACATCCATGAAAGACCATAAACTAAGGGTGGGAACCTCCAGTTCTTTAATCTTATTATCACAGTCCAAGTGTTCCATTGCTCTTGAAAACCACTTATGACTTCTTATGTTTCTAGTTATAATTGATTTTTAAAGGTGTGTTCTTTGCCCAAAGACTTCTGATACTCATAGAAAGATAAAAAAGAAATGTTTGGTTATAACTATTTAAACCAGAGGCATTTTTAACTTTATGTATTTATAAGACTTTTTTCAATGTTTTTTTGTTTGTTTGTTTGTTTCATTTTGTTTTCTGGTATGGGGGATTTGAATGAGGGGTACTCTAATACTGAGTTTTCATCTCCAGCCCTTTTTATTTACTTATGTATTTTTGAGACAGGATCTGGCTAAATTGGCCTCAAACATTCTCCCAAATAGCTAGAATTACAACATGTGCCACCACACCCAACTTTTACAGTATTTTGATACTATATTTGATTATTTGGTTATTGGATTTAAAATTTAGTGTTGCAAAAGATCAGACAGTTAATTTTCCAAAAACGTGCAATTGAGATATCATCTAATTATGTACCTTAAATTAGGCTTCTAGCTAATCAGACTTTGTTTTATCAAATCATCCACATTAGTTCACTGAAGTATGGGACAAAATAAATATGGATGAGGATTATTTTACTTATTTCAGTGTGGGACATAAATTAGTAGATGAAATAGAATTTTTAGAGGAGAGTAAGACATAATAAAAATAAGAAATTGTTATCTAGAGGATGGTGATCACATTAGCTTATAGTACCAATAAGCTGAATGGGGGAGTAATGAGATAGCATATGGGTGAAGAAGAAGCCATATAGAGACAACTAGTGAAGACTCAAGGAAATCCCACTTTCTTGCCTATGTAGAAGAGAGAACTTGGTATCCCTTGTTTGGAAGCATACTGAGGTACCCTAAACCCTAAAAACATGCCCCTTTACTATATTTCAACTTAAGTCAATTTTCTGCTTCTGCTCTTCCTTATCCATTTAAACAGCAAATATTTTTTGAGCACCTGCCATGTGACGGGTGCTTTTTTAGATCTGGGAATGCAGCAGAGAACAAAACAGACATTATCTTTCCAAATTCTCTAAATTATAATCCATATTTTCTCTTTCCACATTCACACCACTCTTTCAGTTTTTACCCCTGTAACCTGATTTCCACCCCCATGGTAAAGTAGCTCTAAAGACCAGTCATCTTACTAAGTCTAGTACCCCCCTTTTCTCAGTCTTCATTCTCCTTGGACTTGATAGTACTTAATTGCATTTAACTCCCATCATTTTTTTAAACCCTTGGCTCCTTTTGGTTATGCAATATGGCACTTGCACAATTTGTCTCCTATTCCTGTTATTGCTTCTTTTCTGATTAATTCTCTAGCCTCCTAAATATTGGTGGCCCCCCAGGTTCTACATTCTACTTGTTTCCACTTTCTCAAACATTTTCCCTACATGATTTCTTAGAACTTAATCATAGGCTCTTCTAAAAGTCTCCTAAATCTGTATTCCCAGATCCAACCCTCTCCTAAACTCTAATCCCACATTTCAAACTGTGTGCTGGAGGTTTCTGTTAGGGTATCTGGTTTATGACATCAAGCATGATCTGTTTGAAACAAGTGACATTTGCACTCCTGCATTCTCAACCGCAAAAAAACATAAACCCACCCTGGCTAACTGGAGCAGAAAAGGGATTCTGATGAACCCAGACTAATTCCATCTTTAGATTGGGAGCCATCTCTTCACAAAATTATGAGGAGTTCATTTCTGTTTTACTATAAATTACTATTTCTAAACTTGCTTGGAATGCCTGCCTGTGCCTTGAACTCACCCATGCCTGCCTTTCCCTGACCAGATAACAACCCTCTCTGAAACCTTAAGGGCGCCTCATAAATTCTGGTGTTGGATCTAAATTTACTCCCTAACTTGAAATGTTGGACCATTTAGATCATTAACCTGCTATCTGCCTTTGTATTATTCTTGTCAAAATTCTGTTATCTGTAAGTTCTCAAGACACCTCCCTTTTGCAACTTTCTGTGCTATAAAACCATGCTCCTAGAGAGTTGGGGGACTGTCCTCTAAGCCACAGATTTCAGGAGAGACAGTCCTGGCTGGTCGGAATTACCAGCTTGCTTTATTTTGATTTCAAATTGGAGTCAGTGGTCTTTTCTTTGCGTCTCGGTTTAACAATTCACCAGGAGGATATTGAATGGCCCACATAGTCAGCAGGAAGACCAGAGGACCAGGAATGAAAAACTGGCAAAACCCAAGCAGTCGAGAGCACTGAGAGCATGACCAAGTTCACCCGTAGGAGAAAGCTAGTGAGGACGCTGCCATGGAGCTTGCTGTTCCCATTCTTACTGTCCCCTACAGCCACACACACACACACACACACACACACACACACACACACACACACACACGATTGCTGCTGCTCTTGAGTTTCTTAACCCCTTTGTAGCTTGGCCACTGACTGCTAGTTTTGGTGTCATTCCCCAACCCCAGATTAAATGATCTAGTTTGGACTATCTAATGGCCCCAGGCACTAAAAATGACATCTGATTCCCTTCAGCTTCCTGCTGGCACTCTATGTATTTTTCTCCATTTACCTCATTTCTTTAGCTTCCCATTATCATTTAATGTTACCATCAATGTCTTCATCAGCAGGAGCTGAACCTGGACAACCTCTTGGACCCCTTCGTCTTTCTCAGTGATGGAGGTAATCAGTCACTCAGGTCTGCTAAGGTTCTGTTCATTGTTCATTTGTTGTTTCCCTTCACATTATTTTCTTCTTGGATCTCTCTGTAACTGCCAAACTGCCGTGACCATCTCTTAATTGAAATTCCCACATCTAGTACCTTGTCCACTTTATCCACCCAAGGATTAATCTACCTAAAGCAACACTTTGATCTTTTTTTTTATGTTTTTGTTGATTAAACTGCATCCTTGATAGAAACATGAGCCTGGCATTTAAGGATTTCCACAGTAGAACCTCACTGAGACCCAAAGACTAACTGGTGCCCTGAAAAGAGCTTGACCTTCAGATATAGTCTGCTGTGAATTCAAACCTTGATTTTTCCATTTTTTAGTTGTATATTCTTTAGGCTTATTCTCCAGGTCTGCAATGTGGGGATAATAAAATCTTCCTCTTTAGGATATTTGTAAGTAATCACTTTGAAAGTTGAAATGGTGTTATAAGTTGTGTTTAGGTTGCAACATCAACCCACAGATGCTTATAATGAACAATATTCAATTTCAGACCTGTCTGGTTTGAACCTTAAGAAAGCTTGTCATCACTGTGGTTTTAACACAGGCAGGTTAGGATCAGTATGCTACATGTTTTGGGGGGGGCTAAGTGGCAATCTAACTATCGTGTATAGCATTGTTCCCAATTTCAAATAGCTGACTTACAAATGACCTTTTGAAAATATTTTATTTGCAAGCAGAGAACTTCCTGTGTTATTAATTTTGAGAATTAAATTTCCCTGATTGGCTGCTTTCCACTCTAACATTGTTATTAAAAAGGACTTCCTTACAGAATTTCATTTTTGTAAGAGTCTGCTATGAATTCCTCATGGGGATAAAGTATATCTTTATGATGAACACATGAAAATTATTAGCTATTATCTCTAAGGCTTGCCCAACATCTAGTAAATGTGGTGAAACTTGAACACATAAAAAGACATTTTAAAGTTGGTTCTGTAATCTTGACAAGTCTAAACCCTACCTCATGGCATAAATTTTGGGTCAGGACAAGGAGAATTTAGCTCCATAGTCCAGCCAGTTCTCTTCTTTCTGCTAAGCATAGATGACAATGCTAGAGGTCCTCCTTGGTTGGTATCCACTCACTTGTGCATCCCTGCATCAGATTCCCTAAATGAGGCATGGCTGGTGATCTCACAGGGTAGATTTCAGGCTCATACACTCTCACCAAGAATTTACAGCAATACTAATTGATTCTTTTCTGAAGTAAGAAGTCTGGAAAGTCTTAGGTGAGAGATAACAATCGTGCCAAGATTGGTAAAACAGTTATTTAATAAGTATGATATTTTAAACCAGTCTCTGCAGATACAGTTTGTGGGTGAGAGTGTGAATTAAGACGCATTACGTGTATTGTTTTTTTTTTTTCTTTCCAGTTCTGGAGCACTTTACCACTGAGCTACATCCTCAGTACTTTTTTTTTTTTATATGTGTGTATGTATATATATATATATATATATACATACACACACGCACACATGTCCACTTTATCCACCCCCCCAAATATGTATATATATATATTAGTTGTAGTTGGATACAATACTTTTATTTTATTTATTTATTTCTATGTGGTGCTGAGAATCGAACCCAGAGCCTCGCACATGCTAAGCGAGTACTCTATTGCTGAGCCCCAGCCCCAGCCCCATCCCCTGTTCTTTTCACTTTTTTTATTTCTAGAGAGGGTCTTGCTGAGTTGCCAAGGCTGGCCTGGAACTTGCAATCTTCATGACTCAGCCTCCCAAGTCACTGGGATTATAGCCCTTTGTCACAATGTCTGGCCTGCTTTTGCATTTTTAATGGCTTAAAATTTTCACATTTATATGATTAAAATAATATAAAAGTGAAATCACCTGTATCTCTCTTCTTTTCATTTTTCCGCTTAATTTTTTTTTCCAGACATAACTACCTTTTAACCCTTGGGGTTTATCTTCCCAAACTTTTTTTTTTCTCTTTTGCATTAATTTTCAAGTTATTCTTAGGTATTCTTAATGCTTAGAAGCTAAAAAAAAAAAAAAAGGTCAGTTAGCTTTTTATAGATTTTGGAACTCTCATATACTGCTTATGTTAAACATTTTATATAAAAACAAAAATCCTGGGCTAGGGTTGTGGCTCAGTGGTACAGGGCTCACCTGGCACCCGTAGGCATGAGTTTGATCCTCAACACCACATACAAAAAAAGAAAAAAAGAAATAAAGATATTGTGTGTCCACCTACAACTAAAAAATAAATAGTTGGATAAAACAGCAACAAAGATCCTTCCCCTCCCCCACACTTCACGTATTACTATTATTAGATTCTAGGAATTGAACCCAGGGGCACTCTACCACTGAGCTACACCCTCAACCCCTTTTATTTTAAAATTTGAAACAGGTTCTTGCTAAATTGTTGAGGGTTTTGCTAAGTTATTGAGATTGTCCTCGAATTTGTGATCTTCCTGCTTCAGCCTCCTGAATTGCTGCGATTAATTGACTCCAAGTGTTCTCTATATACGAAGTCACGTCGAGGAAACTGTATCCTTCCACTACGATCTCCTCTTTGCCAAATTTCCCTTTATATTAGGTGGTATTGGAGTGACTGGACATTTTAAATATCTGCTAAAGGAAAGTTGGGTTGGGAATACATTTAATTTCAAGATTAGTGAGATATATTTACATGGACCGTATTGTTGCTGGCTGTCTTTGTTTAGCAGTAGATTGCAGGAACACTCCTATGATCCACACTGTACTGACTCACCTAGCATCTCATCACTGAGGTGTAGGTTTAGAGGTTATGATGTAATGTGAACACATGGCTGGCACTGGAAGTATGTGAGTAGTGTGGAAAAAAGAAGGATTGCAATGTACAGAGCCAGAAGCTAGTCTAGGGGAAAAGCCTTCCAAATCAACTGATATGTACATTGTAAGCAGAGAATTTGGTTCTTATTTATGTCAAGCCCAAACAGATATAATTCAGTGTATTAATTTTAAATGCACCATAACTTTTTTTTTTTTTGGTACTGGGAATTGAACTCAGGGGCATTTAACCACTGAGCCACATCCCAGCCCTATTTTGTATTTTATTTAGAAACAGGGTCTCACTGAGTTACTTAGTGCCTTGCCATTGCTGAGGCTGGCTTTGAACTTGGAATCCTTCTGCCTCAGCCTCCCTAGCCGCTGGGATTACAGGACTGTGCCACTGTGCCCAGCACACTATACATTTTTTAAAAATATTTTTAGTTGTAGACGGATACAATAACTTTATTTTTTTATATTTTTTATGTGGTGCTGAGGATCAAACCTAGTGCCTCACATGTGCTAGTAAGTACTCTACCACTAAGCTACAACCTCAGCCTGGCACCATACATTTTAATTCTTCTCTTATTAAACGGAACTCACATGAAATAGAATTAATCAGAATGCCTTTGACAATGTTAAAAATAGACTGCTCTACATGTGTGAAGTCGTGTTTTATGTATCTCAACATCAATAATAAAAACCAAATTTGATCTACCATGGTAAAGGAAAAACAGTCTTCCTACAGTTTCAATTAAAAACTTATTTTTTAAAAACAAATATCATTAATCCCAGCTTCCTAGAAGATTGATGCAGAAGAATCAAAAGTTTGAGGTCAACTGGGAAATTTAGCAAGACCCTTTCTCAAAATTAAAAATAAAGGCTGGGCGCAGTGGTGCACGCCTGTAATCCAAGTGGCTTGGTGAGGCTGAGACAGGAGAATCTTGAGTTCAAAGTCAACATCAGCAACTCAGTGAGGCCCTAAGCAACTCAGCGAGATCCTGTCTCTAAATAAAATACAAAAGAAGAGCTGAGGATGTGGCTCAGTGGTTAAGTGCCCCTGGGTTCAATCCTCCATACCAAAAAATAAAATAAAATAAAAATAAAAATAAAAGGGACATTTGCTCAGTGGTAGAGCACCCCTGAGTTTAATCCCCAATACTTCCAAAATATCCACCAGTGTCATATTTATAGCATTGATCTCATATATTTGCTGTGATGTTGAAAAGGAGTAAAGCATATGAAGTGTCTGAGATCCCAATAAGTTTAACCAATTTAAGAAAAACATTGTCATATGAAGAGACGAACAGTATACAGAAAAAAAAACTTAGGGAAAAAATATTGGAGGTGTGTTGGGAAGCTAATTAAATGATATATAATATAAATATATATTCATACATATGTACATATATGTACATGCTAGTCACATGTTCAATTACTGAGTTATGTGCTAGTCACAGGTTCAATTACTGAGTTACACTCTTAAATTTATTTTTTTCTTTTTAATTTTTTTTAGTCGTAGGTAGACACGATAGCTTTATTTATTTATTTTTATGTGGTGTTGAGGATCAAAGCCAGTGCCTCACATGTGCTAGGCATGTGCTCTACCACTGAGCTGCAACCTCAGGTCCCCTTATATTTCTTGATTTTGTAATATTTATTGCACTTAGAAGCTTCTTCTTCTTCTTTTTTTTTTTTAAAGAGAGAGTGAGAGAGAGAGGGGGACAGAGAGAGAAAATTTTAATATTTATTTATTTTTTCTTAGTTCTCGGCGGACACAACATCTTCGTTTGTATGTGGTGCTGAGGATCGAACCGGGGCCGCATGCATGCTAGGCGAGCGCGCTACCGCTTGAGCCATATCCCCAGCCCTAGAAGCTTCTTAAAATGTGTAATATGATGTGATTTATTTTCTCAGTTTAAATAAATACTTCATTTAACCTAATTTTGCATTTGTAATTTTTGCGTTTATTTTCTTCCCCCATCCCTACAAATAATAAAAGCTTCAAGCCCCACAAAATATGGATCTTTCTTTGAATTAAAAATAGACATATTTATCTATGTATAGCAATATACCAATGCAAAGTTCTTGCTCTTTTAATAGACTTAACATGGAAAGTGTCATATTCAGACAAAGAAGAACAGCTGTTAGAATTGAGACTTCAAAGATTAAGGGGTTAGGTTTAATAGAAACTTGCAGATATGAAAATGCCCATTGCAGGGAACCTTTTGGTAAATCATTTAATTTTGAAGGAGGAAACTTTAGAAACCCCTCAGTCTCTAGTTTGAATTAATCTTGGCTGCCTTACCACCAGTCTATACATAGTACGGTATTCAGAAGAAACCCAGGTCTGATAAGAAATGCAGTCATTTGATTTTTTCTTCCATATTTTTATAGCATTGATCTCATATATTTTCTGTGATGTTGAAAAGGGGTAAAGCATATGAAGTGCCTGAGGTCCCAATAAGTTTATAGTTGTACATGATGGTGGAATTTCTAGTTACATATTTGTGCATGTGTACAACATAACAGTACAATTTGAGTCATTTGGATCTTTAGGGAAGATTTTTTTTTTTTTAAACTACTGAGCTGTATCACCAGCCCTTTTTACTTTTTTGAGACAGCATCCTGCTAAATTGCTGAGGCTGGCATCCAATTTTTGGTTCTCCCGCTTCAGGCTCCTCAGTCCTGGATTACAGGTATGCGCCACTATGTGTGGTTTTGGGGGAATTTCTGAAGAGGAACAAAAGGGGAGAAGTATACTGCAAAAATGTTTAACAATTCTTTCATCTTTTTAATTCTTTTAAGTCCCTCTCATCTTGATATTTGCTGCCTGACATTTCTCATCTCCCCACTTCAGCCTGTCTTCTCCTGCAGCTTTCTCTAAAATGACTCTCTTAGTTGGGTGTGGTTGCACATGCCTATAATCCCAGCGGCTCAGGAGGCTAAGGCAGGAGATTGCAGGTTCAAGACCAGCCTCAGCAATTTAGCAAGGCCCTAACCAATTTAGCAAGACCCTAATCTCAAAAATTGGGGTGGTGGCTGGTGGTGTGGCTCAGTGGTAAAGTGTCCCTGGGTTCAACCCCTGTAGCATAAAAACAAATAAACAACATAAAATTACTTTCTTATTCTAACTCAGCTCTTTATTATTATATAACCTATTTAGTTCCTGAGCATCTTAAAGTTCTCCACTTTATTACTCTAATTTGCGCACCAAGTCACAAAAGGGAAGGTCTCTGGAAGGAAGGGCAATAGAGTGAAGGGCATAAGGAGGAAGATGATTGCATGGCATGCTTATGTGTTTGGGGTACAAGTTCACCCCCGAATTTGCAAATGAATAAAGTGAGGCCTAAATAAATTAGGTGATTTGACACTTGCCTAGTGAGTCAGATGGAATTGAGCTTAGAACTCAGGCTTACTTCATTTGAAATAAGCCTTATTGATCATAAACAATCAATCTTATGATCTACCATATAAGATTCGCTTTGCACCCTTGGTAGAAAGAACACCAGGGGGAGTAAGGAAGCCTGGGTTCTAAGCTTTACTTCTACCAGGCTCCACGACCTCGGACAGTCGCATTCTTTCTAAGGCTCGGTGTCCTTCCTCATAAGAAGAGGTTGGGCAAGATGAAACTTGGGTCTCATCCAGCACTGACATTCTTTGCTTCTGATCTGTGCAGGGACCTGCAGCTGTGGTAGTAGTGGCCTGGGGCTGGTCAGGACGCCTCGCCCCCATTTATCCCTCACTGGACTAGGAAAGAGGGGAACCAAGGAAGGAGGGATTCTTCCTCTCACTTTGCTACCTTTTTAGAGTCCTTGTAGGACACACCCCCCTGTCAGAAGGACACCAGACGTGAGCTCCCCGGGCTCCCCAACAACTGTGAGGGCGAGAGTCTCTCGATGCACCTGAGTTTCCTAGGCCGGAGGCTAACCTTTACCACCCCAATCTCTCAAGGATCCAGCTTCAAGACGTAGGTCCCAGTCCCTTAGCAGGCCCAACACGCAAGCGCAACCGCCGAGGGCGAGCCTGAGGGACTTGGAGGCCGGGCAAGGTGAGGGGCGGGGCTGGCAAGACCTCGCCTCCTTACCGTCACGTGGGAGGCGGAGTCGGAAGCGTGACGGCGTGCGCGGGGGCGGAGCTACCGCTGCGCGCGGGCGCGGGGGCGGGGCTCGGCGCTCTAGGCTGCTGCCTGGGAGGGAGGCCGGGCAGGCGGCGGAGCGGCGCGGCTCTCAACCTGACTGGAGAAGTGGCCCGGGTGGCCGTGACTGACTGGCCCAGGGCGGACGGACGGACGGACGACGGAAGCGGGGGCCGGGAGCCGCGCCGGTCGATTTGGAGAGCGAGTGGGTCAGGCTCAGCGGCGGCCAGTCTGTTGGTTCGCTGAATGAAGTGCCCGCCCCGCTGAGCCCGGAGCCCGGCGCTTTCCCCGCAAGATGGACGGTTTCGCCGGCAGCCTGGGTGAGTACGGCTGGGAAGTCTTGCCTCTTCTGCGAAGGGTGGGAGCCTTGTTCCTTCCACGCACAGCCCAGGCCCTGCTCTCCGCCCTGCCCCTCGGGGAGGCAGCAGTTCCACTGCACATGTTCCCCTCGAGGCTGCCGCCCCTCCTCGGACTCTGGCGGACGGAGAGCCCCTCCCCCATGCCCAGCCCTCCGGCGAGCCAGACCCTCCTTTCTTCCCAGAGCCCCCTTCAATGCAGGGCCCTTCTCCAAAAGTGGGAACCCTTTCCCTTCACAGAGGCCCCAATAGCTGGTACACCCATCATGCTTTCACGGCTCCCCCCAACAACCGTGGGACACCCCTTCTGAAAATCCAGACCCCTCTTCAGGGTGCAACATTCCACCTTTCCACATACCGCGCTCTCTTTCAGGATGGAGACTGCCCTTCCCCACACAGAGACTCCCTTTTATGGTAGAGACCCCCCCCCCCAATTCCGCTTCTGGAAGTGGGTACCCCCCCAGTCTTCATTTCAAATTTGGAGGCTTCTTTTAAGTGTCCCTTAGTAAGTGACAACTTCCTTTCACTGCCTCCACTTCTCTGCACATTTTGCAGTCAGTGGTAGAGAGACCTCGAGCACTGAAGCATCATTGCTTAATACAAGAAAGGAAGAGGTGCATTTGTGTTGGGGGACCCTCTTTAAGAGTGAAAGCAGAAGTGTTTCTTGGCTGTATATGCATGCTGGGGAGAAGTAATCCTGCCCAATGAATCCATAGGAAAGGGGGCCTCTGTCGGGAAAGAAAGGATTCTCCATTTTTGGAATATGTTGTCTTTGTGGAATGGAGAAAGGGAAGGAGTTATTAAGTAGGTTGCAGTATCTTTTCAGTGTTCCCTTTCACCCGATTAAAGGTAGTAATGTTGTAACTGGCTAGGGGAATCAGAATTCCAGGCTGATACTCAGTGCCCCATACCTGTGTCTGGAATTACTATTCTTTGAGGCCATTGGAATCTGGTTACTGTAAAGATTGAGTTCAACTGTTAATGGTGGTGAGAGAAACAGTTTCTACTTTGGCTGATATTGCAGTTATGTGATACCTGCTGCTGGATTTGTATTTTGAGTATTATACGTAGAGGTAGCATGTTCTCAGATGACTTTCTTTTGCATTTCTTGATAATAAATCCTTAGTTGGTTAATGTTCATAGATCAGTGAACAGTCTGGCAATAGGCCATACTTTAATCTGTCCACACAGGTTGGGATTAGATGGATTTTAAGAATCTAAAGTAAATAAGTAAAAGAGCAATGTAGTTATTACATAGTAAGACCCATAATTTTTGCCCTATCATAGGAAGGAAAAAAAAACATTGTTATAAGGTTGTTTTGAGAGTGGGAGTCCTAAAATAGGAGGCAACTGAGTGCTAGTTTTTTCTTCCTAAAAGCACCTGTCGTTCCTTCTAACCTTTGATGTCTTACCATTCCTTACCTATGAAGTTGTTCCATTCTTGGGCTCCTGTTAGAGAGATATCAACTTTTCACTGGTTCTTTTTCAGCCTGTGGCTGAGTTTATTAATTAGTTAATATTGAACTGAAAGACTTGTTTGTCCTATAGGTCCACTAAGGATGTGATCATAATACTAGGGCTAATATTGGTTATCTTTTGGAGGCTGTTTTGGGCCTGTGGTAATCTCTGTATGGTTTGGCTCCTCAGTTTGTACTCATTATGAGATCTCTACTTATTTGTACTTCACCTCTGTTAATTTTGAAGAATTCTGGAGAGTTTCTTCAGTGAGCGTTTTGAAAGTCTTTCTTACCAATTAGAGCACTTAGATATATTTTGAAATAGTGTATATGCCTTATTAAGTTAGTTTATCCCTTCTTAACTAATCCAGGAGGGACTGAGAGGTGAAAATAAATTGCAGTTGAGAAAATAAATCCCATTGTTATAGAGTATTATAGCCCATACTAATGTTGGATGATGATGATGATGATGATGTAGAATAATTCATTCGATGCTATCTTTCGGGTAGTATGTGATGAGACTTCCTTTCTTTAGATATGGTGTTGGTCAGGAACAGGGGAGATAATGCCTGTTTCTAAAGAGAGGAACCTATGTCAGCAGAGAGGGAAGGAAATGGTTCCTGGCAGTATTTCTAGAGCTGCTCCTGATGAAGATACTTCTCAGCAGGAGCTCTGCTTTCTTTTTGTCCCCCTTGTAAGAGTAAAACTAGGCCCCATCTTAATTGAAACCTTAAAGGGTTGGGAGTGGGGGAGGGGTGGTGCTGGTATATTTTACTGGTAGCCTTTAAACAGAGCTCTTTGCTCAACTCTTGCCAAATTGCTTGTTTCTGTTCCCTGCAGTTCATTAGCCTGGAGCTTAGAGTTACATTGATCTTTATTTTATCATCAAGAGAGCCATTAATATAAAGGCAAGCACTTGTGCTTTAAGAGATGTTTAAAACTTTTTTTTTTTTTTTAAACTAAACAAGAACTCAAAATGTGAAGTTCTTCTGGGGTAGCAAGTATGGAAAGCATTTATTATACTTTCAATTTATTAACGTGTGTGTCCCTTTTACATACTACTAGAGGGTTCTTGAAAAATTGTGAGAAAACTACATTTTTATAAGCAGAACAGTTGAGTGCTTTATAAACAGAATGATTCAGGAAAGCTGATTATTTAAGTGACTCCTATGCTGATCATCTTGTAAAGCAGAGAAACTTAAAATTCAAACGGTGTGCTTGTTTGATGAGTGAAAAAGGCAAACAGTGTATGATATGTGTATCTGATGGTGATTAAAACTATGTAGTGAGTTTTGAAAACAAAAATATTTGGTGATTGGCCATTTTATAAATGTTACATTGAAGTTAAATACTGTATAAAAAGAGTCTTCTTGTTAAGTTGCTTAGAACCTCCCTAAGTTACTAAGGCTGACTTTGAACTCTTCATCCTCTTACCTCAGCCTCCTAAACTGCTGGGAGTAAAGGTGTGCACCCTGCTGCAAAGGATGCTTTTAATCTGAGCAGCTGATGACTTTCAGGCAGTGTGGCTAACAGGTGTTTATACTCTGTAATTTTCCTTAGATACACTATCTTTTGGTACATGAGTTAGGGTAATTAAAAAAGGAAGTACTTTGGAAACAACAATTACTACTAGTACTGCAGCTACTACTAGTACTGTTTGCAGTACTGGGGATTGAACACCGGGCACTCTGCCACTGGGATGCTCCCTATGCCTTCTTATTTTTTTATTTTGAGACGGTGTCTAACTATTTTGAGACAGGCCTCAAACTTGCGATCCTCCTGCCTCAGCCTCCCAAGTCACTGGGATTACAAGTGTGCACTACCATACCCATCTTAGAAACAATTATTTTAAAATTTACCCAAAATTATTTTGATGCGTTGTTTACAAATGACAGCACACACACACACACACACACACACACACGTCTACATAGTATACATTTTAAATTCCAGGTCTATGTGCAAAGTGGGAAACTATCAATACAGCTTTTCTTATTGATTTTTCAAAAGGCAGAAGTTGGGTTTATTTCATACTTGGTCTTTTTAGCATCTCATTCATAATAAAGGTTTTAATTAAGACCTGGAATTAGCTTGGAAATTAGTCAGTGTTTGCACTTAGAGAAAGTATAAATTTAACTATGTCAGCTTTAATTTTTTTCTGCCTTCAAAAGTTAAAAACAAAACAAAATTAAAACCTTTTTTTTTTCCCGAAGAAAAATTGTAATAAACAAAACCATAGGATTCGTATCGATAAGAAACAACATTTTGGGTGCAGAGTATAAAAATGAACAAATAACAGCATTGTGTTTCAATTTAGGAACTGTTTTAAGAAAGTGGTTTTTAAAATATTGCAATATTAGAATTATAATTTGTCATTACTAATCTAGCCTTCTTAAAGGAACAATGTAGTATGTGATTTTTAATTTTTAAATTATTTTAAAAAATATTTTGAGGATTGAACCCAGGGGTGCTTTACCACTGAGCCACATGCCCGGCCCTTTTATTTTTTATTTTGAGACAGAGTCTTATTAAGTTGCTCAGGGCCTTGCTAAGTTGTTGAGCCTACTCTCAAACTTTCGATCCTCCTGCCTCAGCATCCTGAGTCACTGAGATTATAGGCTTGTGCCATATGCCAAGCATAATTTTAGAATTCTTAACTTTTATTTCCCCACCCTCTTTTTCCCCCTTTTTGGAAACGGGGTCTCATTGTTTTGCCCAGGCTGGTCATCCCGTGCTTCAGCCTCTCTAATAGCTGGGACTACTGACAGGTACTATTGGGATGGCTGATTTTTTAAAATATTAATCTAGTCTAAAGCATTCTTTAAGTATTCATATGAAACATTTCTCTTATAATAAGATTGTTTGGGCTGGGCACAGTGGCACATTCCTGTAATCCCAGTGGCTCCTGAGGCTGAGGCAGGAAGATCACGAATTCAAAGCCAGCTGCAGCAAGAGTGAGGCACTAAGCAACTCAGTGAGACCCTGTCTCTAAATAAAATACAAAATAGGGCTAGGGATGTGGCTCAGTGGTTGAGGGCCCTGAGTTCTGCCCCTAGTATCTCCCCTCCACCCCACCCGCTCGCAAAAATAAATAAATAAATAAATAAACAACTTTCGATAGGTTATTGGTTGCCTTAAAGAGCTCATTGTAGCATTAAGTTACATAACATGGCATGAATAGTAATTCTGAAGTGTTAGTACAACATCTGTAATATGAGTTAGCTAGAATGTTTTTCAACATGTATGTGGATTAACACTCTATCTGGAGCTGTGCAAGGCGGTGCATGCCTCTAATCCCAGGGGGCTGAAAGGTGAGGATTGAGAATTTGAGGCCAACCTGGGCAACATAGTTCGACCCCATCTCAAAACAACAACCAACAACCAAAAAATACTGTATATGGACCATCACTGAACTTGGTTGTCCCTCATGAAAGAATAAGTAAAATACATGCTTCCTGTCCTTAAGGAACTTACTGCCTGGTTTTGAGCAGGTATTAGGGTTTTTTAAGCATAAGTAAAGTACCAGAAATGAGGGTAAAGGGAAGAATTGGTTAGAATGCTATACTATGTATCAAGCAAGTAATTTCTGAGAGAGAACATTTGGAGATGACTAGTTTTATCTTTTCAGAGCCTGGCTTTTAAAAGCAGTGGAATACTGTATTTGGTAGTCCCAATTCCAGAGAATATTACTAGGTCTTTTTCTGTCTTATGTTTAGGATAACATAGAAAAAGCACTCTATTTATGGATTCATTTCTATAACATGTAAAACTTCAATATTTGTACATAAGAAAGTTGAGAAAAACATTTTGATTTAAATATAGATGAATCATAAGTCTTTTTAAAGGAAATAGTCTCCTTCAACAATTATTATCTCAGTGTAAGTTTCCCAAGTCTGTTGTATATTTCTTTTGGGGGTGGGGGCCATGTGCCAGGGATTGAACTTGGGACACTCAACCACTGAGCCACATCCCCAACCCTATTTTGTATTTTATTTAGATGCTTAGCACCTCCCTGTTGCTGAGGCTGGCTTTGAACTCAAGATTCTCTTCTCAGCCTCCCCAGCTGCTGGGATTACAGGTGTGCACCACCACGCCTGGCTTGTTGTATATTTCTATGTTTCTATATTATCTCTTCCTTTATAGTTTTAGCCGTCTAAGACTATTTTAATGCCTTAATTTTGCATATTGTGTCATAGTTTATGAAGAGTTTTTTTCCCCCCATTTATTCTACATTCTGACTTGGGAAGCAAATTATTCTTTTATAGGTAAAATAGATTCAGACTCTGTATGTGTGTGTGTTTGTATGTATGTATGTGTGAATCCAATTTTTTTTTTAATGCTACTGGGGGTTGAATCTTGGGGATCTCTACAACTGAGCCAAATCCTCAGTCCTTTTTTATTTTTGAGACAAGGTCTTGCTAAGTTACCCAGGGTGTCCTCAAACTTACGGTCCTCTTTTCTTAGCCTCCTGAGTCACTGGAATTGCAGGAGTGTGCCACCATGCCTGGCCTTTTTTTTTTTTTTTTTTTTTTTTTAAGGAGGACTAATTTGGGGGATTTGTATCCAGGTTCATTTTTTATTTTATTTTTGCATTACTGGAAATTGAACTCAGGGCATTGTGCATGCTAGGCAACCATTTAACCACTAAATCCCATGTTATTTTTAAATAACGAAAACAGTACCCCTCCAGAAAAAGATGAAGAATAGAAAGATAAATGATCGTTTTTCTGGCCTATTTGTATGTAACTTATGTTAATATATTAATGTACTTGCTGTTAGTCTTGTCCTATGCCTAGATTTTTAATATTAAAATCATATTATGTATCTAATTTTGCCTTCCGATTTTTCATCAGATCTTAACCATTTTTTAAAAAATTTGAACTCAGTATTTTCTGATGGATTACAACATTCTTTTCCCTATTCTTTTAGTAACTCTGCATAACCCAGTGTAGTACATGAAGCCTATCTAATACATCTGAATTTGAACTCCTCTTCTAAATCTGATTCTTTTCCTTAGAAAACGGTTCGCTCTTAAGTAATTAGGTTTTTTTGTTTTTTTTAAAAAATTTTTTAGTTGTAGCTAGACACAATCCTTTTATTTATTTTTATGTGGTGCTGAGGATCGAACCCAGGGCCCCGCATGTGCTAGGCGAGCACTCTACCGCTGAGCCATAATCCCAGCCCCAGGTTTTTTTTTTAAGAGTTATTCTGTTGATAAAGCTTTTCTGCTTTTAAAAATGTCAGTCATTTTGTAAAAGGAAAAACTTAAAATTCAAACTGGTTCCTTGGTTGTTGTTTAGATATCTGATAGCAGTGGATTTTGAAGTTATGGAGAACATGTTAGGTGCTTGCCCATTTTAACAAATGTCACATTGAAGTTATATATTGTTGTATTGCTTATATTTTACACAAAATACTATATCACCAAGTCTTGAAATCTCCGAACCATATTTGATTCCTTTCCATCTTTACCTACCACATTAAAATCTCTTCTAAGACTTGCCAATTCTTTTTTTGTATGTGTGTGGTACTGGGGATTGAACCTAGGGCCTTATGCATGTGAGGCAAGCACTCCACCAGCTGAGCTATATTCCCCGCACTTGTCAATTCTTACCACCTTTTCTCATCCATTATTTTCTTTTTCCACTATCATAGTCAAATACTTATTATTCTGTGCGTGCATTATTGGATAGCCTCAAGAATCTCCACCTGTCTTATTTATTTTTTACAGGGCCCTTAATTTTTCTAAAGCTGTGCTTAGATTGTGCCATTCATCCTCTCAGATCACACTTCTCAAACACCTAAGCCTCATTCTCCAGGTTCTCTCCTATTTTTTTTTTTAGTTGTAAACACAAAGCCTTTATTTTATTTATTTATATGTGATGCTGAGGATTGAACCCAGGACCTCACACATGCTAGGCAAGTGCTGTACCACTGAGCCACAACCCCAGTCTTCTGCTAATTTTTTTTTTCCTTAAAGCTTCTGGCCTAAATGACTTATATCTTGTTTTCCAAATTTGGTTGGCCCATCTCATGTTTATGCTTTCATCCCAGTGACTACTAACTACCCTTCAAGACCCAACTGAAATATTATTTCCTTTCTGAAAGAAGCTCTTATGTATTTTCCTTTATTTCTATCTCTAAGTATTCACCATTTGAACGTTTCATAGGAGAAGTCCTAGAGCACTATCACAGAATACTTTTTTTTTTAATGGCTATAATGTAGAAGCAATTGTTATAAATCTGAAATTTATTATAACTCTTATTTCCCTGATAATTTTCCAAGTTATTAACCTGTCTATGGTTGAAACCCATGTGTTTCTGACATCATGTGGTGGAGATTTCACGATCCAATAAAAAAAACTAGGGGACTAGTGAGTTTATAGCTGGTAACTGAACAGCCTTCTCTTTCACACATTATTTTATAATGGAAATGACATTTGAAGACCAGAAAATTATAATGCAATCTCAGAATAAAGATTTTAAAGTTACTTTAAATATTTAGTATTTAAACTTATTATTATTTTTTTTGTCGTCTTATTTCACCTAAAATGAGTGAAAATGTCCCCAACTTTTTTGGGAATCTGATTAAGAGTTCTGTGCTCAGGTTCTAGAGTAGTGTTTTCAAGTGCAAGTAATGTGCACAACTTAAGTTTATTAGTGGTCAAGACTAACATTAAAAAGAATGAGCTGGATGCAGGGGCCGTACCTGTAGTCCTAGCAGCTCAGGAGGCTGAGGCAGGAGGATCTTGAGTTCAAAGCTAGTCTCAGCAACTGAGCGAGACCCTAAGCAACTCAGTGGAACTCTTGTCTCTACAAAAAAATCTATAAAAAATATCTGGGGATGTAGCTCAGTGGTTAAGCGCCCCTGGGTTCAATCCCGGGTTGATTAAAAAGGAAAAAAGAATTGAGGATAAAGAAGAAGAGAGATGGAATATAAAACATCTGTTTCTCTTGATTAAGCTTTATGAAACTTTTAAATTTCAGTTATATATGTTCACCTTATAAAAGTCATTTCTTTATGTGGCTATCCAATGAAAGAAACATTTTTAGTCGCTGATCTCTGTCTTTGAGGGAGTGAGTAGAAAGGTTGACCCATATATTGAAGTGTGAATGAGCAAACTGAAGAAGATAAATAAGTTGTGTGCTCTGTCTGAAAAGTTTTAAGAATCTGAATATAGTTAATATCACTAGCAGTGAAATATGTGTATAGTTCTAAAATAAGTGTAATTCCAGAAAACTCAGTGTAATAAGAATTGGTGTAGATAGAAATTGTCAGCAGGTGCTAAGTCTAGGAAGGTATTTGGTGAGGAGCAGGATATCTGCATGGTTTTAAATTTCTCTCCACTTTTTGCTTATTACCTGCAAGGGGGGAAATAGTAAACACACAGTGATGAAATCAGACAGCACCTTGAATTCATGATCAAAATAAATATCACCAGTGACATTGCATGCCTCTGGATGTGATGGTGTGAAAAGGACATATCACTTGTTTTCCAGATATGGATGCATAGTCTAACATAATCATGCGGAAACTTTGAACTCCAAGTGATAGCATTTTATTTTTTTAAAAAGATTGGGGAGCAGTATTTTTTTTAATATTATAAAGACAAAAACTGGAAAAGTTTCAAATCAAAGTAGGCTAAAAAGACATGACAACTAAATGCAATATCTGATTGTAGACTGGATTGTGAATTAGAGGTAAGAATACAATAAAGGATATTATTGGATCATTTTGCAAAATTGGAATATGTAGATTAAAGTATTGTATCGTTTAATTTACTGAAATTGATATCAAATCTGGAATGATATAAGACTATTTCTACAAAAGCTGTTAGGGAGAAAGGGACACGATGTATGTAACTTAATTTCAAATGTTCAGAAAAAATATGTGTTTTGTACATATATGTATCTGTATATGTAGAGGGTGCATTCAAAGCAAATGAGACAATGTTAACAGTAGGTGAATTTGGCAAAAGCTATATATAGTATGTTTTTTGTGCTCTGCTTGATCTCCTGGCTATTTTGTAAGCTTGACATTATTTTCAAATACAAAGTTTTAAAAACTATATGACCTTTGCACTATACTCCATAGTATAACATTTTAAAATATGAAACTATCTCATCTCCCAGAAAATTCTAGCACAAAACCTTGGGATGAAACTGACTCCAAGAATATATTCCATGTATATATCATATGGCTTCCTTTTATCCCTAGGCCTCAGTTTGAGAAACATGTCTCTGGGCCAGAGGCAGCTGTGGTTCAAACTTAGCTGACAGACATGTTTTGTTTGGCCCTTTTGAGTTCTTTAAAAATTGGGAAATTTCACGAAACATCTGTGTTTTTGATAACTATTTAAAAATGAAATGATCTTGCCACTCTGGGCTTACATTCCAGATGGTCACTATACCCACTAAGTGGATGCTCTGAGGGCCTCAGTCCCTAACTTATAGTCATCTTGTTTCATTTACTTTATTGCATGACTTGGTTTCTGTAGACATAGGTTTGCTTATACTGGAGAGGTAGTTAGGAGGCCTGTCTTTGCATTCTTGACAGTCAGAATTAAAGTTGCTGAATTGATGCTGTGTCACTCCCTAACATTTTGGTGTTTATTTTCTATAAACAAAGCCATTCTCCTACATAACCATACTACAACCAACAAAAATGCAAAATAGTGATACATTGCTACTGTCTACCAAGTCCTCAGATCCATTCTAATTTCATTGTTTTAATATGGTATCTCTCCTCTTGTTAAAACGAAAGGTTCAATTCAAAATTACATGTACTATTTATTTTTTTTAATTAAATTAAAAATTTTTTTTAGTTGTAGTTGGACACAATATCTTTATTTTATTTATTTGTTTTTATGTGGTGCTGAAGATTGAACCCAGTGCCTTCCACGTGCTATAACCCCAGCCCCTAGTATTTAGTTTTCATGTCTCTTTAGTCTCCTTCAATCTGGAACAGTTTCTGAGTCTTTCTGTCTATTTCATGACCTTGACAATATTACAGACCTGTTGTTTTGTAGAGTGTCCTGTATTTGATATTTCTTCCTGATTAGATTCAAGTTACCCATCTTGGCAGAAACTCCACAGAATTGAAGCTGTATTTGTGACATTGCTTTCAGGTGACACACAATTTTTATTTCTCTAATTACTCATAAAGTCTATTTTGATCATTTGATTAAGATGGTCTCTGCCAGGCCTTTCCACTATAAAAATTACTTTTTTTTTTAAACTTTATAGTTAGTAAGTATTTTGTAGGAGGTTTTTGTTTTTAAACTATGTAAATATTCTGTTTCTCATCAGACCTTCAATTTATAGATTTATGTATGACTTGGCTTTTGTGTGGGGGTGATTGGGGATTGAGCCCAGGGATGCTTTACCACATCCCTAACTTTTTATTTTTTTATTTTGAGACAGGATCTTATTAAATTGCTGAGGTTTGTCTGGAACTTATGATCATCCTGCCTCAGCATCCCTAGTCTCTGGGATTATAGGCATGTGCCATTGTGCCCAGCTTGATTTATTTATGTCTGTATGGATTCTGGTATTTCATTTTTAATTTTTGTTTTGTTTTGATGTTCAAATTGGCCCCATTTTGACCAGCAGGTACCCCTTCAAGCTAGCTTCTGTTTAAAACTCTATTTTCTTGCTTTCTGATGCTAAGATGATTCAAGTTTATCTTAATATTCTCCCTGCTCCATCCTGAAATAAGCCATTTTCTGAAGGAACTCTCATTCTTTTAGTGGAGAATGACAGTTAAAATTCAGGCTTCTATGTACTAGTTCTGCTTATTGCTATCAGAGTTCTTTCACAGTAGTCAAAACTAGGGAATATAAATATGTGCATATGTGGGTACAGGTAAATGGATATATTCATTTCTTCATTTATTGTTACAGCAGCACAGGGTTCATTTTAGTTTTCTCTATTTATTTTTGAGGTTCTGGGGATTGAACCTAAGTCCTTGCTTGTGCTAGAAATGTGCTCTGCTGCTGAGCTATAGCCCCATTATTTGAAAATACCTCTGCAACCCTGGCTTTCATTATGTGTAATGCATTTATTTATTTATTTATTTATTTTTAATTTTTTATTTTTTTTATTGGTTGTTCACAACATTACAAAGCTCTTGACATATCATATTTCATACATTAGATTGAAGTGGGTTATGAACTCCCAATTTTACCCCAAATGCAGATTGCAGAATCACGTCGGTTATACATCCACAATTTTACATAATGCCCAATTAGTAATTGTTGTATTCTGCTAACTTTCCTATCCCCTACTATCCCCCCTCCCCTCCCCTCCCCTCCCCTCCCTTCTTCTCTCTCTACTGTAATGCATTTATTTATGTGATGATCTCCCCCGCACCCCCCCAAGCATGTAATCAATCTTCTTCCTCCTGTTTCTTTTCTTGCTCAGGTTTTGACTCCTTGTGCTGGGCTGCTCCCTTGTTTTGTGCAGAAGTCCTTGTGCCTCTTGGGCTATAGCATCATATGCCTTGTTCTTTTCTCATCAACTTGGGTGTTGACACCCTGTGCTGGGCTTTAGCACTCCATGCTAGGCTGCTCTTTTGCCAGAGTGACCTCTTTATACACCTGCCTTGCCCAGCCCCCACTTAATGGCTTTGGGACTGCACTGTGTGTGTGTGTGTGTGTGTGTGTGTGTGTGTGTGTGTGTGTGTAGGAACTAGGCAAATTTTTTAATTAAAAAAGTTGATAAAACAGTTCAAATAACACAAGCATTTCACTTTGTATTATTTTCTAAATCTTATTTACAAGTGTTTGCTAGAGCTATCATACTAAGTTATAATAGATGGGGTGACTCAAACAACAGAAATTAATTTTCTCACAGTTCTGGAAGATGGAGATCCAAAATCAGGGTGTAGAGAGATTTCTTTCTTTTGAAGTCTCTCTCCCTAGCTTGCAGATAGCCAGTCTCACATGGTCTTTTTTTTCTGTGCAAGCACATCCCTGATGTCTTTGTACATATTCAAATTACCTCCTCTTTGAAGGACACTAATCAGGTTGAATTAGGACCCACCCATATGACCTTGTTTTAACTAATTACCTTTTTAAAAGGTCTTATCTCCAAATACAGTCATATTCTGAAATACTATGGATTAGGACTTCAATATATGAATTTTGGTGGGATACAATTCAGCCCATATCAATATGCATATATATTTCATATAATTTTAAGTAAGGTGCTGGTGAATTGTTATTTTGAATTAGCAAAAATATTTTATCGTTCTCTATTTTAACAATTTTGTAACTGCATAGTATTTTATACCATGATGAAGGTATCTACTGTTGATGGGAAGGCATCAGGATCATATTTCTTACTATCTTGTTTCTATATTTATAAGCAGTCAACAATTATGGTTAGGTATGTGTGAGTTGGGGATTGGTTAAAGAAAATATATTTAAGCAACAAAAGTACCCATGGTTTTCCACTTAAAAGTATTGTGACTATCTTTCTTTAGCAAGTATGAATATAAACTTCAGTGCATTGTATTCCGTTATTTGGATGTCTGGTCATCTTAAGTTTTGTGTGTAGAATACAATTTAACTTATTTCTGATGACTGATAGTGATTATTATGAACATTAGACATTGTTCTTGCTGTAATACAATGCTGCCTTCAAGAAATGTTTATGTGGGGGCTATACACTCCATATACAAATGATTGTAAGACAGTTAAATTATAACTAGACAGTTTAATAATCTTCCTTGTCACTTAGGGTCAGTGTCTTTATTCTTTCTTCTTTTTGCTTACTTTGTTTTAAAATTTCAATTGAGTTTTTATTTTTTAAAACACGTAAGAACTCTTTTTTTTTTTTTTTTTTTACTATCAGGCCTAAAATTTGATAGTAATTTCCTGATGACAAATATTCAATTTCTGTGATTGTCTCTTAAGTCTCAGTTTACAGTGGTGTGTTTAAAACAGAATTTACATAAGATCCATATATTGCTTTTGGTTGCTGTGTTTCTCTCTCTTTTTTTTCCTCTGATATTAGGTCTTGAACCGAAAGATTCCTGCATGCTGGGAAAGTGCTGTACCACTGAGCTACATCCCTAGTCCTATTTTTTATTTTAAGACAGGGTCTCACTAAGTAATTTAGGGCTTGGTTAAGTTGCTGGAGTTGGCCTTGAATTTGTAATCCTTCTGCCTAAGCTTCCTGAGCTGCTGGGATTACAGGTATGTACCACTGTGCCCAGCCCTTTTAAAAATTTTATTTCTTTGAGACAGAGTTTCACTAAGGTCTCTAATTTGTAATCCTCTTGTCTCAACCTTTCAAGTATCTGGGATTACAAATGTGAACTTTCATGCTGGGTCAGTTAGTATGTGTGTGTGTGTGTGTGTGTCTGTCTGTCTGTCTCTTTTTTTTTTTTCGTGATAGGGGGATTGAACCCAGTGATATACCTACACCTGAGCTACATCCCCAGAGTTTTTTATTTTTTGTTTTGAGACAGGATCTCACTCAATTTCCCAAGCTGGCCTGAAATTTGCTTCCTGAATAACTGAGATTACAGGTGTGTGCCACCACACCTGGTTCTGCTATATCTTTTAAACCTCTTATTTGTGTATTCCCTGTTCCTTTTCTTTTTCCCTTTGCACAGTAAGGAAACTGTATCTTTTTGTTCTATACAGTTAACCTAGTGCTGATTATATATATCCTTTGGTGTTATTGTATAGATTTCTTTGCCTTCTGTAAATCCTTTAAATTGAAATTCAAGGATTTTTCTATATTTACTATATATTAGCCTGCCATACTTATTGTTATTTTTGATGCTCAGATTTTCCTAATATTGGCCTTTGGAGCATCTTCAAATTGGCTCCTGAATTCTTTTTTTTGGCAGAGTCAGACTCTGTTGTTTTTATTTTATTTTTATTTTTTTTATTGGTTGTTCAAAACATTACAAAGCTCTTGACATATTATATTTCATACATTTAGATTCAAGTGGGTTATGAACTCCCATTTTTACCCCAAATACAGATTGCAGAATCACATCGGTTACACATCCACATTTTTACATAATGCCCTATTAGTAACTGTTGTATTATGCTACCTTTTGGCTCCTGAATTCTGACCTTAGTGGTCTTTGTTTCTTTCTCTTTCTTTCTTTTTTTAAAATTAATTGTAGTTGTAGTTGGACACAATACCTTTATTTTACTTATTTATTTTTATGTGGTGATGAGAATTGAACCCAGGGTGCTAGGTGAGTGCTCTACTGCTGAGCCATAACCCCAGCCCCACTCTTCTTTGCTTTCTGATATGAAAAAAGTTCTAAAATTTATCTTTTAGCATTTCCTGCTCTAATCCTGCAATTGTTTATTTCTTCAAGAAGTTGTCCCTTTCAGCATAAAAGTGGTATTCAATGCTCTACGGTTATTCATTGCTTCTTTTCAGTTAGTGTTTCTAGTCCAACTCCCCCCACTCCTTTCTAATTTCCTATTTTAAACCTCCTATAGGCTGGGAAACCACTTAACAAAGCTTATTTGACTTACATAAAGGTCATTCTGAACCCAAAATCATGGCCTGTGACTATTTAAATTGCAGGTTCATACTTAATAAAAATTGCAGATATTATTTTTATTTATTTATTTATTTAAAAATATTTATTTAGTTGTAGGTGAAAACACAGTATCTTTATTTATTTTTATGTGGTGCTGAGGATTGAACCCAATGCTTCACATATGCCTGGCAAGCACTTTACCACTGAGCTACAGCCTCAGTCCACAGATATTTATAATATGAGTAACAGAATACCACATGTTCTTCGGAATAAAATAATTGACTTCTAATTTTTATTGGTACATTATGATTCTACATAATAGTGGGCTTTGTTGTATATTTGTATAATATAATTTGGTCAGTTTAATTCCCCAGTAAACCTTCCCCCCAATCCTCTTCCTGTGCTCTGTTGCTCTTCTATTTTCATGAGATTCCCTCTCCTGCCTTTTTTTCCTTTATTGTCTCTATTTTCCACCTATGAGAGAAAACATGTGATCCTTGACTTTCTGAACCTGGTTTATTTTGTTCAACATAATACTCTCAAATTGTATCCATTTTCTTACATATTAATTGACTTCTGAGTGAGGTCCTTAATAAAATGCATGAGCTTTTGTAGTTCACAAACTTGATGGTGTGTGTAAATATACACACATTTAAAAATTTTTTGGATCATTTTTGCTATCCATATTTTTAAGATTATCAGATAAATCACTTTATCAGCAAGGTGTTTATTAGAGAGTCAACCATCCTGAATTATATTTGCCATATTCCATAAGAAAGCATTTTTCCCCCTTTTAAACATTTTCTCAGGTTTGGGGATATAGCCTCAGTGATAGAGCATTACCCTGGGTTTGATTCCCAACACCACCACAAAAACAGAGAATGCACTTTTTCTGCTATTCCGAAATTGATGATGACTTTCTAAAAGTTGAGATTATTTTCTATTTTAAAACAACTATTCAGTAGTATTAATATCAGACATTTTTCTTTAATCATTTTTTACTTCTACATACTGATTTTGAAATGACTGTCTTTTTGCTAATCTTTAAGTCACAATCGTGTGCATATCTTTAAGTGAATGTCAGAGCAAATGACAAAATTTCTTTGCATTTTTCTTTGAGACATTTGTTCCAGGAGAGTGTCATAATTGATGAGTGAGTGGGAGTTTTTGTTTTATTTTGATAAGGATATCCTGTTTTGGTTTAGTTGGCATAGCTTTTGACTGCTTTTAGTACCTCTTGGCATTTCTTTAATCCTCTCTAGTTATGATTGGTGTAGATAATGTTTGTGGCACAAGCAATGATTTCCCAATTTTTAGGATCTAATGTGGATTTGCTTTATTGAGAAAACAAAGTTTTAGAATAAAGAGATATGACTGGAAAGACAATGAACGTTTTCCTTTTTATTTTTTGAGAATCAAGTTTGTGAATGGGATTTTATGATTATATGCACACTGAAACTTGTACATTGTCCAACTCCTTACCTTGCTTTATTAAGGCTTCTGTAATGGAGCTAAGATTATGAGTTTGAGTGATATATACCTTACTTTTTTGAGATTTCTGATCTTAAATATTTTCTTTCACAAGTTTTTATTAGCTTCTGTGGATCACACCTGTGCAAGTGCAGTGGAAAGTTAGTGAAGGGGACACTGAAAATCCCTGCTCTCATGAGGCTTGTAGTTCTGTGGGGAATTTAGGGAATATTTATTTAGGAAATATTTGTTGAATGCTTGGTATGTGCTCAGCACTTTTCCAGCTATAAACAAAGTCCTTATGGGTTTATAATGTAGACTTTAAAAATATAGAGTAGTAAGAATTGTGTTGGTAAGAATTTTTTTTAAAAAACTTTGGGAACATGGATGCTTACCTTAGACCTCTGACATTGAGCTTTTCTTTAAACTCATGTTCTTGTTTGGAGTTGAAGCAGAAAAATAGAGGTCAGGTCACAATGTTCCTCTTAGCTGTTGGAAGCAGTTTAGAGGAACATTTACTTCTCATCCTTGCATTCCTGAACACCTGAGGAAGTGACAAACTAGCTATAGAGTTCACTTTCATTGCAGTGGATTTTTTTGTTTGTTTGTTTGTTTTTTTAACTTCAAAAGTAGCTACTAGAGTCTTTATTTTTTAAGTTTGTTCCACCAGTTATAAACCAGATGAAATTTATGGCATGATTGAGAGACTAACCCCTGGCACTCGCAAGAAAGATTTGGATGACTACATAATGTGCATCCCAAGAAAACAAAGCTTAAAATCCATTGCAGTTTTTAACCTGCAGAAGGGGGCCATCATTAGCCTTGCCTTTCTGATATCATTCTAATTTAAGGTGATGAACTTGATGGCTTTGAATCCTCTGTTACCTGTTTATAAGAGGCTGTTTTTTATATTTGTTTTTTCTCAGTTGTTTTTTTTTTTTTTGAGAGAGAGAATTTTTTAATATTTATTTTTTAGTTTTCGGTGGACACAATATCTTTATTTTTATGTGGTGCTGAGGATCGAACCCAGCGCCCTACGCATGCCAGGTGAGCTCGCTACTGCTTGAGCCACATCCCAGCCCTCAGTTAAGTTTTGAGTCTTGTGATCTGTGGTATATTTGCTTTAAGAGATAATCATCAATAATCATAATTTGTAGACCACATTTTAAGAAATTTTATTTATATAGATATCTTATTGAAAAGGGGAAACAAAGCAAGGGCTATACTATTTATTAAGCTATGATTTTAGGAACTATGTCAGACATTTTACATAAATTAACTACAATAATTTCCTAAGGACCAATTTCTTTTCTTTTTTTGATGTGCTGGGAAAGCCCTCTCTACCACTGTGCTACATCCCCACCCTCCAAAACAACATAATTTCAGTTAAAAAAAGAGCACCCACCAGGATAACTGTTAAATAGATTGAGTAAAACTGAAACTATTGTTATAACCTTTTTTGTGGGGGGAGGGAGCAGGGTGAGATTATAGTACAGCATCTAAAAATCCAGTGTGTTCCATAATCCGAAACTTTTTAGGCATTACAGAGCTCAAAGTTTTGTATTTTGGAGTATTTCAGATTTTTGGATTAAGTATGTTCAGTTGGTAAAGTCTATATAAATATTCCTAAATGAGAAAAACTCCCAAATCAGAAATGCTTCTCTGGTCTCAAGCATTTTGGGTATTCAATCTGTAATATCTATTGATAACTTTTTAGTGGCTAAAATTAACTAGATAGTTCCCAGATAGAAAATCTAATAATTTAACAAATATTTATTCAGCAAATCCTACATGGCAGGCATTGTTTTCATATTTGGGATGTATCAGTGAACAAAACAAACATCCTTGCTTTCATGAAGCTTATAATGAAGGGAGATGAAACAATTTTCTTTAGATTATTTGCCTATAGGTCAGTGACTCTTGTAAGTATTGATGCTCGCACTATCAATAAATACATTTTTCTCTTTTCTTAGGATATTGGTGATATAGCCTGTGTAGGGTTTGGTTTTGTCAGACAAGCTTACAGTTAAGTAATCTTGGGAATGCAAAATAAGTAATTAAAATAGGACAGCTGCTGGGCCCAGTGGTCATACCTATAGTTCCTGCTATTTAGGATTGCTTGAGCCCAGTTCAAGACCAGCCTGGACAGCACAGTGTGACCATAACTCATCATCATCAAATATATTTTTAAAAACAGATGACAACTGTGTTGGGCTACTTTACTGTCATACATCTTAGGATCTAATTTTATGATAGGATTTTGGAATATTTAAATACTTTGTTAGGCTTCCATTCTCACTTTCTTAGTTTTTAATTCATATTTAAGGTATTGTTTATTATTCTACTTTTATATGCTTGGACATGTATTTACTTTTAGTTTGAATATTTTATTTTCTTCTGGAAGAATCTGGCCATATTTTAATAAAATCCTACTTATTTTCAGGTTAATTTCAATAGGTCATTGTTTATCAATCTGAATTCAGAACCCCTATCTAATTACTAAGGAGAATTCTTGGGATGCTGTGGAGATCTTTAAACAGCTGTTTGTGGGTGGTGGTGATGTTAGAGGCAAACAGTGGGTTGTATGACCAGGATGAGGTCACCTCTTTCACCTTTTGGCCCTTTTTCTTTCCGGACTTTAACACCTACTTTGGTATTTAAAAGTAGTTTGGGCTATTTGCTGAGCTGTAAAGAGTTGTTAATAGACGCACCTGTAAAATAATGTTAGATGTTTTTTGGATGAGACCTTTGGGGATATGATTATGTTACAGAAACCATGAAAGAGTGCCAGTGGTTTGAAAATCATTCATGTAATTTTCAGTGTTTTGACCCACTTTTGGGCAATATTTTAATGTCTAATTTCTGAGCATTTGATCTCAGCTATTTTCATTTAACTTGCATAAAGATTATTCTTTCTACCATTCATGTTTATTGTGACTCCTCAGTTTATAACGTTTCTTCATTTCAAGTTTTTATGAGGTCAGACTTTTAGCTTGGTCTCTTGAATTGTCCTGCCCCTGCTACTTTGATAGTGTAATTCCCTCAATATCACTTTTCTTGCTTCAGTCCTTGCTATCTCATTTCTTCTTAACAGCATTTTTTAAAAAAATTTAGTATCCTCCAATTCTTCTACTGATTGCTATTTACCAAGAATCAGTTTAAATACCCCCTCTTCATTTGACCACTCCAATTCACAGGGGGACACCCTTACCTTTCTGTAGCTCATTTGGTTTTACTCAGAGACCAAGCATATATTTGTCCTATATTGTTCAGTCATAAACAGTCTTATATTGTTACTTAGCTATCTTGTGTTTATATATTTTCTCCCTTCAATTAGTCAATAAATTTCTTAAGAAAAAGAATATCTCTTACATTTGGTTGAATTTTTATTGACCTACCATACTGCTTTTTAAATATTTATCAATTTTTTAGTTATAGTTGGACACAATACCTTTATTTTATTTATTTATTTTTATATGGTGCTGAGTATTGAACCCAGGGTCTCGCATGTGCTAGATGAGTACTCTACCACTGAGCCACAACCCCAGCTCCTAATATACTGCTTTTGAAGTGTCACTGCTCTTATAGTTAGTGCATACCCATTTTAACCAATGAGAAAAACCATAATATCAATGCATTGATATAATTCTGTTAACTTTTTAATTTTCATGTAATCGTGTTTTCCTTGTGCAGTAATACAGCTGTGATGTGGTGGAAAAACACTGTTCCCTTAGTTTCCTTAATTCATGTATTAACATTTATTTATTTTTTTTCTTTTATCAACAAAGACACTGAGTTGAAGAGATACGATGACCGACTTCAGATCAGGGGTCAGCCAGCTACTCAGCAGGCCAAACGTGGTCTGTTCTTGCAAGGTCTTGAGTTGTATTATACATTCTTGATATGGTTGAAAGAAATAAAAAGTGATGTTTTGTGACACATGAAACTTGATGAAATTCAGATTTTAGTATCCATAAATGACATTTTATTAGAACATGGTCACACTCATTTATTTAGAGATTGTTTATAGCTGCTTTCACGTGACAGTGAGTTAAATATTTGGGACAGATTGAATTGCCTGAAATCTTTATTAATCTGGTTCTTCGTAGGAAAAATTTTCCCACTCTTGTTTTAAATAAATTTTATGGTAGAGCTGGGATTTAATGTTAACTATACTTTGTTGATATAGCACTGAGTCTTTGGAGAACTGCTGAGGAAATCCTAATAATTCAGTATGGTGATGAGAGATGAAGGCCAGACAGATTACCAAGGGCTAATTAGGTCCAGAATGGATGACTAGTTGACTTTCTGGAACTCCTTTGCTTACATTTCAAAAAAAATTCTTTACATTTAAGGTAAACATTTTTAATGCTTTGATAGACTTACCATGTACCCTAGGGGAAATTAGGGAATTTGGGAAAAAAAAAAAAATGGACAAGAGGAAGATACATTCCTGAGACTCGTTTGAGAAAGCAGGTGGTGTTTTGTTTTGTTTTTTTTAAGAGCAAGAGTTTGAGAATAATTTTCTTCCCCTGCTTGTTAAGCTGTTCCTACCTCTCCTCACTGACATTTTGTGTAACTCTGGATAAGGTAATGAGCTATTTTTGTCAAACTTTGTTGGACTTATTTAAAACTGGGTGTATTCTGTTCCTTTGGGAATTTGTCTGGCATTTTTGTTATCAAATAAAATACATTCTTAATAGCAGATTCTCAGTCGTTTATTTTAAAATATCTTTATCATATTTTGGTTTTAGTGAACAAGGGTAGCACTGCAGTGTAGTTTTGACTTTGAAAATTTTAAAATCAGCTTTATTGAGCTGTGCAAATATGCCAATTTTAAGAATACATTACTTCTTCAAAAAATTCATATACACTACCTCATTCAAGATCTAGCATGTATCCATTGCCCTAACATTTTTCCTCATGCCTCTGTGTAGTTAGTCTCTTCCTTTCATCCCCAATTTCTGGCAACTACCATCTTTTTTCTATTACATATTTTATTTTCTCAAATTTATATGACTGGAATCTTATAACCTATGGTTTTGTTGTTGTTGTTTTTTACTTGCATAATTCTTTAGAGTTTATCCATATTGTGTGTTTCAGTCTTTTGTCCCTTTTTATTGCTGAGTGATAGTTCATTGTATGAATAGAGTACAGTTTATACACTTACGGGATGATGGACATTTAAGTTGTGACCTGATTTTGGCTTTTATGAATAAGGCTGCGTGACCCTTTTAATTATAAAATATGCCCCCCCAACAACGACTAATCTTTTTTTTGTCCCTTTGAATTTTACTATCTGGTGCTCATTTGAACAAATTTGTTGTCTTATTAAAAGTTTTGAGGGTTTTAAGAATATGCTTTGAATAAAGGTTATTTATCAAAAAATGTGTTTTGCAG
The DNA here is from genome assembly GCF_052094955.1 of Ictidomys tridecemlineatus. NCBI lineage: Eukaryota > Metazoa > Chordata > Mammalia > Rodentia > Sciuridae > Ictidomys > Ictidomys tridecemlineatus. The sequence continues at coordinate 88,052,056 of NC_135488.1, read as the reverse complement.
GTATTTTCTCCCAGTCTGTGACTTGCTTTTCCATTAATTAACAGTGTCTCTAGAAGAATGAAAGTTTCCTGTTTTTATGAAATTGATTTTATCATTTTTTTTGAGGAAGTTCAACCTAATTTTTTCTTTTATAATTCATAGTTTTTAATGTTCTATTTAAGAAATTTTTGCCTAACCTATGTTCACAAGATTCTCTCCTATTATTTTGTTGTAGAGGATTACAGCTTTAGCTCTTAATTTTTAGGTCTATGATCTCTTTATAGTTAATTTTTGCATATGGTAAAGGTCAAGGTTCATTTTTTGCACATGGATACACTTTTGTTCTAGCACCTTTGGTTGAAAAGATTATTAGCCTTTATGAATTGCCTTGGCACCTTTGTTAAAAGCCAGTAGTAGACTACATATGTCATAGTTATGGACTCTGTATTCTGTTCCATTAACTTCTGTTTTTATTATTAAGCAAGTACTATACTGTCTTAATTTTTAGAGCTATAAAGATTTCAATTAAAAATTTTTAAATTTGAGAAATAATTTCGAGAAACATTTAACTTTAAAATTTTGTAGAAAGTTATATTTCAGTGATCATTATATATATTTAATATTTATATTTCTAGAGTTTGCTTTTAAAATTGCTTTCAAGAACATGATATCCCTTGATTCATTAACATTCTTAGGAGTTAGTTTAATATTCATATTTTATAAATAAGAAACTATAAGGTTTAAGAATTTTGTTGGCTATTATACAGTTAGCATGATAAAGCCCATGTGTTCAAAAATCCAATATTTTGCACCATGGCATACTCCTTCCTTCCTCCCTCCCTCCCTCCCTCCCTCCCTTCCTTCCTTCCTTCCTCTTTTCCTCCCTTTCTCCCTCCCTCCCTCCCTCCCTCCCTCCCTTCCTCCCTCCCTCCCTCCCTTCCTCCCTCCCTTCCTTCCTCTTTCTTCTATGGTTTTCTTTTGTTGAATATTGGAGAATGAATGCTTTCTTGATAATTTAATCACTAAGTTTTATTTAGTTAAAGTATAGAAGGACTGGGAATGTATTGGCTTAGTGGTAGAGTGGTTGCCTAGAATGTAGAAGTCTCTGGTTTTGTTCTACATAAAATGTAGAACTATCTGAGAACAATTAGTCTATTTTCCTGGTCTCAAACATCACATACCACATTAAGAATTCAAAATTGGGCTTTTTTTTTTCCTTTGGTCTGTGTGGAGTAGTGTTTTACAACCAAATAGGTATTCATAGTTTTATTTTAAATGGAAATGAAGGAAAAAAGCAAGATTTGTTATGTGAAAGCAGAAAGATTTCTTGAAAAAAATTGCTTTTAAGAATTACAGATGTTTTTATCAAAATTAAAAAAGGAATAATAGAACTTAAGTTTTAATTGTATGACCTATTTGTATTGTCTTCTATTACCAAACTTATTCCTTATGACATTAAGTTATTTATATATGTATAAATATAGCCTATATACTATTGAACTGTATCTATCTTTCATTACTCACCAAGTAGTATAGGGCCTCATAACTTGCTGAGGCTAGCTTTGAACTTGTAATCCTCCTGTCTTAGCCTACCAACCTGCAGGGATCATAGACCTGCATCACTGTGCCCAGTTGGAATATATTTTGACAGGCCTATGGATGTGCTTGATACATATATATATATAATGGATAAAGAAAAGGATTTGATTATGGGTGACTGGTAGTTTTTAAAATGTCTAATCAACTTTATGGTGCTGTTTATTGATGACGTAGGGAAGACTTAGATGAACACAATAGATGGAGAGAAATCAGAATCTGATAGAACATTTAAAAAATTTTTTTGTAAATTTAGCCCAACGCAGTGGCCCATACCTATAATCCCTTTGACTCAGGAGGCTAAGGCAGGAGAATTGCAAGTTTAACTTAGATCCTGTCTCAAAATTAAAAAAAAAAAAAAAAAAAAGCTGGGGACCAGTCGCAGTTGCCTGTAATCCTAGCAACTCAGGAGGCTGAGGTAGGAGGATTACAAATTCAAAGCCATTATAAACAATTTAGTTAGACCCTAAGGAACTTAGACCCTTGTTCAAAAAGGAATTAAAAAAAAAAAAAAAGCTGGGGATGTAGTTTAGGAGTAAGTGCCCCTGGGCTCAATACCCAATACTAAAATAAAGGGTGTGTGTGTGGGGGGCTCAGTATTAGAGAGTTCAATCCCCAGTTCTTGGGTAGGGGGTGTTTAATTTAAAGTTTTGTTTTCATATAAAGTAATGTCACATCTTAGATGTTGGGAAGGTTGACAGGATCAGATCAGATTACTTATGATTCTACCTTTCTTACAAAGTCATATTAAGTGTTTTCATGTGTGTCTTCCTAGTCTTTTGTAGGGGTTGACAAATTTTCTGTAAAGACTGCTACTTTGTTTTAACATGAAAGCAGTCAGAAAATATGTAAACAAATGAGTGTGCTTATGTTCCAATAAAATTTCATTTATGGACACTTGAACTTCATGTAATTTTCACATATTGCAAAATACCCTTTTACTGATTCTTTTCCCTCGAACATTTAAAAACATAAAAACATTCTTAGCTCATAGGCCTAATACAAAAAGAATTTTTGCTGATAAGCTTAGAGTTTACAAAGTAACTTTATATTCTTATTGCTTTTAATTTTCATCCATACTTAAAATATACATTATGTACATAATTGAAGATAGGCTATATATTATCATTGGAACTATATCTTACCTCCATTACTCTCCATATTGGCTTTATTTATTTTTATATATTGGATTTATTTTAGTTTTCATCCGATAGTATTAATCATTATAGTATTGAAAAGACAGGTTCTTGTAGGGAAATGTTCTCATTTAGAACCAATGTTTAGAACACTAAGGTGAGAGAATGAGTAGGTTCTCAAATTAAATTGGCAAGGGTAGCACAAATGTGTCCACCTGGGGGAATTTTGAGTTGTTCCCTAGTTTCAAATTGTATCTATTGATTGATTTAATTTTGTATGTTCTTCATTGACTTATTTGTGATTATAACACTCTTTTCCTCATTCTAGGACTCTTTGCCACTTGAATGTTTTATTACCATATCAAATTGAATTAAAAAAATTTTTTTTTAGGGGGCTGGGGATGTAGCTCAAGCGGTAGCGTACTCGCCTGGCATGTGTGCAGCCAGGGTTCGATCCTCAGCACCACATACAAACAAAGATGTTGTGTCCACCGAAAACTAAAGAATAAATATTAAAATTCTCTCTCTTTCTCTCTCCCTCTCTCTTTAAAAAAATAAAAAATAAAAATAAAAATTTTTTTAAATTGTAGATGGACACTATACCTTTATTTTCTTTTAAATGTGGTGCTGAGGATCAAACCCAGTTACTCACACATTGTAGGCAAGTGCTCTACCACTGAACTATAATCACAGCCTTCAAGTTGAATTTTTTAGATCCCTAGTTTTGAGTGCCATTTCCCCAAAAGTATGGGTCTGATGCTTTGATTGAAATTTTACTCTTTAAAAGTCCATATTCTGACAAGCCCAAACCCTTGAATACTAGAGTGTTTTTATAGCAAAGATCTTGATCTTCTGTCATTTTATAGCAACATAAGGTAGATGAAAAATAGGTGAGGATTATTTGAAAACCTCAGGCATTAAATATGATTGTATTTTGCCAGAATAACTGGTTTTCACTAGAGTTCAAAAACTCAGAAAGCCTATGAGAAATAAAGCAGTTGTTTGTTTTAGTTATAAGAATAATTGATTCTACTATCATCATTTCCAGTTTTCTGTTGTCCTTTTCTGGAAACCCAGAGATTCTTGGTGCATCTTAAAAAGTATTCAGGATTTTACTAATCTGAAGAGATAATAGGTAATACTCAACAATTATAACACTACTTTGCAGGTTCTGATGTGGGCAGGGTATGAACTTAGAGACAATTGACATGTTTGGCTAGTTGGCTACATTTAACCAAGCATTGGTGTATAGTTACAGCATGGTGTGCTTCATAGTCAATACTATATAATATGCATTCAATTTATTCTACTGAAGGAAAATTAATAAAAGATTTTGGAGCGAAGAATAATAAGAAGAAAGGCATTTATGATTATGTCTGCTATGTAATTGTTTAGACTGGAAAAATTTCTTAGGAAAGAAATTGCTGTTGTAGTTTTATTTCTTAGGGCCAAACCCAATCTAATGCTATATTGAGAACTAAAATAATTTTTTTTTAAGTTTTGGCTTTTTTTTTAATATTTATTTTTCAGTTGGACTCAATATCTTTATTTATTTTTATGTAATGCTGAGGATCGAACCTAGGGCCTCGCATCTACCAGGCGAGCGCTCTACCGCTGAGCCACAACCTCAGCCCAAGTTTTGGCTTCTTTTCATTCATTTCTGTTATTTTTCTTTTGTTTCCATTTCTGAGATTTCTTAAAGGAGCATTATTGATACATTTTGTTTTATTAAAGTTTTCATTTTTGTTATTTGTTGAGTCATTATATGTATTCTTATTTTTAAATGTATTAACATAATTGTCAGATGATTATAGAATTTCCATTTTTACCACTTTTACCATGATCCACATTTTTTTCATTTTAAATCATATTTGTAATTCATTATTATTACAACATATATAAATATATACAAAAAGGTAGTCATAAGCTTTAGTGTTACTGGTTTACTTAAAACTGGAATTTAACTTGCAATATGTAGTGAAGTAGGTCAAGTCCTTTTAAACAAGATTTGAAAAACACATTTTAAAACTGTTTTCTTTATTTTTAACTTCACATTTTCCCACTAGATTATTTATTTTTTTTGTTGATTTATTGAATTTAGGTACTGAGAATACAAATTCTGTGACAGCTATATATGCTGTTTTTTTCCTCCATGTTGCCGCTTGTCTAGTTGTTTTCTTTCTCTTGTTTTTTTTTTTTTTTTCTTGCGGTACTGGGGATCAAGCTCAGGGGTGCTTTATTCCCCCAGCCCTCTTTATTTTTGATGTAGGATCTCACAGAGTTGTTGGGGTTACAGAAATGTACCACTACTACTTTGGCTCTTATTTTCTTAGTGGTAATGATTTCTCCTCCTTTCCTTCTTCTTTCCTCTCCTTTTCCTTCTCTGTCCTCTCCCTCCCTTTTCTTGATATATCGCCAGCCCTTAATGATATCTTTTGGTGGAGTAGGGATTTTTTTCTTACTGATGAAGAAGTCTGATTTATTATTTGTTTCTTAGGGCTAGTAGAACTTTCATTTTCAGGTCAGTGTTCTGCTTTATATTAATTTCTGTATGTAGTGTATGATAAGGATCAAGGTTCATTTTTTTCCATAACGAACAATAACTAGTAATACTGTTTGTTAAAGACCTTGCTTTATTTCTAATTAATTTTGAATTGCATTTTAAAATTATTCTTTCCAAGTAGTTACATGGTTGGCTACTTCACTGGTTACAGAAACTGCTTTTGATGTCAGAGTATGGGATCATGATTCTTTAGGACCCAGGTAACTTGGCTTGGTTTTATGGTCATGAAATGTATTTATCTTAAAACCGCTTTATATCAGTTGAAAGAAATGGGTATAGGATAACTCCATTATGCTACTAGGTCAAGATTAGAATACATGTTCTATGTGATAATCAATAATATAATTTTGTGTGAAAGAGAGTAATTTAAAAATTTTTAGGATATAGTATTCATAATAATAGTGCCTAATCTAGTATGCTCAGTTGTTATTTCACTATGAAATAAACAAAAATATATTAATTCTAATTAACATATTAGGAAATAATTTTCCAGAATTTCATATGGAATAGGAAATGTAGAACTGACATAAAATCCACATGTTGTTAGATTTTGTGGAAATGTGAAAATAAATATAATAACATAAGACATAGGAAAATTTAAAATATAGTTCTGCATAAACACCTTACATAAACCCAATCTTTGGCTTAACATTTCTGAGATACCAGCATTAAACATGAGTTCTCTCTTATGAGGCTAAATTTTAATTATATTACTCTGTTAGGATTTGTGCCAGCTTTTGGTTAATCATTATCTTGTTGATTATGTTTGGTTCAAGATGACTCATTTTTCAGGGAGCTCTATTGCAACATAAACGTATTTACTACAGGAAGCCTGGACGGAAATGGAACATTAGGTTAGTGGAGATTTTTTCCCTCCAATCTTTATTCTACCAAGTGTTATTAAAGTTAATTATTTTCAATAACTGATTTCTCTGTAGAACCTAGTACTTCATTAACCAAATGTTATAAGATCATTTATTCCTTTTTCATGTCAGACAAATTTATCTTTGTTTAAATTTGGTCTTACTCCATACTTAGACTAAACCTAGGTGGGATATTTTCTTTTCATCAAGTCAAGTATTGTAAATTGAGAATTTTGGAATCTTAGAGATTTGAGATTGAACCTTGCTTGTAAAATTTACTAGTTTTAGAAACTTGGGCAAATATTCTTTGAATCTTAATAATCATTTAATCATTAATAAGTGAATTTACATGTTCTGTTTTTTTTCCTTTCTTTTTTTTTTTTTTTTTTGGGTTGATGCTAGGATTGAACCCATAGACTTGTGCGTGGTAGGCAAGCACTCAACCAACTGAGACATATCACCAGCTCCTGTTAATTAATTTTTGTAAAATTATTTACCTTCTAAGAATAGGATTACAAAGACTTACTAAAGAGTGTTTCACACTTAAAATGTGCTAATTCAGTGTAGTACTATAATCATCATGTGCTGACATAGTAAATATCATAGTTAGGTGTGCTAATCATTTAGTCCTCTCTCTAGGTTTTAACAAATAATGGACTCATCATAAGGCAAATACATCCATCCCTTTATAAAAACTGAATTTTGGGCAGGGGATGTGGCTCAAGCGGTAGCGCGCTCGCCTGGCATGCGTGCGGCCCGGGTTCGATCCTCAGCACCACATACCAACAAAGATGTTGTGTCCGCCGAGAACTAAAAAATAAATATGAAAAATTCTCTCTCTCTCTCTCTCCCTCCTCTCTCACTCTCTCTTTAAAAAAAAATAAAAATAAAAAAATAAAAACTGAGTTTTCTGATAATAGAATTTGAGAACACAACATGAATCTAAAGACAAACCAACAAATCCAGACTGTGGAACTTGACTATGTGGAGAATTCCATATGCCATGCCTACCTTAATCCACTTAATCAGGCAGCTTTGGGAATATTACAGGCCTGCCTTCTGCAGCTGGTTATCAGCCTAACAAAGAGCCTTGGCAAGAAAGGGAAAGATACCCCTGTTTTCTGAGTGGTCATTTCATTTCTTCTTCCTAAAAATGAGGTACAAGGAATAGTTTGAACCATAACATATCAAATTAACTCCTTTGCTAGGAGAAGGCATTAGTTTATGGAACAGAGAGAGAGTGAGAGAGGCTGAAAGAGTTTAATATCAGAGTAATCATCTCTCTTTCTTCCTTGCGTCTCCTGCTGTGGGAAAGAGAAGGGAAGTACCATTCTTTATCTTTATAATGTGAGATTAGTCTAGGAGTGCCTCCCTACTTTGAAAAAGTCAATTTAACTTATTTATGTACGTTGTTTTAGAATAATTACAGTATAAGAGCTATATGAAAGTGAAAAGCAGCCATGCTTTAGAAATCTAAGTAAACATTGTCTTAAGGAAATAGTTTTTTTTTTCCTTTTTCACTTATTAGTAGAAAGGTTGATACTGGTAAAGAAAAAGAACCCCAAAGGTATAAATAAATACAGGCAATAAAAGTCACAAGTCATTTATTGTCAGCAGATGATTAGAATTGTGTTTTGTAAAGGCATATTTTAAGAATTTACTAAATAATAGATTTTTAAATATGAAAATCTTTTATCAGTAAATCAAAACAGTAGTCTTCAGGGAATGTAAATTGTAAATCTATACAATAAATAATTTAAAATATCTAGGAAACATTTTAGAAGTGATTGTTTCATCTTAAAAAGCAAATTTGATTGAGTGCATAGGATAGTGGCTAAGAATCTGGGGTCTAAAATCACAGTACCTGGATATACATATTCTGGCTTCTGCAATTACTAGTTTCTGACTTAGGCAAATTATTTAATCTTTCTGTGCTTCATTTATAAAATGAGAACAAGACTAAACCTAGATGGGATATTTTTCTTTATTCATAGGGTTTTCTAGTTCATAGGGTTCTTGTGAGGATTAACTTAGGTTAACAGAGTACTGGTGACTTTAGAGGAATTGTAGAGAGCAGTTTCCTATATAGGGTTGGTAGTGAATGGAAAAATAAATATCAAAACAAATTATAGCTTACTCGTGCCAGAGTTTCTTTTGGGACATAGACTCTGACTTAAAATTTACATGAAAAAAATTTACAAAACTTTTCATAGTAGAGGTATAAATATATTTATTTCTGGAATGCAAAGGGCCAGTGGATAGGTCAAAAGTGAGTGAGGGCATGTAGGATAAGGTCTCTGTAGGTAGCAGCAGGGGATGCAGTACTGAGCACTGGATAAAGATTTAGTGTTTACTGCAGAGACACACCCTTTTTGATGAGTTGTTGACAAAAAAAGGAGGTAAGGATGCTAATTTGAGGAGGGGTATTTCTGCCTGAAGTTTGCTATTTTTCTCTTTGAAAGAGGAAGTGAGGACACATTCTGGAATGGTGACACAAATATGGGATGGTGGTAATGAAATTGAAAGCTGGAAAGAAGTGTATAAGTTTTTTTTTTTTTTTTTTTTTGGTACCAGGGATTGAACCCCGGGGTGCTTAACCACTAAGCCACATTCCCAGCCCTATTTTGTATTTTATTTAGAGACAGGGTCTTTGTTTGTATGGGTAAGTGTTAATTTATGTCTTTTGGGACTAGTTAATTGATTCAGCAAATGATTATTGAGTTCTTATTTACTGGTCATTGCAATCAAAAGCAATCTTTTCTTGAACTCCATTTTTGTAGTTGAAGAGAGTTTCAGAACTATCTGAAACTGGCACTAATCCAAATTCATATTTTTTTATAGAGACAATAAAGTTTGGCTCTAAACATTATAACAATTCTAAATTCATATCTTTTTTTAATACTTATTTTTTAGTGTAGTTGGACACAATACCTTTATTTTATTTATTTATTTTTATGTGGTGCTAAGGATTGAACCGGGCCCCTCACATGCTAGGTGAGTGCTCTTACGGCTGAGACACAACCCCAGCCCTCTAAATTCATATCTTAAAGGAATGTTTCATATGTTTTTGGTGTTAGAGTTTAGAGTTTCTGAAGACACATATGATAGTGTTAGCATTAAGTTTTTTATTGCATCTTTGGTGGGAGAAAATAACACATAAAACAAAGGACTGACATTTCCAGTATCTTGCCGAGAAGAGTATGAAAAATCTGTAGGAAATGAGGTCCACACACAGCATGGTTTTATTTCAGGTCTTTGTCACTTTCCTGCATTCTCCATGGATTGCCTACTGTATTCTTCTAGGAATGACCCAGATAAACAAAGCAGATTGCGTCCTCTAATTATTGATTGCAATAGCAACATGACAATGAAATAGGGCTTTTAAATCCTTTTATTTATTTATTTTTGGGGGAGACAAGTTCTTGCTTTGTTGCCCAGGCTGTTCCTGAAGCAATCCTCTGATCTCACCCTCCCAAGTAGCTGGGTTTATTGGTGTGTGCCATTATGCCCATCTTAAGTCCTTTTAAGTGAAGAATATTTGTATTCTAATTTCTATCAGTAGAGTTAGATTTCTAAAGATTTTGTTAACCTTGTGAATATTCAGAATGTTTTGGTTGGCTCCATGCTAATTGGGCATTATATCATCAAAATCTAGCAACAAATATGTAATTATAACTAACAAATAAATTGAGCACCACTGTGTTGGTTAGCTTTTTATCACTGTGCCCAAAATACCTAACAAGAATAACTTAGAGAAGGAAAAGTTTATTTTGGGCTCATGGTTCAGAGGTTTCAGTCTGTGGTCAGCCAACTCCTGAAAGCAGTTCAGGATATTGTGCCCAGGAAGCAGAGAGAAAGGAGAGGCTGGCTGGGGGACTAATGACATAATTCCCAAGGACATGCCCCCAGAAGCCTCCTTTCTCTAGCCATGCCCCACCTGCCTATAATTATTACCCATTTATTTTGTAGGATCAGTTTGGGTTTGTCTGATGTTTCATTGCGATTAGATTTTTATATGCATTTTTGTCAAGTATACTGTGTAAGCAATGATGTGTCTTTAGTTGATCACCTATATTAACTTGATAAATAATAAAATTTATATCTTCACTGGGAATCATAATAGTCATTAATAAGTTTGAATAGCATAATAACCAAGATGGAGCCAGGTTCAAATTCTGACCCTACTATTTATTGGTTATATTATTTGAGGCTTACTCTCTTAATTTCTACATCTGCAATTGCTGATAAGTTAAATATTTTTCTGTAGGTCAAAAACAGTTGCATTTTGGCAACTTAATATGGTTCTATTTAATATTTATAGATTTGTGAGATGGAATTAAAATGCATACTACAAGTGTTCACTACCCATTAATATATTTATTATTATTTTTAGTATAGTTCTTCAAAAATATGGGAAAATGTCAGTATGATTATTGATTACATTCTAAAATAAAATTATTATGTTTAATCTCTGTTATCATTTGTAATTTTTACATTAGTTTTTTTTTTGAGAGAGAATTTTTTTTTTAATATTTATTTTTTAGTTTTCGGCAGACACAACATCTTTGTTTGTAGTGGTGCTAAGGATTGAACCTGGGCCGCACGCATGCCAGGCAAGCGCGCTACTGCTTGAGCCACATCCCCAGCCCTACACTAGTAATTTTTAAACACAACCAAAAAGTTTATTTGTAATTAAATTTATTGGGGTAGAAATGATCAATATGTTAAAATGTATGTACAGATATGATACAGTGAAACCCACTATTCTGTATAATAAATGTAAGCTAATAAAATTTATACATGGGCAATCTCCAACATAAAATAATATAATAAAACCATATAAAACTAATTTCGCATAAGAAATCTAAAGACTGTAATACCCCAAGAGTGATTGAAATGCCTTAGGATTGTTTGCCTGTGCACTGAATGATATTGGATCTAAGCTCTTTCACTTCTTGTGTCTTCTAAAATACTATTTTCATACTGAGAAGTTGTCAGTTTCTTGCTTGCCTTAGCACCTTTACTTGACTACTTTTTAATTTGTCACTTTTTATTTGCTGTGAGTTGGAAAATCAAATTGCTTTGACTTGGACACAGTTCTAATAAATTTGGTTAAGAGGCAACTTGTGAAGGCCAGAAGAACATTCTTGAAAATAAATGCTTTTCATCCATTAATATTTTATGGTTTTCATTTTGGCTGTTTTAGGACCCTTTTGTTCTCACTGTCTGATCTAGCTCAGTTCTGGTAGGCTGAAGTTGAAAAATCTGTAACTTCTCTATGAGTCTGACATAAGATTAAATGCCAGTTCACCTTTACTTTCCTAATAGATAGTTAATTGACTAAAAGTTCCATATTTAGACTTACATTCAATTTATAGTTACATTATCTTATGTAAAGTTTTTCCCTAGTTGATGTTGCAATACAGAGTGGTGATAAAGAATCCTGAAAATGGTAGTATTTGTTTGTTTCCACAGTTTTTTATGGGTACATTTTAGTTGTGCATACTGATGGGATTTGTTATTACATATTCATACATGTACACAATACACAATATTACAATTCCAGTTTGGCCAATATCATTCCCCAGCTCTGCCTCCCTCCCACCCCTTGGTCCCTTTCCTCTACTGATCTCCCTTTGATTTTCATGAGATCCCTATCACTCTCCCGACCTTTCTTTTCCTTTTTCTTCTCTAGCTTCCACATTTGAGAGAACATCTGACCTGGACTTTCTGAGTTTGGCTTATTTCACTAAACATAATGGTTCTATCCATTTTGCTGTAAATGACGTAATTTCATTTTTCTTTATGACTGAATAAAACTTTATTGTGTACGTACACCACATTTTCTTTGTCCATTTATCTATTGATGGACACCTTGGCTGTTTTCACAGTTTGGTTATTGTGAATTGTGTGGCTATAAACATGGGTATGCATCTCTATAGTAAGATGACTTCAGTTCTTCAGGATAAATACTGAGGAGTGGTATAGTTGGGTCATATGGTTGTTCCATGCCTAATCTTTTGAGGGGCCTCCATACTGATTTCCATAGTGGTTGTATTAGTTTACAGTCCCATCAACAATGTAAAAGTGTGGCTTTTTCTCCACATTCTCTCCATCATTTATTAGTAATAGTGTTATAGATTACTGCCATTCTGACTGGTATGAGATGAAATCTCAGTGTAATTTTTGATTTGCATTTCTCTAATTGTTCATGATGTTGAACATTTTTTCATATACTTACTGGCCATTTGCATTTCTTCTTTTGAGAAGTATCTGTATAATTCATTTGTTAATTGGCTTATTTGATTTTTTTGGTGTAAATTTTTTGAGCTCTTTTTATATTCTAGGTATTAATTCTCTGTCAGAAGAGCAGCTAGCAAAGATTTTCTCTCATTCTGTTGATGTTTTTTTTCTTTTTTCTTTTTGAGAACTTATATGTTGGGAACTTTTCAACCTACCTTATTCATCCCATACCCAGCTCACTAAGATCTTTGGAGTGAAAAAAGAAATCCATTTGTTTCTTAATTGTAGTCATGCACAGTCCTAGCATAAGCACACCTATTCTCATTATCATGTTCTTTGTTCTTTTTCTATTTCATATCTTTTATACCTATGACTAGTGTGTGTATAAATTTTAAATCTTTCTAAAATATGTGAAGTTTTTAGATTACTGTAGCCTGATAATCAATTAGTGCTTAATATTTTGTTGAATGGCTAGGCCTCCATATTTAACTTTGCTACTATGGGACAATTAAATTGCTTTCTAATGTAGAAAGCATTGAATCAAATGAAATAACATTGTTAATATCTAAAGTTGGTTATATGCAGACTTCTTCTTATTCCTCTGATTCACAATCTCAAGTAGAATTGAAGCTGATGGAAGAGAAGCAAAGTAGTTGGAAGGAATAAAAATCAGATTCATTCTTGGTTGACTTTGAAACTGCATCAGAAGCAAATAAGTAACTTATTAAAAAATTGTATTTTCACTTGTGATGAAGCACTTTGGTTATATAAAATTTCACTTTACCAGTATTCTGACAGTTGTTACTCATAGTTGGGCTGAGTCAATTTCCTATTTAAAGTTTACCTGCAAATTTAAACATAATAGAAACTTTTGGTTATCAAGTACAAGAGCTAGAGTACTATTTGTTGTGAAATTTCTGTTTGAACCCCATAAAAGTGCATCCAATTTACTATCACTTGATAATGTACACTTACATAAGTGGTAGTTTGAAATTTTTTCCTAGCTTAAACATAATTGATTAAAGAGGGTTTTTCAAATAAATTGAATTCTGTAATCTTCGGGATACAGTCATATACAAGATGATTTGAGCCCTATATTGAGTCACACTTAATCCATCAAGACAATTCAGTCCCCGTGATTTGGGAGGCTGAGGCAGGAGGATCACAAGTGAAAGGCCAACGTTAGCAATTTAGCAAGGTCCGAAGCAACTTATTGAGACCCTGTCTCCAAAAAAAAAAGAAGAAGAAAGGGCTGGGGATGTGGCTCAGTGGTCAAATGCCTCTGGGTTCAATCCCTGGTACCAAAAAAAAAATAAGACAATTCAGTTTTTTTATTAAAATGATTTTTTCAGTGAAAGCAATCTTTTATTCGTTTGTGTATTTATCTGTCTATTTTTTTTGTGTGTGTGTGGCACTGGGAAATGAACCTAGGACCTGCAAGGCAAGCTGAAAAAGCAATTCTTAATTTTCAAGATTTATTCTTCCTCAAACTACCTTTACCTTTAAAAACAGTCTAATCTAATCTACATTTTTCGTGTTATAGAGTCAGTACATTTCTTACTGTTTGTCCTTCTGTAGAAACAGAGGGTTACTATTTTTCATTTAGTTATTTTAGATACTGAAACCGTCAATCTTTGTCTTCTAGCCTTTACTGTGCTTGCATTAAGTTATTTACATGATACAAACCTAAACAGAGCTTTCTGCTCATGAAAAAGGTACTCTCTGGGGTTCTTAAGATATGCTCCTGGACTGTTTGGTCATGTTTGTATGTATATAGTTTGATTATCTTAATAAGCACTTAGATAATTTGAAGTACATTGGTTGATTGCTGGGACTGTGTTTTGAACATATGTCCAAGTATCAGATCCAACAACAAAATTTTTCTGGGAGGGGTACCAGGGATAGAACTCAGGGGCACTCAACCACTGAGCTACATCCCCAGCCCTATTTTGTATTTTATTTAAGAGACAGGGTCTCACTGAGTTGCTTAGTGCCTGGCTTTTGCTGAGGCCCGCTTTGAATTCAGCCTCCCAATCTGCTGGGATGACAGGTATGCGCTGATGCACCAGGCTTCAAAAATTTTAAATCCAACCTTCTCACTGGAAAAATTATCTCAATTTGATATTACTTTTGAACATGTAGATTTATTTGAGGAAAGATGTGGAGAATTTGATCTGTACTGTGATCATCTCACTTTTGGAAAATCCCTAGAATGTTAGATTGGTCCTGAATTAATTTATGGATCTAAATCAGATCTGGGTGGTCCTTGAAGATTGCATTATCCTTTACAAAGTGGACTGTGAAACATCCAGGTTGAGAATTATTATTTGAATTTATCGTGTATATGGATCTTCTTGAGTCTATCTGAAGGAAATATAATTATAGAGGAGAAGAAAATAAATTTGCTTCATTGTATTTACTTCAGTTTTTTGTTTTTCATACTTTGTTCCTGTCCAAACAGCACAAAAAAATTTCATACTAGGAGTACGTGGGTACTCCTTTACATTGATATGTGTTTTCATTGACCATAAAAGAATTCGAATTTTGAGTTTCAGTGAGAAGTATAGTAGTAGCTTATCCTTTTATTTTTTCAAAGTCAGCAAAAACTTTTATTATACGTGTAATGAACATGGTTAACTGTTAGTATATTCACCCAGACTTAATTGAAACATATTTGACTGTTACATCATTTTCATACTTGCGTCTTAGCCATAAAGAACTCATAATGAACATAGATAGGAACAGGTCAATTTAAGTTTTGTTTTAGAACTTTAATTGATGAATTATATCACAACATCAAATAAGAAAGAGCCTCTTTGATAAGGAAATAGATTAAGAAATCAAAAGGTTTGTGTATGTGTTTGAGGTTTTTGTGTTTTGTTGTGGTGCAGGAACATTTAAAACCCCTTCTAGCCACAATTTCTAAATAGAAAGGATTTAAGAGTGGCAGTTTGGGTGAGGGTTGAGGATGTCTTGAAAAAATAGGTTTTGAAGTAGCTTTTGAAATAATAAGCATTTCTTTTCATGTTTAGTCTATGTTATAGATCATTCAAAATAACAAGTTCTCCAAAGCGGTTTTATTCATATATAATGCATACCTAAAACATAACTGATCCATGTCAGATATATACTTAGCCATTGGGGGAAGAAGTTTGTTACTTTTTGGATCCATACGGAAAGCTGGTAGAAATAATGGGGAGGTAGTGGTTAAAGCTGCCCATTTGATTTTTATCACTGGCTTCCAGTTTAAAAAGTAAACGTAAAAATTCAAATATTTTTTTTTCCTGTACTACCAACAAATTATGATACTTCACTCTCAAGACCACGTTCATTGCATTGGAGGAGAGGAGGAGGGTAAACAGATAAAATTTGCAGTTTGAGTAACACACGCACACACGCCCCTGTCTAGGTAAGTAATACATTTGCTCCTTTATGTTGCTGCTGCTGCATTAATGAAGCCACCTCCTGACCTGCACAGTTCTAATGGCCTCTTGCCTATAGTTCTAATTCTAGTCTCATCTCTCATACCCAGTCTTTACCTTATATTTTTATTCCACTTAGTCACCAGAGATGGCTTTTAAATTTACTTTTTTTTTAGTGAAACTGAAGCTGTTGCTATTAGCAAGACATTTAAGTCTCATTTGTTATTCCATGCTTTTCAAATTTCTGTTTCTATGTTTTATAAAAATTTTAACATTAACATACTAGTGCAAGAATAAAAATTCGCATATTGAGTGTGTAGGCTGAACATTGTAAAAACATTTTTAATTGCCATATAAAAATAACATGTAACCATGATCCAGGTTCAGAACATACTGAACACACTGTGCCTTTGTTATTCTCCCAGTTAGTATCCCTTCCCCCACATCTCCAAAAATAATTACTGTCTTCATTTGTGACAACTGTAGTATAGTTTTGCCTTTAAAAAAAAAAAAACAACAAAACTTTGCATAACTGGGATCACAAAATATAGTCTTTTATGTCTGAGTTCCTTGCTCAGCGTTATTTGTGAGATTCATCTATATTTTGTGCAATTTCAGTTAATTCAGTATCTTTGCTGAATGGTATCCAGTTACATGAATAGACCACAGTTTATTTTTCCACACTAATACTAGTGGGTATTTGGTTTGTTTTCAGTCTATTATAGATAATGCTGCTCTGGTTTCTTTATGTTTATATTGATACATATCTGTACACATTTCTAGTGGGTATAATCATAGGGCTAGAATTTCTTCATCATATCTATTTCCATTTTAATAGATATAATGAAAAATAGTTTTCTTATTGATTGGAATATAGTCTCACTAGCAGGTTTGAGAGTCCCTGTTCTGCATCTTCATCAACACTAGAAATTATTAGTCTTATTAATTTTTAGCAATCTGTTAAGCATGAAGTGGTATCATGTGGTTTTCGGTATATTTTCTTGAAAAGAAAGATATCCTCTTGTAAAGTTCTTATTAAAGTTTTGCGTATTTTTCTATTGTCTTTTGCTAATTAATTTTAGGGCTTTGTTGCTATTGGGAGGTGAGTACTGGGAATTGAACCTAGGACCTTGTACATGCTAGGGAAGCACTCTACTACTGAACTGTTTTTAGCTCTTTTTATTTTTATTTTATTCTGAGACAGGGTATCACTAAAATGCTGATGCTGACCTTGAATTTTCGATCTTCCTGCTTCAGTCTTCCGAGTAGCTGGGATTACAGGGTGCACCACCATGATCTGCTCAATTTGGGATATTCTTTGCATATTAGGAAATGAGACTTTGTCAGTTAAATGTCCCAATTATTTTACCCTACTCTGGCTTGCCTTTTTGCTCTCTGGCTTTGCTTTTTTACTCTCCTAATGGTACCTTTTTATGAATAGACATTCTCAGTATTAAGATTGCCCCAGGGGCTGGGGCTCAGGCTCAGGCTCAGTGGTAGAGCACTTGCCTTGCACTTGTGAGGCCCTGGGTTCCATCCTCACCAAATAAAAATAAATAAACAAAATAAAGGTATTGTGTTCATCGACAACTAAAAGAAATATTATAAAAGAAAAAGAAAAACAAAAGATTGGCCCAGCTGTCAGTCTTACCTTTATCAGTAATTATTTTCTTTCTTTTTAAAAAAATATTTATTTTTTAGTTATAGTTGGACACAACACCTTTATTTTATTTATTTATTTTTATGTGGTGCTGAGGATCACACCCAGAGCCTTGCACGTGCTAGGCAAGTGCTCTATTGCTGAGCCACAACCTCATCCTAGTTATTTTCACGTCTTGTTTAAGTAAGTTCTAAAAGTTTTATTGTTTTGTCATTCACATTTATAGCTACAGTCCACCAGCAATTGATTTTTGTACATGCAGTGAGAATCAAATTTAATTTTTCTCCCGTACGAAAATCCACTGTACCCAACATTATTTATTGACATGACTTTCTTTCCCCAAAGAAATCTAAAGTACCACTTTTGTTTTGGTTTTGGTGTTAAGGCTAGAACTCCTTGTACATGCTAAACATGCTAAAGTGTCACTTTTGATGTGTAGATGTCTGTTTATTTTTTAATTCTTTTGTATTCCATTGTATATCCTTATCTAAATAACTGGTTTCATAATAAGTCTTGATATTTGGTAAAGCAAGTACTTCTATCTTTTTCCATTTCTTTAAGAAGATTTTAGTTACTTTTCACTATTTGCTTTTCTGTGTAAATTTCTGAATCATACCAAATTTCATGCATGTGTGCATGCACATGTACATGTACACAAACACACTGATTTTTTGTCCCTCATATTAAATCTCCAGATGAGTTTGGATAAAAGGGGCATCTTTCATTAAGTTTTCAATTCATGAGCTTTGTGTATTTCTCTAATTATTTGTCTTTAATTTCTCCCAATAGTATTTTATAGTTTTACTTATAGAGGTTTTTAGCATCTTTATTATTTTTATTATTAGGTGTATTATTTTGTAAGTAGTACATGGAAATATTAATTGATTTTTGTAATTGATCTGTAGCCATCAAATTTACTTTAAACCCACTTGTTAATTCTAATAATTCTTTACATTTGGGGAATTTTTATATAAATATTTACGTTGTCTGTGAATGATGACAGGTTTTTTTTCCCCCCTAATTCTTAAGTTTTTCTAAACTTCTCAGGTGTTACTGAACTGAGTATGACTGCTAGTATAAAATAGAAGTGAGAGTAAACCTCTTTATTTCTGTATCTCATAAAGCTTTCAACATGATGTTTGTTGTAGTTTTTCATTAATGTTGGTGTGTACCTGTTCCAGTTACTATGGTTGCATAACAAATTACTCTAAAACTTAGTGGTATAAAGAAGCCATATATGGTGATTATGGATCGTGGATTCTGTGAATTAGGGATTAAGATAGTGTACACCATGGAGGGTTTGACTGTGTTTGTGTTGTCAGAGGTCTTGGCTGAAAGATGACAGGCAATAGGAAGGAATCATCTGAAGGCTCTTTTACTCCTCTGTCTACTTGTTGATGCTGGCTCCTGGTGGGGGTTCTTAACTTCTTCTCCACCAGAGTCCTTCCATATAATCTACCTGAGTTGGCTTCCTTACAGCATGGTGACTGGTTTCCCTTACAACAAGCAGTCTCAGAGAGAGAGCCTAACAGAAGCTGTATCCTTTTTATAACCTAGTCTCAGAAGTCACATATATAAGCATTACTTTTTTTCATATTCTTGTCTGCAACAGTCACAAGCCCCCTGCCCAGATAGAAATGGAGGAAATATAGACCCAACTTTTTGGTAAAAGGAGTATCTGCCATTTGCATTGTAAGAATAGCATACGAAATGGCACACATACATGTTTTATGTTTATGGATGTGTGTTTCTGGCTAGAGAAATACAGAAAATATGATCTACTATAATGCCTACCTCAAATAAAAGAATGTTCTTTCCTCTTATGCTATTTAAGGTTATTGTTATGAATAGATTTTAAATTATATTAGATGCTTGTCCTTTCTCTTGAAGTGAATATGATTTTATTTATTGTTAATATAATGATTTCATTGGTTGTAATAAATTAAACTTAATCAAGTTACTTGTTACCTTTTTTAGACATATTACTTCATTTGGTTGGCTAATGCTTTCTTTAAGATTTTTGCATTGTTGAAAGGTTCCTCAGAGTAAGAACCATCTTGTACATCACTTTGATTTCCTACCATAGATCTATTATGATTTCAAAAATATGATTTACTGGGCTGGGATTGTAGCTCAGCGGCAGAGCGCTTGCCTAGCATGTGTGAGCCACTGGGTTCAATCCTCAGTACAACATAAAAATAAACAAATAAAATCATCTTAATATGTAGAATCTATCTACAACTACAAAAAAATACAATTTACTGTGGAAACTTTACTAAAAGTTTTATAAAGATATAGAAGTCTATCCTTTTGTAGATCTCTGAGTAGTCTTATGTTTTTTCTTAGAAGCAGTGTTTATATTGTGTACAATGCTGCTGTGAACATTGGTATATACAAGTATGTTTGAGTCCATCCCTCCCTCCCTCCCTCCATCCCTCCCTCCCTCCCTCCCTCCCTCCCTCCCTCCCTCCCTCCCTCCCTTCCTTCCTTCTTTCCTTCCTTCCTTCCTTCTTTTCTTTCGATTATATATCTAGAAGTAGATTTGCTGCATCATATGATAAGCCTGTGTTCAATTTTTTGAGGAACTGCCAGCTGTTTTATACAACAGCTACATACACAGTTTCACATCCACATCAACAATATGCGAGGGTTCCAATTTCTCCATTTCTTTTCCTATGTTTATTAGCAATTTGTATATCTTCTTTGGAGGAAATGTCTATTCAAATCCCATGCCCATCTTTGAGAGAGGGATTGCTGTGTTGCAGCATAAGAGTACCTTCAAATTTAGTAATAAATCTTGCCTTCCTGGATACATGCCCAGTGACCTGCTTCCTTCAACTAAGCTTCCTGAAGTTTACACCGCAACCTACTAAGGTCATCAGTTTATTAACCCACCAATGGATTAGTTCACTGATGAATTTAGAACCCTCACGATCCAGATCTAAACTTGAACACTATCTAATATAAATGGTAAATGAGCTCAGTTGTGCAATTATATGTTAATTTTACCTTTATGATATAGACATGCTTTGGATCTGTGTTCCACCACACAGTTATTCTAAGGCACATTTGTAAGTGGATTAGAAAGACAGTTGTTTTTTCTTTTTTAATTTGGTCTTGCATTGGCTCTGCTCTAGAAAGGTAATTCTTGCCAATGTTTTGTTCAGGTCCACTTAAATTCTGAAGTAAAGATGCACATACTCACATAATTCTCAGTTATAACCCCTGACCTGCAGTAGGTCCAGTTCTATAAAAATACAATTTTTACAGTCATTACAGAAAGCAATCTAATAATCCCTGAGTTATATATCCAGAGAATATGAATTCAGTAAGTCAAAGAGAGATTGTTTAAGCATTATTCATAATAGCCAGAAATGGCATCAACCTAAGTGTGCATCAAAAGATGAATGGATAAAGAAAGTGTGATATCTGTAGATATATAGTTATATCTTTTTATCTACCTATGCATGTTTGTGGTAGAAGACTACTTGCCTTTAAAAAAAAATGCTGTCATTTGCAACAACATGTGTAACTTGGAGAATGTTATTAAGTGAACGAAACCAGATGCATGAAGATAAATATTACAGGATCTCATTTAATATGTGGAATCTTAAGTTATGTTGTACAGACAGTAAAATGGTTACCAGGGGCTTGGAGGTGGGGCTCTGGAGGTGATGATTGGGGAATGCAGCTCAAAGGATTCAAGATTTCAGTTAGGAGGAATAATTTCAGGATATATGTTGTACACGATGGTTTCTATAGTTAATAGCAGTATATTGTATACGTGAGACTTGCTAACATAGGTTTTAAATGTTCTTATCAGAAATGTGTAGCCTGATTTAGCTATTCCACAATGTGTACATGTATGAAAGTGTCATGCTGTATAGCATATATAAAATTTTTGTCAAAACTTTTTATTGGGGCTGGGGATGTGGCTCAAGTGGTAGCGCACTTACCTGGCATGTGTGCGGCCCGGGTTCATTCCTCAGCACCACATACAGACAAAGATGTTGTGTCTGCCAAATACTGAAAAATAAATATTAAAAAAAAATTCTCTCACTCTTTAAAAAAAAAAAAAAAAAAAAAAACTTTTTATTAACTTTAAATGAAAGAATAAAGGAAAATTAAAAAGCTATTTGCTTCTTTTAAAACTACAGATTTTGGTTCTGTTATCAGTATTCCATGAACTTATGAAATTCAGTAAAGCAACCCAGAGCAATTTAGACCCTGTCTGAAAATAAAAAGGACTGGAAATGTAACTCTGGTAAAGCACCCCAAGGTTCAGTTCCCAGTTCCAGAAACGGGGTTGGGGAAAGCCAGGCACAATGGTATATGCCTATGATCCTAGCATCTCAGGAGGTGAACAGAAGGATCACAGGTTTGGGGCCAGCAGCCTAGTAAAACCTCAGCAACTTAGTAAGACCCTGTCTCAAAATAAAAAATAAAAAGGACTGGGGATGGATCTCAGTGGTAAAACATCCCTGGCGGGGTTCAGTCCCCAGTACCAAAACACAAACAAACAAAACTGTCCTTTCCCATATTTATTTTTATTTAAAGAATTAGTATATTCTGCCTGCTTTCAAAATTAATTGGAGCTGGATGTGGTAGCACGTACCTGTAATTCCAGTTCCAGCAGCTCAGGAGACTGAAGCAGGAGGATCACAAGTTCAAAGCTAGCCTCCGTAATTTAGCAAAGTTATAAGCAAATTAGACCCTGTCTCAAAATTAAAAAGGGGTGGGGATGCGGCTTAGTGGTTAAGTACCCCTTGATTCAATCCCTGGTACTACCCCTCCACCTAAACCCCCCCCCCCCCAACAAAAAGGGCCTGTTCAGGCCATTCTTCTTACTACTTCACCCTGCAAAGATCCCAAAGGGCCTGTTCAGGCCATTCTTCTTACTACTTCACCCCTGCAAAGACCCTAAACTTGCTCATCATCCAAGAACTCAGCAGTGTGTTGCCTGTTGTAATATGTATGCTCTTATTTTATTGATTGAGTTTGTGGTTGGTTGCTTCCTTTCTTCTGGGTCTCTTCCTCACTTTGTCCCCCGCCCCCCCCCCTTTTTTTTAGTAGGCCAAAGATGTACTTAGATTTTTTTATTTAAAATACAATGTTAATATCGTCAGTCATATCATTTGGTATATAGTTTTCATATTATTTGTAATTTAGAAGCTATATTTTGTCTGGCGTTTTATGGGCTACATAATAAGCTTTCCAAATGGGATCACTTAAAAATTTTTTCTCATCAGTATTTCCTTTTAACAAAATAACTTGTTCCAAAATCCAGACTTACATATTTTCCTCTCCTGTTAAAATTTGTGTCCCCCTCCCTATATTGAGAATTAACCTAGAGCCACGGAGGTATATCCCCGGCCTTTTTATTTGTTTTGAGAGGTCTCAATACATTTCCCAAGATGACCTTGAATTTTTGATCCTTCTACCTCAGGCTCACCAGTAGCCAAGATTACAGGTGTGCACCACTCTGGCTTAAAATTGGTCCTTTTTTTTTTTTTTTTTTTTTTTAAAATAGATCCCAGTATTTTCTGTACATGTTCTAAAGAGCAACTCTTCTCTTGTACTTACTGCATTTATTTGTTTACATTTTCTCCACTGGTGTCTGCTTCTAGGGTTGGAAACTATTTAACCAAACCCTCACAATGCAATGACATATAATTATAAGTTTACCAAATGTTAAAAATGATTATCAAATAATATATCTTTGTGTTGTTTTGAATCTGCCCTGCTAATTCACAGTTTAGTGCATATTTAATTTTTTGGTTATAAAATGGAATTTAGTGAATAAATAATTAGTAAAATAATGTAGCATGTCTTTCTGCTGATGTTTTAGAAACTAAGTTTTGGTAAATATTAGAATAATTAGGTTGCCTGACCCTGCAGAACTTATTTATCTTGAATTAAGGTGATTTTAGGGGAGGTGGCTCAGTGATAGAGTGCTCGCCTAGCATGCATGAGGCACTGGGTTTGATCCTCGGCACCACATAAAAACAAACTAATGTATCCACCTAAAACTAAAGATACATAGATAAATAAATATTTTTAAAAAAGAATTAAGGTGATTTTAATGTGTAATATTTTTAAAAAAGAATTAAGGTGATTTTAATGTGTTTAATTGGTTTTTATTTGGAGGTCTTAATGATAAATTTTTAGTAGTTACTAACATTTACACGGTTTTACTCTGCATTTTTACATGCTCTTTAGTGGTTTATCTAATTTAATTTTCAATAACTTTATATGTTATAAATTAAGAAATTAAGAAACTTGCCCAGGGCCAGGCATGGTGGTGCATATGTGTGATCTCAATGATTCTAGAGGCTGAGACTGGAGCATCACATGTTTGTGGCCAGCCTCAGCAACTTATTGAGCCCGGTCTCAAAATAAAAATAAAAAGGACTGTGGGGTGTTGCTCAGTGGTAGAGTGTCTGTGGCTTCACTCCCCGGTACTAGAAAGGAAGGCATCAAGTAAGGAGGTAGGAAATTTCGGAAAGGAATAGAAAGAGAAGGAAAGAAAGAAGACTTTCTTAGGGTTTTGCTGAAGCTCAGTGCTTTTAATTACATATGCAAAAGGAACACTTTTGTTAATGAGAATTTACATAATACAGTATTTTTCTTAAAGCAAGACAGATACTTTGTTTTTGTTTTGTTCTGTCTTGTTTGTTTGTTTGTTTTTGTTGTTACCAAAGACCTCTCATTCCTTCATAGGTAGGACTGAATGAAAATGAAAATTTAGGGAGAAATACAGGTAAAGAGTAATAAGTTTGTCAGAGAAGGTAGGAAGGGGAATGAAGTTTATGCTTTTCTTCATTGAGTAATATGAGCATTTTAGCTCATTTACTTGTAAAAATAAGAAAAGGAAAAATAGTGAAACAAATTAGTCTGTAAAGTTCTAGGTTGAGGCCCAGTAGTACTAAAATACCCCCTCTTTTGATTGGGCTATATATCTAAAACTGACAGCAATAAACAAAAATATACTTCATTTTTATCATTCTGGCAGACCTGGAGAAAAGGGGGAAAGGATGGTCAGGAATCAGGCTGCCTACCTGCCTGCTTGCCTCAAAATGTAGGTACAAGTGAAGAAAGGGGAATATTCAGAGAAAGAAGAAGCTGAAAAAGGAAGAAATACTCATGGTAGTGAGGAGGGAAGTAGGAGGGAGTTACCTATTTTATTTCATATAATTATTGGCTAAAATTGCTTTATCAAGGACCTCCACCCCAGCTTTATTGAACTTCCAATGCAGGCAGTTCTGTTCTTGTAAAGCAGCTTCCAGTCCTGTGCATCGTCATCAAGGTAGTGTGGGTTTCTTTCTCATCTCTTATTTTAGTCTGCTTTTGCTGCTGATTCTAAAATACCGCCACAAAATTCAGACTTCTTCTCCGTGTGGTACTTTCCCAGGTGTATAGGAAAGTTTAAAAAAAAAAAAAAAGATTAGAGAGATTTATAAACTAGTTAAGAATTTTAAATAAAATTATAAAATATAATTTTAAATATAACTTTATTAGAAGCAAATTAAACTGTCTTGCAATATTATGAGTCTGATGGTATAGACAGCTTCATACTTATCACTCAGCTTAAGCTCTTTAACCAGCTCTTAGCAGGTGACCTTGTCTTCTGCTTCACAGATAAAAATTTAGGTAGAAAACAAATACATTCATCCTTCAGTAAATGTGGAGGACTGGTTATGGGAACCCCCAAGGATATCAAAATCTTCATATGCTCAAGTCCTTTTTGTAAAATGGTGTAGTATTTGCATATGATCTATTCACTTTCTCCTATATACTTTAAATCATCTCTAAATTAGTTAGAATATTTAATACAGTGTAAATGCAGTGTAATATGTGTTTTACTTTATCATTTAGGGAATAATTACTACAAAAAATTTGAATATGTTTAGTATAGATACAGATGTTTTGCCCTTGAGTATTTTCAGTCTGCTTTGAATCCAAAGACATAGAACCCACAGATATGGAAGACTGACTGCATCTGTGCCTGCTTTCATCATCTTTCCTTCGTTCTTAGATAAAAGTGTTTTTTCCCCCCCAAGACTCATTGTTGGTCTTCTATTTTAGCCCTTCACGTTTTTTCTTGCACTAAACCTCTGTTGTATGCCCTTTCATGTTAGTACAATCACTGTATCTTGGTTCCATCCCTAAACCTTGTAAATATACAATTTTTCCAAAAACCTCACCACCATCAACCCTGCTTACTTAGCACATTTCTTACCCTAATTCCATTTCCTTCCCTCCTTTCTATCTTCAGTCAAATTCCTTAAATTCTGCTTTACCTTCCAGCCATAATTCAGTGCATTCCTATCACTTCACTGAAACTTCTCTGGTAGAAGTTTCCTAATAGTGGCCAAATCAAATAGACCATTTTCACTTCTTGTCTTTTGGTATCTTTGTAATCTCTGTCATTTTTTTCCTCCTTTCCGAATTTGTGAATACCTTTCTGCCAAGTTTTCTATTTTTCTGTACTAGTTAACCTTGGCCTTATTCTCATCTCACTTAATGTCATCATTTCTCCTGATTCCATTTATTGGTTGTATGCTAATATAATTTCCAAATGTAATCTCTAATTTAGGCCTCTATCTTTTTATTTTATTTTAGTTGTAGTAGGATATGATATCTTTATTTTAATGTGGTGCTGAGGATCGAAACCAGTGCCTCAAGCATGCTAGGCAAGTGCTCTACCAATGAGCCACAACCCCAGCCCTCAGGCCTCTGTCTAGAGCCCAGGACCTAGTTACACTTTTGTTACAGCGACCTCAAACCCAGTAGGTTGTACTCCCTCATTCCCCACCCTGTTTCTTTTCCTTTGTTCCTAGTCTAAGTTAATGTTACCTGTTTTACTTAGTTATTCAAATAGAAACATGGGTCTCCTACTCTACTTTTTATTTTCTCAATCAATGACCATTTTTCCATCAGTTCCATTTTGAGTAGTATTGGGGCTTAAAATGATACCCCCAAGTATGATACTTTGGCATACTAAATACTTGAAACTAAAAGAAATTGTGGTTGGGGGAGTCTCATAAGCAGCTGCAGAACCAGGATCTCTCTCACCTTCTCCTACTCTCCTCTCACCCCTCATTCTCCCTTGAAATGAGTCACAGAAACCAGCATTCTATACCCCTAGTTGAATCTTGGAAACAAGAATCGTTTTTCCCCACAGCAAGCCATAATGCCTAAAAACTTTACTATAACCTTCCCTGTCTGTGTAAGAGCTGGCTGGCCATTAAGAAATTCTTTGACATACCTTGTCTGAGAATAGATTATAAGACTCTCATTCCAGAGGGATCCTGCTATATACCCAGAAGGAAAGAATGCCACACAAAGCCCAAGAAGAATCTGGACAGGCTTGGCTGAGTTTCCCTCCTTTAGTCTATTACAGTAGCTCATACCCCTTTTGTCCAATCACAGTATCTACATAGCTGTCTATTCTTAATTGAATTTCAGCATATATGGACAGTTTTTCCTGAGTCTGGGTCTTCAGTTGAAGGGCTGGAGTGTGGCTCAGTGTTAGAGCACTTGCCTAGCATGTGTGAGGCACTGGGCTCGATCCTCAGCACCACAAAATGAATGAATGAATGAATGTATTGTTTCCATCTACAACTACAAGAAAAGTAATTGAATAAATTTGTAATACTTTTCTCTCATTAACCCTTTATGATTGGAGCATCAGCTATAACACTTTTGGTGGGGAGAAAAGGGACCCTACCTTTCCACCCTTAGAGTAGCACATCTTAAGTCTGTCCTGTCATTTTAAATTTCTGTTGAGTAAATTTCTGGTTTTGATTCTACTCAGCATCTTTGAACTTCTATATTGAAAATACTCAAATATTTGAATGACTAAGTAGGTCTTTTGGACAAGATACTTGAGTTTTTTTTTTTTTTTCTTTTGGTACCAGGGATTGATCCCAGGGGCACTAACCACTGAACCACATCCACAGCCCTTTTTACTTATTTTTTAGTTTAAGGTGGACACAATATCTTTACATTTATGTGGTGCTGAGGATAAAACCCAGTGCCTCATGCATATTAGGCGAGCACTCTGCCACTAAACCACAAACCTAGCCCCTTATTTTTAATTTTGAGGCGTGGTCTTGCTAAATTGCTTAGGGCCTCACCAAGGTTCTGAGACTGGCTTTGAATCTGCTGTCTTTCTTCTTCAGTCTCCTAAACCACTGGGATTATGAGCATGTGCCACTGCACCCTACGAGATATTTGATTTTAATAGTAGAGAGGATGATTCTCAAGCATAGAAACTAAGCTGATCCTAGGAAAAACACACTTTCTGGTCTGAAACCAGATTTTGATTTGAGAAGAAAGAAATGCCCAAATTGTAATCTACAAATTAGTAGTATTCTATACACATGGGAGGTGGTAGAGAAAAACACCAATGTATCATGATTTGTAAGAAAAGTCTTTTTGTTATGTACCGAGTAGAAAGAACTATTACAAACCTGTTAACTGCTCTTATAACCTTAGGATGCTGTAAGTAATCATATAATTGGGCCAGTTCAGTTTATAGAAGAGTAGCAGACACCTAAATTACAAAACTGTAGTTTTAAATAGATGATTGAAGTGTTAACACGCATTCTTCTCAGGTTCTCACCAGTCAATAGCAAGAGTTTAAATTCTTCCTAGTCTGTAATATTTCAAGCATAGCCCACTTAACTTCTGTTAATCTTTTAAGTAACTCATACTTTGATGAATCTATGTCAGGTATTACTTAAAAGAAGAGTACTTTCTTAGTCTCACTTGTGAAAACACTCTTTTGATGACTTCCATTTTTCCATAAAACTTCTTGAAAATATTAATCTGAACTGTTTTGTTCCATTTCTCTTTCATCTGTTTACCTATTACTTTTTGGATTGAACACTGGGATTCTCTATCACTGAGCTACACCTCTAGGCAACGCCCCCTTCCTTTTTTTTAAATTTTGAGACAGGGTCTTGCAAAACCCTAGGCTTACCTCAAAGTTGTGATATTCCTTGCCCCAGCCTCCAGAGTTGTGGGGATTACAGGTGTGCAGCACCACTACCATTATGATCACAGTTCTTTATATTCAATTTGATTAAGTTGCATCCATTACACAGTTTTGAGGAGGGTACCAGTATATGTTTATAGCATTCAGTTGTTTCTGTTTACTTTTGGTAAGCTTAGATTTGTTTTTCTTAAGTATAAATATAAACCTTGAAAACAACAAATTGAAGTGTTAAATCTGTGATAGCTTTGTTTTGACACATTTCTATAAATTTGTTCTTTAACTTTCAAAGTGGTTACAAAAGAATAAATACATGTTGCATTCATTTATTGTCATCTAGCTTTACATGGTTTTGTAAAACAGACTGAAAATATTTATAATTTGAATTCCCCCATACATTGACATTGTTTGTAATCTTGGGTCAATGGTTTAAAACCAGAATATCTAACCATTTATGAATTGTTTATTATTATAGGCTACTTGATACTACTGCAGTTGTCATGTTTTAAAATAATTTGGAAAAGTAGTTTTAAGAAGTATGACTTTCATTATTAATTATATTCTTTAGTGAAATGATTATAATAAATCAATCATGGTCTTAATATTTAGGTTTTAAAGATGAATGTTATCATTTTTTAGTTTCTTTAAAGATCATGAGATTTTATTTTAATTTAAATAAAAGCAAAAGCTTTAAAAGTCAGAGCACAGTGGCACACAGCTGTAATCCCAGCAGCTTTAAGCTTAGGTGTGAGGATTGCAAGTTCAAAGCCAGCCTCAGTAATTTAGCAAGGCCCTAAGCAACTTAGTGAGAACTTGTCTCAAAATAAAAAACAAAAATGGCTGTGGCTGTGGCTGTCGCTCAGTGGTTAAGCACACCTGGGTTCAATCCCTGATACCTGAATAAATAAAATAAGTGCAAAAGAAAAAAAGGAACTATGACTTTCTAGTTCCACACACATTGTATTTCTTACTTAAAAAAACATACTCACTTTGGGGACTTTAAACTCTTATTATTTATAGAAATTGTTTTGTGTTGCAGTTTCAGAAGAAAAAAATTGAGTTTTGTATTTGAAGCAATGGTACTTTACTGTTAACCAGTTAAAAAGATCAGAAAAGTGTAGTACCCCAAGGACAATGAAATTATTGTGGTGAATATTCTTGTAGTTCATTAATTTATGTGTTTCTGCCACCTGGGATTTATCCATTCCCAAAGCAACCCAAGTTTTTTGTTTGTGTGTCCTATCTTCTGCCTGGGTACTCTGTTTGCTCCCTCTTCTATCATTTTTTTTTTTTTAAAGAAATAGAAAACTTTTCTTTTGAGACCAAAGGGACAGGAGAAGCACTGTTTTAAGAAGTTTTATTTGTGCCAACAAAGAAGTTCTTTGTGGTAGGCCATCTGGACTTAGAGGATTTCCTCAGAATGTAAAGTATGTTGTGAGATTTAGAGAGCTGGGATTTCCTTTGAAACTATCTGGGAAGGCAGCAGGAGGAAACATAGAACTGGTTTATATTGCTTATAACATAGGTGGCCAAAATGGAAGGCAGTTTGCCTTGTCTTGCTTCAGTGTGTGGTTCCTGCACATTTACGAACTTCTGCACTGGTAATGTTTCTCTTCTTTCCTGAGAATTCAGATCTCCTCACAAACTTTACCACTCATGACAAAACAAGTCTGATGAAGCTGTGGGCCACCATGGTACATGCCTATAATTCCAGTGACTGGGGAGGATCACAAGGTGAAAGGCCAGTCTTAGTACCTTAGCAAAGCCTTAAGCAACTTAGCAAGACCCTGCCTCAAAATAAAAAACAGAAATGGCTGGGGACTTAGCTCAGTGGTAAATTGCCCCTGGGTCAGTCCTCCCCGCCCCCCCCCCCAAAAAAAAAATCTAATGGCTGGTAATTAAATCTAGAGCACTTTCTTCCCTCTGCCCCTTTAAGTGCCAGTAATGGCATAAATATTTGCCTGTACTCTTTTATAGAGTACTTAAAACAATACTCACTTTATAAACAATTACATACCTGTTAAGAGGGCAGAGTGAACTTTGCTCAGCTTACTCTCTCCCCTCCAGAAAGATGGTTGTTACATACTATTCTTAAAAGGAAAAATTACTCTAGTAACTTTTAATGGAAAGTCATATAGAAGCACTTCTCTTAAAAAATAGTAAATCAGAATGGGCAATTTGTGCTTCTATGAAGTTTAACCCAAAGAACTTTATCAAAAACAGAATTACAGAATAACTCTTTTTAAGTTCTGTGATAAAATGAGGCTTTGAAAAAAGACCATTTTAATTATGAATGAATTCTGGTGACAAAATGAAGTAAATTCTTTTTTTTTTTTTTAAGACCTAGTTGTCATGGCTCAAAATAATAGTAGCAATATGATTTTTTGTTTGTTTTCTGTTATTTAACTATTTTTCTTCTAGTTTATGCTAGCTGAATTTTTAGTAAGAATACCTTACAAAGAAAAATAGTCTACAACAGTATTTGTGTTTTTGTTGAAGCCAGAAATTAGTCTTATTTTCATATAATCATATTACTAGCTGGAGATAATTCATACTGTTGTTTACTAAAGAAAAATGCTTCAACAGTTGAAATACCTTATTTAGTAAAAGCTCTTTTGAGAGAAATTTTTACTTTGAAAGTAGTTTATCAAGATGAATAGAAGTCATTAATTCCTGTATAAATTTATTTCCATATGTTCTATTGTTTAAAAATACATTTTCTTACAGTTTGTTTCCATAAATAAATGTTAGCAGTTGTAGTATACACAGTGCATTGACTTTTTAATATAGTTCTTTGATATTTCTATCTTTGCAGCAGTATTTGAAGATGAATGATTTCAGTCAAGAACAAAGCAATAACAAGTTTAAGTTGCTAAATGCCTTCTTGAATTCACTAATGTGACAAATCAGTTGTAGGCTTTTTTTCTTTTTTCTTTTGGGAGAAACAGTCTTTAAATTTTTGTGCCTTTCATTAGCCTGAGAATATTCTTTTTTATTATCCTGAAAATAATATTTTTACAGAAATGTTCTCATTCACTATGCATAAAAATCTCCAAGTTGACCAAACATGCATTAAAAACTTAGGTATATTAAATAGATTTATATTGTAGCCTAATTTTTGCTTTGTTGCTTTTTTACTTGAAAAAAATTTGTTTATAAAGACTTTTTTGATAGAAAATTCTCAAGAGGCGTACTCCCAATCTTTCAGTGTGTTTGTCTAGTTCTGCTCAGATAACACTGGAGTATAAATGTTGTCCTGCAACTTTTTTCTCCATAGTTTGTTGTCATTCCTGCTAAACTTACTTATTTATAATTATAAATATATGCCATCCTTTTTTTCTTACAAGAATTTAACCTTTATTTTATTTATTTGTTTGTTGTTTATTTGTTTTTATGTGGTGCTGAAGATCGAACCCAGGGCCTCACCTCTCCTAGGCAAGCACTCCACCACCGAGCTACAACCCCAGCCCATTTTTAAGAGCTAGTATTTTTAAAAATATTAGTATTCCATAGTGTAGCCATTTACTTGATCGGTTGCCTATTTATGGGAAGGTCAGTTCCAGTTCTGAAGGCCAGTACCAGTTTTAAAATTATGAAGAGTGCATATTATTGTTACTGGTTTCTCATGTTTTTTCATTTATACAACTTCTCTAATATTCTAATCTGATCACCTGTTACCATTCTATCCAATAACAACTGCCCAGTGTCTCAACTAGTACTTTAAGGAGAACAGATCAGACCATTTAAACAATTTTTAATATTTGTTCTTAGAATGATGTTTTATCTCATATATCTTTTTGAAATGAAGAACTATTGTTTGTTTTTCTTCATAGTAACAGCTAACCTTAGGTTCATATTACTAGACAAACGTATCCTAAAGACTATTTGGTTTAGTTGTTTCTGTGTCACAAAATCCTAGGATTCCTTGGAAGTACAACTTGATTTTTGTCTGTTTCGGAATGTAATTTGCAAAAATTATTCTGTTGTTCTTAAAAACCAGTGTTAATCACTCATGCCATCTAGTTACCATATTCCCCATCCATGTCTGCATAAGAGAAACATCACACAACTTCTTTTACTCTCCTCAAAAGTATAATGTGATCTTTGTTTGAATTATAGATATACTATTATTTGTGGACACCTTTCTATCTTTTCACTTGCCCTACACTATCAGAAATAACTATTGTTGCTGGGCAAGACCCTCTCTGAAAATTAAAAATTTAAAAAGAAAAGTAGTATGGTGCTTTAACCAATTTTATATGGTTGTAATGTTCCTTTCCAAAATTATTAATTAGGTGCTTTGAGCTTCGTTTCGTTTATCTATTGGCCATTTATGTTTCTTTTTCAATGAAGTGTTTATTCAAGGCTTTTACTAATTTTTTTTGTAGGATTGTTTGTCTTAATTAATTGATTTGTAGGAATTATTTATCTGTGATTCTAACCCTTA
The DNA here is from genome assembly GCF_052094955.1 of Ictidomys tridecemlineatus. Taxonomy (NCBI): domain Eukaryota; kingdom Metazoa; phylum Chordata; class Mammalia; order Rodentia; family Sciuridae; genus Ictidomys; species Ictidomys tridecemlineatus. The sequence goes on along the minus strand of NC_135488.1, from coordinate 88,019,148 downwards.
TCAAATATATGTGGTACAACTATCTTTTCCCTGTTCATGGATTTCTTTCTTCCCTCCCTCCTTCTTTCTTTCATGTCTTTTAAGTGTGCATGCATTCTGACTTATAAAGTATTCAAATCAGTCTTTTAATGGCAAATCTGTTGTACCTTGATTAGGGACTTCTCTACTTGTAGGATATGAACATAACTTTTGTAAAAATTTTTTTAAAAATTTAAATTTGTATGTTTGTCTTTAGTTCATTAATCTACTGCACTTGGATTTTATATTTGTGGTAGAAATAGGGGTTTCAATGTATACTAAATTGAAATGAATTTGTAAATTTTAATTTAACAATTTGGGAAGTTGAGCCATTATTTATCGCATATGAATCTTTTTCTCTTCTCCATCTGGGTCTCAGTGACACAAATGTTAGGCCTGAGGTTGTGTCTTTTTTTTACCCTCTGTGTTGAAATTGAATAATTTCTGTCAGCCTATCTTTAAGGTCACTGTTCTTTTCTGTTTTTGTTTTGTTTTGTTTTTCTCTCATTGTTATTGAGCCCCTCTGTAGTTTTTAAAAATTTGCTATTTTTCAGTTCTAAAATTTCCATTTGACCATTTGATCACTTTTGTATGAATTCAGCGGTGGTTTTGTTTTTCCTGGCTTTTAAAGAATGGTTTTTAGTTGATATTCATGAAGAGAATAAGTACTTAGAACTGTGCTACAAACAAAAAGAAATATTCTCCACTTATGTATTCATGCTCATAGTTCACACATACAGCTGTGTCATACTAACCTTGGGCCCTCTGCTGGAAAAGTAGAATCAAGTTTCAAATAATGTCCTTTTGTTGTTGTTGTTATTGGTACTGGAGATTGAATCCAGGGATGCTTTACCACATAGCTACATCCCCAGCCTTTTAATTTTTTTTTTATTTTGACACAAGGTCTCACTAAGTTGTTTAGGGACTTGCCAAATTGCTGGGGCTGGCCTTGAACTTGAGATCCTCTTTTCTCAGCCTCTTGAGTTGCTAAGATTACAAGCATATGTCAGTGTGCCCTGCAAATAATTTCTTTTTAATTATATTCTGTAGCAGTATAGATGTAGGAAGGACAGTACTGTATCATAACTCTATGAATGTAAAATCTCTTGTACTTGCTTTATGATATGTAGTAGTGATAGTGCTTTTTCAGAGCTGTTTTTAAATTATAAGAGGCTGGCTAATTTTAAACAGTGGTGCCTGTTATCACAACAGAGCTTTGCAGGGTTTTTGTTTTTGTTTTTTTGGTGTGTGTGGGGGGGTGTCTTTTCTTTCTTTTTGTAATAGGAATTGAGCCCAGGGGCACTTTACCACTGAGCTACATTGACATCAGTCCTTTTTATTTTGAGACCAGATGTTGCTATTGTGGTCTTTCTTTCCCTGACACACACATTTTATTTATATATGTATGCATGTATGTGTGTGTATGAATTTATATATGTATTTATTTATATATATATACACATACATATAAATGTATGGCAAGCCAGCTACCGGCTGTGTGTGTGTGAATTATGAGCATGAGTACATGAGTGGACTGGACTGACATTGCCTCTCTGTTTGGGCTGGTGGTGTTATGTGTCCTTTTTGCTCGCTCTGCCTATGATCCCCTGTGGTAGGTGTGGCCTTCCAAGATGTCAGTCAATCTGCTGACCATAAGACATCATGGAGTTAGACTCAACCCCCTGAAACCTGACCCCCTTCATTGGGGTGGAACTTTCTCCAGTGTCTTCCCCTCAATAAAAAGGGGCTTCAAAACATCATCCTCCTCTCTCTTTTTTTCTGCCTCCCTTGTGGGAGCTGGAGCAGAGGAGCCAATGCTGAAGAACCCCAAGAAAAAGGTATTTTCTCTGTCTTTGTGTGCCAACCCAAATTTCACCTGGAGTGACCCTGAATGACTCAGTTGCATGTCATGGCATATATGTATTTGAATTTGAAGTTTTAGTTGTGGTTTCAACTTTGGAAAAAGTATCTCAGTTTATTATCTTGAGTTGGCATTATACAGAAATTAATAGCCATATTGGTTTAAAAATGTTAAACTTAATTTGTATAGGAGTTACACTGTATCAAATATATAAGGTCTTATTGTTTGATTACAGAAACTAATAAAGTATTCTATAAGCAATAAAAAATAAAACTTCCACTTGAGTTTTTTTAATAATTTTTATTCTTTTCTGTGACTTTTATTCCATTTATTTCAAGAATGTTCCCCCTTCCTTTGTGTAACATGGTTATGATAATTGTTTTAAAGACTCTGATAATGCCAATATCTGTCATTTCATTTTTTTTCCTTGAGTGTTTTTTTTTTTAAGATGTTCCTGGTTTTTTGAATGTCAGTTAATTTTGGATTATTTTTGGACATTTTGAATATTATACTATGAGACTTTGGGTCCTATTAAAATCTGCTGACAAATGTTAATGATTTTTGTTTCATTAGTCACTCAGCTCTGTTCAGACTGCAGTTCCTGACCTGTGTTCTGTGCACTCTAGATCCAATGTCATTTTGTTTTTAAAAACTTTTCCAGGTCTGTTCTTGTCAGCTTTTCATGTGCACTGTGCATATACCGGTCTGGGACCTGGCCACTGGTCCATAATTCTCAAAAATCTTCACTGTGTTGATACCAGTTGTTTCTGTATTTGTGTAGCTGGGAGGATGAGCCTAGGATCTCTTTCTCTAATTCCTTCCTCTCTATAATCTCCTCCATCCAGTCAAGCTCTCATGGACTCCCTTTCCTTGTGATCTTCCTATAAAATTGGGATTTTCCCCCTTCCTTGTGTTGCTGTCAACTCAAGGTAAAGCAGTGAGAGAGAGAGCACACATGGGAGTCCCTCATGCTTCCATGGCATGCCACTGCTGCCATGTGTTGCAGTTTCACAGCTGGGACTTGTGTGGTTGGGAAAGTTAAAGGTGATCAGAGAAAAAAAGAGTTTTATCTGGAGCTTTTTTTGTACACAATTCTCAAAGTTTATAAGCTATATGTATAAGCAAGGGAACTCATTGCCTCATGGATCATTCTTCAAAATTTGATTTCCCTTTTAAATGTCCATTAATATTTGTTCTTCAAGATCTCAAGTAATTGTTTTATGCATTCTTTTCAGAATATCTTGTTGCAGTTAGGGAAAGAAGTGGAATGAGGATTCTCAATCTTAACCATAACCAGAAACCCTATCCTGTATTTTTGAATGCCTCATTTAACTAAAGATAATGGAATAGCAGTATCAATCTGAAATCTATCCAAGAGCCAAAAAGCAAATGATAAATTATTTTATCAGTGAAGATAAAGAGATGAAATAACCATACTTGGTCAGGAGACCAGAGTCCTTGTTACACTATGGCAAAATGAGCCCCAAATAAGTTGAGTGTCTTTGTGTATTCAAAATATGTAATATGCAGTCTGGCATGAAAAAGAGCTGAATTTTAGATCTGACAGACTTGGGTTAGATCCCAGCTCTCCATCTTACTAGCTGCACAATCTTGGTTAATTCTCAAGATTTCAGTAAGCTCATTTGTAAGGGAAGGACATTTCTACTTAATTAATATGTGTGTGTGTGTGTGTGTGTGCGCGCGCTCTCACATATACATGCATGTATACATTCACATAAAATTAAGTGTATATATACATGTGCATGTATACATGCATATGTAATTTTTAAATAGAAAGGTTCTCCTTTCAGAGACTTTTTTCTCTTCATATAAAGGTTAGTTACCAAATATTCCATAATATAGGAAATTAAATTGGAAGGGAGTATTGTTATAGATGGGCAAGTTAATTCTAACTGCAAAGCGATAAGGAGAAAAGGTATAAAGACTAGAAACTATTCAGTTTTTCACTTATTTAATTAGACATATAATAGCCTCTAGGGCATCATTTTATCACAGTACTTGCAGCATAGTAATTAATAGTCTAAATGGAGACTGAATCATCAAGAAATGGTTATAATTATATGCCTCTATTAGGAAAAAAGCAAGTATAGAATTCCATTTTAGAAAGAGTTACTTAAAATTCGAAAGGTGTTACTTAAAATTAAGAGTTACTTAAAATTCAAAATTCTGATACAATATTGTATTGTCACCTTCTAGATACTTAGAATAAAATGTAGTATATTTATTTCTGTAAAGGTAACACATTTCTTGACCATTCAGAAAACAGGTTAACTATGATTCAGTTAATGAATGGCTGTCATTGGATTTTTAAAATGATAATATTGAATATTAAAGTTTACAAGTTACATATAAATTTGCTTATGCCTCTAATGAAAGAAATTTACTTAAGCCAGTAAATAGACTAATGGGTAAGAGATTCATAGTTCTCCTCTTTCTCCTCTTTTCTTTTCTCATTAGTTTTACCTTTCTTGAGAATTCATTTGTTGTTTGTATTTTAACCCTGAATCTAGAAACTATTTTGAGAAGGAGCAAAACAAAACAAGGGACTGCCATGAAGTAAGGAAAGGGAATGAATATATTTACATTAAGAAAAAGGAATATAAGTGAGTGCAGGCTGTATGCCTGTAATCTCAAGTGACTTCTGAGGTTGACACAGGAGGATCTCAAGCTTGAGACCAGCCTCAGCAACTCAGTGAAGCTCTAAGTAATTTAGTAAGCCTTGTCTCAAATTGAAAAACAAAAGACGGTGGATATAGCTCAGTGATAAAGAGCCCTAGGTTCAATTCCTAGTGCCACCCCCCCCAAAAAATATAAAAGGATATATTCTATTTACTGTACAGATGTATTCCTAAAACGTTTATCGTGAATGAGAGTGTGGTACGTTAAGATTGGAAGAGGAGTTTTCAAAATGAAAAGGGAGCAATGGAACAGAGTCATCAGCAGAAGTTCTAACCTCAATTTGCTTTTGACCATGGTAAATTTACCTAATTTCTAAAGAGCTTGGTGTACCTGCTTGTCTATAAAATGATGAAGAAAATTGTTGGACTTCAAAATAGTTTTTGTTCTAGCTTTAGTAATCTCTGAATGCAAGTTTAAGTTAATTGTGTTTTATTATATTGTTCTTTTTTCACTGTGCCTAGTGAAAAGTTGCCTTAAGAACTCAAGGCTTAGAGGCAGTGCTTTTTAACTTAAATGAAGTGTATAATTAACACATGATACCCTTGTATTGTGGAATTTGAATAATTTAGAGTTACTTAAGCCGAAAGGCAAAATTTTCATTTTATTCCTACCCTCCTAATCTGATCTTCCAAATCAGAGGTAACCCAATTACCAGTTTGAAATATGTGCTTTTTCTGTGTGTATTGCATATCTATATAAATATGAAGGTTTGGGTTGTTTTTTTTTTTAATTGTTGTTCACTTCCCCCCCGTTTTATGGTATAGGGTATTAAGTCTAGGGATGCCCCTACCACTGAGTTACATCTATAGCCCTTTTAATTTCTGAGACAAGATCTCGCTAAGTTTAAGTTGCCCAGGCTAGACAGGAACTTGTGATCCTCCTGCTTCAGTCTTTGTGGTAGGTGGGCTTAGAGGCATGCCTGCTTTATTTATTTATTTTTAGAGGTGTTTTCAGTGCATGTGTGTTCGTTTTAGTAAGTCATTCAGTATGTATTGCTTTGCAGTTTGCTTATTTTACTTAAATTGTCTTACAGATCTTTCAGAATTTTAGCTTATATACCTACTTTTTTATTGTTGCATAGTATTCTGTGGACTTTAGGCCATTTCTGATTTTGTGGCAGTAATCAACAGGGCAGTAAGAACATCACTATGGAATAGTAACTCAATGGAACCCTACCTATATAGCAGTAAGAATTAATTAGCATGAGGAGATTAAATGTGGGTAAACCAGTTATAGCCAGTAAAAAGCAAGCATATTTATTCATTGAAACACCAAAATGTACTATTTTATCAAAGCTTTTACAGATTCTCAGATTCATGCCCTTGAAAATGTTAAGAATTGAGATTTAGACAGGAAGGAATTACAGAGATTTAGAGCTATAGGAATTATAGAGATTTAGGGCTATCAGAAATTGCAGAGATGCACTTCTATGCTCCTTTTAACTTCTATTGCTTTTGCTTTAGTGAAAATAATCCTTTAATTGGTCATCTGAACTAGAGAACTTGTGAGTGAAAGAGGGAGGTATTCTAATAATACTTATACTGAGGTAGCAGAGTATTTGTCCATATTTATTCACCCTAACTGAGGAAACCATCACCTTTTGTATGGGTTATTGCAGCAGCCCCCTGTCTGGACTTCTTGCATTTATTCTTAGTCTGTACCAGTCCATTTTCACACAACACAGCCAAATGACCTTTTTAAAATAAAAATATGTTTATATCATTCAGTAGTTTAAACTCCTTCTATGACTTTATGAAAAAGATACATTTACTTAATCTTCTTGTGATTATTATTAGAACATGGCAAGAAATAAAATAAAGGGCATTTAAATTGGGAGTCAAGAGACTGGTGTTTGAGTCTTACATAAGACTGGTTTGGTGACCTTGGGCAAGTTACTTAATTTCTTGAGCTGTTTCCTCAAATATAAAATATAGACTGTGTAGGAAGGGGATGAGGTAATAAATATGAAAGATATGATACAAACACAGGACATTTTTAATAGTTAACTTTGTGCCTTATTATAGTCTTTGAAAAATTTCCTTGGGTCCTTCCACAGTGTCTATCAAGTTGGGGTAGGATTTTTACAAGTGGAATCACCTTTCATGTTTCACAAAATAAAAACCTTAGTCATTAAAAAGAAAATAAAATCAGAGTCCATAAAACTTAAGTGACTTGCCAAAGATAAACATTAAGTTGATACTAAAACCTAGTATTATAACCTTAACTTTATAGTCTGATAATCTTAACACTAGGCTCTTCTGGCTTCCCAAAAGATTTCAGGGTTGGGTACTGGGGATTGAACCCAAGGGTGCTCTACCATGGAGCTAGATCCCCAGCCTTTTTTATTTTTTATTTTGAGGCAGGGTCTTGCTAAGTTGCCTAGGCTGAACTCGAACTTTCAATTTTCCTACCTCAGCCGTCTGAGTTCCTGGCATTACAGGCTGTACCACCAAGCCCTGCTTCCCAAAAGAATTAAGCAGATTATGTATTTATTAAATTATACCTCATCTTTCATAAATGGAGAACAGTTTAGGCATATTCACATAGATTACTGACTTGATCCGGACCTTTGACTTTTACAAGAGTGATAGCTTGCAAAGAGTCAATTTGTTAGATTATATAATAGCTGGGAAGAGAACTAGACTGGTTCTTTCTGTGTCTGTGTGTGTGTCTCTGTGTACCAGGGATTGAACCCGGCGATGCTTAACCACCAAGCCACAGCTTCAGCCCTTTTTTTATTTTTTATTTTGAGATAGGGTCTCACTAAGTTGTTTAGGTTGTCACTAAGTTGCTGAGACTGACTTTGAACTTGCAATTCTCCTGCCTCAGCCTCCTGAGTTGCTTGCATTAGAGGCACGCGCCATAGTGCCAGACCACTAGACTGGTTGTGAAAATAGATCCAAGGTTTCAGAGGCTAGAATTGGAACTCGGGGTAGTCAAAAGTTTCTTTACTACCAGCAGTCCTAGGGCTATATCCTTACAATGAGCCTCTCAGTGAACCAAGAGGGAAAATGGGCTACACCTCTCTGGGAAATTTAGCAAGTCTCCATTTGTCTTAATATCTCATAACTACTCTTACAGTAATATTAGATTGAACCATTTGAAACTGATAGTAGTCAGTTGATACTAAAATAATATTAGTAATATTAGATTGAACCATTTGAAATTGATAGTAGTGAATTGATACCAAAACTTAGGCCATCTAATATTGTTCAACCTCATTTATGGGGTGGTAGAAGTGGGTATGAGGCATCATAAGTTGGCAGCCCAAATAGGACCTTAAAAATTGTGCTGCTATAGCACAATTCACAATGGCTAAACTGTGGAACCAACCTGGATGCCTTTCAGTAGATGAATGAATAAAAAAAATGTGGCATATATACACAATAGAATGTTACTCAGCAATAAAAGAGAATAAAACCATGGCATTTGCAGGTAAATGGATGGAGCTGAAGAAGATAATGCTAAGTGAAGTTAGCCAATCCCCAAAAAAACAAATGCCATATGTTTTCTCTGATAATAAGGAGACTGAATCATAGTGGGGTAGGGAGAGGGAGCATGGGAGAAATAGATGAACTCTAGATAGGACAGAGTGGTTGGAGGGGAAGAGAGGGGGCAGGGGGTTAGAAATGATGGTGGAATGTGATGAACTCCAAAGTACATGAATGAATACACAAATTGGTGTGAATGTACTTTATATACAACCAGAAAAAAAAAAAAAAAAAAAAAGGTTGCCTCATGCCAGGCGCAGTGCTGTAACTTAGGAGGCTGAGGCAAGAGGATCGAAAGTTCAAAGCCAGCCTCAGCACTTAGCAACTTAGCGAGACCCTGTCTCTAAATAAAATATTAAAAAGGGCTGGGATGTGGCTCGGTAGTTAAGCACCTGGATTCAATCCTTTGTACACCCCCATTCTCCCCAAATGTTGCTTCACAAAAGAGGAAGTCTGCTTTTTTTCCTATTAGACAGAAAATAGAAAAGCATTTTGGGAAGAAATAATAGTGATCATGGTCTAAAAGTATGGATCAACTAGAATTGAGCTTAACTACCATGGAAATGAAAGATATCACGTATAAAAATTCTAAGGTGAGAGACTGAATTGCTCTTACTAGTCCTTTTCTTAAGCATGCTATAGATTTTGTCTGCCTTGTATAGTGAATGTAGTCAAAGCTCTCAAATTATACCTTTTGTACTATGTAAATGTCTTCATTAGAGCAATCCCATTTAAAGATGAAGATATTGAGGCTCAGAGAGCCAAAGTCACTGTAATACAGAATCAGAACTTGGCATCTGAATTAAATTTAAAACCCATCTTTCCTTCAGTATCAGATTGTCATGGAAATATGTCTGGGAAGCCTGTTGATATATATGATCTTCAACATGAATATTGTTTACTGCTTCATAATGTTATGATAATAGAATTGGAGGTCACCCCCCCTCACTTCTAAACTCAAATTTTGACATATTTAGAGAACATTTTGGTGAGAAAACCAACTAAGGGGATAGTGTAAAAATAGGGGAAAATTGGGGTGAGGGTTATAGCTCAGTGGTAGAGTACCTGCCTTATATGCATGAGGCCCTGCTTTGATCCCCAGTACCACACAAAAAGAGGAGGAGGCTTGACCTTGGGGAAGATTTTCATCATTTTAATTATTTGACAAATTTAAAAACTTTTATTATTATTTTAAATTAGTTAAAATACTATGAAAATCTTTATAGATGTTAATCTATATAGTAATTCTGTGTAAACATGTTAGAGTTGTCCTTGTTTTAATTTTTATCGTCTTTTTAAAAAGATTTACCTTGGGCTGGGCCCAGTGGCATGCATCTGATCCCAGCAACCCAGGAAGCTGAGACAGGAGATTGCAAGTTCAAGGCCAGCTATAGCAATTTAGGCAGACTCTCAGTAACTTGGCAAGTCCTTGCTTCAAAATAAAAAGGACTAGGAATGTAGTTCACCATTAAAAGTGTCCCTGGATTCAATTCCTGCTATCAAACAAACAAAAAAAAGCCAAACTTACCTTGGCGTAGTTTTTCTTAGAAGAAAGAGATTCTTTTTCAAGCAGAATATCTTTTAAATGTTCAATATTTTATTTTTTAGATGATAGTATTTCTGCTGCAAGTACTTCGGATGTTCAAGATCGCCTCTCAGCTCTTGAATTACGAGTTCAACAACAAGAAGATGAAATCACTGTGCTAAAGGCAGCTCTTGCTGATGTTTTGAGGCGTCTTGCAATCTCTGAAGATCATGTGGCCTCAGTGAAAAAATCAGTCCCGAGTAAAGGTAAGTAAGGGGCTTGTGAAGTAGGGAGAGTCTTGCTTTATGTAACATTTTATTTGAAAATTTAATTGGGAATATAAAACTCTTTTCTCTGTTGCATTACCTGATTATGGTTTGTTTCTTTTTCCCAAGAAATTCGGCAACTTAAGTCTATTATTTTATTTACTTTTTTTTTCGGAGTGGGGGTTGGGGGGGCGATACCAGGGATTGAACCCAGGGGCACTTGACCACTGAGCCACATACCAAGCCCTTTTTATTTTTTATTTTGAAGCAGGGCCTTGCTAAGATGCTTCTTAATTTGGAAATGTTTGTATAATAGTACTGATGACACTTATATGCTTTTATGGCATACTGTTTCTGTGAAGTTAGTATCTTCCAACTAGATAACAATTTATTGAGGGCAAGAACTGAATCTTCTTTTTATGTCTCCATTCTATCTTAAACATAACAAGTAGATGTTCATATGTTCATATATATTAAAAAAATCATCCTGTTATTACAGAAACATAATTTTAAATGATTATAGTTTAAATAGCTTTATTCTAATCTTTCTTGGTCATCTGTCCAATGATAAATTAATAATAATAATTAATAATCCTGAAAAATTAATTTAAGCTATGATACTTATTACCAACCCTAATACAATGGAATTTTTAACTTCTAGATACGGTGAGTTCAAGGTTGAAAGAAATAGTTCCTAGGATCCTGTTGCTCTGAGGTTGACCACATGTAACTTTTTTCTTTTTTTAAGCATCAAGAAAGAATTTTGAATTCTTTCAGATTAATCAAGCATTTAAATATAATTCACATCTTTTACTGATTTCCAGGTAGACTAGATGGGGAGTGGCATGATTGCCCTTATTTTAACAATGGGAAAGGAAGGATTTGAATTGGCTTACCTACTGCAATAAGCCAGTATAAATTATAAACCTAGAGAAAAGTCTCATTTTAAATTCCAGCTAGATAAAAAAAGATACAGTTAACCAGATATGAGGAGGAAGAAAGATTATGAATTCAGTTTTTGAATATTGAGTTTGAGGTATATGAATATGGTGTATGAATATGTACATATTGATAACTAAATTCCAGTTCTGGTGTACATGTTAGTCTTGGCTAGCCAAAAGAATTTGGGCCTGTTCAGCTCATGGATGACAGTTGGTGTAATAGAAAGAGGATATAAAATGAAATGAAAGTCCAGCATAGTTCCATTTAGAAGCTCCAACATTTCAGCATAACAAGAGTGTTTCATGTTGCCAGCTGCTATAGAGGGGTCAAATAAAGTCTTAGAAGTGACTGTTTGATTTGGAATTCATAATAAGAGTATTAGAAACATCTTCAAGGTAAAATTTTATTGGAGTAATAGGTTGAAAATCAAATTCTGGTATTTTGGGAAGCTGCAATTGAGAATTGTGGAATTTAGAGCAGTAAATATAGCTACTCTTAAACTTGCTTGATCATAGTAACTAGAAGAGAATATTAAATTGGAGGCTACTTTTAATTTGTGAGTCTAGTAGCTATTTTGAAACATTCAATTAATTGTTGTTCACCAAAGTTATCCTCCTGTGCATTAAATCATTCTGCCAACCCAGTTGCACCATTAACACTATTCCTCCCACCCCAAATTCTTCCCAGGTTCTGTAACCAAATTGTACCCTGTTCTTCTTTGAGATCAATTATTTTAGTTTCCACATATATGTAAGAATGTGCAGTATCTTTCTGTGTCAAGCTTATCTCACTTTAAAATAATGTTCCCCAGTTCCATCCATGTTGCTATAAAGGAAAGTATTTCATTTGTTTTATGCCTGAATAATATTCCGTGTGTGTGTGTGTGTGTGTGTATACACACGTACATGTATGTATATACACAGACACATACTGCATTTTCTTTAACCATTCATCTATCAATATACCCCTAAGTTTATTCCATATCTTAGCTGTTATGAATGATACTACAGTAAACATGTGAGTGTAGATGTTTTTTCAACATGGATTTTATTTCCTTTGGACATATACTTGTAGGTGGGATTTCTGGATCATACGGCAGTTTTGTAAAGGAACCCCACCGTATTGTTTTCCTTAATGTCTGCATTTTCACCCGCAGTTTTTGAGAGTTTCCCTGTTTTTGCCTCCTGGCCAGCATTTATTAATATTATTATTTTTTAATATAATAGCCATGCTAAATGGGTGAGATGTTACCTCATTACTGTTTTGTTTATTTTGCTGATTTTGATTTGCATTTTCCTGATAATTTTTGATGTTGAGCATTTTTATACAACTTTTTTTAAAAAAGTGTTTTAAAATAGTTTTGTTAGTCTTTAAAAACACTTAAAATGTTTTGATTATTCTGAAATAACAGTACATTGTAATTGAGGAAAATTTAAAGAATTTTTAACTCATTTTTTTTGTTTACTAAAGTACTTCAGTAACAAAAATTCTGAAAAATTTAAGGGAAATGTAAAGACTGCTTTTTAAAAATTTAACAGATACATAACATTTTGTATGATACCTCAGTTACTTAGACCTAATTCTCAGTGTCATAAAAATGTGAATACAGTTAAATAGCTATAGTTCCTTTTTTTTCTAATATTGTTTTTAGTTGTAGATGGACACAATATTTTCATTTTTATTTTTACATGGTGCTGGGGGTTGAACCCAAGGTCTCACACATGTGAGACAAGCGCTCTACCACTGAGCTACAACCCCAGCCCTATAGTTCCTTTTCCCTAGGAACTTTTTTGCAAGTTGTTGTTTCTAGTCCTTTTCTAGTTGTCTTTAATCAAATCATAATTCCTTTGTAATGACTTATCAGTAGTGAATTATTCACTTCTGGAGGAGCCACAGAACCCCTGTAGCTGCAGCATTGGAACTTTTAATTTTCATGTAATATCAACCTAATTCTTACTAATTTAAGATATGTTGAATTTCTTTCATTTGATTCTAAAATTCTACTTCATGTTTACTTTGATTACTATTCTTATAAACATGCTAATGTGATATATTTTATTTCACATAAAATGGGGTCCACTAGTATCATTCATTCCCTTTAGTGGAAAATTTGCCTAATATGTTTTCTAATATTGATAGTAAAACATTGAGAGAAATACCCCATTTAAAATTTTATTATTTTATTATTGGCAGCTTTTTGTCTTGGAGTTTATATGTGGTATACTATAGAAGGTACTTGGAAAAAATATTAAGCGACTGTTCACTATTGCCATTTGTGTATAGTATAAAAATAGGTCAACTGTTTTAACATTAAACAGGATTAACATGTTAAGGGTACAATATTTGGTATAAACCTTTCAAGCAAAGTATTTTCAAATAAATGAAAAATTTTATAAAATACTTATTTAAAATGCTTTGTAAAGATTTATATTTTTCCCTTTCAAAAGTAAAGACATAACCATTTTATATTTCATGTGATTTTTTTTTTTAATCCCTTGTGAAGTTAGAAAAGACTGAAGATACTTAAAAATTCTCTCTGTGGGTTCTACATCCATAGATTCAGTTAAACACAGATCAAAATTTTTCACAGGTGAACAAAACCATGCCTGACTAAACACTAAACACATATAGACTTTTTTTGTTGTCATTATTCCATATAGTGTAACACCTATTATCTAGCATTTATGTTGTATTGGGTATTTTAAGTAATGTAGAGATGATTTAAAGTATGTGGAAGAACTGGGTGCGATGTTGCATGCGTGTAATCCTAGGCATCCTGGGGAGGCTGAGGCAGGAAGATTTCAAGTTCAAAGACATCCTGAGCAGGAGTGAGGTGCTAAGTAACTCAGTGAGACTCTGTCTCTAAATAAAATTCAAAATAGGACTGGGGATGTGGCTCAGTGGTCTAGTGCCTCTAAGTTCAATCCCTAGTATCCCCACCACAACCACCCCCAGATAAAGTATATGGAAGGATATGCATAGGTTATATGCATATATCACACCATTTTATATAAGAGGCTTGAGCATTTGTAGATTTGGGGATGGGCAAGCTTTTGGAACCAGTCTCCCATAGGTATGGAAGACTGACTGTATTCACTTTTTTTTTTTTCTGGGGGGGGGTAGGAGTAAGATGATACTGGGGATTAAACCCTGGGTGCTTTACCACTGAGCTACATTCCCAGTTTTTTTCATTTTCTTCTTTGAGACAGCATGAGGCTGGCCTCAAACTTGAAATCCTTCTGCCTCAGCCTCCTCTGAGGAGTTGCTAGGATTACAGGTGTGTGCCACTGCGTTTAGCTGACTATTCACTTTCACATAAATCATCGACAGAGCAGTGATCATCATTATCATAATCATAAAATATACATTTTCTATTTATATATATATATATATATATATATTTTGGCAGTCAGACTAAACAAACCCCTACAGGTAGATCAAGTGGAACCCTTTTATGATGCTGTGATTAGAAGGATAGGTCAGCTTTCCCACTGCTGATGACAACTGTTAAATAATTTTGTTAAAAGGTGATAATATGACTTGGCTTCAAGTATGGATCAAACTAAATGTTAATGATGTCTGTGTTTTAATGGCTTCATGATATTCTATATCACATCATAGTAATATTGCCATTCAGTAAATGCCCAAATCAGAAACACACCTAACTAGTCACTTCATTATATTTGGTTCTCTTTTAGTTTATCTTTTTCCATGTGCCAAAACTATTAAAAGCTAAGCCTCATATTTTTCTAAAGTATATTATGCCAGACACTTAACTGAGGTATAAATTTTTCCCAGTACCTTTTAAGGTGGTTTATCATTTAAATTTCTCATATACCTTCTATGTCAGAGAATTCTTTCCTTTTGACAGCATGTGTTCATAATATATGCACCAGTTGCAGTTGAATTTTTGCCAAAAGAAAAAAAATATGTACCTGTACTTTGGAACATAAAGGAAGGCCCAGGGAACATTTTAGCAGTTCTAACTGCCAGGAAGACAAATTATACAACAGCTGGTGCCTGGTAAACCCATTAGGACCTTTTGGGGGTGAACAAATGAATGTAATTTGAGACTACAACCTAGTGGCATTATGTGAAGATAAGCTGTTAGTACATAATTTGGCAGAGGTAAAAGAGTCATATTTACCTATCTAAAGGTAGTAACTAGTAATTTAAATCCGGAAACTGTTGGTAAATCAAAGATAAGAAGCATTGTAATTGCCACTGGAGAACTTAGTTTTAAAAGTGAAATATAGGGGTCAATTCTCCAAAAGCAATGTTCCCAATTATATAGTTTCTGGAGAGATAATGTGAAGACAGTTCTGTATTATTTGGCTCCTATCCCAAATAACATTTGGGAGAAGGTAGAGATTGTTAGGTTTTGCTGTGAAGGTTGTTAAGTAAATTAAAATTTTCAGATTGGGAAGGTATAAATCTCCTTGCTGGAACCATTAAGGTAAAATAACTGATAATTTTGATAGGGCATGAGGGAATGAGTCCTGATTACCTCAGAGACTTCTAGGTTGCCTTTTGTGTGTAGATTGCCTCAGACCAGGCAGTAATTACCATTTACAGGATTTCATTGCTCTGAGAGTCAAATGCCTCCATTGTCATTTTCAGTCAAAATATACTTAAAAAAAAAATCGTAGTAAGGACTTGAAAGGACTAACATCTTCAAGTGAGACAAGAGGAAATGAGAAGGGTATATAGTTCCAAATGGAGAAGATAAAATTTGATGGAGTATATGTTAGTCTTTAGTCTTCTCAAAGAATGAAATAAGATAAAGGTGGCAAAGAGGCTGAGAATGAAGAGTGTGAACGAGAAGAGGTATGTAGTAGAAGCCATTGATTGAGCATGTGATCAGGAATCTGATATAAAAGATTTTGAGCATTATAATTCTTTCTCCATGGATCATCTTTATCTTTCTTTTGATCAAAATTTCATCTAACTTTGAGACCTCTTTAATTATTTCCTATAAATTGTCTATTTTTTGTCTCAGAATTGTTTTAAAACTTTATTTGTATATCTCTTGGCATTTATTTATGTTGTTTCTACTAGATTGTAAACTTTTAAAGACAAGGACAGTTGCTTACTACCATAGCCAGCCTTTAAATGACTCAATAAATAGCTTGTTGAATGAAGGAAGAAGAAAATTAGAGAAGTAGGAAATTGTGACAAAAGAAAATTACTGCTTTAGAGGAAGAGGAAAATTTGCAAGAACAAAGATATTATGTATGGGGGAACAAGGATTTTAGATTTTGAGATTTATAATATGTAAATCTTTGCTTTGTGAGTCTACAGTACTGTGAAATTCATCAGTTAATATTTAGAAACTGTCAGGCTAAAGTGTCAGAAAGCCCATTTGCTTGAGTCTTGCATTCAAGGAAAAAAAATGGGGAGGGGAGGAAAAGGAAAGAGAGAGAGAGAGAGAGAGAAAGAATGAGAATGACTTCAAGATGTCCCCCATCTGAGAGAGAGAGAGAGAGAGAGAGAGAGAGAGAGAGAGAGAATAAGAATGACTTCAAGGACATGTCCCCCATCTGCCAAAGACCTGCTTCCTCCAACTAGGCTGTACCTTGTAGATTTCTCCTAGTAGTTCATTAAATTATGAATCCATCAATTGATTAGTCTATGGATGAGATTATAGCCTTCATGATCCAGTCATCTTCCAAAAGCTCCATCTCAAAAATACTACTGATTTGGGGACTAAGCCTTTAACTTAAAGGAACATTTAGATCCAAACCAGAACAAATTCCTATTTGTTTTTCTGCCACAACTCAGATGGCTGAATTCTCTCTTCTTCCTGGTTATTGTACCTAGACTTAAATTTTCATTTCTTTGGCTACTACAGTATAACTTTGAGTATGCTAAATTCTCTGAACTTCAGTTTCTTCATCAGTAAAACTGTGATAATAATAAATCCTTTTTAATCTTGTGATAAAGAAGATTAAAGGAGATTACATTATAAAATGCTTAGGACAATACCTAACAAATAATAAGTGCTTGGTAATTAATACTACTCTGTACCACTTAATTGATGGAAAGTTTTATCTTCCTTTCATCTTTTCAGAATACTAGTCACTGCTTTAGGTACTGGAGATCTAAGAAAAAAAATTTTTTTTATCCCCAAAGAAATTCGAGTAAAGTAAGAAGACAAGTCAATAATTATAAAATTGTATTATTTAATATTAATAAAGGCAAATTAAGAATGATATAGGAGCACATAGATAGATGCATAACTCAAACTGGTATTGAAGGTTCTTTGTTAAAGGTGACATTGCCACTCATTTGTCTTCATGATCTTAATAGCTATTTACTAGTACCATTTACTCAATACCTGTGATTTAGATAGCTGTGCTTAAGAATTATCTATTTACTAAATTGGTCCTCTTGTGTCCTTCAAAATTCATGTCCAAAAACTGAACTCATCTTTTGAGTTCTACATATTTCTTAAAATTGTTATTCCTTTCCATTCATGCTAACCAGCTTTTATTTCAGGTCCTTGTAACTTTATTTTTGGACCACTGCCCTGAAATCTCTTCACATACCCACTGGAACACAAATCCAACTAAGTCTTTTTTCAACTTAAAATCCTTTAGTGGATCTATATACAAAGTCTCTTTGATCTAATCCAGCATGCCTTCTCTATCCAGACACTACCCTCTCTTGTTGTATAGTTTAGCCATATCAAAGAGTTTTTTGTCTGTTTGTTTGTTTTGGTGTTCTCCACCCAACTCTGCCCACCCAATGCCCCACATATATACACACACACTGCTTTGCACTTTGCTCATACATTTTTTCTTTCTTTACATATACTAGAATAGGATCCTGCTATCTTATCAGCTACCTTTCAATTAGCTGTTTCTTACTTGTCCTTTAAGACTTCATTCTGTATTTCCCCTAGGAAATCTTGCTTGAGCTCTGTGTTCTTAATCATCCTTTCAAAATTATATGTGCTTTCTTTGTACTTCCACAATATCCCATTGATATATCACTTTGTTACTATATTTACCACATTTTCATGTGCTTCTCTTGGAAGATTTTGAACTGTGTGATGTCAGTGGCTGCTTTGTACAGACACTTTTATAAAGGCAAGGCTAGGATCACAGTAAGTCCTGAGTAAATATTTAATGAGTGGGTGGATAATGAATATGTGTTAGTTTAGGCAAGTAGGGGTGACTAAGCATATGCTTGAAAGAAGGCCCATCCAAGTACGAAAGTATAGAAGAATTAAAGTATTTCATTTAGGAGTTTAGAATAAACAGGCACAGGGTGTTAGATTAGGGGTGTCAAGTGAGCCTAGGTAGGTAGAGCCTATTGCAAAAGATTTCTGATGTCTTACTAAGAATTTTCTTTTTCCTTTTTTTGTACTGGGGATTGAACTTAGGGGCACTTTACAACTGACCATATCCCCATCCCTTTTTATTTTTTTGAGACAAGTCTTACTAAATTGATGAGGCTGGCCTCAAACTTGCTATCCTTCTCCCTTAGCTTCCCAAATTCCCTGGGATTACAAGAATGCACCACCATTCCTGGCACAATTTTATTCCTTTTTAAGATTAAAAATATTCCATTGTTATGTATATAGCACATTTTATTATGTACTCATCCATCATTGGACATTTATTTGTTCCTTTTAGTTGTTATGAATGATGCTGTTATGATAATCAAGGGGTTTTTTGGTGTGTTTGTTTGTTTTGGTCTTCTCCATCCACCTCTGCCCACCCAGTGCCTCACACACATACATACATATATACCGGTTTTGCTCTTACATTCTTTCTCTTCCTTTACACATGCTACAATAGGATCCTGGTATCAGCCACATTTTACCTGGCCATTTCTTACTTGTCCTATAAGATTTCCTCTACAAATCTGCTTGAGTCCCTGATTTCAAATCTCTTGGATATACACCCAAAATGGAATTGCCAGGCCATATGATTATTGTATATTTAATTGTTTGAAAAACCACCATCCTGTGTCCTACAGTGGCTGTATCATTTTATATTCTTACATAGTACATAGGTTTCCAGTTTCTCCAAATCCTTGCCAATACCTACTTTTTTCTGTGTTTTTGTTGTTTTGTTTATTATCCTATTCTAATGAGAGTATGAATCTCTTTCGAGATGAAACTTGAGGTATTGAAAGAGAAATGGAAGTGAATTACAAGCTATATGTAATATCTGTGAGTTTGCATATATGTATACATTTGTACATATGTCTACATTTCTATAGTGGTTAATGGGTTTTTGTGTAATAAAAAGAAAAATCATATTTCAAAAAGTGTTGATATAGCCAAAGTAGTGCTAGAAGGAAAATTTATCACAGTAAATGCCTACAAAAAAAAAAAAAAAAAAGCCGGGGAGTATAGTTCAGTAGGTATAAGACCTTGGGTTTAATCCCCAGCATTAAAAAAAAAAAAAAAGAGAGAGAGAAGAAGAAATCTCAAATCAATAAACCAACGTCACATCTTAAGGAACTAAGAAGAAAAAACTAAAACCCAAGATCACAGAAGTGTGTGGAAATAATAAAATTATAACAAAAATAAATGAAGTAGAGCATAGACAAACAATAGAATCCATAAAACCAAAAGTTATGAGATAACACTTGATACTCCCTCAAGTGGCTATTTTTTTTTTAAAACATTGAAAATAGCAAATGTCTGCAAGGCTTGGTGAAATTGGAACCCTCATACATTGCTGGTAGTATTTTAAAATGATACAGCAACTGTGTGACTAAGTTAAATATAAAGTAATTTGTTGATTGTGGTGGCATATGTCTGTAATCTCAGTGGCTTGAGTGAGGCAGGAGGATCACAGGTTCAAGGTTAGCCATTGCAACCTAGTGAGACACTGTCTCAAAAAATAAAAAGGACTTGTGTTGTTCATAGGTAAAACACCCCTGGGGTTCAGTCCCCAATACAAAAATAAAATAAAATAAACATAGAACAATCATATGACCCAATAATTTCACTCCTAGGCATATATTTGAAAGAATTGGGGGAAAAAAGTTCAGATGACATCTTGTTCACAGTGTTCATGGTGGCAATATTAACAAGAGTCAAAAGGTAAAAGATCCAGATTATTATCAGCAGAGGAATGGATAAATAAAATGTGCTATATCCATACAATGAGATGATGGTGATGATGATATGATTTTGGTGGTGCTGGGTATTGAACTCAGAGCCTGTAAGGCAAGCACTCTACCAACTGAGCCAAATCCCCAGCCCCCACAATGAGATATTATTGAGTTATAAAAAGAGTACAGTATTTGTATATGCTGATACATGTGTGAACACAAAATATTGTTTGATTCCATGTATGGAAATTATCCAGAATTAGACAGATCTGTGGAAACAGAAAGGGTTAATAGCTGACAAGGGCTTGAAGGAGAAAGAAAGGAATGATGGGTAAATGTTTAGTGGGTACAGGGTTTCTATTTGGAATGATGAAAATGTTCTGGAAGTTGATAGTAGTGATGGTTGAACAACATTGTGAATATACTAAATAAATTATACCTTATTAAATGGTAAAAGTGGAATTTTTATGTTATTAGTGTTTTACCATGGCAGAGGAGAGGAGCCATTGATACAAGAAGTCACTTATTTAGCATGCTAAAATTAAATCTAATGACCAGTGTTATTAGCATTTGGGGTTTGAGGGTTATTATGTGTGAGATTTCTCAAGAGAAGTTTCAAAAAGCAAATGCTGTAGGTCTTCCCCTTTCCCTGTACTGATTCCTTCAATTTGAGGTAGGATCTAGGAGCCTATATTAAGGATGTAATTATGATAATTATGGTAATTATGATACAAGTAAAACCCAGTGGCTTATTGTCAAAACAGCAGTGTTACACTGCCATGTATTGAGCATTGTAGAATGTTAAGTATTTTAGTTCCTATATATAAAAGTTTTATTTTGTGTGTGTGCTTTTGTGAAGAAAAGCAAATATGAGATTGGTCAAATCAAAAAGTTAGATTTTACGTGAATGCATGTGATAAAACTGACTTCAGAAATCAAAAGTATTCTCTATTTCTAAATTTTAATACTTTTGATTAAAATCTACATGACTTCATATCTTGTGATAAAACTGCTCCTGATCACACCAATCTACCCACCATACATTTGGTTCACTCATTCTTCTCTATAAGAAAATAAACTACTTTATATATTTAGACTTTTTATGTGAAATAGCATTCTAAGATTTGACATTATGATTTTTAGGATTTAAAATATATTTCAACAAAAACAGAACTATTTTTGAAGATTGATAATGTGAGATTTATTTGAGACCCAACCTTGAATCATGTGTTTTAAAACTGCTATGCCTAGAAAGCAAACCATTTTACTAAGAAAATGAGCAGCATTGCCTTACAAAAAGGAAAGAAGAATAGGCTGCATTTTTAGCAACTCAGCATCTCTCTATCGGTCTTTTGATAGGATTAAATCTTGTGGGCTGGGGATGTGGCTCAAGCGGTAGCGCGCTCGCCTGTCATGCGTGTGGCCCGGGTTCGATCCTCAGCACCACATACAAAGAAACATGTGTGTCCGCAGAAAACTAAAAAATAAATATTAAAAAAATTCTCATTCATTCTCTTTCTCTTTCTCTTCTCTCTCTCAAAAAAAAAAAAAATCTTGTGATAATAATGATGTCCTATATGCAAGTGAGGCAGTCTGCTCACTGGTTGTAAACACTAATGGACTTAAGTTTTAAAATTTTGATCTTTGTAATATTTTGAAGTTTGATATGAGTTTTTTGTTTTGTTTTGTTTTTCTAGGCCAACCAAGCCTTCGAGAAGCTATTTCCATGTCCTGTATAACCAATGGAAGTGGTACGAACAGAAAAACAAGTCACACCAGTTCTGTTTCAATTGCAAGAAAAGAAACTCTCTCATCTGCTGCTAAAAGGTACCTATTTATAAAGGAAAAAGGAAAAATATGCAAAATTATGTGTGATACAAGTCTTCTTTTGAAAAAAATATGAAATAGAGCTGTTTGTAACTCAAGTGAGCATGTCCTTTGAATTTTTCAGTTGTGAATGAGACATCTAATCTATGCACATTGAATGTATATTCATCATTATCTGTCAAATTTTAGTAAGGAATTTTTTTTTTAAGAGAGAGATTTTAATATTTATTTTTTAGTTTTCGGTGGACACAACATCTTTTGTTTTGTATGTGGTGCTGAGGATCAAACCCGGGCCGCACGCATGCCAGGCGAGCGTGCTACCGCTTGAGCCACATCCCCAGCCCAAGGAAATTTTTGTTTCTTCCTAAGGAAAGAGAACAATTTAATTTCCTGGTTTCTTTTTAATTTTTTTCAGGAAGAATTTATTGATAAATATTTCTGTATTTAATGAAATTCTGGAAGTGAAATTTTCTTAGCAAGTGATATATTTAATAAAACATTTTAAGGGGAAAATAGAATCCTTGATATATGTCTGCATTAGTGGGAAGTTAATAACTTTTTTCTTTAACCATGACTATAAAATTAAGGTTTAATTCAAAGTATTATAATAACATTTTGTGTGCCTGTTTTTGTCTGTGTCTGCAATGTTGTTGGATGCTGGTCAGGAACGCTATGGAATTGCTACAATATAACATTTTCAGTATATTATAGATTTGAATTCTGTATGTTCTTTTCATCAATCAGTTGAATCTTGTTGCAATAAAATTGCTTATAGGACTTTTCCTTTTTTAAAAATTTCTAGCAAATTATTCCACATAGAGTTTGGAGAGACCATAGAATGCATGAAGAAAAACCTTAAATAATAGAATAATATGTAACAATATTTTAATAGGAGATGTTTACCTCAATAAACTAATACCAGTGACTGAATTTTTCATAGTGTGGAATTGTAGATGTTTAACCAAACAGGTAGCTAAAGGAGTCATAAAGAAATAACAAGATCGTAAGTCCTTTAAAACTTCCTCCTAGAATTTATTTTTTTTATTTTTTTTGAGAATTTTTAATATTTATTTTTTAGTTCTCTGCAGAACAACATCTTTGTTGGTATGTGGTGCTGAGGATCGAACCTGGGCCGCACGCATGCCAGGCGAGCGCGCTACCGCTTTAGCCACATCCCCAGCCCCCCTAGTATTTAATTGTTGAAGTCATCATGACAGAATCTAGACTTTGCTCTTTAAAGGATGCTAAAATTTGTTACCTGTCCATTTTAGGAAAAAAATTCATAGTAGAATTTGTAGTAGAACTTTTTAAATAAATATTCATATTGTAGCTAATAACAGTTTGCTTTCAGCCCATTTCATAGGTACCTGTTGTACTATAGCTATATAGTGATCAGTATCATGCACAGGAACAATTTGATAACCTAAGACCAGCTGATTTTGTTACTTTATATTACAGGGACTTTATATTTTGCTTTTAAATAATCCCTAGTACCAAAACACCCAGAAAGAAAATCTCTTTTAGTTATACTGGGCCCACATAAGAGTAGTGGCCCACATATTTAGGTTAGTTAGAAAACCAAGAACAAAGTAACTTCTAAATTTGAAAGTAATCTGATGTTTTTGAGATAAATTTTTACTTTTTAGTATGTAGTTTTTAAAAATTTGAACATGAAATAGATACTGGCCATTGTGGAGCCAAAAGGTATCAAAACTGAATCAGATTAAGAAATGTCACTGTAAAAATAACATTTTAAACTACCATAATGTGATAGTTAAATTGTGTGTACTATGTATATTAAAATATTTTTGGAATGTACTTCCTTATAGATTATGTACTTTATAGTAAAATTACAGAATAGCCTTTGTTTTAGACCTATAAGTAGTTGGTAGTTTTCTGCCTTTTCAATAATGAAATATGAGTTTTGATTCCATCTGCTTTGTAATGTTGCCAAGAGTACTCCTATCTGGTATGGTTGGGAAGGGAAGGTGACTCATGAATAAAGAATCAAAGTGTGGAATTATAAGAATTTATATGTAAATACCTTAAATATTTTAACATTCATATGTATTCATTTCTTATTTTTTTATTTAAATAAAAGGTCAGGCCTCCCACCCCATCTAAGGATGCATCTCTGATTAAATTTCTTGTTGATTGTGAAATAAAATAATGACCAAAAATAACTTTTCATAATTTTTAGTTTCATTTATTTATTTATTTTTATTTATTTTTTAGTTTTAGTCAGACACAATACATCTATTTATTTATTTATTTGTTTGTTTGTTTGTTTATGGTGTTGAGGATCAAACTCAAGGCCTCACACGCACTAGGTGAGCGCTCTACTGCTGAACCACAACCCCAGCCACTTAGTTTCACTTATAAAGGCAGAATAATAAATTTTTAAAATCTGGCAAAACAATATGTTAGAATCCATCTCTATTTCTGTGATGTTTAAAATTCTCACTCCAACTTAGTATTTTTAGTAACTCACTTTTAGTCTTTCTAGAACATTCAAGTTAGTTTTCATAGAACTTGTCATTCTCTTTCTATGTGTATTTTGTTGATTTTCTTTGTATTTAATTAACTTGCATAATTAAAATAACAACTATTGACATCAGCAGGTTTAAGGAAAAAATGAACTCTTGCTAAGATTAAAACTGAATTTGAAGGGGTCTGAAAATGGATCTCTGCCGTAAAGCACTTGCATGTGCAAGGTCCTGGATTCAATCCCCAACACTAAAACTAAATAAAACAAAACTCCATAGACAGAAGCAGGAGTATTCAAAGAAATTAGGGAATAAACATTAGCTTTTAATGTGCCTGGGGCATCAGTTTGTTTTCACAGGTAATGGAAAATGTAACTAATCCTCTCATTTCGATAGGTTTTCATTGCCCTCCACCCCCAGCTTCCTAGATGGCAACGTGCATTTGAGGTAATTTCTGTCCTTTCTGACCAGAAGGGCAGTGTTTACAGGATATATTGCCTTAGAGTTTTAATAAAATTTCTACTGAAGCTTTTTAATAATTTCCAGAGTTTTCAAAGAAATAGTTTTCCATATTGAATGAAAGCAGTAAAAGTTGTATTAGTTGTGTATGATTTAGGGTTTTGAATTATATAATAATCACTTTTCTATCATTTGATTTTTTAAAATTTGTTTAAATATGTGTTGTTCCATGTTATACTTTATTTTACAGTGGTACAGAAAAAAAGAAAGAAAAACCACAAGGACAGAGAGAAAAAAAAGAGGAATCTCATTCTAATGATCAAAGTCCACAAATTCGAGCATCACCTTCTCCCCAGTCCTCTTCACAGCCTCTCCAAATACACAGACAAACTCCAGAAAGCAAGAATTCTACTCCCACCAAAAGGTTTCAACCGTCCCCAAGTACAGAGCTAGGGAATGGTTGTAAAGATACCTAAATTCTGTGACTTGGGAAAAACTTAGCTATCCATGGATTTCAGAAGAAAAGCCTACTGGCTTTTTTTCTTTATTTTTTGATATCATATGTATTTTAGAAAATTGGGGAATGAAAATTTAAGGTTAAAATTTCTTAGTTAAAACTGGAAAAGAAATAAATTTTTAATGAACAATTTGGCAAAAGAAGGCATGAATAACCTATTTTAAACCCAAAACAATGTTTTTATAACATAGAATACTTTTAAATTTAATATAGTCATGTATAAATTTATAGCCATGGATAGAATGGCCATATGTAATTATCCGCACCACATTTTGGCATCATTACAACCTTCAACTTGCAAGGGCCCTTCTCAATAAATGGCTCTTCATTGTGGCTACCTCTCAGGTTTAGTTTTGGGTCTTGGGAGGATAAGTTCTTGCTTGAATAGGGAAACAAATTCATTTCACCTGGTGTTTTCTATGCTAAAGGCTTGCTTGAGGGCTTCTCTGTGTCCATAAAATTAGTATTTTAAAATTATGAGAGGGGGACAAGGGACAACATTCTAACAATGTGTGAGCCTAAATTGGATATTTAAACCTGCATGCTGGGAGTTTACTGCTACATCTACCTTGTAATAAAAAAACTGAGACCAATTAAATTGGCCTGTTTTAGAAGTGCAGATTCAAGTTTTATCATTAGGTATATATTTTACCATCATACTTCTGCTTAGAAATCGTAGAAACTATTAAACCATTCCCGGAACTGGATAGGATTTTAATAAAAAAATAACTATTCCTAAAGGATTTATAATAATTTTTATTTGACCAGTTTAATATTTTGTCTCAAATCTGTAATGGAAATTTGGGAAACCAAAGTACCCTTCACTTGATTGATGCACGATTACCATTTGCTTTTTTTATGTGCCTCACGCAGATTCTTAGGCTGTCTAAATGGTTTGTTATTTTTCTGCCTGGTCTGTGGAGTTATCCTTGGATATAACTTATTAATGTTATGTAACTTTGGATTGTGTGTGGTTAAAGTGGCTTTATATAATCAATCTCTTTAAGGTTCTGATATGATTTGATATCTTCTTTGTCCCGGTCTTTTTTTCAGCTTCTTGAAGTCTCCTGGAAATGTGCTTGCCCTTCTAAATTGCTCTTTGGAAATACTACTGCAAGAAGTATTGAAGCCTGGATGAGTTTTAGGATAGTTAGCAATGCAGCCAAAAAGTCATTTACAAATAAAAAGTATTCAGTTAATATAGAAAATGAGCATTGAGGGCTGGGGATGTGGCTCAAGCGGTAGCGTGCTCGCCTGGCATGCGTGCAGCCAGGGTTCGATCCTCAGCACCACATACAAACAAAGATGTTGTGTCCGCCGATAACTAAAATAAATAAATAAATATTTTTTTAAAAAAAGAAAATGAGCATTGATAATACCACTTTTTGATTGAATCTTGTTTATTTCTGATCATAGGTGAAATTGTGTTTAAAGATATAAACAAGAATTTCACCTTTAGTCTCACAATTTATTTAGAAACTGTCTTTAGAACCATATGTAATTTAATTACTTGAGGACATAATTCCATAAAAATGAAAGTTATAGCCTTACAATTCAGTGACTGTGAAAATGTACAGAATTTTTGTAACTATATTATAACTCAGATTTAAGCAATTTTTTCTGTTATCAGCAAAAAATGTATAGATTTATTTCTATCAGTGAATTTCTTCTAGTGAATATTCTTAATAATACTGAAATTTACAAAACAGACTTGGTAATTGCCTTGTTTAACTCCTTTACTCATCCAGGCAGAGCCTTTCAACTAATCCTTCCTTCTCTTTTCTGGATTGCTTTAATGAAATGTTAATAACTGCTTTTGTGTTCTACTTAAACTGTCAGTTACATGTCATTGCTACTCAGAATTTTTGGCTAAGAAGTTAATATTTCTTCTAGCATCAAACGAACACCAACAGCTGAAAAGTCACATAATTCATGGGAAAATTCAGATGATAGTCGTAATAAATTATTGAGAACAGCTTCAACATCAAAACTGATATCAAAAGTTATTAAAAATACCGACAAGTAAGTATTCTTTCTTCTTTACATCTAAATATTAATAATTCTATGACTCTTGTTTGCTTATACATTTATATTTGTCCTTTGAAATTTTTAAAAATTTGTATTATAATTTATCAGTTTTTTCTTCAGTGTATTTTTTAAGTCTTCTCAGAAAAGCTATTTCCTTCTTAATGTCCCAAATTGTAAATCTCCTATATGATTTGAATATTTTTCTTAAATTCTTTTTATTCTATCAGTGTTTAGCTGTCTGTGAGACATTCGTTGTTTTACAAAACAATGTATATTAGTAGTTGAGATCAGTTATTAGTTGAAACCAGTGAGGCATATTGATGCTTAAATTTCACTTCTGGGTCTTTATCTGGGTTGTGGGCTAGGCCCAGAGTTGTACAATTTCTTCAGATGATTCTAATGGTCAGCTGTATAAACTTATAAAATAAATGTGTTCTTTGAATTCCTTTTTTAGGCATAAAGATGTCATCATCAATCAAGGTAAATTAAAAATCCTGTAAATTTATTTTTTTGCTTTTCTACATCAGCTTAATTTTTGCTAAATGATAAGAATGTTGTCTTACTTTCATTTGGTCTACTTTATTCATAGTAATCAGAGACATGTTACATTGTTGTAGTCATTTAAAAATGCTCAATTTTTATTGTAAGATATGTCATTTTTGTTTCAACCAGCAAAAATGTCAACCCGTGAAAAAAACAGCCAAGGTAAGAATAAGCTACGCAGTTGGTCGCCTTCTAAGTTAATTTCTTCCTGGATCTCTTATTTGGCTTTTCATATGATTTCCCTCTTAAAAAAGGAAATACCATGCTAATTTGAACTAGAGAATCTGGCTACTTTTTAAAAATCCCTCTTATTTTTATGAGACAAAGAAGTATAAAATGTTTTCTCCCTTAAAAAAAGTTATACTTAGAAAAGCCATTTAAAAGATTGATAAATTTTAACTCAATTTTCTGTCTTGCCAATTTTGTTGCAAATAATCACTCATTTCTTGATGCTAAGACTGAAAATATAATGAGTCTAGCAAACCATTTCCTCTTAAGTTTTTCTTTTATATTGATTGTAATTTCTGGCTACTTGCTGTTGTTGGCTTGTTCTAACCAAACAAGGTAAGCAGACATTCTGTAAATATGTATTTAATTGCAAAGTAGGTAAGTTTTATGTATAAGTTTTACATTCTCCTTAGATTGCCTGCAAATTTAATTGAAGCATGCTGTTCTAAATGAAAGCATGTCTTTTCTGTGCATGCTTTTCAGAGCTCATTTCTATGTATCATAGTTATCTTTATTTTCTCAGCTTAAGTGTAGACAAATTTTTGTTAGAGATTTTACTTATTTCTATGGATTTTTACTCTCTTTAGTTCTAATAAGAAAAAAAAAATTTGTTATCTTCTTTGGATCATTTATCTGAAATCGTAAATGAGGTTGAGTTTTTTTTTTTTTTTAAGTTGTAGGTGGACATAATACCTTTATTTCATTTTTATGTGGTGCTGAGGATCGAACCCAGTGCCTCACGTGTGCTAGGCGAGCACTCTACCACTGAGCCACAACCCCAGCCCCAAATGAGGTTGAATTTTCATGGCTTTATTCTCTTTAGTTAGGTCTTAACTTTCTCCCTCCATACCAGTACAGAATAGATTAGGCAAAGGGTTGAGATCCTTTAAGGAAAAATGAGATTTTATTTACAAAAACAATTCTTACTATGTTATATATTGAAACTTCTTTTTTCTTTTTTAAATAGAGGATGTGGTATATAGTTGAAATGACAGCAAATGGACAGTTGCTGTGTTTATTGTTTGGTCCTGGCTCTTCTGTATAATAGTTTTTTGACCTAGGCCAAATGACAGTATCTCTTAAGTAGTTTTCTACTCTTAGAATAATAACTATAAAACTTAATTTATATGACTGCTAAAGGATGAAATATATGTGAAAGTACTTCAAAAATAGAAAACACTATAACTATAAATAGGTGCAGTTATTATTAAATGGTTTGCTAAAACCTCATATTTTTAAAAATCATTGTGGAGTTAATAAGGACAGGCTACCTGACGTTTTAGTTTGTTCTTTTGAAAGAAAAAGAACTTATGATTAATACATAAGAGTGATTTGTGTTGATATCACAATTTTCAAAATCAGGTAAACAAGGTAATGTATTTGAAAGGTGGAGATTTTGCTTTAGAAGCATCCCTTAGCACAGTTTTAGCCAGTACCTGGGGAGAAGGATGGAATGAAAAGTTGGGAAAGGATATAGAAAAATAAGTTAAGTTTTGTTACAAGAACTTTACCTCAAAAAGATTGGCTCAGATCTCTGAAAAAGATAATATCCCAATGTTGCCTGCATTGAGACTTAATTTTGGAATTTGAGTCTACTCCTTTGCTATTCTAATCACTGTATATTATCTGGAGAATAGATTTTAATCATTCAACAGTATCTGCAAGGAGAACTTTGTTTCTTCCGTCTTTTATATAATTCAAAACTGAATGAGTTTGGGCAGATCCTATAGAAAGAAGTGGATGGATTCAAGATGGTTTATGGATAGGCAGAGAATGAGAGGTGAGGAACAGAGGAATCTATGAAGACTAGCGTGAACAACTAGTTAAGTGACATCTGCTGAAATAGGAAACATTTGAGGAGAAATAGTATGTACAAAAGAATAGGAACTTGGTTTTGAACAATTGCACTTTTTTTTTTAACTTAACTCTTCATGTAGGGATATATAGCAGGCAACATAATATAGGTATTTAAATGTGGATTTTGAAATCCAGAGACAGGTTTCATCATAGCTCTAGTAACCCTGAATGGGTTAGTTTACATCCCTATGTTTTTGTTTTCTCATCTATAATTGAGATAATAATAAACCTTCAAAGGGTTATTGTAAAAATTAAGAATGGTAATAAAGTGTTTTAACACAATACCTGGTACATAGTCCCAAATATATTTTATTTAGCGTCTGGCATTTTTAAAACCTTGCATTTAAATGGTAGAGTAAGATGATATCTTTTGAATAGATGCTCTTCACTTGCTTTAAGTTGTAGATCTGTTTTAAAAGATTGGCATTCATTTTGCATGGCATAGTCACAACACATTTTCTTAATATTTTAGCTATTAATACTATTATCTGTCACTTTTGGACAATTTTTTAAAACTATGATTTATTAATCTCTTTAGCTCTTTTTTGACAATGACAGCTGTGACTTGTTCCAAGCCATCTGCTTTGATTTGGGAAGAAGCCTATTTACATTTGGTACATTTAGGTGAGTGGTAGTAGAGAAAACTACCTAAAAGGTTTTGCCCTTCAGGCATAGCAGTATAAGAGAAAAGTGATGTGGCTTCATGTACTGATCAACATTAAGGAGTAAGGCAGGAAGTCAATGATTGAAAACAATAGGAAGTGGAATAGAATGTACACAGGACAATCTCTGAGGTTAGGTGTGGAGAATAGGACAAATTATATCACTAAGGAGGTTCTTACCTGGATTTTTATTTGTACTTTGAAGCGTGAACCCTTTTTCATTAATCTTCCTGGTTCTGGGTTCTCTTCTACTTGGAGCTAAGATAAAGTCCTTGCAGCACAAGATCTTAAAATTTGAATAAATTTTCCCTTAGGACTATTTGCTGTTAGATGTAGCAGTCAGTTTCTAGAATAATACTATTTAATTGATAAGTTACTGATACAAAAATGTTGAGGTTTTTTGTTTGGGTTTTTGTGAATCTGGGTGTCATATCCAGGGCCTTATACATGTTTGGCAAACAGTCTACTAAGTTACATCCCCAGATTAAAAAAAAAAAAAAAAAATCTGTGTTAATTTTGGAGACTGTAGGCACCTATTGGGAAAATAGGTAAGTCTGAAATATTTTGTAATCAAAATGAGCACAGCTGATGAGCTCATTCTTATAATAGATATCAAATATAATGTTTTACATTTTTATTATTTTTTATGTTCCAGGATCAAGCCCAGGGCCTTGCATTCTACTACTGAATTGCATCCACAGCCCACATTTTTTTCCATACAAAAACTTAGTGTCTGCCAGATGCAATGGCACAGGCCTATAAATCCTGTGACTCAACTGAAGAAGAGGATTGCAAGTTCAAAGCCAGCCTCAGCAAGGCCCTATTTCAAAATTAAAAAAAAAAAAAAGATATAAAAAGAGCTTGGCATGTGGCTCAGTGATTAAGCACACCTGGGTTCAATCCCTAGTACCAAAAATAATTATTATAAAGAAGAAGAAAAGAAAAAGTGTCACATGTCATTATTTTTAAAAGCAGAACCTGAAGGTTCTCAAATTGGTTGGGCTGGGGATATAACTCAGTTGATAGAGTGCTTGCCTCTTATGCACAAGGTCCTAGATTCAATCCCCAGCACTACCCGCCCCCCCCCAAAAAAAGTTGCCTGTTACTACTTTTTCAAACGTGAATAATCTTTAACCAATTTTTACCTTAGTATCATAAACTAAGTTCTATTTATTTTTTGGGCTATTTATTTTTTGACAAAATTGCTTGTATTTATTGTATATATTCTGAAGTATATATATTTTATAGAATGATTAAATATAGTTAGTTAATAAATGCATCACTTCACATATTTATCACTCTTATGGGGAGAACACTTAACGTCCACACTCTTGGCATTTTTCCAGAATACCGTGTACCATCACTAAGATCACCATGCTATACAAACTGGTGGCCTTTATGCAGCAGGCCAAATAGATGTATTTTCACACTTTCCTTTTTTTTTTTTTTTTTTTTTGGTCAAAGACATAAACATTTAAAATTGAGAGATTTCATAATAAATTACAGATTTTCAGTTTCTTTTGAAAATTGAAAAGATCTTGTAATGTGGGACCCATATCACTCATGGACCTGACTAGGCACTGCCTCCCTGAGATGGTCACAACCCCAGTCATCTTTTACTCTCCCACTTCTCTCATTTGCATTTCCTTTCTGGTTTTACAGATATTTGAATATGTAACCCTTGTTTTAAAGTGTGTCTGATAGAATCAGCAGAATTCTGGCCTATTTGTCCATTATTATCCACAATATCACCTTAAGACTTATGAAGAAATAATATTGTATATAAGTCACATAAGCAATTGCTAGACAGTTTTTAAAATGGTCACAAATCCTTCTCAAAGGGAGGGTAATAAATAATTATCAAGACCTCATTATGCCTTACAATGTGATCATAATTCTAAGCAATACTTAGTGTTACCATTTTATGTATTAGGAATATGAGGCCAAAGTTTCACAGCCAGAAAGGGAGTAAAGCTGGAATTCAAATCCCAGTCAGTCTTTTGCAAAGCTCATGTTCTTTCTACTATAATGTATTGCTTCCCTCTCAGTTCCAAGAATTGCTTAAAGTGCTTAAATTATATTATTGGTCTCTAACATGTATAGATCAGAAAAGCATTTTTATCCTAACATGATTTTCCCTTTTTTATATCATATTAGAAAAATTGGCATGCACTGGTATAGCTCCTTTGCTTTCCCATTTATCGGTGTTGCCACTTGACAGTTAATAAACCAATGAATACAGTATTCTAAGCTGTCTGTATTAGCAGAAAAGATCTATTTGTGTATATACTACTACTAACCTTTTCCCTTTGCTAAACATACATTGCCTTTAAATGGCAATAGAAGCATCTACTAAATGTTGATCATGTGCACCTCTAATCAAGAATCCTGGAAAAAAATTTTAGAGGGTAGGATGTCTGCCTTTAAAAAAATGTGTTAAAAAAAAAAACAACTGGAAGGAAAGTTATGTGACAAATCAATACCTAATACCTTAAGAGAATAAACTTAAAAAGGACAAGGAGATACAAATTAGAATGACTGTAGAAGGGAGAGATCTACAGCTGGTAATCATTTAGTTATCATTAAAGTCCAGCTGTGATAAAAAATCACCAGGAAGCAGAGCCCACTCTTAGATTCAAAGGTAATAAAGACATACATCATGTGGTGTTAAACCCCATAGTGTGGGAGTTCAGATCAAACTGTGAGACTGAGCACACTGAGTAATAATAATAAAAATAACTTGAACTTCTCACCCATACCAAACACAACTTTTTGACCCGACTCTGAAAAAAATACTTGCAGATATTTAGCAATTTATTTTATCTTCTTCTTTTTCATGGTTTGCATTATATAAGCAACTGAATTATGAATTACTGGATTATGTATAATTCTCCTTAGTTAGCTCAGGTCATTATTGGAGATCTTAAGATCGCATCTACCTCTGGTTGATGGTCATATTTTCAGTCTGCTTCATTGTTGTTTTCATTTCATGTCAGAAAATTGGCAAATGCTAGACATTTCCTATGCCTTTACACCAAATCCCTTTGTTTCTCTTTCCCTTTTAGATTGTTTTGTTGCCATTTTATAATCACCATCAGCATTTACTAAACCTATCTGTAATGTAGATCATCCCTGCTAGGGACAGGGATGAGTGGGGTTTTGTTGTTTGGTTTTTAAGGAATAAGAAACAATCCCATTTGTTTTGTGAAGTGTTGTTTCCTTTTGTAAAATACATATAATAAATACTGATTTGGTTCTAGATTTGGTTTTTTAAAGCATCGTTAGCTTTAAGACTATTGAAGGTCTTCTAAACATTGGAGATCTATTGGTTTATATAATTAAAAGATGTTTTAGAACCTATGCTGCTAATAGGAAAATGG
The DNA here is from genome assembly GCF_052094955.1 of Ictidomys tridecemlineatus. Classification (NCBI taxonomy): domain Eukaryota; kingdom Metazoa; phylum Chordata; class Mammalia; order Rodentia; family Sciuridae; genus Ictidomys; species Ictidomys tridecemlineatus. The sequence goes on along the minus strand of NC_135488.1, from coordinate 87,985,283 downwards.
TTTCTAGGCTTGGGGGTGCAGATTAGTGGTGGAGTTTCTGCCAAGCATATTTGAAAAAGGTCCTGAGCTCAATCTTGAGTACCACCAAAAATTTAAAAATGATGTTTTCTAGCACTGTCTTGACAATGTTAGTGTATTATAACTGAACTAGATGTTCTAGATGCAAGGCACAATTGTGAAGTGAGAGAAGTCTGCCTTCTCCTTTCTAGCTCTACTTACTGCTTAGCCTAACTCTTAATCCTTTTCCTAATCCTGATTTATGAAGGTGTTTGACTCCTTTCCGCATGGTATATTCTGAGATCATGGTTTTGTTTTTGATTATGTTAAGAACACTTAACATTAAGTCAGGCACTGTGGCATACCCCTGTGATTCTAGTGACTAGGGAGGCTGAGGCAGGAGGATTGCAAGTTCCAGGCCAGCCCCAGCAATTTAGCAAGACCCTGTCTCAAAATATATATATAAATAAATAAAATGGCTGGAGATGTATGTATCCCTGGGTTCAATCCCTAGTACCAAAACAAACAAACAAACAAACAAACAAAAACCCAACCACTTAACATGAGATCTATGTTCTTAACAATTTTTAAGAGTATATTATTATTGGGCTGGGGATGTGGCTCAAGCAGTAGCGCGCTCGCCTGGCATGCTTGCGGCCCGGGTTCGATTCTCAGCACCACATACAAACAAAGATGTTGTGTCTGCCGATAAATAATAAATTTTAAAATTCTCTCTCTCCCTCTCTCACTCTCTCTTTAAAAAAATATTCTTTAAAAAAAGAGTACATTATTATTGATTACAGGTACAGTGTTATATATAATGGCTCTTATTCATCTCACTTGGCTGAAACATTACCCTTTGATTAGTAGTTCCACATTTCCCTTTTCCTTTTCCTTTGGCTCCTGGTAACCACCATTCCTTTCTCATTCTAAGATTTCTACTATTTAGATGCATAATATGAGTAGAATCATGCTGTGTCTTTTTGTATCTGGCTTATTTTCTTAACAAAATGTCTTCAAGAGCCATCCATGTTGTTACACATTATAAAATTTCCTGCTTCTTAGAGACTAAATGAATTCCATTATGTTTATGTATTGAATTTTCTCTATCCATTCGTCTGTCAGTGGATGTTTTTTTCCACATCTTGGCTGTTATGAATTGCTCTACTGTGAACATGAAATGAAAATGTTACTATCTCTTTAAGATCCCGAGTTTTAATTCTTTTGGAAAATACCCAGTAGTGGGATAGCTAGATGGTATAGTAGTTCTATTTTAATTTTTTGAAGAACTTCTGTCTTATTTTCTGAATTGACAATACAATTTTGCATTCTTACAAGAAGTGTGTAAGGGTTCTAATTTCTCCACATCTTTATCAACATTTATTTTTTTTGCCTTTTTCTTTATATAATAGCTGTTCTGACAGATGTGAAGTGATGTCTCATTGTGGCTTTGATTTGTATTACCCTGTTAATTACTGTGTCAGATATTTTTCATAAATCTGTTGGTCCTTTTTTATGTCTTTGGAGAAATGTACATCCAAATATTTAACCTGTTTATTTTTATTAAAAAATAAAAATAAATTGTTGATGGACCTTTGTCTATCTATATCTTTATCATCTATATCTGTATGTGCTGCTGAGAATCAAACCCAGTGCCTCACCCTAGCCCATACTTAACCCATTTTTAAATCAGTTAGTAGGTTTTCTTTTTCTGTTAAATAATAGGCATCCCTTATATATTTTAGAGATTAACCCCTTACTAAATACATAGCTTGCAAATATTTTTCCTGTTTCATAAATTGCCTTTTTACTGATTATTTTCCTTTGCTGTGCAGAAGCTTTGTAGTTTGTGGGATATGGTTTTTATGTGTTATTAAGCTCAGTAAATAGATCAAGTAGTATGATGAAATGATTATTGCCTGTCCAAATAATTTTTTTCTTCTTTTCAACAGTTTGAGAAACTTCCATCATCAAATTGTTTTCTTTTGCATCTTTCTACATAAACCTTCCTGGGTGCCTTGTAGAAATGTGTACATTCAAGCAGATAAATTGTATTTTAATTATGAAAATAGTTATTCTCAATTAAAAGTTGCCAATGATTTTTCCTCCAATGGTTTGAACTAGATCTTTAGAGTATCACTTTGTTTTCTATATGCTATACAATATATAACAAAACAACTATATGTCATGAAAATAAAAACTTTGAAGTAACTGTTTTCATTTTGTTTTTATTATATCACCTTAATGATCCACTTTTCTATGATTATAAAGAAAATATGTATGGCTTAATTTTTTTCCTGAGGATCTCAATGATGACTTCATTCTTGTGTTTCAACAGAAGGAGAATATATTAAAATGTTTATGCGAGGTCGGCCGATTACGATGTTCATTCCTTCTGATGTTGACAACTACGATGACATCAGAACAGAACTTCCTCCTGAGAAGCTGAAACTGGAGTGGGTGTATCCTTCCCTAAGATGATAACAAATTTATTTGCTTTGTCTCCAATTAAAGGAAAATTGATTTATCTAATCTATCAAAATTTTCTTTATGCAAAAAAGTAAATATAATAAACATAACAATCACTTCAGAAATTAAAAAGAAAACACTCTAATCCTTTCATATATTGTATATTTTGCTCTTAACAATTTTAAGCCTTCAGAATTAATAGAGAAAAGGGCAGCAGTATTCTGTAAACATCACAGTAGGTACAGGACTAGAATTGAAAGACTAGCGTTTGAGTCTTGGCTATGCCACTTATCTCCTATGCATCTTCACTTTCTTCACTTATAAAAAGGATATAACCCCTGTCTCATAGGGCTATTGCCAGAATTTAATAAGAAAACATTGATTAAGCATTTTGTAAGCTGTGAAATGATTATGTGGTCATTAAATTAACAAAGTTGATTCTAATTCCAAAATTCTGTGCAAGACTTTTAAAAAATGATATTTAACACAAAACGTTTCTAATTTCACCCGGAAATTCTCACTTTTCTTAGAAGTTTTAAGAAACCTAGTGAAGCAGAAAGGAGTTAGTAGTGTAAACTCTAATCTCTGCCTTCATTCTCCCACACACTTTGAATTCCTTGCATTAGGCAGAAATCAGCTTGGGAAAATGCACCAATTCTGTAATTTGGTACAACTTTTTGTTTGGCACTGAGGATTGAACCCAGAGTCCTTAACTGCTGAGTCACATCTCCAGCCTTTTTTAATTTTTATTTTGAGTTAGGGTCTTGCTAAATTGCTGAGGCTGGTTTTGAACCTACAGTCTTGCCTCAGCCTCCCAAGTCACTGTAATTATAGGTATGCACCACCACACCAGGCTGGTACAACTTATTTTTAACAAATGTTCTATCTACGAAACTGGGCCTGAATATCCCTTATTTATCATTTTAGGTCCAGCATTAATGTTGTTTTTCTAGGTGAGCCTTCTTTTGTTCCTTCCTTTGTCTCCCTCCATCTAAAGTAGGTCCTTTGTTTATGTTTCTCCTGCATACTATTATTTTTCTTTCCATGTTTGTAATTATATATTTGCTGATTGTGTATATCTTCTAGAATAAGCTCCAGGGACATAGCCCATGTTTGTTCTGTTCAGAATTGTATGGTACATACTAGGAACTAAATATATATTTTTCTGGTGAATGAGGAAACTAAGACTAAACATAGTAAAAGGCCCAGGTTGTACAATGATAATGGCAAAATATGAGTTTTCTAAATCTATTCCAGTTCTCTTTTCATCAACCTTCCTAATTCCCTATGTATCCTTGAAGAAGATAACACTTTGAATATTATTAAAAACCTTGACTCTTATCTTTTAAGATATGGTTATCGAGGAAAGGACTGTCGAGCTAATGTTTACCTTCTTCCTACGGGGGAAATAGTTTACTTCATTGCATCAGTGGTAGTACTATTTAATTATGAAGAGAGAACTCAACGACACTACCTGGGTCATACAGATTGTGTGAAATGGTTAGTATCATTTAATGTTTGTTAATTTTGTTCTTTGTGTCCTCCTTTTTTGTTTTGTTTTTAAAGTTGGGTTGTATTAAAAATGATTTTTTTTTTGTGGAAAACTCAGAATGTGAGGATATTATAAATATCCTGTAGAATAAATTTTAAAAGAAAAAAGGACTTTGAGTCCTTCAAAATGGTTGGTATAGTATAGGCAGCAAATTTCAGGTAGAATCTACTCTGCTTTCTCACATCCCTTTAATCCTTTTCTTCAGTTCTGTAGTATGAAATACATGTGGGAAATACATGTGGGATAAATTTTGAGAGTTATTATTGGTTACTCAGTGTTTATTAAGAATTTATTCTGCATAGATAAATTTTACATTTGAGGCTTTTCTTTTTTAGGAAAAAAATCATGGCTGAGGAAGAATCATAAGTATCTCATAAGGTCTCACACTATAAAAATATAACTCCTTTTTTTAATTTGGCAAATTTAGCTTCTCTAATTAAATTCATTTATTGTTCAAGCCATTATTTTCTGACATTTGAAAGCTTTGCTTATACTATTCTGGCAATTATAGCTTAACTAAAATTAACACGACTGTTAACAATATTATATAGATAGTTGAATTTATAGAGAAAATTAAACTATTGCCTTTTACACTTGAAGAATAATATAGTACAAAATCACTACAACATTTTGATCATAAAGATTACAAACAAACAACCTTTCAGTTGGGGATTGTATGTTAATATGGAAAATCCCTAACATATACTCTCAAGTATACTTTTTAAAAAAAATTTTTTTTAGTTGTAGATATCTTTATTTATTTATTTTATGTGATGCTGAGGATCATCAAGCCCAGTGCCTCACACATGTGAAGCAAGCACTCTACTACTGAGCTACAGCCCCACCCCTACTCCCAAGAACACTTTTAAAGAGCAGGAGAATGTGCATGTGTTCTGCCATTTGTGTAAGAAAAGAGTGGAAAATAAATGTTTTCCGTGTATATAAAATTTTCTTAGAATTACTAATAAAAAGAAACATGTTATAGTGATTACATTTAGAAGCTTCAGAAGATAAGGATAGGGACCAGATAGATGAGATCTTAGCAGTTGGGGCAGGTGGGGAAGAGACTTTTCTCAATTGTATTTTTTATACTTTTGATATTTGAACCGTGCAAAAATGTATTTCCCAAACCAGAAATGTTAGTTTTAAAAATTCATATGAAAGGAGAGATTTAAGTTAGATATGGCAAAATGTCAACGTGTTAGATTTTAATGTAGTTGATCTCACTATAGGATGTAAACTATTTTAATAAGAGGAAATGGAATTAAACATTGAGTTGGGCATGGTGACACACACCTGTATTCCCAGCAACTTGGGAGGCTGAGTCAGGAAGATGACAAGTTTGAGGCCAGTCTTGGCAGCTTAGCGATACTCTGTCTTACAATAAAAAGGGCTGAGATAGCTTGGTTGTAAAATGTCCCTGGGTTCAGTCACCAGTACCACAGGGAAAAATAAAAGAAACATCAATAAACTCTAATCTACTTAGTAATTGAAGAAAATAAGATACCATTTATACCAAATTATTATCATTTTGAAGCACACCTTTCTTGGGGTGCTGGGGACTGAATCCAGGACCTTTCATATTTCTAGGCAAGTCCTTTACCATTGAGCTACCTTGCCAGCCCCTTAAAATACATAGTTCTTAATATAAGAAAGTTATAGAACTTTTAGAACATTTTTCTCTCTATGAAAATTTGAATTGAGGCTATTATTCCAGAAAATAATTAGCAGTACATTCCAAGTAACAAACAAAAATAGTGTTTTCAGTAGAACTTACCTGTTGTGGCAAGATACAAAAAAAAATATAGACTTGGACATGAAGACATTTAAAATTTTTTTTAATATTTATTTTTTAGTTATAGTTGGACACAATATCTTTATTTCACTTATTTATTTTTATATGGTGCTAAGGATCGAACCCAGGGTCTTATACATGCAAGGCGAGTACTCTACTGCTGAGCCACAACCCCAGCCCCCACAATATTTTTGATAATCAATTGTATGTGTACCGTGAATAATTTTAGCATTGTTTTCCATTTTTATTTAAAAATTCTTTGCCCCGAATTTGACGTGCTAAGTGTAGCATTAGAACTAATTAAAAAGTTGATGGCATTATTTTTAAATATTTTTTCAGTTAGAGATGAACATAATACCTTTATTTTATTTTTATGTGGTACTGAGGATCAAATCCAGCACCTCATGCGTGCAAGGCAAGTGCTCTACCACTGAGCCACAACCTCAGTCCCAGTTGATGGCATTATGATATTGACTGTTGTTTACTTTTTCCCCTGGTAGAAAAGTAGAAATCACCCAAAAGATGAAAGAATTGCTAAGTCAGTAATAATGCATAAGGATTATGTGGGAAAATGAAAAAAAAAAAGCTTCTGTTTTATTTGATTAGAATTATACCACACAGGGGGCTGGGGATGTGGCTCAATCGGTGGTGCGCTCACCTGGCATGCGTGCGGCCCAGGTTCGATCCTCAGCACCACGTACAAAAGAAGATGTTGTGTCCGCTGAGAACTAAGAAAAAATAAATAAATATTTTTTTTAAAAAAAGAATTATACCACACAATATTACATCTTTAAATAAAACCATATAGTATGTATACCTTTATACATGGACTAGAAAGGAACTTGCACAAATGAAAACAATTTAGTTTGTTAACCATGCCACAGTTGTGGATATTTTCTTTGAATTTAATTTCTATTAATTTGTTAAACTTAACAAAGAAACACTGAAAACTTAAAAATCTTCAGATAATTGATGTTTACTTAATTTCCTAAAGAAAATAAAATAGAACAAAGTGAGTTTTTTATGACAAAAAACTAAAAACACATTGATATAACAGTGTGTTTCTGCTGTTTCTCATGGTTTTTGTGTTTAAAATTATTGTTGATACTACTTTTCTAGCCTTGCTATTCATCCTGACAAAATTAGAATCGCAACTGGACAGATAGCTGGAGTGGATAAAGATGGAAGGGTAAGCAGCACAGATTTATGCATTTTGTATCTAGTGATAATTGCTGTTTGAATGGAATTGATTGTAATTTTTAAACTACAACTTGTTTTCAGAATGTAACTACTAAAGGATTTCTAGCAAAAGCAGGGAAAAAATTTTAAGACTAAGAATATTTGGAAAAAAAGAAAGAATCAAACTACTAATTTTGTTTTTCTAAATAATAAATGTTCTATAGGGAAATTATTATAAAATCCTTATTTGCCAAAGGTACTTCAGTTATCCTTAGTTGGTGGGACCTCTCGATTTTATGTATTAGGAGAATTAATATCGTTTAGAGTTTCAGTTACTGTGTAATGTTTTAAAATTGGCTTATATAATAAATCTCTTCTTTTTAAGATCAGTAGTGAATATTGATGGTGGTTGATAAACATGTTTGTATTCATGACATTCTGTTGGTTCAATTTCTTTAAAGGAGTGTGGGGTAGGGGGAGATTGTATGGAGTTATTTTGAAAGATCCCTTCCAATTCCATATTCTATTTGAGGACTAGTTGCTTAGCAATTTATTGGACAATGATTTTCTCAGATATAAAGGTAGTGCTAAAAGCTAAGCATCCAACTGGCACATACCTGTATCCCCAGCTACTCTGGAATCTGAGGTGGGAGGATCCCTTGATTTCACAAGTCTCTATACTAACTTGGGCAAATACAGTGAGATCCTGTCTCTCAAAAAAGGGGCGGGGGGGGGGGCAAAGTAATCCAGAAAAAATTTACCTGCATTAGAATTCTGATTTTACCTTTTAGTAGCTGTATAACTTGGGTCAAGTTATTTAAATCTCTGTATATTAGTTCCTCCATCTGTTAAATAATATTTGATAATCATATCTATAGTATTTAACTTTATGAATATGAAATGTTTTAATACATGTGACATATGGAGAACATGTGAAACATAGTAAATAGTCAAATAATTTGGTATGAGAGAAAAGTACCTACTCAAGATTCTTTGGGGAAATGTCTAAATCTGGTAGTTATTGTCTTACTAGACATCTGTTCATCCCTTTTACTTTTTGTAGGTGACACCAGTTCTTTGTGGTATGTATTGCATCACGAGTTAGTCTTGCTGTTTTGTGTTTTTTGTAGCCCCTGCAACCTCATGTCAGAGTGTGGGATTCAGTTAGTCTATCTACGCTGCAAATTATTGGACTTGGAACTTTCGAGCGTGGAGTAGGATGCCTGGATTTTTCAAAAGCAGTAAGTAACAATGTTTAAAGAAGTAAGCAAACTAAAAGAGATAGAATGGAAGATCAGTTTTTTGTTAATATACACTGAAAGATGAGATGTTAGCTATTGCTTTTTTAATGGCTAGCATTTTAACCTGAGAACTACATTTGTTTTGTAAAAAATCAAGATAGGAGGCAAGCGGGACACTATGGCACACACCTGTAATCCCAGAGGCTCAGGAGGCTGAGGCAGGAGGATCATGAGTTTAAAACTAGTCTTAGCAAAAGCGAGGTACTAAACAACTCAGTGAGACTCTGTCTCTAAATAAAATACAAAATAGGGCTGGGGATGTGGCTCAGTGGTCAAATGCCCCTGAGTTCAATCCTGGTACCCCAAAAACGATAGGAAGAAAGAGAGTTGGGGCACACCTGTAATTTTGAAGACTTAGTAGGCTCAGGTAGGAGGATCTCAAGTTGAGGCCAGCCTCAGCAACTAAGCAAGACTGTAAAGCAAAATAAAATAAAAAGGACTAGCATGTAGCTTAGTCGTAGAAGGTCTCTGGATTCAACCCACAGTACCACAAACAGAAAATAGGATCAATATACTATACTTAATTGAACTTAATTTTTTTCTATCCTGAGATAGGATTCTAGAATAGTTGTAGGAAATGGTTGGAGGAATATGTTCATAGTATAGTACATTTTGAAGTAAGCAGTAGGATATGCCTTAATTTCAGTTTGAATCATAGGAGAGATCTATCTTTTAAAAATTCAGACATGTTGGGGCTGGGGTTGTGGCTCAGGCGGTAGCGCGCTCGCCTGGCATGCGTGCGGCCCAGGTTCGATCCTCAGCACCACATACCAACAAAGATGTTGTGTCCGCCGAGAACTAAAAAATAAATATTAAAAAAATTCTCTCTCTCTCTCTTCTCTCACTCTCTCTTTAAATAAAAAAAATAAAGTAACACAAATCTTATAATTATACTTATTTTTAAAAAAAATTCAGACATGAAATTTGGCCCATCCTGCAAAATCATTGGCTTTTCTTGGTGTCATAACGGAGCAAAAATCATGAAATATCTGAATTAATGCAACACATATTTAACATTTTGTGTCTGTCAATCTCATGTGATAATCCTAGGGGGAAAATAAGACAGGATGTTAATAAATTTAAGCATTTTCTTTTTTCTTGATTAATATGTAATGATGATTATAGAGTATGCAGAAGACCATCTACATCTTAGGTTTTATATTTTTAAATTTCAAATATAAATACCCCTTAGAATTTATTGGTTCTCACTTACACTTCAGAATATATTTATGTGTTCATATGATCTCTTTAGTTCTCATTTGTCAGCAGCTATATTCTGTTATGGGAGTTTTGTGGGACATGGAAGAAGGGACACTTTTAGAGCAGAAAATAAATCTGAATGAATTTAGGAATTTTTCTAGCTTAAAGACATTGAATGTCAGAGGTCTAACGTATCAAAATTAGGAAGAAGTAATTTAGAAAAGAAATATTGGCATTACCCCCCACCCCCATGCCCCAATCTCTATAGCAGGAACTCTTGCTTTGTTTTTGGTAGCATTGTTATAGTGTTACAATGGTCTTGAATTGCTCCATAATCTTTTTCTGATTCTTATATAATTCCAATACAGGCTGAGATAAAGAGAAGACTGAACTGTGTCCTTCCTTAGTATCTCTCATTCTTCCTTTACAACATTGTTTCCCTAATCCAGAGATATTGCATTATTTCTCTATTCTATATACAAAAGGAAGCACATTCCATAAGTGCTACTAGAAAAAAAATTGTTTAATACCATCCATAGTTACTAACCTAGAGACTTAAATTATATGAAAGAAAATGGTTTCAGGAAAATAATATTTAGTTCTGTTTTTATTTATTCATGTGAATATAAGATCACAAAAATTTGAAATTAGCAAATTTTAAAATAGTACTAATCTTATCAATAGAAAATTTATAAAATTATGTACATTTCTTCCTACCTACTTCATGGGGAAACACCTTGAATATTTTCCAGCAGCACAGAGGAAGCATAAGCCAAAGGGATTAGAATATCTTCAGAAAAAACTATTTGCCCTAGTGGTTCGGGAGGCTGAAGCAGGAGGATAGTGAGTTCAGAGTGAGCCTCAGCAATTTAGCAAGGCCCTAAGCAATCAAGGCCGTGTCTCAAAATTTAAAAAAATTAAATTAAATTAAAAACAACAACAAAAGGGTGGGGATGTGGCTCAGTGTTTAAGTGCCCTGGGTTCAATCCATGCTATCTAAAAAACAAAAAGAATTATTTGTTGTCACTAATTAATAGAAGTGACTAAATGGCAAATGGGAATCAATCTAAGGGAACAATTTAAAAATAGGAAAAAAAATAAGAATTTATATCATTGAAGAAAATATAGTTTTATTAAATAGTACATTCATTATGTTTCAGAGAACATTATGTTTAAAAGATTTTGGATTATCATACTGTTGGTAGTTAGTTTTTTTGTTGTTTTGTGGTGCTGGAGATTGAACCTAGGTCCTCATGCATAGTAGGCATTTTCTTTCCCACTGGGCTACATCCTAGCCCCTCTGTAGGCAGTTTTAATAATGGAATTTCCTACTTGGAAAGTAAAACCTATCTCTGGGCACGGTGGTGTACACCTATAATCCCAGTGATTCAGGAGACTGAGGTAGTAGTAAGATCACAAGTTTGAGGCCAGCCTCAACAACTAATTGAGACACTCTCTCACAATTTTAAAATAATAATAAAAAGGGATAGGGATGAAGCCTAGTGATAGAGCAATCCTGGGTTCAATCCCCAGGGCCACCACACATACATCAAAAAAATAAAAATAAAACTTATTCAGGAATTTTTAAATGCTTTTAATTGATTTTTCTTTAGGATTCAGGTGTCCATTTATGTGTTATTGATGATTCCAATGAGCATATGCTTACTGTTTGGGACTGGCAGAAAAAATCTAAAGGAGCAGAAATAAAGGTAAGTCAAAATAATTTTTAATTGAGTATCATCTTTCAGAGTACATGATTTGTTTGGCAGGTATTTGGAGCCACTGTGATATGTGTACCTTTAAGTTGCAAGTATAAACACACTGGGCAAATTCATCAGATTTACTAATTTTTAAATATTCTATGGTATTAACACTACAGTTATACAAAATAAAAGTCTAGCGTCTTGAAGTAGTTTCAGTATTTCAGACATTGTGTAACTGAAATGTCAGTAGCACAGTGGGTAGAAGGATGTCTAACAATTAAAGACTCAACACTCTACTTGACTACTGCTGCTTTAACAGATTTGTAATTAATTTTATTCAATATTTAAAGCTTTAGAAATCTAGAGGAAAATTTCACCCTTAAGAATGTGGCTGTCGGGCCAGGGTTGTAGCTCAGTGGTAGAGCGCTTGCCTAGTATGCGTGAGGCCCTGGGTTCGATCCCTGGCACCACATGAATGTATGAATGAATGAATAAAGGCATTGTGTCCATTAAAAAAAAAAAAAAAAAAGAATGTGGCCTTCATAGGGCTAAGGGTATAGCTCAGTTGGTAGAGTGCTTACCAAGCTTGCACAAGGCCTTGGGTTCAATCCCCAGTACCACCACCAAAAAAAAAAGTGGCTGGCATAACTGAAATGCATATATAATAATTAGTTTTTTGGTTAAAATTATGTTTATAGGATTATTGTAGAAAATGCTATACCATTTATAATTGCTGTAGAATAGTGTTGATTTGTTGTGTGGATCAAGCTATATCTTGTAAGAGAAAATTGTCAGGTTAGCTTGTAGCTGTGTTTATGTAGGTCAGAAGTGGCCTTCTCCTGATGATGGGCTTTCAGAGAGAGAATGTAAGAATGTTTTTAAAAAGCCTATGACCTGTTTGATTCACCCCTAAAGAATAATGTATTTTTCTTTCATTCCTGTCTTAGAAGTTTTGTTTTGCATAAGCTTCAAGCTTTCAGCTTGTTGGTTAAAATAGATGTTATTATGTTTTCATGTGTAAGTTAGTCTTCTGAAGAAAGTACTTGTTCTGTTTGATAAAATTGAAACAACTATAAGCTGTCAGGAAACCTCGAACTTTAAAAAAAAAAACATCAATGGAAGACATTGATTGTCCTCCAGCCATCACCATTTAGAGTAATTTAAAACAAGTAAGTAAGGTGCACCAAAGTGAATAGTGAATTTTGGTCCTTGGTAGTAAGGTCTACCAAATAAAATACATGGTTTTCCTCCTGCCAGCCATTCGTCCATATCCTTCCCAGGACATTAAAGGTATCTGTTGCTCTAAGTTCTATTCCAGTCCTTTACTTGTAACTTTACTGTCTATCTCCTGAGTTGCACATCCATTATTTATTTCCAACTCAGATCTCTTACAAGTTGAATTCTTAGTTCTAGAAGCCTGCTAGATAGATATCTTTATGTGAAGATACCACAAGTTAAAATTTACATGAAAATCTGTTGATTATCTTCTCTAGCCCAAACTAGTTTTATCTCACAGTTATTGACAGTATGTTTCACTTAAGTGCCCAAGCTTTATCTCACTTCTCATATTCGTGTTCTCCAAAGTCTGTGTCCTAAATGTCTGCATTATACCTCTTTCTAGTACAGGTGATTGCAGAACAACTAAAGTTAACTTAAAAAAGAGAACATTGTTTCTTCTTTGGGGAGGAAAAGAAAAGTCTTTATTAAAGAGGGGCATTTTGCCTAAGGAATGACTTGGCAGAAGCTAGATCACTCAACTCTCTCTCCTCTTAGCTTCTCCTTGTGTGTCAAACTTACTCTATTCTACTTTAGATAGACTCTATCCTTTCTTAAGTCATTGGGATTTGAGAAACTGATAAATAACATTAATTTTTGTAAACTTGAGACTGAATAAGGCAACTTAGAAAGTATAATGATAAAAATTAAAGAAGACCTAATAATGGAGCAATAGTGTATATTATGGACAGAATATGGTATTGTAAAGATGTGACTTCTCTGCATGTTGATACATATTGTCAACATGGTAAAAAAAAATTCCTGCAAGAAACTGACAAACTGAATATATCTGAAAATATAAAGTGGTAAGAATAATCAGAACAATTGTGAGGAAGAAAGAATAAACTTGGACAAGCCAGGTGTGGTGGCACACACCTGTAATCCCAGCAACCCAGGAGGCTGAGGCAGAAGGATCACAAGTTAAGGCCAGCCTCAGCAACTTAGTGAGACTCTGTCTCAAAGAAAAAATTGGAAAAAGAACTGTGGGTTTAGCTCAATGGTAAAGTGGTCCTGTGTTCAGTCCCCAGTACAAAATAAATAAATAAATAAATAAAAGAAAGAATAAACTTAGAGGACTAGAAATATGTATGTCATTGTCTATTATTCATTAAGTCATTGTGGTACAAGGATAGAAGAACAGATGGGGGTAATGAATAGAGAAATAAACTACACAAATCAGCTTGATTTATGGCAAAGGTAGCAAAGCAGTGGGCAAACTTTAAGGCTTTAAATAAATAGTAACAGTACTGGAGTAACTGGATATCCATATGGGAAAAAATTAATCTCACAGCATTCACACAAGATCAGTTTTAGGTGGATTATGTTTGTGGGTATGAAAGGTCCACAGTTTTTAGAAGAAATATAGGAGGATACCTTCATAAGTAGATTTCTCAAATGTGACACGTAAAATTATTAATTACAAGCGGAGAAAAGTGATAAATTAAGAATATTTAAAAGATAACATTAAGAATATGAGAAAATATAATATATTATTTCTAGTAGAACATTCATGTTCATAATATATAAGGAACTTTTGTATTTCAGTAAGAAAGAAGATAGATTAACAAAAGATTTCAACAGGCACTTCATAAAGTAAGATGATTAATAAACATGAAAAGATGTTCAGCCTTATTAGTTATCAAGAAAATTCAAATTAAAACCATAGTGAGATATTACTGTGTACCTACAAACGTAGCTTACATGAGAAGGAGAAAAATACCTAAGTTGATAAGGGTGTAGAGTAACTGGAACTCTCATATACTGCTGCTAGGCATGTAAGTTAGTACAGCCAGTTTGGAAAACTGTTTGGCATTATCTACTAAAACAGAACATATGCATACTTGCTGACCCAACTCATTCTCTCCTGAGTATAAAACCAGCAGAAATATATTCATTTCTTTGCTGGAGGACAAATAGCAGTGTCTTATGATACTTATGATAGCCAAAAGAAATTCTAAACTACCTTAATGCCAGTCACCAGAAGAATGAATAAAACAACAATGTGATCTTTTTTATACAAAAGAATAGTATATAGCAATTAGAATAAACAAATTACAACTATACATATCTTCACAAATAGATCTCACAAGTGTAATGATCAGAAAATAAGGCAGACTTATGAAGGAATACATTATTATGATTCTATTTAAATGAAGCAGACAAAGTTCTCTCCTACTGGGCTGGGGATGTGGCTCAAGCGGTAGCGCGCTCGCCTGGCATGCATGCAGCCCAGGTTCGATCCTTAACACCACATACAAACAAAGATGTTGTGTCCGCCAAAAGCTAAAAAATAAATATTAAAATTCTCTCTCTCTCTCTCTCTCTCTCTCACTCACTCACTCTCTCTTTAAAAAAAGTTCTCTCCTACTGATAATCAAAATAATGGTTTCTTCTGTAAAGAGAGAATGGTACCTGGGGAGATGACATAGGGTTATATTTCTAGAATATTATTAATGTTCTGTTTTTAGCTTTGTTCTGTTTCTAACTTTAAGACAATGTACATTGCTCTTGTATTTGACAGTTTTAATGTGCTTTTCCTGAGTGTGTGACAAATTAAAATAATTAAAGCTATAACTCGTATAAATGTCTTCCAAGTGCAACATTTTTATGAATAAATTAGCAATGTAGAAGTATGAGGTCATGAAATTTAAATGTTTATTCTTAAAATTTATTATTAAGCCAAATGTAATGACACATATCTGTAATCCCAGTTCTTGGGATGTTGAGGCAAGAGGATCATACGTTTGAGGCCAGCCTCAGCAACTTAGCAAGACCCTGTCTCAAAATTAAAAATAAGTAAATAAAAAGGGCTAGGGATGTAGCTTAGTGATGAAGTGCCCCTGAGTTCAGTCCCAGGGGCGATTATTAAAATTTTTCAGTAGAATAGATCTTGGAAAAAAAGGCATTTCCTCAAAAATTTTCCCTGTCTTTGTCAGGAACTATAATTGGTACTTGATCGCAGTAAGAATATTTATTTTTCTGAAGCTTTATTTCTCTTTTCACAGACAACAAATGAGGTTGTTTTGGCTGTGGAGTTCCACCCAACAGATGCAAATACCATAATAACATGTGGTAAATCTCATATTTTTTTCTGGACATGGAGTGGCAATTCACTAACAAGAAAACAGGGAATTTTTGGGGTAAGGATCAGAATACTCTATAGAACTATAGAACTTAAATCTTTTAAATTGTTGAGTAAGTATAAAATCATCATACCAAAGGGAAAACTTAAAAATTCTCATTTATTTGTAGAAATATGAAAAACCAAAATTTGTACAGTGTTTAGCATTCTTGGGGAATGGAGATGTTCTTACCGGAGACTCAGGTGGAGTCATGCTTATATGGAATAAAACTACTGTAGAGCCCACTCCTGGGAAAGGACCTAAAGGTATGGTGTTCTTATATTAAACTCATTCTATATAACTCTTACATAGTGCTGTTGCAGTCCCAAATCCCAGAACAGGAGAGAAGGCGTTGCAATGGAACAACATGAGGGTCATCAATATACTTTTCGTTTTTAAGAGTCTTCATAATCTTGTAATGAGATTTTTTAGTTATTTATTAAGCATATATAACTTTCATTAGCCTCTGGCATATTAATACAAAATAATTAGATGTAGATGCATATACATTTTAAAAGTATAAAGGCTCACTCTCCCCTAGGGTGGTGTTGGGGTAGCTGTAAACAGAATGCATGACCATGCAATGAGATAGGAAAAGGAAGAAAAAAAGCATTTGTTCCCAGCCCTAGTTCTGGGCCTTGACAGTCTTTCTGCATTTCATGAAAACAGTTTTCTTCACAAATATAAATATGCTTGGTCCTTTTTCTTTTGTGGCAGAGGGAGCCACAATTGCACATGCTCGGCAAGTACTCTACCACTGAGGTATATCCCCAGCACACAGGCGTTTGCGCACACACCCCTTTTTTTGAGAGAGGGCTATCAGTTTTGAGATGGTCTCACTAAGTTGCCCAGGCTGGCCTGGAATTTCAGATCCTCTTGCCTCACCCTTCCAAGTAGCACAAGTAGCTGTGCCTCCACACTCGGCAGGATGTTTTGTTCTTAATGTCCATTTGAAACCAAATATATGGATTGATTTTGCCCTTTTTCTATAGTAGATGAACAATAAACTTGAAAAATGTTCAGCATACTATGTACTTCTTTCAGAGTAGAAGATGAAAAGAGAAAAAATGGAGACATGGTTCTAAAAGTATGGGATCACAAACACAAAGAGATTTTTTATCACCATCTCCAGGCAGTAACAGCAGACATAGAACTAGCTGGCCAGTCAGTCCTTGAGGATCTACCAAAAAAAGAGAAAGAAAGGATGTGATGGGGAATGAATCTGGGGATTGGCAGAGCAATTTAACTTGTTTATCCTTTTTACCCTAAACACACTCAAGCTACCTCCTTACCTGTTGTGTCCCTAGAGTCCCTTCATTAGACCACAGAAAGCATACTGAGTTTAGAGTAAGAGAAATCCCACCCACCATCCCGCCTATAAATTCCAGCACATCCAGAGGCTGAGGCCAGGGGATCACAACTTCAAGACTAGCCTGGGCTACTAAGTGAGGCCTTCTCTAAAAATTACAAAAGTTGGAGCTGTAGATGTGGCTCATTGGTATAAAGAAAGCACCCCTAGGTTTAGCCTATGATATTGGAGGAAAAATAAAAAAGGAAGACTGAAACCCTGTTCCCCTGCTCAGAAAGACCCAGTTTACATGTCTATCTTTTTCAGTAAACTTTTCCAAGAATACCACAATCTCTGTCATTTTGAACTAGGAGTTTGAAAATTGTCAAACATTTTGAAAGGAAATTACTTTAATCTTAAATTGCAGTGTCAGTATAGGAGTAAAAAGAGTACTATTGATTAAAGCACTATTTTCACTGAATTGTGGAATTTAAGCATCATAATTGTCTTGTTATTGTATGGATTTTTATACTTTATTTTTCAGGAGTTATATAATAGATTGTTTTAATTTATGTTTTTCATATCCATTCACCTTAATTTCTAAGCCTGGCAGTTGAATTGAATTAAATACATGCAATCATTAAAAAAATCATCCTTACGGGGGCTGGGGTTGTGGCTTAGCAGTAGATGCCCTTTTTCTGTTGGGTACCTCAGAGCCAGTTGATAGATACTGTGTGACTGTCCCACCAAACACATTGAGTGTTCAAAGCTTAGTATTTTTAGGTAATGAATATCGATGTGAGCCTGCTGAGTGTTATTGAAGTAAACTTCAATAACAAGTTTATTGAAGTTTCTTGCTAATCAGGCAAGCTTTCCTCTAAATCAGAAAAGACCCTTCCTTACTTCTGCCAGTTACACCTATCCATTAAGTATTTGCACTACTAGCACACTCATAATTGAGAATTTTTTAGAGTCATCTCTAGCTGAATTTTTTTCAAATATCAAAACCTTACAGATTTTAGATAATTAAAAAAATATATAATGACAGCGCAAACAGAAAATGAATTTAAAAAAAGACAAACTCAAATTTTAGTTTTTATTGGGATATAATAGTACATATACCATAAAACTTATTCCTTTGGAAGTGTACTATTCAGTAATTTTTGGTATATTCAGAGTTACACCACCATCACCACTGACTTCAAAACATTTCATCATCCCAAAAAAAGAAACCCTGTACCCACTAACAGTTATGGCCATTCCCCTCAGTCCCTTGCCTTCTAGCAGCCTATTATCTACTTCTGGTCTCAGTGGATTTCCCTGTTCTGAACATTTCATATAGAATTATGTAGAGTGTGGCCTTTTGTGACTGACTTAATTAGCATAATGTTTTCAAGGATCATCCATGTTATAGCATTTGTTAGTACCTCTCTTTTTTCTTTCTTAATATTGTATGTACATACCACATTTTATTTATCCATTCACCAGCTGATGAACAATTTTAGAAAATGAACAGTTTTTAGACTTTTAATTTTTTTCCCACCTTTCCTTTTGGTCATGTGTAACCAAGTATTTACCTTCCCATTTTGAACCTGGTAATTAATTCTTCAAGTCATCATCTTCCAAAACACTTTTCTCTTGCACTACTAGCAGTTTCGGTCTACGAACTGAGTAAGCATCATGAATACCAAAGAGAACGGCTTGAGTTTTGTAAGCTTATCTTGACCCTTAATAAAGGCAGTCTGATTAGAAAATAAAAAATGAAGGGCAAAATATAATCAGTTATCACACATGATTTTACTTAAAATATTGTTTATGTACTTATGTTGTCCCTCTCTGAGTACTTAGTATTGTGGGCATACAAGAAAGTCCAGCTGTCATTTAGCCTTCACATTTAGCCTGATCAGTTTCTTAAATACTGAAATTCTTTTCTGTTAGTTGATCAACAGCTACTGCTAGGAGCATCCATTATCCACCTTTGCCCCAAGAACTTCCTTCGTGCCCATCTCAACACATAAAGGGAGTAATCAAAAGAGTATTTCCATCCTAACTACTATACAAAACAATTATAAGAGATTACAGTCCAAGTTTGAGGTTAAGATATATTTTATAACCTCTTTGTGGAATTGTTATTACTACTTTAGCTTACAGTTTTGATATATTATTTTAAAATAATTTTAGAGTAAATAATGACATAAATGCAGAAGATAGTGTTAAGTCTTATGTTTTACTACTTGCTTTGCAGATTTCCTGAAACTAGGTTTTAAATTATTGAATCATGAACTTCTGCTAAAGCTTTTTCTAGAAAGACACAAAGTCTGATGAAAAGTGTTATCACTAGTGTTTTTATTTTTCCCCCACTATATTAGGTGTATATCAAATCAGCAAACAAATCAAAGCTCATGATGGCAGTGTGTTCACACTTTGTCAGATGAGAAATGGTATGTTATTAACTGGAGGAGGGAAAGACAGAAAAATAATTCTGTGGGATCATGATCTGAATGCTGAAAGAGAAATAGAGGTAAGGATGGAAATGGAACATAAACATATAGAAATATTTAAGCTTTTACACTCATGTATTTTGTACATGTTAAGATAACTTAAACATTCTTATCATTTTATTCCCTCCCTGTAGAAAAGTTTGTTATTGTACAAAATAGTTATTAAAAATAATTCAAAAGAATATTAAAAATAATTCAAAAGAATTTTTAAAATGATCAGGCAAACAGTGGGCTTAATAAGAATTGCTAATTATATGTGGATGTGTCTGCTTCAAGCCACGGAACAGGTATAGCCAAAAAACCTGACAGTTACCATGTGCTCATTGAAAGTTTGCTAATTGAATTGTGATCTTGGAAAGTAAAATGGTTAAGACTAGTATTATGGAGATCAAGGATTCTTTTTTCTTTTTTAAAAGCATATAAAGCAGGATTTATTTAAAAGTGGGTAACATAGACTCCTCCCCAGAGGGAGAAGGGGGCCATAGCTAGTATCCTGGTATCCCAGGAAGTGAAGGTGTAGGACCAATGATTCTTAAAGCAGAGCAAATTTCATAGAGATTAATATTGCTCCTATTTTGTTGTTGTTGTTGTTCATTTAAAATTTGAGTCTAAGCTCAGTGTTTTTTCTAAACATAACTGGCTTTCAAGTATTCTTAAAGAAGAGGATTCTGAACTGGGCATGGTGGCACAATTTTGTAATCCCAGTGACTCAAGAGGCTCAAGAGAACCACAAGTTTGAGGTTAGCCTCAGCACTTTAGTGAGGCTGTGTCTCAAAATAAAAAAAGCTGGGGATGTGGCTTAGTTCCAGCACCAAAAAAAAAAAAAAAAAAAAAAGCAGAAGAGGATCCTGATAGTACTCCTTGGGTTTCATTTACAAGAAGATAATACAGCTGCTTTATCACAACCTTATAAATTCATAGTGGAAATGCCACTTCCTTTACAAAAGGATTGTTTTTTCCCCAGGCCCGAGTTCAATCCCCAACACTACAAAAAAATAAAATGGATTTAAAAATAACTGAAGCAAATAATATTGATAGTAATGCATCATAATTTCTGTGTAAGATAAAATGCATTTATTTAAACAAATAAATTACTAATAGTATGAGATTACCATATTCAAACTTAGAATTCTGTCATTTATTATCCCATAATTGCTTACAGCTGTAACTTCAGCCATTGTTCAGGTAATAACTAATGCTTATTAGTATGTATAAGGTAAACTTGGAAATCTGCTTTTTCTAGGTTCCTGATCAGTATGGCACAATCAGAGCTGTAGCAGAAGGAAAGGCAGATCAATTTTTAGTAGGCACATCACGAAACTTTATTTTACGGGGAACATTTAATGATGGCTTCCAAATAGAAGTACAGGTAAGTTTATGATGTCAGTGATTAACTGAATATTTTTGATGGTACCCTTTGATGTTTATAATGGTGAATGTCTTTTTCATTTTCAGGGTCATACAGATGAACTCTGGGGTCTTGCCACACATCCCTTCAAAGATTTGCTCTTGACCTGTGCTCAAGACAGGCAGGTGTGCATGTGGAACTCAGTGGAACACAAGCTGGAATGGACCAGACTTGTAGACGTGAGTGGAGCAACATGGAATTAATAGTTTCCCCACAGAAACTCCTCACACTGGCATTTGGAAGCAGCAAAGGGCTTTGAAAAAGGACTGAGCATTATGGTTTAGTAAAGGGCCAAGGGTAAGAGGGAATTGTTTAGTGTCAAGGTAAAATATATGAATTCTTTTAAAGAAGCAAGTTAGCAGAGTGAAGCTCTTTTTTTTTTTTCTGTCAATTTCAGTAGTAAATATCAAAGATTTCACATATTTATAGCATAAATTATTATGGAATATTCTGGTGGTGTTACAGTTGAATTCAGTAAGTGCTGCTCACTAACAGACTCTACTATCTTCTTTTTGAGTAGTCTCTTGCTGTATTTTCTCCCTATTCCACCCAGATATCCACTAAAGTACTATCTAGATGTTGTTATTATTCCTTATGTTGTTTCACTGCCTAGTCACAAGCTGGTTGCCCTTTTCCCTTACCATTCTACCAGCATATCTTACCCTTCATGCTTTGAAATTCTTTTTCTTCTCATATCCATGTAGTGTTTCACATTGATTATAGTAAAGTTGATCAAAATTTCATGTTTATATGAAATGAGTTATTTTCAAAGATTTTGTTCCACTGTCATAGATCTAGGGAGACCTTCTTATGTACTCCCCAACAGCTGTCTGTCTCTCTTCTAGGAACCAGGACACTGTGCAGATTTTCATCCAAGTGGCACAGTGGTGGCCATAGGAACGCACTCAGGCAGGTAGGGTCTTTGAGTGAGCTGAGTAATCGGAAATGGTGGGATGTTTGAACGGTTATTCAGGAATGTTCTTGATCTGATCTGGAAGATTGATCTTCTAAGTGGCACACTAATATGCTCATTGATCTTATCTGATATGGATGATTGTTCAACCAATCTTATTAAGCACCTACCTACCATTTGCTATATGCTATTGTGGGCATTCAGGATAAGAGCAAAACAAAAACCTTTGTGGAGCCCATATTTTAATGTTTGTCAGGAGTGGAAGCAAAATAAAAATTATAACTAATTATTTTAGAGGGGAGGGAAAATAACAGTGGGAAGTGGGGTTGCAAAATGATGAACAGGTGG
Organism: Ictidomys tridecemlineatus; assembly: GCF_052094955.1. Taxonomy (NCBI): domain Eukaryota; kingdom Metazoa; phylum Chordata; class Mammalia; order Rodentia; family Sciuridae; genus Ictidomys; species Ictidomys tridecemlineatus. The sequence goes on along the minus strand of NC_135488.1, from coordinate 87,963,232 downwards.
TCAGGGATAGGCTACATTGAGAAGATGATAGCAGACTCCTTTCTTCTTTGTAAAATTAGAAATATCAGAAAAAATTTCTCATTACCTTTTGTGCAGGGAAGGGATTTGAAGCTAATATAACCTAGTTGAGTTTTTATATATTGTTTATGCTATAGTGTTTGCCATCCTGCCTTTTTTTAATGATACACAGATACACATTGAAGGTGTATTTTCTGAAATCATTAATGGCCTGGTCTTGCAGACCTTGGATATACCCTCTAGGATTATTTAGTAATACATATTTATTACTGTATATTTTTAACTAACTTCTACTTAACTGTTGCTGTTTGCAGATAATCCTATAGTTAGGAATTACAAATAACTTAATTTCTTTCTTAAGGGAGCAGAGGAAAAAATAAATGTCATTTTCACAAAAGTTAAAACCCATTAAAAATGTAAAATGCTCATTTCTAATGGAATTGTAAACATTCAGATAAGTATTTTTTTTTATCTGACTTAAACATTTGAAATCCACTAGCTCATTTACTTCTAAATAAATTTAGTCATTTAAAAGCTTTTTAATAACAACTTTTCCCCTTTGACTTTGGAATACAAATTAATACCTGAAAAGTGGAAACAGTCAAATTTCTTCTCAAATATAGTGCTGCAGATTCTATTAGAATTATGGAAAAACAAGTCTTTAAAGCAAAAATAAGTAATTTGGGATGTTTTTGAAATATTATTTGAGTGTTTCTGAAATCTCTTAAGTTTTAGAATTATGCTGTTTGGTATGCTAATTGGTGATAACTTGCAAATATTTAAGGCTCTCCTGACTCAAATTTCCCCAAAACTCATGCCAGTAATAGACTTTTATCAAGTTTTAAAACATTTAGACTTGGACCAAATAGATGTATGATAGGTTATTTTGCAGAATTTAATTTTAAAAAATTATTTTGACCAAAAATTTGGTCTTAAGTACATTAGAAACCATCTAAACTATAGCAGTTATCTGGTTTTAGGAAAACAACAAAGGATTCACTTCAGATCTGTATTTTTAGTAGCTGAACAAATACCACAAATGCAAAAGTCATCAAAATTAGAGTAAAAAAGTCATTTGCTCAGCATCAGGTCATGTGCTGAATTTTTTTATATATTACTTTTAATCATTATCAAAGTGTGACAGAGTGTTTATTAACATTATCATTGAGGATAAACAGGAAACCAAGACTCAGAGTTTCAGTCATTTGCAGCTGAGCTGGGGTCAGCACTCAGGCATTTCATGGTTCCAGAGCTTATCTCTGCTCAATCAGTGCTCTTTGAGATGTTCTTATTCATGTTTATAGCACTATTCAGCAATAACGTAAGGAAAGTTTATATTTAATGGTTAAATTATTAACATATTTTGAAAGTATTTATTGTATATATAAGAGAGTTAAATAATAAACAGTATAATACTAGAGCATTAATTCATGAAGCCATTGCTTGATTGGATGAAGAGATATATGTGTGTTCAAGTATGCATACATACTTTTTTTGCTCTCAAAATTTGCTCTGATTAAAACCCAGTGAAAGAGCTGAGTTATAGCTCAGTTGTTAAGAGTGCTTGCCTCATATGCACAGGGCCCTGGGTTCAATCTCTAGCACCACCAAAAAAAAAAAAAGAAGAAGAAAAGAAAGAAAGAAATTACTTTCTAATATTTATGTAGCTGTGAAATCATCATTGAAAATCTTTAAATGAAGTCACTCAATTTAAGTGACTTATGCTAAAGTTAAGCTAGTTGTTTCCTCTTGGAGTTATAAGTAGAAAACACTTTATAAGTGAGAGAGATGTAATAACTGAATGAGTAATGCTGGCAGTCTATTCTGTCTCATGTGGAGTTGGGGACTGTTTTGAATCCGAGTTGTAGTTACCAGTGTTCATTCTGTACTTTATCTTTGGTTTCACATCTGGTTAAGTTCTTTTGATTTTGAGGGAGCTTTCTCATTTGTTTTTATTTTTTACTTTGTATGTGAATATCTATCCTGTCTAAAACTGAAAATACATTAATGTAGATTACTATCACTAACTTTTTTTGGGGGGGGGGTACCAGGGATTGAACTCGGGGGTACTTGGCCACTGAGCCACATCCCCAGCCCTATTTTGTATTTTATTTAGAGACAGGGTCTCACTGAGTTGCTTAGTCCCTCGCGGTTGCTGAGGCCAGCTTTCAACTCTTGATCCTCCTGCCTCAGCCTCCGAGCTATTGGGATTATAGGCATGCACCACCGTGCCCAGCACTATCTATCACCTTGTTTTCTTTTGTGGCTGTGGTGGGGACTGAACCCAGGGCCTTATGCATGCAAGGCAAGCACTCTGCCAACTGAACTATATCCCCCATTACTAACTTTTAAACCTGAAAAAAGTGAGACTTTTAAAAATAGAGTATAGTATATGTCCAAATTGCACATAATACAGAAAAAGTAACTAGTAAAATGTTTAAAAATGTCTTAAATGTTCATGTCTAGATATTTTCTAATTCATGTAACTTAAGAGTAGGCACAGTGTGGATAAATTGCCACAGCTATAAATATAATATCATTTCTAAGAGAAAATATTATGTCATTTTTAAGGGAAAAAAATTAAATACATGGCCCTCCCTAGGTGGCCATAATACTTTCTTAACATGATAATGCTCAAACAGGAAGGATTCTTTTTAACAGCTTTATAGAAATATAATTCCCATACCATAAAATTTACCAACTTATCAGAATATAATTAAGTAATTTTTAATTAAGCTCATAGGGTTGTGTAGTCTAATTTCAGAATATTTTCATTAAGAAATCTTGTACCCTTTATCAGTCATTCATCTTGACCCCACCTACCCCTACTCAAGGTGACTGATCTACATTGTTTCTATAAGTTTGCTTATTCTGCATATTTCATATTAATGGTATAGTACAACATGTGGACTATTGTGACTAACTTTTTGAAATCAGCATAGTGTTTTCAAGGTTCATCTATGTTGATTCTTTCATGTATAGCACGTATTTCATTCCTTCTTAAGACCAAATAATTCATTGTATGGATATACCACCTTCTTCAATTGATGAACATTTGGGTTTCCACTTTGTGGCTACCATGAATAATGCTGCTATAAACATTTTTTTTTTAATATTTAATTTTTAGTTCTCGGCGGACACAACATCTTTGTTGGTATGTGGTACTGAGGTTCGAACCCGGGCCGCACGCATGCCAGGCGAGCGCGCTACCGCTTGAGCCACATCCCCAGCCCTTCTATAAACATTAATACATAATTTTTGTGTAAATGATTCATGCAGTAACTCTTAATGTTTAACATTTTAAAGAACTACCAAATGTTTTCACAACAGCTATCTTAATTTGTAGTCCTACCAGGAATGTATGAGCATTCTAATTTCTCCACATCTACACCAGTGTCTTATTATCTGTATTTGATTATAGCCATTCAACTGAGTGTTAAGTAGTTTTTCATTATGGTTTTCATTTACATTTTTCTGATGGCTAAAGATGTTGTGCATCAGCCTCTTTTCATGTGCTTATTGGCCACTTATGTATCATTTTTTAGAGAAATGTAGGTTCTAGAATTGTTGAATTGTAAGAGCTATATATGTGTTCTAAATACAGCCCCTTATCAGAAGTATGAGTTGCAGATATTTATTTTTCATTCTTAGGATTGTCTTTTCGCTTTCTAAATGTTCTTAGCAGCCTAAAAACTTTAATTTTGATGTAGTCCAGTCGTTCTGTTCTTTCCTCTTCTCTCTTGGTTATAGAGGTTTATTCCTATATATTCTTCTAACAGATTTTTTAATTTCAGCTCTTACTTTAGGCCTCTGATTGCAGCTTGAGTTAATCTTTGTATATGGGATGAGGTAGTGTCCAACTTCATACTTTTGTATGTGGATATCCAGTTGTTACAGCACTCTGATATTGGCACCCAGTTGAAAATTAGTTGAACATAATATATATAAACATATAGGAATGGAAACACCAGGATGGAAAGAAGAGTGGACATACTGAGAGAAACAGGTAACTTCAAAGACCCTAAAGTTTCTGATCTGCAGTGATAGCTTTGACAAGAGGGCAAGCTAGAAAATGAGCCTGGTGAGTAGGTAGATAAAGAAGTAAAATTAATCTTTAACATGGAATCATAGAATCCTACATGTGGAGATAATTCAGTGACCCTGTTCAGCTGGTGGCAGCTTCAACCTTGCCAAACCAGTAACTGTTACCACGTTCCAGCTATGAAAGTTCTGAGCCTAAGAAATATCCCTTCTGTTCAAAATTGAGGTGTCAGATATGTTAGCAATAGCTAAGACTTTTTTTTTTTTTACAAAATTAAAAGAGATAACTAATTAGAAGAAAATAGAGATCCCCCTATATAATTTGACGTACTTTAACCTTTTCTGTGTACTCCAGAGTTCATTTCTTAGAGTGCACATTATCTTTGAACTCCATTAGTAATAATCTCTCTGGGTTCTGCCTTGTTTAAACTACAAATCTGAATCACTTTTCAAATGTTTATGGGGCGCCTGCACTTGCAAAGCACTGTAGATGATTCAGTGAGTGTCACAAAGAAATATGAGATATGATCCTTATTCAAAGTAGATCATAACCAAAGTGGATTATAACCTAATTAAATACCACATTAAAAGACAAGACACATTTCATATTAGTAGTTTCTAACTCTGAGAGCAACAGAAATCACTGTGAGCCTCAGTGGACAGAGAAAAGCTTCATAGAAGAAATAGGATGAATGCATTGAAAAAAATGTAGGAAACTCTAAACAAAACAGACTGTTGGGACTAGAACATCCTTACAGGCATCTTCAAGCTGAAACAGTGCATAGCCTGACCTTTAAAGCTCATTAAAGATCTTTTCCTCATCATTTATACACCATGGAGTATTACGCAGCACTAAAAAATGACAAAATCATGGAATTTGCAGGGAAATGGATGGCACTAGAGCAGATTATGCTTAGTGAAGCTAGCCAATCCCTAAAAAACAAATACCAAATGTCTTCTTTGATATAATGAGAGCAACTAAGAACAGAGCAGGGAGGAAGAGCAGGAAGAAAAGATTAACATTAAACAGAGACATGAGGTGAGAGGGAAAGGGAGAGAAAAGGGAAATTGCATGGAAATGGAGGGAGACCCTCATTGTTATACAAAATTACATATAAGAGGTTGTGAGGGGAATGGGAAAATAAACAAGGAGGGAAATGAATTACAGTAGATGGGGTAGAGAGAGAAGATGGGAGGGGAGGGGAGGGGGATAGTAGAGGATAGGAAAGGTAGCAGAATACAACAGTTACTAATATGGCATTATGTAAAAATGTGGATATGTAACCAATGTGATTCTGCAATCTGTATTTGGGGTAAAAATGGGAGTTCATAACCCACTTGAATGTAATGTATGAAATATATGTCAAGAGCTTTGTAATGTTTTGAACAACCAGTAAAAAAAAATATTTATTTTTTAGGTGGACACAATATCTTTATTTTTTTATTATTTTTTATGTGATGGCTGAGAATCGAACCCATGACTCACAAATGCTAGGTGAGCGTGCTACTACTTGAACCGCATCCCCAGCCCCAGGTCAAGTGTTTTGATATCACAGGATTTCAGTTTTTTGGTGGGTTTTGTTATTGTTTCTTTTATTTTGAGTACTGGGGATTAAATCCAGGGATGCTTTTCCACTGAGCTATAGCCCCAGTTTTTTTGTTGTTGTTATTGTTGTTTTGTTTTGTTTTTTTAAAGACAGGGTCTCACTGAGTTGCTGAGGCTGGGCTCAAGCTTACAATCCTCTTACCTCCCAAGTCATTGGGATTACAGGCATGTGCCATTGTGTCCAGCTCAGTATTGTTATTACAAATTAAAAGGTTTGAGTCAGGCCTTTTTTTCATGGTTTTGACTATATATTTTTCCAATTATAAAAGCCCCATTTCTACTTTTAAAAGTAGAATATCAGGGCTGTGGTTGTAGCTTAGTGGCAGAGTGCTTGCCTTGGACGTGTGAGGCACTGGGTTCAAGCCTCAGCACCACATAAAAATAAATAAAATAAAGGTATTGTGTCCAACTACAAACGAAAAAATAAATACTAAATAAGTAAAGAAAGAAAATAAAGATGTTGTGTTCATCTACAACTAAAAAATATATTTTTAAAAAAGATGGAAGATCATTAAGTAGGAAGGGAAAAGTTCCAAACCTACACCCAGAAGACACACTTAATGTATTTTGATGGATATATAGTTTTGTAATTTAACATTATGAAAAGATATATTCACTTAGGGACTTTAAGGTACTTTCCAACTTTTACCACTGAAGAAATCAATATTGTATTTTTAAAAAATCACCAAGATGGGGCTGGGTTTGTGGCTCAGTGGTAAAGCACTCACCAAGCACATGTGAGGCACTAGGTTCTGTCCTCAGCACCACATAAAAATAAATAAATAAAATAAAGGTATTATGTCCAACTACAACTAAAAAATAAATATTGAAAAGAAAAGTCACCAAGAGGGGCTGGGGTTAAAAGTCCCCAGTGGTAGAGCATTTGTCTACCTTGCGTGATGCCCTGGGTTCAGTCTCCAGTATGTATTTTAAAAAGGATAAATGATGGTACTACCTTTTGGCTTACAAATCAAATTAATATAAATATATGGTCAAAGACTTTGCACCTCTGATATTCAAGCAGTTATATTTAGAAAGGTAAACATATTAGTTCTTTAGGCCATAGAAAGCCTCAGGTGATTGCAAATTATCCCAAAGCAAAAGCTTCATTGTAGTTTATATACTATAGAATAAGTATACAGTTAAACATAGTAAAAACTCATTTATTTGTAGAAAATCATCTTAATACCAGCAACTCGAGAATCTGAGGCAGGAGGACTACAAGTTCAAAACTAGCCTCAGCAACTTCACAAGACCCTATCTTTAAAAATAAGAAGTGCTGGAAATATAGCTCAGTGGTAAAGTACCCCTGGGTTCCATTCCTAGTACAAAAGAAAAGAAAGGAAAGTCCCCTTTCTACAGTTTTTATTTATTTATTTATTTTTAAATTAGGAACAGTGGTCTTGAGCCCAGAAGTCTTTTCTGAAGGCAGAACAGAGTCCATGCAATGAAAAGGGTCAGAACTCCTAAAACTATTGCTGGAGCTCCATATGGAACTTGTAGACTTTAAACAATATTTGTTGAATTGATATCAAAAATTATTTGCCAGAAGTAGAACTAATTTATCACGTAACTAAGAAATAGAAAAGTAAGCATGGTAACTAAGTTTTAGGTTTCTACACATTATACCAATGGATATTGTGGGGTTTTATTACTTCCTTAGGGAGTTTCCAAAAAGAAAATTATATGCAGTTTCCATAGGAAGATTTAACTGACTTGAAACAGTCTTAAAAGTATTAGTCAGGGCTCTATCAAGCAAAACTTTAAAGCCTGATACTTATAGAGTGGATGTATATCTCATGGTTCTTTAAGTGTGTTTTGAATTCTTTGTTCCCTTTTAGAAAAGGCACTTCACTTGGCATCAGCTTTTGCATTGCTTGGCCCAGAGAATCTCTTAGTGGTAGCTATAAAAATCTATTAAAAGTCCCAGTTTCCAGCTGATTGGCCTAAACTATTCACATATAGAAGCTATTTCTATTATCTGAATAGAATACAGAATTTATGAATTGTTAACTACTTAGTCATTTTGGTCCATAGATCATGATTATCCATAGGATTGAGCCCGGGTCCTGGGGCATGCTAGGCTCTACCACTGAGCCACATCCCCAGCCCACAATTTTCGGTGGGGGCAGAGGTATTGGGATTGAATTTTACCACTGAGTAACATCCCCAGCCTTTTTTATTTTGAGACAGGGCCCTGCCGAATTGCTGAGGCAGGTGTGGAACTTGGAATCCTCCTTTCTTACCCTTCTGAGTTGTTGAAGTTACAGCTTGGATGTCACCACACCCAGCCTTAGATCACAAAATAAAGTTCATTCATGAATGTGTTTAATTGAAGAGGATTTTATTGATATGGGACGAGTTGGGGTCATTCTAGGCACAGTTGCACACAACACCTGTAATCCCAGTGTCTCAGAAGGCTGAGGCAGCAGGATCACAATTCTGAAGTCAGGAATTTAGCATGACCTTAAGCAACTTAACTAGACCTTGTCTCAAAAAAATTTAAAACAAAGAACTAGGGATGTTGCCCATTGGTAAAGTGCTCCTGAGTTCAGTGCTCATTGCCAAAAAATAAAGATTGAGATCATGTAGTTTTTCATCTTCTTCCTAGAATACACTAAATCATGGTTTTTTTTTTTTGTATTCTGAATTTTTATTTGTATTTTTAAGAAATTTTTTGGCACTGATCTTTGAATCCAGAGGCATTTTACCACTGAGCTATATATCCCCACCCCTTTACTTTGAGATAGGGTCTCACTAAGTTGCCAAGGCTGACCTCGAACTTGTGATCCTCCTGCCTCAACTTCCCAAGTCATTACTATTACAGGCACCATGCCCACTGCTCATTTTTAATTATTTCAAGCCCTTTCATCTCTTCTAAATAATTCCTTTAAGGGGATGAGGTTCAGTGGTAGAACATTTGCCTAGTATTTGCAAGATCCTAGGTTCTCTCTCTAGAACTGCAAAAAAAAAAAAAAAGAAAAAAATTTTTTTTTCTGATGTTATAATGTATCAGAATCTGTCATTGTGATTCCTTTTATTGATTTTAGTGGTGAAATTTTTCCTTCTGAATAATTAAAAATAGAACTTGATACTCTTGTTGTTCTCAGCTATTTTTCTAGTCTTGTCTCGTTCTCTCTTCCCCAGTCATTTCTCCCCCCACACTGCATTACTGTTAAATACCTCTTGCCAAAACTTAGCTTTTGTCACATTCAAGACTTATTTTAAATTTACTTGTTCATTTATTCATTCTGCAGGTATTTAGTGCCTACTATGATTTAAAATTTCAACCAGCTAGGACTGCTGTCTGTAACCTATCTGACCTTAGTTGTCTTTTGTTCTTTATACCTATGTTTTGATAAGCTCTTAGAAAAAGGTTTGACAGTAGTCATTTATAATGTGGTTGCATTTAAGTCATTGTTGCCTCTCAGGCATTTACATTTTGACTTTTCTTATAAATGTTAATGAAAAGCTATCAAAGAATTCAGTGCTTCTGTGTGCAGATGTTGGAGGTATTCAGAGGTGGAGTACTGGCTGTTGTTTCTTCCTACCTTCATGGTGTCCCTGGTCCCTCCCTTCTACCTAAATTGCTTGTATTTCCTGTTAAACTCAGCTAATATCCTACATGTTCTCTAAAGATTTTTTTGTGTCTGCTGTCAGTTCATTTTCCTTCTATGAGTTCCTCAGTGGCCATCACTGAGATTAGCATTTAATCATTCTTTATTTCAATTGGTTCATTTTCTTTTCCCCAACTCTAGTATAATCTTTGAGAACACTGACCGTATTTTCTTAGTTTCTGCTTAAATAATGCCTAGCAGAAACAGTTGGTATTCAGTAGTTATCTACCAAAAATGAGAATATAACTAGATCCATTTACGTTTATTTATACTGTATCTAGCATCATTTTGCAAAGTAAATTCATTCTTCAGTAAAAGAAACATGTTACACTTAAAAGATTTTTATTGAAATTCCTTCAAAGTAGAGAAAAGGCCAGAAACCATTTTTTCCTATAAATGCTAATATCTAAAGAAATTTTTGTGTATTTTTAACAGGTGGTTTGTTCTGGATGCAGAAACCAGAGATCTAGTTTCTATCCACACTGATGGAAATGAACAGCTCTCTGTGATGCGCTACTCAGTTGGTAGGTAAATGTATTCCATCCCCATCCTGGCATTCATAGAATTTCACTATAGTTGCATAATTTTACTTCTGATAAAGCTGACTCCTTTTTTTCTACTTTCTAGAGTTTTTAAGTATTGAATATGTTTCCCCCAACATCAGATTAAATTCCACTTCTGGAAACTGCAAAAGATCTGCTGAAGTTACACAGCATTCTAAATCAGCAAGCAAACACAAATTAGAATGAACTCTTACAACTGCATTTGCAATTGAAAACAGAATGAAGTGCAGTCAAGTTCCTTGTGTTTTTTTTTTTTCTTTCTTTTTTTGTTTTTGTTTTTGTTTTTGGTCCTTTTTTGTAACTACTCAGAATTTGAAGCAATATTAGGCTAAATTATTATTTCAAATCAGCATAAAAGAAATTATAGTAATATTCAAAATACACAGCATAAAAGTTCTTTAGAACCTAGTTATATTATTATTGGCTGCATGGACATGATAGGTTTAAGTAAAATACTTAGCAATTCATTATAATTGTTTGGTAACTTTATTTAGCTTTGAGTATTTTTTTATACTTTATTCAAATGTTAAATAAGTTTCCACAATAAAATTCCAGTTACCTTTTCCCATTATTGATGTGGTTTTGATTCACATCATTCTTTCCTAGTGTTAGTCTCACATGTTCTTATACTTGAAAATATATTCTATTAGTTGTTGGATCAAGATTTTTTTAATATATATTTTTTAGTTGTCAGTGGATCTTTATTTTTTTATTTATTATCTGCTGTGCTGAGAATCAAACCCAGTGCCTCACACATGCTAGGCAAGCGCTCTACCACTGAGCCCTCAAGATATTTTTATTTGGTTCTCAGTTATTTGTAAAAAAGCACAGAATACTGTTCTCTCAATTACACAAAGAGAAGTATGTGTTCCAAGCTATAAACCTGGAGTCCTCTTGAAGCAGCAAAGCTTTTCTTGTTTTTATTAGTTTGTTTTTAATGCTGTAGTAACAAATAACCACAGATCCAAAGATCAGTGGATTTTATTGACCATTTGTTGTTCTGTGACTAGCACCATGGTAGTTACAGTAGGGGAGACCATTAAAGAAAAGAACATGGTCCCTTCCCAAGAGATCCTACCCTATAATTAGATCATTTGTGCTTGCCAAACTAAGAATATACACCCAGCTTGCCATATGATCACTGTGTACTTCTACCGGTAAAGGCAGAGTAACCTCTCTGAGGCCAGTTTTTAACTAAGTGAAAGGAGATGGGAAGAGTCCATGGCCTGTGAGCATCTCTAAGGAGGGATTCTGTGTTGAACTAGGTTACCATTTGTTTTTCAAGTACGCTGAGTGATAAGATTGGCCCATCAAATGCCAGATAACAGTTAAATTAATGAAATTTAATAACATTTTTAAAGCATCAATTAGTATAGTCCAATAAAGTAAAAATCAATTTATCACCTTATTTCTCTAGTCAACACTTTTTCTATTTCATTCTAGATGGTACCTTCCTGGCTGTAGGATCTCACGACAACTTTATTTACCTCTATGTAGTCTCAGAAAATGGGAGAAAATATAGCAGATATGGAAAGTGCACTGTAAGTAGTAAAGTAAAATAAGTTGTAAAATTATTAGGAAATTTTTAATTCTGTTAAGAGAATGGAATATTTTCATTGATGTACCTTTTTCTGTTGTTAGCTGCTTTAAAACTTTAATCTCTGTTTTTGAAAACTTGATATTATCTGACAAAACATTATAGTTCCCCTATGTACTCTAGAAAGATGACTTCTTTTGGTGACTTCTCTCCAACTAGTTTTAAGGCAGTTTCTTAAAGCTGTTTCTAAGAGAAGCTCTTAGAGTAAAACTTTTAAAAATAGAGTTAGTGAGAAATAACAGGCCATCTCAGTGTCCTAAGTCCCTGTCTACCTGACACTCTGCAATGACCTGCATTACATTTCTGCCACTGAAAATAAAATAATTTACATGGGAATGTATGCATTTAAGAGTTAACATAAGCCAGGTGCAATGGCACATGCCTGTAATCCCAGTGATTTGGGAGATTGGAGCAAGAGGATTGAAAGTTTGAGGCCAGTCTTAGCAAGACCCTGTCTCAAAAAAAAAAAAAACTTTAAAAAACTAGGATGTTGCTTGGTGAATTCAACCCCTAGTGCAAAAAAAAAAAAAAAAAAAAAAAAAAGTTAGCAAAAGCAGGTTTCCTGTGATTTGTTGCCCATTTCTAATTTGATTAGGTTATTATTACAGGAGAAAAAATTTAGAGCAAATTCTGTAGACCAGGTTGAGTACTTACTATGTGGCTGGAGTTCTGCTAGAGAAATTCTCTAGATGCTAGGAATATGTGCAAGATTTTTGTCATCAAGAAGTATGGCTGAGGGCTGGGGTTGTGGCTCAGTGGTAGAGCACTTGCCTAGCATGTGTGAAGTACTGGGTTTGATTCTCAGCACCACAAATAAATAAAGTCGATTGACAACTAAAAAAAATATAAGGAAAAAAAAGAAGTATGGCTGAGACTAGGGGTGGAGCAGTAGAGCACTTGTCTACCTTGTGCAAGACCCTGGTTCAGTCCCTAGTTGAGAAAGGAAGGCAGGATAGTGGAGTAGTTAGGAACACAGACTGGATCAGATTACCTGGATTTGAATTCTTGCTTTATCACAAGCTATTATGACCTTGGGCAGGCTACTTAAACCTTCTACTTTAGTTTTCTCATCCATGAAATGAGGATAAGACTAGTTAATACATATGAAGTACATAGGACAATGTTTGGCATAAAAGTGCCCAGTAAATATTAACCATATTTTTGTAGAAAAAAGTAGTTTGGTATGTATGTTAATATTAGGATTAGCAAACCACTGTGTGGATTACTGACACAGATCCTTTAAACAGTCTTGATCACAAACAGTTGCTCTTGGGGGAATAAATAAAAATTATGGCCCTCAGAAAGAAGAGACTTTATAGTAAGCAAAATAAACTTTATTATGGGTCTGAAATTTAGTTTATCATGTATAGATTGAGTATTCCTTATCTAAAATACTTGGGATCAGAGTGTTTCAGATTTCATAGATTTCTAGATTTTGGAATATTTGCATATTTGTAGGAAGATTATCTTGGAAATGGGACTAACGTCAAAACACTAAATTCATTTCTGTTTTATATATAACATATACACACAGCCTAATCATAATTGTCTACAGTGTTTTTAGTGTGCTTAAATTTTGAACCACTTGTCACTTGGGTCAGATGTGGAATTTTACACTTTTGGTATCCTCTGGAACTTAAGTTTTAGATTTTGTAGAGTTTCATATTCAGGGTACTCAACCTGTATAAGCAAAAAAACAGGCCATTTACTTTACTCCCCCCACCCCACTTTCTGGTGCTACTGTGGATTGAACCCAGTGTTGCTGTACTGAGCTACATCTTCCCCCTGCCCCTTTTTAAAATTTATATATATTTAGGTGTAGATGGACACAACAAAATGCCTTTATTTTTATGTGGTACTGAGGGTCGAACCCGGGTCCCACCCATGCAAGACGAGCGCTCTACTGCTGAGCCATAGTCCCAGCCCCTCTTCACCCCCTGTTTATTGATTGATTGATTTTTGAGATAGTCTCTCTAATTTGCCCAGGTTGACCTTGAACTTGGAATTCACCTACCTCAGCCTCCGGAGTAGCTGTCATTACAGGCTGTGTCATCCCACCTGGCTTTACTATTTGAGGAAGACTTGTTTGTTTTGCATATGTTGTATTATGTGCTAAAACCAGCCAATTTATAAACCATTTATATTTCCAGTATATGATAGTCCTCAGGTTCACACACACACACACACATACACTCGAACATGCAGTTAAAGTACAACTGATCGAGAAAAGAAATGGAGCATTGTGTGACATGGGATAATCAGAATGACCTTGGAAATGTTAAAAAATGGCAAGTTGATCAATTGCATGCAATTTTTCCTACTCTAATTAGGCAGCTTTTATCTTTAATGAGTAATTGAAAGTATGTTGATAACTTTAGGAACTTAGTTTATAGTACTGTTTAAGGCTATAATGAAAGGCTCAACTCTTCTGCTTTTCTAGCTTTTTTTTTTTTTTTAAATAACATAATGAGCTCATTTTATTTTTTTGCAGAGCTAAGCATCAAACCCAGGGCCTTATGCATCCTAGGCTAGGGCTCTTCCACTGAGCCCCACCCCCAGCCCTCTAATTATTTTCTATTTTGTGCTTTGCTTCCAGCTGTCTCCTTCCACCAACTGGTCTTTTCTTCTGTTAATTGCTTTTACTTTCATCTCTTTTATTATCGCTGTTTTATAGGACAAACAAAACAGGATTAACACTGGCTCTGCCACTTACTGGTTTGCATCTTTAAGCAAGTTAATTAACTTCTCTGCATCTTAATTTTATTATCTTAAAATTAGAGATTATCATAGTTCCTACTTTATAACATTGTTGTGAAGATTAGGTTTTTCTTTTTTTTTAATATCTATTTTTTAGTTGTGTTGGACATAATACCTTTATTTATTTATTTTTATTTGGTGCTGAGGATCGAACCTAGGGCCTCACACACACTAGGCAAGAGCGCTCTACCACTGAGCCACAACCCCAGCCCCAAGATTAGGTCTTTCTTAAATTGCAACAATGAGAACTGCACTCAGAATTCCAAATACAAATGTTGTTTATTATTATTATTTATTTCCAATAATTTTCCTGTTGCTAGTCAAAAATGTTTAAGTGACTGTTGTAACTGAAAAAGCATACTGGACTTAGAATTTTAGGAAATGTACCTGTAATAAATTATTACCAGTTATGAGCATTTGGAATCTGTACTTCTTCATGGTATCATTTTTTGTAAAAATTGTCAGTTGAGATGACTGGTACACAAGAATGCAAAGCAGCACTTCTTGGTAAAAAGCAGAGGCTGGTGCATGATTCCCTGGTGAAAGACAACATCAGTACAGGCCAGGGGCTTGCTCTCAAACTCAAGTTCAAAAACAAGATTCATTTTAGAGAGATGGACTTAGATCAATCATGTTCTCCAAAGCTGATTGATAAAATTGATAAAATATCACCAAATTCTTGTTTTCCTCTAGCCAACTAAGTTCTCTCTCTGTAAGTAAGCCTCGGGAAACCAAATTATAATCAGAATGCTTATTTATTCATTTTAAAGTAAGATATATACAAGCCAAGGGGACAGAACAATGCATCCCCCAGCCAATACTTTTGCTTCTATGGGAATGTACCTGTGTAACTGGAATATAATGGGCTGAGCAAATCCAGTACATCCATGGTAGAGTAATTGCTACCACTGGAGCTGGTCTTGATTTGTGTTTCTGTACCCTGGACATAGGTGGCACTACCCGCATATGCTTCTGTGACCCCTTTCTTTGCTCACCACCCTCCTGCCAGTGCCACACTTTCTTTGGATAGAGTCATTCTATAGTTAGCTTATATTCAAGGCTTGCCAACCTTGGATACATTATTACCCATACTTCTTTACCTTCCTGCTTTGTCTTAATTCTGAAGTTTAACTCTCCAAGGCTCTTGGGGAACATCCACTATAGCTTCTATAAAATTAAACAGACAACAAAAAAAATTGCTCTTCTGTTCATTGAAACCAATTTCCTTCCCTCTGCCTTTCCCCCTCTAGCATTGAGAATTGAATTCAGGGCCTTGCACATGCTAGGCAACTGTTTTGCCTCTGAGCTATATCTCCAGCCCTGATTTCCATTATTTTACTAACCCCAAATATCTTTCATAATCTCTCTGAAGTTCATCCTTATCTTCTTAAAATTGCAGTGTTTAAAAAAAATGCATAAACTATAAATTCATGATGGCACACAAATCGCAGCAATTCGGGAGGCTGAAGCAGGAGGATTGCAAGTTTGTGACCTACCTAGGCAAGACCCTATCTCAAAAATTGAAAGGGGTCAGAGGTGTAGCTCAGTGGTAGAGCACTCCTGAGTTCAATCTCTGTCATCACAAAAGAATTAAAATAAAATGTTAAGTCAGATCTCAGAAGGACAATAATATGTACATTTAGAATCAAAAGTTTATCAAATAAGGTGCAGAGAGCATTATTTAGTCAACTTCCTCATTTGATGAATAAGAAAACTGAGGCAACTGAACCAAAAGTTCATATATCACAATCCTTTTTTTTCTACACCTTCTGATCAAGCCAATCTCAGTCCTCACAGTATAAGTACATTAATAAACTAGTCTCACAAAGAGATTAGGACTGGGTTAAAATTTTGGATGTTTCTCATCAAGCCTCAGGAGCCTGGAAAACCATTGGCAAATGCTAGAAGAACCTGGCAAGAACACTTTTATTAATCTTTTTTCACATACCCTGTCATTTCTCTTTTCTATCCTATCTCTAGCCCCTGTATTTAGTTTTTTGGTTTTTATGTTTTTTTAATGTATTCTCTAGTTGTTGATGGAGCTTTATTTTATTCATTTATTTATATGTGGTGCTGAGAATCAACCCAGTGCCTCACACATGCCAGGCAGGTGCGCTACCACTGAGCCACAACCCCAGCCCCATTTAGTTTTAATGATGCACAATCTTTATAATTTCAGAAATGAAGCAAAAATAGGTATATTACAAAAGAACAATATGCTAACTCTCAAAAGAATTTTTTAACTTTGAAGTAGTACAGAGGGAAGGTAAGATGCTTTTTTGCCTTTTATTTATTTAAATTGCCCAGCCTACCAACCAGAGGACTTACTTCTCTGTCCTGGACATTACCTAGCTTTGTATGTTGGCCTATGTTGTTCAGACTAACTAGTCACTGTGTCACTAGAACACAGCCTTAAGGCATTGCTTATAAAACAGGAGTAAATCTCATTAGTTATGAAAGCAGTAAAGCAAGATGATGAGCACCTCTCAACATTTACTTCTTGTATTAGTTCTCCAGCCTCAGTCATCTGTATTGAGAAGTGAATGAAATTTTAAGAATAGAAAATAACAAAAAATGAAGAATGAATGAATAAAAAAAAATATTGTTTTCCTCAGGCTCTTTACTACTTGCTGTTAGGTACCAAAAGATGTCACTTCAGAACTCAAATTTACTACAAATCACTGGTCCTGGCCCATCTCGGCCCCAGTGATCTCCCAGGAAACAACTGGCTCTTCTGAGCTAGACCACTCCAGGTCAGCTGAGAGGATTAGAGGATGAGGGGAAGAGAGGTAGGGAGGAGTCATCTGCCCTGCTGATATGTGGCCATCCCACCTTTCATTTACCCTTCTGGGGCCTGTCTGCCTGGTAGCATTTCTCTTTGTGATGCCCTTATGCTCTCTAGGTCCTCTCCAATATGCATGCCAGGCCTTCTTGACCTGGTCTGAAGCATTTCATGCTTCTCAGTTCAGTCATCTAATTGAGAACTCAACTTCAGCCTTTATTTTCTATTGATTTATTTTGCAGTACTTAAGATCAAATCCAGGACCTAATGCCTGCTAGGCAAGCACTCTGCCACTGAGCCACATCCCCAGTCCTTTTCATTTTGAGACAGGATCTAGCTTAGATGCCTGGGCTTGAACCTACAGTCCTCTTGTTTCAGCTTCCTGAGTCACTGAGATTACAGGTGTGTGCTACCAGGCCCAGCTCCACCCTTTTTTCTTTCTGCCATTTCCCACATTTTTGGTGTTTAGGAAATATTAGGAAAAGAGGTTTGATATATAGACTGTGGGATTCAGAGATTCATAAATTATATTAGATACTTTAGAAGCAGTATGATTTTATAATTGTTGCTATATAAAGCTTGGGATTCAGAAAGGTTTAGGTAAGGGTGGACTGAGCTAGAATGGTTCTGGTTTTATTTTGTTTTACATAATATTGGGCTTCTCTGGTAAGATTTAATATGACAGAAGAGTTTTGTAGCTAAAAAGAACTTAAAGACTAGTGATATATTATCTCAGAGCCCTCTCAGTCCCAGTGTTAGGAAGTCTTTTTGCTTTTATTTCAGCACACTGTACCTTTTTTTCCCCCTTTGGTTATGGGGATTGAACCCATGGGCACTCAACCACATCCCCAGCCATTTATTATATTTTATTTAGAGACAGGGTCTCACTATGTTGCTGAGGCTGGCTTGGAACTTGGGATCTTCTTGCCTCAACCTCCAGAGCCTCTGGCATTATAGGAGTGCACCAACCACTGTGCCTGGCTCACAATATATTTCTTTACCTTGACTTTTCCTGTACTATTTTGAAAATGTATGAAAAGGGGCCGGCTTACTTATGAACAAATGGCACTTTTACATTACTTTGTCTTCAGTGTTACAGAAATGAGTAAAAGGCTGAAATGCCATGCTCATCTTGCCTGCCCCGGAATCCTCTGACCTAGCTTTGAACCCTGGCCCTACCAATTCTTTGTTATGTGGCTTTAGAAAAAACATTATGTGCCTCCTAAACATTATCTACTGGGTGAGCATCCATATTAAGGTTGCTGGGAGATTTAGATATGATAATGTATGTACTCAGTAAGGGATACTCTACTACTGAGCTACATCTCCAACCTCCAGCCCCTTTTAGCTAAGACTGGCCTTGAACTTGTGATCCTCCTGTCTTAGCCTCCTGAGTGGTTGGGATTTCAGGCATGAGCTATGGCACTCAGCCTTTTAGCATTTTTTTTCAAGCAAATGAACCCTATGTTGTACTTAGAGGTGTTTTTCAGCATTTAGCATTATTGTAGGGGGTTGTAGCTCAGTGGTAGAGCGCTCGTCTGGCACATGTGAGGCCCTGGGTTTGATTCTCAGCACCACATAAAAATAACAAATAAAAATAAAGATATTGAGTCCATCTACCAAAAAAAAAAATTTAAAACAATACATTGAAGTTCAAAATTAGTTTCAAACTGTGTTAGTTGAATATTTTCCTTGAAAGATTTTGTGTCCTGATTGACCTAGTTTCTATTCTGTTTGCAGTAGAATTAAGATTTATTCTGGCTAGGCATGGTGGGTATGCCTGTAATCCCAGTGATTTATGAGACTGAAGCAGGAGGATCATAAGTCCAAAGCCAGCCTCAGCAACTTAGAGAGGCCTTAAGCAACTCAATAAGACCTTGTTCTAAATAAATAAATAAATAAATAAATAAATGAATGAATGAATGGATGGATGGATGGATGGATGGATGGATGGATGGATGGATGGATGGATGGATGGGACTGGAGAGGTAGTTCAGTGGTTAAACACCCCTTGGTTCAACCCTCCCAGTACTAAAAAAAAAAAAAAAAAAAAAAAGATTTATTCTGTACCTGAATACTAATAAAATGGTTTTTATTTGACTAATTCCTATGTACCTTTTTACAATGTTACTCAAAGACCTTAGCCCAGAAGATAAAAGTATATGAAGTTACAGTTATACACTAAGAAGCATTACAAGAACTGCTGTAGGGGCTGGGGATGTGGCTCAAGCGGTAGCGCGCTCGCCTGGCATGCGTGCGGCCCGGGTTCGATCCTCAGCACCACATACCAACAAAGATGTTGTGTCCGCCGAGAACTAAGAAAAAATAAATGTTAAAAATTCTCTCTCTCTCTCCCTCCCCTCTCTCACTCTCTCTTTAAAAAAAAAAAAAAAAAAAAGAACTGCTGTAAAAGTGAGGAGGTTTTTGATCAGGATTTTGATAACTGTCTCCAAGAAAATAAACCATAAAACTAATGCAGAATTTCAGTAAACTAGCAGAATTCAATATTACTGTAACAAGATTTTTACATAGTACTTAGTGGCTTAAATTAGGGATATGGTCTCATTTAAAAGAGGCCCTCAGGGCTAGGGCTGTAGCTCATTGGTAGAGCAGTTGCCTAGCATGTGCAAGGATGGATCCACAACACCACATAACAAAGAAAAGAGATCATCCTTTTGGGGGGGGGGCGGGGGGTGTTTGTTTGTTACTGGGGATTGAATTCAGGGGCACTGGACCACTGAGCCACATCCCCAGACCTATTTTGTATTTTATTTAGAGACAGGGTCTCAGCCTCCCAAGCCGCTGGGATTACAGGCATGCACCACCATGCTTGGCAAATTTAGAATCTTTCTTTCCTTCTATTTTATCTCTTTAGTGTGCTGCTTCCATCTTCGATATCATAAAGTGCTGTCAGAACTCCAGCCACAACAACTTAGTTCCATGTAGAAAGGTTAAAAGCAAGGACCAGAAGCTGAACACTGTTCAGCTACTTTTTTTTTTTTAATTATGCTTTTTAGTTATAATTGGACACAATACCTTTATTTCATTTATTTTTATGTGATGCTGAGGATTGAACCCAGGACCTTGCACGTGCTAGGCGAGCACTCTACTGATAAGCCACAACCTCAGCCCCTGTTCAGCTACTTTTTGTAGCTTACTTCTCTTAAAGGTTTTCTGGAAGCCATACTCAAATGACTTCTGCCGCCCATAACTGCAGAGGAGATTGTGTAATCATGTTTTAGCTGGGCACCCAAGGAAAGGAATGTTTTGGATAGGCAACTGTCAGTCTGTATTCATCACTATATGAAGGTCTCTTTTTCCTCAAACCAGCAAAAGTATATTTTAAAATGTGATGGAAAATTTTAACTCACAATAGCAGCAAAAACTGTAGAAGGTTTGAAAATAGACCTAGCCACACAAGCACAATGTAAAACATTGCTAAAAGACATAAACTAAGAACTGAAAGGATAGACACATAGCATGTTTCTAGATGAAAACATTTGATAAAGATTTCTTCTCTGCAAACTGTTCTCCAAGTGTGATGCAGTCTTATTTAAATTTTTAACATGATATTCATGGGTCTGATAAAATAGTTCTAAAGTTCATCTGAAATTTTCCACATGCTACAAAAAACTGACAGTTGATCAGGAATAGGACAAGACTAATGCAACAGAAATGTTCAAAAACAGACCTTTTTTTTCTAGAAATTTACTAAATAATAAAAGATCAGCAGAGAAAAAATGAACTGATTTTTTACTTGCATTATTCAATATAGCAATTACCAGCCACAGCTTTATGTTCATAACATTAAGTGCAGTTCAGTTTCCAGAAGCACTAATCACATTTCAGGTGCTTAGAAACCACAGGTGACTGGTTGCTACTGCACTGGAACACACAGAGAATGTTGTCATCATTGTAGAGATGCCATTGGACAAGTCAGCTGTAGATGGCAAGGAGACACTGAGAGGCTTACTCAGGAGAGGAGTTAGATCACTAAATCTAGGCCTTGTTGTTGTTTGTAGAGAGCGGTGTTCAGTGATGGCGGTTTTTATCACCCTGATAAGTTTAATCACTTGCAAACCACTGATTTAGATGTTAATCTTCCATACAGCTTGTAAAATTTATGTATTTCTGAATTTTTTACATCCAGGATACTGTTCTTTGGCTCCTTCACTTGTAATTATTTTGTGGTTATACTGTTCAGCTACTTAATGGCAGTAATGAAAGTGCCAGCTTATAATATTTTGCTGAAATATTTTAAGAAGATATACCAGATTATGCTGCCAGCTAGTGCCCTATGGGGGTGAAGTTTGAGGCTATTTTTTTCCCCAAGCTGTGCATATACATTTGATTATCTCTTGTCTGAAAAGAGTTGGAACCAGAAACAGTTCAAACTTTGGAGTTTTTTTTGGATTCAAGAATATTTTCATAGGCTTAACCCTGGTTAGCATCCCTAATCCAAAACCCAAAATGCTCCTGAATCCAAAACCTTTTATACAGTGCCAGAACTCAAAAAGTGTCAGGTTTTTCAGATTGAGGTCTTCAACATTTACTTTTATTGGCCTCTAAGTAGGGAGGAAAAAAAGATACTCTGAAGTATGTATGGGTAGATGATATTGTAGACCCAGCCAGTTGCATTTAATCTTTGCTTATTTGTTGGCATCAGTTTCAGAGAAAACATATTCACTATTTTTCAGTATGAATTGATAACTTCCCCAAAGGCTCTTTTTTTTTTTTTTTTTTTTAATTTGGGGATTTTGCTGCTCAAGAATTCTTTTTTTTTTTTTTAATATGAGGCAAAGTCTTTTTTTTATAATTTTTAATATTCATTTTTCAGTTCTTGGCGGACACAACATCTTTGTTGGTATGTGGTGCTGAGGATCGAACCCGGGTCGCACGCATACCAGGCGAGCGCGCTACCGCTTGAGCCACATCCCCAGCCCTCAAGAATTCTTTTTGAGAATACTTTATGTCGATTCACTTTCTGGACATATTGTGTCTAGCATTCATATGAATTATATGAATATTATGTGTACATAAAGTTTATTTTAATGTTCTAAGTAATGCTGTGTGTGAAAAGCTTTTCACATAGAAGCAGATAACACTTCTGCATTAGTAGAGTATTTCTTGGAGGTCTGTAGTTATAATTAATCTGGTTAAATCCTTCATGTAATAGCAGATTTTTGTTGTTGGTTTTGATTTATTGTGGTGGTGGTTTGTTTGCTTTGTTTTCTCGAAATACTAGGGTTTGAACCCAGAGGCCCTCTACCACTGAGCCACACCCCAACCCCTCACCTTCCCATCCCCCCCCCCTTTTTTTTTCTTTTTTAAACAGTCTCAAGTTATTGAGGCTGGCTTCAAACTTTGAATCTTCCTTCCTTAGCCTCCAAGCCACTGGGATTACAGGCTAGTTTTCTGTTTTAGAAGCATGGCTTCTGCAGACACTAGAGTACCAAGCATCAGTTTCGTGTGTACTGCATAAAAGATTGTGTGAACCCTGTCTTTCTGATTTTAAAAATTGATTTCTTTTTTTAAAAAATGATTTAATACATTAACCTCAAGATATAATTCTTAATATTTATTTATTATTATTATTTTTTTTTTTTTAGTTCTCGGCGGACACAACATCTTTGTTTGTATGTGGTGCTGAGAATCGAACCCGGGCCGCACCCATGCCAGGCGAGCGCGCTACCACTTGAGCCACATCCCCAGCCCTAAAAATTGATTTCTTATTGGGGCTGGGGACATAGCTCAGTGGCAAAAAGTATAGTTAGCATGCTCAAGGCCCTGATTTGGTCCCCAGCATCACATTAAGGGAAAAAAATTTATTTCTTCCTAAGTTAGTAGGTTCCTTGTGTGCATAGTGATTCCCAACCTAATATGTGCCCAAACACAAAAATAGGAACAAATACTATGCAGCACTGTAGTGGGTATAATAGGTCCACAGAGGTCTAGGGGACACATCCTTAGGCTTCCGAAGACTAGTGAAATAGAGAACATATGTAAAACATTAAAAACATACCTAAACCAGGCATAGTGAGGCATGCCTCTAATCCTAGCAACTCGGAGGCTGGGGTAGGGGAATGGCAAGCTTGAGTCCAGTGTCAAATAACCTTAAAAGACCTGTCTCTCAAAAAAAGAAAAAGAGAAAGAAAACTATGCCTAACGTATAATGAATTTAACTTTAATAAATCATCCCAAAGTGATAGCACATCTGTAATCCCAGGTTCTCAGGAGGCTGAGACGGTAGGTCATGAGTTTGAGGCCAGTTTCAGCAACACAGCAAGACCTTGTCTTCCTGTGAGCAGGAGTTTGTAATTTTAAAAGTACAAAATTAGGCTATCAACTTTGGTAAACGTTAAGATCTGTGTAACTTATCTGAAATAATTTATTGGAAATCACCAGATGCTTACATGTTTAACAACACTCAGCTTTTAGTAAATTTCTTTTGTTTTCTCTCCCACTGTATTAATAAAATCGAAGCAGCAAAAGATTATCGGTGTCCTGTTTAAGGATTAAACTTTCAGGAGTCGGGTATATATTGGGTCCAAGCTATTCTAAAGAAGTGCAATATTGGATGATTTCCTCCTACCCCCAAATATTCTTTGTTAACAGTTTTTCAGGACCTCCATTCTGACTGTTCTGGTGCCACAAACAGTCTGGAAAAACTGTACTTTGTTACTTATAAATAATTATAGTTCATTCTCAAAAATGGAGTCACGGGGGAGGGGGGCCAGAAGGGGGCTGGGGCTATGGCTCAGTGGTAGAGTGCTCGCCTAGCACATGCAAGGCCCTGGTTTCGATTCTCAGCACCCACATAAAAATAAATAAATAAAAATAAAGGTATTGTGTCCAACTACAACTATATATAAATGGAGTCACTGAGACACCAGTGGCTTGAAATAAGGCCTGAGGGAGTGTTATCTATTGCAGTGTCCTCTAAGATTTGGGCTTAAGAAACTGTCATTCTCAGAATGCTCTAGCAGAGGTTCTAGTTTTGTTTCTGGTATCTAGGTGAAAGGCCAGCAAGATTCTACCAGGTACGAAGTCCTTAAGTTTCCATGGTGGTGAGATCTCTTGAGTTCTAAAACTCTTCATGTATCATTGGCATTTTACATATCTGCATCTTTGGCTTCCAACAACAGAGTGAAAAAGAACTGAGGACCTGCTGTGGGCCCTGTTCAGCTTTAGAGGCTGTGATACTGCTCCCTGATCTTTAAGAATTCTGACAAATGGCTAGTCAGAAAACAGTATTGGCTAATAAACCGTTTATCATTCAGAACTCTAAATGCTTTCTAACGGTTTATCTGTTTTTCTCTAGGGACATTCCAGCTACATCACACACCTTGATTGGTCACCGGACAACAAGCATATAATGTCTAACTCGGGAGACTATGAGATATTGTACTGTAAGTGTGAATAATCATATATGGGCTCAGATATGACTGTCATGGGCACTAATGAACAGGCTGCCTAGAGTGTGAATTATCTGAAGTAATTTATTGGAAATCATGAGATGCTTGCATGTGAACAAAACTCGGCTTTTGCCAAGAGAATGTATGCTGGCTTCTAACTTGACAAAGCATATGTTACTCTGAACTAAGTAATGAGAATTGCAAATGTGGTTCACTTCTCCAGAAAAGTAATGAGTTTAATGGTGTAGAACTAAAGGCACATGTAGTAGTAGTAAGAAATTTCTCAGTAAGATTGATGCTGCTCTTAATGTTTTTTCATTTAACAACTTTTCCTGGAGGCAGGGAGAAGGATAACAGCCACTGGGCATTTATGCTTTTTAAGAGAAAACAAAAAAACAATTCCGTGTGAAACAATTTGTAGTTCTATAAAACCCTGTTAAGTAAACACTTTTTTTCCCTTTTTAAATGTGTCTTAATGTTTTTCAGTGTATGGATTATAAATACAAGTAAACGTGACTAGTTTGAATCAAGATGCACTTTCAAATACATTTGTACACAAGCACTGTGATTATACTTCCTGTTTCTAAATTTAAAGGGGACATTGAAAGTGGCTGCAAACTAATCAGGAATCGCTCGGATTGTAAGGACATAGATTGGACGACGTATACCTGTGTGCTAGGCTTTCAAGTCTTTGGTAAGAACATAACCCCTGATGTGAAGAGGCGATCTCTGAGGTTTTTATTTATGCTTACTTGCTTAAATTGATAAATGAAATATAGTCCATTTACATTCTTTAGTGTTATCACTATTAATGTCATTGTCAGAAAAAATTAAATGTGTATTAGTATTTAACCAATACAGGATTATTCTCTGCAGAACTCAGCACATTTGGTCCCCAGTAAATATGAGACAGTCAAAAGGAAAGGAATTTACGTACTAATGCAGATTTTCTTCCCTCCTCCTCCTTTTCCCCCTCCTTTCCAAATGAAGCTTTTAAATTGGTAAAGTCATTTTGTTTTTAATGGCAGCTGTATTGAGATCTCACATACTATTCAGTTCACCTGAGTTGGTTTTCATATATTTACAGAGTTGTGGAATTATTGTGGTCTAATTTTAGGACATTTTCATCACCCCAAGAAGAAATTTTGTGCCCATTAGCATCACACTCCATCTCTCTCCCTTCCTCATCCTCTCCCCCAACCCTGGAAACCACTAATCTACTTTCTCTATTCCTTTTCATGTAGGTGGAAGCATACAATATATGATGCACTGAGAGTGGCTTCTTTCATTTAGCATAACTTTTTCAAGGGTCATTCATGTTGTGGCACATTTCAGTACCTCATTCTTTTTATGAATGACAGCCCTTTGTATGGATATATACTTCATTTTGTTTATCCTTTCATTGGTTAATGGACACTTAGGTTTGTTTCCACTTATTAGCCATCATAAATAATGCTTCTATGAACAATCATGTGCACATTTTTTTGTAGTCATGTTTTCGTCTCTCTGATGAGTGGAATTGCTGGCTCAAATGCTAATTCTGTGTTTCACCTTTTGAGGAATTAATAGACTGTTTTCCAGAGTGCCTGTACCCTTTACAGGCCCACCAGCAGTGAATGAGGGTTTCAGTTTCTCTGTGTCCTTGCAAAATGCACTATTCAAAAATTACACTTTTGCATGTGGATGTTAAGCCATCCCTGTACTGTTTGTCCAAATACCAAGGCATTTTTAGTAGATGTTATTTAAAGATAAAATTTGGAGATTATTTCTAATATGATGTTTTGGACATTTCTAGAAATCTGTCCTTTGTAACAGTTTCCTAAGCCTTTACATATCCTCCCAAAAGGGTTAGAAGATAAATGGAAAAGTTAAAATTATAAAGCCTTGTTTGTAAAGAGGCGTTATGCTCAGTATTTAAAATAGTGGATATGAATGTGGCACCAATACCCAAAGCAGATATCCAAAATATTATATTTTTTCTTTAATAATACATCTCTGCCTTCTGGAATTTGGGTTTTTGTCTCCAGCCTGATCACAGATCTGAATATCTGTTTATGCTGTGTACATTAGAAAACAAATCCATTATGTTCTTAGGATAGAGAAGACTAAAAAAGCAAGGAAGAAATTTAAAACAAAACAATCCGGACTTCTCCATAACAGTTTAATTATTTTGGGTGAAACTCAAACATTAGCTAGTAGCTGATAATAATACAGTAATTATTTACTTGTCACAAGATAACAAAAGTGATTTTACTTGTTCAGCAAGTTTACCAAAGCCTTATTTATTCTCTAGAGCAACATTCAGCCAACAGGAGGCCAACCTTAAATGTTCCACGGTTTTAATGTAACCTAATGGAAGTTTGTGTTCAACAACATTACCAGTGCCTTGTAATGGTTCAGAATAATTGCATAATAATAATTGTAACATACCGTTACATTTGGTATGCCTGATCTCTGGACATAAATAATGTTTCTGTGAAAATTCTGTGGTGTAGCAGGCTAGAACAGTGGACGTCCCGCCAGTGCATCTCCATAAAACAGAAGGTCTCCGAGGTATCTTGGAGTCACCTGCTTTGAAGGAACTTAGAATCTACTTTGAAGACATAGTGCTATGGCTCTGTTCTTGAATTTGCCATACAAGTAACTGCTAAACTTTTCCTTTGAAAAAGGAAGAGCTTATTGTTCGGGTGAGTCAAGCTGAAATTAATATATCAGCCCCACCTGCTGGCTACCGTTAAGAACTACTGAGTCTAAGTTTTCCATCTTGAGGCTATTTAGATTTAACATGTACAGCATCACAGCTCAGTTTTTTAAGGTTGATTTTTCTATGTTTCTGTTGTTTACATGTCAAAGGTGTCTGGCCAGAAGGATCAGATGGGACAGACATAAATGCACTGGTGCGATCCCACAAGAGAAAGGTGATAGCTGTTGCAGATGACTTTTGTAAAGTCCATCTGTTTCAGTATCCCTGCTCCAAAGCAAAGGTAACCTCATCTTAACAGACCAGTATGGTTAGGACCTGTTTGGGGGGATAATTTTGTGTCACTGATAAGAAAATATCTTCAGGATTAATAATTACTCCTCATGATTCGGTGATGCACAGAGGGAGAACAGGGTCATCTGTGAGCATCCAGGCAGACACTGCTTATCTCCTGTTCCTTATTAAGGACAAAAAGACAGCTGTATCATTAGCAGCTGGTGGTATTTTGTCCCTTTTCATTTACTGTCAAGTTTATTTTGATCTTTTGGCACTTTTAAATTTATCTTATTTTTTGAATCATGTACAATCCTGCCAACCTAGTCACTTCCCCCCTACCCATCTCACAGAAGTAGTTACCAATTGTTTTGTTTCTCCTTTTATATAAAGGGGTATTTAAAAGCAATTATTGTTAGCCTTATTCCTCATATTTGATGACTTCATAGCTTTGATTTGAATTACCTGTTTAACAAGCTGAGTCACTTCCCTTAGCCAGTCAGCTCCATTTCATTGACTAGGAATAAGTTTTAATATTCCTGTCTTAATTTCTTTTATATAGGCTCCCAGTCACAAGTACAGTGCCCACAGCAGCCATGTCACCAATGTCAGTTTTACTCATAATGACAGTCATCTGATATCAACTGGTGGAAAAGACATGAGCATCATTCAGTGGAAACTTGTGGAAAAGTTATCTTTGCCTCAGAATGAGATTACAACAGATACTACTATAACCAAAGCCCCCATCTCTTCCATTGAAAATACCATCCAGTCTAATACTCCTACACCGCCTCCCTCCCAGCCCTTAAATGAGACTGCTGAAGAAGAAAGTAGAATAAGCAGTTCCCCCACACTTCTGGAGAATAGCCTGGAACAGATGATGGAGCCAGGCGAAGACCACAGTGAGGAACAGAGTGAGGAGGGCAGCGAGGACCTCGGTGAGCCTATTTACGAAGAACCAGCCATCGAGGTGAGCGGAAAGCAGAGTGGAGCTACTCTTCCTGAGGGCCAGCAAGACACTCCCTCCCTGTCCTGAGACCCAGTCCTCAGTGCAGTTGTTTTCTCCTTCAGCTGCATGTGATTTTGTGGTAAAGTTCAGATAATAGGATGGAGAATCACTGTTGATCAAGATTGTGTTTTCTGCATAATCTGTTTTCTTCAATAGTCTTATATTTCAGTCTCTCAAATGCAGTCAGCCTAAAGGTTCAGTTTGGTATGCATTTAAAATTAACCAAACCTAATAGTATAAAGACTGAAACATTTATCATGTCTCTGAAATCACTGTGTATGTG
This sequence comes from Ictidomys tridecemlineatus, assembly GCF_052094955.1. Lineage (NCBI taxonomy): Eukaryota > Metazoa > Chordata > Mammalia > Rodentia > Sciuridae > Ictidomys > Ictidomys tridecemlineatus. The sequence goes on along the minus strand of NC_135488.1, from coordinate 87,934,570 downwards.
ATAGGATGTAAATACTGGAAACAGGAAATAACAGTTGTATTGATTGAAAATAAACCCTCTTGTTATCTGAACGTGTTTTCTTCAGGAACAACCAGAGGCATCACAAACACTGTTACGCATCTACTGGCTTAGATTGCCACTTTTCTTCCTGACTTAGAAAAAGAAACTGGGGAAAACAATGTGCTCTTATTGAGATATCCTCCCACCCCAAATGTCAAATGGAAATTTTTTTAATTAAGAAAAACTTCAGTATTGCCAAGTGCAATGGTGTTGCCTTCTTGAATAATAATGCCTCTTCTTACACTACCAGTAGATGTCCAGATGTGCTTGTTAGTCTACTATATAGGTGCTGCCTTTTCTAAGTTATAACAAGGAATAGTCCTTCATTTCTTGTGTGCAAATCTATTTTATCCTAGAACTGAGAAAGCATTAGTTTGTTGAAGAGCTTTTAATGTATATTAAACCACTGATGCTCAGAAATGGTGGATTCTTCCAAGGAGTCCTTTGCTGGCCTAAACATTCTCTAACATTTGCCATTCGAGTGAATGGAAGAAGAAAAACCACATGCCTTTAAAACTAAACTGTAATAATTAGCTGGCTAATTTTAGTTTAGCCTTCATTGTCATTTGTTCCCTCAAAAGGAGAAATATAAACACAGTAAGTTTAAGTGATTCAATTGGTGCTTGAAATTCATTGGTTGTAATTTTTATATAAATTAATTATACTGATAGGATATTCATCAAATTGAAAATTCTTTTTTACAGAATTGTGAATAACAGTCACAGTAATTTTTTATAAATTACATACTTAAAAGATTTGCCGTATGTGGTGATTTTTTTTTTTCTGATGGAGTTGCTATAAGCTTTGCAAATCAAATGTGGCTGTTTTATGCAATGCATGTATTATTATGCGTTGAAAAGTTTTTTGTTTTTTGTTTTAAGTTTTGTCCGAAACTATGTTTTTCTTAAGTACGTGTCTCCTACTTTAAAATAATTACTGACAGATATGCATTTCCTATATGTTTGTTTATACTTTGATTACAAATTTTTTTTTCTTATTTTTTAACTTGCCACATTGTTTTGATATTTTCTTGTTTTGTTTTTTTGGTTGGATCGTGTTTAGAAACTTTGGATGAGTTCAAAAGTCTTAAGTATGCAAGCGTTTACGTGATTGTGCCATTCCAAAGTGCATCAGAACTGTCATTCCCTTCTTGTATCTTCTCAGGAGTAATACATATCAGGTATTTCATCATCATTTGGTAATATGAAAACTCCAGTGAACTCCCAAGGACACTTACGTTTATATTCACACGCTGTATGGAAGGGTGTGGGTGTGTGAAGGGGCGAGTAGAGACATTCTGTTAGCGTGTAGCTCTACGTAAGAAGATGTGCACCACATCACAATACTCAGTGTAGGTCTCTCTGTGTATAGATATATGTCTGTGTGTATCTCTTTCCTTTTGTTTACAACTGTTTTTTAAAAACCTCAAAGTAGTTCTCTACAAAACAAGAGATGTAGATTCTAAGTAACCTGACTTTTTTCGGTATGTTCTGTATGTAGTTACCAGAGAGCACCAGTAAGTATCACCACCTGTTGGCAATGAGAACTACACCGTCAGGTCAGCATGTGCTGTTCTCTGTAAGAACAGGAAATGAACAAAGTACCTGGGGGATATACTTCTCCATGAATAAGCAGGGAGTATATTTGGGGACATCAGTCACCTTTGGAGTTGCCATGTACAATGAAATTTATAATTGTGATACTCTTGGGTGGTAGTTTCCAAAGACACTACTAATGTGCAGAAAGCGTTCCGGCTATCTAATGCTGGCAACTACTGTTTAATGGTCAGTTAAATCTGTGATAATGGTTGGAAATGGGTGGGAATTATGAAATTGTAGATGTTTTTAGAAAAACTTGTGAATGAAAATGAATCCAAGTGTTTCATGTGAAGATGTTGAGCCATTTCTATCATGCATTCCTGTGTCATGGCAGAAAATTTTGAAGATTAAAAAATAAAATAATCAAAATGTTTCCTTTGTCTCTCTTAACTCTTCATTTATACTGCTAGCGTCCATAACTAACCAGTTATCAGAAGACATGGCAATCAGAAGGAAACATTTACCAGCCGGCTGCTGCTGCTATGGATGAGATAATTGGGGTAGTAACAAACTCCATAACATTACAGGAAATTACTTCTGACTTACGCTCCCATGTAATTGGAGAATGGCTTACCTTTAATTTAATTCTCATCTCCACTTTCTCTAATATTTAATATTGGATAATCCTGGTGATCCTGGTTACCTGCCTGACCTGGCTCCTTCCCAGTGTTGGTCTTTGTGAAGAACTTGAACTCAGTAGACCATGGCACTCCTTGCTTCACCCCATCTCTCCTGTGTACTCAGCCATGAACTGGCTACTACAGATTTTTGTGAAGAATTAATAGGTTCAGAGTATTCCAAACATTATACAACCACAGAAATGATGGGGCTTTCACAATCACCTTATTCCTCTGATGATTGTAAATTCAGAGCTATTTACACAGATTAACCCATGAGAGGCTGTCCTGGGGCAAGAACTACTGTCTCATCAGTTCTGAGAGTGGCTGATATAGAACCCAAACAAACCCATTAAGCAATGTGACTTTTGTTTATCTTAATGAGGAGGGAGGGGCAAAGGGTTACAAATGATGGTGGAATGAGTTCAACATCATTACCCTAAGTACATGTATGAAGACACGAATGGTGTGAGAATATTTTGTTACAATCAGTGTCTTGAAAAATTGTGCTCTATATGTGTAATATGAATTGTATTCTGCCATCATGTATAACAGATTAAATAAATAATTTTAAAAGGGGGGGCTGGGGTTATAGCTCAGTGGTAGAGTGCTTGCCTCAAACACGAGGCACTGGGTTCACGTTTCACCACCACAAAAAAAATAAATAAAGATATTGTGTCCATCTACAACTAAAATAAAATACTAAAAAAACGAAAAAGAAAAGAAATAAGGGGGCCAGGCAGTGGCTCATGCCTGAAATCCCAGCAACTTGGGAGGCTGAGGCAAGAGGAGGATCACAAGTTCACAGATAGCCTCAGCAACTTAGCAAGGCCCTGTCACCAAAAAAAAAAAAAACAAGGGCTGGGGATCAGCCTCGGTGGTTAAGTGCCCCTCAGTTCAATCCCTGGTACCCCCCCCAAAAAGGGGACCTGGGGATCTGGCTAGATGTGAAAAGGCTCTGGGTTTAATCCCCAGTGCCACAATAAATAAGTAAAATGAGAATACAAATAATAAATGTTGGACAGGATGTGTAGAGAAAGGAACAGGAAATTCAGGAAAGGAACTAGTCATTGGGGAAATATGAGTTAGGTTTTGGGTACATCAGGATGTTATAAGTGTAACTTCTAGAAGATTATGTTTCCAACATAAAGCTGGAAATGAAGTGAAGGGAGTAAGACATGTTTTGGAATCAAGAAGATAGATTGAAGAGTAGCCTCAGATCCATGTCGGACATGAATCAAGTAAGTGGCCTGGAAGAGCACCTGCAGCAGGCCAAGTGTGCCCAGGCTCCTGGCTACCAGCCCATGATGCTGCGGAGAGGTTGCCCGTGTCCTTGAGGAAAGGAAGTCCCTCTGGACTGAGTGAGCAGCCCGTGTTCAAGTAACTAGGTAACAGCCCTGACAGCACTTCACGGTCCACAACTTCAAAGCTTACCCTAACTCCACCAGACTAGGAAGAAGACATATTTAAAAATAGAAGAAAGAGAACCCCTAAACCCCAGGAAATTATGCCAGGAGTTAATAAATGGGATGACGTCAGAATAAAAATCTTTGCTAGCAAAGGAAACAATATGTGATGAGAGAACCTACAAAATGGGAGAAAAATCTTTGCTAGCTACTCTTCTGACAGAATTAATATCTAGAATACATAAAGAACTCAAAAAGCTTAACACCAAAAAACAATCCAGTTAATAAGTGGGCAAATACCTTAAATAGACACTTCTCAAAAGAAATGCAAATATCCAACAAATATATTAAAAAAAGTTCAACATCATTAGCAATTAGGGAAATGCAAATCTATACTGAGATTTCATTTCAATCCAGTCAGAATTTCAGTCATCAAGAACACAAACAATGTGCCAGGCATGGTGGCATATAAACATGATCCCAGTGATTCAGGAGGCTGAAGCAGGAGGACCACAAGTACAAGACCAACTCAAAGGAACTTTGTAAAACCCTCTCTCTAAAAATTAAAAGGACTAGGGATGTGTGGCTCAGTGTTTAAGTGCCCTTGGGTTCAATTTCTAGTATCAGAAAGGGGAGAAAAATAAGTAATAAATGCTGGAAAGGAAATGGAGAAAAAAAGAACACTTTTGCAGTGTTTTGAGATTGCAAATTAGTACAACCACTATTGAAATCAGCTTGGAGGCTCCTCAAAAGACTAGGCCTGGGACTACCTTATGACCCCTCTATACCACTCTTCGGTTATTTATCCTGAAGAGCTGAAGTCATCATACTACAGTGATATGTACATACCCATGTTTATAGCTACACAATTCACAATAGCCAAACTATGGATCCAGCCTTGGTGTCCATCAAAGAAAATGTGGTATATAGACACAAAGGAGTTTTATTAAGCCATGAAGAAAAATGAAATTATCATGTCATTTGCAGGAAAATGGATGGATCTAGGGACCATTATGTTGAGCAAAATAAGCCAAACTCAGAAAGTCAAGGGTCATGTGGAAGACAGAGAAGTAAAAGGAAAAGAAACATTGGGAAGAGCGGGTAGGGACCTCATGAAAATCAAAGGGAGGTCAGTAGAGAAAAGGAACCAGGGGATGGGAGGAGGAGGTGGGAAGTGGCCAAAATATATTGTTACATTGTATGCAGGCACAAAAAGAACAAATGCCATCACTGTATACAACTAATGCACCAAGAAAAACTATGGGAAAAAAGCAATTGGAAGAATTTTTTAAAAATAAGAAACAGAAGGAAAGGACAAGGATAGAGATCTTGGAAAAGAAGAGAAGGAGAGGACCAGTGTTGGTCTCAGCCTGTCCCAGATTGCGTGAGCCCACTGCCCAGAGCAATGCTGGACATGTGTGTCATTCACTGCTGGAGAAGTTTTGCCCACAACTGATGTCTTCAGGGACCACAGAAAAGTCTCTAGGTGTTTTTCAAAAAAAATAAGATGCAGCCCCTTGCAAAGAGGCAGCTCTTCCTCTTCACAGAATCTCAGATAGTAATAATATGACCCAGTTTGTGCTGATTGGTTCACCTTTTCCAAAAAGAACTTGAATTTCTACTCTACCTTCAGTAATAACATCCTGTAACCTTCAAAATGTTCATATGCAGAACAAACTGTATTCAAGAAACAGGGAGAAGAGCAAATAATCCTTAATAGACTAAATTTTCATGTCTCCTCCTAAATGTCCACGTGTTTCATTTGTGTATCCACTGTCCTTTGTGGGTTATGTCTTCAGCTTACTGGACAGGGCTGAGACTGTGGCTCAGCAGTAGAGTGCTCACCTAGCATGTGTGAGGCCCTGGGTTTGAGCCTCAGCACCACATAAAAATAAATAAATAAAGGTATTGTGTCCAACTACAATTAAAAAATAAATATTAAAAAAAAAAAAGAATTTAGCAATCCAGCCAGCTGTGGTGCATATGTAGCAACCCAGGAGGCCAAGGCTGGAGGATCACAAGTTTCAGGCCAGCCTTAGCAACTTAGGCCCTGTCTCAAATAAAAAAGAAAGGCTGAGGATGTAGCTCAGGGATAGAGCATCCCTCCATTTAATCCCCAGTATTTAAAAAAAAATCCAGAAATCCAGCAGAAAAACTTGATATCATGTCTGTGTCTCAAAGGATAAAAACATGAATGGGCTGAAATGAAAACTAGATGTGCAATGTTTAAAATATGATTGCCATGTGCCTAGATGTTATCCAGTGACAGTAACACCTAACAATAATGTGCTTAACATGTATTAATTCAGTCAATCCTTTAATTAATCCTAAATTCCATTATTGCCTTTTTACAGATAAGGAGACTTGAGGAACAGAAAAGCCAAATACTACCCAGATACTAGCAAGTGGCTACACCCGGATTTGAGGCCAGGAGCCTGCCTCCAGCGTCCATGTGGCTGGCCACTGTAGCTCCTGCTACAGGGGAGGTACACTGTAGAATGGGTGATTTTTCCTGAGAAGAATTCAGGGAATGGGCTAAAATTATGGCAGAAAGGCTTTAAGACTGGCAGAAAGTCAAAGAGAGAAGTGATCAGACTTTTAAAAAAAGGCAGGATGGGGCTGTGGCTCAGTGCCAGAGTGCTCGCCTAGCATTCATGAGGCACTGAGTTCGATACTCAGCACCACATAAAAATTTGTTATAAAGGCATTCTGTGCAACTATAACTACAAAAAAAATTAAAAAGGCAAACTGGACTCTGAACAGGGTCCCAACATTGGTGGGGTGCCTGTGGTTGTAGGGTAGGGAGTGGAGGTACTCCCAGGCTTTCACTACACTGTAGGAGCTGTCACCAACTTCCTGCTCTCCTGCCACTTTGGACTGAAGGTGCAGAAGTCCTTAGTCCTGAGCATTCATTTTAACCTATTTAAGTGAAAACACTGCGCCCTCATTCTCAAGGTTTTGGGCAATTTCCACTTCCCTGAGTTGAGCATGGTGCCTTCTGTCATTGGCCAAGTGCTGTTCACTCTTTCCTGTCTCACACTTCCCCACTACCAGCGTGGGTCTGGGCCTGCCCTGTGCTTGGCCACAGGACTTTGGTATTCTCTCTCCCTCCCCTTTTAGCAATGTTATCGTGTAACCCTGAAAAATAGATTTTCCTAGGGAGCCATCCACTGAGAGAGATGAAAATGGATAATTGCTGGTGCTAGTGACTAAATATCTCTATGGGATTAAGTAAAATCAGCTCCACAGGCTGTCTGGAACTCCTGTCGGTGTGTACTTTCACCAGACTGCACTAAAGGAGCGTGAGACAGTCTGGGTACGGTAAGAAATGGCCTCAAAGAGGAAAACCAACTTTTTAATGCTAAGTCCTAAGACCTTTGACTGAACACATAGCTACCAAGCCAGCACACTTCCTGGAAAAGGTCACAGGATTCTTTGGCGCCCACTCTCTGCAGAGATTCACTCTCACCACCATTCACTGAATTGTGGTGACTTCGTAACCTGGTTAGAAGCTGGCATTCTTGCCCCTTGTCAACAGTAGAGCTCTGTTTAATTAACATAAATATAAGCTGTTATGTCCTAATAAGACAGCTCCTTTTCTCTAAATTTAAATCTCAACAAGAAAATGTATTTTGCTGCCAGCACCTTCTGCGGCCAGTTTGACTCCTAAGGAATGTGCACAGATACACATCAGGAACCTGCCTGGGGGCGGGGGACGCAGCTCAGCTGTGGAGCACAAGCTCAGCTCCCACAAAACCTGGGTTCCATCTTTAGCACCCAAAGAACACAAACAAAAAACCTGCCTGGCACAAGGAACTGTGCTGGGCTCAGCAGGGGATCCAAAGATGAAAAAGATGTAGCTCCTGTCCTCATGGAGCATGTAATCTAGAAAAATTATCAAAATCAAGCCCTTGTGCCTTTTAGAATTGGTATGTTACAAAGTGAGATTCCCTCAAAATTAAAAAATTCTAGCTACATGCTATAATGTATGATTTGAAATAAGCAAAGTTGAGTTATTCCTACTAATGAACTTTGGATTAGTCATCTATTGAAACTACCTATCCATTGCTTAAATTCTAGAATTAACTTCCACAAGATCAAATTTTTATATTTAAAAAATAATGATGTAGCCAGACATGGTGGCACACACCTGTAATTCCACTTAGGAGGCTGAGGCGGGAGAGTCACAAGTTAGAGCCAAGCTGCAGCAATCTAGATACTATCTCAAAATAAACAAAAATTATGATGTAGAAGCTAAACTTATGGCAGAAAGGCTTTAAGACTGGCAGAAGGTCAAAGAGAGAAGTGATCAGGCTTCTTAGCAATAAGAAGGAACAAACTACTGATCCTACAAACTTGGATGACTCTTTTGGACAACTCTCAAGTGACTTAAAAAAACTAACCTAAAAAAAAGTTTACAAATGCAAATTCCCTTTAGAGACAGAGAATAATGACTGCCAAGGGGCAGGAATGGTGAAGAGGATGCAGTTCCAGGGGCTCCTGTGAGGTTCTGGGGTCTACATCCTGCAGATGTAGATGGTGGCTGCATGAATATGTACATGGGATTAAATGTCACAGAACTGCACATACAAGGACACCGTACATGCAGACCTGGTGGAAACTGGACAAGGACCATAGTCTAAATTACTGTATTTGTACCAATGTCAATTTCCTGGTGTTCATATCAATCAAGCCACTGTAGGAAGCTGCAGGAGGAGTTCACAGACTCGTACTATTTTTTGAAGTTTCCTGAGTCTCATTATTTCAAAATAAAAAACTTTTAAAATAATGGTATAGAAAGCTTCCCTTCTCTTTGTGCTTTTGAAAGGAACAGCGAGAGAAGGGGACTTACTATGTGAAGTGTTTTGATGCTATTTCTTTTTTTTTTTTTAGAGAGAGAATTTTTAATATTTATTTATTTTTTTTTTTAAAGAGAGAGTGAGAGAGGAGAGAGAGAGAATTTTTAATATTTATTTCTTAGTTCTTGGCGGACACAACATCTTTGTTTGTATGTGGTACTGAGGTTTGAACTCGGGCCGCACGCACGACAGGCAAGCGCGCTACCGCTTGAGCCACATCCCCAGCCCCCTTTCGATGCTATTTCTGCCCTTGTGTACTTGAGGTGCTCTACCTACAGGTCAAGAAAACATGAAACTGGGTGGTGTCTGCAGCTTTTCCAGCCCTGAGGTGCTGTCACAGGTGTCTGAGAGGTTTCCTAATTCTGGAATGGACATGAAGGACCAGGTAAGGGAGGTGTAGGTCTGAGGTCTAAAAGCTCAGCACCTGGGGCAATAGGAATGAGACTACCTGAGCACACCGACAATTCATCTTCTGGTTTATCCCTTCAATGACAGGTGGTTGGTACAAGTTGAGAATCTCTTATCCAAAATGTTTGGGACTAGCAGTATTTCAGATTTGAGTTTTCAGTTTTTTTTGGTTTTGTTTTTGTTTTTTTTTTTTAAATATTTGAAAGTGTGTGTGTGTGTGTGGGAGAGAGAGAGAGAGAGAGAGAGAGAGAGAGAGAGAGAGCGCGAACCGGGGCGGGGAGCAGACAGAGACAGAGAGAGATATCTTGGGTATGGGATCTATGTTTAAGCATGAAATTCATACATTTCGAATACACTTTATGCACATGAGCTGAAAGATGATTTTACACATCATTTTCAGTTTGCCTGCATTTTTACTGTGACCCATCACAAGGTCAAGTGTGGCATTTTCCACTTGTGGCATCAGCACTTAAAGAAATTGAGATTCTGGAGCACTTTGGGTTTTCAGATTCGGGGTGCTCAGCCTGCATTTAACAGTACAACATACCACACTCGCCTATGCCACAGATGGACAGAGCCAGCCTGGGCGTTTCTCCTCAGCTGCCACAGCATTCTGGTTCTGTTTGTCTTGCACCTGGCTGATCTGAGTGTCACTGCTGCTCTCTCCACCTTTTTTGGAAATCCTCTCCCATAGCCACCCAGCCCCTGCCTTCCCTCAGGTGCTTAGACCGAGTCACCTTCCCTTGTTAAGAATAAAATGAAAGGGAAAATTGGAATCTCACTCTCTTTATCGAGGACAGAGACTACTGAATGTTGAGATTAGGTCATTAGACTTGTCTCCCAAGAGCCACAGCCCCTGCTGCACCAGCAGAATCCATTTCCATGTGGCCTACTGTTTGCTGCCCCTGAACAGTTCCATCACCAGAATCATTAGCAAGAATGTTTGCCAGGCTTTGACATTTCCATTTAGAGGATGAATTAATTCTGAGCTGAGCCAAGAATCCCCTTGTTAGGACTTGAGCCCTCACAGGACTGTGGAGCCTTGGTGTGATCCAGCTCCATCCCACCTAATAGAGCAGCCTATTTTGGGATCAGGGAGAGAACTGACAGCAAAACCTTAATTAACTACAGTCATGTCATGCCTGTGGTCCCACAGGTTATATCACCTAGTGACATCCTAGCTGCCTCAATTTAAGTACGTTGTGATTTGCATAACAACCAACTCACCTAACAACACATTTCTCAGAATGAATCCCCATCACTAAGCGACACCTAACTGTGCTGGCTATAATAAAAAAGGCCGCAATGAACAGTTTAAACTGAGAGTAATCAGTTGTTCCCAGGAAAGTGTTTCCCAGGGTGGGTGGAGGGGTTTAGATACTATCCGTGCTGCCCCAAGGCATCGCTTCCCTGATCCCAAACTGGAAGAAAAAATAAAAATAGGGCCTTGCTCACCAAAAGCAGACAGATCCAAACCAAAGGATCCAATGGACAGAGCCACCCTGGCAAGCTCACAGGCTCTTCCCACCTGCTCTGTGAAGGCCCAGCCTTCTAGAGCAGGAGAGAAAGAGACCAGCTGCCCATGCATCTGTGTGCGGGGACAACTATCCCCCCATATCGCTGGGTGGGACTCCCTCACAATAAAGTGCTTGCACTGGAAGCCATGAGCACATGACAAACTGTGAGGGAGCAAGGAGAGCCTGAGGTGTCTCCATTACTAAAGCTACGAGGCACAGCCACCAAGGCTGAAGTGGTTTCTGTGGGAAACTCTCGTATTAAAATAGAAGGCAGGGGGCTGGGGCTGGGGCTGGGACTCAGCAGCAGAGCGCTCGCCTAGCATGCGTGAGGCACTGGGTTCCGTCCTCAGCACCCCATAAAAATAAAAAAAATATATTGTGTCCACCTAAAACTAAAAAATAAATATAAAAAAAATAGAAGGCAGGACTTTTAGTTAAATCATAGTAGTCAATTATATTTTTTTATTAAACGTTATCAAATTTAAACATGTCTGAAAAGACACTCGGGAAACCAGAGACGTGGCCATTTGCAGTGCTGGGAGCTAAGAAAGCATGAGATTTCTCAGGTATGTCCTTGCCCTCAGGATCTGAGCAATGTCTCTTCACTCCTCCATGTTCTCAAGGTTAGGGTCTGTCCTATGCCACTCATTCAACAGCACCAGGGACACACACCAGTGGTGAAGGAGAGGACTGACTGGCAGGGCGGCCTCCAAGGCTGGGGCCACATCCATGCCACTCTACAGAGCCAGCCCAACTGCTTTCACCTCAGCTCCTAAGTGACACTGGCCATCCTGCTCTTCCCTCAAGACCCTACCCTTTCCTGGCACCACTTGCTCCAGTGTCTTTCTTTCCCCCGCCTCTTTCCCTCCTAACCTCCTGTTCTCCTTTCCTTCTTTCTTAAAACAATTTTTCCAAAGCGTAACTTACAATAAGGGTTCACAAGTCTGGTGTGTTTGTATATATACGATGTGTACGTCCATGTACTGTCCCCCAGAGAACATTCCCAGCGCTCAGAAGTGGGCCTTGCCCCCATCCAATCCTCCTGTCAGTACTCCCACAGGACGACCTCTATTCTGACCCTCTCACTGTAGATTATGCCTGGCTTTGACTTCATGGGAATAAAGTTAGTTTGCTCTTCGCGCTTGGCAGCTTTCTGTCCTGACACTCCCATGAGTCGTGACAGGCTCTTCCCCTCGCTCTTCTCCTCACTCTTCTCCCACTCAGGTGGGTACTCCTGAAGTCTGGGGTATCTGAATCTCCTCATTTTACCTCCTGACCAACGTCACACCCACCTAACTTTCAAATGTGAACCCCCAGCCCAGTCCTTGGGTCTCGACTTCACAGCCACTTCCTAATGGATTCCCTGATGGAGGACTCCCAGCAACAGGGTTTTTCCAACAAAACATTCCCTGCCTTGTTGATCCCCAATCTCCACACCTCCACTCCCCTGAAGCCAGACTATCATCCAGGCTGTCATCCTGGAGCCTCCCTCCTCCCCCCTTGCTCTGTCACCAGCTTATGTTCCTTAGACCTTCATAATATCCCTGGGACTCACTCTTCTGCACTCACTGCCATTGCTCCCAGGCCCTTGTTATGTCTCATCATAAATCGTCCCTTCCTGCTAACCTGTCCTCCACACTGGCATAACAGGTTCAAAGAAAACACTGGATTCAGTGGCTGTCCCCAGTGGGTCCTGATGAGGCATGGCCTCTGGCGAGTCTTGGGTAGGTCAGGATGGTAGTGTAATGTAGGTCATTCTGATCCTTTGCACCTTGGGTGTGAGTGGCCTTGCTCCTGCCACGTGATGGATGTGAGTCCTCCTCCAGGTCTGTCTGCAATCTCAGTACTCCAAGAGCCAGCGTGCCCAGGCTCCTGCTAACCAGCCAGAGTCCAAGTTCTCTTTGGGAAGGGCCCCAGAAAGGATCTTCATGGGCAGACCGGAGCATCCCACCCTGAAATGATCCTACATTTCCTCTCTCCTTCTCACCCCACAGGCACAGCCAAGATGCACTCATGTGTCAGCATGTCCTCTTTCTACAGGCCAAATGGCCTTCCCCACCAACTCAGGCCACATGCAGTCTAAACAGTATCCCCTGGGGACATCCCTGCCACCTCTCCTCTTGCCTTCCTGGGTCCTGGGCCTGCCTCTGGTCTGTTCTGGTGCACTCTGGCTGTGCTCATCATTCCGTGCACCTTGAAGTCCAGGGGAAAAGTCACCCTTCTCTGCTCTCCCCTGCCCCACACAGAATCTCTGTACAGTCAATGAGAACAACTGGCTTGTGCTCCGAAGGTTACTGATGAGGAAGACGAGACAAGCCCCCAGTCTGACAGGGGGATAGGATGACTGGCCTTGGGTAACCTTGGACCTGCTCATGGAAAAGCCCTGCAGGAAAGGACAAATAGGGTACCTGATGATGACCCCATAAGAGAAGTACACACACACACCAAAAAAAATTTAAAAATACTGTGGGGAACCAGTGACATCAGGAACAACAAGAGCCCAGTAAGACTTCAAAGCACAACTCACAAGGGGCCAGGTCAGCTGGTGGCACTAGCAAAACACAGTCCCAAGCTGCCCAAGTGTGAGGCCAGAGGCACGACTATCTTTTCAAGTGGAGTCAGGCTGTCCCTTCGGTTTCTGTCACCATCCACCCAGATTCCAGACCACACTGAAGTTCCTCTAGGCCCAGAGTGCTGCAAAGCCAGCAAATGTCCCCACCACACATTTGTATTCTCAAAATACATCCATAACAGCATGGTCATACAGTATTTCTGAATTTGTCAAGAAAGCAGATCTCAGCTCTGGCCTCCTGGGTTCTGGGGCCTGAAATTCCACCTTGAGGAATGCTGCATTGGCTTAGAGGTTCTGTCTTGGTTGTAACTCATCACATGCATAACTGATCAGGAAAAGAAACACAAAAAACAATGCTTGATGCCCAGGAATAAGTAAATCTCCCAGCAGGGACACAGGAAGTCCTTACTATGTCATAGTCTTTCTCTTCCCACTTTTGCTGTGGCCACTGGACAGGAGCCCGGGCACACTGGCTCTTGGGACACTGAGATTGCAGACAGACCTGGAGGAGGACTCACATCCATCACTTGGCAGGAGCAAGGCCACTCACACCCAAGGTGCAAAGGATCGGAATGACCTACATCACACTACCATCCTGACCTACCCAAGACTCGCCAGAGGCCATGCCTCCTCAGGACCCAAAACCTCCTCAAGGCAGCCCAAACTCACCTGGGCTACCCCACCTATTCCTGAAGTTTATCATCCCTGCCACAGGACACACTGGTCCAAATGACACACCTCAGTCCACCCGCCAACAATGAGGACTTACTGCCACTCCTGCAGCACGTGTGGTTACTTCTCTGGCTCTGTTCTCTCCCAATGCTCAATGAATGGTCCCAACTCAGGGAGCCGTGGTAGGCAGGCACACATAAAGTTAGAGAATGATTTTCCAAATGACTGCTTCAAGAGGATGTCATTCCAGAGAAAAGGGAACAGCCACCAACGACAAACAAAGGCAACTCTGTATGATTGTACTTTAATTAGAATGACAACTAATTGAAAGCAATTTAATGTTGGTTCATGAAAGGTTAATGAAATTCATGTTTTAGAGATGTTGAATGCAACACAGACTTAGCCAGAAACTCAAATCTAACCTTTATTCTCTTTAATTATTCGGTCAGAATAATTTCCTGGGAGCAGGTTTAGTCTTGAGATGGTTCTAATTAAACATCAATGAACTTTGAAATCAACATCAACTCATTCAGCTGCAAGTCAATTTTCAAATTAATGTGCTGTATAGCATGGAGGTTTGGTAGCCTAAACACAGAGCGGGGGTGGGTATTAATACCATGAGGTATTAATGGATTCTGGAACATCATGCCTCCGGGGGCAAGGCACTGCCATAATCTGTGGGGGCTGAGACTGACTGAGCAACCAGGGCTCCACACGCACAATGACTTAAGCTGGCAGAGCCAGACCTTTGAGCAGACCCTGGGCCCTGCCCCTTCACCCTACCCTTGCCTAACTGCCCCATCCCCATTTCTCTCTCTCTCCTTTTAGGATTAGTGAATGTGTGAAGAGCCCTCTGCCTGATGAGATGCCCTCAGAAAGACCCCAATTTCTGCACAAACTTCCTGACACTTCACCCTGGCACCAGGTACATTCCTGCACAGCCTCAACCTCCACTTTTCTGCCTTAGAAAACCCAGGCCCCTAACTTACCTGTTTTTCCTTGTAGCTGTGCCGAGGCCCTACTGCACTGAGCACCTGTCACTTCCTAAAACTTTTCCCCACTAACTGGGAGGTAAGGCCATCCTTCTTACAACCCGAGGCTGCTTCATTTGGCTTCCATGAGAAAGTGATATTTACAGTCAGCAAAGATTCCAATCTGGCTAGAACACACTGGGCAGCGTGAAGGACCCGTGCTTTGGCCCTGAAGTAAAGCCATGTGATGAACAAATGTCAGTGACCAGAGACAAAGTCAGGGCAGGGGAATGCAAGAAGTCCCAGGTAGAATGAGTCAGAACACAAGGGGAAAAAAATGTTATCTAAAGAATACTGTTCCTGGGCTGGGGCTGGGACTCAGCGGTAGAGTGCTTGCCTAGCATGCGCGAGGTCCTGGGTTCAATCCTCAGCGCCACATAAAAACAAATAAGATAAAAGCATTGTGTCCAACTACAACTAAAACATATATATATATATATATATATATATACATACACACACACACACTATTCTTAGTCATTCTGCTCAGCCCATTCTCCATTAGCATTTTGCAAGCAGTTCCCTTGGAAATTAGCTCTCACAGACCCAAACCTGAGCAAGCAACATCTGGTCCCAATCCCAACACAGCCTGCAGCAGCAGCACCACACACCAGCAACTTGGGAGCCACACAAAGGCCAGGAGTTCAAGTTCAAGCTTATGCAAGTGACAGCTGTGAACAGCAGAGGAGACTGCAAATGATCTGTCCACTCCCCTCCTAACTTAGGAGGTGGCTAGTGTGACATAAGCTTTGTTCCACCCAGGGACAACCTGCTGTAAAGCAACCAAACACTACCAGTCACGGGCACTCTCACACAGGAACATGTGAGGGCTGGCTATAGAGCTCCTCCATACAACCCTGAGACTCACAGGCACCCTCCAAAGGACCCCGGATATGCTTTTTAAAGGAGTTTCCTGAAATACAATCTCCAGGCTTACTTATCAAAGGCAAGACTGTTATTCATTTTTGAGGCCCAGGCATCTGAAATGTCCAGGAGGAGAAACAAGAATGATAATCAATGAACATGACAGAAGACCAAGGGCAAGGCTCCACTTCTCAACCAAATCCTGACATGGGCAGTCTGTGGCACATGATCAGTGATGGATCAATCAAAATATCAAGTAAGTTTATCATTCACCAGGACCATACAATGTCAGAAATTCTCACAGTCAATCGTTAATGCCAAAGGTGTCATCTCTAGCTGTTGCTGATCAATGGGTCAGAAAGTGAGAGGTCTGAAAGCTTCCTACCATCTGAAAAATCAGAAAGATGCCTTGAGGGCTACAAACCTCAACATCATACACACCAGGAAAGCCTACCCAAGCCACACAAAGAAAAAAAAGTAGACAAATAAAAAGTTGGCTAATGTCCTAAAAGCCAAAGCCATGCATTGAAAGCTTCATACCAAAGTCACAAAGGATGAGGCAGGGAGAGGGAAGGCTAATCAGAAACTGAAAGAAGTCAGGCTGATAGAAAAAGGGAAGGGTAAGTGGTTACTTCTTAAAACAAGTGTAAAGTAGCCACTTTCTTTTTAAAAAGTATTTTTAGCTGTAGATAGGCCCAATATCTTTTAATTTATTTATATGGTGCTGAGGATCGAACCCATTGACTCACACATGCTAGATAAGTGCTCAACCACTCAGCCAATCCTCAGCCCTTTTTTAGTGTTTAGAGATAGGGTCTTGCTAAGTTGCTGAGGCTGGCTTTGAACTTGCAATCCTCTTGCCTCAGCCTCCCAAGCCTCTGGAATTACAGGTGTATGCCACTGTGCCTGGTTCCAGAAATTATACTTATTGCAATTATTTAAACAGGAAAATTTTTAGATGGGAAGCTTAAATAGGCAAAGGATAAAAGGCATGTGCAACCATGCTCAGCTTCTACCTGTATTTCTTATTGTGTACTTTAAAAAATTTTTTTTGAAAGTATATATTTATAGCTTTTTTTTTGCCCTTTTTTGGGGGTTGGGGGCAGTTCTGGGCATTAAACCAGGGTTTCAAGCATGTGGAAAGCACTCTACTATTTAAATACATCCCTAGCCCAGTTTTTTTTTTTTTTTAAATGAAGTCTTATGTTATAAGTTGCTGAGGCTGGCTTCAAACTTGCAATGCTCTTGCATCACCATCCCAAATAGCTGGGATTACAGATATCACTCTGTTTGCCTATTTAAGCTTACCATCCAAAAATTTTCCTAAATTTAAATTGCAATAAGTAATTTTTGGAGCTGGGCATGGTAGCACACATCTGTAAATTCAGCAGCTCAGGAGGCTGAGAACAGGAAGATCTCAGGTTCAAGGGCCAGCCTCAGCAACTTAGTGAGACCCTATCTATAAACAATTACTTACTGGGGATGTAGATCCGTGGTAAACTGCCCAAGTTCAATCCTCAATGATCCACCCTCCAGAAAAAAGAGAAGTATAATTTGTTGTATAATAAATATTGGCTAAACTATTAAATCATTTATAAATGTATTCAGTGGGATATAAATACCACTGCAAATGGATACCTACCTTAATTTAGTTAAAAATATAAATGTCTGGTGGGGATGCAGCTCAGTGGTAGAACTCTTGCCAAGTATATTTGAAGCTAGGGTTCAATTTCCAGTACCACAAAAAAAAAAAAAAAAAAAAAAAAAACGTAGAAAACAAATGTCTATTTGTCTTATTCCATTCTCTGTTGCTATAGCTGAAAACCACAGACTGGGTAATTTATAAAGTCTTTATCTACTCAGAGTTCTGAAAGCTGGGAAGAACAGGTAGCCAGATTATTGAGGCCCTTCTTGCTAGTGGGACGGCAGATATCCAAGAAGGGGGGCATCACATGGCCAGACAGCATCCTAGCTCAGGTCTTTCCTCCTTTTCTTAAAGCCACAGTCCCACTGGATTAGGGATCCATCCTTACAGTCTCATTTAACCTCACTTATCTCCTCACAGACCTCCTCCAAACACCGCAGTTTCACCTTCTTAATTACTTCACAATGAGGATTAAATGTCAACATGAGTTTGAATGAGGACATTCAAACCATAGCACTAGAAGGGTCAGAAATTTCTTCTTGAATTTGAATTTCTATTTCATTCTCCCACCTAGAATTTTTACTCCCAATATCGTACCCTAATATTTTAGACTTCAAACCCTTACTGATCCCAGCAACTTAGGAAGCTAAATCAGGAGGATCCCAAGTTCAAGATCAGCCTCAGCAACATAGCAAGACCCTGTCTCAAAATAAAAATAAACAGAGCTGGGATGTAGCTCAGTGGTAGAATGGCCCTATGTTCAATACCAGTATTGGGAAAAGAGGTCACCATCTTTGTTATGGCAAGATACAGATCACTACCTTATATATAACATTCTACCTCTTTCAGCATTAATACACAGTAAGTGAAGTCTATCAGTCATGACAGCATAGGAAATTAGTGTTTTAAAGTGAATTGTGCATTACAGGTACATTTCACTAAGGAACAAGCAGGAATCTTATAAGGAACTATACAGTAATCATTAATATGCTATTAGACTCCTATTGCTTGACTTTGAGGAACCATTTTATAAAGATTACCTGGTGCCTAATTAAACAAAAAAGAAATTAGACTCAGGTTTAAGATGCCTCTGGTGTCCTCCAATTATTCTGAAAGGTCATTTAATTTAAAAGAACTTCAAACTTGTAATTTTTCATTCACATATTTATTCCATAGTCAAAATAAACCATAATTTAAAGCCATAACAAGTCTTTAAAAGATAAAGTAGAATTTGTGGCACAGATGCATTAACAAGACAGACACCAATCTCAAGTGCAACACTAAACAGGTATTCTCTGTTCCCGTGATGGAGTACACAACAATTACACATAAAATTTCACTAAAGATCTGGGATGAGGCATATAACCCTTTGAAATAAACTGCCCAATGAATACAGGCAGGCTGCAAATAATTGCTATTAACATTTTGCTGTAAGATGGAAAAATTCCCAAGGTGACTACTGACTCAAACCCCTCATTTCATGCACCTGGCCTTAGATTCCATCTTCCATTCTCAGTCACATCCAAATCCAGAAAGGCTTCTGTGCTCCATGCTTAAAAATGCATTCCCAAGTCCCAGAGGACCTCAGCACAGACTTATGTTAATGAGCCTGTGTGCAACCTTCATCCAGAACCTCCAGGGAAATCAGGAGCTCCAAAACACAGTGCAGTGTGTGTCTTTAAACAATAGTTTTAACTGTCAAATGAGCCTGACATCTGACAGGCCATATGCATTTCATAAGCAAACCAAAATATTGTCTTCATATCTTTCTCTTTCTTATTTTTTGAAAAAATGTTAAGTAAATCATCCAAGTGGGGGGGGGCAATGAAATTTCAAAAGGTTTATGCAAAAAAAAAAAAAAAACAACACAGTCCTCTGTAGCCTAACTTATTTGTTTTTGGGCTGTGAAGCCATATAGAGGGCAATCAGGCAGTAGATGGTCCCTCCCACAGTCAGCGCCATCGTGGTCCGGTAAAGCATTTGGTCAGGAAGGCCTCGTTTCAGATGGACGGGCACGCCATCAGATTTCTTGAAAGCAAAAATTAACAAGGACATGGTTATAAGAAAAAGAGATTATAATTTTAGGCTAATAAAGAACAAATTTGTCTACTGTGAAACTATCCGTAAACAAAACAATGGAAAAACCCTAATCCATGAGAATGCTCATTGACTAAAACACTATTATTCTCTAAAATGTAGCTAAAGTTTATATATCTGAAGTTATTCTCCAAAACAAAGCCTGAAGCCACACAACATATTCCAAATTTCTAAGGCATTTTTCATATATTACTTAACCAGGAAAAGAGCACTGGGGAGCTTTTTAAAAAGCAAAAGCAATAACAGCTAAACAAAAAGTGCAAACACTAGAAACACTCCCCAGGAATCCTATGTTTATAGTTTGGCTTCTAATCATGAGGGAACCAAGTCAGAGCACACCAGTTCAATGTACAGTTTCAAGTCCACTTTGTATTTAACTGTATTCAAATAGTTAAGGCCCCATTTAATAATAAGACTCCACAAGATGTTTAATTCATTAATTTGCAGCCTCCATCATTTCTGCCCTCCCCAACTGATCTCAAGATTCCAAATGCCCCCTTAAATCTTATTTACCAGAAAAAGGGATTGAACTGATTAAAAAGTACTCTCTCTCTAAGATGGCCTTAATCTAGACATATTTTTCAGAAGGGGGAAGAAGGAGCAGTAGCAGGATCTGTCACTCCTATGGCATCTGTGATATAGTCATTTCTCAATTATCTATAAGTAGATTAAGAATATCTGAAATTTCAATTCTGGCTTCTCTCTGTTCATCAGCTAACTCAAGAGGACCTCCTCTATTTCCATTAATAGCTCACTGAATTTTATTATCAAGCAAGCAAAAAATAATTAAAACTTATTGCCAAATATCACTGTATGTGTTACAAACACAAATACACAGGCTATTGCTTTCTCTATGCAATGGATGACCAAGAGCCATTCTACTATCTATATAGCTGGAAAGCCTGAGTATGTTTAAAAGCTGATGAGAACAGTAACCACCTTTCCCTTTCTTATCTATATAAATTTCTATTAGTTTCTGACTCAAACTAAAAGCAAGGGAATGCTATTTAAAGAAAGAAAAGGTTGGGGGGCTGAAGCTGTAGATCAGTGATAAAGTGCTTGCTTCATATGTGTGAGGCACTGGGTTCAATCCTCTGTACCACATAAAAATAAATAAAGATATTATGTGTTCATCTACAACTAAATAAATATTTTTTAAAAAAGAAGAGATTGGGTAGTAAGCTAGACTAAGACTCAAGTTTCAAAAGGAATTTTTTAAGCCTGTTTATTTCATAGGCTTCTCTGTTCCTAAGTGTCATCCCTCACCTGGAAAAACTTCTGTAGCTCTGGAACCTTGTTCTTCCCAGCATAATCATAACCAGTGGGACTAGAGGTCAGTTTAGTCGGTGTGGCAAATATGATAGGTGGTGCTTCTGTGGAAACCACTGGCCTTAATCCCTGCAGAGAAAAAGAGAAAAACAGTAAGTTGCAAGTATGTCTGGGCATCTGAACAAAACTTTCAAGGAGCACGCTGTCTGGAGCAGCCATTCATCCACACTCGAAGGATAGGAAAGGGATCTCTCCAAACCTGTATTAATAGGTCTTTAGTTGGTCCTCAAACTTTAGACAAAATACCTTAAGCAGTTTTCCCAGAGCAAACTCTATCAAGAACTCCCTACCAGTAAGATAGAAAAGACAGGAAAGACAACAAAGACCCAATCTCAGCTTCCAGAAATAAATACAGTAAAACATAATCTTTATGAACTTTTGGTTAGACTTCATAAGGGACCTCACTGCCCCTTCTCTCCTCTGGGTGACTAATGGACTAACACAGTGTGTTAGTAATGGGCATTAATGTTATGGAATAATAGCAGCTAATTATCAATCTGGCTTTTGTTATGTACCATACTTTGCAAGCATTACCTCGCTTAGTCCTGTCAGCAACCCATTCCCATTTAACAGAGGAGAAAACTGGATCAGAGAAGGTAACTTGCCTGAAGTCACAAAATGAAAACAAAGAGCCAAGTTTTAAAATTCAAGCCTCTACAAAGTCCAGAGCCCTGGCTTTTTGCATTCACTACTCATACCCTACATTTCCATTTGCTTAAAAAACACAATCCATTTTGGTCTGTAAGGCGTGGCCCTACATTTAGCATGTAATACTCAAGTAGAGACAGGGACTCAGAAGTCAGAGATTAAAAAAAAAAAAAAAAAAAAAAAGAGGCCCTGCTACTGTGATAACAAGGCTTTATTTGAATTGGAGAATATTAGGTCCTCCTTTCAATCATTCTGTGAGCTCACTGTATTGTCTCCTAATGATTATTCCACCTTGAATGTAGAAATTTAAAAGTATTTTCTACCAAGCATCTCCAAAATGCAAATTCATGTTTGGACAAGACTCATGTGAAAACATTTTTAGAAAGGATTATACCTAACTTTGTGTTTGTTGACCCATCCAGTGACTCAAAACTACCACAAAGTTTTTGAGCAGTACCATCTGAAAACGGGAGTATCAACCATATTAACACTTTTAATTCAATATTTCCATTTATAATATTAGAAAAGTTCAGAATACAGAATTTTAAAGTTACCTATAATCTCATTTTATCCTATCAATAATTGTATATTCTCCCCAATCTTTTTACATATGCTTATTTGAATAACTTTATTGTCAGGCTGGAGCTGTGGTTAGTAGCAAAGCGCTTGCCTATCCCATGTGAGGCACTGGGTTCGATCCTTAGCTTCGCATAAAAATATAAATAAAATAAAGGTATGTTATCTATCTATAATTACTTTAAAAATTAAAAAAAACTTTATGCTCAAAATATAAAATCCTACATTCAGCTTTTTTCTTTTCTTTTGGTACCAGGGATTGAACTCAGGGGCACTCGACCACTGAGCCACATCCCCAGCCCTATTTTGTATTTTATTTAGAGACAGGGTCTCACTGAGTTGCTTAGAGCCTCACTTTTGCTGAGGCTGGCTTTGAACTCAAGATCCTCCTGCCTCAGCCCCTCAAACGATTGGGATTAGAGGCATGCACTACAGCACCTGGTCCTCTTATATTCTACTTTATTTACTGTGTCTCCCCCTATTTCAGTGACAGCCCCCAAGATTCTGGCATGTGTTGTTCATTGCTTCTATTTCCCAAGACTTAGAAAAGCAACTGGCACGAGAGCACATCCACTAAATATGTGTTTAATGTGTAAGTCAGCTAAGGAAGGCTATAGCTTTACCAGACTTAAATAAGCCAAAGTCATGTTCATCAGACTTGGCAGAGGCTCCACACCTCCCACAGCAAGGATAAAACAACTGAAAGCTGTTCTTAAAGTAAGTGGACCATAAATCAAGTAGAAATCGCAGACTTTACTTTTTAACACTGAATCTCCCAGCTATTTACATAATCCCTACATCTAAAATTGATTAAGGGCCATTCAACCCTAATCATGTACAGTAATTGAGTTCTTCCTAGTCTATTTTTTTTAGATGTTGATAGATCTATATTTTATTCATTTATTTATACATGGTGCTGAAAATCGAACCCAGTGCTTTGCACACACTAGGCAAGTGGCCTTACCACTTATCCACAACCCCAGCCCCATCTAGTCTATCTGCTCAAAAAAAAAAAAAAAAAAAAAAAATTGTAGAGGAGAAGTGCTAGGGATTGAACCCAGGACCTCAAAGATGCTAAGCAAGCATTCAACCTGTGAGCTCCCCTAGTCCCTAACTGCTCCAAATTTTTTTTTATTTTTTTTATTTTTAAGGAGAAAGGTAAACAGGATTTTTTCCCCAAAAAAGTTGACTGAACCAAAATTTTTGTTCTTCTAATTTTTAGGCTTGGAGAGGAGGGTGGAGAAATAAAAGAATTATCCTAAATTTTTAAATGTTTGAAACCAGTGAAACTTTCACTCTGATTTAGAATTGGAAACTAGTTTCAGTCTGCATTGCTTCATTTTGTTTTTCCTCTTCATGGTGCTGGGGATTGAACCCAGGGCCTTGTGTGACACCCCTAGCCCAATTCTACTAATTTCTAACTGCAAGTTGGACATCAATGCCTTCAGGTCCCTCTAACACCACACTGAGCATGTCCAAAATTCACCTACCAGCCCATCAGGAGCTCCCTGTCTGTTGAAAGCACCACCATCCTCCCATTTCGCAGTGGTCTTAGAGTCTTCCTTCTCCATCCCCAACATTCCTCTCACCAACAAGGACAAACTACTATAACTTTCTGCATTAAGTTGCTAAGTCCCTACTCATTTCTCACAAAATTAAGTCCTATCATCCTAGCCCCTTCATGATTACCACTATCCTCCATAGCCAACCTTATCTTCTCAATGATTCTCTTCCACCCCTTCCCTTTCACAGTTCTCTTTCCCTGGAATACTGTTCTGCCATCCTAGCTAGGAAAATAATTACTGGGTCATATAGTAAAATTATGTTGCCCTTTTTAGAAACTGCCAAACTGTGTTCCAAAGTGGCTACACCATTTTACATTCTCACCAGCAATGTCAGAGGTTTCTAGTTTCCCTATGACCTCACCAATACTTCTTGCTATTGTCTTCCTTTCTGATTATAGATCTTCTGGCAGATGTGAGGCAGAATTTCATTGTAGTTTTGATTTGCTTTTTCCTCATAACTAATGATGTTAAGATTCTTTTCATATGTTTATTAGCCTTGATTTATTTTTGGCACAGGACACAGAAAGGTAAGGAAAACCTTTTCAACCAACCATTGGAAAATACCCTCCCAACAACTACTTGCCATCAAGTTGACTTACAAGTCTCTATGCTGCTGTTACAGAACCAGCTTTTCCATATCAGGTTATTTAATGCATGTTAGGTTATTCACTTTACATAATAACAACATTACAAATATCTTCATTTTACAGTGTGCTAGTGTTCCAAGAAAGAAAAAGTTGAAGTACTCCTCCTAATTAGCAACATCAGATCACCTATTTGCCAGGATATATATACATTTTATAACACACACACACACACACACACACACACACAGATAGGACAGCACCTGTCACAGTCACTCTGAAATCTACATTCATAAAGTGTACATAATATTGCTCCTTTCTTTCAATGTAGCTTAAGAAATCTTTAAGTATTTTACTTAGAGACAGGGTCTCACTGAGTTGCTTGCTTAGCATCTCATTTTAGCTGAGGCTGGCTTTGAACTAGCTATCCTCCTGCCTCGGCCTCCTGAACTCCTGGGATTACAGGCATGTGCCACCACGCTCAGCTGCAATCATTCTTAAACATCCTTCCCTTGAGCAAGTTGCAGTACCCCACCAAGGAAAAAAAAAAAAAAAAGCAAGAGGCAACAATAAAAAATTGTTACACCACCTATCTGTGCCCCTTACTATTCCGGTCAAGTTCTCGAACTGCGTATCTTACCAACCCTTCTCACACTCCTCTATAAGAAACGAATGTGATGATATCTCAGATTCGGCTTCTGGAGAACCAACTATCTACCAAAACCACCAGTCACTTGACACACTTCACTCAATCTGCACTACAACGGTATAAAACTGAGCTCAAAATAAATGAAGCAACTCGGCCAAGGTCACACAACTAAAGCAATACAATTAAGTACTTGAGCCCAAATGTGTACGGGACTCTAAAATACTTCATCTCAAGCTGTAGCATCTGCAAGACATCGGTAGTTCAGAAATAGTGCACAGTCAACCACTTCACAGTGGACAAAGTGGAACTTCGTTGCGTGTAAATTCCCCTGCTACCCAAACATTTGAAGGAACCGGCTCAGTCTCCCAATCATCCGCATCCTATGAGCCCTGCCACCCCACGGCTTTCAAGGGTGCAGTCATCCCCATCCTCCAATCTCCTGCTGGCCTGAGGCCCCCTTTTGGGCTGTGGCAAGGGGTATCAAAATGAGGTCCGGAAGGCCAAAAGCCAGACTTGTTCAAAATAGGAAAAGGGCCGAACCTCGAATTCAGGAAGGTTACATTCTGACCCGAGTCATCCATCTTAAACAAGCAAGGACCCTAGGGGTCACCTTGACCCTTGCAGTGTGCTACACCGAACTTTTGCACAGGGTCAAGCCCGCCTGAAGGAAGGGCAGCCACACAAGAAGAGCCTCGAGGACCACTGCAAGTCGGCGTGGACAGGTGCTAGGAGGTGTGAATGAACTCGACTGAACTGAACCAAACCGACTCGTGGGCAGATAGATGCCTCTCCTGGCGACTGCCTGACCTGGGGATGTGAGCCGCCATTTCTCCTGAGTCGGTGCTATTCGACCCGTACCTGCGGGCTGTAGGCTTCCGAAGCCCATGCTCCAGTTAATTTCTGCGTGAATCCACTAAATTTATAATACATGATGCTGGTGTCCAGCTTCCCGCAGCCGCTGCCTGCGCGACCGCCCCAGAGAAGGACCCCGCCTCCCCTCTTGTGGTCCCAAGGCGCAAGAGGAAGGACCCCGCTCCTAAAGGCGGGCTGCCTAGAGAGTGCCTAACTTAAAACATGCTTTCTTAAGCGACATTAGGGGAACAGAAGCTGGGTTCATAAGTCCAAGAGATTCAAGTCCAGCTCTAAAAGAGCATACTGGCTTCTGTGTCGGAGTTCGTGGGAAGTACGAGGTTTCTCTTCCCCCTATTTAGATTAAGGCAATACTAAGACTCCTTAAAAAACGCGCAAGCGCCTCGAGGACCAAGTCCAGCAGCAGAGGCACCGCGGCGGTCAGGCGAGGCGGGATCTGGGCGGGGCATGGAGCTGAATGGGCGGGCCCGAGGGCGGGGCCGAGGGCGGGGCAGGGCCGGAGATAGCCGAGACTGCGGGCTTCCACCTACCTGGTCGTCTAGTTGAAGCTTTCCCTTCTGTGCCAAATTTTGCTTGCTCTTAGTCTTGTTTCTTTCCTCCCGACCTAAATCACCTAGTGAAGCGCCCCGCTGTTTTTCTGCCTAGGAGTAGGGACAGGTGGGCCAGGCTTAACCTGGCAACCTGAGAGGGGCAGCGCCTAAGAACATCTGGAGCACCTGCTGAGAGGCTTTTAGTATCTAGGGCTGTTAGGGGTTTCGTCTCAATATTTATTATTACAAATAGCCTACTGGGCTTCGTGCAGAGGACACACACATAGTGACCTAAAACTTAAGTCGACAAGATGTGAATTTTGCAGTTCCTCACTCTGATCTTGACTCTAATTTGAGTTTTCTGGGAATTGGTTGTTCATTCTTTTCCCAAGCTGTGCTCGCTGAGATAAACGCGCTGAATAGAAGGTGCCTAGAATCATTTGTGAAATCTGGACCTTAAACCACAAAGATCTGGACTACCGTTTTCGTATATTTCGATGTAGAGGTGTTTTTAAGTCTCCCCTATAGGCAAAATATTGCATAAAAGGAGTATACTCAGGATGAAACAAGAGTTTCTTTCCTAAAGCTCTGATTAGAAAGACACATTATAGGTGTATTTATAGTGCATTTATGAGCGCATGTAGCTAATTGATGAATGCTACTAACATTGATATAGAATTTTCCATTAACTCATCTAATCTTCATAACTACATTAGGAGGTGGATATTATGATTTCCATTTTACAGTTAGGAAAAGGAGGCCAAGAGAAATGCAGCACCTGTCCCAGGTCAACAATTGGTAGCAGAGTTAGTCATCGAGCTCAAGATTCTGTATACTTAGCTATAACATGTTATCTATAACATTATAGGTAAATAGATATAAATCTGTTCTAAAAAGGGGAGTATCAAGGCTGAGCACTCCAGAGCCATGGTGTACACCATCATCCCACTTTGGCAAGTCTAAGACCCAAATTCCCAAGTATTCAGCACTACCCTAGAGAGTAAGATTTCAGCAGATTCATAATATAATCCAATGCAAAATTGCTGTTTTTACAAAGTCATCATATAATGAAAACAATATGATATTTGAGTTTGAGTCTTATTTTCTCCATGGCTGAATGAGTTAAAACTAATCATTTCCATTTTTGGAGCAGTAATCATCATCATCATCATCATCATCATCATCATCATGGGTGTTTAGTAGTCTAACAATCAACAGTTCAGGAATTTACAAAGTTTAAAATAAGTTGCTGATGTTTACCTTTGGAACCTTTTGCTTTTCCATAGTTCTCAACTATATATAAGAATCTTAATTACCACAAACTTTTCTTGGTCAATCTAATTTAAATTGAGTAAATGCTACATGTAACAATAAACATTAGCAAGGATATAGGGGAAAAGTATACACTCATACATTGCTAGTGGGACTGCAAATCAGTGCAACCACTTTGGAAAGTCGTATGGAGATTCCTCAGAAAACTTGGAATGGAACCACCATTTGACCCAGTTATTCTGTTCCTTAGCAAATACCCAGAGGACTTAAAATCAGCATACTATAGTGACATGGCTACATCAATGTTCATAGCAGCTCAATTCATAGCAGCTAAGCTATGGAACTAACCTAGTACCCTTCAGCCGATGAATGGATAAAGAAAATATGGTACATACACAGTGGAATATTATTGAACCATAAAGAAGAATGAAATTATGGCATTTGCTGGTAAATCAATGGAACTGGAGACTGTCATGCTAAGTGAAATAAGCCAGTCCCAAAATCCCAAAGGTCAAATGTTCACTCTAATGTGGGGATGATGCTGACTCACAATGGCGGGGGCAGGGGGGGTTGTAGGGGGTCACCAGACTAGACAGGGTGGAGTAGGGGGAAGGGAGGGGGAATAGGAATGGGAAAGACAGTAGAATGAATCTGAAATAACTTTCCGATGTTCATATATGAGTGCATGACCAATGTAACTCCACATCATGTAAAAACACAAAAATGGGAAATTATATTCTATGTATATGATACGTCGAAATACATTCTATTGTTATGTATAACTAAAAAGAAGAAAAAATTTAAAAATTAAATAAATTAAATAAATGCTGGAATCCCACATGCTAAGAAGAAAGAATGAGCTTGCTAGCAAATACTGGGTAGAAAGAAAGGTATTTCGTAGAGTTCAGATGGGAAGGGGAAATTAAATTATTTAGGACAGCTCCTTTTCTCCATCCCACTGTCTTCTGGCCATATTTTGAAAAAAGAAGGAGAAACTATTTCCCCCAGTTCTTAACAGCATTAAGGTGTAGCAGCTTCTTGAAGTATAAAGGTGCCTGTCAACGCTGGTTATTTTCTTAAAGTCCCTGCCATCTGATTTTAGATCCTGCAAGACATAAATTAAGAATCCTGAAAATGTTACAACAGCCGGGCTGTTCAGTGGGAGATAAAATGTCAGTAGCAGAGTGTGGGTTGGGATGTCACATGGAGTGGATCATCAAGGGAAGATTTTGTCTCATTTCCCAAATAAAATGCAGCACACTCTTGACAGTACTAAGGCACCCTATTCTCATTCGTATTTGCACATCCCACCCAACATCAAAGACATGATGGTTCTTTCTTATCATGATCCCTCAGGTTGTTCCCTAGATCCTATTCTGAGAGAAAGTGACCACGACTCAGAGCGCAGAGGAGCTTGCCAATTGCCAAGTGAATTGAGTGAGTGCAAATGCCAGTCAGAATGACGGCTGGTGAATCAGACCTCCGCAGCTTCTCCATTTGCAAGGCTGCAGCGCTAATGGCCTCTGGCAGGCTGCTCTGTGAAAGCACTTGAGGAATGGATGGAAAACCGATAAAAATTTTAAGTGGGGTTACACTGAATATAAATAGGAACTGCCATGTGAAATAATTCTTAATTTTTTTTAATTCTCTGATTTCCCCAGAATAGAGTTTTTAAAAATCAACACTTGAAGCGCGTGCAGCCCTTGTAGTAGTAGAGCTGATTCCTTCCACCCTTTCCTGTGTTTTTAGGAAGGCTTGTATATCACCTGGCTTTGGTGTCACCTGTTGGGAGCAGAAATATGAGTTCTAAGCATTTATTTTAGGCGTTTTTCCCATGGGAGGGGACTTTCAGGGCAGAGGACCTCGAAAGCCCTGCTTTCTCTCATTTTGTTCCTTTGCTGTCAGATCTGCAAACAGAAGATTTTCCTAACCTGGGAAAAGATATGTGGAAAATGGGATACATCTAGTGCGCTGTTCCAACGAAGTGTTGCCTTTTTTTTTTTTTTTTTATGGTTTGTGTCTACCCTCTCTGATGGGAAAAAAAAAAAGAGGTAGAGAGAATACATTTTTCCAATACTTAAAACCACTAGTGATAACCCCCTAAGAAAAGCATCTCCAGTAAAAAGCAAAACGGAGAGCTAAACTCACTTTATGATACTTAGAAGATGACAACCTGCCGTGCAATTATTCATAATTTTCATGTGGCAGAAATCTCAGCTGTCATCTCCAGTCTTTTTGTCAAAGCCCTATCTGGTGTGGAAATTTTGTCTTTGAAATCTGAAATCCAGTATTATATCGATATTGAAAAACAAACCTTTGGGCTGGGGTTGTAGCTCAGTGGTAGAATGCTCACCTTGCATGTGGAAGGTACTGAGTTTGATCTTCAGACCCCATAAAAATAAAATAAAGGTATTGTGTCCATCTACAACTAAAAAAAAAATTTTAAAAAGAAAAGAAAAACAAACCTTTGTTAAAGCAAAGGAGTGGAGGGTCTGAATGGCACATATCTCACCCAAAGGAGGGGAGATGGCAGCTGGGACTGCAGTTGCAGGGACAGCTTTATTGCAGTTCTGGATGAACATATTGACATCAACTCCCTACTCTGACCTTCTCATTGTTGAATGTCAATACAGTGCGTGAAGCTGCCTCACTCTTGTCTGCCTGTTCTTCCTTATATGCAAGTCAAAAGCACATCCACAGAGATTATGGATTTAAGTCAATTTTGACACATTGCATTTCATTTCACTGGTAAAGAAAGGCTGAGGTATGACTCAGAATTTATTTTAAATCATCTTAAATACACTTAATTATGCATAGAAATCCAGAACAAGTTTCATGCTACTTTACATTAACATCTATAAAAATACAGTAGATGTAATTGTTGTTCTGTAGAGAGAATAAAAGGAAAGCAGTGACCCTCCCTCATTTGGGGGGAAGGGCTGGATCCTAGTCCCTGAAGAGTCTCACTCTCTGCATCATATATGTTAGGAATGTTTAAACATTTTGTAATAATGAGAATATATGACTTTTGTAAGCCTAAATATACTTGCACAAGTAACACAACATAAGGCATAAAAATTATATTTTAAAAAATGTTTTTATGTACTAATACTTCAAACCATGAGTTAATTTAGGATATTCTTTAATCACCCCTGAGTAAATGTGAAGAACTATTAAGTGACATGCCATGCGACAGGCCCTAAGGAAGGTGACTCAAAGGTCATTCTGCCCATTAGGGTTGACACTACAAGGGTTTTTCACAGGACTATTTGAGAAATGAATGGATGAATGAAAACAAGAGTGAGCAAATGAATGAACATTACCTCCAAACATTGCCATGGGAATGAACAACCAACCTGGGTAGTTATTTCCATGAGTACCCTGATGGCCATGGAAAGTGGTAATCAAGCAGAAAGGATATTAAAAACTATGCACCTGGGGGCTGAAGATATAGCTCAGTTTGTAGAGAGCTTGCTTTATATGTAAAAGGCCCTGGGTTCTATCCCCAACACCACATATACAAATTGTCTTCTGTAGTACTAGAACTTTCTATCTTGATTTTTTTAAAGCAATGACAAAGCTACATTTGTGTTTAACTCTTTTTAATACTTTTTTTCAGTTGTAGGTGGACACAATACCTTTTTTTTATTTGCTTTTTATTTTTATGTGGTGCTGGGAATCATGTTCACACATGCTAGGCAATCACTCTATCACCGAGCTCACACATGCTAGGCAATCACTCTACCACTCTACCTCTGAGCCACAACCCCGGAGCCTGAACTTTCTATCTTTAGAAAAAAACTACCTGGGGCTAGGGTTGTGGTTCAGTGGTAGAGCACTTGCCTAACACATGTGAGGCACTGGGTTCAATCATCAGCACCATATAAAAATAAATAAATTAAATAAAGGTATTGTGTCCATCTATAACTAAAAAAAATTTTAAGGAAATAAAAGAAAAATAATCTATCTGGACCTATCCAGTATGAAAACATGAGATGCTCTGTGGCTCTGTAACCACTTAAAGTCAGTATGCCCAGGATCCTATGGATTCTAAATCCATTAAATTTGTGACCTTAGCTAGTTCCTTAACCTCTCTCTTTCTTTATTTATTTATGGTACTGGGGATTGAACACAAGATCACTCTGCTACTGAGCTACATCCACAGCCTTTTTATTTTGAGATAGGTTCTCCATAAATTGCTTATGACCTAACCAAGTTGCTGAGGCTGGCCTCAGACTTGGAATCCTCATGCCTCAGCCTCCCTAGTGCACACTAACACCTTAGCCTCTCTGGAGCAGAGAATAAAAATTCCAATTTAACAGGTCCATTGGAAAGGACTAAATAAGATGAAATGTGCCAAAAACCTTAAAGAAGATATGTAAATATGTGGATGTGCAAATGAGAAATAATTTTGCATAAATAATAAAACTGGATCTAAAGACACTGATATAAACCAAAATTAATTTAGTATGATGTAAAGCATTAGAATTTTCATTCTATTAGTGTTTGTGTTTGTGTATAGTTAGCTGGTTATAATAAAATGTAACCTAATACAGGCATGGTGGTGCACATATCTAATTCCAGCAATTCAAGAGACTGAAGCAGAAGTTCAAGGGCAGCCTGCACAATTTAGTAAGACCTTCTCTCAAAATATAAATAAATAAATAGGGTTGGGGGTATAGCTCAGTGGTAAAGCTCCCCAAATTCCATCCCCAGTACAATAGCAACAGAGATACTGTAACCTAAAAATCTTCATTTCCTCAGCCCCTTTTGCTCTTCTCTCTTTCTTTCTCCTTTCCCAAAAAGTAATAAATTTTCATTAAGACCATGGACAGCTGGGCGTGGTTAACTGGGGATGCTGAGGCAGGAGATTGAGAGTTCAAAGCAAGCCTCAGCAACTTATGGAGGCCCTAAGCAACTCAGCAAGACCATGTCTCTAAGGAATTATTTTTAAAAAGGGCTGGGGGTGTGGCTCAGTGGTTAAGTGCCCCTGGGTTTAATCCCCCGTCTCCCCCCCCAAAAAAAAAGACCATGGGACAGCCAGACGAGAGCTGTCAGGTGGATCCCAATATAAAAACAGCCACCAAAAACTGGAATCTCTGTTTAGAGACTGAAAGCCAAAGAAAGGAGTGTGGTGTCCCACTGAAATCACAGCCAACCTTTTCATATTGACATTAAAATTAAAAATCAGATCATCTTCAAGTGCCAGATCTATAGTTCTACTAGCCTCCCCTTCCTCCTCAGATTTATTATTTATTTGGTTGGTTTTTTTGGTGCCTGGGATTGAACCCAGGGACACTTAACCACTGAGCTACATCCCCAGCCCTTTTTATATTTTATTTTGAGATAGATCTTGCTAAGTGGCTTAGGGCCTTGCTAAGTGACTGAGGCTGGCCTTGAGCCTGAGATCCTCCTGCCTCAGCCTCTAGAGCTGTTGGGATTACAGGTGTGCGCCATAGCATTCAGCTCCTCAGATTCTTAAACAGCATAGATGTGATATTTCTTTAGTCTCTGCTACAATGGAAACCGAAAGCCATGGTCCTAAGATTTTCACTGAAGAAGGTAACAGGTACCTAGGCTGTCTCTGACCAACCTAGTTTTGAGTCTCACCTCTTCCTACTGGCCAGGTCAGTTTTCCTGGACAAGTCCCTTCCCTGGTCTGAGTCTCAGAGTAAAGCGATAGTTCTAAATCACAGGGTCCTCATGTATCATCAGGTAGTAAACTCCTGTGTGTGTTCACCTGTGCCTGGCGCTGCCTACTGGGTGATTCCAAGATATTTGGCTACGGTAGGGTGGAGAGCTGGAAAAGTCAGCCTGGGTCTTCTTCATAGAAATGGACAGGGAAAACAAAGGCCGTGAAAACAGGCTAAGAGAAACATAGAAACCTGCAGAAATGTGTCTAATGGAAGGCAAATCTCCCCCTCAAAAGAAATGGAACTTGCTGGGGTAGTGGCTCAGTGGTGGAGCACTCACCTAGCATGTGTGAGGCACTGGGTTTGAAATTCAGAAAAAAATAAATAGTTATAAAAACAATTTCTGTCTTTAAAAAAAAAAAAGAAAAGAAAGGGAACTGGAGGAAGTATGATATTCTCCAAACCACAGTTGAGAGACTTGGAAAGCGCAAGTCAGGGACACTGACCCTGCACCTGGATCTCCCAGCCACACCTCTGCCCTAAGAACAGGAGTAGACTTCACTGACTACCCATCAGTACTAGCCCAGGAGAACAATTGCTAGGGCATAATTCCAAACAATGCAAAGCCCAAAGGCTCCCAGCCTTAGGTCAAAACTTGGCTTTCTGACAACAGGAAGACAGGGTGGCCTTTAATTGTGTGAACCTCCAACTCACTCCAACAGCCAACTTCAAAGCTACCCTGTCCTCTCGCCTGGAACCACTCCTGTCTCCTAACAGCAGCAGATGCATATTGCATCTATTTTAATTTAAATCATGGTAAAGTTAAAATCAACCCAAGGTGTTTGTGTGTCCCCCCACTCCCTGAGCAGAAGAACGCGCTCTGTGAACGCAGCCTTGTCTCGGCACAGGTGTCAGGAATGAGCCTGTAAATCTGCCCAGGCAGTTCTGTTCTTGAATCATTAAGAACAACCGAGTGGGTGGAACAAGAACATGAAATTGCTGTGTGCACTCATGTTTTGTTTATGGAGCAATCATTTCTAGACGTGTTTTCTTTTTTTATGAAGAATCCTTTCTATGTTTGCCTGTTAACACCCCACCTTCCTGCCTGTCCCCAGCTCTCTCACACCCACTAAAAAGAAACATTAAGAGCGTTACGAAAATCTCCGCAAATTTAAAGAATAGGTTACATTAAGTGTCTCTCTAAACCAATTCCATTTATTCAGTCAAAATAAATGATTTAGTAATATGAATAATACAGGTAACAACTAAACTTGAACATTGTGTATTGTTTAGAAAACTCATAACAAATGCTGGAAAAGTCATCAAAATCACTTTCCTTTTTCTACCCTTGTGTAAGGCGGGCCTTGTTTTACCCAGTGGATTGAAAGTTCCTGTGATGCTAATTATTGGCAGTGTTTAATTAATGGCTTCTGTCCCTGCCACAGATTTTTTTTTTTCTTCACTACACGGAGCCTCAGTTTCTGCATTTATAAAATGGAAAAGACTGGGGCTGAGGTTGTGGCTCAGTGGCAGAGCACTTGCCTTGCACACATGAGGCACTGGGTTCAATCCTCAGCACCACTTAAATCAATAAATTAGTAAAACAAAGGTAACATGTTCATGTTCAATTAAAAAAAAAAAAAGGAAAGGCTTGGGTGTATTCGTGTGTGTGCCCAGGATGTCGTAAGCACTCACTCGACTGTAATAACTAATAACCAGTGCCTAGGCAGACAGAATGGAATAGGGTTTTGCCAAATCCTGTTAATCCTCTTCTCCCCTACACCCTAACCTTGGCACAGAGCAGCTGCCAACAGGATTTAGCCTGGCTATGATGGCTGTAGTTAGTGCCCTAGGCTTCCAGGACACCCACAGCTTCCCTCCGTCTTGTGGCCTGCCTGGGAAGGGAGGGACCCCAAAGAGGTCTGTGTGGAGCTCTGAGGTCTACCTTCTGGGCAAGCCTCATGTCATCATTTTCTCTCCCACTGTTTTGGCTTTTCAGCATTGTCCTTCTTGGCACCGCCCCAGCCATGTTCTCGGTGACACATACCTGTAATGTCCTCCTGTTTGTGGCATCCAGCTTGCTGCTGGAGGCTGAGTGGGATGGTATCCAGTGCTTTAAAAGAAGGAGAGATTGCATTAAATTTTCTTTCAGTAAAATGAGCTAGGGTTTTTGAAAAATGTCTCATGGAACAGCTCTCATAACTTAGTTCTGTGATCATTTCTCCTCTGCCGTCTCTAATTGCAAAGGGTTCTTTGAGAATAATGATGTCCAGCATTTTAGTGCTTTTCAGTAGGTGAATAAGGATGCATCACCCACAGAGTGGCTTCTCAGATTTATCCACAATACCAGGGAAACCTTGCCAGCAAGGCTGGGGCTGGTCTGGGAAGACCACGATCGACAAGTTTGTAGATCTAGGAGTTTGTTGATCATGGTCTCCCCAGGATGGCCTTGCAAGCCTCCACAGAAATGCTTTTGATCCCAAAATCTGTTTGGCCAACATTCAGTGGCCAGGACAAAGTCAATGCGAGCAGAACAAAGCAGGCCACCAGGCCTACTTTCTTCAGGATCTGGGACTGCTGCCCAGGGCTACCGGTCCCCAGCCATGTGCACTCCGGGAGCCGAGGATCCAATTAGAGAACTGAGAGTAGTGGTCATATGCTTCCAAGAGAGCAGTAATGCTGTCAATCATCCGGCACTTAATTTCCGGTGGGTTGTAAAAGTGCCATTTATCCTGCACGCTTCAGGGTGAGCAGCTCGGTAGAATTCTAAGTTAAATGATGCAAGAAGAACAACTCTTGGTGAGAATTTTGTGCCTTGGAATTAAAAACAAAGCAAAAAAGACCAAACCTATTTTTATATTGATTGCAAATACCGCAACGAAAGAATTTCTTCCCATTAAATTCCCTTGATGAAGCCGTAGGTAACCCGAGTTGACAGACACTGGAGACTGCAACCGTTCTGCAGGCACCTCGAGGCACAAATGGAGCTTTGTGATTATGCCCGGAGGGGGGCAGGGCCTCTGCAGGCTGCTCAGGACAAATTTTAGCCACGATGACATTGTCCAGCCCATAAAGAGATGATCCCCGTGGAAAATGGGTAGAGTCAAGCTGAGAAGAATGTGGAGCCGATGGACCACGGGGGACAGCAGCAGTGGCCCTAGAACAGAGAGGCAGTTGGTAGAGGGAGGGCCAGATGCTGAGTCACCATGGAACAATTATGGTGAAAATTATGGTGAACTTTTCATTTTGAAAAAGGGTCAGGGAAAGAAGAAATAACTAGTGGCATGGTCTGTTATTTAAAATACTTATAGTATAGTATACAAATATGCTATTCAATAAATATGTCCCCCAAATGCACCGTTAGCTTCCATAATAAAGGTAGGATGGCAGACTATCCAATAGAATGCAATGTCATGTGTCTGGGTTGGCCAATATGGTGGCCACTGTCCCATGTGGTTAATTAAGCACTTTGAATGTGGCTACAGGAGAACCAGGGTCTATGGCCTGCGATGCACAGGTTTAAGGTGACACAAGTGGAAAGGAGAAAGCAGACCTTTCTCCTAAGAGCAACCTCCTTTTAAATCCTGAAAGAGGGCAATCCAACTCATTTGCTAATGAATTCAGGCTGCAGGGAAAAAATATAATTTCAATTTGTATTGAAAAGTGCTTTAATTTCTGTCTAAATGTTGAAGCCTAGTAACTTCTCTTTTTCACAATTTCAGTGAGAAAAATATCATTTTATCGTTCTGGAAAATGGAAGTGTCATTCTCACCATGTGCCCACCATTAATGTCTCCATCTTCCAGCCACACGGTGCTGTGCCTCTGTGGGCTTCTAGCCTCACGTTGTCATTTTTACAGCCAGAGGCATCAATGCATTCTTCCGTTGCTCATGACATGTTGGGCTTCCCACCCTGATGTGGACAATAGTTCACTGCATATCAACATTTCTGTTTGTGAAATGGCCACTTTTTTCTCTGGCTGTTCAGCAACCAGCAACCGTCAGCAAGTCTGAGTGCCACCCTGAACCTAGGCAACATCCCCAAGGACAAAGTGGCTTCTGCACAAAGATAGTGGGCACCAGGGAAGGGGCAGCACACAGGCCTCTCCTGCTGCCTACCCAGGGCCCAAGCCCCCAGAAACCCCTACAGAGTAGGCTCTGAGGCCTTGACCTCACCCCTTGCAAGGGGCAAAAATCAGGCCAAGGGGAATAGATGAGGGGAACCTAGAGGTCCTACACAGGGTATAGCAGGCCAAGTGCTAGGAAGCAGGGGAACAGGAGGGGACCCAGGCTCTTCAGGCCAAACAAGACATATTTACAAATCCATAAAGAGCAAGCACCAGGCAGCAGTCTTCTCCATATGAGGGTTTTGTCTGGTAAAAAGTGCCAAGGACTCACCCTGCAGGAGTGGCCCTTAAGGAGTGGGGAGGAGGCTGGGATAGCTGGGGTAGCCCAGGCAGCTCAAGGATGCTGAGAGGACACACCAGACCAGGCCACACGAGCTGAACAGGCCACTCAGCCAGGCCTGCCTAATTGATAAAGGCTCCTAATGAGCAGGATAAACACCATTTGGGGCCATTTGCTGTGAAATGGACTGAGGTGTATGAGAAATCGGCCTCATGTGGACAGAAAACACACACATCAGCAGAAAATAATGTGCTAGAAAAGTTTAAATTGAAGACGTGCCGTTCCGAGTGTGCAGAGGCGTTAATGCTTATGTAATTAATCATTTCAGATTTGAAAATTGGGATTTTTTTTCCATTTTAATTAATTAGCCAGTAGACTCGTTATAGTACATTTTTCATGTCAAAAAGGCAGTAGGTCCTGAGAGAAGGGAGAGCAGCTGCAGGGGAGAAGTGCAGAGTGTTAGAGTGTGCTGTGGAAAACACCGGGAACCACCATCATCCTGCCCAAAATATCCCTGTGGAGGGAACGGGAGCCCAGAACTGGGCAAAACACGTGGGACTTACCTGGGTCCCATGAATGCAAGACCGTGCGGTGCTCACGTTTTTCAGTATCTGCATTAGTCAGCTTTCTGTCACTGTGACAAATACCTAAGATAAACAAAAAGAGGAAGGGTTTATTTGGGCTTATGGTTTCAGAAGTTTCAGTCGATGGTCACTTAACCCTGCAGTTTAGGGCCTGTGGCAGCACTGTGCATTATGGTGGGAGTACACGGCAGAGGAGGCTGCTCATTTCATGGTCAGAAATGAAAGAGAAAAAGGAAGGAGCTGGGGTCCCAATATCCCCTTAAAGGCACACCCTCAGTAACTTCCTTCCACTAAGCACTACATCCCAAGAACTCCACAGACTGGCAACCTAGCTTTTAACACATAGGCCACTGGGAGTCCATTTCAGATCCAAGCTATAGCAACCCCTTACCCAAAGTTGTTGCCTGCTTGGCCTATGGATTTGTCTTTTTTTAGAAAAAGGATGCAGGAAGAGGATTACAGTTTAGATTTCGATGCCAATCACAGGGATTCTAGTCCTGATGTTGAGAAACTGATGTGACTCCATTTTTTGAAAAATAAATGAATAACAGCAGCTTCTACCTCAAGGCCTGTCCTTGGAAAAACCCACAGAGTACTCCTAAGCATATACCTACCCTGCTGAGTTGTTTGTAAATAACAGGACTATTTACAAACTCAGTTAGGCTAGGTGGGGACCCATAGCAACCTCCCTAGCAACCTCCAATCAGCATGAGACAGGGAAAATACCTGGGATGCCAGATAACCCCCAAGTAGTTTATGGTGGTTGATAACATGTTGGGAAACCATGTAGTTTAGCACGTACACTCCTCGTGGCCTAAACCAATCAGTTCAAAGGAATCCCCTTCTTGTACTAACCAATCACCCCTACCCAACTTGTTCCCGCCATTGAATGTGCTAATCAATGTTAAGAGTTGTTGTTTGATTTTCCGGCGGTATGGAATGATTTGCTGTGTGATGTAGTGATGCATAGAGTATCCCCCCAAAACCTATAAAATCTCACTGAACAAAGGACCGGGACTCACTCCCTGAACCGCTGCATCAGGAACGGTTGTGAGTCCAGGCTTGAGCTTGCAATAAAGACCCTTGTGTGATTGCATCGGATTCGGCTCCTGGAGGTCTATTGGGGTCCCACGAATCTGGCATAACAATGTCACCTGTTCGCTGGAAATTTTGGACAACTCACTTCACCTCTTTGTGCCTCTGTTTCCAGCTTTGTATGATGCAGACAAAAGATTCAGGGTTCCTGAGAGAAAAAAATAAATAAAATAAAGCATATATATTGCTTACTTAGATGCCCAGAAAATACCTAGACTTAGAAGTGGTAGGTTTTATCACTGTACTTCTTTGTGAGACAGAATATCACCCCTGACTTCTTCAGAAAACTTTATGTATATGTATTAAAATATACATAACAGCCAGGTGCAATGGTGCACGCCTATAATCCCAGTGACTTGGGAGGCTGAAGTGGGAAGATTGCAAGTTCAAGGACAGTCTCAGCAACTTAGTGAGAACCTGTCTCAAAATAAAAACATAAAGCACCTTTGGGTTCAATTCCTAATACTGTAAAACAAACAAACAAACATAACATGATTTACCATTTAACTATTTTAATTTTTCAGCTCAGTGACAATAAGCATATTCATGGCTTGCCATACAACCATCACCACCATCCACCTCCAGAACTTTTTTAACTTCCCTAACTGAAACCCTGTACCCAATAAACATGAACTCCTCTTTCACCCTTCACTCTACTTTCTATACCTATGAATCTTCCCTACGAACTTCATCTAAGAGGAATTATACAATATCTGTCCTTTGTGATTGGCATATTTGACTTCCCATAACATCTTCAAGCTTCATGCATGTTGCAGAACATGTTAAAATGTTCTTCCTTTTAAAGACTGAATAGTATTCCACTGTAGGTATGTACATATTTTGATTTTCCACTTATCTGTCCCTAGACACGTGGGTTGCTTCCACCTTTTAGTTATTGTGAACAATTGGCTATGAAC
Source organism: Ictidomys tridecemlineatus (assembly GCF_052094955.1). Lineage (NCBI taxonomy): Eukaryota > Metazoa > Chordata > Mammalia > Rodentia > Sciuridae > Ictidomys > Ictidomys tridecemlineatus. The sequence continues at coordinate 87,894,566 of NC_135488.1, read as the reverse complement.
ATAGGTGTACAAATGTCTGAGTTTCCTGTGAGTAGAATTTCTGGGTCATGGTTAATTCTGTTTAATTTTTCGAGGAGTCTCCATATCATTTTGCATAGCTACTCTACGATTTTATATTCTTACAAGTGATGTACATAGATGCTTGCCAACACTTGTGGTTTTCTGGTTGTTTTACAGTAGCCATCCTGGGGGGGTGTGAAGTGGCATCTCTTTGTGGTTTTGACTTGCATTTCCCTGATGCGGAGCGAGGCTGATCATCCTTTCGAGTTCCCCATAGTTATCAGAGAGCGGATGCAAAGGTTAGAGAGCATAACAGAAATTTCTTGGGACTGGGTGTGAGAACTGCTGAAAGAAAGGAGCACAAGCTGGTAATGCAGGGTCTGTACAGGCCCATCCTGAGGGTGGCCGAAGGTGACTGTGAATTCAAAACTGCAGAGAGTCCAAGAAAGAGGAAACCGAACAGTGAAAAGGAGCTCTTTCGAGTAAGCTGGTAAACCCACTGCTGTGGATCTGCCCAGAGGATCCTGGATTTGTGTTTCTGGTGGGAGGGAGAGGCCTGGCCTCCCACTGCACCCCTGGAGCGGGCCCTTGGCGAGAGTGGACTATGCCTCCTTCCCACCATGTCTTCCCACCAGAGGCTCCAGGCCTGGTCCCAGGCACCTCAGGGAGCAGATAAGGACCAGGAAAGGCCACTAACCTATCCCTCTGCAGAGGCTCCCAGCCTTGCTCCTCTTCCCCCTACTGCTCCAACTCTATGTCCCCCCACCTCCTTGCTTTCCTGTTCCAGAATGATCTGAAACTGTTTATTGGCTTAGCTTTTAGTTGTTCTTCTCCTGCTCTGGACCATGAGCTCATGAAAGGAGGGACCTTGTCTCTCTTCCTGGCACAGAGCAGGAGCTCAGTAAATATTTGTTGAACAAATAGATGAAGTGCTTCTTGAAGGCCCCAGTCTCTCCTCCACAGACACGGGCTGGATCCCACATCTCCCTTCTCCACCTCTATCCTCTGTGCAAATATCTGAGTTTAATGTACAAATATCAGCGCGGGTTTCACTCAGTTTTTTCACGGAAATCTCTGCTGACCTCCTGTCTCCCCTCACTGCTGGCTCTCAGCTCTGGATGGCCCCAGCAGGTACAGTAGCCAAGACTTCAGTTTATCCCCAAACTCTCTTCTGGTCCTCTTTTACAATATCATCCCCAGTCAAGAACCTGTACCCCCAGGCCTGTCAATCTAAATTTTTCTGCCTAATTTCCTAAATTATCAAAAACCTGTGAGGCCCAGGGGTTTTTATGTTAATTCTAACCCACATAGGTAATCTGTGGTCACTCAAAGTTCTGTTGCTTCAGCCCCTCTGCAAATGAAAGCCTTAAAAAATGTGTTACTTCTTTGACTCAGAAATTCCACTTCTATGCATTTGTTCTAATAAGTAATCAAAATTATATGCAAATATGTATCTTCAAGGATATGCATTGTGGTGGAAAAGTGGAAATAAACTATCTAATAAAAATAAGAAATTGTAGGACTGAGGGCATATAAGTCAGTGGTACAGTTACTAATGTGGCACACCTAAGGCCATGGGTTAGATCCCAGGTAGTGCCAAAACAAAACAAAAAGCAATTGTTTAAATAAATTATGATGCATATGTAAAATTAAATACTTGAATCCTTTACTAAGTCATGCTGTAGAATTCTGGATGCTGGAATATATTATTAACATCGTGTTAATTTTGCCAAAGCAGGAATATTAATGAAGATATAATTTGAGGTGCTAAAACAAAGGTCAAAATAATAGTGACTTAAACAAGAGAGAAGTTAATGGAGTCTAGGGCCAATAAAGGGTTGTTTTAGTCGTCGTGACCAAAAGACCTGACAAAAACAATTTTAGAGGAGGAATAGTTTATTTGGTGCTCACAGTTTCAGAGGTCTCATCCACAGACGGCCAACTGCATTCCTCTGGGCCTGAGGTGAGGCAGAACATCAAGTCAAAAGAGTGAGGTGGAGGAAAACAGCTCAAGACATGGCCACCAGGAAGCAGAGAGAGAGTTCTGATCACCAGGAACAAATATATACCCCAAAGGCATGCCCTAGTAACCTGTGTCTCCAGTCATACCCTACAGCCTACAGTTACCACCTAGCTCATTCATTCAAATGGATCAACACATTGAATAGGTTAAGACCCTCAAAACCCAATCATTTCACCTCTAATGCTACTTGCATTGTCTCACACATAAGCTTTTAGGGGACACCTCGTCTAAACCATAACAGAGGTCTACAGGGGCAGGTTCCTTCTTTATTATCACTCTGTCGTCCTCTAATTTTTAAAAAATTAGAAACTCATCATTCTCACCCACCTGATGGCCAACAACAGCTGCCCCAGCTCCTGGCATCCAGCTGTGGTGGAAAGAGAGAAGTAGACACAAAGGGCAGACCCCATTTTTTTTAAGGATGTGAGCTAGAATTTGCAAACATCCTTTCTGCGCACAGCCATTAGCCTGAAATCAATCACACAGCTCTACCTTCCTGTACAGGAGACTAGAAAATGAGTCCTACGCCCAGGGAGATTGTGATGCTTCAGTAAGTACTAAAGGATTCAGGGAGAGTGGATATGGGAGATATTGGATAGCCTCTCCCATAGCAGACAGCGAGACAGCATGTCCAGTAGGGTACATACCAAAAAATGTAGCAGCTATCATCTCTAAATGGTGCTATTCAAATTTTGTTTGTGCTTTTCTGTACATGTTCTTTAATGAATATATATATTACTTTTGAAGTCAAGATTTTTTAAAAAGTCAATCTTATTTCTTAAGAACTATTTTGAGTCACCCTGAACTTCTGCCTCATTTCCTGCCAGCCCAGCCCTGATTCATTTCACCTCAGGCCTTTTAATCACGCTGTCCCAGAGGCTCAGTGCTGCCTGAACTTCTCTCCCAATATCCCCAGTCATTTCTGCTCATCCTTCAAGGTCAGTTCCTAATCTGGCTGCCTCATCCCTGTTCCTCCAGGAGAGATTCTGAACTTTCCCAGGCAACTTCTCCTAAGAGTGTTGCTGGCTTCCTAAGGACATGTCATTCAAATGGCCAACACAACAATCTTGTCACAGTGCTCTGAAGAGCCTCCTAGGACAGGCCTGAGACATCTATCATAGGCTAATCCAGAAAGGACTTGTACTTGCCACAGTGGTGCCTCCAGGGGGCCTCTGCTTCGCCCCCAGGACCATCCTGTGGCTGGGCTAAGAAGGCCAGGATACTTAAAACAGTGACAGGCTGAGTTTTCCCAAGGCCTGGGAGGATCTCAAATGGCCTGTGCACTCAGAGCTGCTCTTGGTAGGGCCACTTCTCAATTCAGCTACCGACAGGGTCACTAGACTTAGCAAATAGCAAATGTTAAACTGAAGTTCAGATAAATAGCAAATAATATTTTCAGCATAAGTATGCCCCAAATAGGGCCGGGGATATACTTATACAAACAATTTTTTATTTAAAATTATTTATTATCTGATATTCAAATTTAATTAAGAATCTTTTTCTTTCCCTCCCAGTCCTGGGGATGGAACCCAGGGGAGCTCTACCACTTACTACATCCCAAACCTTTTATTTGTATTTTGAGACAGGCCCTCATTAAGTTGCCAAGGCTGGTCTCAAATTGATCTTCCTTTGGCCGCAGCCTCTCAAGTTGCTAGGATTATCAGATTGGTTATTAACTTTACGTGTTTTATCAATTGCCTTTTTTACTCCTGTCACAAGGTACCACAGATTCAGTGGTTTAAAACACTGTAAGCCAAAAGTCCAGAATCTGATTCAGCGTCCTTAAGTCCTGGTGATTGCAGAGCTGGTTCCTTCCGGAGGCTCTGGGGAGAATCTCCTTTCTTGCCCTTTCCTGACTCTAGAGGATGTCTGCATTCCTTGGCTTGTGGCCTCTCTCCCCATCTTCCAAGCTTGCAGGTGTAGCATCTCCAAAGCTGTCTCTCTCACTCTCTGCCATTCTTGCCTGTGATTACATTGGGCCCACTTAGATAACCCAGGATAACGTCCCCATCTCAGGTCAGTAACTTAACTGTATCTACAAAGCCCTTTTTACCATGTGAAGTAACACATTTACAGATTCTGAAGATCAGGACAGGGGACCTCTCTGGGGAAACCATCCCTCAGCTTACTGTACCCTTCTGGTTCCAGTCATACATTACATTGTTTCTATTGCAAGAAACATTTTGCTTTCTAAACACCAACCCCAGCTTTCTCCCTCAGTCTGTGTAATGGCACTTGGCATATCATAGTGCAGCTATTTGACAACTGTCTGTCCCACTCCTTGACTTTGAAGACAGAGACAAGAGCAATGTGTTCAGCTTTCCTTGCGACTGACACATGGAATCAGTACTTGAAAAAAATGATGATTGGATAAATGTGAAATTGTAAATTAAGGTATTCCTCTCGCAATGTATTTATATTACAGACGTCAACAAGAAAATACGTGTTGGGTGGGGACATGGACTTGGTGGGAAGGGAACTGGGACCTGGACCAGAGAGCTGGGCAGCAAATGAAGCACCTTACACAGATGGGCTTGAACCAGAGGGCAGCAACAGCCAACCATGACCTCCCTGGGTATACATGAAGGGGGTGGTTATGAGTGTGGCGGGGTTCCCCAAGCACACCCACAGCAAGGATTTGGGTGAAAGCACTTTATTTGGCAGGTGTTTCTGAATATGACAGGACACCCAAATTAGCTGCTCAATGTGATTATTACTAAGAGGTGGGATTACAATGAGGCATACCTTCAGCTTTATTTACTTTTATAATATTTTCAAAGTTTACCAAATAGAAGAATATTTCGATCTTGTAGAAAATATAGATAACAGTAGGAAGTATTTATGTGGCTAACAGTAGGAAGTATTTATCCTATGCTGTGGCTGGGCCCCAGGAGAAGGACCACTTCTCAGCCCCACGGCCGCTGCCACCTTGATTTTCCCAGCCTGACCCATGCACCAAAACACCCCCAAGCACTGCTCACTCTGGTTAACTAGACCTCTCTTCTTCCCACCCTCTCACTTGTCACAAGCTTTACACAGTTATCAGTTTTTAGTCACAGTTCATCGGAGTCCATCTTTGATAATTAATGGTCTCTTCTTAAAAGAAAATAAATCTCAGTCATTATAAATTTATCAAGATCATTCTGTCAGAGTGGATTTTTTTTATTGGTTTATCTTCTTGTTATAATTAATTTTGTTTTATCTGATGGCATCCACACAATGCTTACCCACACCAGGACGTGCCTTTGTGAGCATCTTCCTTCGACTCCTTTGTTCTTGAACTGGGGCCATCAAACTAGCTGTCATAAGTGACAGGACTCTCCTGAGTACAAAGAAAGCAAGTGACCTGCCAGGCCCCAGGGCAGCAGGACTCCACCCCTTTGGGCCCAAGATGACAAACGGCCAGTCCCTGCCACTGTGGTCATGACTGCTCCCACCCCAGTTTTGATGGATAAAGGTTCATGAATCAAACCAGAAAGATGGCAACCCCAAAGCACTGAAGTCACCTCTTCTGTCTAGTTTTTTGAAGAAGTGAAAGAATAAGGAAAGATTTCTTTCACTCATTAATCCCATAAATTCTTGTGCAGAGGCACACACCTGGAATCCCAGTGACTCAGGAGGCTGAGGATCTTGAGTTCAAACCCAGCCTCAGCACTTGAGTGAGGCCTGAAGCAACTCAGCAGGATCCTGTCTCTAATAAAATATATAAAAGGGCTGGAGGTGGTGGCTCAGTGGTTAAGCACCTCCAGGTTCAACCTCTGGTGCCATAACAAATAAATAAATGAATAAGAGCTGGGGATATAGTTCAGGGGTGGAGGACTTCTTCCCCAATACTGTATCAATCGATCAGCCCATCCATCCATTCTTCTTGTCATCTGTTATGGACCAGGCATAGTGATAAGTGCCCAAGGAAAGATTAAATGTGAATTATTCTTCCCAAGAGGAGTAAAGTGAATAATGCCTGGTCAGCTCTAAAATGGAACAAGTCAGGGTAGGGAGGAAACATGGAAAAGAGAAAAGGAGGGCTGGGGTTGTGGCTCAGTGGTAGAGTGCTCGCCTAGCACACATGAGGCACTAGGTTCAAACCTCAGCACCACATAAAAATGAAATAAAGATATTGTGTTCACCTACAACTAAAAAATAAATATTAAGAGAGAGAGAGAGAGAGAGAGAGAGAAGAGGAAGTGAATGATCCCACCTAAGAGAAACTCAGGGTCACCAGCCTGCTGCTGGCTGGCAGCACAGCAGTGACTGACAGTTATAGAAATACATGGTCTCTTGTTCTATCTGAAACCTTAAGGAACACAGTGCTTCCATAAATAAGCATCACACACACTCCTACCCCAGAAGGCTCTGCTGGCCTGTCACGGAGTGGGGAAAGAGAGGCTGCATTTTTGTTTACTTTGGCAAATCTAAATTTGTAGCTAGAGTCTCATCACAAGGCCTTCCTCACAGAACCTGGTCCCTGTCACACAGCAGGCCCTGCCAGCTAGGGGAACTGGGTAACCCACTAAAGTGGACTGGAGCTCAAGCCTGGGGTCCCTGACAGCTGTTCCCTGACTACCCACCATCCTGTCCTTTAACTGCACAATCTGTCTTGCAAAGATAATTGGCATTCCGTTTTCAGTGGATGAGCACTGAGTGCAAAAGATTTACTAGCTTTGGTATAAAACTGGTTCCACCTCAGTGAATTAAATTCAGTTAGCTGCCTCCTCATCCTGGCTGTGCTTCTAATCAGGGGTGCCCGCTCTGCCTGGTGTCCAGGTGAGGGGGTTGGAAAGAGAGCGAGGTAGGCACTTGGCAGGCTACACCACTGGCAGAATATTGCTGCATGTAAGATGCTCATCTCCTTAGTGGCAAAGGAATAGTTGGCTCTTCCTCCACATTTATCTCCACTAAGGACTCAATGTCTCCATATCCACACTGTGAGCATTCTGAGGGCTGCAGGAGACCACTCTGCTCTGACAACTTTCTCTGCCACTGACATTATCTCCTAATTATCTTCTCAGCGGCTACAGCACAGTACCAGTCCTTAACTTGTGCAAAATGATCATAATACCCAATGTGATTGGGAGGAAAGCAAATTCTGCAGCTCTTGGAGCTACTTGGAGCTATTATCATTTTTCCAAAGGGCCTAAATAATACTCACAATCATCAGAAAGGAAAACACACACACATTACTTTAAGTGACCATTACTCAGAAGACAATAACACACGTTTTTCAGGCAGATGAATATGTTTATGTAATAGAGTAAGTCTTGTCCTCAGCAGAGCTTCCAAGAACTAGAGTCATTAAGTTAATGGCCTGAAACAGAACTGAACAGACTCGTGTCTGTTCCACGATACATACCCTGGGCGGTGGGGTGCACTGCAGTCTTTAAGAAATGACTTTTTTTTAAGAACAAATTACTTTTTCCAACAGACTTGAGCTCAAGGGGAAAAGGCCAGCTTAGCCTGGAAATCAAGTGGTGGCATTTAAAAGGCAACTTTGATAAGCCTCTCATTGCCATTGTGCTGATCCTTAAAGAAAGAAGACTGGAAGTCACCCCCTACCACCACCCTGCAATCTCCTCCCTGGCTTCAAGCCCTTTCCTTGTCTCTGGTCAGTTCTTGGTGACATAAGCAGTTTCTGATGGTGGAAGCCTGCTCTACCACCAGTGTGGCACCAAAGGGACAGATAAACAGCCTAAAACCACTCAGCCTTGGTTGGCTCTCCTGGGCTTCAGAAACACCCAATCCTGGCTGACCATGCTGGTGGCATAAGGAGGAAATCAATAAAGGGCTGTGAATGGACCCATGCTTCTACACAGCTAGAAAAGCCACCCAAAAGTATTTGCAGGCCTGACACCTGGATGTACAGGCCACACAGGGAGCTCCACCAAAGACCCAAATGCTACCTGCCTAGCCCCCTCCTTTTCAGGGACCCTGAGACAGTGTGAAGTCCTCAGTGGACTGAATGGCACAGCACAGTACTTCTTTGCTCTCATGGGACAACAGCTTTCAAAGCACCAACCTGTGGCAGCTTGCAGGTTTACTGTAGCTGAGAGTCAGTTGGATCTCCAGCCCCGGTTTAATTCTGAACCCTATTACACAGCTATCAAAAACCCATCTAATAACTTGGGGCCATTTTCTTTTGTTTGCAAAAAATAAAATTATTAGAGCAATCTCCCAAGCCATCAGTTTATTGGTCATTAAACCTCACAATTGCTCAGGTGAAAGGTACTGGCGAAATGTAAAAACACCATTAATGATGCTCACTAACTTTACAAGAGGAAATGTTGGCAGAACAGCATGTTCTATCATTTAAACTAAAAAGCTCTTTTTCCTTCCCAAAATATAGCAGCCAGGTACCTCTCCAAACTTCCCTTTCTACTTTACCCAACTGCCTCCCCCCAGCTCTGCAGGATGCCAGCCTGGCCAGTTTCTGGAGTGTGGTCTTTAGTAAAGTTCATGCTGCCAGTTACATATGGGCAATTAGCTGGACTGCCAGTTGTCATTTCTAACTTCAGGCCTCTGCTATTTCTTGTAAATAATTGGGGAATGAATGCCTGCCCAGTGCTAGTCTTACCTCATGCCTTCCTCAAATCAACTCAACAAAGGTTTGTTGACCAGCTAATAAGCATCAAACAGCAGGAGAGTGAAAATTTAATTCCAGTTAAAAAATATTCATTATCACCAAGAATGTGAAGTTGGCCCCGAGGATGCCAAAATGAATGCCATGAGCTCTGCCTCTGAGATGCTGACTGAAGACCAAGTCCTTACCCTCAAGAAACATACAGCCACTAAGACTAACAGAGAGGCCATGGCCCACCTGCTGTGATACAAGGCCCAGCCAAGCACTGGGAGGCAAAGGGGGGGCCCTTCCAGAGGCGGGGACCGTGGAAAGACAGAGGCTGAGGTGTCTGAGCTGGACAGAGAAAGAGGCACAGGATTGCAGCAGTGACAAGAAGGTGGCATGTGAACATGATGCACAGGTCCCAGAGCCAGCAAAGTGTAGAATTTCAATTTCAGGAAGAATAACTGCAGAGCAAGGCCATCCATGGAGGTCCTTGGTCAGGGGTACTTTGTGACCACACTGCAAAGATTTCAAATGAGTTATCCAGAATAGCAGGCAGGAGTTTAGTAGAAAGGGCAGAAAAGGGGAAAAAAGAAACACTCTCAAAGGAGAAAGAGAGTAGGAAGGATGGTACGCCCCTCTTAACCTTCTGTCTTACTGGGAGCCCCAGGGAAGTTTCCAGAAAGTCCTGCCAGGTCACCTCTTGACTTTCGACAGACTGCAGGATTGCATCAGACTTTCAAGTCCCCCCTGCACATGGTCTTACCTAATGGAGGGCAGATTTTACCAATATAATGATGTGCCAAAGAGCCAAGGCAACTCTGGGTCACCTAATTGGGACTTGTTATTACAGTTTTTATCATTGAGCTTTGCTTTTAATTATCCTGTCTCCCCAAGTCCTGCAATCTGGTCTGTGTAAAGGTCACAAAAGTCCCCCTTCAGGGTGACTTGTGTTCTTATGTGTAGGCAGGAGCTTTGGGTTTACATTTCTCCTACAGATGACAGGCTGTTTGCTGAGGAATGCAGCATATGCTGCTGGCTTAAGCCAGGCAGGGCTAGGGTGGTCTCAGGTAAATTGCTGGGTGTGTGTGGGGGTGGGGGGGTACTGGGAATTAAACTCAGGGTCACTTTACCACTGAGCCACACCTCCAGCCCTTTTTTTATTTTGAGGCAAGGTCTTGCTAAATTGCTGAGGCTGATCTCAAACTTTCAATCCTCTTGCCTCAACCTCCCAAGAGGCTGGGATTATAGGCCTGAGCCACCATGCCTGGCAGGTAATTTGCTTTTTACAAGAATGCACGTGGGGGTTAGCACAGTCAGCCCAGACTATAGAATTATTCCCTTAACCTCATGTTCCCACCATTCATGTTTGCCTGCTACCTATCAATTCCCACAGTTCTTAGTTGGAAGGAACCCCTGTAACAACAATTCTATAAGAGAAAAATAAACAGAAGTTTTTTTTGTTAACATGTATATCTGACATGTACAAAGGAGACCCCTGGGAATGAGCAGTCCCTAAAGAGGTAGCTTTGAATTCCAGCTTATACAGCAACTTCAACAAAGAATGGCACATTTTTAGAGAAGTCGCAAGATTTAGGAAAAAGACTTTGAGTGTCTACAGGTGCAGACTTGGGATAAGGCAAGCAAAGGCAAGTTAGTTCGGTTTGTTAATGTAGATTCTTTTTATTGTTGTTTTTAGATAAACATGACAGTAAAGTGTATTTTGACATAGTATTCACACATGAAGTACAACCCATTCCAACTTGGATCCCATTTTTGTGGCTGTACATGATGTGGAGTTACCGGGGTCATGTATTCATAGATGGGCAAAGTAAAGTTATGTCAGATTCATTCTACTGTCTTTTTGTGTGGGTGGGTGGGGGGGTACCGGGGATTGAACTCAGGGACAATCAACCACTGAGCTACATCTCCAGCCCTATTTTTGTATTTTATTAGAGATAGGGTCTCACTGAGTTGCTTAGTGCCTCACTAAATTGCTGAGACTGGCTTTGAACTCACAATCTTCCTGCCTCAGGCTCCTGAGCCACTGGGATTGCAGGTGTGCGCCACACCCCCTGGCCATTCTACTGTCTTTCTTATTGTTAATGTAGATTCTTCTGGTACCAGTTTCAGATACCACCTTCAGTGGTTAACTTTGTTCTACGTTGTAGAGATTAGACAGGATACCTTTGTCTTTTGCTTATGTCCTGCTTTTAGGCAAATGGAGGAAGTCAGAGATATCTCTTGCATCTGCTTCTTCTTAATTGTCTTCAACTCAAGAATCATTCATATTTTAGGGGCGCATATTCTGATCTTCTCAAAGGAAAGGGAGCAGGAAAGGCAGAGAGAAGCTTGGAGAGATGACTGCATCCTCAGGTTGGGCCCTTCTCATGGAGGGCCTTGGATGCTGTGCTGAAGAGTCCACACCTGACTGCCTTAATGGGCAGCAAGCAAGAGTTTGGGAGTGGGGGAGGCTGCTCACCCTTGCCTCCTCTCTCTGAAGTCTCCCTCTCTTTCTTCTGTATTGCATGCAGGTGTGAGAGCTGAAATAGAAGGAGCCTCCACCTCTCTCTACTTCTGAGGGAGAGTTCAGAGAAGCAGGGCTGAGAGTTTGCATCTTTGGGTTAGTCTGATCATGCTGTCCCATTGTGTGCGACCAGGCCAGTCTCTCCCTCTCTGGTCAAATGCCAGAGATGGCCTTCACTGATGAATATAATTAAAATAACCCACCTCATATTTCTACCACCTGATTGTCTGGGATGATGATATTGTAGACAACAGATTTTTCTGTATTTAGCATTGCCTGTCCTCAAGTTTGGCCTATTATCTTGCACATTTCAAGCACTGATATACATCTGTTGAATGCATATATAAAACAATATTCTTTTTATTGCCCTACTTTATAAGTAAAGGGATTACTTTCTAAGTTCAATAGTTAGAGCAACAGCAATTCCCATACCAATACAAAACTCTTCCTGGTTCTTCCATTTAGTCACCTTAATTTTTAACTTCCTGAACATTCATAAATCTAGAAAACAGTGCCAATGTCTGCAACTGTTCTCATTCACTAATGCAAAAACTGCGAAATCCCAAATAGAATTCAAAGATATTTATCCAAGCTCAGACTTGCCAATGCAGAACAAATACATAAATACCTAGGTCTGAAGCTGGATCCCAGCACTGTCAGATCCTGGCTTTTGAATTCCAGCAGAGCCATTTCCAGACTCACTGCCTCTTTCTGGGGCTCAAGGTCCAGGCTGCGCCTTGCAGCCTGCTGGCTCTGCACAGGAATAAATCAAGACTGGCTGCTCTGCCTAAGCCTGCACAGCCTTTGGGGTTCCAGAAAACACATGGCCCAGGAATAGCTCGTGGTTGGCATGGAAGTGGGAGAATGTAACATATTTCTATTTCCAATATGAAATTTATGAGGACCAGAATCTGCCTGGGGTGGGATTCTGGAGGACTGAGTCAGCTCTCTGAATCCTACTCACAAGATGGCCCAGGACTAACCAGGAAAAAAGAGCTAGACAGGCAGTAGTGACAGCAAAGTCAGGCACTGGTCTTAAAGTCAAGGGGCCTGGTTCCTGACCCTGACTGTGTCATCACTGGCCATATCACGTTGGAAAAGTCCCTAACCTTCCCAAACCTGCCCCCTAAGGAGCAATAGTACCTGCCTAGCTTACTACTATGGCAGTCAACTAAGTGAATGTCTACAGGTGCATGTTTTAAAGTAAAAATCACTGTGGAGACTGACTATAAATTACTGGTGACGCCAGGGATAATGGAGTCCAATCCCTTTGTTCTAGTCTAGTCGCTGCTGCGACTTAAAGACTCGACCAACACAACTGTAGAGGAGGAAGAGTTTATTTGAGGGCTCACAGTTTCAGAGGTCTCAATCCATAGAGAGCAGGCTCCATTCCTCAGGGCTCACGGTGAGGCTGAACGTCATGGCGGAGGAAAGCAGCTCATGTCATGATCAGAAAGCAGAAAGAGACTCCACTGGCCAGATACAAATATATTACCCAAAGCCACATTTCAATTCCCATTCCCTCCAGCCACACCCCACGACTTCAGTTACCACTCAGTTAATCCCTATCAAGGGATTAAATCACTGATTAGGTTAAGACTCTCACAACCCTATCATTTCTCCTCTGAACCTTCTTGCATTGTCTCACATGTGAGCTTTTGGGAGACACCTCACATCTGAACCATAACAGGACCCCTGAGTGTCGTGGGCCTGAGGCTGACAAAGAGTTGACCCCACGAGTGGGGCTCTTTGGGTGACTTTACCAATCCCACTCAGAAACTATACCTGAAGGAGAGCCAGAGAGCTGTGCTTTTTTTCTGTCAATACAGTAAAGCCCTAAGAATAAAATTTGCACATACTCACTGTAGAAAAACGAGACCAAAAATGAGAGTCCAAAAACAAGAACATTTAGAATACTGTCCTAGCTTGGGCTGTCATAACAAAATACCATGGACAGGATGGCTTAAACAACAGAAATTTATGTTCTCACAGTCCTGGAGACTGGTCCAAGCTCGAGGTACCAGTCAGCCCGGGTTCTGGTGAGGGCTTTCTCCCTGGCTCTAAGACAGCTGCCTTCTGCCAAATATAGTCACACTGGGAGTTAGGGACTCAGACACGAATTTGGGGGCATGTAATTTGGTCCATGAAATGAAACAATCTCACCCACCTAGAGAAAAGTACTATTTATACCGTTACATATTTTCTGCCATTCTTCTATGCATATAGATTTTTTTTAATGAAGTCATACTACACGGATTACTTCGTCTCCTGATTTTTTTTTAACTCAGCAACATGTTAAGAGTTTCTCCACATCATTGAATTTATGTCTCCAGCCAGGCGCAGTGGCCCATGCCTAGAATCCTAGCAGCTTGGGAGGGTGAGGCAGAAGCATCGAAAGTTTGAAGCCAGCCTCAGCAACTTAATAAGGCCCTCAGCAGCTCGGCGAGACCCTGTCTCTAAATAAAAAATAAAAAGGGCTGGGGATATGGTTCAGTGGTTAAGTGCCCCTGGGTTCAATACCTGGGACCAAAATAATAAATAAATTATTTTTCCAGGGCTAAGTGATGTAGCTCAGTAGTAGGGCACCTGCCTAGCATGTATGAGGCCAGAGATCAATCCCCAGCATTGAAAAAAAAAAAATTCACTTCTCCAACATCACATTAGTAACTTTGTAAATTCCTTGGCTTGGCTACACCACTGTTTCTATGGTACCCTATTCTGACCTTGTGGTTTTTTGCTATCTTTCCCCATATTTGAGAATGCTGAGATGAACACCTTATTTTGTTAAGACAAATTCCTAGATATGAAATCATGGGTCAAGGGGCATGCCCACTTCTAGTTTCTGATGAGTAGTGTCAGAACACTAAGCCCTTTTATTCTCCCACCGGCAACAAAAGGAAATGTGGCCTCATTTTTTTTTTTTCTTTTTGTAGTACTGGAGATTGAACCCAACTGTACTCTACCTAAATTAAATAAGGGCTGAGCTACATCCTTAGCCTTCATTTTATTTTGAGACAGGGTCTCACTAAGTTGCTGAGCTGTCCTTGAATTTGCAATTCTTCGGCCTCAGCCTCTCCTGAGTAGCTGCAATTACAAGTGCACACCACCCAGTCTGGCTTCTTGCTTTTCAAAATTTGATTGATTGATTGATTGCAGTGCTAGGGATTGAACTCAGGGGCACTCTATCACTGAGCTGCATCCCCAGTCCCTTTTACTTTTTAAAAATTTTATGTTAAGACAGGGTCTTGCCAGGTTACCCAGGCTAGTCTTGAACTTCTGATCTTCCTGTCTCAGCTTTCTGAGATTCTGAGATCACCCGTGTGCACCACCATACCCAGTCTCACATTTTTAAAAAAATGAATTTATTATTTTGGAAAAAATTTGTATCTATAGGAAAGTTGCAATGATAAAACAGAGTTTTCACACACACTTCACTTAGTTTATCTCAACAATGATATATAATCTGACTAGTATGCATTTGTCAAAACTAAGAAATTAACACTGGTACATTACCATTAACTAAACTGCTGAGTTTTTTTTTTTTAAAGAGAGAGTGAGAGAGGGGGACAGAGAGAGAGAGAATTTTAACATTTATTTATTTTTTCTTAGTTCTCGGCGGACACAACATCTTTGTTGGTATGTGGTGCTGCTGAGGATCGAACCCGGGCCGCACGCATGCTAGGCGAGCGCGCTACCGCTTGAGCCACATCCCCAACCCCCTGAGTTTTTTTTAAATTATTTTTTAGGTATAGTTGGACCCAATGCCTTTATTTTATTTATTTATATGTGGTGCTGAGAATTGAACCCAGGGCCTCTCACGTACTAGGTGAGTCACCCCTGAGTCACAACCCCAGCCCGTAAACTGCTAACTTTATTGGTATTTTACCTTTTTTTTTTTTTTTTCCATGAAGATCCTTTTATGGGTTTAGGATCCAATTCAGGACACTTCACAGTGTATGTAGCATCATTTTTACTTTTTTTTGTTGTTGGGTGGGGGAGGATACTGGAGATTGAACTCGGGGGCACTTGACCACGGAGCCTCATCCCCAGCCCTATTTAGTATTTTTTATTTAGAGGCAGAGTCTAGTTGAGTTGCTTAGCACCTTGTTTTTGCTGATCTTTGAACTCAAGATCCTCCTGCCTCAGCCTCCTGAGCTGCTGGGATTTATAAGGAGCCAGTGCGCCCAGCACTTTTTGATTTTTCTTTTTCAACTATTGGAAAGCCCCTGGTGTTTGGGAGGCTTCTGGTCTCTCATGCTAACCAGTTGTTGTGGTTCATTGTTTGGGGGGTTGACTTATTCTGGATTATACTTGTTCTATCAGCAGTTTACTGTTGTAATGGCAGGGAGAGTGACTTAGGAAAATTGACTTGTAGTATACCTCCTCCAACTTTCTAAAGAGCCAAGGTGAGAGCTCTTTATGTGTGAAAGGACACATGAGTTCCAACTGGGTCTCTCATGTGCATGTCATTCAGGGAACATTTATAAACAACGGCACCACAATTGGATTTTGCTCTATATTTAGAAAAAAAAAAAACTGACCCTTCATTACAAAGCAAGCTGATGTTATCTTATTTAGTTCATTCTTTTGCTCATCTCCTGTAATCATTAAATTATACAGCCATATTTCCAAAGCTCTAGGGGGAAAAAAAAGGATTAGGAATAAAATCTTTTAAGCTCCTTTAGAAAAGCTCTGGATTCATTTATGAATGGCGGATGCAGAGCCAGGGAGTGATCTATTCTGAGCTGCCCTCGGTGAATGATTTGCTTCATTTTCCGTGGATCTATAATGTTCTCTCTCTAATGTGGAACAAGGATGGCACCTTTAATATTCTGTTCCTGGATGTATCCCTGATTGCTCCATGACCCCATCCCCAGGGGCAAAAGTGAATGAAGGAATGAGAAATCATGAAATACGTGAATGATCAGAAGGAAGAAAATAAAAGCCAGGAAGAAAGGGCTGCCGGGTTGTTTATCATCCTCCTCTGGATAAGGCTGTTTTGATCTGGCAGAGAAGCTTCTCGCCTTCCTCAGAACTGTTGGATTAGAAGCCTTTGTTCTTTCCTTAGGAAGGCCCATTTCTCTTTGGGGACTCAAAAACTTACCAAATACTCGGTGAGCTATTACAGCCATCCTCAGACCCGCATCTGGAGGCTGAGTTATCTTCCAACCTCCAAATCTGTCCAAATCATGAGTGATTCACTTAGATTTTCATTTTTCTCTCATTTTCTCTGAGAGTCCAATTTGGACTCTTCAGCAAGGTTCCTTGGGGACACCTATTTGTTTCTCTGGGCAGTTCAGCTTTGGCTTAGGATTTCCCCGGGGCCGGCGCCAATGCCGTCATTTTGCGGGAAAGTGTTGCCGGCAAGCTCACAGGTTCTCCGGGGGAATCTTCCAGAAGGACTCTTCTGGTGATTGCTGCTAGGACTGTTTTCCTCCCAGGCAGCTCAGCCAGGATGTGGCTCTGCAGGTCAGATTTGCATTCCAAATACGTGGCCCATTTGCCTCATTACGTATTGTGTCTTTATTAAGAGAGAAATCAGAGCAGAGGCTCATCTCTGAGATGATGGCTTCCCCCAGGCAGGCCACGGCCTCCTCCTGGTGCCCCACACACTGTCATCACTTCTATGACCAGGAGCAAAGCCCCTAAGAGCTGCCTAAGGATACAGAGCAAACCGAATCACCTGGATAGCACCCATAACTCACAGCTAATTAGCGTGACCCCAAATTCGGCTTCCAGCACCTTCTGGCTTGCAACAATCTCTTTAAAATTGGCTTATTTGCAGTCAGCTTTGGGACTAAGGATTGAAACTTATGAGAAAAGGTGGCAATAGGAACAGCCCGAATCTCTCTCTAAGCCCCCTGAGAAATCTGTTCCTCCTTGCTTCCTCATTAATCAAGAGAAGGGATGTCTAGCACACACTGTCTCTCTTTTTAACATTTTGTATCTCTTGTCTTTGATTAATCCAATCAATAAAGATGGGTTTATGGTGCCAAGTGCTCTTCTTAGCATCTTAAAAGTTGGCCCCTAATTTTCCCTACTAAAGATAAAGCAGGATCTATGGGGATCTCTATAGTCATAACAATTATGGTCTCTGAAATTGGCTAAAGTATTCTTTCATCAGTTCAATTCAAATGAAGTCAAAATGGACCAAAGCCCACACCCGAGGAAATGACACTTTCTAAATGTTGCAAAGGCTCTGCAGATGAGAGACTCGGTACCACCTCCTCTACTGTATTTGAGGGAAAGGGTTTGTCACCCATCTACTTTTGGTCCATGCTCCCCCTGCCCTTCCAGGTCACCTGGTTCCTTCCTCTGGGAGCGGGCTATGCTTATGGCCTGGTCCTTCTGATAGGAGATTGTGTTGGAGCAGATTCTGGGGTGACTGCACAGGCATGTCAGGGAGGAGTGGATGGGGCCGAGGCAATGCAGCTTGGTGCTTTCAAGCCCCAATTGTCATTATTAAACTCAGATTGATTAACTTTAGGCGAGTTAATTCATCTCTTGGTGCCTCACTTCTCATCACTAAAGCAGAGATAATATTAGTCCCTACTCATAGTGTTAAATAATTAAGGATATATACCCAGTCCTTAAAGCAGTACTTGGCACAGGATAAGTACTAAAATAAAGTAGAAAAAAATTAATTTATCTCTTACATTAAAAAAAGAAGTCCAGAGATAAGCAACTGGGTCCCGGTAATGGGAACTTCATAGTCTTGAACCCAGAATCCTCTTCCTTCCTCATGTGCACCTTACAACATACAAAAAATTTTGGAGCTTTGTCATCGCATCCAAATTGCAGTCTGGAAGGAGCAAAGGCAGACGGGGGCGGGGGAGAAGCTATCTCAACTGACTAAACCACCTTTAATTGGCCTTCCTGGAATTCTGATATAACATTTCTGCTCACATTTATTGTCTAGCACTTGGTCACATCTGGTTATATCTCATTAAGCAGATATGAGGCATATGACCATGATTTGTTGCAAGGGGAGCTGGCAAACGGGCTGTTTATCCTGGGTGATAATGTGCCCAGCTGAAAACCACAAAGAAGGAAGGGGAAAGTAGACACAGGAGAGACAATGGTCTGCTGTGACACCACAGCACAGCAAACAGCCTACAGGTGGACATTAGGCGACTCTTTCCAAAGCCCTTCAGCCAGCCACAGGGAAGTGTCCATCTGCGACCTTTCTCGCCCCATGCCCTAGGCTTCCGTGTCACTTTAGCTCTGACCTCTCTAGGCCCATGTCACAACTATACCCTTCTCGCATCTTCCCTTCCTCCCCAGCATAGTGCTGGGCAAATTCCGCTTCCCCTTGGCACTGCCTCAGCTGTGTCTGGATGGCAGGGCCCTGCAATGGTTGCAGCAAATCTTTCTCAACTTGAACACTCACCAGCCCAACCAAAGCATTTTTCTAAATCAAAGAATGGATCAATTTGGTGGATTAGATACCTGTATTTAGTCCTGCTCCCTCTCCACACTCCTCTAAAGCACCATTAAAGAGATTCGTGAAGAATACATGCCCAGGAAGACAAAGAGAAGGGGAGAGGAGACAGCAATGAAACTGGAAACTGAAAGCAGATGGAGAAGTGACAAGTGATTTAGGCAGTTCCAAGAAAGTGGAACGGCAGAACAGCAGGTAGGAGAAAATAAACAGCACTCCTTCTACAGGCTTCCCAAGGGCTCAGGACTGTCTGCAACAGGTGCAGCAGGGTAAGAGCCGGGGAGGTGGAGCCAGGAGCAGGAGGATTGGTGGAAAGACTGTTTAAGAACCTGAGAGCCGGGTGCAGTGGTGCCTACCCGTAGTTCCAGCGACTCGGGAGGCTGAGGCAAGGAGGATCATGAGTTCAAAGCCAGCCTCAACAACTTAGCAAGGCCCCAAGCAACTCAGCAAGACCCTGTCTCTAATAAAATATAAAAAAGGGCTGGGGATGGTTACCCAAAAACAAAAACTATCTGACGAGGTGTGGAGGGTGCCCTCCTGCAATCCCAGCAACTCAGACTCACAAGTTGGAGTCCAGCCTGGGCAATTTAGTGAGAGCCTGTTTCAAAATAAAAAATTAAAAGGACTGAAAATGTAGCTCAATGGTAGAGCACCCCTGGGAATCATCAATACCTCCCCTCCACCAAAAAAAAAAAAAAGAAAATTTTTTTTTAAATAAAAAAGAACATACGTATCTATTGTTTAGAGAACTAGGTGAATAAACTAAAATACAGCCACACAATGGTGTACAGGGCATAAACAGCAGTGAAGTAATTAGTCACTGACACAGGAGAGTATACTAGTCAGCATTCTCCAGAGGAAAAGAACCAACAGAATGTATATATAATTAAAAGAGGGGATTTATCAGATCAAATTACACAATCAGAGTCTGGGTACTCCTGCAACAGCCACCTGCAGGCTGGAGAGCTGGGGAAGCCAATACCTGCTCAGTCCAAGAAACTAAAAGCCTCAGAACAAGAAGGACCAATAATGCAGCCCTCAACCACGGCTTAAGGCCTGGAAGCTCCTTCCAGGGAGAGTCACTGGTGCTAAGGCCCCATTCAAAGGCCAAGGAAGCTGAAGTCTGGTGTCTGCAGGCAGCGGTAGCAGCAAATAAATAAATAAATAACGGCGCTTGCTCAAATTAGTTGCAAGTGCACACAGAGCTGCTTCCTTCTGCTTTTGGTTCCATCCCATCCTCAGCCTGATGGACAGGTGCTACCCACATTTGGGGTGGGCCTTCCCCCTTTTGCGACCCTCATGCCAGTCATCTCTGGAACCACCCTCACAGACACATCCAGAAGTGTTTCGCCAGTTGTCCAGATGGCTCTGAAATTCAGTCAAGTTGACAACCGAGAGTGACCATCGCAGATAGTTTTGAGGAAGCACTGGGGGAGGAAAAGGTGAGGCAGAGTATGTGTTAACGTTCATGTGGGAAGAAGGGGAAATACTATTACAAGACTCGGAAAGACAAAGCACAGGCAAATACAGATGATTGTTTACGGGGATGGGAATAGGGTGGAAGAGGGAAGAGACTGAAGCTTACATGTACATACACATATAATATTGTTTCAACTCTGGAATTGGGGTTTTTATATTCAAAAAATTAAATTACATTTCCTAGTAACTAGGAACACTCGGCCTCTATCATCACATGAGCCAATTCCCATAATAACTCAATATGTATGCCCTATTTGTTCTATTTTTCCAGAGAACCCTACTATTTTCCTTTTAATCATTTTTAAATCTTGTTTTTCAGGCTCAGATCTTTAATTCATCAAGATTTACCTCTTGGATATGGCATAGGATAGGGATTTTTTTTTTAATCTTCCCACAGAAAAACAATTTTCCTACTCATATTTATTAAACACCCACCCTTTCCTGCTGGTTTATGAGGCCATGCCTATTCACATCCCAAGATCTTCTAATCTTTGAACTATTTATGGAGTCTTTGTTCGGTTCCACTGATCTATCTGTTTGTTCTGCATCAATATCCACAGTTTTAATTACTCTAGACTTAACAATGCCTTGACTTCTGGCACTTATTCTTTTACAGAATTGGGTTTGGATTATAACCATTCATCTTCCACATAAATTTAAAAAATGTTTGTCAAAGGGCTACAAAAATCTATTGCTAATTTTGTTAGGATCACATTGAATTTAGAGCTCTATTTGGGCAGAATTACCATTTCGAGATTATTGAGTCTTTTCTTCCATAAACATGGTTTATTCAGTTCTTATGTGTTCTTAGATAGACTTCTGTAGCTTTTTGGCGTTGTGTTTTGTTTTGTTTGTTTGTTTGTAGTGCTGGGGGCAGAACCCTGGGCCTGGCACATGATGGGCAAGCACTCTACTACAGAGCTCCCCCAGCCCATTTTTGTACTTTTAAAATATGACATTGCCTTTTCTTTCTTAGTACTGTCTTGCTAATGTGAATGCTCTCTCTCTTCTTTATTTTTCTCCTTTCATTCATATCCTAATCGGTTATTTCTCATATAAAGAAATGCTGGCCAGGTGTGCTGGCACAGGCCTTTAATCCCAACGGCTCGGCAGGCTGAGGCAGGAGGATCCTGAGTTTAAAGCCAACCTCAGTGACTCAATGAGACCCTGTCTCTAAATAAATTACAAAAAAGGGCTTAGGGATGTGGCTCTGTGGGCAAGTACCCCCTGGGTTCAATATCCAGTATGAAAAAAAAAAAAAAAAGAAAAAAAAGCTGATTTCTTTATGATGAGCTTGACTCCAGATACTTTCGCCAACATCCTTTTTAGTTCTACTACTTTGCTGGTCTCTTGGGCTTCTCATAACACAGTGACTATGTCCCCTGGCACAGTGTTGGACATGAGTCATGACCATGGGCATCCTTGTTACATTCCTGACTTTTAGTGAAAACGCTTCCCAAGTTTAATCATTGAGAATGATGCTCTATGTGGGCTTTTGGTAGATATCCTTTATTAAAATAATAAGGCTTTTGATTTCTAATTTGCCAAGAAATTTTTATCATGAATGGATGTTGAATCTTGCTAAATGCTATTTCTGGATCTATTTATATCATATGGTGTTTTTCCTTCAATCTGTTAATGTAGTGAATTAACTAAATTAATATATTTCCTAATGTTATCCCGAAATAAACCCTGCATGGTCATGATGATTTTTAAAAGTACAATGCTGGACTTAATGTGCTAATATTGTAATTTAATTAGAATTTCTGCATTTATGTCTAATTAAAGATTGATTTTAGTTTTCTTTTGTTGCCCTCTCCTTATCCAATCTCAGTACTAAGGTTATACCATCTTTACAAAATGAGTTGAGTAACTGTTTCTATTTTTCTTTTCTCTGGAACAACTTGCATAGCACAAGAGATTTTACTTGGAAAATTGGCCCATGAAATGGTCTAGGTCCTGTAGCTTTTATATGGGGAGTGGGAAGAGTTTTGACTATCTAGTCACTTAATTTTACTATTATTAGTCTTTTCTGGTTATCAGTGTTTGTTAGGTCCATTTGAGTAACTTGTATTCTAGGAAATTATTCATCCCCGTAAATATTCACATTTATTTCATTTTATTTCATGTGTTTATTTTTTGAGACAAGTTCTAAGTTGCTGAGTCTGGCTTTGAACTTGTGATCCTCTTGGCTTAGCCTCCTGAGATTACAGGCATGCGCCACTGCACCTGGCTTCAAAGTTCTTGCCACAGAATTATTGGTAGTATTATTCTCTCTTCCCCAACCTTTATTTTATTTATTTATTTATTTATTTTTGTGGTGATGAGGATCAAACTCAGGATCTCTTGAATTCTAGATAAGCACTCTACCACTGAGTTATATCCTCAGTATGCTCGATCTTCTTTTAATTGAAAACTTTCTTTTTTTGTTGGTGCTAGGGATTGCCCAGGGCCTTATGCATGTGAGGCAAGCACCCTACCAACTGACTTATTTCCCCAACCCTAAAAACTTTTTTCAAATATTTTCATACTTGATACAGTCATATGGTTTAAATTTAAAAAAAAAAAAATTCACAGTGAACCAGGACAGAAGCTGAGGCAGGAGGCATTCAAGCTTGAGGATAGCCTGGGCAACTAGTGGGGTCCTATCTCAAAATATAAACAAACAAACAAAGATACACAATAGACAGGCTTGCTCCCATCTGTTTCCCATCTACCAAGTGCAGTTCAACCCCAGGTAACCTCTATTCTTAAATTCTTATTTATCCACTGTCTTTATGCAAATGCAATAAAATCCAATATGTCCCCCAACAATACATTTTTGGGTATATCATAAATGGCAATTAGTTCTGAACCTCCAGGTCCCCAAACTGGCCAGATGTACACACTTACAGAAATCATTTCATTGAGCTTGTCATAATGTGATCACATAATTCATACCATTAAATTTTTGGAACTTAGGACTTTTGTTTGATTTTTCTATATGTACTTATTTTTTTCACCTCCTTCTCAGAAAGATGATATAGTCTATATACTTATGTGTACCTAACTTTCTCCAATCCATAATACTTCTTAGATCTTATCATATTGGGACGAGAGCTTTCTCATTCTTTTTTAATGCAATGAATGAAATACCTAGTATTCCCATTGTTGGGTGTTTCATAAGTTATCTTACCTGGTCACATTTTGGCGGCAATTGTATCATTCACAATCTTTTCTATTCTATATAATGCAGAACAAATAACCTTATACATACATCAGTTTGTATGTGAGAGTGTACCTTGAGCTAAATTCTCAGAAATTATGTTGCTTGGTCAAAGGATCCGTGAATTTTCAATTTTGAGAAAAATTGATAAATTGAATTCTACAGAAGTTGAGTCAATTTATATTCCCTCCCACTATTTCCCCCAAAGCTTCACCTACGGAGTATATTATTAAACTTTTCAATTTTTGACAATTTGATAGGTGAAAAATGGTATCTCAGTCTACATTTAATTTGCATTTCTCTTATTCTGAATGATGTTGAGCATATTTTCATGTATTTAAGGGAATTAATATTTTCTATGTGAACTGTCTGTTCAAATCCTTTGCTCATTTTTCTATTTGGCTGTTGATTCTTTTCTATTGGTTATTTTTAAAAATAATTTTGTAGTTGTTGAGGGGCCTTTATTTTGTTCATATGAATATGAACAAACATATATGAGAACATATGAGAATCTAACCGGGAGCCTCACGTATGTGAGGTAAGCCACTGAGCCACAACCCCAGCCCTCTATTGGTTATTGATTATGACCTCTTAACATTTTAGGGGGACTGGTTCCTTTGGGATGTAAGCAGAACTGGTTTTTCCTTAGGTCTTTTGATTTTGCTTA
Organism: Ictidomys tridecemlineatus; assembly: GCF_052094955.1. Taxonomy (NCBI): domain Eukaryota; kingdom Metazoa; phylum Chordata; class Mammalia; order Rodentia; family Sciuridae; genus Ictidomys; species Ictidomys tridecemlineatus. The sequence continues at coordinate 87,870,668 of NC_135488.1, read as the reverse complement.
TGGTGGTTTTTTTTTCTTCTTCTTTCTGCTATGCAGAACTTTATGGTCAAAGTTATAAAATATTCCACAGTTAGGAAGAAATTATCCTGTTTTCTGTGAGTACATTTATAGCTTTGTGTTTTACCTTTATCTGGAACCTTTAACCACTTGGAAGTTTTTCTGGTGTATGCTTTGGGGCAGAGAGCCAATTTTCTTCCATGGATTCCTGATTGTCTCAATACAATTTATGGAATGCTGTCTCTTTCTGACACTGATTTGAAATAGCTCTTCTAACATATACAAATATTTTCTTATGTAGTTTCCTCTTGATTGATTTGTATCTATTCATTCTCCAATACTTCACTGTTTTCATGTTTTGAGTTTGTGTGCTTTAAGGTTTGGTTAGTGCTAGTTCCACTTCACTATTTACTTGTCCAACTCTCCTCACCATTCTTGTTAATTTTTCCATATGAATATTAGAGTCAGCCTATCTAGTTATAAACCAATTAGCAATTTTATTGTTGTTTATTATTTGTCTTTAAATGAATTTAGAGAGATGACCTCTTTATGATGCTGAGTCCTTTATTCTTAGAGAAGGAAAAGTTTATTTTGGCTCACAGTTTCAGAGGTTCAGTCCATAATCAGCCAACTTCATTGCTCTGGGCCAGAGATGAGGCTGAACATCATGGGAGAAGAGTGTGATGGAAGAAAGCAGCTCAGGACATGGTAACCAGAGAAAGAGCTAATGCTGAGTCTGCTGATCCAAAACCATGGGATGTTTTCCCTTTTGTTCAGGTCTCCTCTGGTGCCCTTAAACAGCATTTTAGTTTTCTTCATAAGGGTCTTTGCACATTTCTTATTAAGCTGATTCTTAGCTACTTGTACTTGTTATTGACTGCCACTTGATATTCATTCTCACATGCTTCTCTGTTCCCTTCTGAATTACAGGGGCTGAAAAGCAAAAAAAAAAAAAAAAAAAAAAAAGAAAAAAGAAAGAAAGAAAGAAAAGAAAATCACATTCCCAGAATACATGACAGAGTTCTGGAGGATTCAGCTCTGACCAATCACATGCATACGTACAGGAGCAGGAGAATGGAAACAAGAAGGAAACTACATCCTGCTGCCATGGTGGCAGCCAAGAACCAAATCCGCCTGGTCTCAGTATTCCAGCAAACGATCACCACCTTTGTGGACCGGAGGAAACTGTATTGGTGGCAGCGGAGCTGGCTTCCTGACATCTGAATTATGGCTATGATGATAGATTGAAATCATTAATCCCACAACAGCTCTCAACTGATCTTTTAAAATTTTTATCTAATAAAGACTCATATAATGCATAGTATCTGCTAGAAACTGCTAGAAGCAATTTTTTAAAATTACATCTGGATAATTAGACTATTAGGCCTGGTAGTGATTTTGGAAGCAGCTAATTCCCTGTACTCCATTCTGCTAAAAGTACTTAGAATAGTTTTGGGTTTCTGAACTGAATCCTGACTGGTTCAGATTAGGTTTTTTTGTTGTTGTTGTTGTTGTTTCTGTGGCACTAAGGATATATCCCTGGACCTCATACATGCTAAACAAACACTGTACCACTGAACTACATCAGCCATTAAAATAGGGTCTTGCTAAACTGCCTTCCACGTTGCTGGGATTACAGGCATGCAGAACTGTGCTAGTCTTCATATCCACCTATTCTTTTTTCATTGCCTCCTGATCTCGGCTCACTGATACCCGTCCTCTGTTATATCTTTAAACACTTAAACATATTTTTTTTATCATAAAGCCTTTTGGATTAGTCTATTATTCCTATTTCTTGGTATAAAGTCTCTATTTGTTAGGTTTGTAAATTCTTTTTCATAGACCTACACTTTCCTGAGTGCTTTGTAATTTGTGCTTACAGGGATCTAAAGAAGGCCTCACACTAGGGCTTCGGACTCTGGCCCCATTCAGATAGTGTAAGGCCAGAACCTGCACTAGCTCATGGTGAGGTCTCATATGTAGAGATGCTTCCCTTCCTCCATGATCACAGACCAGCATCCTATGTCTGGTTGCAGCCCTATAGTAATTGAATTATCATTCCCATGGGAGGATTACATGTTCTTAACCTAATAATGTCAGGCTGGATCACATGACTAGCTTTGTCAATAAAATGTAAATAAAAATAAAGCTGATACTTAGCTACTTGTACTCACAGTTTCAGTTTCAGTGACACTATGAAGCAGAAGCTTTGAGTCTCATGTTTTCATTGTCTTCTCTTTTCCTCTGACACAAGAATGACAACACTACAGATAAAGACAGCTCCTTCACCCTGGATCACAAAATGAAGAGGATGTGACATGGAGTTGTAGTCAACTGTGAAAGATATGTAATGTCAGCAAGAAATAGACTTTTGTGGTTGTGAGCCCTTAAGATTAGAGGTTGTTAGTTATTGATGTATAACAGTCAGTATAACTGTATTTAAAATGTTTTGTATCATATATTATTTATCATTCCTTCCTCTCTCTCTTTTGTGGTTGTAGAACTGGGTGGGAAATGAACCCAGGGTCTCACACGTGCTAGGCAAGAGCTCTACCACTGAGCTAAACCCTTAGCCCATTAGCTACTATTTGTAAATGTTTAGAGTAGGCTAGAGAATTATAGATGAGTGTGATGGTGGACATCTGTAAGCCCGGTAACTCAGGAGGCTGAGGCAGGAGGATCACAAGTTCAAGGCCAGTCTTAGGAATTTAGCAAGACCCTGTCTCAAAATAAAAAGGGCTTGGGGATGCAGCTCAGTAGTATAGCACAGCTGAGTTCAATTCTCAGTTCCAAAAAGAAAAAAAATATATACATTATGTTGTTTTTTGTTTGTTTGTTTTGTACCAAGAATTGAACCCAGTGGTGCTTAACCACTGAGCCAAATCTCCAGCCCTTTTTATATTTTTTATTTTGAGATTGGGTCCTGCTAAATTGCTCAGGCCTCACTAGATTGCTGAGACTGGCTTTGAACTAGTGATCCTCCTGCTTCAGTTTCCCGAGTTGCTGGGATTATAGGTGTGTGCCACCATGCACAGCTTTTTCTTTACTTATTGTAACAAAATAGACTTAACATTTAATACGTTAAAATGGTAAAGCTTAATCATTAAATTTAACCATTTTAAACGAACAAATGAATGACATTGGGTACATTCACAATGTTGTATAAGCATCACCAGTACTCATTTCCAGAACTTTATCACATTCCAGATAAAAATTCTATACTTATATACAACAAATCCCCACCCCTCTCAACATAAATAGATTCATACAATATTTGCTTCTTGACACCTGGTTTATTTCACTTGGCATGAGGTTTTCAAGGTTCATCCATGTTGTAGCATGTATTAGAATTTGATTCCATTTTAAGACTGAAAAATATTCCATTTCATGTATATACCACATTTTGTTTGTCCAGTCATCTGCTGATGGACACTTGGGTTGTTTCCAATTTTGCTATTGTCACTGTGCTTTTCTGATCTATAAGTAGCCAAAATGCACTATCATTAAAAAAAAATTACACAAAAGTACTATCAGCAGATGCCTACTGAGTTCAATTTGGAGTAAAAAAAAAAATTTGCTCACTTTGTAGATTCCTGTATTATTTCAATTGTATCAATTACATGTGATTTTAAAAACTAAAAAAGAGTTTTAAAAATAAATACTTCCTTTTGATCAGAAGAGAGATAATGAATCACCACCAATGTGTGGGATTTTTAAAATTGTGGTTAAAAACACATATCATAAACTTCCCCATCTTAATCATTTTTAAATATGCATGCAAATGTATATTTTTAAATTATTAGGGAAAGCTCGGGTGGCTGCGGTGGTAGTCAGCCAGCCACAGAATCTCCATAAATGAAGAGCAGTTGTTTAAAAATTAAAATCACATCTCAGGAAGCTGTATGTGATTAAATGAGACTCTTGAACATGATACTCACTTTTCTCATCCTTTAATTCTCCTACTCTTCTGTATCAGATTTTATGGCTCACAATGATTAATGATTATTAGTAATAACAGTCCCTTTCAAATAAAGCTGAATCTTATCATAGTGCCCATTCCGAATCTAAATGTGATTAAGAATACACTCAATTTCAGCTTCAGTCCCTTGTAGTATAATGCTACTTTGTGTATCTGCTCTGGGTTTTTAACTGAAAATGCTACTCTGATTTTTAGCTATTCAAGCTGTGTCACATTGTTCCTGACAGGCCCCTGGAAGTTCTGTGCTGCTATTTCCCAGGTGATAAGAATAAAGTTCAAATGGTCCTTCTTAATATCTTTGCAAAAGGCCAGACCCAAGGAAATGGAAACTTTGAATCAAACGTTTGCTAAATTAGAGCTGGAAGGCCTGGCCTTGGCCCTCAGCTACTCAATACAACTTGAACTTTCAGACTCCTGATTAAAAAGTAAGATCACTCATTGATTTCATGTTCTGGGCTTACTCAGTGTAGCTTCAACAGAATAAGGTAACTACCCACAGCTGACAAATAGCAGCAGTCAGGAAAAAAATGGTTGGCTGTGTGCACTGGGGTTCAACCTCATCAAAGCCAGCTCTACCAGCAAGACAACCAGCAGTGTGTGGTCTACCTGTAACCAGGGACTCCAGTGCTCCCATGGGAGAGTCTACCTAAAATAAGGACCCAGGGTCAGGAGACCCAGGTTTGAATTTAGCTGAGCCACAAATAGCTAGAGTGTTTCGGGGTGCTATTTCACAACCCTGAGATAGCTGCAAGAGGGGTTAATGACACCTGCTTAACAGGATTGCTGTGAAGACTCAGCAGCATCATGTGTGTGAGGGCACGTGAGAGGCTGGCCACCAGCGTCCTTCCTCAACTCTCCAGTCTCTCCATCCACATCCGCTGGAGGCCACTGCCCACAGTGATAAATCATGCTCTCCAACATCAGATCAGTTTACACAGTTTGACCTTTTTGTTTGTTTGTTTTTATTCTTGCAGTGCTGGAGATTGAACCCCAGGCACTTTACCACTGAGCCACATCCCCAGTCCTTTTTTTTTTTTTTTTTTTTTGAGATAGGGTCTCACCAAATTGCCCATATTAGTCTCAAACTTGCCATTCTCTTTCCCCAGCTGGGGCAAGTAATTGGGTTACAGGGATGTGCCACTGTGTCCAGCTAGTTTGACCATTTTTAGAAACTAGAACTGATTCATTCTGTAAGTCTCCTGCATCCCAGGCTGTATTTCTAAACTAGACTAGCTGTTGCTCAAAGTGCTGTGAGTGAGAATAGATCACTACGATAGGCTACCACAGACAAATAATTCAATAGGAATGAAAAACAAATAATGAAACAGTAGCATACACTGACCTCATTCTTAGAAGGAAACAATATATTTTGGTGGGGGGAACTCAGAGATACTCTACCACTGAGCTACATCCCCAGATCCTTTTGGTTTTTATTTTGAGACAGGGTCTCCCCAAGTTCCTGAGGCTGGCCTGAAACTTGTGATCCTCCTGCCTCAGCCTCCCAAGTGGCTGAGATTCGAGGCATGTGCCATCATGTCCGGATGAATAAAAAAATCTCGGTATGTAAACATATCACAGAGAAAAAGCCAAAAGGAAATATGCGAAAATGTTAAAAAAATGATCCTGAGTTGATGTTCATTCAACACGTGTTAAGGAATGATGTGCTGGCTTCTAGGCTGGGTATGGGGGATACCATAAACAATTACACGTAGGAGGTCATTGTTCTGGTGAAACATCCTAGTTTGCAGATGATAATAAATAAATGAGGACCAATGGGATGAGAGATCATCTAATGAATTTAATCTATTAGACAACAAGTCCCCTGGGAAGAAACATTTGAACTAAAACCTAATAAGTAGGTGGTAGCTAAAAAGCAGGGTAGGAGAGTAGGATTTTCATTATAGTAAGATAAGCCTGACTTTTATTTTATTTTTTTGGTACTGGAGATTGAACCCAGGGGCACTCTACCACTGAATGACACCCCCAAGCTTTTTATTTTTTGAGACATGGTCTCACTAAGTTGCTTAGAGCCTTGCCAAGATGCTGAGGCTGGTCTTGAACCCTTGATCTTCCTGCCTCAGCTTCCAGATTTACTAGGATTACAGGCATGGGCCACCTCGCCCGGCCCGACTTTCTTCTTTTTATTCATTTTTCTTAATGAATACAATACTTAGAATCCTTATTGTTCTGTAGGTAATATCTTCCTACTCCAAGGCAAAATACATTTTCTGATCTGTCAATTTCCTAATGTTTACCTGGGGCTGGCTGTGGGCTGGGAGATGCTGAGAACAGAGCTGAACAGCTCAAAATCCTAACACTGGAAAGAACTTTAGAAAATACCAGCAAATTCTCTTCGTCAAGAAACAGACCCTAAGAGATTAATTAAGCATTTTATCCAGGACGACAGTGCAAGAGCAGCTGGTCCCACAGCAATGGTCAGATGGTTTGACAAGCTGATTTTCCATTTCAATTTTAAAACTTCTGGTCCAATATATGGCTCTTGATCTGGTTGCCCAGAAGCTAAAAATGACTTTAAGACATGCCCATTGGTCACCAACATATCACTGCAAGTCTATACTGTGAGAATGCATTGTTTATTTGTATTAGGAAAATGATTTAGTGAGGTAAAATTCTATGCTGGTGAGTCTGTGGCGAAACTGACAATATCAGGCATTACTGATGATGCTGCCAATCAGAATGCCCCAATCTGAATATCATGTGACAGTACAGTTTCAAATGCATAAAAATGGTAAGACGCTTTGGAACATCTCTAGAACACTTATCCTAAGGAATGGATACTTAAGAGCAATGGCTATGGAGACTCTACAGTTAGAGAAAAATGCCTACCATTGGTGCTGATGTGATTTATGCCCACTCTATTTATAACCATGTCTATGAAGAAGCCCTGACCTGCATCCTTATCCCCAGGCTACCAGAATGGCTTTCTTCAAAGCCCTTATTGGCTCCTTGTTGCTGAACTCAATGGACAATTCAGTTCTAAAGCTCACTTGATGGTGGGGAGACATTCACAGCCATACCTCCCGTAGGGCCCCTCAACACCCTTTCTTCTGCTGGTCTCATTTGGGGGGTCTCCAAGGACCAAGCCTAGGTTTCTTTCTCTATTACCCAAATACTCTCTTCTGAGGCATTTTTCATATCCTTTTCCAAACTAGCTTCTACTTCCACTTCCAGCTGAGGATTCCCAAATCCTGACCATTTGGATGGGACTTCTCCCCAGGGCTCCAGGCACAGAGCCACCAGCCTGCAGCATATTTCCATTTGGATTCTACCCAGGCTCCTCAAAACATTAAGTCTGAAATGGAACTCTTCCCCAACAAAATTTGCTCACTCACTCTCGATCTCTCTCGTCATTGCTACCAGATCCACTCTCGTCACCTCCTCCTACCTGGATGGTAACAATGGTCTCCCTGAATTGTCACCCATCTCGCTCCACCCTTGATGCAGCTGCCAGACACCCTCCTTAAGTACAAACCCTGTCACGTCATTCCCCTGACTTATGACCCTCAATGGCTCTCTGCCTCTTTGGCTGGCACATGAGTCCTTCCCTAAAGTGACCTCTGCTCACCAACAGCACCCCTCACAAGAGCTCTGTGCACTTACTCAACCAAGAGCAAGTGATGAAGAGGAGGTTCCTTCCTCTTGCACTGATACATGCTGAGCCCCACGAGTGTTACGAATCCTTCAGGGTCGGTCTCCCTGACTAAATTTAAGAATCATTCCTACTTTGACTCGTGAACCCTCCAGTTGTCCCTTGGGCCCTCACAGAGGCCATCTCATAACCTTTCTCCTACCCCTGGGCCTCTTTAATGTTTTTTTCCACTGGTCTGTTGCCCCACCAGGAGCTCCTTGGCCACAGGGAGTGGATATTCCACTGTGTGGGGACAGCCAAGCACATAGGGAAATGAGGGGAGAGGAAGAAAATAAGTGACAACAGTCACTTGTTAAAATGATCGGGAAGAATGTGCTTATTTTCTTTCTTTCTGTTTTCTCTATTGTCTAGTATGAATTCGTTTTTAAGATGCGTCCAATCTCTCCTAGCTCACTCCAATAAAAGAACTGGCTCCCTAAGTCCAGTCACCCTCAAGTTCCTCTCTCCCCTGACCCCTTGGGGTCCTCAAGATCCCCACCTCAAGCTCCACAAATTCCTCAGGACTTGGCAAGGCAGAAAGACTTTCATCTGTTTCCAGCAGACAGAAGGACCACCCACACACAGAAAAATTCCTTGGCCTTGAAAAGGTTACCCTGCTTTTATAGCTGAGTGCCAAAACCCATTTTTGTCCAAATAGTCATCTGTATTTATAGGCTGAACACAAGAGGAGAGGTACTTGGACAGACCCTGCCTAAGATGCAGAGAGGGTAGGGGTGATGAAACTTCTGTTATCTATCACCTTGTCCACTTGAGACATCAATGAAAGATGGGCGGCAGGGTGACCTCTGAAGATTCTTGCCACCTGTTTTTATCAAAACATTAATGATCTTCTCAGGCATCCAAAATTTCAACCATAAACACAGGCTTGTGCTTTTTATAAATTGATGAAAAATAATCCAATCATATAATGTTCAGTCTGACATTTGCTATTGTTTCCCTAGAAGAAAACAAAAACCTGATTAGTTCCAAAAATAAAATATAAAGAAAATACTCAGACAAGAAGCAAACCCCATGGCTTAGAAATCATCACTCTGATTAACAGCACGTTAAGTGTCACCTGACAAATGGGCTCCTATCTTAAATGCAATTATCACAAATTTCTTGTGATTCCCCACTGTTTGTAGAATTTGTGCCCAGCTCTTGAAGCAACAACTTTAACAGCAATAAATCAAAGAAAACCTCTGTACAGTATAAGGGGAGAACCATTTCACACCTTGGTCAGAGAGACCCTGGAGGGAATGCCGGGCCCTGGCTCAATAGCTATCCGGGAAGGAACCCACTTCTCTGACCTAAGAGGTCCTTGCATCCCCCATACGGGTGACTTTCACAATTAAGCCCACCCACAGGGCCTGCTGAGACAGGCAAGGTAAGCGAGGCCTCTGCCCTAGGAAAAGTGCTGTCTGGTGTTGCTGGCCTGCTTCCTGGGGACGTGTCTGCCATACTGATGGGGCACTGGGGAGGAAGGTCAAGGGTGGACAGGGATGGTGCAGACAGAGCAGGTAGGAAGGGGAGAGTCATTAGAACTGAAAGCGTCTGGCAAGCATTTTTGTCACCAAGAACAAACTGTAAACAAGCAGCAATTTCCAAGATTTCTCACTTCACTATATATTTTCTATGCTGCTGAGTACCCATTACCATCCCCTGGAAACTCACCTCACGTAGATTAATTATGTTCTTACCACAGAGAAGAGGAGTAGTTACAAAGGAGGAAAATAGGAATGTAGGCCAGAGGAGGATCAATTGATGGATTCACAGCCACACAATCCACAGAGGCACTGTCACAGCCAGGAGATGTCTTTTGTGCTTCATCCGCCAGTCATTTATTGCAAAGTGAAGTTTTGGTTCAGAACAGAAGGGAAATAAGTACATCAAGAATAAACTACATGAATCGAATGTTACTTTCTTTTTTTTTTTTTTTTTTTGAGAAAGTGAGAGAGGGGGACAGAGAGAGAGAGAGAGAGAGAGAGAGAGAGAGAGAGAGAGAGAGAGAGAGAGAGAGAGAATTTTAACATTTATTTATTTATTTTCTTAGTTCTCGGCGGACACAACATCTTTGTTGGTATGTGGTGCTGCTGAGGATCGAACCCGGGCCGCACGCATGCTAGGCGAGCGCGCTACCGCTTGAGCCACATCCCAGCCCCTCGAATGTTACTTTCTTATGTGCATATATGATTACACAACCCATGTCATTCCACATCATGTACAACCAGAAGAATGAGAAGTTATACTCCATATACGTATAATATATCAAAATACATTTGACTGTTATATAAGAACAAATTAAAGAAGAAGAAGAAGAAGAAGAAAAAGAACAAAATACACCAATTAATGGAGTCGACTCAACAGAACAGTATTTAGTACCAGTTCCAGGGTCGTTCTCAAAGGCAAGATTTATTAACTCTTCAAATGTTCAAGCTGTACACATTTCTTTTCAGGTTTGCATACAACGTATTTATATCATAACAAAGTTGATTTTTTATATATAAAATAGTACTTCCTCGAGGACTAAAGATGTCAAAAAGTTTCGACCATGAATTAAATATTTGATGTACATTTATAGGTACTATAGAAGATCCGACATAAATACGTAACACAGTGAGGTAAGAAAAGCAGCGACCCCAAATGACTGCGCACTTTACTAATCCTGTATCAAAGTAGGAAACAAAATTACATCACATAAATTGAGCTGATTTTAAGAATCTTTATTAGAAGATAAAAGCTATGTCCATAAACCATCGTTCCTACAAGAGCCATCAGACAATATAATTATGACTTTAAATCCCAAACTATAATACAGTCTTTATTTATCCACATTACCATCTCCATCGGTTGATGCAGCACGTCTGAACTCTCATGACAGGTGCAGTGGCCACCAGTGATGACGGGTAATGGTAGCAATAATGATGTGTGCACAGTGGAAGTAGTAAACCTGACCACATGCACGCTTTCAATAACTACTTCCTTTTAGAACAGAGTCAATAAAAATGATGGTTAAAACCAAAACATATTTTATCTGTTCAACCACTTGCCATCTTAACTAGTAAAGGCCAAACACACACATATATTACTTTTTCCATAAAATCTTTACATGCCCAAAATACTTTTAATCCAGGTTCAGATTATTAACAATGAAAAGATGTTTCATTCTTCTTTCTTACTCCCATGGACTTTATCAGGCCTGCATTGACCAGGCACACAAAGTTGAATCACTAGAAGACCATTTGGCCACATGAGTACTCTATTTTAAGGCAAGAATATTTTAACACATACACACAGAGCAATTTATCTGTTGATGAGCTTTATTGAGCCAAACAAGAAAGTGAGGTATGATTTTCCTCAACATAAATACAAATGTCAGAAAGCATAAAGACATCCGCAGTGTACAAAACATACCTTAGCCATAACTAAATAGAGAACTCTTCTCAAAGTTCTTATATGCCCCCAAAATACCCAAGATTCTGAGTTCTAGAAAAAATACTAGAAATTAAATGTTCTGATATCTTTGCAATAAGGCTCTCCATATAAGGCTACCTTTAATATAAGGCTATTTTGACTTAATTTCTGAAAGTAACAAAAAATGCGCACCAAAATTCAAGCTATTCAAGACTAAAGAGAGGCCTTGGTTTTGTGAGGATGGTAAGGTGATCAGCTTATTGATTAAAAGTAAACTTACGACAAAATCAAAATTAAAGCAAAAATAAAAATGTTTCCTATCATTTTTCAACATACAACTGAACTATCCTGATATAAAAGTGGTTGGATGTATAAGATACTTCTTAGTGCAAAAGACACATACCTTTCCATAAATAATTTAGATAGAATATATCCATGACATGGTATTCAGAAATTGTTTTTAAAATCTACAGTATGTGATTTTTTTTTTTTTACAAAAGTGGATCTATTCTTTGTTTTTGACTTAGAAATGGCCTAACAGCTTATCTTTGGAGATTTATAGTAGATGGCTTTCTAAAACAAAGGATGATACAAATCTAAATTGCAGGCCATTTGGTGTGTTCATATGTAAATCATTAGTTTGGGACTCCACAAATGAAAAATGATCATATTACATAGGTGGAAAAAAAATATGCTCCAGATTTCTGTTCTGGTCTAAAGGATTATAGAGCCTATGTACTTTTAATTATTGAATAGTTTGATGCAGTATATCCAGTGGAAAAAAATCTGAATACTAATTGTACTCCTGTTCAAACTGTTTTCCTTAAAATGAAAACAGACAGTATTCATTATGACCAAATACAAAGATAAACCAACAACATGGTTGATTATTATTTTTTTAAGCTTGACAATTACTGCACTCATTTCCTCTACCAAACTCTCGATGGCATTAAGAGGGGAAAAAAAAAGAACAGCTAATTATTTTTTTGCCTAATAATTTAATCAAGCACTGTAGAAAAAAAAATGTTGTTCTAAGGGGAAGTTTGGCAGGAATTGCTTATTAAATTTCCAAATTAGATCAAAATAAGAGAAACGAGCTGGGGATATACAATCATTGGTAGAGTGCTTGCCTTGCATTCACAAGGCCCTGGGTTCAATCCCCAGTACCACAACAACAAAAAGAGAGAGAGAGAGAGAGAGAGAGAGAGAGAGAGAGAGAGAGAGAAACAAAATGGGATTCAAAAAGTTAAATTACCAATCTGAAGAAATAACAACAAAAACCATAAACATTCAAACAGTCACACACTGAGTAACCAGAAAGATTGGCAACCCAAATCTCACTTCCACAGTGATGTCAGGTACCCTATGGCTGTGGAGGTCCCCTGCTGCGTCTTACAAGAATAGATAGATAGAAAGCACTGGTACCAATCTCACAGAGCTGCTCCAGTGCAGAAATGCTCTAATGTTTGGGGATGGGGAGTTGTGTAAGGAGCTCCAAGTGTAAATGCCAAGTTAAGTATTCTCTTAATTGAAGAGATCTAGAAATCTGCTTATCTAGTACTTTGTGAAACAGGCCACTGACTTCACTCACACTTCTGGAGAAAGCCACAAATCAGCCATAGCTTCTGCCTACAAAATGACTCACTCTTGGTTATAATTGTATAACAAGAACAATTAGAGTTTTGAGTAAAATCCATTGTCTACTCTTGAATAAACCAGGCAGGCCAATCACTGGGACGGCTAAGTTCTTGCTTCTGCGGGCTCATTGGGTCCCATCAGCACAATGTCACGTAGGGGGCCAGAGTGCTGCTCTGCTCAATGTCACTGGCACCATGATAGCTCTTCCAACACCTCCTTCTAAGGGAAACTGCCCTGCCAGTAGCAATCTCTCCATTCCCCTGGAAATCTCTCCACACCCAGGAGATGGTCAGGCTTAGTTAGCTTATGCCACTCTGGAATCTAAACAGGGAAAGTGGGAAGAGAGTGAACCAATGGACGTGGAGTGGACCAGACAGTGGAAGAGAAGCAGAATCCTACACAAGTCAGAATGATGCCAATCTGGATGCCAACCCTGGAGGCAGGAGAGGCGATATCAGAACCACCACACTCAAGCAGGCAGCTGCTGCTATATCCTTCCAATAAATACCCCATTACCTGTGGTGACCTCTGCGCCTCTCTGGAAGGAGAGACTATAATACAAGAAGGGTTTTTGCTTTGTTTTGTTTGAAGTGCTGGGGTTTTGACCCAGAGCTTCATGCATGCTAGGCAAGTGCTCTATCACTGAGCTACACCCCCAGGGAAAAGACACATTTTTTGGTGTATGTGTGTGTACCAGGGATTGAACTCAGGGGCACTTGATCACTGAGCCACATCCCCTGCCCTTTTTTTGTATTTTATTTAGAGACAGGGTCTCACTGAGTTGCTTAGCGCCTCACTAAATTGCTGAAGCTAGCTTTGAACTCGAGATCCTCCTGCTTCAGTCTCCTGAGCCACTGGAATTACAGGCCTGTAACACCGTGCCTGGCCAAAAGACACATTTTTGAGGGTCTATTAGCTACAATTGTTTTTGTCCTCTAAGCAAATTCTATTAGGACGATCAACTAAGACCAGATATTTATTTTCATAATATTTATAAGTATTAAGCAAAAATAAAATAATCATAAAATGGTAATTGGGGCTGGGGATGTGGCTCAAGCGGTAGCGCGCTCGCCTGGCATGCGTGCGGCCCGGGTTCGATCCTCAGCACCACATACAAACAAAGATGTTGTGTCTGCTGAGAACTAAGAAATAAATATTAAAAATTCTCTCTCTCTCTCCTCTCTCTCTCTCTCTTAAAAAATATTTAAAAAAAAAAATAAAATAAAATAAAATAAAAATAAAATGGTAATAACTACATTTATTTAAAAAAACTATCACTTTCATTGCTCTATAAAATTTAGGAACTGTAGCCATTATTCAAGCATTCAATGACCAGTAAGTGGGGATCCTGCTATTCCTAAGAACAATTTTTATGAAAAGTACTAAATAACATTTATTTTACAGTTATAACAAAAATACCACTCTTTAAAATCTTTTTTCCCTAAACATTTTTAACAAACATGTAACATTATAAATGTAGTGAGTTCCAAATCTTGGTTCATAACTTCTTTAGGTTTGCTACCAACATTTGCATTGAAGATCATTAACATTTGCCTAGCATTCATATGATTTATTTAAAATGTAGCCATTAGCAAAAGACCCTTGGGGTATATGTACAAAATTAGAACTGTAAGTATTCAGTCAAATATTACATTAGCAATATTACTCAAGAAATTACTCAAAAATGCCAGTGGGGCTATATCCATCAGAAGTTAGCCAAACTGGAAAAAGGGCAAGAGATCTTCTAGCCATGTGGGGATGTGTTACTTACGGATAACAGTGAACTTAATCTATTGTCATAATCTACCAAAGAAATTTCAAAATGATCATATTTATGATGATGAATTACATTTCAAAAATCTGGGCTCAGTTTTTGCATAAAGAAGCCTAGGTTAGGGTTAGGGTTGTGGCTCAGTGGTAGAGCAATTGACCCTGGGTTCGATGCTCAGCACCACATCAAAATAAATGAGTGAAATAAAGGTGTTGTGTCCAACTACAACTAAAAATTTTAAAAAGAAGAAAAAAAAAAGCCTAGGTTAAACCAAAGAACTGGTCTTGAACACAGAAAGGTTTTTTCCACACACAAGCATCTCTCAGAGGGTATTTGCCAGGTAAAGCCTGCTGATGGTCATCCCTACGTATCCCTTAGAGCCCAGCACAACAGTGACATTTGATAGACAAGGCTCCGGCTAAGTGCACCCAAAATATTTTTTTTTAATTGTTTTCTAGGGCAATGCTGCAGGTGAACTACTAAGTCCTGCTTTTGAGACCTTCCTCTCCAGGGTAGCAATTCAGTGACATGTGCCTTTCATATAGGTACCTTGGAAAGATGCAGACTCCAACACTACCAGGAAACCCAATCCAGGAAGCTCGGACAGGCTCCCTGCTTCTCAAGCCTTTCTATGTCGGGCACCCCAAGACAGGCAGAGGAGAACACAGAAACAGCTCTAACACTTACCTCCCAGAGAGGCACCCTAGCTCCACACCCTCTGGTACGCTCATAGTACTCCAGGAATGCGTGTTGGAGAAGCCCAAGTACAGGTGATAAAGAAGCATTAAAGTAAACCAACCAATAGAAACAAATCATCTTATGTCTCTTGTATCTCTGTGTCTCTGTACCTTTAGACAAGTGAACACAGACTCAAATTAACTTAGGTTAATGAAGACAATCAACTTAAAAGGCTTAGAAACCATTAAATGTACATGAATCGAACTGTCCAAAAACTCTCAAGAAGCGGTTTTATGGCTTCAGCTTGATGAGTATCTTCAAGCGATTTAGAAATTCAGCTGAACAAAATGTATTTTCTGACATAGATAGGAATAACAACTCAAAGCCACAACAAAAGCTTTCCACCTGTTCATTTAAACACATTGTTAGGGCTGGGGTTGTAGCTCAGTGATAAGAGTGGTTGCCTCGAACACTTGAGGCCCTGGGTTCAATCCCCAGCACCACATAAAAATAAATAAAAATAAAGATATTGTGTCCATCTGCAACTAAAAAAAAAAATGTTTAAAAAAAAATTGTTAGCCAGGCGTGATGGCTCACATCTGTAATCCCAGTGATTCCAGAGGCTGATGCAGGAGGATTGCAAGTTCAAGGCCAGCCTCAGCAACTTGTGAGACTCAAAAAGGTGGTGGGGGGGGTGCAGGGGAAGCTGGGATGTAGCTCACGGGTAAAGCACCCCTGAGTTCAATCCTCAGTACCAAAAACAAAAACCACACTGTCATGAATAAAAAACATCCCACAAAAGAGAAATAGAAGAAAACTTCCTCAACATGACAAAGGGTAGCTATGGGAAAACCCAGGCTAACATCACGCTTAATGATGAAGGACAGAAAGCTTTCCCCCTAAGAAAATGAAGAAAACTAGGATGTCCATTCTCACCACTTCTATTTGATACGGTATTGGGAGTACAAACTGGAGCTATTAAACAAGAGACACAAATAAGAGGTATCCAGAATGCAAAGAAAAAGAGTAAAACTATTTCATCGAAAATGACATGATCTTATATACATATACAACACCCTAAAGAATCCTTGTACAACTATTAGAGCTAATAAGCATGATCAGCAAGATTTCAACACAGACTTATATTAAAATATCAGGGTTTTTTTTTTTTGCCAGGTGTGGCAACACATGCCTGCAATCTCAGCAGCTCAGGAGACTGAGAATTCCAAGTTCTAGACCAGCCTGGGCAACTTAGTAAGACCCTGTCTCAAAAAAACAAAAAGGGCTGGGGATGTAGCTCAATGGTAGAGCTGGGTTCAATCCAGCAGTGGAATACATTGAACCAAAGAAATGTTTTTTGCTTTTTTTTTTTGTTGTTGACACTGAAAACTATAAAACAAAAATTAAGGAAGAGCAAAGTAAATGGAAAGGTATCCCATATTCATGGACTGATAGACTTAATGTTGTTAAGACAATAAAACTCCCCTAAATGGTCAACACATGTAATTATCAAAATTTCACCTACTTGAGAAAAAGATGGGCCAATACTAAAATTCACATGGAAATCAAAGACAACAAGAAAGGCCAAACAGTATTGAAGGTGAAGAGGGACTCACACTTGTTGATTTCCAAACTTACTAACAAACCTGTGTAGTGCTGGTGTAAGAAAAAATATATAGATCACTGGAAAAAGTTTGAGTCAAAAAAATACAAATCTATAGTCAACTGAAAAAAGCTGGCCTTCCTTAAATGTTTGTAAACCAAGTCTTATAAAGAAAGCAACTGTAATCTACCATTCTAATTTTAAAACTAGAATATTTATGTGATTTATTTTATGTATGTACATACTGGGGATTGAACCCAGGGTACTCTACCATTGAGTTACATCCTCAGCCCTTTTTTAAACTTTTTGAGACAGGTTGTTGCTAAATTGCCCAGGCTGGCCTCAAACTTGCAATCCTTCTGCCTCAGCCTCCCAAGTAGCTGTTATTGCAGACATGTGCCACCATACCTGGCTGTATTATTTATTTTTAAACAAGCCCTCAGAGCAACATAAATTACTGAATTGAAAAATATGGATAAGCAACTTATATCAAAGAAAAAAATTTAAACTTTCCATTTCTGTCATGGGAACAAAAATAAACAGTTTTCACATGGATATAAAAATTAAGTCTTACATTAGCTTTATGATTTTGAATTTGACTTCCAAGTATTTCGTTTGAAGGAATAGTTATGATTTTTAAAAAAATAAAATCATAAAAATGTATATTTTAATGACCACAGAATAAACATTTTACTTATATCAAAGCTCAGGATCTGTAACCACAAATACTACTTTCCACCAAGGAAGTGAAATTCTCCTGTCATCTGTAATTATAGAGTAGGAAACCATGAAATTTGTTTGTTTGTTTGTGTTTAGGTAATTGGGGATTGAAACCAGGGCTTTGAACATGACAGGCAAGTACTCTACCGCTGAGCAACATCCCTGTCTCCAAGCGTGAAATTTTATAAGAGGTACAATATTGAGTTCATAAGATACAGACCGAAAAACAATATATATGTTCAATAAGTCATTGTAGTACGTGAATACACCTGACATTATTTATACTTTTTAAAGCAAACAAACATTTTTAGCAATCCACCTTAAAAATGGTATCTACTCTGTCACTGGCAGAATTATAGAATCAATTTGAAAATAATACAAATAACTGAAATCTAGTGGGGGTGGGAGAGCTACCCCATACAAATTATAAGAAATTTTAGTTTTAATATTAGTTCAATGCTGCATAAATAAGTACACCAGAGCACTACTTCAGATATAAATGATATGATGTCACTTAATTCTGGGAGGTGAAAGCCAAATAATTTTCCCTCTGGCTTTTACTCACTGAATGTCACTTAAGCTTTTACTATACTTGGTTAAGTGTTCTAAATATTTTTAAATATAAATCATAGAATTTCCTCCAAAGCTACTTAAAATTAAATTTGTTGAAATTATTGCATAAATACAGATTATCAAATTCAATTCCCCAAACTGGCAATTAAGCTCACATTAATGGCCAAAATCTAAGTGCTCATTAGTAACGCCTGGGAGAGGTGGAAAATCTAAAAGTTTAGGCACGAGTTAATCACAGGATGGGGCACTATAATCATGCTGGCAGATGCCATTTCACAAGTTTAGGGAAGGTTCCACGACAAATGGAGCAGTAAATCAAGTTTTTTTTCAGAGGCAGAACTGATATGCCCCTTCCTATGAGTACAGATGGGTTCTGGAAAGGCAGGAAGCAAAACACCATATGAATGCATGCTGAACAAACAGAGAAGTGTATGCAACCTTCCTGGACCAAACTGGAACTTTTCCAGAACATTCCATTAGAGCTTCTACCCATGTTACTTCCTACTCAGCTAGGATATTTCTCAGCCTGGCTCTTCTAAATAATGCAGTAACTGTGAAATGCCTACACTTATTTTTACATATGTGAATGGGTATACAACTGACATTTTGCAATTTAAAATCCTAATGAAGGGATAAGGATGTGGCTCATTGGTAAAACATTTGCTTAACAGGCATGAGGCCCTGGGTCAACACCTGGCACTGCAAAAGGGTGGGGGGTGGTGGTAGTGGTGGTAAGCACAGATGCATTGAGAAAAGGGGGAAATTCTATTGAAAATCTGAGTTCCTTACACACTGCACTGGTCTCTGAGCTGTCGTTGCTGACAGCTAAGGTTTCTAAAAACGATATTTGAGGCCTGGGACCTAGCTCAATGGTAGAGTGCTTGCCTAGCATGCATGAAGCCCTGGATTCCATCTCCAGCACTGCAAAGATGAAGAAGGAGGAGAAGGAGGAGAAGGAGGAGAAGGAGGAGGAGGAGGAGGAGGAGGAGGAGGAGGAGGAGAAGGAGGAGGAGGAGGAGGAAGAGGAGGAGGAGGAAGAGGAGGAGGAGGAGGAGGAAGAGGAGGAGGAGGAGGAGGAAGAGGAGGAGGAGGAGGAAGAGGAGGAGGGGGAGGAAGAGGAGGAGGAGGAAGAGGCCATATTTTTTAATTAGAACTAAAGTGGGGGGTGGCTCTAAAGCCTCACAGAAAATATTTTTAAAAGAAATCCTTCATCCTTTCTGATGTTATTTTTAAAAGGAAGTATATATCCAAAGAAGACTGAAAAAAAAGTCTGGAAATCAGGTTTCTGAGGCCTAATCCAACACTCATGTGACCATGCCTCAATCACAACCCAATAGGAGCCACCTCCCTGGTTGCTATGATCTGCATGGGACACAGGGTACACTACTGGGGCAAGAGAGGCCAGCAGGTCTCCAATATCCCTTTAGTTCCAACTTCCTATGACCCTATAACATATTTAAACCAGGTTTGATAGATTGGATTGTTTATTGCATGCTAAAAAGAACACCCATTTATAGAGGGTCAGAGGGCTCTGGAAATATTCTGTGAAGCTCTGCTTTAAGTTTGACATTACGAAGCTTAAGAGTGAATCTGAACTAGGAGTTTTCAGAGTTTTATTTTCATTTCTATAGAAAAGAAGAAAAATAAGCTGCTTCTAGAAAATATCAAGCCAACAAGAAAAATTCTCCCAGCACCAACATTCAACTTAATCCATCTCTATTTCTGCCAGATAACAGGACAGGAAAAGCATCTCACAGAAGTTTAAAAGAGGAAATATTATTTTGACTTACTGGCAGCCACAGTGAAATAATACTTTAACATACTTAAGAATTTACAAATGTGTGGTTAGAAGTAACAACCAAACTCAAGAAAAAAAAAATGCCACTGTTTTAACCAGCAACTTACAATGAAAACACAGTAGCTAGGCACCTGTAATCCTAGCAGCTTGGGAGGCTGAGGCAGGAGGATCACAAGTTAAGAAAGCCAGCCTCAGCAATTTAGTAAGGCTCTAAGCAATTTTTCGAGACCCTGCCTCAAAATTAAAAAAGAAACAAAACAAAACAACAGCTGGGCATGTGATTCAGTAATTAAGCACCCTGGGTTCAAAACCTGGTACCAAAAAAGAAAGAAGGAAAGAAAGAAAACACAGTATATATGTCAAAGTGAAATATGATAACACTTCAAAACCTTATTCATCTAAGGTTTAATATTCATAATATTGCATTTCACATATATTTCCTTTGTTTTCCTAATCCCCCCAAAATCCCATTTTAGAGAATACAAACCAAGTTACTTATAAGATCAAGTCATCGCTGGGTGCAATGGTACATGCCTATAATCCCAGCAATTCAGGAGGCTGAAGCAGGAGGAGCACAAGTTTGAGGCCAATCTTAGAATGGAGCAAGACCCTGTCTCAAAATAAAAAATAAAAAGGGCTTAAAGTATCTCAGCAATAGAGCTCCCCTGTGTTTGATTCCAAGTACAACATACGCCTCCCCCACCCCCGTCAAAAAAAAGATCAAGTCTTGTATGCTCACTTGTGGTAAAATCAAAATAAAGATTTGGGCCTCCTCCTTTTTCTTTAGTTATTCTAATTTAGGATAATATCTGACTTACTAGTACTGATGTAAATCCTAATGAAAAAAAATCCTGACATGAAGATTGAATTATGAGAAATATCTAAAAGTACAAGTAAGAATCATTTTTTAAAAGTAGTAAAATTCAGGGCTGGGTGTAGCTTATTGGTATAGTGCTTGCCTAGATGAATGAGGTGCTGGGTTTGATTCTCCAGAGCTGCAAAAATAAACAAAAACAAAACCTAAAGCAGTAATATTCAGGAAAAGTTACAAGAAAAGGCCTCTGCTCCTGAAAATGTTATAACATCCATTAAAACAAATTCTGAGCCAGGTATGGTGGTGCATGTCTGTAACCCCTGCAATTTGGAAGGCTGAGGCATGAGGATCACCAGTTTGAGGCCAGCCTCAGCAATTTCTCAAGACCCTCAGGAACACAGCAAGACCCTGCCTCAAAATTTAAAAAACAAAATAAAAATAAAATGGACTGAGGATGTAGCTCAGTGGTAAAGCACCCCTGGGTTCAATCCCCAGTTTAAAAAAAAAAAAAAAGACCCTCCTTTATAAATGGGCAGTGGACTGCCATCAGTATTTAGCCCACTTGCTTCTTTCTGGAAAGCAGCCCTGTGTAAAGTCTGACATCATCAACAAGAGAGTTTTGACTTGTTACTTAAGGGCAACTTGAAGCCTGTGTGTGTACAGTGTTCATATGTGTGTGCCTATGTGTGGCTATACACGTATGTGTACTGGCATATACGTATCCTTCTCTTTTCAGGCCAGAAGTTTCTACCCCTACATCAGTTGAAAATTTGTGCCCCAATCTGGACACTGAGGGGAAATGCAGGTGGGTGTAAGAAAGAGGGTCCTAGCCCTCAAGAAAGTTATTTATTTGGGGGAGATAATGCATATTCACATGAAAAGTTCCCAGTACCAGTAAATGGAAGGCAATCATATTTTTATTAGTATTATGAAGGTGCTATGATTTGCATATTATTTGTTTGAATCACAACACCTTAGTCCAAACTGGTAAAAAATAAACTTAAAAATCCATGCCACATATTTCAATTATGTTAAAATATGAATAGGGCTGGGGTTATAGCTCAGTGGTTGAGCACTTGCCTAGTACATGTGAGGACCTGGGTTTGATCCTCAGCACCATATAAAATTAGATAAATAAAATAAAGGTATTGTGTCCATCTACAACTAAAAAATTTTAAAAATACAATGAATATGCAATAAATAACAGAATGTACTAAGTATGGAAAAAAGCAACATATAAATAAGGGGGGGGGGAAATAGAGAGAATGATGGAATGAGGTTTTTCCCCCCAGTACTGGGGGTTGAACCCAGGTCCTTGCACACGCTGGGCAAACTCTCTCTACCACTTAGCTACATCCCCAGCCCTGGAGTGAGATTTTGAATGGCCTAAAATATCAGCTAAACTCAGGAAAGAAAATTGGGCGGGGGGTGGGGTGGGGTGGGGGGACAGCTTTGCTATCATTACATTAGCAATGACAATGAAAAAGAAAGGGGTTCCTCAAGGCTTTGTCAGAACCTACCAGGTGTCAAACCCCAGCTAATTGCAGTGGCAGCACACCTGAAATTCCAGTGGAATTCCTGTGGCTGAGGCAGGACTGCAGGTTCAGGGCCTGCCCCAACAACTCAATGAAACACTGTCTCAAAATAATAAAAAAAAACCATAAAGGGACTGGGGCATAGCTCAGGGGTAGAGGGCTCCTAGGTTCAGTTCCAGTACACAAAAATAAACAAAACTGCAGGGCTAGGTTTTGGTTTTGGAGATCCAGGTTTTAGCTGCAGCTCCCTCTCTTGCCCTGGTTTTCTACCCATAATAGTCAAAAGTCTGAAGGAGCTGATGGCTAATGTTGCTTTAATGACCATTCCTGGTAAGTGCCCCCTCCCCCCCTTTTTTTTATAAATACACTTAGGTTCTCTGTTCTATCTACCACTTCCCAATCTTTCTCTCCTCCACTCCCAATAATTATACTGCGCACAATAAATTATTCATAAATCTATGACTTTTAATTTTTTGTTTCTAAATGACTTCTTTTTATCAACTGGTTGAAAAGGCAAAATTCTAGCTCATATTGTTAAAATTTAGCACTAAATAATCACCTTGCACATTATCTAGTACTAAAAATCTAGCCAGATTAATATGGTATATTACTCAATAGTCTTACAAAAAAGAGTTTTACCGTAACTGATTTACAATGGTGAAGATCAGGTCAAATAATTATGTATTCATTGCTTCTAGCTAGCTTAAAACTGACTTAGCTACTCAGCAACTAAGAGTACAGTAATGTTCCTTTTTTAATGATAATCTAGTGACAACACATAAGTATGACTTTGGTATCAAAAGGCTACGTAAACATACTTTCATCTGGTGAGTCTCATTAAACTCATGATGTCTGGGGGGAAGTTAAGAGCAGAAGATGACAAATATGGGTTATAATATTGATAATATCAACTATTTCTATTATCATTTTTATGATGGGAATATTCTTGTTTGGACATCTGAATGTTGAACCTAGTAACAGCAATGAATTCTAATGTTATCCAACAAAACGCTAAACAATACAAGCTCTCTTCATTCTTAAATACTTTCTTAAAGTCATTTCAGTAAGGAGATAAAGAAACCCAAAATAGAAAAGGGCAAACATACTCAAGCTTCCATGAAGCGATACGATAAGGTAAATAATAGGCATAAAAATAAAGCAGAGGATAGATAAATATGGAAAAGGTTCTCAAATAATATTCACACTTGTATCCAGCTCCATTATACAGCTTAAATTTTGGCCAAATTTTTAAAGTATTTGTTAAACAGTTCTTGCATGTGACATATGTTTCCAGGATACTTCTGACATTGATACAAGAAATTATAAAACATTTAGAAATGAAAATGTTAGTCTCAAAAAATAACACTACAAGTTCCAAGCTTCTTCACAATTCACTAAGATGGAAAAACATTTGAAAAATAGTACCTTTCTGTTTCAAAGTGTCCAAATAATGTACTTTAAACACACACACACACACACACAAAACAGAACTATGTAATTGTTCAAGGCAAGGAAGAGACAAATTGAAACCAAATAAAGTCCTAAAGTTTGCTCTAGGATCATTGCTCTTCCTTTGCAGCCTCAATCCTATTTACTCCGTAATAAGTAAACTGTTTCATCCCTTCAGCTGGGAAGGATAATTTTTATCCTACCAAGATGATGCCAATGCCCCTGCAGTGCTCACCCAGCAAGAAACACATAAATATGAAGCAGCGTCAACTCTTTCTATCAAACCAAGCGTATGCAAGAATTGATTTGCAATGCATTAATTCAGGAACTCGGCAGAGAGGCTCCTACTATATCTAGCTGATCTAAACTTGAGCTCATGATAACACTGCACAAAGCTATGATAGATGAAAGTGATAGGTAATGCCAACAGAACAATCCCACTGACAACACAAACTCCTCCAAGAATTCTTCCAGGCACTGTGATAGGATACATATCTCCATAGCCAACTGTAGTCATAGAGATAATCACCCACCAGCAGGCAGCGGGGATGCTGGCAAAGTCCTTGTTGGATGTTTCCAGGTCCAACCCATGTTCAAGAAGCTGAGAAAGTGCACTAAAGATTGCCATGGCAACACAAATGAAGACAAGTAACATAACCATCTCTCGGTAACATCGCTTGAGAGTCAAACCAAGTGTCTGAAGACCAATGAAGTGACGGGCAAGCTTAATCACCCAAAAAATCCTCATCATTCTGAGCACCCTCAAGGTGACTCCAGCCCTCTGTAGCTGAGAGTTCTCCCCTGTAAATACTGTCATTAGCACGGAGATGTAATATGGCGTGATTGCCAGTAAGTCAATGATGTTCAGGGGTCTCTTGACAAACTCACACTTGTTTCTGGAGACGATGAACCTCACGATGCACTCTGCAGTGAACCACCCTATGCAGATAGCTTCAATTATCCTGTCGAGAGAACAAAGGAGGAATTGATCATTTTATTTTTAAGCATTTTAATAGCTCTTGGATTTCTTCAGATAGTACTACACTGACATACTAATTCAGTTACTTTTCCAGAAAACATGAAGAACAGACAGCATTACCAACACCATCAGACCCACCAGGACGTAACAGAAGGACAAACAGCACGGTTCTCATGAAAACTGAACTTGATAAAGTTCTTATTTATATTAATGCTATAAGTAAATACAGCATTTAAATGATGGGTTTTTTTTTACTTGCCTTTAATACCTAAAAACCTCTCGTTTGGTGGCTTGAAATTAAACTGAGCTGGCCACAGCGTAAAATGTCACTTACTCTCCGGGGATAGCAGTTCTTAACTGCGGTATCAGTCATGAGGCAGGTCAGAATGGCGTTGTTCCTACCCACAGTGGACATGCTCGCTGTCTTTTGATTACTTCTCTCTTGATAGATTAGAGCAAGTTCAAGATCATGTCCTAAAACGCCCCTCTTCCTCTCCCTCCAATAGTCTTGTGCAGGAGGTGCCCAAGTACCCTCAGCAGGGGCGTGTCTGCCCACGGTGCTCAGCTCAGCTCAGTGGGAAAGGGCTGAGGACTCCCACACTGGGGCAAACCACCACCAGGAATTCCCCAAAGACCACAACTACTTTTTTTTTTCCTAAATTATTTTTATGTAGCATCTGTTTTAAAAATGTAAGTCCACATTTTGCCTAGAGCCATATTTACCAACCTTTCCGCATCACTGCACACATTGAAAATAATTAATATTTACACAGCCTACTGGAGCCAAAGGGTAGAATTCTTTAAGCAGAAACCACCATCCTGAGGGCTTTGGCCACCCTGGTCTTGACCCTGGATGCTCTAAGCCTGAGGAAATCAAATCTCAGCCTGCCAGTAAGGAAGCTCTGGCATGAAGAAAGAGGTAATTCAGGAGCAATTGTAAATTAATTAAAATTTTTTAATTGAAAATTAAATCATTACTAGCATATCATCATTCATTTTTTCCACATAATTCTTTCTTACCTAGACTTAAACATCAGAAGTCCAATGGAGAGAGAGAGAGAGCGGAAAAAAAAAATCAGAATAAGTAGAATAAGTCTAGGTATGGCAATACACTGAAAAGAATTACTCTAGTGCATTCTACAGAACCCAGACTGTACTGGATGTTACTCGTGGAAATGAACAAACACAACTAACCAGGTTTCCTTATCGCAGGGCTTTGCAGTGCCATAAAACTTAACTTCGTTTATTTATTAACTTTTCCTTGTTTTTTTGCACAGATATTCACATTCATATTCACATTATAAGTTTCTTAAGAATTCTTCCAGGGACTGGGGTTGTAGCTCAGTGGTAGAGCACTTGCCTAGCGTGTGTGAGATACTGGGTTTGATCCTCAGCACCATGTGAAAATCAATAAACAATCAAATAAATGAAATAAAGGTACTGTGTCCATCTACAATGTAAAAAAAATACTTCCAGCATTATAATAAAATTGAGTGTGGAGGGTACGGGGGATTGTTTCACTTAAGTATTGAATAAAGAGTTTCCTCATTTCTTAAATATGATAACAGTATTCTATTGAATGTTTGTGTTGTGATTTACTTAACAGGCTCACTGGATGAACAGTTAGGTAGTTTTTAATCTCTGGGTACCAAAAACAATGGTACAATGAATATTCTTGTTTTTACATCATTTCATATACATAAATTCCAGACTTTGAATAATGTACCTGGTCGAAGGAGATAATTTTGATAGATCTTGCCAAACTACCCTCACAGATGTTATATACTAAACTGCCTTCCTACCCACAATACAGGTCAGACTTTATTTCCCACAACCTCACCAATGTAAAGTATTATTGAATTTGGTGATCTCTGCCACTCTTACAGATGAAAAATGCTATTGTATGTACCAAAGTAAATTAGTTCACTGTTGCTGTTATTAAATAAAAATACCTACAATCTTGGCAGTTTAAAACAATAGAAATTTACTTTCTTACAGAAGGTAGAGTCCAGAAATACAAAATCAGTATCACTGGACTGAAATCAAGATGGCAGCTACGCCATATCTTCTTTGGAGGTTCTGGGAATTCACTCTTCACCTCTTCCAGCTTCTGGTGGCTGTAGGCATTCCTTGGCTTGGGACCACATCACTCCACTCTTTGTCACCATGGTCCCACTCTCCCCTCCTCTTCTTCTCTGTCACATCTCCCCCACCTCCTCCTTTTAAGGATACAAGCTATGATGGCACTAGTTACCTACCACGATAATCCAGGATAACCCCAACATCTGAAGATTAATCACATCTCTATATAATTCCTTTAGCCAAGGAGAAGTTGTGCTCCATTTGTGTCCCATGTGACAAAATGTATTCTACAGTCATGAATAACTAATTAGAACAAATTTTAAAATAAAATAAAATTTTTAAAAATTCCTTTTGCCATATAAAGTAACACTCACCAGTTTCAGGGAATTAGGTCCTTCTTATCTTTTGGGGGGTGAGGGACAGCTAACCACACATAGTAACCAGGAGGATGCATGCCACAGCCCAGATCATCTAACATCCTTTCTGGTAATGACGTCACAGCTGGCCCCACAATTCCTCTATCGTGGTCTATTGTGTGCTGCTCTGCTCATGGACCCTGTGGTTGGTGGTAGCTTCCCTGTCCTCACCAGGCTAACCAGAAAGGTCACTGCCCCAATGGCCTTCATGAATATGGACGCTTAAAAAACTGGGAGAGTCATAAAACTTGGTAGACCTAAAAAACGGGAAGCTACAATTTTCCAAATTACAGCTTTAACTAGCGTTAATACCTTGCCTCACTTCTCCTGGTAAAGCTCAAATATTCCACGCATTATCCATATTTCTAAATCCCTTGCAACTCAGTCTGGTCATGTGACAAGTTCTGACCAATGGGCAGTGCACAAAATGACTTAGCATTTCTGGGCAGATGCAGAGAAGAGTGGGTGTGAGTTCTTTGTCTTGCCATGGCAACCTGGAAGGCACTTATGCTAAATGGCTGGCTGTAAGACGATGGGGTTCCTATCAGCCAAAGTCCATGAGTTACTGTGCAGAACAGAGCAAAGACACTTTCCACCTAATCCAGATTGGACACAATATGTGAGCAAAAGGTAAATCTTTGTTGTGTTAAGCCACAGAGACTCCTAAATTGCTTGCTACTCTAGGTGATAAACTGGTAACTATAGGGAGTAGTAAATTGTGTGCTCAGAGGGAACCGCAGAAGCACACTATGTACTGCAAGAAGACCATTCCCAATCTGCAATCCAAAGTCTAAAATGTTGCAAAATCCAAAACTTTTTGAGCATTGACATGACACTATAAGTGGAAGATTCCACACCTGATATCATGAAGCAGTCAAGAAACAGGCTCACTACAAATACTGTATAAAATAACCTTCGGGTTATGTGCATAAGGTGTATATGAAACATAAATGAATTGGTTTTTATCAGGTCTTGGATCCCATTCCCAAGAGATCTTATTATGTGTGTGTACAAATATTCCAAAAACTAAAATCTGAAATACTTCTGGCCCAAAGCATTTCAGATAAATAGTCAATAATAATAATAATAGCTGTCTTAGGCTAGCTTGTAATAAAATGTACCAGCTCTCTGGCTAACATACTCTTCTCTAGCCAACATGAGCAAGGAAGGGCACTGGCCTTGATGTCAAGAGGTCCTGTGTTCTTTCCCCTCTAATGGATGAGCTTTACCCATCAAGTGGCATAGTTGTATGGGTCCTACCAGCTCTAAAATCCTAAGATTCTATTAATTACATAAGAGTAAAATTTTTTTAATTGTACCAAAAATACCAGAACGGTTTCTAAGTATTTCCACCAGCAGTCAAAGTTGTTCCGATTAAAAAGGAAGAAATTCAAATGATGTGGAATAATCTCTCAGAAAGGAAATTTCAAAGAAGCACATCTTTAATGAAGTCCTAGGTGTTCCTCCTGCCCATCCCTCAAGTCAGATGCAGTTTCTTCAGAATTCACACCAAAGGGATGAATCAGTGAGAAACCCCAGGCATCGCTTCCACCTAGGATGATGCCAAGGCAGTCTCCAAAAACAAACACCACTCAGCCTGCCAAACTCCCCATGTTTCCAAATGGCTCTCTTGCCAGTGCCACCAACGACTGCTGAAAGTGAGTACTGTTTACTGAGCACTGCAGAAACAATGGGGTACTCCTGAAGGTTACATCTACAGAACACCAACAGGAAAAAAGAACTGAAGAACACAACAAGGAACACCATATTCCTTGGAAGTGCAGTCTGCTTGCTTTTGCAGTCCACACATACAGAAGTTCCTGAATGCATGACTAATAAAAATGTTGACAACCGGGGCTGGAAGTATAGCTCAGTTGGTAGAGGGCTTATTTTGTAAGTCCAAGGCCCCGGGTTCAATCCCCAGCACCAAAAAAAAAGAAAGAAAAGAAAAATGGTGACAACTTACTGCAACCTCTCAGTTGCGCACTAGGCGAAGCACTGTACAGACATCATCACACCAAATCCTTTTCAAGAATTCTCTAAGCCAGGGACAATGGCACACACCTGTAATCCCAGCAACTTGGGAGACAAAGGCAGGAGGATCTTAAGTTTAAGGCCAGCCTCAGCAACTTAGCGACACCCCGCCCCCCCCCAAAAAAATAAGAGGGGACTGGGGATGCAGCTCAGCGGTAAAGCATCCTTGGGTTCAATCTCCAATGCCAAAAATAATTAATAATAATAATAATAATAATTTGTGAAGTGTGTATTCCCCTAATATCTCCATGCTACAGATAACAAAACTGAGACAGACAGGTTAACCATCTTTTTCTGGCACAACTAAGAAACTGCGATGACACAGGTAATGAAACCCAGATCTACAGGCCTTGAGAACTACGGGGAACATCTGAAAATATTAATAGTTTTCATAGTGGTGTCCATTTATACTGATTGTAATGGTAAATTGTATCTGTCAATCTCTGGGTCTCCAGGGTTGATGTTAGAACAGCATTTTTCAGAATACAGATTCTTAACTCATTAGTGGATCAAAAACTTCTTTTTCAAAAATAGAAAGGGAAAATACTAGAAAAGCTTACAGGTAGAGTAGTTGCCTAGCATGTGTGAGGCTCTGGGTTTGATCACCAGTACTGAAAAAAAAAAAAAAGAAAAAGAAAAAAGAAAATACCAGGGCACATGAAAGTACAGTTTTACGAAAGCTTCACTTCAGTTAAGTGTAACTGTGTTCTAGTTTATTGCCATGGTTTTGAGTGTCCCCTCCAGATATTCATGTTGAAATTTAATTGCCTTTCTAACAGAACTCAGAAGTGACAACTTTAAGAGGTGATCAGGAGATGAGGGCTCTGATCTCACGAATGGATCAATGTAGCTTAATCCACTGAGAAAGTGGGTTAATTATCTTGGGAGGGAGCTCCTTGATAAATTCACTGGGCACACCTGAAACCCCAGCAACTTGGGAGGCTGAGGCAGGAGGATTGCAAGTTCAAGGCTAGCCTCAGGACATTAGTGAGTCATCCCTGGTTCAATCCTCAGAAGCCAAAAAAAAAAAAAAAAAGTGGGGGGATAAATTCAACTTTATTTGGGTTGAGGTTGTAGCTCAGTAGCAGAGCACTTGCCTAGCATGTGCAAGACCCTAGGTTCAATTCCCAGCACTGGAGGGTGGCGGGGAATCATCCCAGTTTTCTGCCTCTCACATGTTCACTGGCCCTTCTGCCATGCCATGACACAGCATTAAGGTTGTGCCAGCTGCTGGGCTATTCCCCTGGACTTCCCACACTCAGAATCCATGAGCCAAGTAAATTGTTTATAAATTACCCATCTGGTATTCTAGTATTGCAGCAGAAAATGGACCAAGACAGATATGATGCAAAAAAGTGTCCCTTTCTGCCGGTCCTGGAGGACCTCAACATTGCTTGCAATCATTGGCCATTACTAATTGCTGGCTGATCCCTCAAGACATAAGACATTTCTGGGAATGACTCAGGTTTATAAACAGGCTACAGTAAGGAGCAAATGCTTTCAGATTAACCAGTATCAGTCTCCATGCTCTCCTACTACCTCCAAAAGACGAGGCTGGGACACAAAAGGCCATTAACTATGCAGCATAAGGTAAAGATCAGGGTCCTCTGGGTTCTCTTTTCATCTTCTGCCCCCAACATTTTATTATGAAAACTTTCAAAGAGAATAGATTCATTAATATTTTAAATATACTGCACTTGCTTATCACCAACTATTCTCTTTATCTGTCCATTAATCTCCTTTTTTATGCAGTTCAAAATAAATTGCAGCCATCAGTGCTCTTTCCTCTAAAACTTCAGAGCGTGTCATTAACTGGAGTTCAAAAGTTTAGGTTTTTTTCCTCTTGATGTAAATTTTATATACAATAAAATGTACAAATCTTAAGTGTACATTTACAGAGTTTCGACAATACATAACCTGTGCCCCAAACATTTATTAAAATATAGAACATTCACATCACCCAGAAAGTTCTCTGCCTGATTCATCTTTAGATGTCCTCTCCTTGCTTCCCAAATCCATCAAACACTTAGCTTAGCAAGTATGCAGCAGATGTTTGCCCAGTACCTCGTAAATGACTTCAACAGAATGCAAAGGCCTAGGATGTGGGCCACAGCACAGCCATGGTGGGACTGTAAAATGGTACGTCCATTATGCAAAATGGCACAGAAGCTTCCAAAAAAAATTAAAAATAGACATATCATATGATCTAGCAATCTCACTTCTGGGTATACAAACAATTGAAAAGCAGGGCCTTGAAGGAACATTTGTATTCCCATATACATAACAGAATATTTGCAATAGCCCAGACGTGGAAGCAACCCGAATGTCTATCGATGGATGAATGAATAAAGAAAATGTAATATAAACAAACAATGAAATATTATTTGGCCTTTCAAAGTTAGGGTACCTCTGGTGGCGTCAATCCCAGTGGCTCTGGAAGCCAAGGCAGGAGGATCACAATTTCAAGGCCAGTGTCAGAAACTTAGCAAGGCCCTCAGTGAGATCCTGTGTCAAAATTAAAAAATAAAAAGGGCTAGGGATGTGTCTCGGTGGCAGAGCACCCCTGGTTTCAATCTCTTTTTTTTTTTTATTGGTTGTTCAAAACATTACAAAGCTCATGATATATCATCTTTCATACATTTGACTCAATTGGGTTATGAACTCCCATTTTTACCCCAAATACAAATTGCAAAATCACATCGGTTACACACTCACATTTTTACATAATGGCATATTAGTGACTGTTGTATTCTGCTACCTTTCCTATCCCCTACTATCCCCCCTCCCCTCCCCTCCCAGTACCACCAGAGGGCAGGGAAAGGGCAGTGATGGGATTCAAATCCACATCCTCAAGGGGACTAGAGCCTCAATCTGCCACTTCAGACTGCTCAACCACATACCCACTAGATCAAGGACAAAAAATGGTGCTGACTTTGCCATTAATTAATTTATATTCTGTCTTTACCTCAAAAAAAAAAAGAGGTAAGGTGATTATTCTTGTCATTAACCCCAAGCAGAATCTGATAAAATTCAATATTATGAGGACAACTAAGAAAATTATTATGGGGGTTGGGAATGTGGCTCAGCAGAGCACTTGCCAAGCATGTATAAGTCCCTGGATATGATTCCCAGCATAGAAAAGAAGAAATTATAGAAATATATAAAAGGTAAATACTTTTACTGATTAGCTGACTTTAAAAAACTAAAAGTAGCTGTGTGTGGTGACGCATACCTGTAATCTCAGCTACTTGGGAGGCTGAGGCAGGAGGATCAAGTTTGAGGACAGCCCAGGCAATTTAGTAAGAATCGTTACCCTGTCTCTAAATAAAAATTTTTCTTATCCTTCCTTCCTTTTTTTTTGGTACTGGGGAGTGAACCCAGGAGAACTTAAACACTGAGCCACATCCCCAGCCCTTTCTTCTTTTTTGAGATAGAATTTCACTAAGTTGCAGAAGCTAGTCTTGAACTTGAGATCCTCCTGTGTCAGCCTCCTGTGTCACTGTTAGGAGCATGTGCCACCACTCCTGGCTTCTAAGTAAAATTTTAAAAGGTCTGGGCCATAGCTCAGTGGTAGAGTGTGTGTCTAGTGGGCACATGGCCCTGCGTTAAATCACCAACACTACCAAGAAAAGATACACAAACCTTAAATTACAATAGAATTCAACTTAATCATGATCACACTGTAAGGGGGGGGGTGCTTAGAACATTGCCTGGCACATAAATGCTCATTAAAGTGTTGCTGTCATTATTATTATTATTACAATTATTAACATAGCATTACTACAATTATTATCACTATCCTTGAGCTCCTAATAGCCATTCTTACACAAAGAAGAATAAGTTCAATGCTTTCCTGAGCACAAAGAGAACGTGCCATGGTTTAAATGTTTGTCCCCTCCAAACCTCATGTTGAAATTGTATTGCCATTATGATGGCACTGGGAAGAAAGAGCTCTAAGAGGTCTTTAGGCCCAGAGGACTCCACCCTCACAGATGGGCTAATGCCAAGTCGCAGGATGGGTTTATTATTAGAGGAGTGGGTTCACCCCCTCCTGAGCATCTCTTCCCTTCTCTTTCCTCTCTTTCCATGTGATGCTTGTACCATGGGATGTGGCAGCAAGAACGTGCCTACCAGATACTGGTCCCTCAATCTCTGACTTCCCAGCCTCCAGAACCATTAGCCAATAGATTTCTATTCATTATAAATTACCCAATCTTCTGGGTATGGTGTAACCCCAGCAGCTCCGGAGGCTGAGGCAGGAAGATCGCCAGTTCAAAGCCAGCCTCAGCAATGGCTGGGTAGCAACTCAGTGAGACCCTATCTCTAAATAAAGTACAAAAAAGTGCTGGGGATGTGGTTCAGTGGTTGAGTGCCCCGATTTATTCCCCAGTACCAAAAAAATAAATAGATAGATAAATAACCTCATCTGTGGTATTCTGCTATAGCCACAGGAAATGGACTAGACAGAAGGTGAGAGTGAATATTCCATTTTTTCATTCTTTCTTCTTTCAAGAATTCTACATATATTCTTACACATTTCCAGCTGCAGCACAAATTGTTGAAACCACTTACAAGAGCAACTGGCGGAATCTATCAAGCTTCATACTTTTCAGGAGCCCAACCATATACTCTAGAAATTTATCCTACATATGGACCCATATATTAACAAGAACATGTATGACAAGATCCATGATTTATAATACCCAATGATAAAAATATATAAATGTTTATCTATAGGAAATTGATTATACAAGATTGATTATATAAATGTATTTCTCAAAGGTATTTTGGGTTGAATCATACAAAATTGTCAGTTAAAGATTAACATTTTGGAGGGTGGTGTCCAAGTCTCTGGATGCCACCCCAGTAGCAATAATCATATTCTCTCTTCTATTTACCATTGCAACCAATAAAGGCTGTTCTCACAATTTTAAAAAAAATCAGCTATTTTATATGATTCAATCTTATACTATGAAAAGAAATGTTGGGGCTGGGGATGTGGCTCAAGCGGTAACGCGCTCGCCTGGCATGCGTGCGGCCCAGGTTCGATCCTCAGCACCACATACAAACAAAGATGTTGTGTCCGCCGAGAACTAAAAAATAAATATTAAAAAAAATTTTAAAAAAAGAAATGTGGTACATCACTGTGCTTTGGTGTGGAACATTCTTCAAGATACATGGTTAGCAAGGTGCAAAACAGTACATATAGTATCTATAATTGTGTGCATACAGTGTGCTAAAATTGTGTGTGTACACATGAGAGATATTCAAGAAACTGTCAACACCAGCTGCCTCCAGGGAGGGAACCTCAAGCCTGATGCTAGATGGAAACTCACTTTTTTAAATTTATTCCCTTTTGTGCTGTTAAATGCTTTACCATGCACACATATTACTGTTCCAATTTAAAAAACACTTTTAAAGAAAGAGTAAAAACCCTGCCCAACCAGAAGAGCAATCATCATGATCGAGTTACCAGCAGCTTGAAATCAACCTGTACAACCCCAGGATTACCACAAAAGGAAAAGCCAACCATAACCCTACCCCGAGCTTAAATGTGCACAGTGTTTCCAATCACATTTCTAATAGGCAAGTATACTGCAATAATACGTAGTGTAATAAAAATTCTCAACAAACTGCACATCAATGTCCACCTTATTTCCTGAAGTCTCTCTGATGTCTTTATAAGAGTTTTCTCCACAACAATCAATTACATAAGGAAAAGGTAGGATCTTTTTTAAACCTGATTTTTTTTTCTTACGTACCTTAAAGGAGGGGAAAAAAAGAACTCTATCATTTATCTATTTATCTTCCAGTCTCTACTGATGAGAATAAAGAAAAACATATATTGAGCACTGAGTCAAATGCTAGCTTTCTCTAAACTTGTGTGTATTAATTCATTTCATTCTCACAACACTGTATGTGACAGGTTTTGCTATTACCCCCTCCTATAAATGAGGCAAAGAGAAGTAATATGCTCATGTACCACAGCTAATGAAGGGGAGAGTAATACGCACTCGTTGATGACTATGTCATACATGAACTCCCATCTGGGATGTATTTTCTTTTTTTGTGGAGGAAGGTTCTGAGGGATTGAACGCAGGAGCACTCAACCACTGAGCCACATTCTAGCCATTATTTGTATTTTTTTTTTTTTTTTTAGAATCAGGATCTCACTGAGTTGCTTAGCACCTCGCCATTGCTGGCTTTGAACTGGTGATCTTCCTGCCTCAACCTCCAGAGCTGCTGGGATTACAGGCATGTGCCACCGCCCAGCTTGTAGGCATTTTCTTGTAGCCATAGCCAATGCGTGCTTACTCTTCTTGTTTCCTTGCTTTACGTTATTTTGTTTACTCATTCCTGCTGCGTTAGTCAACTTTCAGTCACTGTAACAAATACCTGGTAACTGATGGAGAAAAAGGTTTCTTTTGTCTCAAAGTTTCGAGGTTTCCACTTGTGGCTGGTGTGCCTCATTTTGGGGGCCTTCAGCAAAGCAGCACATCAGGGTGAGAAGCTCATGGCCAGGAGTTGAAAAAAACAGAGAGAGGAAGGGTTGCAGTCCCATTATTCCCTTCCAGGGCCCAGCCCCAATGACCTGAAGGTGTGCCACTAGGCCACACCTCTTAGGGATCCAAGATTTTAACCCATGGGCCTGTGGGAGACATTTCAGATCCAAACTAGCCCCCTGTGTTTGGGTGGCCATTTCTTTAGGGTGCTATGGCAGGGTGAGGCTAATGGTAAGGAGAAAAGCATCCAGCTGGCTGCGGCGAACTGGGCAGTTCTCCTGGAGCTTTCAAGGGGCGGCTGCGACTCTGCTGTTCCTTTTAACCACCTCCAATGGGCTGCCCTTGTTTTTTTCACTCTCCTTTTAGACAACAGGAATGTGCTGCTGTCTCCCTCCTCCAAGAAACCTGCCCAGTTTCCCCCATTGTTTTTTCCATCCTCTGTTTTAGCCACTCAAGCACCAAATCCACATTCTCTCGTTACTGGTAAACAGGGACCAGGGACCCTCTATAAAGAACAACCAATGGGCTGGAGTTGTGGCTTAGTGGTAGAGCACTTGCTTAGCATGTGTGAGGCACTGGGTTCGAGTCTCTGCACCACATAAAGACAAATATATAAAGGCATTATCCATC
The DNA here is from genome assembly GCF_052094955.1 of Ictidomys tridecemlineatus. Classification (NCBI taxonomy): domain Eukaryota; kingdom Metazoa; phylum Chordata; class Mammalia; order Rodentia; family Sciuridae; genus Ictidomys; species Ictidomys tridecemlineatus. Next base: position 87,834,406 of record NC_135488.1, on the reverse strand, counting down.
CACAACTAAAAAATGGAAAAATAAACATATATATAAAAAAAAGAACAACCAAGTTCTTGATTGCACATCTAAATACCACAGCACCTGATCTAAGGTATCCAAGGTCTGTGAAGACCAGGCCCATCTATCCTGCATAGATCTTCACCAAGATCAGAATGTGTCTGTGAAAAAATTACAGGCAATTAATTCAAATAACCCTTTTCTTCTCTGACTCCTTTTAGTATAACTAATTCCATTTTCTGCCCAAATATATGTCAAGTGCACTGTGATTCAGCCTGAGGTAGCATCTTGCTTGAAACTCTGTGTGGCTAGGATGTCTTAGCAGAGACCCTAAAACCTCAGAAAGCAGCATTTTTTGTTTGCTTGCTACTCCCCAGCCCTATTATTTTTTTTTTATTTTGAAACAGGGTCTTGCTAAGTTGCCGAGGCTAGCCTCAAACTTGTGATCCTCCATATGAAAAACTGTGCTCTATATGTGTAATAAGAATTGTAATGCATTCCACTGTCATATATAAAAAGAAAGAAAGGAAAAAAAAAACAACTTGTGATCCTCCTACTTTAGCCTCCCAAGTTGCTGAGATTCCAAGCATGAGCCACCAGGCTTGGCAAGAAGTTGTTATGTTACAGTCAACCATCAACATAATAGGCTTTTTTATTTTTCAATAAACTTCTGAGGTGGAGAATAAAGACTATTCAACATACAAAGGAGACAAGCAAGCACAATGGCGCATGACTGTAATTCCAGCTATTTGGGAGGCTGAAGCAGAAGAGTTGCAAGTTTGAGTGCAGCCTGGTTAATTTATTAGACCCTGTCTCAAACGACAAAGGGTTGGGGATACAGCTCTGTGGTAGAGCACCCCTGGGTTCAATCCCTAGTACCCAGGAAGAAAAAAACTTTTAGGTGTATATTATTACTACCCTTCAGGGCCCACAAGTTTGTCCTCACCATTGTATTATCCCTACTCTACAGATGAAGTCATAGGCTAGTGGCTCATCAGTGGCATAGTCGGGGGTACTGGGACTGCAGCAAAGACATTTCTGTTGGGGGAGAGACTGAGAGGAAGCGGTCTAGTTAGGGAACTTCAAAATACTCAAAAAACAAAATAAAAGCCAAAAGCCAAGCGATGCTAGTGGAAAACAAGAGGAGGGGCTGATATCAAGAAAAGCAGGGAGCACTGTGTCTCAAGATGCTCAGGAAACAGCCCCACTTGGATCACAGTGAGATGTACAGTGGGAAGAGGGGGAGACTGGGAAAGGCAGCTGGGTGTGGACCTGGAAGCTTGCCAGCAGAGGGTTTTGAAGGTCAAGTTGCAGCTCTAAAAGCAAAGGGAGCCCATTGATGATTTGGAAATGGTGATTCATTCACTCAGAATGCATTTCCACATGTGGCTATCCATACCAGACTTGCATGTGGGAGGAGGCCACATAAGCTGTGGGAATATACACGGGGCAGCAGTTTATGGGATGGCTGGAGGGTGCCGTGAGTCAGGGGTCATGACAGATGTTAGAGAAATGGAACCCAAACTGGAAGGAGATAATGGTAACGGAATGAAATGAAATAAAGTGATGAGAGAGAGAAGCCAGAGGACTTCAACAAGACCCTGCAACTGGCGGGCGGTGGGGGTGCACAGTCTTGGCTGGGAGTATGTTGAGAGCCACAGCCGAAGGGGCCCCAGCAAACTTCCAGCTGCCGGCTGATGATTGGCTCACAGCGGCTCCAGCAACACCTAGCTGATTGGCTCCTCTGCGGTGATGCTCATTGGGCTGTTTCCCTGCCCTTTCAGACCACGGAGCTGCTCATTGGGGGACTTCTTTGGCTCCGCCCACACGACCCAGCCAATCGGCCTCAAGAGCAGGAGGACTGGGGGAGGTGGAGAGGCTGGTGTGGGGGTGAGAGGCTTGTGGGAAGCCGGTGGTGGCAGTTGGGCTCTGAGGGTTTTTCCTGAGGAGCTGTTTTGTTTGGTGTGTGTGGTTCTAAAAATAAAGTTCGTTTCTTTTGACAAGTGGCTCCTGAATTGTGCCCAGCCATGGATTCCACAGGTTTCTTCTAAAGGTTGAAATCTTTCAAATAGAACTTTGTTATGAACTGGTCCAGAGATCAACAGCAGAAGTTTGCTGGGGCCCCTTCGGCTGTGGCTCTGAACAGGGGCATGTGAGCACAACCCAGCCTGATGGCACAGGCAGACATTCAGCCACTACCTGCACCTCCCACAGACAGGCCCCGAAGGTCAGAAGGAGCCAGGCAGAGCTTCTCTAAACGAAAAGACAAGTGAAGAGAACAAAAACCACCCAGGAAAGTCTAATTTCAAGAGAAAGCCTCTCTGTCCATTCTCTTGATGTTCTTAACGGATAAAAAGACAGAAATCACCTTTTAGGAGCTAAATTACCTAAAGAATTTCATCCACCTAGAATCAATTAGAACGAGATGGTGTTCATGCTCATTCCCTCTAACAGAAGCCTGGGGTTGTTTGCCTTAGCCCTGGAAGGCTCTGTGTGTCTCAGGCTGGGTCAGGAGTGTTGTCTCTCTCTGACTGACCCAGATATCGGGGATGTGTCTCTTCACAGAGTTAAGCACTGAGTTTGCAGAAGACTACCATGATCTAGGTGGGCAGATGGATAGGGAGACCCAAAATCTGTGGGGCTTTTTATGGTTTTTGTTTTGGTACCAAGGATTAAACTCAGAGGAACTTAAACACTGAGCCATATCCCCAGCCCTTTTTTATATTTTATTTTGAGACAGGGTCTCACTGAGTTGCTTAGGTCCTCACTGAGTTGCTTAGGTCCACGCTAAGTTGCTGAAGCCGGCTTTAAACTCGCAATCCTCCTGCCTCAGCCTCCAACACCTCTGGGATTACAGGCATACACCACTATGTCTGGCTGAAACCTATGGTTCTGATTCTCATTAAACAACTTCCCAGAGGTGAGAAAAAAGGAAACCCAGAGCCACCAGCACCTGGCCTCCCAGGCCCCCGTCCTCCATTCCAGGTGGGCCCCCTTCACCCAACATGTGCAGCAACCTTACTGATTCTTTACACCACCCCAATATGCACGCACTGACCTGAAAAATGTTACAAGAAACTTAATCCTATCCTGAAACTTCATCTGTTCCCACTCCATATGTCATTAACAGATGGTTCTACACCTTTTCCATTTAACTGGCAATTCATTAATAAGAGAATTATGAGACTAGAAGGGATATTGAGAGCCATCCCCCTCTTAAAACTAGATCATCTTATAAAAATTGGTATCAAGCCAGGGGTAGTGATGCACACCTGTAATCTTAGCTACTCCAGAGACTGAGGCAGGAGGATGACAACTTCAAAGCTAGCCTGGGCAACTGAGTGAGACCCTGTCTCAAAACAAAAAAGGGCTGGAGGCCAGGTACAGCGGCGCACTCCTGTAATCCCAGCGGCTTGAGAGGCTGAGGCAGGAGGATGGCAAGTTTGAGGCCTGCCTGAACAATTTAGGGAGACCCTCAGAACTTAGTGAGATCCTTTCTCAATATAAAAAAAAAAGGGGGTTGGAGACATAGTTCAGTAGTAAAGCACCCCTGAGTTCAATTCCCCTACCAAAAAGAAAAAAAAGAAAAAAACAGAAACTGAGAATTTTAAAAGGATATTATTATCAATAGCAACAAAAGTTATAAGGTTCCTAAATGTAAGTCTAACAAAAAAGATATAGACAAATTTTTAAAAGAAAATCATGCTGAGAGATATTAAAGAACACTGGAGTAAATGAAATTATATACTATGCTCATGGATAGTAAGACTAATGTAAACATGCCAACTGTCTCAAATTAATCTAGTCTTAATGCAAAAAAAATTAACATACTGCAATCAAAATTGCCAAGAAGGGTTTTCATGGAAATTGATAAGCTGATTGTATTATTATAGTAATTAAGACAGTGTGGTATTGATGCTCAAATTAACAGGAGCAGTTAGGAATGAAGAGTAAGGAGTCCAGTATGTTTACAGTATGATTTTCTTTTAAAAATCTGTCTATATCTTTTGTTAGGTTTACACTTAAGTACTTTATAACTTTTGTTACTATGTCAATAATATCCTTTAAACAGGATTTACATACTCACAGAAACTAGATATATGGCAGATGAAGCCCCCCCAGATTAGTGTGATTCATATTGGACTATTCTGTAGTGCTGAGGAAACTGTTAGCCATGGAGAGGGGGGAAAAAAATCTTTAAACCCCTCACTGAATAAATAATTAAAATCAAACTTGAAAAGTAAAGGGTAACTCAAATTTTTATAAATATATTCCCTTCCTTTCTTTCTTTTTTTCCCCATACTGGGAATTGAACTCAGGACTTTGAGCATGCCAGACAAGTGCTCTTCCACTGAGCTCCATCCCCAGCCTTTTAAAATTTTATTTTGAATCAGATTTTTACAATCTTGGAGACATGGGTTATTTCTTTAAATTAAAAATCACATCAGCCATAAAGGAAGATAAGGATAAGTGTGTCTGTTAAAATCCACAGAGGCTAGTGGTGTAATAATAGAGCACATGCTCAATAATGCACAGACACCAAAAAAATAAGTAAATAACTAAATAACTCCAATTTCTATACACTAAGCATCATAAACAAAGTGAAAAGTCCACCCACAATTGGGAAAAAAAAGATATTTCAATACAAATAACTTACAAATCAGTATAAAGGGTGGATAAACAACTATTAAGGAAAAAAAAAATGTTCCCAGGCAGAAGAATGGTGCCTCTGGCAGAAGAATCCTAAGGATGAGGCCAGTCTGAGCAACTTGGTGAGACCCTGTCTCAAAATAAAAAATAAAAAAGGATACAGAATCAGCTCAGTGGTAGAGCATCCCTGAGTTCAAACCCCAGTACTAAAGAAAGGAAGAGGATGGGATAGAAAAATAGAAAAATGGACAAAAACTATGAACACAGTTCACAAAAAGGAAATCCAGCCAGACACAGTAGCACATGCTTCTAATTTCAGCAACTCAGAAGGCTGAGACAAGAGGATCACAAGTTTGAGGCTAGCCTCAACAACTTAGTGAGACCCTGTCTAAAAACAAAAACAAAACAATACTCTGGGCACAGTGGGGCACACTTGTAATCCCAGCAACCTGGGAGGCTAAGGTAGAATGATGGCAAGTTCAAGATCAGCCTAGCAATTTAGCGAGGCCCTCAGCAATTTAGTGAAACCCTATCACAAAATAAAACAGAAACAGGGGCTGGGGTTTAGTTCAGTGGTAAAAGCACCCTAGAGTTCTACCCCTAGTACCAAAAAAAAAAAAAAAAAAAAAAAGGATATCTGTATGGCAAAAAAGATATATGAAAAGATGCTCAACTTCACTACTAAGCAGGAAAATGCAAATTATACTTACAATGAGGTATCACTCCCACCATATAAGCTAAAATTAAAGAGACTGATAATATCTAGTGCAGAGAGGACATGATGCAGTTGAAACTCTCATACATTGCTGGTGGGAATTTAAAATGGTACAATCACTTTGGAAGACCATATGAGTATAGTAGACCCTCAAATCTGTGAATTCCACATCCATGGATTCAATCAACTGTACATCAAAAATATTCAGAAAACAAAACATTGTATCTATCCTGACCCTACAGACTTTTTTCTTTGTCATTATTCCATAAGCAATAGAGTATAACATCTATTTACATAGCATTTACATTGAATTAGGTATTACATAATTAATCTAGAGATGATTTAAAAGATACAAAAGAATATGCATAGGTCAAATGCAAATACTACACCATTTTATATAAGGTGCTTGAGCATCCACAAATTTTGATATCACTGGGGTCTTGGAATCAATCCCCATAAATACCCAAGGCCGGTGATACTTTAAAAAGCAAGTGGGTATGTTGGTGCATGCCTATAATCCCTGTCTCAAAACAAAAAAATTTTTAAATGGCTGAGGATGTAGCTCAGAAGTAAAGGACCCCTGAGGTTAAATCTCCAGTACCCGCCCCCCCCCCCCCGCAAAAAAAATACACATCTGTGGCACACATCTAAGACCACTTTCTCGGGAGGCTGAGGCAGGAGCATACCAGCCTCATTCCAGGCCAAGCCAACCTATGCAACTTGTCTCAAAATAAAATTTAAAAGGGATGGGGATGTAGCTCAGTGATAGGATGTTTGCCTAGCAATTGCAAGGCTCTGGGCTCAATCCCCAGTACTGGAAAACAAACTGAACATATATCTACCTATGATCCAACAATTCTACTCCTAGGTGTTTATTTAAGGGTGGGTGAAGCAGTGGAATATGTCCACAAAAACACTTGTAAATAAATGCTCATAGCTCATAGCAGTTTATTCATAACTAAAAATAAGAAACTCTCCAAATGTCCATCGATTAACAAATGATAAACTGGTGGTACATTATACAATGGAATACCATTAGGAGGAATAAACTTACGTTAAAAAACATATGATTAAAAAAAAAAAAAAACATATGATTGCCATACAATCCAGCAATTCCATTACTAGTTGTCTAACCAAGACAAATGAAAACGTATTCACACAGAAATTTGGACATGAGCGGGGTACAGTGGCACACACCTGTAATGCCAGCCACAGGTGAGGCTGAAATAGAAGGATCCCAAATTCAAAGCCAGCTTCAGCAATTTAGTGAGGTCTAAGCAACTGAGAAAAGCCCTATCTCAAAAGGAAAAATAAAAAGGGTTGGGGATGTGACTCAGTGGCTAAGCACCCCTGGGTTCAAGCCCTAATATAAAAAAAAAAAAATTGAACATGAATGTTCCCAACAGTCAGAATAGTCAAAAAAAGAGAAATGGATAAACAAAATGTGGTGTAATCATACGATAATTATTCAATCATAAAAGGAACAAAATACAACAGAGATGAATTTTTAAAGTATCATGCTAAGTGAAAAAAGCCAGAGATAAAAGGCTCTACATTGTATAACTGAATTCATATGAAACCTCCAGACTAAGCAAATCCAGAGAGGCAGAAAATAGATAAACAGCTGTCAGGGGATGGAGGGAGGAGGGGGAAAGGAAAATGACTGCTAAGGGGGTTGTTTCTTTTGGGGATGATGAAAACGTTCTTGAACAGGAATGATGACTGCACCATACAGAGAATACACTCACATGCACAAGGTCCTGGTTCAATCCCCAGCATCACAAAAAATAAATAAGAGAGAGAGAGAGAATATAGCAAAAACCACCAACTGTATGCCTACAATGGTAAATTTTCACAATGATGTCATAATTTTGCAATCTTTGTAAAGGTTCATTCTCACTGCTTTTGTTGTAATCAGGATTTAAAATTGAATAAAAATCACAGCAATCTTTAAAAAAATGCATATAAGTAAAATAGAAAATTTCCCCAGTATTGGTGGTGCATGCCTGTAAGTCCCCAGCTATTTATGAACACAAGAGGATCTCATGAGTCCACGAGTCTGAGACCAGCCTGGATAATACAGCAAGAAGCCTTCTCAAAAAAGTTAAAAATAAGTAAAAATAAAATAAAATGGTAAAAATTATTATGTTAATTATATCACAATTAAAAAAAGAATAAACCAATGACACAAACAGCATATGGATGAATTTTTAAAAACATGATGCTAGCTGGTGGCACACGCCTATGATCACAGCAGCTCAGGAGGCTAAGGCAAGAGGACCCCAAGTTCAAAGCCAGTATCACTAAATTAACAAGGGCAAAAACAACCTAGACAAACCCTGTATCAAAATAAGAAGTAAACAAGGCTGGGGATGTGGTTCAGTGGTAAAGTGTCCCTTGGTTCAATCCCTGGTACCAAGAAAACAAAAAGACAAAACTAACCTACAGTGACAGAAATCAGTGGCTACCTAGGGCAATAAGGCAATTTCGTATCTGACTGGGATGGTAATCATATTGGTATATACATTGGTCAAATATCACCAAACTGTATATTTTGAAATGGGTGCAATGTATTTTATATAAATTATGTCTCAATAAAATGAATTTAAACCATTCGTGGTGGTGCACACCTGTAATCCCAGTGACTCAGGAGGATCACAAGTTCAAGACCAGCCTCAGTAACTTAGCAAGACCCTGTCTCAAAATGAAAATTAGAAACAGCTCAGGATGTAGCTCAGATATATGGCACCCCCAGGATCAATCCCAGTAGCATAATAATAAAAAAATAATAACACATTTTAAAGAAAAAAATGAGATATTATTTTACATCTATCGTATAAGCAAAGTTTTAAATTCTAGCAACACATAGACAGAGCAAGGAAACCAGCAACAAGATTTATTCCTTACCAAAAAGAGTATAAATCAGTACAACTAACCTGGAGAACCAGCTAGCAGCATCCAGGAGAAACACGCATACCTTCGGATATAGCAACTCTCATCTTGAGTAGATACATTAAAGAAATTCTCCTATGTGTGCACTGAAATATGAACTAAGCTATTCACTGCAGCACTACAGTAATAGCAAAATTTCTACAGACAGAAGAACAAATAAATCAATACCTTCTTATTACAGTTAAAATGAAAGGACTACAGCTACAGAAATCAACATCAGAATATAAAGCTGACCTAAAAGGACAAGCTGCAGATTCTATTGGTGATACCATGTATAAAAATGGTTGAAAGTACTGAAACGACATCATACTTTATGTGCAGATGCACTGCTGTAGCTTGGCTCTGGAATGTTCCCCAAAGGCTCATGGGGTAAAGGTTTGGTTCCCAGTTTGCACTGTTGGGAGGTGATAAGAACTTTCAATGTGATGCTAGTGGGGGATCTTTTGGGTCACTGGGGTATGACCTCAAAGGGGTAACAGGACCCGAATCCCTTTCTCTTCCTCTGTGCTTCTCTGCCATGGGATGAACAGATTTGCTCCAGTACAGATTTCAGTCATGACCTACTGCCTCATCACAGCCCCAAAAGCAACAGGGCCAATCCCCCCAAATTAAGAGCCAAAATAAACCATTTCATTTCTCCCCACCCCCTTTCTCTCTTTTTCTCTCTCCGCCTGCCCCTCTCTTTTTCTTTGGTACTGAGGGATTGAATTCAGAGATGATCCGCCACTGAGCTGCTACAGCAGCTACAGCACTTCACTATTTTTATTCTGAGACAGGGTCTCCCTAAGTAACTAAGGCTGGCCTTGAATTTGAAATCTTCCTGCCTCAGCCTCCCAAGTAGTTGGAATTACAGGTGTGCACCACCATACCCAGCTACCTTTTCTCTTTATTAAGTTGATTATGTCAGGTATTTATTATAGTAATGGAAAGCTGAGTAACACACATATAAATGTATAGACATGTATATATTAAAAAAATATTTTTTTTAATTTTTTTTTTTTTTTTTTTAGTTTTTTGGCAGACACAACATCTTTGTTGGTATGTGGTGCTGAGGATCGAACCCGGGCCGCACGCATGCCAGGCGAGCGTGCTACCCCTTAAAATATATTTTTAATACATGGAAATAATCACATCAGAGTTAGGAGGTGGCAATTTCTATGGAAAAGGAAAGTATTTTAATAAGAAAGAAGCACCTTGTGGAGTGTATTTTTTTTTTTTGGTTTTATTTCTTCTGTTGGGTGGTACACAAATGTTCACTGTACTATAATCTATATTTTTCACATACCTGAAAAACTTTATAATGGCTTTTATGCATAATTTCTTCTTCTACCTTTGTAAAGCATGAGTTTCTCTCATTTCACAGATTGATTTGTTCTTCTCAAGTTTTGGGTAGTTGTATTCAAGGAAAACATTCTGATTGGCATAAGGAATTCTTCATTTTTCTAAATGCTTAAATCTTGTTTTATTTCCAACAGTCTTTTGTATTAAAGAAAAAGTCCTCAGATCATTTACTATAATGGGCCCACCACCAACATTTAAATAAATTATGAGTTAATTGAGAAATAGGGGCAATTTGTTTCAAAAGCCCATTGTATACTGTACTGTGAACTGCTAAAATTTAGTTTTTATCTTTCTAGGGATAGGGGGAAAAAATCTTTTTCATTTACTTGGTTCTTAAATGACATATATGACAATAAGTACCAATTAAATTCAATTTGGTCCTTAATTTGGTTCTTGAAATGTTGAGTCAAAATTCCCCACGCATCATTTCCACGCCCAGAGACAGGGCTGCTGCTGCACAGAAAGCAATGAAGCTTCAGCCACGCACAGCAGCTCGGGGGACCAGAACCTGGCTGATCCCAACCCCCTGGCACTCGGTGGCCTGCAGGGAGTCCAACACTTGACTTCTCCATCGCCTGTGATCCTGAGATGCTCACGGTTAAACTCAGGAGGTTTTGTACACAAAAGTTACCACTGAGCACAGGGAGGGAGCGCCATCGTATTTATTCTGCTCACTCACATCTCACACATGCAGGAATTGTGCCCAAGGCAGAGGTGCCCACAGGTGTCACGCAGACAAAATTGACAATGTCTGTTTTTCCTCAAAATGTATCATATCCCACAATCAGATCCTTAGTGATCATCAAGGCAGACACAGGAGAAGAAAATGAATGAAGGGGTGGGTAAAACCCGGGCATGATCCTAGGAAGAAGAGCTGGAAATAGGCAAAAATGTGATGTCATCTTCTAGGCTTTTCAGTATCATCTAGGGTTTGGATGCTTCTGTGACACACGGTCCTCACCCACAAAGCTAGTCATTGAACCTGTCACTCGGGGAGCTGTTGTGTGATCTGACACCCTCTGGCTGACCACCCTCATCTCTTGACGCTTTGTGACATTATCACAACCTATAGCAATGTGGTTCCCCAGTCTTGCCTGGCTCCAGCAAGTTGAGTAGTCTCCAAACGTTGCTGATCCTTGGAAGAACTGAGAAAACTACGTCAATTTCAAATAGACTTTTTCACCTTGCAAGTGCTAAGCAGATAGATGTTCTACCACTGAGCTTTACCCCAACACTTCATTATGTATTCGAAAAAAATTACATTTATGAACACCAGCACAAATTTCATCAGATAAGTTGTTAAGTGTTAGGAAGGCACTTCTAACTTTTTCTTGAAAGCTTGAATTTTTTTCATCAGGAACAAACACTGTCCATTATTTTCGTCAGATTCAAAGACTCATCCTGTCTGTTTTTGAGAAGATGCCTACTCTACTCTCAAGTAGGAATAAACCCAGTGTGTTAGTCATTCTTGCAATAAAAGTGAGTAGTGTGTCATGAAGAGAGCCACTAGTTCAGTTCACGACTCAGCCAACTGCACAAGTACTTTACCCGGAGAAAGTCACGATATTCTAGTATGCACAGAAGTGCTTTCTGCAATTTCCTATTTCATCACACTGATTATTATAAAAATATACACTGGGGCTAGGGTCATGGTTAGAGCACAATGCCCCAAATTCAATTCCCAGAACCACCAAAACACTTTCAATTGAAAAATAAAACAAAACAAGCAGGGCACAGTGGTGCAACACCTGTAATCCCAGCCACTAGGGAGGCTGAGGCAGGACGATTGCAAATTCACAGCCAACCTAAGCAACTCAGTGAGGCCCCCTAAGCAACTTAGTGAGATCCTATCTCTAAATAAAAAATTTAAAAAGTGGGAGTTGAAGATGTGGCTCAGTGATTAAGCACCCCTGGGTTAAATCCCCAGTACCAAAAAAAAAGAAAGAAAAAGCTAGGTATATGTTGCACACCTATAATCCCAATTATTCAGGAGGCTGTGGTAGGAGAATCAAAGGTTCAAGGTCAGCCTCAGCAATTCAGTAAGATCTTCAGCAACTTAGCAAGATGCTTGTTCTAAAATACTAAAATAAAAAATAAAAAGAACTGAGGCTGAAGATGTAGCATAGTGATAAAGTGACCCTGGGTTCAATCCCCAGTACAAAAAAAAAAAAAAAATCCTGTAAAACAAAATAAAAATATAACTACCCTCAGTTTTGCATCTGTTCAAAGACACAGCCAGTGGGGTGACGTCACATGCAGGCTCCAGAATTCCACTGTTCTAGCAACTAAGAGAGTAGTAGACCAGTTGGGATCATGGTCACACCATGATGGCAGAGGCAACTTAGGTGATTACAATATCTCCTCCCACAAAATGAACCAGGAAACCCTGGAATTCAGCTGCCTGGACCCAGGACTCAGAGGCAGTCCTCTGAGTGCAAAGTAAAACTGGATTCTCAAAGCTTCTATGAGATGGCTAAGGAAACCACTCGGCTACCTGGCCTCCTGTTAGATCCTTCAAACTATCCTCACCCCTGGGCCAGAGTGAGCATTTTTCCCCCCTTGGTGCTAAGGACCCAGGTCCTCACACATGTCAGTCAAGCACTCTATCAGGGAGCTACAGCCCCAGCCCCTAGAGCGAGCTTTTAAAATTAAGCCAAACTGGGAGTGGTAGAAGGCAGATTACAAATTGAAGGCAAATGTGGACAACAGAGAACAACCTCCCCCTCTTTCATGCCCCCTACTTCAAAAAGAGGAGGAAGCAAATTAAGTCTTTTGCTCAAAACTCACATTCAGATATACACCCAGATCTTTACTATTTTCCCTTTTCAAAAAGAAGAGCTGGGACTAGATTCGGTGGTACACACCTATAATCCCAGTGGGTCGGGAGGCGGAGGCAGGAGGCAGGAGGCAGAGGCAGGAGGATTGAAAATTCAAGGCCAGCTTCAACAACTTAGTGAGACCCTAAGCAACTTAATAAGATCTTGTCTCAAAATAAAAAAAAATAAATAAAAAGAGCTTGGTGTGTAGCTCAGTGGCAAAGTATACCTGGGTTCCATCCCCAGTACCAATAAAAAGAAACAAAGAAAGAAAAAAAGAAAAAGGAAACACACACAGAGAAAAAAAATTAAACCACTGGGCTGGGAGATGTAGTTCAGTGGTAGCGAGCTTGCTTAGCATGTGTGAAGACCTGGGTTTGATCCTCAGTAGCTTAAAAAAAAAAAGAAAAAATCCTGCTTGTAGATTTTGTAGGTTGAAGACAACTTGTCTTCTTACAAAAATGAAAATGCCATTGTATCTGCGTGGTTCTTTCACATACCTCATTCAATTTAAAATATATATGGGGTGCCTGCCCCTGTGCTCCAAAGCACAGAATTTCTGTTCTCAAAGAACAGACTAAAAGGAATCTGAACCTTTCAAGCAACCTCAAGACAAGCAAGACAGTAAGAAGGGGCCTCAAACCTGGAAAGATAAAGCTAAGGAAGTTTGCCTTCTAGTTGAGGGTTTGCTCATTCACCCTTTCTGTGGGATATCCCAATTTACTAAATGAGTCAGCTAATTAACTGTACAGTGTGTGCCTCTGTGTCTGTCTGTCTCTCTGTCTCTCTCTCTCTCTCACACACACACACACACACCCCTCCTGACTCTGAGCCCTGGTTCTTTCCACCACAGATTTTCCCTTTTGACATGTGTTGTCTGGGAAAGTCAAATGACTGCTTCAATTACATACTTCCCTTTGCCAGTAGAGTTAAGAGCCAAGGAGTCCTCACTACTCACAAAGAGGGTCATTTAAATGTATATATTGTTCCAAACACTCCAGTAGAACCCACCAGTTGATCAATTAATTTATTCAAACACAAATGTTTTGTCTGTTACTTTCTCTGATTCATCTGCTCAGCCAAAATGCCTGGGTCCCCTCCTTAACACATTGTATCCTCCCCCAAACACACCACTAAGCCACAATGGTGAAAGCAGTCCAGATGGTGACGGTTGCACAACTCGGTGAATACACTGGAAACCACTCAATTATGCACTTGGAAGGTGAATCTGGGGACTAGGGATGTAGCTCAGCGGTAGAGCACTTGTCTCACATGTCCTGGGCCCTGGTTTCAATCCTAGCACCGCATTAAAAAAAAAAAGAAGAAGAAGAAGAGAGGTGAATTTGGGAACTGGGAATACAACTCAGAGCACTTGCTTAGCATGCAGGAGAGCCTAGATTCAATCCTCAGCTCTGCAAAATAAAAAATATAAATAAATAAACAAACAAACAAACAAACAGTCCTGACTTTTTATTCATACTTTAAGGGGCTGGTATCAAATCCAGGGCTTCGTGCATGCTAAGGATGTTCTACTACTGAGCTACATACCCAGTCCCTTCTATCAAAAAATGTGAATGTATAATACTTTTAATTCAGCAATTTTTCCACTTTGGAATTTAGCCTACAGATAGAATTATACCCATTTCCAAAGAGATATGAAAAACAATGTGCTCTGCACCACTCTAAGGAAATTGAGGCAAATTAATCAAAATGGGAATTAGAACTAGGGCAACTCTTACTCATGCGAGTCTGGACATATTAGTTAATCTATCTAAATCTTAGTCATAAAATGGTAATAAAAGCAGCATTATTTCATAGGACTGTAATGAGACTTAGATGACATAATTATGTAAAAACTTAAGTGACTAGCATATATTTAAGTATTCAATAAATATGCATTACGGCTAGGCACAGTGGTATATATCCTTATAGCCCCAGCTACTCAGGAGGCTGAGTGAGGCAGGATTTCTTGAGTCCAGGAATTCAAGGCTAGCCTGGGCAACACAGCAAAAACTGTCTCAAAAATAAATACACATGGGGCTGGGGTTGTGGCTCAGTGGTAGAGTGCTTGCCTACTATGCATGAGACACTGGGTTTGATCCCCGGCACCACATTAAAAAAATAAAATAAAGGTATTGTGTCCATCTACAACTAAAAAAAAAATTAAAAATAAATAAACACACACACATTTGTGTATATTTATACAAGCATAGATATGTATGCACATATGTGTGTGTGTGTGTGCACTAATGGCTTTTACAACCATTACTATTATCTCCGGGACAGACACTTATTAAATGAATGATGTCCCATCCATACATGGAATACTATACAGATATTAAAAAGAATGAGAACTATATTAACTGATATCAGAAAGAGTTCCAAGATGTATGGTTACATGAAAAAGGCAAATTGCTGAATGTAATTATACAATGATCTTGCTTAAATTATATATTTTAAAAGAAAATGTTTATATATATAAATATATACATATGTATGTATGTTTATATATATGTATGAAAATGTGTGCACATGTGTTTGTGTGTGCGTGTGATACCCAGAAACTGGGTGACAGGACGGAGGAGAGAGGGGCATATTAACTTTTTACATCAAAACACTTTTTTTCCCAATGAGCAAAGTTTTAACTAAAAGATAATATTATCAAAAACTGATTTGCTTACCAAAAGCACTTTGGTTAGAAGACATTAACAAAACAAAGTTTCCATTGGACTCTAAAATTGGCAGAGGATTGAAAACCCCATACATATTAAAAGAAACAAGTCTACTGTGAAAGAGCAGGATTTAACCGAGGTTCTGGGTTATGTTCAATCTTATCAGAGATCTATTAATTACTGACTTCTGAAAATAGCCATCTTATCTGCAGAATAAAAGCACTGAGACTTTCACATTCAGTTTCAAAGACTGCTTTTTATTTTTAACACACTTTAAAAACCTACTTGATTTTTATAATATCGAACGAAAAGGCAATGGAAATAATACAATTGATTTTTAAATTTCCATCATCCAGCTTTTCATGTTGATTATTTAAATTTCCTTAACTTGAGCTTAAAATAACAATGTAAGAAATTCAAACATTTAAAAATCTCCTCAAATTCTCATCACCCCAATACAAAGTAATACAAATTAAAGATCAACATTCCTACACAAAACAACTTTTAGAAAGAATTTCTGAAGATCTGATCAAAACCATCACAAGACTGCATGCTAGAGATTAAGAACTCAAATAAACTTCTACTGAGACTGTCTAAGGGGACAGAAGTCCTGAGGCAAAAGGGACCAGGCAGTGAAAGGGACAGCTTTATATCTGACCTGTCTTTCAGAGGTCATAACTTCTCAAAGGCAACAAGCAAAGAGCATCTTTTTATGAAAAAAGGTAGCAATGCTTAGTAATTTTAAAGGATGAGTTGGGTGTGGTGGGGCACACCTGTAATCCCTGAGGCTTGGGAGGCTGAGGCAGGAGGAGCCCAAGTTCAAAGAGGCCAGCCTCAGAAATTTAGTGAGGCCCTAAGCAATTTAGTAAGACCCTGTTTCAAAATAAAAAACAAACAAAAAAGAGCTGGAGATGTGGTTCAGTGGCTAAGTGCTCCTGGGTTTAATTCCCAGTACCAAAAAATAAAAAAGGATGATTTGTCTATATGTCTGTATGTTAAAGGGCCAAAAAGAACATTCATCTCATCAGTGTCAGAATAATCCTCAGATGTTACTGGAAGGCAAACTGCCTGGAGAATCTAGTTTACCTTCTCAATCGGATAAAACATTAAGCACATCACCATTCTAAGATTAATTAGTTAGGAGGACTATTTATCAAGGGAGGCTGTGCATGTGACCAGTAAATGAAGTGTAAAGATCTTTGACTCCGGCTCGGGATGTGGCTCAAGCGGTAGCGCAATCGCCTGGCATGCATGCGGCCTGGGTTCGATCCTCAGCACCATACAAACAAAGATGTTGTGTCTGCCGAAAACTAAAAAATAAATATTAAAAAGAAATTCTCTCTTTAAAAAAAAAAAAAATCTTTGACTCAAGAGAAGATCCTCGGGCTGGGGATGTGGCTCAAGCAGTAGCGTGCTCGCCTGACATGCGCGCGGCCCGGGTTCGATCCTCAGCACCACATACCAACAAAGATGTTGTGTCCGCCGAGAACTAAACAATAAAAAAAAACATTAAAAATTCTCTCTCTCTCCTCTCTCACTCTCTCTTTAAAAAAAAAAAAAAAAAAGAGAAGATCCTCTCAGTGAGCCGGTTTCAGGTGTACCATAAGGAAGAGGACCTACGATCTGTCTCCCACCAGCCCTCTTCCAGAGCCTCCTCCTCACAATACCCTAAAATGGGAAGCAGAACTTATACAAGACATCTACTTGTGGGCCAAAGTGGTCACACCAGAGGACCCCAACATCGGTGAGCCCTGGGGCTGCTTCACTCAATCCACAACATCTCTCACACTTTCCTAGTCCTGATGGCTGAGTCATCATAAAAATCCACCACTGACCTGGATCCAGTGGCTTCTCACCATCTCCACTGCTACATCCCCTACATCTCTTGCCTTTTCAGGTCTTGCAGCATCTGCTGTTCACCTCCTGTACATTTTCTATCCAGCAGTCAGTGGTGTTTTAAAAAGACATCAGCTTATTGGGCACCCTGGCTCACACCTATAATTCCAATTACTCAGGAGGCTGAGGCAGGAGGATTGCAATGTTAAGGCCAGCCTTAGCAACTCATATCATAAAGAAATTTCTTAACCTTTAAAAAAAAAAACAACAATTTTTAAACAGAAATTCATTGGGGGTTGGGGATGTAGCTCAATGGTAAACATGCTTAGTATTTTGAGGCCCTGGTTTCAATCCCCAACATCACATTAAAAAAGAAAAGAAGGGGGGCTGGGGATGTGGCTCAAGCAGTAGCGCGCTCGCCTGGCATGCGTGCGGCCTGGGTTGGATCCTCAGCACCACATACAAAGATGTTGTGTCCACCGAAAACTAAAAAATAAATACTAAAAATTCTCTCTCTCTCTCTCTCTCTCTCTCTCTCTCTCTCTCTCTCTCTTTAAAAAGAAAAGAAAAAACTTTTAAGATGAATGACTTCTCAATACATGTAAAGATGCATGATCTTATTCAAAATTAAACAAAACACACTTAAACTACTAGATATCATTCTTCACCTTCAGATTGTGAACATGATCTCTCATACATTGTGGGTGGGAGCATAAATTGATACCATCTTTTTGGAGTAGTTTGGAATTATCTACGACAATTATAAGTGTACATGTCCTTTAACTCAATGATTTAACGCTCAAGAATTTATTCTAATGTATACTTGCAAATGGAACACAATAATGTCAATCAGACACGGTAGTGCTCGTCTGTAACCCCGGGGACTCAGAAGGCTGAGGCAAGAGGATCCCAAGTTCAAGGCCAGACTCAGAAATTCAGTGAAACCCTGAAACCCTTAGTAACCCTGTCTTAAAATGAGAAACAAAAAGGGTGGAGGGTGTAGCTCGATGGTAGAACACCCCTGGGTTCAATCCCCAGTGCTGCAGGAGGGGGAAAAAAAAAAGCAAGCATATACAATATAATCACCAAAGCAACTCGTATGGACAAGAAATAACACAGATGCCCAGCAATTACAGGACATCCATAAAAGCAGTGTGTACCATGAATTGGAGAGGGGAGAGATTGGACCCAGGAAGCTGCACAAGAAAATCAGGATGTTCCTGATGTGGAGTACACTGGCACACACCTGTAACCGCAGTTACCAAGGAGGCTCAGACCAGAGGATCGCAAGTTCCAAGGTAGGCTGGACAACTTAGTGAGATGAAATCTTTTTAAAAAGGGCTGAGGATGTAGCTTCATGGTAGAAGGCTTGCCTAGCATGGGTAAGACCCTGAGTTTGATTCCTATCATGGAAAAAAAAATTTTTTTTTCCTGAAGAAACCATGTTCCTTATCCCTTTTGTACAATAAGTACTTGATAAATACTGTTTCTTGATAGACTTTTTCTTATTCTAGTACAGGATCCCATCTGCCAAGAGTTCTGGCACCTGAAGTCCACTGCCTTACCCCAAACAGCTCTCCAAACCATACAACAGAAAATATATTTCTGGGGCTGGGGATGCAGTTCAGTGGTAGATTGTTTGGCTTCACATGTGAGGCCCTGGGCACAATCTCCAGAACCACGTATAATTAATATAAGGGTTGACAGAGTAATAAAAATGGTATTAAGGACAGGCATGGTGGCACACGTGTAATCCCAAGACTCAGGAGGCTGAGGTAAGAGGATTCCAAGTTCAAAACCAGCCTCAGCAACTTGGTGAGGCCCTAAGCAATTTAGCAAGAACTTATCTCAAAACAGAAAAATAAAGAAAGGGCTGGGGATACAGCTCAGTGGTAAATTGCTCCTGGATTCAGTACCCAGTACCAAAAGAAAATAAAAATTTTTTTCTGAAAGGTTCTATTTTGAAATATAAACAATAGATATTTATTGTACCTGAAAAGTAATTTTTTTTCTAAAAAAAAATGCCATGATAAGAAATAGCATAAGCAAATTCACTTGCCTTCCTGGGCTGTCTAATCTAAGCTTAGCAGCTAGAACACATTAATATGAGAAAATAACTACCATGCTAGGAAGTATATATTATAGATGCTAATTAAGCAGTGCAAACAGGAATTTCTCAAGAAGTTCAGGAGGATACACAGTAAAGGCTTCAAGAGAAACAACCTGAGTTGGGCTTGATGAATGATTCAATTTCAAGAGGCCAGAGATTGCAGAGTAAAGAGACACTGAGAACCAGCAAGCAGGCCAGGGTGGACAAATGGAACCTCAAGGCCCAGGGAATACATACAGCCCCTGGAAATCCACTGAATCAGCCCCGATTCGTGTTATCTTCCCAATATCCTGGAGTAATTCTAATTCTTCCTAGAATGTTCCAGAGTTGTCATGTATTCTCCATTCTTACCACCACAAAGCAATCAGGTTCTCATTCCCTCCCTCTGCAAAAAATCTCCACATTCAACTTACCTGGTACAATCACCACCTCCCTCCAATTCATGGTATATACCACATTCATTATATTGATTGATTGATTTAGGTACCAGAAGCTGAACTTAGGGATGTTTACCACTGAGCCAAATGCAATCCTCAGTCCTTTTTATTTTTTATTTTAAGACAAGTTCTCACTGAGTTACTTAGGGCCTCACTAAGTTGCTGAGGCTGCTCTGAACTCCAATCCTCGGGCCTCAGCCTCCAGGGTTACTGGGATTACAGGCACAGCCATTGCATCTAGCTACATTCATTACTTTATATGCATAACCCACACACCACAAACCCTACAAACCAGCCAATGACTCACTGTTGCAGCCAATGCCTGCAAAATAAAATTATTCTCCCTCACATCTGCTCTCTAGCCACCTTTCACTCTATCATTGAATTCTCACTCTCTGAACACATTATATAAGTTTCACACTTTTGCTGTTCCTTTCACCTGGAAGCGTCCTTACTTTGTTCCCAGGTAGAGCACAACTGGCACATGGGTTATACAGGCTGCATAAGCTAGTTTTTATATAAATGACATCCCACCAGTGTTGGACAGTGCAAAATCTCTCTGCAGCCTTCCAATGAAGGCTTTTTCCCTGTCCTCCCTGACCTTGAATGCCTTCTCAGAACAATCTCAAGAAATCTATCTTCTACACATCCAACTTTTCTTTACAACACAAAGTTACAATATTTGAATCAGTGCTTTAATACAGCTTATACTGAAAAGATATTTGCAACTAATGATGGGATAAATCAAGGTTGTGATAAAATTGTCAAGAGCCTTGGGCTAGGGTTGTGTCAGTGGTAGAGCACTGCCTAGCATGTGTGAGGCACTGGGTTCAATCCTAAGCACCACGTAAAAATAAATAAAGGTATTGTGTCTATCTACAACTAAAAGGTGTTTTTTTTTTTAATTGTAGAGTCTTGAGGCCAAGAAAGGAGCTTTATTTGATAAATCTCAGCTATGATCGAATGACCAGAATGATGTTTTAGAAAGACTAATTTCAGCCCAACATGGTGGTACACACCATGTTGTACCCAGCAGCTCTGGAGACTGAGGCAGGAGGATCTTGAGTTCAAAGCCAGCCTCAGCAACAAGGTGCTAACCAACTCAGTGAGACCCAGTCTCTAAATAAAACACAAAATAGGGCTGGGGAATGTGGCTCAGTGGTCGAGTGGCCCTGAGTTCATTCCCAGGTACCCCCCCCCCAAAAAAAAGAGGTTTGAAAGACTACTTGAAGGAGGCATGTGAGGGGCTTTCTCTGAAATGTGTCACATTCTCAGTCAGTCATCCTTCGGTTCATCTGTTTGGGATTACAGATATTGGTTTGATATACCTACACTTCTAAAAGGAAGCTTAAAACTGGGCCATTAAGCCAAGAAAAACATGTATTTGCCTGAAATATCTGGTGTCTAGGAAACAGTTCTGACTTGAATAATTATATACATACATGAAATACATATATACAAATTAAGCATTACTCTTCTTCCTTCACTTTTTTTGCATCCTCCCTCTTTTCTATCTCTGCCTCTTCCCCTTTTTGGTTTCTTCTGATGCTCTCCCTGAAATTATCATTCATCCCTCTCACTTCTTTCCAAATGCTGTACATTAATAATCTGCAGCCTACCTTTCCCTAAACTCCCAAAACCCCTCAGCTCCCTCGAAAAAATTATTCATGTATTTCAACTGTGTTTGCTTATATATTGGTGTAGTCTACTCCCTGCGTATTCCTTTGCTAATATAATACAGCTCAAGTCTTCACTGATCTTAGAATTCTAGTTACTAGTGAATCATTTCAAGGCTGGCCATTTATGGTTCATTTTCCTGCAACCCTCTTTGGTGGGGGGGAGTCTAAATCAAGGGCTCTTATGTATTTAGATATATAAACTACTTTTATTGTTCTGTTGGAGTACCAAGTAATTCTTATCTGAAAATTGAAAACAGTTAGAACCTAATAAAATAAACAAAGTTTCCTAATTTATTTATTTTCAAAGCGTGTATCTTGGATTTCATGCCAAGATGACATATCAGTAATAGACTCCATAATACTAGACAATTTTATTTACTTAGATTTATGGGGAAATCTTTGCTTCCCCCAGGAAGAATATTATGTGAAATTAATCCACTACAAAATCAAGAAGCATAGCACCATTCCTAACATCCACGGGCCCATCAGGAAAAAAAGATCACAGGGTGCAAACTTGAATTTAAAAAGTGACTAGGGAAAAAAAAAATAAAATACAAAAGTGAATGGAGGGAGAATGTTAAAAGGGTTACCAAACAAAGGTAAAACAGAATATACAACTTGATTTTGGTGCCCAAAATGGCTGTCTCCCTTGAAAGTCCAACTTTAGTATGCTTATTCCTCCCACTAAATATGCAAAATAAACTCACTTGTACTAAAAACAGAAAAGTGTTATC
Organism: Ictidomys tridecemlineatus; assembly: GCF_052094955.1. Classification (NCBI taxonomy): domain Eukaryota; kingdom Metazoa; phylum Chordata; class Mammalia; order Rodentia; family Sciuridae; genus Ictidomys; species Ictidomys tridecemlineatus. The sequence continues at coordinate 87,812,464 of NC_135488.1, read as the reverse complement.
ACCATTAAGAGGTAAGCCTCATCTTAGGAATCAGCTTAAAATATTCTCCTTTCATCTAGTAAAGTGGAAAGAACAAAACAAACTACTCAGATTTTGGGTTTTTCTCTTCTCCAGAGGCAAGGGTTCTTTCCCTCCTCATTACTGAAGACCCTCTGAAAGTCACAGTTGTGTTTCTTTGGTACCGGATAGACAGGAGCTTCACTAACTTCATCCCTGGTAGGGAAAGAAGGCAGAAAAGGGCACAGACATCCATTATTTAGAGTCTGTCGTTAAATTAGCCTCCTTTATCATATGGCAATTCCATTACAGCACACATTACGCCGGGGGCAGGGTGTATAGCATGTGTGGGCAGAGCACAGCAGACCACATTTTGCCAGAACAAGATTTCATCTTTTCAAACACCACCAAAATTGGCAAATATTTGAAACTGCTATTAAATGCTCAGGGTTAAATGACTGCATAATAGCAACAAAAGTTTAGAGAAAATTAATTAGCAGGTCTTTATCTGCTCAGAAGTAAACTACAAAGATAAGAGGTTTGAGTATCTCCGTCTGCCCCTATCCAGGCCTGAGGATCTCGCCTTCAAGCTGAGTCTCTAGCAGAAGTATCAGATCTGGTCAATGCCCAGAAAACAGGGGTGACGACGGGGCCCAACCCTTCCCTTAGTTGGCGCGCGTGGGGCCTCCCTGGGCCCTGAACCCTGCCTGGTTCATCAGGCAGACAGGACGGAGACGCGAAGGACGGACGGGACGGACAGACGCTACAGGACGGACGTGCAGAGAAGCAGTGCGTCCTACCCGGAGGGCTCCCTCCCAGGGACGGCGGAGTACCTGCTCCGGTCATCCAGGCTGCGGTTGTCAGCGGCTGCTGCGCGCCAGTCGGGCAGCGTGCTGGCGCACAGCACCACCATGGACACAATCACGAACACCACGGACACGCTGGCCAGAATCTGAGCGGCCAGCGACGACGTGGGCTCCTCAAAAGTCCTCCGCATGCGTTCCAGCCAGCGCCTGGAGGGAGCCGCCTCGGCCCCGCCGGGTCGCACCTCGTCGCGGCCCAGCGCGCCCGGTTCTTCCGCAGAGTAGAAGGTGTAGGTGTCGGACATGCGGTCGTCGAGGCGGCGCTGGCAGCAGTACTCGAGGTGCGCGCCCTCCAGGCCCCAGTAGATCATCTCATTGTAGAAGGAGAGCTCGCACATCCGCGGCGCGAAGCGCAGCTTGCCGTGGCCGCGCACGTAGAGCAGGATGAAGCCGAAGGCCTCCGAGTGCCGGTCGAAAAAGTACTCGTTGCGCTCACGGTCGTAGTCGTCGCACACCTCGAGCACGTCGCGTTCCGAGCGACAGCCGTGCAGCCGGCTCACCCGGCGTAGCGGGAAGTCCTTGAGCAGCTCCCGAGACAGCGAGTACCGGGCGCCGCCCACGTTCAGCACCACCGAGGCCGCCCCGCTGCGCCCGAAGGTCATGGCTGGCTGCCCTAGGGACCCTCAGCTCAAGGGTCGCCCGGCCGCCGCGTGGGGCCTGCCTGCCTCCGGCAGACTGGGGAGAGCGCCGTCGGGGCCCGCTCTCCCTCGGGGCTCCTCTCTGCCCCGCACTGGCCCGGGGCCCCTCGGCTTTAGCCTCCTCGGCAGCCCAGCGTCGCTGCTAGCAGCGCGCCTTCCGCGCGGCAGTACCTGCGGGTGGCCGGGGAGTCCCCTCCGGCGCCAGCGCTGCGCCCCACTGGCTGGGAACGAGTCTGTGTTGGCGCCGCCGCCCCTCGCGCCGGGGGATGCCCCCTGCGATACCGGGGTGCCCTCTCCAAGGCGGCGGCGCCGTCCTCCCTGAGGGGCGCGGGCGCCGAGGGGAGGCGCCGTGCGGAAGACTCCAGGTCCCGGGAGGCGCTCCCGCCCGCCGCAGCTCGGGCAGCTGCCCCGCAGCCGTCCAGAGGCGAGAGGCAAAGTGAGCGGGTTCGGAGGCGGCGAGGAGCCGGCTCCGAGAGGAGGGGGCGGGGCCTCCCTCGCCGGCCTCCTCCTTGCCTGCCGGCTCCGCGCCGCTCACCTCCCTCTGCGCGCCGCCCTCCTCTGCCCGCCCGCGTCCGCCCGCACCTCCCGGGCGCGCTCGGGCTGGGATTCCCCGGTGCCCCGCCCTGGACCTCGGGCTCCCAGCCTCGTGACGCTGGCTCCCCGCTGCACTCCCGCCTGCCGCGGCCAGGAGGGGTCCGCAGGGCGGGGATGCCAGGAGCCGGGAGTCCCTGGTGTAGGGGGAGCCAAGCCCAGTGGCCAGGTTGCCTGCTGCCACATCCCACCCCTGGCCATCGGGATGACTTGGGCATCTCCCAAGGGCCTCATTTAACAACCTCTGAAAGGAGGAGACAGGAGGGTAAGGAGGGGTGCAGAGGTGAGGTCTGGGGTGCAGGGTCTGAAGAGAAGGGACAGATGACGTTTGGCCAGAGCTCTTTCCAGAAATTGTCCCAGCTTCTGAGACCGCCCCAAAAGGATTCCTCAGAGAAGGCACACCAGCCGATGCTTTTCCTGCAGACTTTGCGCTTCCTCTCCCCGCGCAGGGCGACCCACGTGCCGAGTGCTCGAAGGCGGCCGCACATCCCAGCCCCCGCGCGATGCCGCCCGCGGAGTGGCCCCGGCCTCCGCTCTCCCCGGCACCTGTCCTGGGAAGGCACCAACGTGTAGCGCGCCTGGACCCTCTCGTGAAGTCTCTCATAGAGTGGGGTGAAAGTCTGGGGAGGATTCCCTGGCAAAAACAGAATTTCTCGTTGCCTTCGTCGGCATCCTTTCCATAATGTCTCGATTTCCCCCGTGCACCCCGGATCCGGCTGCAGCACCGGAGCTTGAAGAGCCCCTTAAGGCTCCGCTGAGCGAACAACCCCAAGCTCTGCTGGATGCCCAGGGAATGGGTTTTACTTAGTAGGGATTATTTTGAACCGCTACCAGCAATTCACTCGACATCTGACACCGGCAGCCCAACCTGCGGAAGGCGAAACAGGTGAGTCGTAGGGCAAATAATGTTAGATGCAAAACATGCTGAAAGAAAAAAATAAGGGTGGGGAAGGATGCGATCAGCTGACCATAGAGTAACCCTGCTGGTTACAGAGAAGGGTTTTACTTTGCCCTCCACTTTTCACAATTTTGTAGGATTGTCCCTTGCCCACTAGAGGTCACCAGAAAGAATCATTTTGCTCTGGTTCTCGTGTAGATTCCTAGTGAAAAGGCAGCCGCCTAAAATTTGGAGTGCTTGTTTCTGACAAAGTAAAATCGCTCTGTGTGGTTCTTGAAGAATGGAAATCTCTGTAAGTTATTTATCCCTAGACCTGGATGATTTATCTTAAAAGCACTTAACGTGATTAAAAGCTCGAAAACAAGAGGGTTTTTTTTTTTCTCATCTGCTAAATAGCTTCTAAACAAGGAAAACATACTCAAAGAAGTGAATCTCAAGTCCGAATAGAAGGAGATGATGACCCTGAATTGGCAGAAAGAAACACCAAAGGATTCCAAGTAGCAGAATCTCAGTAGGTGGAGGAGTCAAGTCTAAAGAAAGCGAATGAATTTGCCTGGCTGAAACAATGGGGAGCTCAGCTGCAGTATTAAGACTTTATCCTGTAAGCAAGGGATCCCCTCAATTTTAATAACAGAAATAGCTTGATGAAAGCTTTATTTCGGGAAGAGGCCTTTGCCCTGTGGGTGAGTCTGGAGAGAAGGCCATTTCAGCAACCCAGGGATGGAAAAATGGAAAGGTCAGTCAAAAGAAATGCAGACCAAGGATTTAGCAGAGTTTGTTAATGGGTTTGTTTTAGGACATGGGGATGGAGAAAAATTTGCAGGTGTCATCCAGAGATGAGCTTCACACTAGCAATAGCCATTTCATCAGGAAGTTGTTAAAAATACTCTTTAGAAGCATCACAAGCAACAGAAGACAGAACTGTGCTGGTTATTTGCTCAAACATTACTGTATTAATTTCCTGTGTTTTCTATCTAAAAATCCCTTGACAGTCGGTGGATTGAAGTAGTTGAAGAAATATCTCATTTTAAATTAAATTTGAGCTTAGGAAACAAATTAATTTGACGACAGTGCAATTTATGCCTCCTAAGTATATTTTCATAAAATGTCTTGCAGAAATGGGTTTAAATCATTTCACTTGTTTCAAAAGTATTGTTCTTTTTAAAATTTTTTTTTAGTTGTAGATGAACACAATACTTTTATTTTATTTTTATGTGGTGCTGAGGATTGAACCCAGTGCCTCACACATGCTAGGAAGTGCTCTACCACAGAGCCACAACCCAGTCCCAAAAGTAATATTCTTGTTGGATTTTAACATCTACCCCTGCAGCGGCAGCAATACCCTAATCATTTTCTTAAACAAAGAATACAGAAAGATGCAGAAATGATTGATTTGTCTCAATATAATCTTGTTTAGAAAGCATTCTTGCCATGTGAGGTGGCAAATGCCTATAATCCCAGCGACTGAGGAGACTGAAAAGAAGGATTGAAAGTTTGAGGTCAGAGGCTAAGGCAGGAAGATTGCAAATTCAAGGTCAACCTCAGCAATTTAGCAAGGCCCTAAGCAATTTAGCAAGATCCTCTTTCAAAATATAAAATTTAAAAAGGGCTTAAGATGTGGCTCAGTGGTTAAGTGCCCCTTGGTTCAATCCCTGGTACCAAAAAAGAACAGGTCTTCTAGTTCCACATTAGTCACTCTGTCTCCAGTGCATTGTCTGCAATCAAAACCTACCAGCTGGGGTTGTGGCTCAGTGGTAAAGCACTTACCTCACATGTGAGGCACTGGGTTCGATTCTTAGCACTGCTTATAAATAAATGAATGAAGTAAAGGCCCAACAACAACTAAAAAATATATTTTGAAAAAAAACGGGGCTGGGGATGTGGCTCAAGCCGTAGCGCGCTCGCCTGGCATGCGTGTGGCCGGGGTTCCATCCTCAGCACCACATACAGACAAAGATGTTGTGTCCACCAATAACTAAAATAAATAAATAATCTCTCTCTCTCTCTCTCTCTCTCTCTCTCTCTCTCTCTCTCTCTCTCTCTCTCTCTCTCTCTCCCTCCCTCTCCCTCTCCCTCTCCCTCTCCCTCCCCCTCTCCTCTCTCTTTAAAAAAAAAAAGAAAGAAAGAAAAAAACCTTTCTACTACCTCTCTTTGCACACCAGCTTTTTCCTACCTCTGTGGTCCTATATAATGCCACCATACAGTTCTTCCTTCTGTTCATTTTCATCTAAGCATTCCCCAGTTCAAAACCTAAAAGGAGCCAGGTGTAATGGTGCATCTGTAATCCTAGTGACATGGTAGGCTAAGGCAAGAGAATCTCACATTTGAGACCAGACTCAGCAGCTTAGCAATACCCTGCCTTGAAGTTAAAAAATGAAAAGTTCTGGAGCGGTAGCTCAGTAGTAGAGCCCTCCGAGGTTCAATCCCCAGTACCTGGAGACAAGGGAGGGAATTAACAAGTAAAATAAAAAGACTATATTGATCTATGAAATTATGAAATATCCATACATTAAAGTCCAAATTTGCTATTAGGACTCTCCCTAGATTCAAACCTGATTGTACAACTTATTTGCTAAGTGACCTTTGAGTAAGCTCCTTAACCTCTTTGAGCCTCAATTCTCTCATTCATAAAGATAAGTGGCCAGGCATGGTGGCACACACCTGTAATCCCAGCAGTTCAGAAGGCTGAGACAGGAGAATCACGAGTTCAAAGCCAGCCTCAGCAACTGCAAGGCTCTAAGCAACTCAGTGAGACCCTGTCTCTAAAAAAATACAAAATAGGGCTGGGAATGTGGCTCAGTGGTTAAGTACCCCTGAGTTCAATCCCTAGTACCAAAAAAGAGAGAGAGAGAGAGAGATAAAGATATCTTTAGCAAGGGTATGAAGCATGAAATGATGATGTGAGGTCTGTAGCTATAATCCTACATAAGTACAGGTATATAGTTCAGGGCATAACACTGGGAGAATCTCACTTTATGTATGTTTTAGCCAAACAAGCCATGCTTTCTTATTTCCTGGGTTCTAAACAAGTACAAATTGGATGAGTGAATTGATTCATCTAAAAATGTAACCAACCACAAATAAGTAACTTGAAACATAAAAAACTCATTAAAGTTGTAGCTCTTACACTGCTATCTCTGGGTGGAACATGAATTCCCCCATCACTTTGCACAGCAGACTAAATACCCTGGCAGTCCCAAAGCTTTAGAAATTGAAATTCCTTGTAGACACTACAATTCCATGCATCTTACTTATCAGCTCTGTCTGCTTTAAAAAGCCCTTGCTCTATTGATAATTCATATTTCCAAGAACTTGTGTTTACATCAGTTTATTTCTTGGCCTCTACAGAATCAGTACGTACATTTTTTTAAAAAAGCAGTTCTTTGAATGGAAATATAACTCTAATACTTTTCCAATTATATATAAAAGAAAGACTCTAATGGCCTAGCCCACAATGCCTAGTTACCCTGTATAATAAAACTACCATTTTCAAGGACAAAGCTTAGATAGTACTTTCCTGAAAGAATTCTAATTTGGGCTGGGGTTGTAGCTCAGTGGTTAAGTGCTTGCCTCGCATGCTTGAGGCACTGGATTTGATCCTCAGCACCACGTATAAATAAATAAATAAATAAATAAAAGATATTATGCCCATCTACAACTAAAAAAATATTTAAAAAAAAAACAACAACAGAGAATTCTAATTTGAGTTGGGCATGGTTATACCATCCTGTAGTCTCAGCTATTCTGGAGGCTGAGGCTGGAATTCAAGACCAGCTACGGTAACATAGAAAGACTCCACTCAAAATAAAAAAATTCTAATTTGAAGAGGTATTAACACAAAGTTTTAGTTACGCGAGATGAAATAAGTCCTAGAGATCTACTATACAACATAGTGCCTACACTTTAATGTGTATTTAAAAAATTCGGTCGGGTGTGGTGGCACACACCTGTGATGGAGGATCAAGTGTTACAGGCCAGCCTGGGCAACACAGTGAGACCCCATCTCGAACAACACAAACAGGTAACAAAAGAACAAGAGTTTATTCACTACATCTCAGGAGAAAATCAAGGGATACTTAGGACTTTGGGCTTCTATAGCATATTAACAAAGAACAATAAATTTGTAAAGAAGTAACAAAGGAAGGGGGGCTAGACTTTTAGGGGTGACAGACTATAGAGAAGTAAATATATGGAGGAAACTAATAGAAGAAAAGAATTTTAGTAAGGATGTCCCAGAGATTCCTCTGGTGCCATCTCTGGGCTGATGAGAGTTTAGGGTATCTGGTATCTCAGTGACTGGATCTCCCTGCCCTTTCTGGTAGTGAGAGGAGTACACAGAGCGTGTGTGTGTGTGTGTGTGTGTGTGTGTGTGTGTGTGTGTGTGTGTGTGTCTGCCTGTCTGTCTGCCCTGCTTTGCATTTTGCAGCTCAAAATAATCTTAGGTTATATTTTGGGGTGGCGTATTTGATTCCCTACATAGGTCATAGTGGCAATTAAGCATTGCCAGCCAAGCTGTCCTAGTTCAGTGGCGTCATTCCATTAACTGCCTTCTGAACCATCCCAGCACCTGGACCACATTCTTAAAGGTGAAAATCCACCAGAAAGGTATCAGCTCCATCTCTCACCAGTGCCCTTGGCTTTCTCTCTGCTCCAAGACACTTTATGCTCTTATGCAAGCAAAGAAGAGACTCTCTGCCTTAATCATCCAGCTTGGAGAGCATCACTCTATAGTCATTAATGGCAAAAACATTCTCCCCCCCAAACCTCACTCTAGTCCTCCAGGGTAGGACTGAAATAGCTCTTCTCCCACCACTCTATATCCCTTGTTTCACCTTTTTAGGTGACACCAGGCACTCAGCTTCCCACAAAAATACTCTCTTTGTTACCCTCATTTTACAGATAAGAGGGTGAGGTTAGAGGACTTGCTGGAGGGGCTGGGGATGTAGCTCAGTTTAGAGAGCTTGCCTAGCATGTGCAGGGTCCAAGGGTCGATCCTCAGATGATGACTTGCCCAGGTCCCAAAGCTAGCTAGTAAGTGTTGCAGCCCAGTCTTGAAACCCCAAGATGGCAGGTTCTCTTGCCTCGAGTTCTGATTCACCACCTACTCTCCTATCTGCCAAGTATCAAACATCTCTGGGGCCCAGCACAATGATGCACACCTATAATCCCTGCTACTCAGGAGGCTAAGGCAGGAGGATTTCAAGTTAGAGCCCAGGCTCACCAACTTAGCCAGAACCTATCTCAAAATAAAAAGAGCTAGGGATATATCTCAGTGGTAAAGTGCCTCTAGTTTCAACTCCCAATATCTTTTTTTTTTTTTTTTTTGTACTGGCGATTGAACTCAGGGGCACTCAACCATTAAGCCAAATCCCCAGCCCTATTTTTGTATTTTATTTAAAGACAAAGTCTCACTGAATTTCTCTGAGCTGCTGGGATTACAGGTGTGCACCACCTCAACTGGCATTCAATTCTCAATATCTTAAAAACAAAACAAAGACAAAAAACATCTGGGGACGGAGGAACAAGTTAGGTGATAACAGAGGATGTGATCAGACAAATCTAGAATATTCTACAAGATAACTAATCTTAAGAAAAATCACTTTCAGCCAGGCATGGTGGTGTAGTCTATAACCTCAGCAGCTTGGGAGGCTGAGGCAGGACAATTACAAGTTCAAGGCCATCCTCAGCAATTTAGCAAGGCCCTCAGCAACTTAGCAATACCCTGTCTCAAAATAAAACATAAAAGTTAGGATTGTGGCTCAGTGGTAGAGTGCTGGTCTAGCATATGTGAGACATTGGGTTTGATCCTCAGCACCATGTAAAAATTTAAAAAAATAAAATAAAGGTATTGTGTCCATCTACAACTAAAAATATTTTTTAAAATAATAATAATGGGGCAAGTGGGTAGACATACAGATGAAACAAGACTGGCCACAGGTCAATTGTCGAAGTTGGGTGATGAGTGCTCAGTTGATGAGGGTTTCTTTATATTAATCACTCCAGTTTTGTGGGGGTTTTGTTTTGTTTTGTTTTTTGGGTTTTTTTGATACTGAAGATTGAGTTCAGTGTTGCTTTAGCACTGAGCTTTATCCCTAGCCCAGCCCTTTTTATTTTTTATTTTGAGACAAGCTCTTTTTTTTTTTCTTAAGAAAGAGGAGAGGGAGAGAGAGAGAATTTTTTTTAATATTTATTTTTCAGTTCTCGGCAGACACAACATCTTTGTTTGTATGTGGTGCTGAGGATCGAACCCGGGCCGCACGCATGCCAGGTGAGCGTGCTGCCGCTTGAGCCACATCCCCAGCCCCTGAGACAAGCTCTTGCTACATTGCCCAGGCTGGCCTCGAAATTTCCATCCTCTTGTCTCAGCCTCCTGAGTAGCTGAGATTACAGGAATGTGCCACCCAGCCTGGTCATATAGAACTGTTTCTAAACTAAACGGTTTGACAAAAAAGCCAAGATCCTAAGCTGTGGGCTAAATTATTCCCTCTTTATATGAAAAATAAATAAACAGACCAATAGATGAATGGTGAGATTTCCTTTTTGGTGCTGCTGGGGATTGAACCCAGGGCTTTGCATACATTAAGCGCATGCTCTATCATGAAGACACATCCCCAGCCCAAATGGTGAGATTTCTTAAGGGACTCATAAAATAAATTTATGGATAGTTGATTCTTGGTCAGGAGACTGAGAATGTTAGGATAGTTATAAGACCTACTTGGTATAAAACCTTTGTCCTTTTTTAAAAAAAAATGAAAGGATATGTTTTTGATTTTTTTTAAAAAGTAGTTTAAAAAAATCTCAGCACAGGTTCTCTTTGCACATTACCTTTGTCCTCAGGCCCATTCTTTTTTCCTCTGGTTTTTGCAGTGCTAGAGAGCGGGCCCAGGGCCCTGTGCATGCTAAGGAGTCGCTCTGCCTCTAAGCTACACCCCCAGCCTTCTCTGGCCCATTTTTGCTGTGTCTTGCATCTCCCTCTGCACAGATACACCTAGGGCCTTGGCGCCTGCTACTCCCTCTGCCTGGAACATTTTGTCCCAGAGCATATGTGACTGATTCCTTCTTATCAGTTAAGTTTCAGTTCAAATGTTACTTCAGAGAAGATTTCCATGGTCACCCATTCTAGCATATCATCCTTTTTTTTTTTAATTCCCTTAACCCCACAAGAAAACCTAACTTGCCCAAACCCATAGAATGTCCAATATCAACTGTGAACTCTAATATGAACTATGGATTTGGAGTGATTATGTTGTGTCCATTATCACTCTGGTGTAGATATTGGTTATGGGAGAGGCTATGCATGTATGGGGTAGAGAGTATATAGGATATTTCTGTACCTTCCTCTTAATTTTGCTGTGAATCTAAAATGGCTCTTAAAAATAAAGTTAATCTTTAAAAAATCATCTATTGTTGGGCATGGTGGCACACGCCTTTCATCCCAGCGGCTCAGGAGGCTGAGGCAGGAGGATTTCGAGTTCAAAGCCAGCCTCAGCAAAAGCGATGCACTAAACAACTCAGCAAGACTCTGTCTCTAAATAAAATACAAATTAGGATTGGAGATGTGGCTCAGTGGTCAAGCACCCCTGAGTTCAATCCCCAGTACCAAAAAATAATAATGATTTATTCACCTTTACTTGTTTGTAATCTGTCTCCCAACCAGACTGCTCATCTCCTTTGAAAGCTGGGACCCTGGAGCCAATTCACACCCACCCCAACTTCTAAAACAGTGTCTGGCTCCTTAACCCAGCTCAATAACTATTTGTTGAGTAAAGGAATAAATGGTGTTACCATTGATCTCAATACTGTTCTGAGTGCTGAACTGGCAGTATTTGTGTATGTATAAAATGAGGCTGGAATTGACCATCTGGAGAAATTCAGGCTTGTTTTGAAAAACCACCTCAATTTTGGCACATTGGTGGAGATCTTGGCACTGCCTTCTCCTGTATCTATGGTATCTGTCAGCTTCTGGTGTCTAAAAGCCCTGCAGAAGCCCTACACATTGAGTAGGGGTCTGTGTGTTCCCCTGTCACTCCTTCCCTAGAAGATGCTCTAGTCAGAAAGGTTTTTGGGACCAGCCCCAGTTGTTTCTGGGTCTCCCTCACCCATTCAGACTGTTCCTGGAGGAAGGAGTTGGTGCAGAAGCAGACCAGGGGTGCAAGGAACAGATGTCTAACATTGAATTGAACACTTGAAATGGGCAAATTGTGGGCTTTATCTCAATAAGGCTCTTACATTACAAAAGGAAAATTATTCTATCCAAAAAGAATCGTGTATGGATTCAAGAGGCTCTTTGTTATGAATTGTGGAAACTACAGAACTCAGAAACTATAGAAAATAAAAAGAGGAAAGGAAGAAAATTCAGAAGGAAATGTATGAAGCTGTTGCCTCCGTAGTGGATTGACATCTCCTAGACCCAACCGCCTGCCTGGATGCTCAAGGTCAAGGGAGACACCTTCCAGCAAGGCAGTCCTTGAGCCCAGACAAGAAGGAAGTGGGAGAGCCTGGCAGGGAGAGAAGGATTCCCCCACTCTGCCCCTTATCACATGGCAGGGCATATGCAAACAGGGAACATTCTACTCAGGAAAAAAAAAAAAAAATCAAAGACATTTTCAAAATGAAAGTTCCCCCGCTGTGTTCTATCCGTTCTGCAAAGAGGAGAGCTGCTTTTACCAACACAAATGAACCAAAATTAACTAGTTTAGAAGTCAGCTTCCAAAAACACCTGCTGTTCTTACCCTTCTGTCCCTCTCCCAGTCTGTTTCGAGCCCCACCATCCAGCCCGCCTCCCCCATGCCCAGTGCTATTATTTCTGTCTCAGGAAAGATTGGGGCCGGGGTTACTGAAGGGAAGCGTATGGCATTCCTGGAAATGATCTTCCCATTGTAAATGCAACCAAAATAGCCTTGGCTCCACACTTAATAATTGATATACTCTTCAAGAGCAATTGCATTTTTCTCCAAGGTGCAGGACTTACAATAGTGTTTTTATAGTATTGGATTGAAGAACCCAGTTCTTAACTGGAGATAAAATCATCCAATAGTAGTGTGTTTGATCGTATTACCCTTCTATGTCAAAAAACCTCAGGCATTTACCTCAGTTTCCTCGGAGACACCTTAGCAAAAATAACTCTGAGGGAAGAGGTGAGGGGTACAGCCGTCTGGATGACTTACAGATGTTTTTGTTTTGTTTTGAGATGGGGTTTCCATATGTTGTCCAAGTTGACCTTGAACTCTTGGGCTCAGGTGCTACCTCTGCCACAGCCTCCTCAGTGACTAGGACAGATACACTGGTGCACCCAACGGACTTCCCTTTTTTCATAGTGGTTTGGATGGCTCATGGTGGCTCATGTCTGTAACCTCAGTGGCTCTGGAGGCTGAGACAGGAGGATCGTGAGTTCATAGCCAGCCTCAGCAACTTAGAGAGGCCCTAAGCAACTTAGTGAGATCCTATCTCAAAATAATAATAATAATACTTTTTTTTTTTTAAGGGCTAGGGATGTGACTCAGTGATTGAACTTTGGCTTCAATCCCTGGTACCAAAAAAAAAAAAAATTACCTTACTCATAGTGGTTTGGAGAAGATACAGTTAGGTTTCTGTGAACTGTGAACCCTGTCTCAGGCCTGGGTCAGACAACAGAGCCTACGGCCCAGTTAAAAAAACAAACAACAAAAATAAGGTGAAATGAGAGCCTATTGTAGCTCTCCCTGCTTTCCAAGACTCTTCTTCCAGAGCTGTGACCCCCATGCAATTGTGTGGCCAAATCACATCAGCTCCTGTCCCCCCAAAAAGCACCTTCCTCTGGCTACAGGACCCTGCCCTCCACTTAATATTTGATAGTACGTAGCTGGGTGCAATGGCCCAGGACTATATGTAATTCCAGCTACTCAGGAGGCTGAGGCAGGTGGATCACAGGTTTGAGGTCATCTTGGCCAATTTAGTGTGACTCTTTGTCAAAAATAAAAATTAAGGATGGAAGCTCAGTAGTCGAGTGTTTCTGAGTTCCATTCCTAATACTTCAAGAAAAGAAAAAGCCATCCAAATAGGATTTTTCTTTCCAGAGGAAAGTAATCACAAAAATCTTTGTTAACAAAGGACACTGAGAAGCCTTTGCTACCCTTTCACTAGCTCCTATTGTGATGGATGAAACTGCAAGAACAATTAGAGCAGATGTCAGTGTAAATCTCCAAAAACAAAAAAAGAAAATAGGCTTCCCAAGTTTGAGGATGCCAAGGCATTCCTTCCTCTAGGTATGGAGCATATTTCATTTTGACAGCATCAGGGGATTAGGAAACACTCAACAACTGCACCACGGTCTATCTCAATAGCAACAGATATTTCTAGAAAGGGAGAGAAATGTATGTAACTTCCATCGAATCAGCATCAGTCTATTCTTTCAATTTATAGTTCACTGTGCTTTCACCCTAGTAACCAACTCAAGAGTGATATTTATATTCCTTGTAGTTTAGATTTTACTGAGACATCCCCTGATTTATAGGACCCTTAAGGAAACTCCAATTTTAATGATGCCAATAAAACCAAAAATTGTGAGAACTCCAGGTATATAAGTAATATTGCCATGTCATTTGAATCAGTCCCTATAGGGTCCCCTAGAAGAATGTTCCCTCTGCCCACCCTTCTACTAACTTGCTAAATCATCAGCTAGGCAAAGGAGACACTGCTCTTTCCAGCGACTCCTGCTGTGGCATATCATCTATGCTTTGACAGTGTCCTTTAAGGTACTTCTTGAAATAAAATGAGAACACTTGGGATACTCGAGAAAAGCTAAGACAGTCACTGAGCTTAGGTTGGTTGATCTCAGTTTAATAAATGTCCATAGGACTGAACATCTCAGGCACCAAAAGAGAACCTTCTCATTCAGTGATGACCCCCTACAATCAGGCTTTGCTTTCCATCTCCACACTTCTAAGTGGATTAAAAACACTACAAAAGGGAGAAAAAAAATAGCAGATATTCTAAAACAGAGGTCTGCAAACTATGATGCCCCCTCCTTTTATTTTCAGTGCTGGGATTCAAACCCAGCATATACTAAGCACATGCTCTACTGCTGAACTACAATCCCAATGAACTTAGCTTTTTTGGTTATTTATTTATTTAGCCATACTGGGGTCTGAACTCAGGGCATCCTGTGTGCTAAACAGGCATTCTGCCAATGAGCTAAGTCACAGACCAGTTAGTTCAATCCCCCCCCCCCCACATTGAATTCAAGGGTGCTTTATCACTGAGCTACCTCCCAGCCCTTTTGATTTTTTGTTTTCAGGCAGGGTCTTGCTAAGTTGCTGAGGCTGGAAGTGAACTTGTGACCCTCACCTGCTGAGTCCCTGGGATCACAGGGGTACAGCGCTGTACCTAACACCGTTTCTATGCTGTTTGTAAATCAGAACAAAATTATGCTTTTACACTTTTCTTTTTATATACACGCCTGTGTGTGGTTGTTTTCCTTGATTTGTTTTTTTTTGGGGGGTGGTAGACAAGTGCTCTCCCACAAGCTACACCAACAGCCTCCGTGTTTACTTTAAAAGTTCATTCTTGGGCTGGGGTTGTGGCTCAGAGGTAGAGCGCTCGCCCAGCACGCGTGAGGCACTGGATTCCATCCTTGGCACCACATAAAAATAAAATAAAGATGTTGTGTCCACCTATAACCAAAAAATAAATTACTAAAAATTTTTTTAAAAAAAGCTCATTCTGTAAAAACTCAGTGTGTGCTTATTAAACTGAAGGGGCAGGGAGTTTTGGCCACACTTACTTTTAGGATGGCAGGAGTACAGATAAACTATTAAAAAAGCACCAGAAATATTGCTGTCTTTTCCTTTGATCCAGGCTTTTCGTTAGGCACAGAAGATGGACATATCTTCATAGAACTCAAGCCTTTTCTGGTGTAGGATCCCACCTCAGCCTAGTTCCCTATGTGTCCAAAGAGACTCTCTGTCTCCTTCATCAACAATGGTTTTACAGAATTCTCATGTTTACAGGTATACAAACTCAAGGAAAATGTTAAGAGTTTTATTTTACAAAATGTCCATACCCATACATTAAGAAGGAAGGAAATGGCTGCAGGAACTTAAGTCTAGACTTGAAACGGTATATGTGGTTGAGGAAGCTGGGGTGACAACCCAAGCACATCGGTTCAGCCAAAGACTATTTAAGGAGCCTTAAATAGAGAGAGAGAGCTAGGCATGGTGGCACACACCTGTAATCCCAGCAGCTCAGGATGCTAAGGCAGGAGGATTGGAAGTTCAAAGCCAGCCTCAGCAACTAAGCAAGATTGTAAGCAATCTAGTGAGACCCTGTCTCAAAATAAAGAATAAAAGGGGCTATAGATGTGGTTCCGTGGTTTAGTGCCCCATAGGTTAAATCTCCCATACCAAAAATAATGGAAGAAAGAAAGAGAAAGCAGACAAGCAGAGAATGACTATCAAAGTATACAAAGAAATTAGGAAGCTAAAAGAAAAACCAAAGTAGACCTATGCAAAAGTATAGTACATTTTATCTTAGGTCAGAAAATAACAGAGAGGGGGAAATATTGTTGAATCCAGCATACCCAGCACCCAGATCTTGGTTTTAATACCATTTTTCAATAAAAACAACTAGGGCTTTTTGGAGAGATTGCTAACTATAGGTTTAGGGTAGGAAATACACAAGATGAACACAGAGTAATCACAAAATGCCAGAATGTAGGGAAGAGCTTAAAAAAAATTGATTGGAGCATATCAAAACCACAGAGGAACCAGATGAAAGTGCTTCCAATGGCCAAAGCTAGAACAATTTGATTAACAAAATGAAATTTTTTTAGATTTTAATCCAAAGTATAAAATAAGTGTCCATGAGTTTATACTTAACATAAATAAATTATTGAATAAATACATGAACAGGGAGACAAGATGAATCTCTGGTACAGAATAATTATCATCATTTATGTAAATTTTCTGCTCTCAAGGAGGTGGAGCTTAACTCCCCACTCTTTAATTGTAGGTTGTTCATAGTGACTCCTTCCAAAGACACAGTATGGAAAAGTGGGGGAAAAAGTAAAAAAAGTAAAATGTAGTTATGTGCCTGTATCCCAGCTACTTAGGAGGCTGAGACAGTACAACCCACTGAGCCCAGGAGTTCAAGGTCAGACTGGGCAACATAGTGAGACTCTGCGTTAAAAAAAAAATAAAAGGGAGCCAGGCTCAGTGGAGCCCACCTATAGTTCCAAGGGAGGCTGAGGCAGAAGGATCACAAGTTCAAAGCCAGCCTCAGCATCTTAGTGAGGCCCTAAGCAATTCAGCAAGACCCTGTCTCTAAATAAAATATAAAAAGGGATGTAGTTGTGGCTCAGTGGTAGAACACCCCTGGGTTCAATCCCCAATACCACAAATAAAATAAAATTGAAAATTAAATAATGAAAAGCCTGAGGTAGCAAAAAAAGGAGTCCTCAAGGCTAGGCAAAGCAAGAAAAAGAAGACAAGATGATGAAAAGGAGGAGGAGAATGAAGATAATGAGTAAATTGGTTCTAGCATTATTTTTTCCCACCTATAAAGCATTTAACACTCCCCCCCCCTCACACAACCTACTGCATTCATTAATTGATTGATCGATCGATTGTACTAGGAATTGAACCAAGTGATACTCTACCACTGAACTACCTTCCCAGCCCTTTTTTATTTTATCTTGAGACAGGATCTCCCTATGTTGCTCAAGCTGGCCTCAAAATTGCAGCACTCCTGCCTCAGCCTCCCGAGTCACTAGGATCACAGGCATATACCCACACCCTGCAGATTATCACAGGGTGTTACCTCTTCCTCTTTCTCCTCCTGCCCTTCCTCTTCTTTTCTCATTTTATAAAGAAAAGAGTTTTGTTTTTGCTCACAGCTCTGGAGATTCAAGTGCAAGATCAGGCAGAAGGTAGATACTGATTTGTTCTCCGAGGGTGATGGCCCTCTGGCCTGCAGAGTCCGAGACAGCCTGGGACACTGCATGGCAAGTGATGGGAGCATGTGTGCCCACCTATCCTGAGGGCTGCTCATGAGCCAAAAGACTCTTCCTTGGCACAGCAGGACAACCTTTGTCCCCTGTCATTTTCTCCTTGGCCCTCATAGTTTGTGTCACCACCACATCCCAGAAGCCCCGAGCAGCTGTTTCTTTCTGTGGCTAAGGATGCTATCTCTATAAGCTTCCATCATCTGGCTCTTCTTTGGGTCTAATATTTTGTGGGACTCCCCTGCGTATGCACATAATTAAAATGGTTTTGCGCCTCTTAATCTGTCCACTATTTATTTCATAAATGCAATTATCAAACCTTCAGAGAATAGAAAGGGAGTTTTTCTTTTTCCTACATAAGAAAGGGGACATAACAAGGCTGCACATCCTGGGCACTCTTTCAATGCACAAATAAAAAGGACTGCCCTGTCAATGCCTTCCTGAGGAACCAGAATATCCAGGAACTTGAAATGTCACTTAAACAAATGCATAGCCAGGGCTGAGGATATAGCTCAGTTGGTAGAGTGCTTGCCTCACATGCACAAGGTCCCGGGGTTCAATCCCCTGCAACACACACACACACACACACACACACACAGAAATGCATAGTCAGGCAACCCCACCTAGCCTTAGAAATCATCACCCAGAATCAATAGTAGCAACACTCTGATAGCCAGGAGCTGTTTCTATCACCCAGACATAGCCCCAGAGAAAGGTTGGTGCAGGGTTGCTGCCATTCTTAAGAGCTGGTTGTTTACCCTTCTGAGTGAGAGGAGACATGGCTCTGCTGTGTTCCGCACTTATACAGAGATCTACAGGGTGCCACCAAGAAGATTAAGACATTTGTCAGAACTTCTATTGACCCTGCCAACCGGCACTGTGCTCTGCTGTGGGAACTGAGACAAATGACAGGCACCCGGAAGGCAGCTGATTTCAGCCTCATCTATGGGTACCAGAAAAACAGTCAGTGATAGGACTTATGGCTAAGTCCCACCTGTATCTGGACCATGAGTTGTTTATTTTGCCCATTCTTCCACTCAGCAACATTAATTGAGAAATTGCTATGTGTGCTAGGCACTGTTGTATTCCAGGATATAGCAATGAATAAAACCAACAAAGCCATGAAGTCTCTGTAGCTTTGGAGCTTCTATTTATTTATTTAATTTTTGTACTGGGAATTGAACCCAATTACACTTTACCACTGAGCTATATTCCCAGTCCTTTTTTTTAGAGACAGAGTCTCATGAAGTTGCTGAGGCTGGCCTGGAACTTGCAATCCTCCTGCTTTAGCCTCTGGAGTCACTGGGATTACAGTTATTATTATTTTTGTCTGTGTGTGTTTATACTAGAGCCTAGGTCCTCAATAGATTTGCAGTGGTGGGAAAATAGAGAAACAGAGACATCTGTACAGAGAACATGAAGACTTGCCCCAAAATGAGGAAGTAAAGGTACAGCACCACCCCCTCAGCTTGTTTAGTGAAGACCCTGACATGTTTGGGAACAGATTTCCATTGGATTTTACCCTTCACTACTACCTACCTGGAATTGATCCCATCACTGAATTCTCCAATGTACTCTGGTGCCCACCCGAAGTTACTCGATGGACCATTAGCTTCAGTGACATATTTTAGATGAAGCCCAAAATAACCATAGCATAAACAGATGGAAATTTATTTTCTATTAAAGGTAAAAAAAAAAAAAAGATTTAGAGAATAAACTTTTGTCTTGTTTTTTTTTTTAATTTTAATATTTATTTTTTAGATTTTGGCAGACACAACATCTTTGTTTGTATGTGGTGCTGAGGATCAAACCTGGGCCCCAAGCATGCCAGGTGAGCGCGCTACCGCTTGAGCCACATCCCCAGCCCAATATTTATTTATTTATTTTTTTTAGTTTTCGGCGGACACAACATCTTTGTTTGTATGTGGTGCTGAAGATTGAACCCAGGCCGCACGCATGCCAGGCGAGTGCGCTATCGCTTGAGCCACATCCCCAGCCCTGTCTTGTTTATGCTACCATTATTCTAGGCCTTGTCTATAATATGCCAGTGAACATAACTAGAAGTATCATGAGGATTTCTAACAGCCATCCTGGAGCAGGAGACAGAGTAGCAAGAGGGAAGGAGCCCAGGACTTGGATGACAATGAAAATATTGGCTTATGATCTCATGGCCCCAGATGGCTATTAGAACCCCACATTCCAGGCAGAAGAAGGTGAACGAGAATACATTCTTTCATTCCTCCCCACCTCCCATCTTCCTTCTTAGAAGGAGTGTGAAAGAAATGCAAAAGTTGTCAGAATCAAAATGGAATTCTTTCAGGGCCTATAATCCCAGCGGCTAGGCTCAGAAGGCTGAAGCAGGAGGATTGAGAGTTCAAAGCCAGCCTCAGCAATTTAGCAAGGCCCTAAGTAACTCAGAGCGACCCTGTCTCTAAATAAAACAAAAAAGGTCTGGGGAAGTGGCACAGTGGTTACGTGCCCCTGGATTTAGTCCCCAGCACCAATTTAGGGAGACTCTCAAAATAAAATAAAAGGACCGGGGTTATAGCTCAGTGGTAGAGGGCCCCAGGGTTAAATCCCTAGCACCACTATATAAATAAATATAAATAAATAAAGCCCTTGATAAATTGGACTTTAAATTCCTTAAGGAAACTGGCCTGAAGCTTCCCAGCAGAACATATATCAATGTCTGCATAGTAAGGATATTCCTTCATCAGTGAACAAATGAGATGTGCCACCTCCTTTCCTCAAAAAGCAGTACCTTGGGCTGGGCATGTAGCTCAGCCACAGAGCACTTGCCTGGAATGAAGGAGGCCCTGGGTTCCATCCCCAGCACCCCGTGTGTCTACAAAAGCCACACCTTCCCACCCATTCTCTCTTTGTGCTGTTTTCCTCCAAGGTAGTCCGTGTGTCCATCAGCATGCTTGCCTGCTAGTGATCCAAATTGAACTCACTTAGGCAGAAAGGGGGACTTTATGGGCTGGGGATATAGCTCAGTTGATAGAGTGCTTGACTCCTATGCACAAGGCCCTGGGGGCTCAACCCCCAGCACCATAAAAACAAATAAACAAGCAGAAGGAGGACTTTATTGGCTCATCTAACCAAACTTCAGCATGGACAGCTGGACTCAGACACTCAAATGCCACCTTCTGTCTGTATATCTGCGCTTTCCCTCCTGCCACAGAATGGCCTCTGCACAGCTGGGACCTTCTCTGCCAGATCAGATGTTGGGCTTCTCATCTAGCTGCACCTTCCTCTCTCTCGGATAGAAATTTTAAAATGCCAGGGGAGGGCTAGGGATATAGCTCAGTTGGTAGAGTGCTTGCCTTTCATGCACAAGGCCCTGAGTTCAATCCCCAGCATCATAAAAATAAAACAAAATGCCAGGGGAGAGCCCTGATTGGTCCGGAGAGCATCACTGCCTGATCCAGTCACCAGGGCTGAGTAGGGTGAAGGAGGAGGAGGGGTCCTACTTTAATGCACAAAATAATGCCCATTACACCCAACTGTGGGCATTAGTTTTGTAGATAACCTTTGATATAGATAACCTTTGTAGATAACCTTTGTGTGTGTGATACTGGGCATTGTACTCAGGGGCACTCAACCACTGAGCCACATCCCCAGCCCTATTTTGTATTCTATTTGAGACAAGGTGTCACTGAGTTGCTTAGTGCCTTGCTTTTGGTGAGGCTGGTTTTGAACTCAGGAATCTCCCTGTCTCAGCCTCCCAAGCCGTTGGATGACAGATGTGCACCATCCTGCCCACCTGTATTGACCTTTTGTCACAAATATTTTTACGCAGTTTGATATTTGCCTTTAATTTTAACCTGTCAATAAACTCTCTAAGCTGGGTGTGGCGGTGCACACCTGTCATCCTGGCAACTAAGGAGGCTGAGACAGGAGGACTGTATATTTAAATCCAGCCCAGTAATTTAATCATACTCTGTCCCCCATTCCACCTCCACCTCCACCCCCCAAAAAAGATGCTGGAGATGGAGCTCACTGGTGGAGTACCTCTGGATTCAATCCCCAGTATTAGAGAGAGGAAGAGGGGCAAAAACCTCTTCAAACACCCATTTTGTACTAGACTCTTGTCTGTGCTCGTCATACCCTTGCTTCAGTACTAGTCACAGTTGATTAGGTGACAGCTTTCACTAAATCCCTTTCAGTCCTAAGGATATACTCTAGCCTCTTGATAGGATTTAGGTATCGCCTGAGTCTTCTCGGTAAAACCTATTCAAGCCTCTCCCGTGGAGGCCCTTACCCCATGGCTGCTGTCAATTAGTGAGGCAACTTCCTCCTAAATAACAGAAACAGCTCAGACCAGCTTAGGCCAAAAGGAATACAGAACCCATGGGTTTGGGGAAAAAAAAACAGCCCTGGGAGGGATTGAAATCTAGAAATCTAAAAGGCTATGTGGAGCCAAGGAGACAGGCAACTGTCTGGTGTGTGTGCTTTTTTCCTGGAGCAACGCAGATGCTCCCTGCTTTGCCCTGCTCCTGCTGAAGATGCAGTTGTTCTGTGCTCCTGGGAACAGCAGCAAGTGCACCCATCCAAAATATGTCTGTGCTCCCAGGTCAATGACAGACTCATCAGGACCTGTTCAGAACCCGGATTCTTTTATTTTGTATTTTTATTTTTTTGGTACTTGAGAGTGAACCCAGCACATTAAGCATGTGCTCTGCTACTGAGCTACACCTGCTTTCCCAGAATGGAATTTTTTTTTTTTTTAATTTGTACTGGGGTTGAACCCAGAGGCACTCAACCACTGACCTACATTCCCACCCTATCCTCTATTTTTTTTTTTTTTAAGACACTAAATTGCCCAGGCTGGCCTTGAACTTGCAGTCCTCTTGACTCGGCCTCTTAAATCGCTGGGACTGCACAGGCAAGCATCACCACATCCAGCTCCAAACCAAGATTTTTTAGTAACCTACATGACTCAGGTCTTCCCCTACTCTAGTCAGCTGTGGTCAGAGAAGCAGTGTTCTAAATAATAAATATGACCCAGGGCTCAACTCTGTGCAAGGGGTGAGAGTGTGGATGAGTTAGTTCTCCCACGGTGCAGGTCTTCAATTTATGTTGCATTAGAATCATCCAGAGGTCCAGAGATGGGGGCTGGGATTGTAGCTCTGTGGTAGTGCCTCACCTCGAATGTGTGAGACCCTGGGTTAGATCCTCAGCAAGAAAGAAAGAAAGGAAGGAAGGAAGGAAGGAAGGGAGGTAGGGAGGGAGGGAGAGGGGGAGGGAGGGAGGAAGGAAGGAATTGTGTCCATCTACAACTAAAAATAAAATGAAAAAATGAAAAAAAAATTATCCAGAGATGCAAAGAATAGAGTTATACTGAGTACCAAGGAGTACTCTGCTCCTTTACTGCCTGGAAAACTAGGCAACAGCTGTCAGTTAATATCTCCCCTTAAACAGTGCCTTCTTTGGTCAACATAATGGTTTGTTTAGGACTCCCAGAGAAGTAGGGCAGAAAACAGCTTGTTCATGAGACCATCAAGATTTTGAACCCCGAAGAATCTTATCCTCAAAGTGAAATCTCAAGGGGATGAACAAATGTCACTTGATGTATGGATTTGTGACATTATAACAAGAAAGACAAACATGAAAAAAAAAATGCAGGGTTAGGGTTGTGGCTTAGAGGTAGAGCACTTGCCTAGCATGCGTGAGGCACTGGGTTAGATCCCCAGCACCATATAAAAAGAAAATAAAAAAGATAGTGTCCACTAAAAAACAAATATTAAAAAAAAAAAACTAGGTTCTTACCCGGCTCTACATGTTGTCCCTCAGTGATCCTCACCATGCCTGTGATTTAAACTGTCATCTCCATGGACAAGACTCAAAAATCTACATCACAGGCCTCCCCTCTCCAGACAGCCTCAGATATGTATTTTCAACCACACTGGGTACAGCCATGAATGTGCCAAACGCAGTAGAACCAAAACAAAAGTTACTATCTTCCCCCACAAATTTGCTCTTTCCACCTCACTAAGCAGGCCCTCTGTGACCTTTCCCTGCAATGACTGACAAACCCGCCAAAGCCTCCCTGCATCCTGACTTCTTCCTTTCCATCTGTCCCCTTTCTCCAGTCTCAAAACTGCTCTTTGGTTAAACATTCATATCCTGTCTGGACAATTGCAATAGCCTCCTCACTAACTTTCCCACTTTTTATTTCCCTGTCCTCTGTTCATTTCCTGCACCAGGACCAAATTATTTCATTAAAAACAGAAGCCCAGGGCTGGAATTGTGGCTCGGTGATAGAGCGCTTGCCTAGCATGTGTGAGGCACTGGGTTCAATCCTCAGCACTGCATATAAATAAATTAATAAAATAAAAGTTCATCAAGCTCTAAAAAAAACCAGAAGACTGTAGGCATATGTTCTGGAACACACCTGTAATCCCAGCAACACAGAAGGTTAAGATGGGAAGTTAGAAAATTGGAGGCCAGCCTCAGCAATTTAGCAAGACCCCAAACAACTTAGTCAGGTGTTGAGAGCCACAGTTTAGTTGGAATGACACCTGGCATTTTGCTAGAGGGAATGGTTGAAAGGTGACCCTGCTCCTGGAATAGGGCGGCTCTGGGATTAGGGCAGATCCTGCTGCCTTGGTTGCCGGCTACTTTGGAGTTCCCCTTGAATTCTCCAGGGGGTTCCGGGAGAATTGGCGCTGGGAGCCTGGTGGAGGGAGTGTGTTCCCGGGAAGTGTGTGTAGAATGCTGGTGAGGGTTCGGGAATAAAGAGTTGCTGTTTGAACCAACAAGGCTTTGTGGCGGCTCGATTATTTGTGCCCAGACTGCAGCAGTGAGGCCCTGTCTCAAAACCAAACATAAAATTAAAATAAAAATGAAAGCAGAAGCCCAAAGTTGTACACAGTAGTGTGCATCTGTAATCCCAGCAAGTTGGGAGGCTGAGGCAGGAGGATGTCAAAGTTAGAGCCCAAGGTCAGCAATTTAGTGGGATGCTGTCTCAAAATTAAAAATAAGGGCTCGGGATATAGGTCAGTTGGTAGAGTACTTGCCTTGCATGCACAAGGCCCTGGGTTCGATCCCCAGCAATCAATCAATCAATCAATGGACTGGGGATTTTGCTCAGTGGTAAAGCACCCTGGATTCAAACCCCAGTACCAAAAAGGAAAACAAGAACAAACATAAAACAAAAGCCCAGGGTAGAGGGTGTAGCTCAGTGGTAGAACACTTGCCTAGCATGTTCCAGGCCATGGAATGGACCCCTAGCATCAGAAAAAAATAAATTAATTAAATAAAGACCAGAAGCTCAGTGTTGCCCAGTGTTGCTCCCTGTTTAAAAGACAGCTAATCACCTACAGAGTAAAATGCAAAGCTTCTGAGCCATTAAGGCTCTTAAGATTTTCCAGTGTTTGCTTGTCTGGCCTCATTTCCCATTATTTGCCAATCAATGTGCCTCCTCTCCTTCTTACACCCTATTAATGTCAATTTCTCAAAGCATTTTCCTACCCAGGTGCCAGAATTTATATTCCAAGGCAAGCAGCAAAAATGTAATGAGCTGTAATGTAGGAGTGCAGAAAGGCTATGGGTATCCAGCGGATGGGAACCCATAGGTACCTCTAAGCCTTAATAGGAATTGCCAGGAGAAGTAAAAGGGAGGGGACCTGCAGGCACAAGGGCTAAGGAGAGACCAAAGAAGCATCCTTCAGTGGTTTGGTATCACTGTGTGCTTTAGCTGAGCCAGGGAGGAGGGAGGCTAAGGCAAGCCAGGCTACACAGAGGTAGGAGAAGGCCTTGGAGCAATTTAGAGGAATTGCCTCATAAGATTTGCAGGACAAAGAGTTCCTCAAGTGCAAAAAAGAAGGAAGAAAGTTCAGGGTTGGGCCAGAAACTCAGAAGAGAACTGCTCTGGGCTAGAAGTGGGAAGGTGATGGCTATGCTTCAGGGGTGGAGGGCAGAGTGGGAGGTTCCCAGAGGGAATCCAAGAGTGACAACAAGGAAAAAGTCCGTGTGTGTCTGTGTGTGTGTGTGTGTGTGTGAGAGAGAGAGAGAGAGAAAAGAGAGAAAGGAGTGAGGATATATCACAGAGGATATCGGGTTTTTTACCTGTAAAATACAGGTATAATGCTTACCTCTTTAGATAAATGTGCAAGGCTTTCAGTTTAGCCTGGTGCATGGCACATTTAAAATTGACATGTATGTTCAATAGATGGCATGACATGATCCTCAGGAGGTTTCTTACAGATATCAACACCAAGACCCATGAGTTTCTGATTGAGAGTCCAGCTGAAAGTCAAAACAAGGCTTTCTTCTGCAGGTTATTTGTTGTTTGTTTTTCTTTTCCTCTCCCACCCCCCAGGCTTAGGAGGGAACCCAGGTCCTCAGGCATGCTAGGCAAATGCTCTATCACTGCTCTACCACTGAACAGCACCCTTTGCCCCAGACCAGGACTTCCCTCCTGAAACCTCCTTGCCTTCCACTGCACCATGCTGCACCTGGGAGAAGGTGTAACTGGAAATTCTTAGCTGGGTGCATTGGGTCGGGAGCTGTAATCCCAGCGGCTCAGGGGGCTGAGAAAGGAGTTCAAACCAGCCTCAGCAAAAGCCATGCATTAAGTAACTCAGTGAGACCCGGTCTCTAAATAAAATACAAAATCGGGCTGGGGATATGTCTCAATGACCTAGTACCCCTGAGTTCAATCCCCAGCACTCCCACCTCCAAAAAAAAAAAAAAAAAAAAAAAAGCTGGAAATTCTCATTATGGAATTAGGTGGGAGGGTGCTGGAGATTGAACCCAGGGCCTGGGGCATGCTAAACACCAGCTGAATTGAGATTTGGATTTAGGATAAAGAGAGAGAAATACTGAATCTTAAAGGAAACACCCAGAAGCCATTGAGATGCAGAAAGCATAGTTGTAAATCTTGAGCAACACGCCCTTGGCCTGTGCCCTTGTAAAATGAGTGAAATACACCAGTGCTGGAAATAGTGGCTCAAAATTGTGCAATTCCACCCTGGATCCACCTCCAACCGGGCCCCTGATATAGCCCTTCTATAAATATTGGACCCTGATCCCCCGCACCAGCCCAAGTCAGGGCTGCTTCTCACCCTCAAGATGGCCTGTATTCTCCCTTGAATGTGTATCTGCCTTCCTAAATAAACCTATGTCTTTGTCTCATGCTGAAATTCTTTTCCATCCCCTATGCCAAGAACCTCACTGGTCCTGAGTGGAGATCCCTCTCTCCTCTGGGAATTCCTCGGACCCTTCTCTGGAGACATCTCTTCTCTCATGATAGAACCACTGAATTATACCCCCAACTTTGCTTGTTGAGAGCCACAGCCGAGTCGGGATGGCACCTGGCATTTTGCTAGAAGGAGTGTTGAGAGGTGACACCAGTGATCCATTAAGATGATGATAATTAAGTTAAGCTATGTATAATTGCTGTGACTGGATGATGCTGGATTGTAACAGGCTGTGTATTCAGTTGTATATAGACCCCTGCTGTCCGGCAATAGGGAGGCTCCTGCTGCCTTGGGCGTCCACTACTTGTTCCCGTTGAGTTCCCATTGAGTTCTCACGGAGCCCGGTAGAGAGCTGGGAGAGTTCCCGGGGAGTGCATGTGGAGTGCTGGTGAAGTTTGGGCAATAAAGGAGTTCCTGTTTGAACCTACAAGTGGCTTGTGACCTCCCGATTTGGTGCCCAGCCAGACTGCGGCATTTGGTGGCCCGTTTGGGGAACGTCTGAAGCTTAGGGGGAGAACAGCAGTCTATTTGGATTCCAGAGAGACTAACTACGGACCAAAAAGAAGATGACTTGGCTCAAATCCATAACAGCTAATATCCAGAACTTCAGTTTAGCTATCCTTACATCTGCGACAGTAGTTCTCCCACACCTAGAGGCTAATGAATAATGAACACCATTAAGGCCTATTTCAAATGTAAAAAACCTTGGGGCTTGCTTGTGGGAATACCTTCAGACCCATATGCAAGTTACGGGAAGAAGGATGGGATATCAAAAGAAGAGTCAAACCCAGGTGGTAACCAGGATGCTTTTTTCAATATCTATTTTATTATTGCCCTTTCCCACATCATAAAGTTCTATTTTATTTTTTGAGCTCATACACACCTAGGTTAATGTTTTTCTGATTAGTTCTATTTTTTGACTGTGAAATTTTTAAACATTGCAATGGAGATTTCACCTGTGAAAAGCTACAAGGCCTTAACTATTATGTGTTATATGTATTGTATCATGTGTGCACCCTTGTGTTTTGTGTTGTATGTCTGTATGTGCGTATGTCCATATATCATATATGAGGAGCGCTCATGAAAAAATGGATCCAAATATTTTTTTATTATTCACGTGATTTTAATGGTTTAATTTAAATTGGATAAACAGCTGTTGAGGATTGTTTTAATATGTGAACAAAAAAGGAGGTTAACAGATCTGTTTGTTTACTTTCACCTTTCCTTTTCATTATATTTAATAATTCTGTTCAGGATAATGAAAATTGTTCAGAAAATTGTTTTATTAGTGCGCTGGTGAAGACAAAGATAAAACCAAACTACAGCTTCTGCGAAAGCTATCACAACAAACTGTATAAACTGATGCATCAGTGAATAATGTAACTCAACAAGTGATGCTCAATCAAGAAGTTGATTTGCTTTGGGAGGAAATGGACATATTGATGGATTCCTCTGCTTTGAACTGCTTGCAGAACTTGCCTGGACTATGTATCACTTGTATGCATTGTGAACTATCTGTTGGTGCAGCGACTTGTGGTAGTGCCGGGGTATTTTTGCTGATGGTGTCATTGGTGGTACAATTTTTCCAAAAGGAGCCATCAATTGGCTTGGTGTTGTGGCATTTTGTATCCTCCTCCCTTCTGCTTGTGATGGTCGTTCAGCTAAAATTTGG
This sequence comes from Ictidomys tridecemlineatus, assembly GCF_052094955.1. Taxonomy (NCBI): domain Eukaryota; kingdom Metazoa; phylum Chordata; class Mammalia; order Rodentia; family Sciuridae; genus Ictidomys; species Ictidomys tridecemlineatus. Next base: position 87,784,621 of record NC_135488.1, on the reverse strand, counting down.
GGGCCAACAGAGGTGAGGCAAAGAACCTCACTCCCCCACACACTGGTGCAAAGACCTATCCACCAGTATGGCTGTAAGCTGGGCCAGTAGTCAATGACGGGTAAGATCCAATTGCAATGGTACCAACCTAAGACAGGAGGCTGATGCCTTGAGGTCAGCTCATCGGATGACGGGTAAGAACCATATGTAGTATTGGACAACCTAAGACAGGCACAGTCCCTAAGCCACATGCTTATTGTTTAATTAAACAGAAGGGGGGAGATGTTGAGAGCCACAGCCAAGTCGGGATGGCACCTGGCATTTTGCCAGAAGGAGTGGTTGAGAGGTGACACGAGCAAGCCATTAAGATGATGATAATTAAGTTAAGCTATGTATAATTGCTGTGACTGGGTGATGCTGGATTGTAATAGGCTGTGTATTCAGTTGTATATAGACCCCTGCTGTCTGGCAGTAGGGCAGCTCCTGCTGCCTCTGGCACCTGCTAATTTTGAATTCTCGAGGAGTTCCCATTGAGTTCTCATGGAGCCCGGTAGAGAGCTGGGAGAGTTCCCGAAGAGTGTGTGTGAAGTGCAGGTGGAGTTTGGGCAATAAAGGAGTTCCTATTTGAGCCTACAAGTGGCTTGTGACCTCCCGATTTGGTGCCCAGCCAGACTGTGGCACTTGCTTATTTATTTTTCTTCCCAGACCTGGTTATTAAATTATTATTTTTTTTTTGGTGCTGAGAATTGAACCTGGTTCTTACAAAGCCAGCCCTTTACAAATGAGCTCCTTGAATTCCTTTTAAGAGTATTTGAACTTGCCTTCCCAGAAAAATACCAACAAGTGAAAGGATTCAGAATAATGCTAATCACCATGATAATGGTACTATTTAAAAGAGGCATCCCTCAGCCACTTTTGAAAGGGCTGTTGGCTGATCCGGAAATTCACTTTTTAGATAACCTAGTGGGGGAGGTAAGGGCAGAAGGAAGCCCTCAGAGTTAATAAAAACCATTAACTTCAGCTAAAAGCAAAAAGAAAGGAGGCGCCTGGTGATTGCAGGCTCTTAAATTGTAAATGGAAAAACAGGAGGGTATCTTGGATTTCTCCATTGTCACATGCTAATGAAGTGGCTGCACATAAAGGAAAGCCATTGGGGAAATTAGCCAAAGGTGTGGCCAGGCCCCAGGGTAAGAAACAAGTCTATGTTGGGTGCTGGCAGTTTGGGGTCCAGAATTAGGATGTCCTCTTCTGTCCTATCTGGCTTCATGACCCTGCTAATCCTTGGACTTGTTTCTTTCAGTAAAATGTGTATTAAGCCTGGGCTGGGGATGTGGCTCAAGCGGTAGCGTGCTCGCCTGCCATGCGTGCGGCCCGGGTTCGATCCTCAGCACCACATACAAACAAAGATGTTGTGTCCACCGAGAACTAAAAAATAAATATTAAAATTCTCTCTCTCTCTCTCCTCTCTCACTCTGTCTTTAAAAAAAAAAAAAAATAAGGGGCTGGGGATGTGGCTCAAGCGGTAGCGTGCTCGTCTGGCATGCGCTCGTCTGGCATGCGTGCGGCTCGGGTTCGATCCTCAGCACCACATACCAACAAAGATGTTGTGTCCGCCGAGAACTAAAAAAATAAATAAATGTTTAAAAAAAAAATAATAATGTGTATTAAGCAAATCCTGGCATGGCTATTATCCCGGGCAATCCAACCTGGCAACCAGATAACTAGTCATCTTTTTTCTTTCTTTCTTTTTTTTTTTTTTTTTAGTTGTTGATGGACTTTTATTTTATTTATTTGTATGTAGTGCTGAGAATCAAACCCAGGGCCTCATGCATTCTAGGCAAGCATCCTACCACTGAGCTACAACCCCAGCCCTGGTCATCTTTTTTCTTAGTCATGCCAAAAAAGAATTGGGGGGGAAAATTGCGTGTCTTTTCCAAAATGCACTCTATTTAGAGGTTTTTGCTGGTTGTCTTCCTCAGGCACTTACTTGCAAGTCTTCTCAAGGGTCCATGTTCATGGGGTTCTGTGGTGGAACTGATAGGGTCTCTGCTCTTAACGCCTGGCATTGGGTCAGAGATAGGACACGTGGGCAGACAGGAGGCAGAGTGTGATTAGGGTGGGACAAATAACTTTACAGTGAAGCAAAATGAAATGCATGTCACAGGATCCCACAGCAAGTGTCCGTGCAGGGATGGAAACAAAGGGACACATCAGCACGGCCTCACAAAGATGTGGTCTTGGGCTGGGGATGTGGCTCAAGCGGTAGCATGCTCACCTGGCATGTGTGCGGCCCGGGTTCAAGCCTCAGCACCACATACAAACCAAGATGTTGTTGTTACCGCTGTTGACCGGTGACAAGTGAGTTCTTGCTCCCCGATGTTTAAGAATAACACCAAAGAAGCACGCCAAGGCAAGGTCAGAGTAGAAATTAGAAATTTATTAAAGGACAGCAGAAAAGACTTCTCCCAGAGGAAGAAGGGGACCCAGGAGGTGGAATCCGTGGAAGTGCGGTTGTTTCCCCTTTTTTTTTTTTTTTTTTTTTTTTTTTTTGAATTTTTAATATTTATTTTTTAGTTCTCGGCGGACACAACATCTTTGTTGGTATGTGGTGCTGAGGATCGAACCCAGACCGCACGCATGCAAGGCGAGTGCGCTACCGCTTGAGCCACATCCCCAGCCCTCCCCTTTTTATAGTTCTTTCAGTGATGGAATGTAGGTGGGAAGGCCCGAGGGGTGGGACACAGGTGGGCCAAAGAAGTAGGCTGAGCAGGAAGGACTTCATTATCACTTCTTTGTGATGGGCTATCTTCAAATCTGCTGGGGGCTATTCATTAATACTTCTTTGAGGTGGACTTTGGCCTAGGGCCTCTACAGGACTTCATTAACATTCATATAACAGTTGTCCTGTGTTTTCCCTGAGTCATTCCCAGCATGGCCTCCATTTTAGATTTCACTCGATATTAGACCCGATTTACCTAACTACACTGACTACCTAACTTTAAATCTGGCTTCATTGTGTCCACCGAAAACTAAAAAATAAATATTAAAAATTCTCTCTCAGAAAAGGGGAATTGCATGGAAATGGAAAGAGACCCTCATTGTTATAAAAAACTACATAAAAGAGGTTGTGAGGGGAATTGGAAGAAAAATAAGGAGAGAAATGAATTACAGTAGATGGGATAGAAAGAGAAGATGGGGGGGAGGGGGATAGTAGAGGATAGGAAAGGTAGCAGAATACATCAGTCACTAGTATGGCATTATGTAAAAATGTGAATGTGTAACCTATGTGATTCTGCAATCTGTATTTGGGGTAAAAATGGGAGTTCATAACTCACTTGAAACTATTGTTCGAAGTATGATATGTCAAGAGCTTTGTAATGTTGTGAACAACCAATAAAAAAAAAATTCTCTCTCTCTCTCTCTCTCTCTCTCTCTCTCTCTCTCTCTCTCTCTCTCAAAAACAAAACAAAACAAAACAAAGATGTGGTCTTGGAGCTGCTGAAGTTCCCCCACCCCAACCCTCACTACTACCATAGTAATGGAGGAATTTTAGAAAATACAGATTCCCTGGTTTCTCCCCCCAGAGACAGATTCTGTAGGTGGGCCTGGGATTCTAGAAAAACAGCCAACCATGCTGCAGTTCTGTTGATCAGCCAGGTTTGGAGCCCACCATTGGAACAAGCCCTGATAACCTGTAGTCATACAATAGAGTAGTGTGAAGGGGTGTCAGTGGTCTGGGAAGGACGTGTTGTGTAAGCTGAGGAGTTTGCAGACTGGAGCGGCAGGAGGCAGACCAGGTTTTAGAAATGTGGATGCCAAGGCCCAGAACCAGGAGAGCCCATACCTTGATCAAGGGTGGCTCAGATTTGGTGAAGGATATTGGAGAGAAGGGTTGGGACATGAGACTGGGAAAGGGAACTCAGGGACAGCTTGAGAAGTGCTATTTTTTTTTGTTTGTTTGTTTAATTTATTTTACAGTAGAATGCATTGGAATACAATGGAGTACAACTTCTCATTCCTCTGGCTGCACATGGTCTAGCTTTGAATATTGTGCTTAGAATTTGGATATGATGGTAGAAGTATTGGCTAACCAACAGAGAGTTTTATTTTGTTTTGTTTTGCAGTGCTAGGGATGGAACCCAAGACCTTTGGGGTGCTAAGCATGTGAGCTACTGTTAGACCAGGACGCAAGAAAAGACCACTGACTCCAATTAAAATCAAATTAAAGCAAGCTTATTATTTCCACCGGCTGGGCTGCCTCTCCCTCCCAAAACGGCGGGAACAAGACAGCACCCCACCTTTCCTACAGCCCAGCTTTATAGCCCAGAAAGTTACACAAAAGGGATGTTACAGATAACAGAACTCTGACAAGCATCACACTAATGGTAGTTTACACATTTTTTTTGCTGGCCCCAACATCAGAATTTATAAGGACCATTAGAGCCTCAGAGAGGATGGCCAGGGAAGGCCAAGATTTATGAGGCGTCACTAAAGTTTCAGAGAGGGCTGCTATCTGGTCAGAGAGCCAGGCATGGGTGAGTTCAAGACACAGGCAGGCATTCCAAGCAGGTTCAGAATTTGCAGTAATTTATAGTAAAGCCGAAATTATCTTTTCATGGCCTTGTGGCAAGATGGCTCCCAATTTTATTTTATTTATTTTTTTTTTAATTTTTTTTTTTGAGAGAGAGAGCGGGGGGGAATTTTAATATTTATTTCTTAGTTCTCGGCAGACACAACATCTTTGTTGGTATGTGGTGCTGAGGATCGAACCCGGGCCGCACGCATACCAGGCGAGCGCACTACCGCTTGAGCCACATCCCCAACCCAGCTCCCAATTTTAATAAAAGATCAGGTTGGGTCTATCACTACTACTGAGCTACCTACCCAACACTTTATTTTTTATTTGGAGACAGTGTCTTGCTAAGTTTCTTAGAACCTCTTCAAGTTACCAAGGCTGTCCTTGAACTTGTGATCCTCCAGGCTCAGCCTCCTGAGTTGCTTGGGTTATAGGCAAGCACTGCTATGCCTGGCTCAGCCCTGTGTATTTCTTAAGTATCCTCTATCTGCCAGATGTTATTTTGGGCTGTGAGAAGACAATAGAAAATAAAACAGATAGACATACCTATCCTCAAAAAAAAAAAAATTACATTTTAGTGGAAGGAAAAGATAGAAAGTAAGTGAAATTTTATGTGCTGTGTTAGATGGTGCTGTTATGGACAACAGTAAAACAGAAGAGGCTAATGCGGAATTGAGAAGAAGTTACAATTTTCAATCAATCGAAGGGGCAGGTCGTATCTGCCTGTAATCTCACCTACTCTGGAGGCAGAGGCAGGAGGATCTCAAGTTCAAAGGCAACCTGGGAAGCTTAGTGAGACCTGTCTCAAAATAAAAAATGAGCTGGGCACTGTGGTGCACATCTCTAATCCCAGTTGCTTGGAAGTCTGAGGCAGGAGGATTGTGAGTTCAAAGCCAGCCTCAGCAATTTAGCAAGGCTCTAAGCAACTTAGTGACACCCTATCTTTCATAAAAAATAAAAAGGGTTGGGGATGTGGCTCAGTGGCTAAGTATCCCTGAGGTCAATTCAATCCCCAGTACCAAAAAAAAAAAAAAAAAAAAAGAAAGAAAGAAAGAACGAAAGGAAAGAGGGACTAAGGAAAAAAAGAAAAAGAAAAAAAATGAATCAGGGATGTAGCTCAATGGTAAAACATTGCTGGATTCAATCCCCAATGACACAAAACAAACCAACAAATAAATAGATAGATAGAAGGGGCAGGGAGGGCCGCACTGAGGAGGGGATAATTGACTTGTTAAGCAGGTAAGAGAGGGAATTTGGAATCTGTACAGAATTGCAAAGGCCCCCTGGGTTTGGTAATCCCAGCTATCTGGGAGGCCAAAGAAGGTGGATCTAAGTTCTAGGCCAGCCTGGACAATTTAGCAAGACCCTGTCTCAAAATTTAAAAGAACAAAACAAACAAAAAGAGGGCTGGGGATGTGGCTCAAGCGGTAGGTAGCGCGCTCGAGCGCGCTCGCCTGGCATGCGTGCGGCCTGGGTTCGATCCTCAGCACCACATACCAACAAAGATGTTGTGTCCGCCGAGAACTAAAAAATAAATATTGAAAATTCTCTCTCTCTCCTCTCTCACTCTCTCTAAAAAAAAAAAAAGAAGAAGAAGAAGAAGAGGCAGGATTAAAGACTTTGCATCTCTGCCTACAAAAAAAAAAAAAAAAGAAAGGGCAGGTGATGTAGCACAATGGTAGTGTCTCTGGTTCATCCATAGTATAGCAAAAATAAATAAATAAAATTTAATTAAAAAATGTCCAAAGTCCCTGAAGCCAGTGTGTATCTCTGTAGGCCCAGGGAATCACCTGAGCTGTAGTTAACTGGAGGGACAGAGATAGAAGACGACAGCTGAGAAGTGGGAATCAGATATGTGGGGTCTATATCCACTGAAGGAATCACTCATTTCTTCCTTTCTCATATAAATTGATGAATAAATAAGAATACTAGTGAATCTGACCAAATTTAGAACCCAACACAGAGGTGTTTCCCCAAGGCTTCTCTCACCTGGGTATCTGGGCTCCTTGCACCAGCCTAGCCTTGTTCTTGCTGCTTCTGTGTGATGTATCTAAAATGCTGGTCACATACTTGCTTCAAACCCACCCTTCAGTGACTCCCTGTTTCACTTTAGCCCCGCATGCCCAGGGTTCCTGATGTGGCATCTTAGCTACATTAGTTAGGAGCCTTGTTTGTGTATGTAAACAAAGTGAAGTTAATTTGAGGAAAAACAAAAGGGACACTTGTTATTAAGGAGAGAGGAGGGTTTCTTAAACCCAGGGGCGGAATCAAGGCCACAGTGGAAAGCTGGAGAAGCTCTCTGCCTTCCCCTCTGCCTCAGAGTCCTCCTCCCTTTCTTCTTTCTGCTCAGGAGCAGACTTGTTGGCTCCTGGCAGACAGGGTTATGCAATAGGAAAGGAGGTGCAGGCGCCCAAGCGACGTGGCAATCTCTGGACTGACTAACTTAGCCTCAGAAAGTCCCACAAATTTCACATCTACATCTTTGGATTTTAAATTTTTCCTTAATTTAGAAAATGGAGGCGGGGTGGGGGGTGGGGTGCAGGCCGGGAGCAGCTGGGGATGGAGCTCAGTGGTAGAGCGCTTGCCTATCTGCAAGGCCCTGGGTTCTAGGGGTTGGGGGGGCAGTGGTATACACGTATAGTATTGCCCAGGGACTTGGCAGAATGAGGCAGGAGGATTCCAAGTTTGAGGCCAGCCTCAGCAACTTGGCAAGACCCTGTCTCAAAATAAAAATTTTAAAAAAGATTAGATTACACACCTGTAATCTCAGCAACTAGGGAGGCTGAGACAGGAAGACAACGAGTTAGAAGCCACCCAGGAATTCAGTGAGTCCCTAAGAACTCAGTGAGAGGCTGTCTCAAAATTAAAAATAAAGGGATTGGAGTTGTGGTTCAGGGATAGAGCACTTGCCTCGCATGTGGGAGACACTGGGTTAGATCCTCAGCACCACATAAAAATTTTAAAAAAATAAAGGCATTGTGTCCATCTACAACTAAAAAATAAAATAAGTAAGTAAGTAAGTAAATAGAAAAGTTCTGAGGATGTGGCTCAGTGATTATGCACCCTGGTTTCAATGGGCAGTATGGAGGTAGGGGTGGAAGGGGAGGGGATTGAGGGTGTAACTAAATGCTAAATGGGTAAATGCCCCTGGTTTCATTCACCAGTACCAGAAAAAAAAAAAAAAGTGGGGGCCGGGTAGGGGGTAGTGTTTTGCTGGGAGAGGTAGAGCACCTGTAATCTCAGCCACTTAGGAGTCTGAGGCAAGAGGATCACAAATTCCAGGCCAGGCTCAGCCATTTAGTGAGACTCTGTCTTAAAAATTTTTTAAAAAGTTTTTTTTTTCCCATACCAGGGATTGACTCAGGGCCACTCTACCCCTGAGCTACATTCCTATCCCTTTTTATTTTTTGATACAAAGTCTTCCTAAATTACCCAGGCTAGCCTTATATTTGCAACTTGGCAACTTAGTGAGACCCTGTGTCTTGATAAATAAACAAATAAATAAATGTCTGGAGAAGTAGGTCAGTGGTAGGGTGTCTCTGGGTTTTTATCCTCAGTACCACATAAAGAAAATATACAATCCAGTACTTTTGTTTTTTTTTTCTTTTGGTGGGCTTGGGCAGATAGTGCAATGGTGCTTTGAAAGGGTAAAGTTTCTAAGCTGCAAAGCTTGAATTAAAATGTAAAAGACTAGGTATTGATAAGTTCCTCCGCTACACCCAGAACCTGAAATTCCTGAGATAGTTAGGACAACGCCCTACTGGCCATTTAGCCTAGGGCCCTGTGCAGTTTGTCACAGGGCCCGAACCAATCAGTTTGAATGTGTACCCCTCTTAGGAGTGACCAATCACCCCCGCCTGACCTGTTCCTGCCAATGAATGTGCTAATCATGTCTCAGAGTTGTTGTTCAATTTTCCCGCTCCTCATGATAATTTGTTCTGATGTATGCAAAGCCCCCCCCCCCCCCCCCCCCCGCCTCCCCAAAAAGTGTACTTAAGCTCTGCTTGACCTCTGCTCTGGGCTCTGGGCCACTCTCCCTTCCTGAGTGAGCCTTGGGCCTCAGCGTGCTGAATTAGGATTCTCTTCAATAAACTCCCTCCTGCTCATTGCGTGAAGCTGGTCTCTTGTGGTCTCTTCCTCCGACGTTTCGCCGGACCCTTACAGCTTGAATAGAATGCTTGAGGTCCTGGGTTCAATCTTTATCATTGGGGGGAAATTTATTAATATTACTATTATTTTGATCAGTGCTTACCCAGCATTTCTTTAGTTACTTAAATATTTTGTGCGACTGGGATTGTAGCTCAGGGGTAGAGCACTATCCTAGCACGTGCCAGGCGCTGGGTTCGATCCTTGGCACCACATAAAAATAAATAAATAAAGGTAATGTGTCTTAATATTGTGCATTTGATTGATTAGTTCATCTCTCCTCTGACACTTCAGTGGCCAGAATGAGTACACAAATATGGAGTATGAAAAAGCCAAGGACTGGGAGTGTAGCTCAGTGGTAGAGTGCTTTCCTAGCATGCAGGAGGTCCTGGGTTCGATCTCTGGTACTGCAAAAAACAGTAACAACAAAATCTCCTAAGCCTGGCTCTAGAAAAAGCCCCGTTTTCTCCTACCATCCTCTTAGGACACCGACCATCACCTTCTCTCACAGCATTTTCTGACTAGTGCTGCTGTTCCTACTGTAGATCGTATTAATTGCTCCCAATTCTGGGCTACAATATCCCTTATTTTATTAGATTATAATCAGTCATGCCTTTGTATCTGCTTCCTCATTGGACAGTGAGCATTACAAGTTCCAAAACTCTATTCCATCTATCAAGGTATCCCCAGAGGACGGCACTGAACTCAAGAATCTCCATTAATGTTGAACTGAAATGAACTTATGCACTTGTATTTTCTGCAATTATTTCCTTTTCTTTCCTAAGTTCTTATAAAAGTTAATTTAGAAAATGTCAGCCTGTCTCGGCTGTCCTTAGAGGAAAGGAGGAAAAGGGCATTTACTCCTGCAGGGACTGAGAAAAACCACATCCCTGGGGGCCAGGAGAGTGACTGCTGTGGAAATGTAAGTGAGAGACCACACAGGGAGGGAAAAACCCAGACCCAATGAAAATGATTTCTTTCCACCTGGAAATTTCCTCTTCCGATCTGGTATTTCCTTGAATCTGGGGAATCTTTAAATTTTCTCAGTAGAAGATCTGTTCCCTTGCATCCATCCTGGGTGAAGGGTCTACTCTTTTTTCTCTCTCTCTCTCTCTTTTCCATTGGTGCATTATAGTTGTACACATCAATGGGATTTGTTGTTACGTATTCGCACACGCACAGAGTAGGACATAATTTGGCCAAAAGCACTCCCCAGCTTCCCCTCCCTCCCTTCCCACCTCTCAGCTCTTGATCCCTTTCCTCTACTGATCTCTCTTCGATTTTTTAGGAGATTCACCTCCACCTTTGCTTTCCTTTTTCCTTCTCTAGCTTCAGCACATGAGAGAAAACATATGATGACCCTTGACATTCTAAGTGTGACTTATTTGGCTTAACATGATGGTCTCTAGTTCCATCCATTTTCCTGAAAGTGCCATAATTTCATTTTTCTTTATGGCTAAATAAAACTCCACTGGATATATATATATATATATATATATATATATATATACATATATATATATATATATATATATATATATATATATATACCTTTTTCTTTTGGTACCAGGGGTGCCTGACTACTGAGCCCCATTCCTAGCCCTTTTTATTTTTTTATTTTGAGACAGGGTCTTGCTGAGTTGCTTAGTCCCTCACTAAGTTGCTGAGACTGGCTTTGAACTTGTGATCCTTCCGCCTTAGCCTCCTGAATTGCCGGGATGATAGGTTTGTTCCATCTTACCCGATCCAAATTCGAAGTTCTACTCTTTTTTTGTGTGCAGCGGGTAGAAGTCAGCTTCCTGATTGGGACCAAGCATCTTAGGTGGGATAGGAAGAATTAAGAGAAGAGGCTTTGTGGGCTGGGGATATAGCTCAGTTGGTAGAGTGCTTCCCTTGCATGCACAAGGCCCTGGGTTCAATCTCCAGTACCAAAAATAAACAAATAAATAAAAGAGAAGAGGGTTTGTGAGTGGTGCCCAACATAAAATAAAATGCTTTGTGTTTTGTTTATTCACTGGTACTGGGGATTGAACCCAGGAGTGCTATCACACTGAACTACATCCCCAGTCCTTTTTATTTTTATTTTGAGATAGGGTCTCACAAAGTTGCTTAGGGTCTTGCTTAGTTGCTGAGGCTCGCCTCAAACTTGAGATCTCCTGCCTCAGCCTCCTGAGTTGCTGTGATTACAGGTGTGCTGTGCGCCACCATGCCTGACTTTGAGACAGGATCTCACTAAGTTGCTCAGGCTGGCCTGGAACTTGCAATCTTCCCTGCTTCAGCCTCCTGAGTTTCAGGGATAACAGAACATATTTTGAGACGTGAAGATGACTGACAGTCCTTGGAGAAAGAAAAAGTAGCCAGAGACACCAATTCAGCCTGACTTTATTTTGGTATCTCCCAGTCTCAAACTCTCTAATTCTGAGGCTCTCAAACCTCTCCTCTGTTTGTGTTTTCCTCTTCCTTTCTCGTCCTCCCCAGTCCCCTGAAAACCCCCTACTTCTCTTCTGCACAGGAGTCTGGGAACTGACAATTGGAGGACAGCCATGGACCAGGGGCCCCCAGCCTTCCCTTCCGATCTATCTGGATGGTGTTTACCAAGTCTCCAGCCCCGGAGCCATGGTGGTGCTCTTTGCCTTACTGAAGAAAAATGGATTTTTCCTCAATTCCTGATTCCTGTTTAAATATTTAGTTTAATCAGCTCAGACCCGAGTGCCTTTTCCATTTCCCCTGGTGCCTGGGAGCCACGCTGACACCAGTGTCATAAATAATGCATCCGGTACCAGCAACATGCCACTGGCTGGGAGTTACTCAAGTCCCTGGGCCTGCCTCTGCTGCAGATGCTTCAGGGAAGCTGGGCCATGCTGCAGAAGTCAGCCATGAGCCTGAAGATCTGGGCCTCAGAGCTACTCCTGGAAGGAGTTATTGTGCCGAGCAAGCAAGCAGTCCCCACCCCAGCCCAGACCTGAGTGGCCTTTGAGGGAGGAGGAGGGGAGGGAGGAGTTCTTGGTGGGGGAAGTGGGAGTAGGGAGGAACTTGTCCAAGGACTTAGTGTCCAGACCTGATGGGGAGATTCAGGGTCCCTTAGAAAAGGCCTGATTTAGTCCCCTCGGGTGGGTGTGGGGTGGAGGAAGAGGACACCAGATTCAAGGAGGTCACTGAGTTCAAAGGCAGAGGAAGCCAGGACTCTGTGAAATTTCTGGAATTTTCTCTCCATACCACCAGAATTGTAGACTGTAATATGGGCTCTACCCTTCATACTAAGAACACAGTCCAGATTTCACCCTGTTATCCTAAAAGCTGTAGTGGGGAGAAAGTCAGGGCTTCCAGAGGAGGACGTGTTGTCTCTTACACAAAGGAACAATGCTGGCATTTGGCTGGACAGGTCCTGGGCATCCTTTGCCAAAACCTCAGAAAGGTTAGGCTGCCTCCAGGCTCTTTGTCTTTGGAGCTGGCTCCTGGTTGCTCTGAGCTGGGCAATTAAATGTGAAATATCATTAGTTACCACTAATGATATGGTCCTCCCCTGGCTTTGTAAAAACAGCCTCTTGGGGCAGCTCTGTAATCCCCCCCCCAAAAAAAAAACTTTGCAGAGATAAAAGGAAACAAACAATGATTTCTTTATCTAGGAGTTCAAAGTTTAGCTTTGAGCTCTTCAACATTTTCGGTTCTTTTTGAAATCAAGAGTGCGAGTAAACTTTCCTCTTTCTCTTGTAGAAAGGGCAGCTGCTACAAACCTATGTAGATAAAGATAAAAAGAGCTGATGAAAGGAACACATTTAGTCTCCATCCCTCAGTCTCCTGGAGGGCAGTAGGGTTACAGGGGATACATGAATCCCCTTTCTTGTCCTTGAAGTCAGGGGACTCTACCAATTCATGTTGAACTGCCCAGGATCTGGAGAATTAAGTACCACAGAAATCCTTCTGTGGGTGGCATTGCATCCCTATAATCCCCGCTGCTCAGGAGGCTGAGGCAGAAAGATCATAAGTTTGAGGCCAACCTGGGCAAATTAGGGAGGCTCTGTCTCAAAAAGCAAAAAAGGGCTGGGGGTCACAGGGCAGACAGCTGGGGACACCAAAGGAAAGATAACAGGGGAACTGGTCTCCGGTAATACCACCTTGACAAACCCAGGGGTCCATTTTTCTTGTTTGTCACAGTAGGACCCCCTTCCCCTTTTTTCACTTGGCTCCTGGGACCTGGCCCTCTCTGGCTTCTTTCTCTACCCCTCCTTTTGGGCTCTCGTCTTCCTGATCACGACACGTAGAGTTCTCCGTCTTAGCTGCACATTAGAATCACCTGAGGATTTTTGTTTTTCACCTAAAAACTGAGGGCCACTCCACTCTCATGAAATCAGGACGCTGGGGGGCAGAGCTTGGCATTGTCATATGGGTTCCCCTGCTGCAGCCAGAATACAGAATCAGCCTCTGCTCTCAGCGCTGGCTCACCGTAGAGCCCAGGCCTCTGCACTCCTTCCCGCCTACACCCTCTCCAAGGAGCTCTCCCCAGGCCCTGGCTTCATGCACCCTGTATGTAGCAATGGCTCCCAGATTATTGTCTCTACCTTAGGCCTCTCCGATGAGCTTCAGAGCCCAGATCCAGTGCCTATTGGCCGTGTCTATTCAATACCCCCAAACAGATGTCTATGGCACCTGGAAGTGCTAATATGCGTTTGTTTTGCCCTCTCATCCATTATATCCAGTCCTTTAGGAAAGGCCATTGGCTCTGCTTTAAAAATATATCTTGGAGCCGGGCACAGTGGCATACACCTGTAATCTCAGCGGCTCAGGAGGCTGAGGCAGGAGGATCCCCGAGTTCAGAGCCAGCCTCAGTAAAGGCGAGGCACTAAGCAACTCAGTGAGACCCTGTCTCTAAATAAAATACACAATAGCGCTGGGGATGTGGAGTAGTGGTTGAGTGCCCCTGAGTTCAATCCCCATATATATATATCACGGTGAGGCACAGTGGCACACACCTCAGGAGGCTGAGCCAGTCTGGGTAACTTAGCAAGACTCTGTCTTACAATAAAAGAAGAAAAAGGGTTAGGGATAGAGTGCCCCTGGATTCAACCTGCAAAAACAAAAGGAGAAAAAAAAAATACACAAATCCTGAGCAACATCCCCAGCCTTTCATTTGGTTTTGATGTCCCTTAGTCTCTGTGGATAATGCTCTCACTGTTTTCTGGATAAATCTCTGCTTACTCACAATTGAGTGGTAGATACCATCTGTATTAGTTCCCCATAGCTGCTGTAACAAATTACCACAAAGTGGGTAGCTTTAAACAACAGAAATGTATCTCCTCACAGTTCCACAGGCCAGAAGCCCGAAATCAAGGCGTGAGCAAGGTTGGGTCCCTCGGATCCCGTGGTTGCTGGCAATCCTTGTCATTCCCTGGTTCAGGTCGCCTAACCCCTGTGTCTACCCCTTCCTTCACCAGGCCTTCTCTTACTGGTGTCTACTTTTCTTCTGTGTTCTTGGGAACATTTGCATTGGATTTAGGACCCACCCTAACCCAAGACGAACCTATCTTGAGATCTTTAACTTAATTACATCAGCAAACACCCTTTTTCCAAATAAGGTCAAACTTAGTTTCCTGGCAGTGTAGCATTTTGGGGGAAGGGCGTGACACCATTGGTCCCACTCTACCATCTCAGAGGGGAGAGCGTGAGACAGAAATGAGTCACATTTGCATTTTAGGCCTTGTCTCTTCCTTTCCCCCTCCCTCCCTTCCCCTCCACAGGTACTTTTCAGGGCTGGGGGGGAAGGATTCAGGGTGGAGGCAGAACTTAGTCAACACTAGTTTCTAGAGTTTTCTTTGCTGGCCCCTGTGAGGTGGGTGGTCAGCCCTAGTGAGGGGGCATTCCTCTTTGGCCTCACCCTCTCTCTGCCTTGGGCAGTGCTGTGTGGATCTGCCCTTGCCCTGCCTGATTGCACATTTGGACCCGGACTGAGATCCCCAACCTGTTAAACCTGTTTCTGTTCAAACCTAAGGACTCCGGAAACCTGCTTCTTGCCCTAGAGCAAGGGTTTGGCTGGATCTTCTGACCAGACGGGCTGGGCTGTGGGCTGATGGTGACACAGAAGACAGTGTTTCCGGCTCAGACCTCTCTCTTGAGTTTCCAGGCTTGTTCATCCAACTTTTTAAGAGAGCAAACATCTTACGTGGATGTTACCAAAGGCGCCTCAAACACCGTCTGTCCGACTATGAGCCTTATCTCTATCCACCTCCCGCAACTCACCACTCTCCAGTCTCTTGCTGGGTCTGTCCATCCAGTCGCACACCAGCCTAATCACCATGCTTCAGCTCCATGCTCTCCAAAGTCACCAATCCCAGCCCATGGCCGCCACTCTTCTCCTCTCTCTGATTCATTCTCTGTTCTACACCCTGACTCATCTTGGGGATCATTCCCTGTAATTGACCCTTAGGATTCGTTTTCTTGAACCCCCACCTCCTCTACTGCACAGCCATCTTTCATTCAAAGCCACAATAGGCAAAAATAATTTTAAAAAATCTTTTAAAGGGGCTGGGGATGTGGCTCAAGCTGTAGCGCGCTCGCCTGGCATGCAGTGCGGCCCGGGTTCGATCCTCAGCACCACATACCAACAAAGATGTTGTGTCCGCCGAGAACTAAAAAATAAATATTAAAAATTCTCTCTTTCTCTCTCTCTCTCTCCCCCCCTCACTCTCTCTTTAAAAAAAAAAAAAATCTTTTAAAAAACCCCAACAAGTAGAGTGCTTGCTTTGCATGCACAAGGCCCTGGGTTCAATCCCCAGCACCACAAAACAAACAAACATAAAACTCAACAAAATAAAATAATAAAAAGGAAACCCTCGCTGGGGGCAATGGCGGCACATGCCTATAATGCCAGCAACTTGGAAGGCTGAGGCAGGAGGATCCCAAGTTCAAGGCCAGCCCTAACAACATAGTGAGAACCTGTCTCAAAATAAAAAGGGCTGGGGATGTGGCTCAGTGGTAAAGGACCCCAATACAAAAAGAAAACAAAACAAACAAAAAATGGGGGTGGGGTGAACACTAGGGTCAATTAGGCTGGCCATCAGGGGCTCATCCTTGTCTCCATTGTAACTTCCAGTCCTTTTCCTGCTACGCGGAAGGGGAAATAGCATTGTCACTGGAGAAGGAATCTCCTTATGGATGTAATCAAATGGCTGAGTGAGTTCCTCTTTGAGGGCATGAGAACTAAGGTGTCCTAAAATATATACTTCCCCAAACCAGGACTTCCTGGGGTTAGTCCTGGATTTCATGTCTTTAGCCTAGGAGATCCAAGGAAGTAGAAGCTCCTCAACTAGAAAAGCTAGACAACACCCTACTGTGGGTTTTCTTTCCCTCGGGGCTCTTTTGTTTTGCTTCTTGCTGTCACATGCCTTCCTTTCTGCTAGGACTCATTTGTCCACCTTTAAAACCCAGGGCCTCCCTAGAATGTCTGAGCAGACCGGCGTTTTCCAAAAAAAGTTTGCTAAGCAATAAGTTAATGAGAGGGAGAAGAGAAACAAACTGCCCAGAAAACACCAACAACAAGATACAGTCCCAAATCCAAATCTGGCCTCTGGCTTCAGATTAATTGCTTTCTAGTCTCCCAGGCTCCATTCTTGGGTTCAGGGTTACAAAACTCCCAGACTGTGGCCAGCACCCTCTTATTTATTTTGCATGTCTAGAAATCTTCATTGCTCAACGGAGAAGAAAACCAACTCTGTCTCCCCTATGACTTTCCTCAGCACCCACTGTTTACAGTTAAATGGTAGGATACTACAGACTGACAGAGGGGATGTTTGGGGCCTTCAAATAATCTCTTCCACATGTTTCTCCCCACCCCTTGGAACTGGAGATCAGAACCAGGGATGCTCACTACTGAGCTACATCCAAGCCCTCCCTGCCATTATTTTGTGGTGCTAGGGAATGAACCATGGGATTTGAGCATGCTAGGCAAGTACTCTGCCACTGACATCTCTAGCCCTAACCTTTTTATTTTTAATTTTTTAAGTTCTATATGACAGCGGAATGTATTTTGACATGTTATACGTAGATGGAGTATACTTTCCCATTTTTGTGATTGTACGTGATGTGAAGTTACACTGGCCATTTATTCATACATGAACCTAGGAAAGTAATCTCTGATTCATCTACTGTCTTTCCCATTCCCTCCCTTCCCTTCATTCCCCTTTGTCTAATCCAAAGTACTTGAATCCACCACCCACCCCCTGCCATTTTATGCTAGCATTCACAAATCAGAGAGAACATTTGACTTTTGGATTTGGGGGACTATCTTAGTTCACTTAGCACAATAGTCTCCAGTTCCATTCATTTGCTGGCACATAACATAATTTCATTCTTCTTTATGGCTGTGTAATATTCCATTGTGTATATATACCACATTTTCTTTATCCATTCATCCTTTGAAGGACACCTAGGCTGGTTTAGCTATTGTGAACTGAGCTGCTTTAAACATTTATGAGGATGCCTCATTTATGCTGATTTTAAGTCCTTTGGGTATATATGGAAGAGTGGGAAAACTGGGTCAAATGCTAGTCTTTTTGAGACAGGGTCTCACTGAATTACTCAGGCTGGCTTCAAACTTGTGATACTCTTACCCTAGTCTCTTGAATCTAGTCCCTGGGATTATAGGTGTGGGGCACTGCTCCTGGCTCTCATGCTTATTTAATCCTAAGAGCACTTCAGGGAAATTTTACCCATGGGAGGAGGGTTAGATTTGCCCTGAGACTTCTGGCATGGTCGGAGAGACAGCTCTTCCTTGGTGGTGAATGGGGATGGCTGGAATAGAGAGGAGGGACCTAACAAATATCAAGTTGTCAATATGTGCCAAACTCTTTAAGATTCACAAGCCTTTGAGGCAGCTATTCTTTACTAGTCATGATGTGCAGAGTTTGAGGCTCAGAGGGATTTAGTCATTTACATTTATTCTTTAAGATATTGAGCTTTACTGGCATGGTGGCACACACCTGTAATCCCAGGCAGAGGCAGGAGGACAGCAAATTCAAGGCCAGTTTGGCAATTTAGTGAAACCTTGTCTCAAGGTATTAAAAAAGGGCTGGGAACACAGCTCAGTGGCAGAGTGTCCTTGGGGTTCAATCCCTAATATTGTAATAAACAAAACCCTACAGAATCTAAAGGAAGAAGCAAAAGTAGGTCCAGTCATGCCACCCACCATCATTCCCTTCTGTTCTCCCTGCAAGTTTCTGAAGCCTTTAAAGGGGTATTTCTGGTATTTAACAGAGTATTAGGCTGTTCCTAAGGGAAAGAGTTGAATGTGGATTTGAGAAGTTTTCTTGGCACCTTTGACACATTTATTGTGGTTAGTATAGTGACCACAAACACCTGGTAAGGATTGCAAAGATGGGAAATTAGACAGGCAGGCGAAGAGCTAAGAAAAACAAAATATTTTGAGGGAGGACAAACTGCTTATTTATTTAAAAAATAATGGGAAAGTTCCTATAGCTTTCGGGGTTTTTGTTTGTTTGTTTTTGTATTTTATAGTTTCCAGGTAGCTTTTTCACTAGGGGAAAGACTCTGTGGTTGAGAGTATTCTAGGTCAGAGGGAAGGGCTGGACTATAAACTTAGGACTGCTTCGAGTTTAGTGTATAACTTCAGGTGAATCATTCAGCCTATGTGTGTGGCAACTCAGAAATGGAGTGATGTCAGATATGTCACAATATGTTTTTGCTGGGATCTCCAGTCAAAGAAGTATGGTGGCTGGGTGTGGCGGCATAGGCCTGCAATCCCAGTGACTCAGGAGGCCAGCCAGCCTCAGCAATTTAGAGAGACCCTGTCTTACCCTAGTCTCTTGAATCTAGTCCCTGTCTCAAAATAAAAAAAAATCAAACAGGTTGGGGGGTAAAGCTCAGTGGTAGAGTTTCCCTCGGTTCAATCTTAAAAAAAAAAAAAAAAAAATATATATATATATATAATGATGAACAGCAGCTATACAGTGTGCATAAGAGAATAAGAGAATATTTCTTCTCTGGGTCAGAAGAGCTGACACAGGCTCTTGGACACATTGCATAAAACCCTTAGGAATCTGAGGCTTTCTGGGGTTAAAAAAAAAAGCTACAAACACCTGCTATTTGCGTAGTACTTTATGCTTTTTGACTTACAAAACATTTTCAGATATCATCACAACGGATTCCTAGCACACCTGTGAAGTGGAGTGAGTGTCCCAATTTACAGATGAGGAAACAGGTCACAGTCCATGTAATTCAAGCAAAGGTGCTGCACTTTTTCTTATTTTTTTCACCTCAATAGTTGTGGTAAGGGACCATCAAGAGAGGCAACCAAAACACAATCTTCTCTTTTGGGCAAGTCTCTTACCCTGCTGTTTCAAACCCAGAGTCAAAAGCACAAGGCTATGTCACCAGACAATCCAAACAAATCACAACAGCCAGCCATCATATTCATGTTTACTATGCATCCAAGTCTGGGAATAGCCCCCCCCCCCACTGGGGATTGAACCCAGGGGTGCTTTACCACTAATCTACATGTCAGTCAGCCCTTCTTTATTTTAAGAGAGGGTCTTGGCTAAATTGCTGAGGCTGGAGTCTACTTTGCATCTTCCTGCCTCAGCCTTCCTGGTTGCTGGGATTACAGGCATGTGCCACCACACCCAGTGGGGAATAACCAGGCAGAAAATAACTAGTTAAAAGCTTCAGGCACTGAACCAGCTAATTGTCCATCTAATAGCAAAATGATTGACAATATCTTCTCCTTTGGGGTGTGTGTTGAAGGTGCACTGTAGGGCCAAGTTTCCCAGTAGACAAAGGAACCCCCTCTCCCTGCTTGCTGCAGGAGGTCTAATTTCCCCTCCAAGCACGTGCTGGCCTTGTTTGGAGGCAGGGCCTCAGGGTGTGGGGGAGTTGATTCAGTGCAGCCCAGCATGGGGGGGAACCATGCAGTGCTCTGTTCAGCCCAGTGCACTCAGGGGGGTCCTTAGAAGGGAGTCGTTTTTCTAGCCCTGTCCCCGTGTGGGTTTGACAGCGGAAAGCTGCAAGCACAGGGGTCTTCCTGGCCCAAAGCCTGCGGGCTGTAAGTCATCACAGAAACCTCACCACGAGGTAGGCGCCCTGCTGCTGCACTTATTTGCATCCAAGTGTTTGCACCTAGACTGGCGCTCGGGCGCTTGAGGTCTCACACAGTGGGGTTCCCCAGGGTCAGAGAAGGAGAACCTGTCTCGGGGTGGGCAGGTGGCCGAGTACTCAAAGTGGGCCAGAAGGCGCCCGGAGAGGCCGAGTTCAGGTCCCGTCGCCGTTCTCCAACAGCCCCCGGCCCGCGTCTGCGAGCGAGGCTTCTGCTTTGGCCAGCACCCCGGCCCGGGGGTCCTCTGCTTCCAGCCAGACCCCCAGCCTCCGCTGCCTCTCCCCACCCCAATTCCCGCGGGCCCCGCGGCGCTCGGGCCTCTCCGGCCTCCCCCCGCGCGGCCCACTAGGCTTCTGCGGCCCGGCGCTGGGGGCGGGCACCAGCCCCCACCCCTCGGCGTCCCCTCCCCTCACTTCCCCTCCCTCCCCTCCCCCCGCGGCGAGGCGGCGAGGAGGCGGCGGCGGCGGTCGAGGCTGAGGCGGCGGCGGCGGCGGCGGGCGGGGCTCTGCTCGGGCTCCGCGGGCGGGCGGGCGGACATGGCGGCCAACATGTACCGGGTCGGAGGTAGGAAGGCTCGGCCCGACCCGGCCCGTCTGGGAGCGGGCTGAGGGAGTGGGGGGTCCGGGCGAGCGCAGCTAACCTCCGGGAGCCTCGGGCGCCGGAGCGCGGGGCGCAGGGGCGGGGGGCGCCGGGGCCCTCAGGGGTCGGGGCTCCCCGCCCCCACCTCCCCTCCCCCCGGGGGCCGCACGGGCCGGGGCCCACCGGCCGCCCCAGCGCTGCCCGGGCCCCAAGGGCCGGGCCTCCGCTTGGAGGCATGAATCGGACATCCCCCACCTCGGTGAAACCCCATGGGAGCAGGGCCCGTCGAGCCCCCTACCCGGGTGGCCCTTTCCCCGCCTGGCTTCTAGGCACTGGGGGCTGGGGAGCACGGGGACATCCCCTCCCCCACTACCCCCTTCAGTGGGAGTGGGGCAGGGCGCGAGGGGGGCCCTGCCAGGGCTTAGCTGGACAGGCCTGTCTGCAGGGCCAGGGCCCTGTACATCCCCCCCCACCTCGTTTCTTGACCAGACCCCCAAGAGTGGGGTGTAGGGGGGCCAGGTAGCCTCAGGCAGAGACGGGAGTTGAGCGCAGCCTGGACTTTTCCTCTGCTGCCTGCCTTCCCAGCCTTCTGCAGAAGAGAGAAATAAGGTCAAACAAACTTTCTCCCTGCTCACGACGCCCTCCTCCCTCTTTCCTGGTAAAATAATAATTCAGATAAGTGGCGTGCTTGTGTGTGAGACTTGCTCTTCTGTGCTCATTAGTCGAGCTCCTGATGGATGGTGGTGGGAATGGCCTGGCTAAATGAGGCCACTTTGCAGAGGAGAGACGGTAAGAGCCACTAAGGTAGACAGTAATAGTTCATTCTAGCCTCGAATAAACACACAGTGGGAAGTTTTCTGTGAGCCTACTAGATGAGAGGAGAAGCCACACTAGAAAATTTTTGTCCTCCTTGTTGAAAACCTGCAACGACTTCTTTGTAACCCACAGTCTAAATGGGTCTGAATTAAATATGGTAAAAGGATGAAAAGATTCCAATAGCATCCCCAAAATGCTCTGCCTCTGCAAATGACCCTCTCCTCTCCTTGGTAATCTTCCCAAGTAGAGCTTTAGAAAAGTTTGTCAGTGTGTCTCTTACCTGCTAAAACTCACGTGATTTTTTTTTTTTCCTTTCAAAGTTAGTGATTGAAATGTAGGTTGGGCTGTTAAGCTTTTTTTCCTTGTTCTGAATTTGTCTGAGGTCAACAATTTTATATGAGGAGCATACTCCAGAGCAAATTGGATTGGAGGGAAAAGATGTGGAAGCTGTGTACACAGGACATATTTGGCAAGCCCTCACTACTCAGTGATGAGAAGAGGTGTCTTAGTTTATTGGAGAAATGACACTGTAGGACAAAAGTCAGGGAGAACTTGCTGAAACATGAATTCAAATGAAAATGCCAGGAAAAATAAGATATGTAGAGTGCACACAAGAGAGACTATTAAGGTTGCATTACCAGTGAATGGATTAAGTTCTTACTAACTTAATAAGTGGTACATTGCCAAATGTGAGCTTTATATTGAAAAGATTAAATTCTGTAACTTCTTTTAATTACAGATTATGTCTACTTTGAGAATTCTTCCAGCAACCCATACCTAATCAGAAGAATAGAAGAACTTAACAAGGTATAGACCGAATGTTCTTGATTCTAATATTAAAAACTATGTGTTTTCCACTGAAGGGTAATTGGGTAAAGGGCATAAGAGGTCCTAGACTCTCTTGAAGTAGAGATTTCAGATTAGAGAGTTATGCAGGATTCTTCTGTGATGCATGCCTGTAATCCCAGGTACTCTGCAGGCTGAGGCAGGAGGATCAAAAGTTCTGAGCCAGCCTGGGTAATTCTAGCCAGACCCTTGTCTCAAAATTAAAAAAAAAAAAAAAAAAGGATTAGGGATGTAGGTCAGTGGATCCAATCCCTAATACCACACGGACACAAAGTTGGCAGATTTCTTCCAATTGCTTAGAGCCTTGAAAAGCAGGTTGCTTCCATAACTCAGTCTCTTTTTATATTTAGAGTCATTTGTTTCTCCCTTTTTAGTTAATTCATATTTCTCTCTTCCAACTTTAGAATGAGCAAGTTGGAAAATAGTGAAGGGAATGTGTAAAATCCTAGACTAGACTAGCAAGAATACAGTTTTGAAAATATGAAGTAGCTTTTATACTAGGGCCCATGTAAAATAAAATTTTAATAAGATTTGTCCCTGATTCCAGATGTTAAGAAGCATTGTGATTGTTTCAGTAGATGAGCTTTTGCAGTGGAGGCACTGGAAAGCAGTTCTAACTATGCAGAGAACAGATTTTCTATTAATTTTCTGGTTTTATCCAGACCATTTTGAGGCCCATTTGTGTGACTTATGAGAATTCATAGTGTTAGAATCTTTTGGATTATTTGGCTAATACCTTTCTTCAAAAATGCCATCTGGAGGCTGGGAATGTAGCTCAGTGGTAAAGCACTTGCCCAGCCTGCACAAGGCCCTTGGTTAGTCCTTAGTACTGAAAGACCAGGAGGGAAAAAAAAAAAAAAAAAAACATCTGGAGACTGGTTTGGTTCTGAGTCCCAGGAAGACAGGTTTGGCCTAGTAGGTTATTACTTGTTTAAAGAACTTTAAGACCCCAGTTTGCTTCTGGGATATCCAAAGACTTTGTATTAAAAAAAAAAATTGTGTGATTTGGGACCACTATCAAATAAAGAGGATGACCTCAAGTTTAGACCAGTCTTTGAGTGAGAATTATTGGATGTGGTTGTGATGCGCTTCCTTTTTATGGTATTGGTGTAAGAACTGAGGCAATTCTAAACTATTCACCAGCTGGGTATGGTGGTGCACACCTGTAATCTAGTGACTGAGGAAGTTGAGGATCTCAAGTTCAAGGCCAGCCTCAGCAATTCAGTAAGGCCTTGTCTCAAACTAGAAAGTACTGGGGATGTAGCTCAGTGGAAAAGCACCCCCTGGGTTCAAACCCTAGCACACACACACAGAAAAAAGATTCAGAGTTCAAGTAGGTGTCATTTACCATCTTCAAATATACTTAATTCAGGGCTAGGGATGTTCAGTGGAAGAGTGCTTATTTAGCTTGCCTGAGGCACTGGTTCAGTTTCTGGTAAACTTCCTCCCCCCTAAATGTGTACACATACACGTCAATACACACTTGTCTTTATTTCCATTGCTTATCTTCCCAAACTAGAGTGTGTAGTGAATTTTAAGTGCCTTAGAATAATGGTTGGCACATAGCTGAAGTCATTCACTAAATATTTGTTGAATTAGTGAATTTCTCAAATGTGTCATGTTAATGCTTGTACATAGCTTTACTATTTGCAGAATACTTTGATTTCTTTATATTTGTATGTGTGTACACGCGCATTAGGAATTGAACCCAGGGGACGTTACCACTGAGCCACATCCCCAGCCCTTTTTATAGTTTTTATTTTTATTTATCCTTTTTTGTTGTTGTTGTTTTTAATGGTCCTGGGGATTGAACCCAGGGCCTTGTGCATGCAATGCAAGCGCTCTTAACAACTGAGCTATATACCCATCCCTATATTTTTTATTTTTGAGACAGTATCTCACTACATTGCTGAGGGCCTTGCTAGGTTTCTGAGGCTGGCCTTGAACTCATAATCCTCCTGCCTCAGCCTCCTGAGTTGCATGCTCCACCGCTTCCCACCCCCTGTAATAGTTTTATTATACCCCAGTAACAGTTGTGGACTGACACTGGGCTGTGGTTCAGTATTCTAAATATTGAAGCTTCAGACGAGAGCTCTAGGGTGTGTGTGTGTGTGTATATGTGTGTGTATGTGTTTTGTAGAGGGGTAGAGGAGTATTATATTGTGTGCATGGTTCAGAAAAGAATTATTTATTTACCTTTTTTGGTGATTGAGCCTGGGGTCTCACACATGCTAAGCATGTATTCTGTCTACATCTTTAGTCCTGAGAATATTTATTGAACTACATCCCATCTTTCAAGCATGTTTAGATAAAATTGTCATTTTAGAGTATCCCTGTTGGATGAAGTCACTAATGAGGAAAAAACTGATAAAAAGCTTATAGCCGAAGTCACAGATAGATTTTATTTACATGGCAATATTTGCCCGCTCATTTAGCAGATTGCTGGATCATTATTTCTGGAGGATGCATTTGATCACAATACTGTGAAATATAGAAACATTTTGGTTAGGAATTTAATACAATTTCAGTTTTAAGAGGCAATATTTTTGCAGTACTATTTCTCTAAAATACTGCTGCTGAACTTCATAAAATTGGGACATTTACTGCGGCGCATAGATATTCTTATTTCCTTATATTTGAGTATATATCTGTAAGCCCAGAGAAATTCAGAAAGCATGTTCTCAAATTTGTTAGAAATTGGAAATTACAATGGCAGTTTATTGTAATCTATGTATTTTTCCATGGAACTTTGTAATGAAGGATTAACCTTCTTTAAAGCTCTCAGAATTCATAGAGAATAAGAGTATAGGAGTCTGGGCCTCAGCTGCAGTAAATTACAGCCTAACCAAATATCGATTGTATCTTAGACTGTAGTCAAAAAGAAATAAGAGCTTCAGTGCTCATAATTCAAGGTTTTTATACTTTCATGTGTGAAGGTAAACTAAGTAGTGCTGAGAATATTGACTGTGATGTACTTGTAGACTCCCTCGGGCTGGAAGGATGCATTTCCAGGTCATGTAGTCCACTGTGCCTGATGTTTACTCCCCCTTACAGAGCTTCACCACCAGTTCAGCATGAGCTTTTAGGGGAGGGCTTTTTGATTTTAGACTTGGCCTATACTTTCTGGGAATTGGTTTGGAGAAGATAGGTTTACATGTTACAAATAAATTATGTGGTTTTAAAGTTTGGCGGGGATTAACTTCTTAAGGCTATTCAGAGTTAACAATGTCTTGCTTTAATCATTGAAGTAATTTAATCATATTAGTGGAATTGTTGCTGGTGAGGTATTATATATTTGACATCACGGTTACATGGAGAACCTGAATGAGTATTATATTCCTCATCCTCATTTGATCACCCTCCCACACACACAGGGAGTTGAACCCTGGGCCTTGCATGTGTGAGACAAGCGCTCTACCACTGAGGCATCCCCTCTTGCCTTTTTATATTTTTATTTTGAGACAGGGTCTAGTTAATTTCCCTAGACTGGCCTTGAACTTGTGATCCTCCTGCCAGGCCTCCTGAGTAGCTGGGATTATAGGCATGTACTACCACATCAGACCTTTCTTTAAACTTTTTCGCTCCTTGGTTATCCTGTAGTTGTGTTTGGCATAGTGTTGATGAGAATGACCTTACAATTGTGCTGAATCTAGTTTAGTTTTATAAACTATATGACAGTTTGGTAACTTTTTTGTTTTTTCAATCCTGGGAAACAAATCCAGGACCTTATGAATTCTAAGCACATGGTTTTTTAAATTCTTTTTTTCCTGCTACTGGGGATTGAACCTGAGGCACTTACTACTAAGCTACATCCCCAACCCATTTTTCTAAAAACAATTTTTGGTACCCAGGATTGAACACAGAGGCACTTAGCCACTGAGCTAATAATCCTCAGCGCTTAGAGTCTCACTGAGTTGCTTAGGGCCTCAGTAAATTGCTGAAGCTGGCTTTGAACTTGTGATCATCTTGCCTCAGCTTCCCAAGCTGCTGGGATTATAGGCATGTGCCACTGTGCCCTGTTTATTCTGTAATTTGAGATACAGTCTTGCTAAATTGCTTAGAGCCTTGCTAAATTGCTGAGGCTGGCCTTGAAATTGTGATCATCCTGCCTGAGTCTCCTTAGTTGCTGGTATTGCATATGTACACCACCACATCTGGCTGAGCACATGCCATATCACTGAAGTGTACCATCAACCCCCAGGTAACTTTTTAATTTTTCTTATTTCTTAGACTGCAAGTGGCAACGTGGAAGCAAAGGTAGTGTGCTTTTATAGACGACGAGATATATCCAACACTCTCATAATGCTTGCGGACAAGCATGCTAGTAAGTTAATTATCTTCTCTTAGACTAAAAAACTGTTTAAGTCTTATGTTTTTTCGTGATATGCTTTCTGTTATCTGAAGCTTTTTACTTCATTTGTTTTCCTTGCAGTTTTAATGGAAGTAATTTTTTGGGTGGCAGTGGTTTTAGTTTTTCTCCCCCCCCCCCTTTTTTTTTTTTATTTTCAGTACTGGGGATGGAACTTGGGGCTTCTTAAATGCTGGGCAAGTTCTCTATCACTGAACTGTACTCCCAGTCTTTTTTCTTTTATTTTGTGACTGGATCTCGCTAAGTTGCTCAGGCAGGTCTTGAACTTGAAATCCTCCTCCCCAGTAGCTGAGATTACAGGTAGGGTCTTGTTAAATTGCCCAGGCTGCCTTAAACTTGGCGTATTCCTGTATTATCCTCCCGAGATGCTGGGATTAATCATGAGCACGCTACACCTAGCCAATTTATTTTTGATTTGTATACAAAATGTTTTGATATGAATTGTTCTTTCTTTTCTCTCTCTCTTGCTATCTTGCCCAGGCTGATCTTGAATTCCTGGGTTCAAGTGATCCTCCCACCTCAGCCTTCTGAGTAACTGGTAGTACATGCTCACCTTACAATATTTGAAAACACAAACAATAAACATATACACACATACACACATATAAAACATATATGTGTTGATATCTATATGCTACTGGGGTTGGAACCCAGTAATTTGCTCATGCTAAGCAAGTACACTACCCCTGAACTACATCACAGTCTTCAAATTATTTATTGAACAATTTAGGTCATTCATATATAAGACCCAGATACTTTCTTTTCTTTTTTTCAATACAGATTGAAGTGAAGGGTGCTCTACTCTCTACTACTGAGCTCTATTCATAGCCCTTTTTTTTTAAAGAAAATTTTTTTGTTGTTGTTGATAGATTTTTTTTTTTAAATTTATTTATATCGGTGCTGAGAATTGAACCCAGTGGCTCACACATGCCAGGCAAGTGCACTACCACTGAGCCACAGCTCTAGCCCCTATTCCTAGCCCTTTTTATTTTTTAATTTTTGAGATAGAGTCTTGCTAAATTGCTCATGCTGGCCTCCTTCCTCAGTCTTCCAGATGCTGGTATTATAGGTGTGTTACCATGTCCTACTGGGAATTTATTTTGAGGTTCATGTCTGTGATTGAGAATTACTAGCTGGGCCAGGTGTGATGGTGTATATCTGTAATGCCAGCTGCTCAGGAGGCTGAGGTAGGGTGACCACAAATTTGAAGCCAGCCTGGGCAACTGCAAAAAGTAAAATGCTGCATGGAGAGGCTGTGTGTCTGTGCCAGGGTTGATAGTCTTTACTGAGTTCAGGGCCAGAGGTGACTGAAGGAGTCACCAAGTAATTTGGCCCCAGCCTTATGAGTCTTCCTCTTTAGGCCCCAGTCATTGTGGAACAAAGATAAGACTTGGGTGCTGTTCGCTGCCTGAATTCCTCATCCTGAACCTGTGAACCAAAAAAATTAGCTATTGTTTTGTGCCACTATGTTTTGGGGTAATTTGTAACTCAGCCATAATTAGCTGAAATAAGATCATAATAGTTTTCTTGTTTCTATTATTTTGGTGCTAGGGATAGAATCTAGGGGCACTTTAACATTGAGCTACATCCCCAGCCCTTTTTTTTATTCTTTATTTGAGACAGGGTCTTGGTAAGTTGCTGAGGCTGATTTCAAACTTGTGATCCTCCTACCTTGGTCTCCCAGGTCACTGGAATTATAGGTGGGCACCCCTGTGCCTAACTGTGTTTACATTTTTTCAATATCAGTTTTTTAAAAAATACAAGCTTTTGACTGCCTATTAAAGTATTTAATAAGATATTACTAATTTTTTAAACCTCATCTTTATTTTGACAGTAATTAAACTGATGAAATCTTGTGCTGTTGCTTCACTGAATATTTTCCTTATAAATGATTTTTGGCCACAGTGAGCCCATGTCAGGAAAATACTCTCTTTAATAATGTGGAGTAAATTTCATTGGTAGTGTTCCACCTCCTTCCCCAGCACCACCAAAAAAACAAAAACAAAATTAAAAATTATTGATAGTAAAACTTTTATATGTAATATTAAAAAGTCCCCAGAACTCAGTGTTATTCTCTAATAGAAATGCAAAAAGCAAACAAAAATAGTAAAAGAATAGAATTCTGTGTCCTGCATTTCAATGTGTAAATTCAGGGGCATGACTAGTGGTGCATGTAATGAACTTATGCTTACATGTTTCATAAAATCACTAGCAGTACTGCAGTTCCGCAGTAGTGACCTCCCTTATCTGCCCGGAATGTGTTCTACAACTGTCACTGAATGCCTGAAACTATAGGTCCTATTGAATCCTATATATTGCTGTTTTTTATGTGCATCCATACCCATGATAAAGTTTAATATATAAATTAGGCACAATAGGAGATTAATAACAATAATTAAAAATAACTTTAACAATATAATAAAAGTTATGTGGATGTGGTCTCAAGATATTTTATTATTTATTTTCTGAGACAAGAATCATTTTTTTTAAAGATATTTATTTTTAGCTGTAGTTGGACATAATACCTTTGTTTTATTTATTTATTTTTATGTGGTGCTGAGGATTGAACCCAGGGCCTCACACGTGCTAGGCAAGCACTTTACTGCACAGCCACAACCCCAGCCCCTATTTTCTGAGAAAAGAGTCTTACTGTGTTGCCTAAGCTGGCATTGAACTCTTGAGCTCAAGTGATCCTCCTGCCTTGACCTCCAAATGGCTGTGACTATAGGAACATGCCAGGACACCTAGCTATTAAAAATATTTTATTGTATCATAGATCTTAGCAAATTTAGCATACGATTTTTTCCCCCTCCTCTTATGTCAAGAACTTGGACCTTTTCACTTGAAGGAAGCACTATTGGTTTCTGGGGAAAACAAAACCTAAAATAAAATGGCCAGAAAGAATTCCAATATATCACCAATAAAAAATGTGATTGAATAAATTATTATCAGTAACACTATTAATAGTTACTGGTAACATTTGATCATAAATGAAGCCCAAAGAAAACCTTAATAAACATCAAAAAGTAAGTACTGAACCAGGCATAGTGACACACTCCTGTAATCCTAGTGACTTGGGAGGCTGAGGCAGGAGGATCATAAGTTCAAAGCCAAGCCTCAGCAACTTAGTAAGGCCCCAAGCAACTTAGTGAGACCCCGTCTCAAAATAAAAATAAAAAGGTCTGGCTCATTAGTTAAGCACCCCTAAGTTCAAGTTGTGGTTAAAAAAAAAAAATAATAATTATATTGGGTATGGGGATATACCTCAGTAGTAGAGAGCTTACCTAGCACACCCAAGGCCTTGGGTAAAATCCTAGTCTTGCAAAACAAACAAAGTCAGAAACCGGTTCTTGAAAAGATTGCTCAATATTATAAATTTCTGTGGCCAATAATGTCCATATTTGAGTTATCACCAAATCTATAAATTTTAATAAAGTCTTAATAGAAATTTATATGGGACTTGACAACTAGATTCTCTTATTCATAGGGAGATAACTTCCCCCACAAAAAAGTCAGATTCATTTGTATCGTGTTTTCTAGTAAATACTTTTAAGGTTGCACATATTTGAGAGCCTTTGATCATCTACTTTAGGTTTTGCAATGTAATGCTTTGTCATTCATCAAAAAAATGAAAAAAAATCACAATATTGTACATTATTTATCTTATACAAATGGTTTTATTTATTTATTTTTGATACTGAGGATTCAACCTGGGGGCAATTTATCACTGAGGTAAATCCTAAGCTGTTTTTATTTTTATTTATTTATTTTGATCCCAGGGATTGAACCTAGGGTTGCTTAACCACCAAGCTACGTTTCTAGTCCTTTTTATATTTTATTTAGAGACAGGGTCTCTCCAAGTTGCTTTAGAGCCTCACTAAGTTGCTGAGGCTGGCTTTGCCTTTTATTTTTTATCTTAAGACGGGTCTCATTAAGTTACTGAGAGCCTTGCTAAGTTGCTAAGGCTGGTCTCAAACTTGCAATCCTCCTGCTTCATCCTCCTGAGTTGCTAGGAATACAGGTGTGAGCCACTGCATCTTGTCAACATGTTTTGAAGTAACATGTTGTGTGGTATGGCTAAATGTAGCTTATTAAAAGTCAAACAGGGGCTGGGGTTGTGACTCAGTGGTAGAGCACTTGCCTAGCATGTGTGAGGCACTGGGTTCGATATTGTGTCCAATTTCAAGTACAAAAAAAAAAACAAAGAGCCAAACAAGGTGGCGCAGGCCTGTAATCTTAGCTACTGGAGAATTACAAATGGAGGCCAGCCTCTGTCACTTGGTGAGATTCTCTTTGATAAGTGAATGCTGATGCACAATGGGGAGGGGAGTAGGCGGGGGACATGGGAAAAATGGAGGAGCCTTTGCTCACCTTTTAACTCTGAAACTGACATCCCTTCTTGGTCCTATCTGGGCTGCTACTACCATGCGGTTGGTGTTGGCATAAAATCTATTTTCTATCACATTATTAACATAAAAAACTTTCTTTTGCTGGGCTAGGATTGTGGCTCAGTGGTAGAGTGCTTGCCTATCATGCATGAGGCACTGGGTTCGACCCCTGGCACCACATAAAAATAACAAATAAAATAAAGGTATTGTGTCCATCTATAACACCTACAACTTATATACCTTTCTTTTGTAAGTCCTTTTTTCTTTTTTGGCACTGGGGATTGAACCCAGGGGCGCTTAACTACTGAGCCACATCCTCAGCCCTATTTTGTATTTTATTTAGAGATAGAGTTTCACTGAGTTGCTTAACACCTCACTTTTGCTGAGTGTGGCTTTGAACTCGTGATCCTCCTGCCTCAGCCTCTTAAGATGCTGGGATTAGGGTTGGAGATATGGCTCAAGCGGTAGCATGCTCACCTGGCATGCGTGCGGCCCGGGTTTGATCCTCAGCACCACATACCAACAAAGATGTTGTGTCTGCCGAGAACTAAAAAATAAATATTAAAAATTCTTTCTCTCTCTCACTCTCTAAAAAAAAAAAAATTAAAAAAAAATAAAATGTATCCTTCTATTAAAAATTAAAAAAAAAAAAGATGCTGGGATTACAGTACCACCATGTTAAATAGTTAGTTTCTTTCTTGGTACTTGGGGCTGGGGTTTCAAGCCTAGGCTATGCTAAGCTCATGTTCTGTCACTCAGTCCCAGCTGAGTCCTTGGCCCAGAGTTACCTAGTGGGACTAGTGTCCTATCTTTTGATTTTTGCTTTGTATTTTTTTTTTTAATATTTTAGTTGTTGATAGGTCTTTTTAAATTTAGATTATATGTGGTGCTGAGAATTGAACCCAGTGTCTCACACATGACAGACAAGTGTGCTACCACTGAGCCCCAGCCCCAGCTTTGTATGTTTTAATTTATCTCTTTAAAATTTATTTTGGAAGCTGATTAGCATACCTGTAATTGCAGCAATTTGGGAGGTCAAGGTAGGAGAATTGTCCATTTGAGGTCAGACTCAGCAATTTAATGAGACCCTGTCTCAAAAAATAAAAAGGGGCTGAGGATGCAGCTCAGTGGTAGAGTGCCTCTGGGTTCAGTCCCTGATAACTCCTCAATAAATACATAAATGAATGAATGAACAATAAAAATTTATTTTGGAGAAGAGAAATGTACCTTCTTTGTGTTTGTACAGTTTGGCACTGTGGGACAGATTTTTGGGTCTTAGTTTCTTTATGCTGACAAGGCACCCGCTAGTACTTTTTGCCTTATTACCCTCTCATCTTAAGAGTTGTCGTAGGGATTAAATGATTAAAGGGCCTGTGGCAAATCCTAAGACATAGATAATGGTACCTAATTTTAAATCAGAGACAGTGAATGACATGGAAACCAATCGATTTAATTTATTACTAGAAATTAAGTGCTTATCAGATGATAGAAAGGTTGAAGGAATGGATCTAAATAGACTCCTAGAGGATTAGGAGAACCAACCCATACCCAAAGCCTTTTGCTCTGAAGCCCTACTCTGGACCTTCATTAAGGTCATGCTTTTTCAATAGTTTCTCACACCCAGGAAGTTGGAAAATGGTCACTTGGAATCTTGGTTCTTCGAGGCTTTAGAAGTTAATCAGAATGATGCCATCCCTTGCTCATTCTTGACTCCTAGGAGCTTGGAGAATGAATGTCTCTGCACATTAGCCCATACTTTTCCACTTTGCTCGGTTAGTGAAAAGAGTGAAGAGCCTCTGGAAGGTGGGCTCAGCCTCAGCCTCTCTCAGTACCCCTCATGCCAGGTGCTCTCCACAGCTCAGGGAGCATGGGAGGCTGGGGGCTGTCCCTCCAAATGGAAGGAAAATCCATACATCCAGTGTGGTGGGAATATGCTTGGTGATGGTATGGTACCACCCAAGGATTATTATTGCTGTGTTTAATACGCCTTTTTTTTTTTTTTTTTAAAGAGAGAGTGAGAGAGGCAGAGAGAGAAAGAGAGAGAAATTTTTAATATTTATTTTTTAGTTATCAGTGGACACAACATCTTTGTATGTGGTGCTGAGAATCGAACCGGGCCGCATGCATGCCAGGCGAGCGCGCTACCGCTTGAGCCACATCCCCAGCCCTAATACGCCTTATTTATAATAGTATTTCAGGTGGTTGACGTTCTAGAACTGGAGCCTGGAAATCTCAAATCCAATTTTTTTTTTTATGGATTGTATTCATTTTAACATCTTATTCCTTATTCTATTCAGTTTGCAATTTACTGAGCATCTCACTGTGTATGGCATGTGCCTGTACTAGATGCTGGGGATGTTAGCAGTGACCAAAATGTTGTCCCTGCTCTCAGAAAAACCGTGGGCATGGTACAGGCTGTGTTACTACAGCATATGGTAAGTGCTGTGGTGGAGGTGAGTAGTTGAAGTATACAGGAAGAGATGGGCTTGGTGTTGCCCACCTGTAACTCTAGCAGCTCAGAAGGCTGAGGCAGGAGGATAGCAAGTTCAAGGCCAGCCTATGCAACTTGGTAAGCCCCTGTTTCAAAATAAAAAATACAAAAGACAAGGCATGTAGCTCATTGGTAGAGCAAGCTTCCTTGGGTTAAATTCCTAATACTAGGAAAAATCAAAACAAAAACCCCACACAGGAAGCATACCTGACTCTTGTCAGGGACTTGAAAATTGATAATAGGAAATGGTTATTCACAAGTATGATTGCCCCAGTTGCTTGTGCATTTTATAAAAGAGTGAAAAGAATTGTTTCACGACAAATTTTGGTAAGAATAGGAATATGATAGCATAGATGGAAGATTTTTTTTTGCTTTGTGGCTGTTTTGGGGATTGAATCCAGGGCTTCATACATGGTAAGTATGAGCTCTACCTCCAACCCCTATGGGAGACTCTTCTTGCAGATAGAAATAGAGAAAGTACTTTAAAAGGCGGAAAGGCCAGTCCTGTTGCTGAGGTGAGGTGAGACCTCAGGCATCTGTGGCATAAGCACAAATTCTGGGCCTTAGGGTTCAGGTGTCCTTTCCTTTTTCCTGGTTACTGTCCTTTTGTATGTCCAAGATGTAAAAGGGACATTCTTTCATTTTTTTCATGTGCAATGAACAAAATTTTGCTTTGCCCAAGAGGGCCTTGCTTGTTTTTTCATTTTTCCTGGCAGCCATTTAGGTGTCTTCAGTTGTATAGAATCATAGCTGTTCTGTTCTGGAGAACAGTTACAAATCTTTATTTTATAAAAGTTACTTACAGGGCTGGGGATGTGGCTCAAGCGGTAGCGCGCTCGCCTGGCATGCGTGCGGCCCGGGTTTGATCCTCAGCACCACATACAAACAAAGATGTTGTGTCCACCGAAAACTAAAAAATAAATAATAAAATTCTCTCTCTCTCTCACTCTCTCTTTAAAAAAAAAAAAAGAAGTTACTTACAAGTAGTATTCTGGAATCATTAATAAATGTGCATTTTGTAACAATACACCAACATTTCCTTTGGTTTTAGTTATGTGCTATTAATTGAAATTCAATGTTTGCTGTGTATACTCTGTTCTTTCATTCATAGATTTTGCATTATGGTTCCTTGGGAAAAGCTCATGTTATATCAAGATAGATTTTTTTCTCTTTTTTTTTTAAAGAGAGAATTTTAATATTTATTTTTTAGTTATCGGCAGACACAACATCTTTGTATGTGGTGCTGAGGATTGAACCTGGGCCACGCGCATGCCAGGCGAGCGCGCTACTGCTTGAGCCACATCCCCAGCCCTAGATTTTACTCTTGTTAGTCACCAATAGAATACTTTTTTTTTTACACAATTTTTAAAAAACTTTATTTATTTATTTATTATTTGTATGTGGTGCTGAGGATCGAACCCAGGGCCTTGCACGTGTGAGGCAAGTGCTCTAAACTCTTAGTGTTTTCCATGCACTCCATCAGCCACTCACACATTCTTCATTTTGTACTTTTAAATAATCATTTTTTTTTTTTTTTGTACTGGGGATTGAACCCAGAAGTGCTTAACCACTGAGCCACATCCCCAGCCTTTTAA
Organism: Ictidomys tridecemlineatus; assembly: GCF_052094955.1. NCBI lineage: Eukaryota > Metazoa > Chordata > Mammalia > Rodentia > Sciuridae > Ictidomys > Ictidomys tridecemlineatus. The sequence goes on along the minus strand of NC_135488.1, from coordinate 87,749,735 downwards.
AATACTTAATAAAAGTGAGACAAGGTCTCACTAAGGTGTCTTGCTAAGTTGCTGAGGCTGGCTTTGAACTCACAGTCCTCTTGCCTTAGTCTCCTGAGCCACTGGGATCACAATCATGCACCATTACACCCGGCTGTATTGGAAATCTTTAAACCTAGTACCCAGAACTGATGCTCAGAATGATCTTTCAAGAGCTCTGTGCTACACTCTTGAGGCTCTTTGTTGTTCTTGTGCATAACCTTATTTTTAGTATTTTGTTGTTTTCTTTCTCATTTTTGTGGTACTGGGGATTGAATCCAGGGCTATTTCTCACCTTCTCACCTGTTTTTTAGTGAAAGACTTTATTTTTCCCCTTTTGCTTTTGCCTTTTTTTGGGGGGTTACTGGGATTGAACCACAGATGTTATGACTGAGCTATATCCCCAGCCCTTTTTCTACTTTATTTTGAGACTGGGTCTCTCTAAGTTTCTTAGGGCTGGCTTTTATGTGGTGCTAAAGATCGAACCCAGTGCCTCACATGTGCTACCAAGTGCTCTACCACTGAGCTACAGCCCCAGTCCCAACACCAGTCCATGTTTTATTTTGAGAAAAGATCTTGCTAAGTTACTTGGGCTGCCCTTGACCTTGTGGTTCTCCTGCCTCAGCTTCCTTAGTCACTGGAATTCAGGCATGCGCCACCATGCCCAGATTTCATGATTATATTTTGGAAATTTGTGAGTCTTTGTAGTAAAATTATAAAAATAGCTGACCAGCCAAAGTTGCTTTACATTTGAGAGTAGTGGTGATTTGCTGGGTGTGATGGCATGCACCAGTAATCTCAGCTACTTGGCAGGCTGAGGCCGTAAGATCCCAGGGCTAGGCCAGCCTGGCTGGGCAGCTTATTTAAACCTCATCTCAAAACCAAACCAAACCAAACAAACAACAACAAAAAACAATGGTGATAATTCATGTGGTTATAACTCTGTCTGATTACTGACAGAAATTAATTTCATCCTGGTAGAAAAATTATTATTGGAAAGACAAACTTAGAGATAACAGAAAGTAAAAGATTTTATTTCCTGTTTTTGTATATTTTTTTGTCACTAAGGTTTAGTATGGTGACTGTTGGGTTTTCGTAGTTTCAGCAGCAAATTCATATCTTCTTTTGTTTACATGGTTTTCAGGTTACTTACTGCTCTGCACAGTTGGGGATTTTTTTTTCTTCATGTTTTTCCTTATTTGAAAAGTTCTTTTTTTTTTTTTTGGTAGAGGGGATGGGCAGGGGCTTGTTCTGGGGATCTAACCCAGGGCCTCATATCTGCTAATAAGCAAATGCTCTACCCATGAACTATACCTCCAGCCCTGAAAAGTTTCTTTAAAAAAACTTGATAATTATTAAATTTCTTGTCATGTAAGTAACTAATCAGGACAGGAAAAGATGACAGGATTATGAGAATTTTTTTTTTTTTTTTTGTGGGGATTAAACCTAGGGCCTTGTGCATGCAAGGCCACACTACACCAACTGAGCTATGTCCTCAGCCTGTGGGAAGTTTTTAGAATGATGAAGCTTGTTAGTAAGAGATTCCCAGAAGGAAAGGTACTGTAGCAAATGGCCATAGGAAATGTAATGGTAATTCTGTACCCCACAGCTGACTCTTATTTCCAGTGTTGTCCATGATAGACTTTAAATTTTTTGACCTTTGGTTTTCCAACTGGATAAAACTTGGAAAAAAGTTATATCCTATAATATGATGTTCTGTGTTTCTTATATTGATAATTTATTAAAACATTATTTACAAGTTTAAATGGAGTTTATCATTATAGAATTATTTTTGATTACCTAGTATTTGGACATAGGAAAAATATAAAATATTTATATTAAAATATATGTACTGCCATGTACCACCACACCTGGCTGGCAAGTAGAGTTTTTAAAGATTTTTAAATACGTGTTCCCAAAGAGCTTTCCAGGAACTATGTCAGTTTTACTTTCACATTCAGTTATACTGGGGATTGAACCTAGGGTGCTTAACCACTAAACCACATCCCAGAACTTTTATTAATTTTGAAACAGGGTCTTGCTAAGTTGCTTAGGACCTTGTTGGCTTTGATCCTTCTGTAATAGGCTTCTTAGTTGCTGGGATTATAGGTATATGCTACAGCAACTGGCAGCATTTAGTCTTTTCCTATAGTTTCTTCTAGAAGTTTTATAACTTAGATATAAGTTATTCATTTTTTAGTCAATTTTTATATGTGGTGTGTGCTACAAATCCATGTTCTGTTTTTGATTGCTTTTGTCTTTGTTAAATCAGCCGATCATATATGTGTTGGTTTATTCTGAATTTACTATTCTGTTCTAATAATCAAGTTGTCTTCCTTTTTGCCAACAACATGCCTTTGATTATTCTACCATTTTTTTTTTTTTTGGTACTGGGATTGAACCTAGGGCCTTGGTATGTGGTAGTCGTGCACTCTACCAGAGTTACACCCCCAGCCTAGATTACTGCAGTTTTAAAATTCTTCTTGAAATTAAATAACGTTAGCTCTCCAACTTCTTCTTCTTCTTTTTTTTCTTTTGAGGTTAGGTCTTGCTATGTTGTCTGTGATGGCCTCAAACCCCTGGGCTTAAGCGATTCTCTTGCACCAGCCTCTCCAGTATCTGGGACTACCAGGGTATGCCACTGTTCCTGGCTGTGGATATTTTTGTATTCCTGTAAATTATCTTGAACTTTGTTCTGAGATGCAGTTAAATTACTTGGAAACAGCTTGATCTTTGGTTGTTGCCTTTATGATTTGGTAAGTAGGTATCGAGCAGTGCTCTGTCAAGGGCTTAATTATTATTCCCCATTACTAAGGCAAGGTCTTTCTTTCTGTGCACTGTACCCAGTATACCATGAATGCACTGGGGTGTGACTGGGAACAAACAAACTCTGTCACTCTGTGTGAACAATGAGTACAATTCCCTGGAACTCTTTCTAGTGATTCTTCCTGGCCTCTGATAGTTCACATGAGTGCACCCATGGGCACTGTGCTCCAGGAACCCTTTGCAGCTCTCCAGGTTTCTGCTCTGTTCAGCCTCTTCTCTGATACTTTGTCCTCTGAGCTCTAGTTGCTTTCATCTTCCAGGTCTCTCTCAACTCTGAAAGTACTTTCTCTTCCCTGTGCTGTTGCTTGGAAACTCAAGAGTCAGCAGGGCCAGTTTTAGGGCATTTCTCATTTGTTTCCTGTCTTTCAAGGATTATTGTCCTTCATTGTTTAATACCTAGTGGTCCATTGTTGAGAAAACTTATGTTTTATTTATTTTATGTGCTCAGTAATTAATAGTTTTGTTACCAATAGTAGGATAGATCTGGTCTCTGTTTAAAAGTTTTAAATACAGGCATAAAATAAATACAGGCATAAAATGGTTAAAGTGAGTAAATCAATAAATTTTCATGTATGTATATACTTATATTATTAGCACTCAGATCAAGATAAAGAAACTTAGGTGTGGTGGTGCATGCCATAATCGCAGCAACTTGGGAGGTTGAAGCAGGAGGATTGCAAGTTCAAGGCCAGTCTTAAGAATTCAGTGAGGTCCTAAGCAACTTAGTGAGACCCTGTCTCAAAATAAAAAGGGCTAAAGTTGTGGCTCAGTGGTTAAGTGCCCCTGGGTTCAATCCCTGGTCGCCCCGCCCCCCCTCCTGGTCATTATCATACTCACCTTCTGCAGGGTGGCTATGCTTTGTTTTGCCTGGTTTTTAATGTCATTTACCTATTGATGAATAATTGGGTTATTTCCAGTTTATGAATAAAGCTGCAAGGTTTTTGGTGTGCTTAGCTCTCATTTCTCTTGGGTAATACTTAGAGGTAAAATTGTTGGGTCAAGTTATGGGTTAAAACTTTCTTTTATAGGTATTACCAAATTTTCCAAAGTACTTGAACTAATTTTTATTTCCTCTGTTCATGTATGAGAATTTCTAGGTTAATTATGTTTTTTAAGGAGACTTAGTGTTTTCAGTCTTTGAGTTTTAGCCATAATGGTACCACATAGTAGGCCAAACTTGAGTAATATGAAGGCTGAGATGCCCAGCTGAACAGTTGCTTGAAACCACGGAGTTCTCTGGATAGGGACTTTCAGTTTTAAAACAAAAGATAGTCACCCTAAGGAAACTTTCAGCTGATGTGGTAGGCAGGATGTGGTGGTGGAAATAGGACATTCACACATGAGCCCAAGTTTGAGCTCTCACTTGGAGATTTTCTTCTCCAGTTACAAAAAATAGGGACCCACACACTACCCCTTTCCCTGATAGATGTTGGCATAAATATGTGTCTTCAGAGAAGCTTCTGCTGGCTCCTCAAGCTCTGTCAGCCCTAGTTCTGGAGCACCCTTCCTCTCTTTATGGTATTTACTTTGTTCAGAAGTGTATACCATCTTCTTACCTGGAACCCAGAGTGAACGGTAATCTTAAACAGGGAGGACTATTTATTTATTTAGGTACTAGAGATTGAACCCAGTTGTGTTTAGCCACTGAGCCACATCCCAAGCTGCCGCAGTCTGGCTGGGCACAAAATAACTGAGCCGCCACAAAGCCTTGTAGGTTCAAACAGCAACTCTCACCGGCACTCTACACACTTCCCGGGAATACACTCCCTCCACCAGGGCTCCATGTGCCGATTCTCCTGGAACTCAAAGGGAACTCCAAAGTAGCAGGTGCCCTAATCCCTAATCCTAACCCTATTCCCAGCAGGATCCGCCCTAATCCCCAGAGCCGCCCTATTCCCAGAGCAGGGTCACCTTTCAACCATTCCCCCTAGCAAAATGCCAGGCATCATTCCCCTAAACTGTGGCTCTCAACACCAAGCCCTTTTTATTTATTTACTTATTATTTAGAGACAGGGTCTCCCTAAGTTGCTTAAGGCCTCAGTAAGTTGCTGAGGCTGATTTTGAACTTGCAATCCTCTTGCCTCAGCCTCTTGAATTGCTGGGATTTCAGGTGGGCACCACTGTACCTGGCTCAGGGCAGGACTTTTATATTTTTCTGAAAAATGTCCTCAAACACATGGGGAGGCATATCAGTAAATTTTGTTTCTTTTTTAAAAAAAAGTTGTTGTTTTTTTTTAGTTGTTAGGGACCTTTATTTATTAATTTATATGTGGTGGTGAGAATCAAACCCAGTGGCTCACCCATGCTAGGCAAGCACTATACCACTGAGCCACAACCTCAGCCCCAATTTTTCTTTTTATTGTTTCCTGGGCATTGGGTAGGGAGACCATAGGAGTTCAGATAAAATGTATATGGCAGGGCAGATCCATAGGAGATTTATAACCAGGAAAATTTTTGTGATGGTTGGAAGTTAGAGAAGTGGGGAAGAAACTTGCAAGTTGTATGTTGGGAAGATGCTGGAGGCTGTGTTGGTGATGAATTAGAGAGGATGATTTTCTGGTGGTGGTGGATAATTTGGTTACTCCTAATTCTTTTATTTTGTTTCTTTGGTTTTACAACTTAGCAAATGGAAAATTGCATGGTGGCATGTTAAGGCTGTATAACGTTCCAGATGGACTTTGAATTTATTATAAGATTTGACAGCCTTTGCCAGATGAGTTGTCTTATAATAAATGTAAAGCAGAAATAGCCTAAATTTCTTGTGGGATCCTGACTTGCTGTAGAACAATTTATGAGTCATTATAACTCACAATGTGAAGATAAAGTTTCTGTGACAGGTTTCTTAAAGGCAGTACAGTAAAAAAACCCCTGGTTTAGCTAGCTTTTTCTTTTCTGCTTAGTCTGTCAGTGCTCCTGACCTCCTCCTCAAGGAGCCTGTGAGGTTAAAATTAAGATGACACTAAGCTGGCATTTAACTGTTTTGCCACTTCTATGGGAGTACATTCCAGAGACTGTGATGCTGATGACATCATCCCTCTCCCTGCTAATGGAATGTGCGCTTGGGATTTCCTGTGTGTTAAAATTTCTACATTGATTTCTGAAACAGTAAATATTCTAGATGTAACCCACACAAATGAAAGCTCTCTGAGGTCCGCAATAGGACTTAAGAGTATAAGTGGTTCCTTACACTAAAAAGCTTGAGAACTGCTCCTGGTGTAGGTGTTCTGCCAGAAAAAAAAAAGTGTTAAAAATTGTGTTATAAAACATTTAATAAGGACTCTTTATATTTATTTTTGTTTATTATTATTATTATTATTTTGTGGATGGACATCAAACCCAGCAGTGCTCTACCCCTGAGCTACATCCGCATACCTCTTGTTCATTTTTAGCTGTTGAATACACTCTATTATATGACTATTCTGAAATTCATCTTTTGTTGACCTTTTCCCCTTCATTTGCCTCTTTTGGATGGGTTTAACTTTTTTTTAAAAATTGAGATATAATTCATCCCTTAAAAAATATGTACAATTCAGCTGGATGCAGTGGTGCATGCCTGTAATCCCAGTGGATTGGGAGACTGAGGCAGGAGAATCACAAGTTCAAAGCCAGCCTGAGCAACTGGGTGAGGCTTTAAGCAACTTAGCAAAACTCTGTCTCAAAATAAAAAATAAAAAGGGGTTGGGGATGTGGCTCAGTGGTTAAATGCCTGTGGGCTCAATCCCTGATACCAAAAGAAGAAAAGAAAAAAGGTATAATTCAGTGCTTTTTAGAATATTCACAAGTTTATGTAGTCGTTACTGTTATTTAATTTCAGGACATTTTAATTAGCTCTAAAAGAAACTCTATCCATTAATAGTCCCCATTTCACTTCCACTGGCAACTACTAATCTACTTTTTCTCTCTGGATTTGTATATTCTGAATATTTCATATAACGGGATCATTTTTGGTTTTAGTTGTATAGTATTATTTTGATTATAGCCCTTCTGTTTTGTGTGAAATACAGTCAATTGTAGCATCGTGATGTTTCAGTCACAATGGACCAGACATAATAAATGTGATCCCATCAGACCGTAAGGGAGCTGAAAACTCCCTATTACTTAGTATTTTTTAATCTCCTCTATGTTTAGATATGTCTATACATACATACATATTGTTACAATTGCCTGTAGTATTTACTACTGTTCAGGATGTGCCATACAGTTTTATAGCCTGGGAGCAACAAATAGGCTTACCATATAGCCTCAGTGTGTAGTAGGTTACATACACCACGTGATTTATGTGAGTACCCTCTCAAGTGACTCATGATTTTAAACTCATTGTGGCTTTGATTTGTCTTTCTCTAGCGCTGTGACGAATAGAATTGAATAATTTCATTGTTTTTGAGGGGGAATATTGGGGATTGAACCCAGGGGTGCTCTATCATTGAGCTATATCCCCAGCCATTTTTTTTTAGTTGTAGATGGATACAATACCTTTATTTTATTTTATTTATTTTTATGTGGTGCTGAAGATTGAATCCAGTGCCTCCCACATGCTAGGCAGCAGTCTACCACTGAGCCACAACACCAGCCCCACCCCAGCCATTTTTTATTTTGAGATGACATCTTGCAAAATTATTTAGGACATCATGAAGCTTCCCAGGTTGGCCTTAAAGTTGCTAACCTTCTGCTTCAGCCATCCAAATCATTGGGATTACAGGCATATGCCACCATGCCCAGTTGGAATGTATTTTCATATGCTTTGCCCACTACTTAATTGGGTTGTCTTTTTTTTTTTTTTTTTGAGATGGGGTCTCACTTTGTTGTCCAGGCTAGACTCAAACTTGAGATTAGCATCAGTTACCTCATTACATGTAAGCGTTGTTTATGTATTCTGGATACCAGACCTTTGATTTGCAGATGGCTTTTCCTCTGGTTTTCTCTTTGCACTTTTTTTTTTTTAATTGAACAAACCCTTGTATGAAGGACTGGCTTTCAGCCTATCACTGAAAGGATGAGGGAGCTGCTTTGCTGTATACAAAACCTTGACTATCTAGAAGCAGGTCTTCTGTGACTGATTTAGGGCCTGGTTCCCTATGAATATGTAATGATAGAGGATAGATCCTTTTCTGGCCACACCCTGTTTTCCAGTAAGGAAGAACTCTGTTCCAGTTGTTGGTCTACTTGTCCTTATCCATGTGCATATGGAGGATGGGGTATGGGATTATGATGGTGGAACTGACTGAGGAGGCTTCTTTGGTACTGCTGTATCCTTTCAGTCTCCTTGCTGTTTTCTTTCTTTTTATCTCCTCCTCCTCTTTTTTTTTTCCCTTCCTGAACCAAGGATTGAATGTGCGTGCCATCCAAGTGCACTACCATTGAACCACATCCCCAGGTTCCTATTTTTTTTTTTGTGTGTGGTGCTGGAGATTGAACTCAGGATGTTAGGCATGTTAAGCATGCACTGCCACTGACCTATCTCACAGTACTGACTTCTTAGAAATTTTTATTTTGAGAAAGGATCTCACTAAGTTGCTCAGGCTGGCCCCAAATTTGTGATCCTCCTACCTCAGCCTCCTGAGTAATTTTTATTACAGGTGTGTTTCATCACACTTGGTTTCCTTGCTTTCCTGATGGTGTCTTTTTATGCACAAATATTTCAGTATTAAGTCCAACATACCTATTTTTTCTTAAGTTGTTTATGCATTTTGATATTATAGCGAAGAAGCCTTTGCTTAGTGTGAGGTCTTGAAGATTTGTAACTACATTTTATTCTAAGAGTTTTAGCTCTTACATTTAGTTCTTTGATCAATTTGGAATTAATTTTTGTATATGGTGTGAAGTGTGGGAGTCTAGCTTTGTTCTTTTCCTTGTGGATATCCAATTGACTCAGCACCATTTGCTGAAAAGACTATTCACTATTCTTTCCCCCAGTGACGTGTCTTGGCATTTTAGTTTAAAATCAACTGACCATGAATGTGTGGGCTGATTTCTGTATTCAGTTATACTACATTGATCTGCATGTCTGTCCTCAAAGCCAGTACCATATAGATTCATTGTTATAATTTTGAAGTAAGTGTGGGTTGTCTTAGTTTGTTCTTATTTAAGATTATTTTGTGCCCTTAAATGTCCATTTGAATTTTCACATGAGTGTCAATTTTTGTGAAAAGGGCAGTTGGAATTTTGTTAGAGGTGGCATTGAATCTGTTCATCAATTTGAGAAGTATTGTCATTTTTAACCATATAGCTATTCCAAACTCTGAACATGGGTTGTCTTTCCATTTATTTGGGTCTTTAATAAATTTTGGGCAGTGTTTTGCAACTTTTAGCATGCAAGTTTTATCTTTTGATAAGTATATTTGTTGGTGCCACTTAAAGTGGAGTTTTTCCTTAATTTCAGTTTTAAATTGTTCACTGCTAGTAATAGAAGAGTAATTGCCTTTTATATATTATTTGCTTTTAAGCTGTGAAATTGTTTTATTTATTCATAGAGTTCAAAACCTCATTTGTCAAAATCCTGTACTTAAGGGCTGGGGATGTTGCTCAAGCGGTAGCGTGCCCGTCTAACATGCGCGCAGCCCGGATTCGATCCTCAGCACCACATACAAAGATGTTGTGTCTGCCGAAAAACTAAGAAATAAAATATTAAAATTCTCTCTCTCTCTCTCTCTCCTCTCTCTCTCTCTCTCACTCTCTCTTTAAAAAAAAATCCTGTAGGTTAAATTTAATTTAAGAATATATAAAAAAGCCTTTTTGGATACTAGGCATCAAGCCCATGGGACACTTTACTACTGAGCTACATCCCCAGTCCTTTTTAATTTTTTTTAATTTTTATTTTGAGATAGGGTCTCACTTAGTTGCTCAGCCTGGCCTTGAGCAGTTCTCTTGCCGCAGCCTCCCAATTTGGGATTTCAGGCATGTGCCACCATGCCTGGTTTACCAGACACTTTCTTTCTTTCTTTTTTTTTTTTCAAATTTATCTTTTAGTTGTAGTTGGACACAATACCTTTATTATGTTCATTTATTTTTATGTGGTGTGAGGATCAAACCCAGGGTCTTGCACGTGCGAGGTGAGTGCTCTACCGCTGAGCCACAACCCCAGCCCAACCAGCCACTTTTCTATATGGTTTATAATAGCTGTTATTTGACCGCTATGGGTACTCTCTTATTAAAATAGACATAAGGGTGCTTGAGAATAACTGTGGAAGACTGCTTTTCCCTGCTACCTATATCCCCGACTCCTCATCTTCTAAACTAATGTGTAGAAATTATAATTCTGACCTAACTAAAAGTCACAGTTTCAGTTAAGTACCTAGAAATGGTAATGGCTTTCCTTCCCTGGGTTCTGTTCCCTTTTCTTCAGTTCCTCTGTGTCATAAAGCCAATCTCTAAAAGTTTGTCTGAGGCTCTGATTGTAATCTGCTGCAGAGACTGATCTCTGAATCCCACAGCTGGATCCTCCGGTCCTCCAGAGCAGTTGGCTAGTGACATTTCTTTGAACCTTGCTTTCTGGACTTTGTGCTGCCCTCATCCCATCCCCTCTCAGTTTAGGGATGTAACTAGGCTTGCAGAGCTTTTGTGATGGTGGCTTCTTTCTCATCTTGCAGCCTAAAATTTTAAAATGTATAGGAACCTTGTTGAGTCATGCATTATATGGCCCATACAGCTAAAATAGAAGCTCTAAGTGTAGCAATGGGTACTGCTCTTTAAAAATCCAAGAAGCAGGGCCTGTACTCTGGTATGAAGGTGGTACACGCCTATACTCCCAGCAGCTTAGGATCTGAAGCTGGAGGATCAAAAGTTCAAGGCCAGCCTGAGCAATGTAAGGAGGCCTCGTCCCAAAATACAATAGGCCTAGGGATTTGGCTATTGGTAGAGTGCCCATGTATGGCAAAACAAAACAAAACAAAAACCCTAAGAAATACTTTTGTACAGTTTCCTTCTGTCTTTCTCTTTTCCCTTTCCCCAGTGCCATATTACTAATAAGCCATGTGCTGATACTTTTTCACCAAAAAGAAAGTATAGTAAATAATAAGGTATTCAGTGCCTTCTGTTGCTTTGTAGTGGTTGTCTTCTACTTTAATAACTTTAATAAGATAACAAATATGGAATTCCATGAAACCTGGTAAAATGGTTTTAAAAATTATACAGGATCTAATGCATGCCAGGCAAGCGCTCTACCACTGAGTTAAGCCCCCCCAGCCCACTGTACATAATTTTAGTTAGGGTAGTTATATTTACTCTTTGAAAATTTTGTTGTCTAAATGCTAAATTTTGTCAGTGTTTTTCAGTGTTTTTAGGATGTTGGTGGCATGAGAGTCATTCGTTGATTCCTACTTAAAAGTGGTGCAAATTTATAGAAATATATATAATATAAATGGAATTTCACTAGTAATTTTTTTTTTTTCGAGAGGGGGAGAGAGAATTTTTTAATATTTAGTTTTTAGTTTTCGGTGGACACAACATCTTTATTTTTTATATGGTACTGAGGATTGAACCCAGCATCCTGCGCATGCCAGGCGATTGCGCTACCGCTTGAGTCAAACATCCCCAGCCCCTCACTCGTAAATTTTTAAAAAGGGTTTCTTTAGTGAACTTCACAATGGAAAGATATTTTTGTGGTGATTTCTATTTTCAGTTAGATTGGACTTGAGAGCTTTTAGTTCTTTTTTTTCTTTCTAAAAATATTTTTAGTTATAAGTGGACACAATACCTTGATTTTATTTATTTTTTATGTGGTGCTGAGGATTAAACCCAGTGCCTCACATATGTAGGCAGGCACAGTGGTACCACTGAGCCCCATCCCCAGCCCCGCTTTTAGTTCTTGTTGTCTGTACTTCTGGGATTGTATAAGAAAGTAAGATTTGATGCTGGAGGTGTAGCTCAGTGGTTGAGCACTTGCTTAGCATGCTGAGGTCCTGGATTCAATTCTTAGCACCATAGAAAAGAAGAAGGAGGAAAAACAAAACACAACAAAACTGCTGTTATTATATGAGGTGCTTGTTGATGTTTTAGCTCTATTGGACATACGTTTGTCACATCCTAATTAGATAAAGTATAATTTTGTATGTGGTATTTGCTGGTGCTAATAGTGCCAATGTAGCAATGATGTTATTGATCTCCACTGGTGAAATGTTATTAGACCCGCAAGTAAATGGCTCCTTTAGTTCTATATTTCTCTTTTAGTAGTTCATTAAAAAGAACATTTAAAGACTCTTCAATTGTCATGTTCTTTCTTTGCACCTGGTGAGTTAATCCCTGCTGTCTCCCTTCCTCTCTCTCACCTTTCTTTCCTTTTTCTTTTTGGTGGTGCTAGGGATTGAACCCAGGGCTTTGTACCTGCTAGGCAAGAGCTCTACCATTGAGCAACTTCCCCATTCCCAGCCCTATGTGAATTTTGTTTGTTTGTTTGTTTTTTGGTACTGGAGATAGGACCCGGGGGTACTTTGCCACTGAGCTACATCCCCAACTCTTTTTATTTTTTATCTTGAGACAGGATCTCACTAAGTTACTTTGGCCTCCCTAATTTGTTGAGGCTGGCTTTGAACTTGTGATCCTCATGCCTCAGCCTCCCGAGTTGCTGGGATTACAGGTGTGCACCACTGTGCCCAGCTAGGTGAGTCTTTTAAATCAAATTTTCAGATTCATTTTCAATTAATAGTTTTAAAAGTTTGAAAGTAGGACCAAGTGCCTCAGTGCACACATGTAATCCTAGCTACTTGGGATACTGAGGCAGGAGGATCAGAAGTTCAAGGTCAGCCTCAGTAAATTTGTAAGGCCCTAAGCAACTTAGTGAGATCATGTCTCAAAAAATAGAAGCCAGGCACAGTGGTGCATGCCTGTAATCTCAGCGATTTGGGAGGCTGAGGTAGGAGGATCACAAGTTCAAAGCCAGCCTCAGGAACTTAGCAAGGCCCTAAGCAACTCAGTGAGACCCTGTCTCTAAATAAAATACAACAAAATGGGGGGGTGGGGTGGGAGATGGGGATGTGGCTCAGCAGTTAAGTGTCCTTGGGTTCAATCTCTGGTACCAAAAACATAAAAACAGACAGACAAATAAATAAAAAAGGCAGGGATGTAGCTTAGAGGTAGATTGCCTCTGGGTTCTATGCAGAGTACCTAGGGTGGTGGTAGGTGGGGTGGGAATAAAATTTTGGAAGCAGGAAAGATCTGACAGCCCACTACTTGCCTTTATGTAATTAAAAAAGAACTGCTACAATTTGGGGATTCTATTTGACAAAAATCCCTTTTGTGGACTTGGTTCCTGAAATAATTGTAAGAAACAGAAATATCTTGCTGTGTGCATAGAATCCATTCTTGTCTGAACATCAAGGCTTCCAAGGATATCCAGATGTTCTAGGTTGACTCTTGGGCTCTTCTTGCTGGTGAGGATCCAGCCCACCTACTTCCACTCTTGAGTTCTCAGTGCTTTTACTGTTTCTCCATACACACAGTCTGCTCCAGGAGGGGCTGCAAAGACCTGTGAGGTATTCTGTTTTTAAAAGGTATGTAACTCGGGGCTGGGGTTTTGGCTTAGCTGTAGAGCGCTCGCCTAGCACGTGCGAGGCGCTGGGTTTGATCCTCAGCACCACATAAAAATAAAGAAATAAAATTTATTTATTTATTTGTGCTGAGGATCAAACCCAAGGCCTCACACCTGCCAGGCAAGTGCTCTACCACTGAAATACAGCCTCGGCCCCCTTTTTCTTTTCTTTTTAAACATCTACTTTCCATGTTCTTCCTTCCTTTTTTCATACCAGTGATTGAACCTAGGGTTACTTACCCTTAAGCTACATCCCCAGACCTTTTTTATTTTTTATTTTGAGTCAGCGGCACACTAAATTACTGAGGTTGGCCTCAAACTTTTGATCCTTTTGCCTCAGCCTCCTGAGTTCCTGGAATTACAGGCATGTGCTACCACACCTGGCTCTCCATTTTTCTTTTTCTTTTTCTTTTAGCCTAGGGATTGAACCTCTGAGCACTTTACCATTGCTATATTCCTATTGCTTAACTTTTATTTTGAAACAGGATCATACTAAATGACTGAGCTGGCCTCAAACTTGCACTCCTCTTGCCTCAGCCTCCCAAGGGTCCATCTTCTTCTTGTTTGGTCAGAATTCCTTTTTTTCCCCCCCTTGTATTGGAAATTGGACCCAAGGGCCATTTTTTTTACAACATTTTTTTTTATGCCTTTATATTACTTATTTTAATGTAGTGCCGAGGATTGAACCCAGTGCCTTGCACATGCTAGTGGTAGCACTTGCTCTACCACTGAGCCACAACCCCAGCCCACTAAGGGCGATTTTATCATTAAGCTACATCCCCAGTTATTTTTGTTTTTTCCACATTTTTAATTTGTATATTATAGTTGTACATATTGGTGGGATTTATTAGTACATAATTGTACATGCACACAATATAACAACATAATTTGGCCAATATTAGTCTCTAGATTTGCCTCCTCGCTCTCTACCTTCCATCCCCTGTTCCCTTTCCTTTACTTATCACCCTTTGATTCCCCCCATTTCCTTTTTCTCTCTTTCATATATGACCCTTGATCTTCATGTTTGACTTATTTTGCTTAATATAATGTTCTCAGGTTCCATCTATTTTCCTACAAATGACATAATTTCATTTTTTTTAAAGCTGAATAAAACTCCATTGTGTGTATATATACCATGTTTTCTTTATCTATTCATTCATTGATGGATGCCTAGGCTGGTTCCATAGTTTGGCTGTTGTAAACTGTGCTACTATAAACATGGGTATACATGTATCACTGTAGTATGATGACTTTAATTCTTTAGAATAAATACTGAGGAGTGTTATAGCTGGGTCATATGGTGGTTCCCTGTCTACTCTTTTGAGGAACCTCCATGCTGATTTCCACAGTGGTTGTACTAATTTATAATCGCACCAACAGTGTAAAAATGTTCATTTTCCTCCACATACTTGCCAACATTTATTATTTTTTCCACTTTTTTTATTGATGCATTGTAGTTGTACATAATGATGACATTTGTTGTTACCTGTTCATACACGCACACAGTATAACAGTATAATTTGATCAGTATCACACTCCTCAGCATTTCCCTCCTCCCTCTCTGCCTCCCACCCCCGGTCACTTCCAGCATTTATTATTGATTGTATTCTTGAGAACTACCATTCTGACTGGAATGCAATAAAATCTCAGTGTAGTTTTGATTTGCATTTCCCTAATTGCTAATGATGTTGAACCTTTTTAAAATATATTTGTTGGCCATTTGTATTTATTCTTTTGAAAAGTGTCTGTTTAATTCATTCACCCATTTATTAAAATTGGGTTTTTTTTGTCATTAAGTTTTTTGAGTTTCTTTTTTAATATATTCTAGATGTTACTCCTCAGTCAAAAGAGTAGCTAGCAAAATTTTTCTCTCATTCTGTGGGTTCTTTACATTCTTAATTGTTTCCTTTGCTATGTGGAAGCTTTTTTTTTTTTTTTAATTTATTTATTTATTTTTAAGTTTTCAGGGGACACAACATCTTTGTATGTGGTGCTGAGGATCGAACCCGGGCCGCACACATGCCAGGCAAGCGCGATACCGCTTGAGCCACATCCCCAGCCCATATGTGGAAGCTTTTTAATTTGATGCTGTCACATTTATTAGTCTTGGTATTATTTCCTGAGCTTTAGGGGTCCTATCGGGAAAGTCATTGCCTAAAACCAATTTGTTGGAGTGTTGGTCCTACATTTTCATCTAGGAGTTGCATAGTTTCTGGTCTAATTCTGAGGTCTTAGATCCATTTTGAGTTGATTTTTGTGCAGGGTGAGAGATAAGGGTCTAGTCTCATTCTTCTACATATGGATAACCATTTTTCCCAGCACTATTTGTTTAAAAGGCTGTCATTTCTCCAATATATATATATTTTTTTGACAACTGTTAATGATCAGATGACCATATATCTGTGGGTTTGTCTCTATGTCTTCTGTTTTATACCATCAGTGTATATGTCTGTTTTTCTGCCAATACCATGACATTTTTGTTACTACAGCTCTGTAGTATAATTTGAAGTTAGGCATTGGGATGCCTCCAGTGTTGCTCTTTTGGTTAGAATTGCTTGGTCTATTCTGGGTCTTCTATTCTTCCAAATGAATTTTAGGACTTTTTTTAAAATATTTTTAGTTGTAGATGGACACAATACCTTTATTTTATTTATTTATTTTTATTGGTGCTGAGGATCGAATCCAGTGCCTCCCATGTGCTAGGCAAGTGCTCTACAACTGAGCTATAACCCCAGCCCAGAACTGTTTTTTCCTAGTTCTGTGAAGAATGTCATTGGTATTTTGACAACGACTGCATTAGATTTGTATACTACTTTTGTTAGTATGGCCACTTTAACAATATTAATTCTGCCTATCCATGAACATGGGAGGTCTTTCCATCTTAGGTTTTTAAAAATATTCTATAATTTTCATTGTAGAGGTCTTTCACCTCCTTGGTCAAATTTATTCCTCGGCATTTTATTTTTTTGAAGCTATTGTGAATGCAGTTGTCTCCCTGATTTCTTTCTCAGCACATTTACTACTGCTATATAGGAAAGCTATTGATTTTTGTATGTTGATTTTGATTTTGTAATCTGTTACTTTGCTGAATTTGTTTATTAGCTCTAAAAGTCTTTTGGTGTAGTTTTTGGATCTTCTAAGTATAGGATCATGTCATCATATTATCAGGCAAGAGAAAGAAATTGCATTAGGGATATTGGTCTGTATTTTTCTTTTTTCTTTTTTTTTTTTTAAAGAGAGAGTGAGAGAGGAGAGAGAGAGAGAGTTTTCAATATTTATTTTTTAGTTTTTGGCAGACACAACATCTTTGTTGGTATGTGGTGCTGAGGATCGAACCCGGGCCCCACGCATGCCAGGCGAGCGTGCTACCGCTTGAGCCACATCCTCAGCCCTGTATTTTTCTTTTTTTTTTTTTTAAATAATACTTTATTTTCATTTTAATTTTTTATATATTTATTTTTATGTGGTGCAAAGCAGGCGCTCTACCACTGAGCTGTAGCCCCAGCCCCCTCCTTATCTGGTTTTAATATGAGTGTGATACTGACTTCATAGGATGGATTTGGAAGTGTTCCATCCCTTTGTGTTTCATAGTTTTTAAAACATTTTTATTTGAGGCAAAATTTTTATTTTGTCTGAAGGCCTTGCTAAATCTGTGGTTGCTGGGATTACAGGTGTGGGCCATTGTTCCTGGCTTGGTCAAAATTCTTTTTTATTCTCAGTGTTTATTTTCATAGAAATATTAATACATTTTGTCACCTTGGTGTAGTTTTATTGGATGAAGAGAATATGAATGCTTGTGTTCCTTCTGCTATTTTACACTTTTATTTATTTAATTATTTTTTATTGTGCTAAAAATTGAACCCCAGGGCTCATATATGCTAGACACCCACTCTACCACTGAGCTACAACCCAGTCTGGCTGTTGTTTTTAAATTGGATTTTCTCTTCTTCCTTTGAGGCCCAAAGAACTTAATTTTATTGTTATAATTGAAGTGACAAATTTAATATATAAATTTAAAATTGATTAATTTGAAGAGAATATTGAATAAATGTTGATTCAACTTATCTTTTTAATTCTATGTTAATACTCAAAAAGATGGTGATAATCAATTCTTCAAATTTTATTTGTAGAAGAAATTGAAGAAGAATCTGAAACAACAGTTGAGGCAGACTTGACTGATAAACAGAAACATCAGTTGAAACATAGGGAACTCTTTTTGTCACGCCAATATGAATCTCTGCCTGCAACACATATCAGGTAAGAACTTTTTAGAAGTTAATCTAATGTACCCAGTAACATTGTGACCAAAATTAAAGACTTCTTTGAAGCATTTTCCAGACTCTCCTCAGGATCTTGCTTAACTTAGTTTACTAAAGGCTTCATGATGGAATTTTATCTTGAAATTAAAAGTGTATATTAGCATATTAAAGTTCTGCAGTAATGTAACCATTTTAACTTTATTTCATTTCTGACTTTGACAGTTTACTTAAGCATCTGTGACTCTCAGGCATAGTAGTGTCCAACACACACCATTTTGGGAAATGCAGATCTTTTCCAGAGTCCTAACAATGTATATGTGTAGAAATTAGAACCCAAAGGCTGGAACCCAAGATTGAGTTGTAGCAGGTGACTCTTGGCCTTTAGGATATATGGCTTTTTACTTTCTTTTGAGGACCTCTGGAATGAAAATGTTATTATTATTTTTTATTAACTCTTATTGGCATTTGCTCTGTGCATTGATAGGCTACAAAAGTGATGAAAATCTCAGTCTGTAGTTTATAGTTTAAAGATTGTGCTGGAATAGTGATGGACTTTCATGATCTACTTCTAGTGACAAAATTTAAGCATAGAGAGTTATTTTTCAATGCAATCTGGAATAAGTGCATCTTGGAGATACAACAAAATGTTTGAACTCAAAAGGCAGGAAGATTTGACCCTCAGGGTCAGGAAAGCTTCAGGTAGAGTGTTTACTCACCTTTCATGAGAATGTGGGACGCACATCAGGTAGAGGGAAGAGGTGAGTGTGGGATGATGTGTGTGTAGGGAACTGCCAGGTTCAGGGTGAAACATGGGAGGGAATGTCATGTTTCAAGTAGGTTAAAAAAATTCCTTCAGGGGCTGGAGTTGTGGCTCAGTGGTAGAGTGCTCACCTAGCACATGTGAGGCACTGAGTTCTGTCCTCAATGCCACATAAAAGTGAAATAAAGATATTGTGTGTCCACCTACAACTAAGAAAATAAATATTAAAAAAGATAAAACTGTTCCCGCAAAAACATATATTTAAAAATAAATTCCTTCAGGCAGTCATGGTGGCACATGCTGTAATCTCAGTAATTCTGGAGGCTGAGGCAGGAGGATCACAACTTCGATGCCAGCCTCAGCAACTTAGTGAAGTCCTAGCATCTTAGACCCTGTGACAAAAGAAAAAAGAAAAAAGGGCTAGGAATGTACCTAGGTTGTAAAATTCTCCTGGGTTTAATCCTCAGTACTAGGGGGAAAAAAATCCTTCCAATTAAGTTTATAGTTTCTTATCCTTTTTTTAAGCTAAAGCTTGTCATGATGATCATAAAAAGTGAAAAGAAAATGTACCAGTTATTTTAATAATTGTTCTTCCTTCTTTACTCTATTGTTGGAATTTAACCTAAGTCTGCATTTTGGTTTCAGACAGGTTTGCAGTCTTTTTCTTTCTTTCTTTTTTTTTTTTTAAATATCTTTTTAGTTGTAGATGGATACAATATCTTTATTTATTTTTATGTGGTGCTGAGGATGGAACCCAGTGCCTCACACACGCTTGAGGCAGGTGTTCTACCACTGAGCTATGGCCCCACACCGGGTTTGCAGTCTTCTAAAGCCATAATTTGGTTTTGTACCTACACACACACACACACACACACACACACACACACCCAACCAAACTCCAGACACCTTTGCGTATAACTTTCTTTAGAAGTGGACACGTATCTTTCATAATAGGAAGGGTAGGACAAATATATTGTTCTTCCTTTTTCTTAAATTTTTAAAAAATATTTTTTGTAATTGTTGATAGATCTTTATTTTATTTATTTACATGCAGTGCTGAGAATCGAACCCAGTACCTCACACGTGCCACACAAGTGCCCTACTGCTGAGCCCCAGCCCCCTTTTTTCTGAAATCTTTTGGAAATAAATTGATTGCCCTCTTATCATGAACATCATGTCGTGGCTTTATTTAGATTTTTTAAAAGGGGCCATTGTGGTTGGATTGGCTAGAGTTAGTATAGTATTTTCTGTGTCATTTATATCCTTTCCTGGAAAATATAATCATACCAGGTAATATGAGGAGTCTTTTTGCTTTTCACTAGTAAGGCTATTTTTTATTTTTTTATTTTTTGGTATGAGGGATTGAACTCTGGGGCACTCTACCATTGAGTCACACCCCCAGCTCTATTTTGTATTTTATTTAGAAACAGGGTCTTACTGAGTTGCTTAGCCCCTAGCTGTTGCTGAGGTTGGCTTTGAACTTGTGGTTGTGGTCCTCCTACCTCATTCTCCCCAGCTACTAGGATTAATTGTAGACATGCACCACTGTGACCGGCTTGAGATTTTTCTTAAAAATGTGTATAAGCAATATGCTAAAGATCCACATATATTTGTTACTTAATTGGTATGAGCTATTTGAACATAAAGATTCATTTTAATCTTGAAATTATGTGGCTAATTGTAAGAATCTTGCTAGAACAACAATCTGACAAATGGTTTAAAGAATGTATCCCAAACACACAAGTGTATTTTTAATTTACCCTTCTGATAGCTTGGAATCTGTTTACAAGTAATGTTGGTTTCCTTTAACAGATTGCCTGGAATGGAAAAACTAGTGATGTGTTTTTTATCTTCCATAAGGGCTGGGAGAATATATTGAAATATAATTATCCAGACATTCCGGTGCAGAATATAGAATTTACCTGATATACATGATCCTTCGATCAGTTCTTTTTGTTTCTTCATCTTTTGTGGTGCTGGGGATCAACCCAGGACCTCACTCATGCTAGGCAAGTGCTATACCACTGAGCTATATCCCTAGTCCTCTTGAGTCACTATTGAACACATTTCCTGAGAATCTTTTAGGTTGAGGAGCTTCTAAATGCTTAAAAGGTAAGGACCCAGGGCTGTAGATTCATGGAGTTTTCCAAGTGATAATTCTTTTGATTATAGAGAGACATAGACATTTACAGCGTTTTTCCTACAGCTGAGTGGAGAGGGAGTGGTGCAGAGCTGCACCTTTTCATCTGTCGCTCTCATTTTCTTTCTTTTTTTTTCAGTCAAGCACTCATTTATTTTATGAAAGAATATTGTTTTCTGCATAATTCTTTTTTTTTTTGGTGCTGGGGATTGAACGCAGGGCCTTGTGCATGTGAGGCAAGCACTCTACCATCTGCATAATTTAAAAAAAACTTTTAAAGGTGAAAGTATGTTTTTAAGTTTGTTTTGTTATAAATTTGTTATACATGACAGTAGAATGCACTTTGATACCTCATACATAGATGAAGTATAATTTCTCATTCTTCTGGTTGTACCTGATGTGGAATCCCACTGATCCCATAGTTATATATGTACATAGGAACTCTATTCTTCCTTAGCCACACCCACAGCCTTGTGAATTAGCATATGCATATCCAGAGACAACTGTGGCTCTCATTTTCAAACAACAGAATGGAGTAGGGGCAGGTTCTGGCCAAGGCATTGGGCTGTACTAGCCAGCCCACATGCAGATGCAGAACAAGTGTACATTGGAGTGGTCTTGATAATTTGCTAATGTTGAAGTCATGCCCTATTTCGGTTTTAAAAGGAGAAAATTACTGAAGTCCCATTGTTTTTTGGCAGCAAAGAGGGGTAATTTGGTGAATACTGATTTTTTTTGTTCTCAGGGACATTATCAAGTGCCTAGAATTTTCTTGGTGCCACATGGAACGTAGGAGAGAGAAAACCTGACAGGCATGCTTGAGGTCTTTTGTACTCCATGAACTATAATATTCAGTGGATGCTGCACTCTTCCTAACATGGCAGGAAGCAAGCTTTGTTCCTTCTGATTCCACTGGAAATTCGAGAGAATGTGTAAGACCTAGATCTCTTCTGGGTAGAGTTAGTGATTCATTTCATTCCTGTCTGAGATTGTGCTTTAGCAGTGAGAATTCCTTTAAGGGCATTTTTTGGGGTTGGGAAGTACACTTCATTCATGCAAGTGCTTTAGGTCACGTAGTAATAGATTATATGCTGTACATTTTGTAAAGCTCTATAAAATGTATTGTTATACCTGTTATCAGTCTCTTTTTCTGTGTTTAGTCTTTGTATTTGGGGGTGTACGACTAATACTTTACTATTAGACTTTCTTACACAGAGCAACAATTCAGTGTTCTTTCAGTTACCATCTGATTTACAAATATACCTGTATTTTTTATTCTTTCATAAGTAGGTGAATATTTGTAAATTTGAGGAAGGCTGCTTACAGTCGGAGAAAGTTGATGTGCTGATTATTTAGCAGCTGCCTCCTTTCCTGTTTCTCAACATTGTCTGATTTGTGATTTTGAGGCTCCTATATTTAGTCTTGTATATAGCCCAAGCTTTATATAGCTCATATGTATTGAATTTGGCCTTAAATAATTGTAGCATTTATTGAACATTTATTTTTCTTTTTTGTGGTACCAGAGATTGAACCCAGGGCCTTGCATGTGCTAGGCGAGCCTGAGCTACATCTTCAGTCCTTTTTGTTTTTTTATTTTGGACAGGGCCTTGCTAAATTCCTAGGTAATTTACCTTGCCTCCTGCCTCAGCCTCTGGATTAGCCAAAAATACAGCTGTGTGCCACCATGCCTGGCTCAAGCTCATCTATGGAATTTTTTATGATAAAATGGTGCCAGTTGCTTTGAGCCCCCCCCCCCCCCCCAGTTTTTTTTTTGTTTTTTTTTTTTGGTGTTATTGTAGGTTGAACACAGGACATTCTAACTACTGACTTATATTCCTATCCCTTTTAAAAAGTTTTTTATTTTGAGACTGGATCTCACTAAGTTATCCATGTTGGCCTCGAATTTAGAATTCTTTTGCCTTCAGCATTCCAATTTGCTGGGATTATAGGTGTGTGCCACTGTTCCCAGCAGCATTTTTTTTTTTTTTTTAAATATTGGGGTTTGAATCGGGGGCACTTAACCACTGAGAAACATCCCTAGCCCTTTTTATTTTTTATTTTGTGACAAGGTCTTGCTAAGTTGTTGAGGCTGGCCTTGAACCTGCAATCCTTCTGCCTCAGCTTCCTGAATCACTGGGCTCACTGGGTATGTACTACCACATCTGGCTTTTTTTTTTTTTTTGAATGGGATTACTATTTATTTAGAGAGAAGTCTGGTCATGACCAAGTCCAAGGAGAATGTCAGGACTTTCAGATTGGGTCTTATTTTTTATCTATTTACCAAGGCATTCAAGTAAGAATATCTTCTAGACAGTTAAATATGATTCTTTGTGGAGGTAAAATGAAGTAGATCCCATTGTTAAAAATGAAGGTCACAGTAGGGCTGGGGATGTGGCTCAAGCGGTAGCACACTCTCCTGACATGCTCCAGGCACTGGGTTCGATCCTCAGCACCACATAAAAAAAATAAAAAATAAAGATGTTGTGTCCATTGAAAACTGAAAAATAAATATTAAAAAATTCTCTCTCTCTCTTAAAAAAAAAAAAAAAAAGAATGAAGTCACAGTTTAACCGGTCACAGTGGTACACACCTGTAATCCCAGCCTCCTAGGAGGAAGAGGCAGGAGGATCACTAGTTTGAGGTCAGCCTCAGCAAGTTAGCAAGGCCCTCAGCAACTTAGTGAGATCTTGTCTCAAAGTAAAAAATAAATTAAAACGACTGAGGATGTGGCTCAGGGGTAAAGTGCCGCTGGATTCAATCCCTAGTACCTCCCTCGACTAAAAAATTAAGGTCTTACAAGTGAATCAAAACATGTAGAGTTTACAGAAAGAAAAGAGGAGGGGAGGGAGAGCCCCAGCAATTTTTTGAATTTCTGTTTCATGTAATTAATTCTTCTATATAGATCCTCAGTTCACATAGAACTAAATTTAAAACCTATGTAAGCATGAAAACTTTACTGTTATACTCCAAGATAATGTTATAATGATAATTGTATAGTTGAAACTGGGAAATACCTTTTTAAAAAAATTTTTGAAACAGGATCTCAGTAAGCTGTTTAGGGACTCACTAATTTACTGAGGCTGGCTTTGAACTTTCGATCCTCCTGCCTCTCAGCCTTCCAAACTGCTGGGATTACAGGCATGTGCCCAGCCTTTTTACTTTATTTTCATTAGAGCATTATAGTTATCCATAGTAGTTTGGTTTATTATTACAAAATTGTACATGCATGGAGTTTGACCTCAGTCCCCATTACCCCTGCCTTTCCATTTCCTTCTTCCTTTCCCTATTTTTCTTTCTCTACTGGTCTTTTTTTTCACTTGTTTATTTCATTATTATTACTGTTATTATTATTGGTCAGTGGTGAAGCACCCTTGGATTAAATCCCCAGTGCCAATAATAATAATAATAATAATAATAATAATAATAATAATAATAGTTTTAAAAAATTTGTTCTTTTTAGTATAATTATTATTTTTAAAAACATAAACATTGGACCATACAAAGCGTACATTCATGAGCTCTGAAAGCAATCACCTAATCAAGAAGATTTTACGGGGCTGGGGATGTGGCTCAAGCGGTAGCGAGCTCGCCTGCCATGCGTGCGACCCGGGTTCGATCCTCAGCACCACATACCAACAAAGAAGTTGTGTCCGCCGAGAACTAAAAAATAAATATTAAAAAATTCTCTCTCTCTCTCTCTCTCTCTCTCTCTCTCTCTCTCTCTCTCTCTCTCTCTCTCTCTCTCTCCCTCTCCCTCTCCCTCTCCCCCCCCTCCTCTCTTCTCTCACTCTCTCTTTTAAAAAAAAAAAAAAAAAAAAAAGAAGATTTTTACCAGGTTGGGGCTGTAACTCAGTGGGAAAGCACTGGTATTATTTTGGTACTGTAGATTGATCCAGGGGGTTACCACTGAGCTACATTATCGGTTCTTTAAAAAACTTTTTTTTTTTTTTGAGTCAGATAGGGTCTAAGTTACTGAGACTGGCCTTGACCTTTCAGTCCTCCTGCCTTGTGGCTGGCTGGTTTATTTATTTAAAATTTTTAGTTTATTTTTTATTTATGGCTTTATTATATTTTATGTGGTACTGAGAATCGATCCCAGTGCCTCATGCATTCTAGGTAAGCACTGTAACCTCTGAACCACAACTCCAGCCCTATTTATTTATTTTTGATTGGCGCTTTCTACAGATACATAAAGGTGAAATTTCCTGTGGTATATTCATATATGCATATAATGTGCTTTTGTTAAGTTTATTCCATATTTCCTCCCCTTTCTTGTCCCTCTTCCCTCCCTCTTGATCTCCTTCTACTCCAATAATCTTCCCTGTATTTTTGTGATATCTAGGTTATTTTATTTAGCATGATGTACTCCACTTCCATTCATTTATCAGCAAATGCCATAATTTCATTGTCTTTTATGGCTGAGTAAAACCCCATTGTGTATATATACCACATTTTTTGGATCCATTTATTTATTGATGGGCATCTGGACCGATTCCATAATTTAGCTTTTGTGAATTGTGCTGCTGTAAACATTGAAATGACTGTATTGCTATAGTATGCTGGTTTTAGTTTTTTTGAAAAATACCAAGGAGTGGGAAAGCCAGATCATATGGTGGCTCCACTCCTGGTCTTTTGAGGAATCTCTATACTGCTTTCCAATGTGATTGTATTAATTTGCAGTCCCATCAACAGTGTATGAATGGACCTTTTCCCCCACATCCTCTCCAGCATTCATTATTATTTGTGTTCTTGATAATTACCATTCTGACTGGAGTGAGATGGAATCTTACCTTTGTTTTGAAATGCATTTCCCTGATTGCTAGAAATGTTGAACATTTTTCATATATGTATTTTCATATATGTATTGTTTCTTCTTTTGAGAAATGGCTGATCAGCTTTTTGCTCATTTATTGATTAGGTTATTTGTTTTTTTGGTGTTATGTTTTTTGAGTTCTATATATATTTTAGATATTCATCCCCTGTCAGAGCACCTGACAAAGATTTTCTCCTATTCTGTAGGCTTTCTCTTCATGCTTTTAATTATTTTCTTTGCTGCACAGCAGTTTTTAATTTGATGGCATCCCACTTATTGATTCTTGGTTTTATTTCTTGGGTTTTAGGGGTCTTGTTGAAGGTTGGTACGTGTACCTATTTGATGGAGTGTTGTCACTGTGTTTTCTTGTAGCAGTTGCAAGATTTTCTAGTCTAATTTCTAAGTCTTTGATCATTTTGACTTTTGTGCAAGGTGAGACAGATCTAATTTCATTTTTCCATATGTGGATATCCTGTTGGTAAATATCTTATTAAAAATTTTTTTTTGGCAGTTGTAGAAGGACAGAATACCTTTATTTTATTTGTTTATTTTTATGTGGTGCTAAGGATTGAACCCAGTGCCTCACACATGTGAGGCAAACATTTTGCCACTGAGCTACAGTCCCAGCTTGGTAAATATCTTCTTGATTAGGTGGTTACTTCCTGAGTTTATGGATGTAATCTTTGTATGGTCCAATGTTTATGTTTTTAAAAATAGCAATTATACTTAAAAGAACAAATTAAAAACAAAACACAATAATTATTATTATTGGCACTGAGGATTTAGCCCAGGGTACTTTACCATTAAGCTACATACCAAGTATTTTTTATTTTATTTTTTCCTTTGAGATAGGGTCTTGCTAAATTGCTGAGGTTCGATTCAAACTTCTCTTACCTCACACTCAAAAGTTGCAGGGATTACAGGAGTGCGTCACTACTCCCAGCCTAATGTTATTTTTTATGTATCTTGAATGCACAAAACTTGACTTTTTAATAGCTGCTAATTACAGCATAGGTACCTGCAATGATCAATTCCTCTTCCCAACCTCTGGTACAACAGTTAGTCATATTTAAAATGAGCCAATTCTTTCCTACTTGCCAACCTTGGAGATCTGGCCCACAACCTATGAAGTTAGTCTTTAGTGTGTTTTAAAAACATTTCCTTAGGTACCTGCTGGTTATTGATCTCAGTTTGTCCAGCAGTAAGGGGTTTTGGACCTGATTATTTGTTCTTCAAGTTTATCTTGTTTCAAGGAGTGAGTGGTGGAGAAACCCATTATATCCAGGTTGGTGGACCTGGCCTTTGTTCAGAACATCACTGTGGGGACCCTGTCTATATCATTATTTAACCTTCAAAATACTGTTAAAATTTTATTTTTTTAACTAGTTTTTTGTTGTTGTTGTTGTTGTTTTGGGCATTGGGGATTGAACCTCTGGGCTACATTCCTAGCCCTTAATTTTCAGAGTCTTGGTAAGTTACTTAGGGTCTTGCTAAGTTGCTGAGACTGTCCTTGAATTTACAGTTCTTCTGCCTCAGCCTCCTGAGACACTGGGATTACTAGCCACTGGGCCCAGCTTGGCAGTACTTTTTTTGTTAAGTGCTAAGGATAGAATCCAGGGCCTTGGCATATGCTAGGCCAGAGTATCCAGCCTGAGTATTGTTTTTGAAAAAAGGTCTGAGAAGCTCTTCCAGAACCAGCATTTGGTGACAGTGGTAGGGTAGATCTTAAAGACATAGGTATGTGTTGGGGTTGTGGCTCAGAGGTAGAGCGCTCTCCTAGCATGCGTGAGGCACTGGGGTTCAATCCTGAGCACCACATAAAAATAAAATGAAGATATAATGTCCACATATAACTAAAAAATAAATATTATAAAAAAAGACATAGGTACATAGTCTCTTAATGACAGGGTTGTGCATAGAAATCCTTACATTCCTTTCCTTTTAAACAATTGTTTTATTAGGATTCTAGAATACAGACCTAACCAGTATCATCTTTACTATCACTACTGCTGTGTGGAAAAACAGCTATAGCCACAACTTGTAGTGAATTTTTTCTTAATTTAAAGGTTGCCCTGTTGCTTGTACATAGTGTTCTTGCCTTTAAAATGAGAAGATCCCTTAATTTAGGCTTTTTAAAAAAATATGTATTGGAAATTGAACATGGGACCTCACACATACTAGGCAAACACTGGGCTACACCCTCAGCTTCTTTTGTTTTATTTTGAGACAGGAATTTTTAAAGTTGCCAAGACTTACCTCAAATTTGTGATCCTCCTATTTCCACCTCCTGAGTAGCTAGAATTACAGGTATGCACCAGCAAACCCTGTTTTAATTTAGTTTTGAAAGTCTCTTAAGCATCTGGTGAGAATGTGAAATTTACATAAATTGTTCCATTCAGACTTCATCTTAGATTGTAAAATTCTTGAGAGTCACTAATTAGTTCATCTTTTTCCTATCTTCTATGGAATACTATACACAATAGTCATTCAGAATTTGAAAATTACAGAGTTTTCACTTAATTTAATTTTTGTTCTTTAAGGAAGTTAAAATTTTTACAAGAACAGTTTCTTCTTAAATGAAATTTTATATTGTAATTTAAAATTGTAATTAAATTTCATTTAATTCTCATTAGAATTAGAATGAAAGTTTAGCTATATGGAATACAAGTTGCTGTGTAGGAAATCTGGTTTGTATACATACTATTTGTCACCAAACAAAAATCAATTGATGGGGCTGGATCATGACTCAGTGATAGAGTGCTTGCCTGGCATGCATGAGGCACTGGATTCAATCCTTAACACCACATAAAATAAATAAATACAGGTATTGTGTCTACCTACAACTAAAAAAATATTTAAAAATCAGTTGATGAAAGTTTTATAATATCTATGAGAAAAGAAAAGGAGAAATGGAAATGTTTTCAACCAACATGAGTTATTTAGGAGAGAAAATATTATCCATCAGAGTAGGGACATACCTGTTCTTCTGTATTTTTAGAGTGTTAATATAATCAGAAAAATCAGTCAAATTGTAAAGTATATGTCCTTGATTCTGCAGTTCTCCTTTTAGGATTTTATTGTTCAGAAGTTCTCATACAAGTTTGTAGAAGTGTGTGTGTGTGTGTGTGTGTGTGTGTGTGTGTGTGTGTGTGTGTGTGTATCTGAGAGTTCAAAGTCTTGACTGTTGCAATATTGCTTAAAAGTCCAAGTCCGAAGTTTTCTCTGAGTTTCAAGGCAAACCCCTTGTGAGCCCCTGTTGAAGTCAGTAAGAAATTATATACATCCAATATGAAATGACCCAGGGTAAATATACCTATTTCCAAAGAAAGGGAAAGGAAAACAGCAAGGAAGGGCCAGACCAAAGCAAGACTGAAATCTGTAGGGTAAACATCAAGCTTTGCTTTGGTGGAATGTGGGCTCCCAAGGGTTTGGGCAGCCTTACTCTAATCTTTGCTGGTGGCAGCCCACATGGCCACTTACTTCCTTGGGCTGGCTTACATGTTGCCTACAGCTTCCCCTGGTAGATGTTTCACATTCCTGGTATCTCTTTCCTCTTCTAGTCTTCACTGCAATTGTTTTTGGTTTGTTTGTTTGGGTACTACGGTTTGAACTTAATAAGGTTCTTAAATTTTCACTATGTTGCTTAGGCCCTCACTAAATTGCTGAGACTGGCTTTGATCTTGTGATCTTCTGCCTCACTGGGATTATAGGCGTGTGCAGGCTCCTTTGCAGTTTTGACTTTACTCTCACATAACTCTGTCAGGGATTCCTTGCAGGGACTCTGATACTGCCACACACTGCCTGGTCTCTCAAGGTTTCCCTTGAAATCTCATGGTCACTTATGGCCCTATTAAATCTTATATTTTGCATGCCTGCAAACCAGCATCATGTGGAAGTCACCAGGGTGTGCCACAGGTTTGGGCTATACTTGGTCCATTTGAATCACTGCTGCAGTGGCTTCTGAGTGCCTTTCTGGCCTAAGGCAGTCTTGGGCAAGCTGAGAGTCTGGGGGCTTTCTCTGCTCTGCACATTTTTAAAACTAATTTACATTTCTACTACCCTGATCCTGTGATCAGTGAGGTCTTGCTACTTTCTAAGTTGCCTTTGAGGTTTATTTTTTATCCTAGTGCAAAACCTTTGGCTTCTTTTTAACATTTCTGAGGGAGGGGGAATGAATACTGTACCCAGGACTTCATGCATGCTGACCAAACTAGTATACCATTGAGGTATACTCCTATCCCCCTTGGCTTCTTTTTAACATTTCTGAACTCTTTGGCAATTACACTTTTCTTAGCTATGCCTTTAGACACACCCCTTTTCTGGCCAAATAGAATTTTCCAGATCTTTCAGTACTACACCTTTTTGCTCCTGTTCTCACAGTAAATTTGGCTAAAAGCAGCCAATAATAAACTTTGCTGCTTTAAAATTTTCTCAGCTAAACTGGTGTATCACTTTTAAACTCAGGCTCCCACAACATATCATGGCAGGGGCAAATCATAGCCATATTATTTGCCACAGTATAATACCAGTCGCTTCTAGTCCAGCTCCTTGGTAGAGATTTTCTGAAACTTCACAGTCTGGCCTTCACTGTCTAGATTCCTATCAACCTCTGGTCTTCTGAGCCCCCACCAGACTCATCCATTAAGCTCCGTGTTCGGTATTCTAGGGTTTCTCTATTCCAAAGTCCTCCTGTGAACCAATTTCAAAGGCTTCTGAACCACACTGTTTTAGTCATGTTTTCACTGCTGTGCTCTAAAGAACTGACAAGAACAATTTTGGGGGAGGAAAAGTTTATTTATCGCTCACAGTTTCAGGGGCCTCAGTCCATAGCCAGCTGACTCCATTGCTCTGGCACAAGATGAGGCAGGACATCAAGGCAGAAGAATGTGGCAGAAAAAAGCAGCTCAGTACATGATAATCAGAGAGTAGAAAAACACTAAGCTCAGCTCACCAGGTACAAAATGTAAACCCCAAAGGCACACTCCCAACGACATCCCTCCTCTAGCCATAAACTACTTCCCCTCAGCCACCACTCAGTTAATCCCATCAGGGGATCAATCCACCGATTGGGTTAAGGTTCTCATAATCTAGTCATTTCACCTCTAAACCTTCTTGAATTGTCTCACATAGGAGTTTTTGGGGGACACCTAATATCTTAACCAAAACACATACTGTCAAGAATGCTCACAGGAGTAGCCCTATTTCTTTTCTTTCTTTTTCTAAAAAATATTTATTCTTAAGTTTTAGATGGACACAATATCTTTATTTTACATTTATGTGGTGCTAAGGATCGAACCCAGTGCCTCGTGCATACTAGGTGAGCGCTCTACCACTGAGCCGACACCCCAGCCCCCCATTTCTTGATACTAGTTTTTTTTGTTAGCTTTCCATTACTGAGATAAATACCTGAGATGAGCTTTGTAAGAGACAAGGTTTATTTTGGCTTGGGGTTTAAGAGTGTCACTGTCTGATCAGTTGGCCCTACTGCTTTGGGGCTTATATCAAAGCAGCATGTCTTGGCAGGGAGCATGGGGTAGGGCAAAGCCTATTCACCTCATGGCTGGGACATGAAGAGTGTGTGAGACAGGGTACCATAGTCCCCTTTGTGGGCATGCCTCTAACCATCTAAAACCTCCCTCTGGGCCTCCCCTTAACAGTTCCGCCACTTTCCAGTGGCGCCAAGCTGGGGATTAAGCATTCAACACAGGAGCCTTTGGTGGGTGGGGTGTTCAAGATCCACACTGTAGGAGTATCCCAGGATGTTCACTGTAGGATTGTGTTAATATCAGAAAGTACAAGAAACTTTCATCTTACACTTTTTAGAGTTCCAATTTTCCTGAAACAAAAGCACAGATATATAATTAGAAAAGTATTATTTTAAAATCTGTGCACTTGGAAAAATGTCATTTTACATTCGTTTCTGTCCCCTTCTTTGCCTGACAACATGGCTGATTCTGAGGAAGAGAGAATTTACTGAAAAGAAATTTACTGGTAAGTCTTCCCCACAACCCCCCAAGTGGGAATTCAATCCAGGATTGATCTATCACTGAGCTATATCCCCAGCCCTTTTTTTGTTTGTTTATTTTATTTTGAGACAGGGTTAAGTTGCCCAGGCTGGCCTCAAACTTGCAATTATCCTGCCTCAGCCTCCTGAGTGGCTAGCGTGGTAGTGGCAAGGTCTGTGCCACCTCACTCAGCTAAAAAGACCACTTAATGCTTTCTTCTTCAGTATTAGTAGTGACGTTAACTAACGGTTTGATAGCAGACACTTTTCTAACTAACTCAAGGGTATATATTCCGAACATTTTTGGTACAAAATGCTAAATTTCTTTGAAGAATTATTTTGTCACTTTATATTCCCACTATAGTATGTTATGAATATGTCCATTTTACTATTCCCTTAGCATTATAGAATATTAAAATTTAAATAATAAACTTAATATTTTTCTTATAAAAGCAATATAATTGTTGAAATGTGGAAAATACAGAAAAAAATATTCCCATACGTATCCATATGTTCCCTATCAAGAAGTAACTGGGTGCAGTGGTGAGTGCCTGTAATCCCAGCTACTCTGGACGCTAAGGCAGGAGGGGATCAGAAGTTTGAGGCTAGCCTCACCAATTTAGTGAGATCTTCAGCAACTTAGCAAGACCCTGTCTCAAAATGAAAAATAGAAAGGGCTAGGGATATAGTTTAGTTGTAATAGGCCCCTGGGTTTGATCCCAAGTACCAAAAATAAAAATAAAAGGAAGTACTACTAAAATTTTTGTCATTAATGCATTTATTCTTTTTGAATCCTAAGTATGCTTACTGCTGGGTATTGGCCATGGTGTTGCTGCAATTTAATTGAAGTGGCTGAGGGGCCACACCACAGTGTGTACCCATCTCTTGTTAAGTAGTGCTTGACTTCAATGTGCTGTTTTTATCTTTGCTTGTTCCAAGATTGGTTAATCTCTTTCTTTTTAACTTGGATTTTGTGCTGCTAGGGATTAAACCAGGGCCTTATGCACACTAGGCAAACTCTCTACCAATGAGCTGTATCCTCAGCCCTGGTTAGTAGGGGAGATAGATGCTTGCAGAATGAATGAAGTGACAGCAGGAAGAGTGAATAGTTAAATGAAATCTGGGAAAATTCCATTCCTTAGAAGTTAACAAACCTGTCTCTGATAAGTTTGATATAGTTGAAGGACCAAGTGAAACTTGAATAAGAATAGTTTGTTACTCAGAGCACTTAGTCAAAAACTAATCCAAGTGGCACTGTCTTGGAGTAGACAGATTGAAGATTGTAAATATACTCGCGTTTTCTTCTAGAATTCTTACTGTTCCATCTTCTGTATCTGTTTATACACATGTGAAGAGGGGTCTATTCGGAAACTAAATTAAAAATAAATTACAGCAACATCAAAAAACATCAAATGCCTGTGGATGAGTTTAAAGAAAATGTATAAAACTTCTACATAGAAGTTCCGCAGTGTTGCTGAAAGAATTAAATAATAACTTCAATAAATGCAGGCTATATCATGACAGTATGTGTTTTCCCCAGATTGATATGAAGATTTAATGTAAATAAAACCTTAGCAGGGTTTAGAGTGTGTGAATGTGTAAATGAGACTTTTTAGAATTTTTACATCAAATTAAAGTTTTATGGAAATGGAAAGGACCAAGAACAATGAAGACAAGGAGTTTTCAGAGTATGGTTTGTTTAGCCCTGCTGTCCTCAGAGACCTGTAAAGAAGTTTGAGAAATCAAGAGAGTTTTCAACACAACAGGAAGATGTTCCTCAGCTCTTCCCTTGTGTGGATTTTGCACTTATAGTACAAAATAATGGTGGGTAAAACTGCTGGTACCATGGCACAGGTCAGGCCTATGCACCAATCTCTGCTAGTGGTCATGCATTCTGTAATTCCACACGTTGAGGGCCCCCCCCCAAAGCAAGTTCCATTTAAGAATGGTCTTAGCAAGTTCCATTTAGAATGGTCTTAACAATTTATTACTTTTAATACATTTTGAATCTTTTAAAAAATTTAGGCAAAATTTACATAATATCAGGTTAACCCTTAACCACTGTATGGTGTCCAGCATGCAGCAGCATTCAGTGCATTGACAGTGTTGTTTGACTATCACTTCCACCTTTTTTTGCGAAATCACTTATGTTTTGCATAATGAAATGGGAAATTACCATAAATTCACTTCTACTGCTTCTGGAGCTGTGATGGTTGTCTTGAAGTAAAGTCATAGGCTTGTTTGAATTATGAGCTAAAGTAACTGCCTTCTTCATGAAACACCATTTTTGAAACAACTACTGAAAGATAAACCAGGGTTGTTTAGTAGACTTTTTGAAAGTGAAGAACTTTTTATATAAAACTATAATTGTTAGTCATTTTACAATGTATATGTATTTAGTCTGCGCCCAGCGCAGACCATATCAAGGTTTGGCTATGTGGGAAATCCTAAGGGAATTTAAATTAAAGACACAGACTCTAGTTACCTTTAAAACCAGCTCCAGGACAGCTCCTCGAACCCCCAGCCGCAAGCTACCCAAGAAGTAGCGAGGTTTACTGAAGAGGTGTGTGTGTGTGTGTGTGTGTGTGTGTGTGTGTGTGTGTGTGTGTGTGTGTGTGTGTGTGTGTGAGAGAGAGAGAGAGAGAGAGAGAGAGAGCGCGAGCGAGAGAGCGCTAGCTAGCTAGATAGATCGATCGATCTATGTGTGTGTGGGGGGGGGGCGCGGAAGAACACGCCAGGGAAAGGACTTTTATTGGGGAACAAAAATTCTGGGGAAAATCTAATCAATGAATGTTAAGGGGGGCAGTGTTCCAAGGTCAGATGAGACGATTGGATCTTCGAGGGCTGTGGTCAGTCAGGCACGCCTTCACATGGACAAGCCCTAGGACCCAATAAAGGTGGGGAAAGCTCTAACACAAAGAAAAGTGAGCGCCTCTCACCCAGCCAGGGAGGTAACTCAATCACGTGCAGGGATGGCTTCCCACATGTGTATATCAAAAGACTATATTATACACCATTAATATTACAATTTTTGCCTTATATGCCTCAATAAAAGTGAGGGGAACTCTAGTTGTCCATTAAGATAGAAGTTGGAAACTGGGTGTGGTGGAGCACACTTATAATTCTAGCAGCTCAAGAAGCTGAGGCAGGAGGATCACAAGTTCAAAGCCAGCCTCAGCAACTCAGTGAGACTCTGTCTCTAAATAAAATATAAAAAGGGCTTGGGATGTGGCTCAGTAGTGAAGCACCCTGGATTCAATCTCTGGTACCAAGAAAAAAAAAAAAGAGAAATTGATTGAAGAGATTTGCAAAAACATGAAATACTACCTCTCACTGTTCATTAAATTTTTTTTTTTTCAAAAATATATTAAGGGACTGGGGCTGTGCCTCACTAAGTTGCTGAGGCTGGCTTTGAACTCACAATCCTGCCTCTGGGATTACAGGTATATGCCACTGAGCCTCTCGGATTACAGGTATATGCCACTGTGTTTGGCTAGAGCAATTAATTTTTGAAGGTAGACTTTTTCTATAGGTGTTCATGCATATCATAAACTAATAGATGATCAAAATGTTTATCTGTAAACAGAATTTTTTTCTGTGTAAACAAAGAATGTTCCAAATACTCTGCAAAGCTATTGTAGTAGATGGGAGTAGATTGTCAGAAGTTTATTTATTGATTGGTACTGGGGATTGAGCCCCAGAGGTTCTCTACAATTGAGCTACTTTCCAAGTCCTACCTCAACTCTTTTTTTTTTTTGGTGGTTTGAGACAGGGTCATTCTATGTTGCTGAGGGCCTCACTAAATTACTGAGGCTGGTCTCAAATTTGCCATCCTCCTGCCTTAGCCTCTTGTGTTGCTGGGATTACAGGCATGTTGCCACTGTCCCAGCTGCCAGAATTTATATGTTGCCATGGTTAGGGTAGTTTCTACCTAGTTTGGATGAAAGCTTAGTGTTCCCTGGAACCAAAAGCAATGGATGGTAGTTGGGGACATTGCTCAGTGGGAGAGCTCTTGTCTGATATGCACAAGGCTCTGGGTTTGGGCACAGGCAACCCTCCCCAACCAAAAGCAGTGAATGATGGAGCAGTCCTTTCATTTTCAGGATCACGGAAAACTGTTCAGAACCCCATCCTTTTAGAAATTGAAACTTTTATTTTTAAAAAGCATTCTATGTATATAGAGCAATGAGGCCTGTGTCTATAAGTAAATTATGATGCTGCTATGTTGCGTTTTTTTTTTTTTTTTTTGGGGGGGGGTGTACTAGGGGTTGAACTCTCACTGAGCCACATCCCTAGCCCTGTTTTTATTTTATTTAGAGACAGGGTCTCACTGAGTTGCTTAGAGCCTCACTTTTGCTGAGGCTGACTTTGAACTTGGCAATTCTCCTGCTTCAGCCTCCTGAGCTGCTGGGATTATAGGTGTGCACCACTGCACCCCACTATGTTGTGGGTTTTAAGTAAAGTTTGGGGATAGCTCCTTATTGGATCTTGGATCATGAAGATCTTGCCTCATTCTTTTTTTTTTTGGCTCAATGCTGGGGATCAAAACAGCGTTTCATACCTCAAGCATGCTAAACAGGTATTCTACCACTGAGCTCTGTCCTCAGTCTTGCCTTATTCTTACTTATGATTGTTGTATATTGCTCATTAATTTAATCCCAACTAATGGATATGGTTCAGTTTAGTCTTTTGCTGCTAAAAATGATATTGCAAAGAATAAATTTTTGTATGGGTGATTTGACATTTTTGATTCTGAGTATACCTGTCAAAGTAGAATTGCTAACAGTGTCCTAATACAGTGTTCTGTATTTGGTATATGTATTTTCATATAAGTAATAACATAGTACTCCCCTGTGGATTAGCATCTCTCTTTGGTTAATGTTTTAGAAGCTTATTTGAAATCTTTTAAAAAATATTTTTAGTTGTTGATGGACTTTTATTTTATTCATTTATTTATATGTGGTACTGAGAATTGAACCCAGTGCCTCACACATGCTAGGCAAACACTCTATGTTGAGCCACAATCCCAGGTCCTGGAATCTTTTTTTTAAAAGGCGCTAATGAAGGTAGTTTTCTTTTTTCACATTTTATTATGCCAATATTTTTATTTTAAGAAGTTGGATTTTGCCAGCCATGGTGGCACATGCCTGTAATCCCAGAAACTCAGGAGGCTGAGGCAGGAAGATTGCAAGTTCAAGGATAGCCTCAGCAACTTAGCGAGACCCTATCTTAAAATAAAAAGGGTGGGGATATAGATCAGTGGTAGAGTTAAAGTCCCAGTAACAACAACAAAAAAGTTGAAAAGTTAAATTTTATAATTTATTTTTTGTAATCTGTAAACAAAATTTGAATTAGCCAATCTGGTACCAAATGGTGAATATACATAGTGCTACTCAAGAAATGAATTCAGCATGAGGAAGTTATTTAGTATGCCTAATAGGATCTTAGGATTGTTAGTAGAAGGAAGACTGAAGGGAAAATATAGTAAGTAAAGAAAACTCATGTCACAGTTCAAAAAAAAAAGAAAAGAAAAGAAAATTAAAGTCTACTAGTTTACTAGTTAAGCACACACACTTTTTTTTTTTTTTTTAAAGCAGCAGTACCAAAGATCCAACCTAGGGCCTTGTGCATGCTAGGTAAGATCTCTACTGGCTGAGCTTTGTCCTCAGCTCTTAGTATGCTTTTTTTTGAAGATTGTGTTTTTCTACATAATCTTTCGTTTGACATCTTAGTGGCTTGTGGATTGAAGTGTTTCTTATTCGTATCACAGTGCAGAGGAGGACTGGGTTACATACAAAGCGTATCCAACACATTGTCATCAGTATTGGTGTTCCACGTGTTGTGGGACTAAGATTTTTCCGCTGTCAGAACAATGTCTTGGGCTGGGGATATAGCTCAGTAGAGTGCTTGTTTCTCATGCACAAGGACCTGGGGATCAATCCCCAGCACCAAAAAAACAAAAAACAAACAAAACAAAGAACAATGTCTTTGTTACTCTGTTCTGGAGATGAGAATCTATCTTCCTACTTCTATTGGTATCTCTGGAACATTCCACTTCTTCTTATAAGATGGTTCTTCTTCTTTTTTAATTTTTTTTGGTAGTTATAGATGGACAGAATGCCTTTATTTTATTTGTTGATTTTTTTTTTTTTTTAAATGTGGTGCTAAGGTTGGAACCCAGTGCCTCACATGAGCTAGGCAAGCGCTCTGCCACTTAGCTCCAGCTCCAGCCCCAGGATAGTCTTATTGAAAGGGAAGGGTAGGGGCTGGGGATGTGGCTCAAGCCGTAGCATGCTCGCCTGGCATGCGTGCGGCCTGGGTTCGATCCTCAGCACCACATACCAACAAAGATGTTGTGTCTGCTGAAAACTAAAAAAATAAATACTTAAAAGAAAAAGGGGAAGGGTAGCATCAAGAGAAAGTCTTTATCCTCTTGTTTCCTCTTTGACAGTTTCTTTCATGTTTGTTATCAAGTCAGTATTTTCCGTGTTACGGACAGAATGAGCTTCCTAAAACACTGCTTTTTTTTTTTTTTTTTTAAGAAAGAGAATTTTTTTTTAATATTTATTTTTTAGTTCTCGGCGGACACAACATCTTTGTTGGTATGTGGTGCTGAGGATCGAACCTAGTGCCGCATACATGCCAGGCGAGCACGCTACCGCTTGAGCCACATCCCCAGCCCTAAAACACTGCTTGTTATTCCTTTTTCTTCAGAAAACCACAGACCTGTTATATTGAGACTTCTCTTTTTTGGCTTTTCATTCCTTCACTTTACCTATTTACGAGAGCCAGTTTCCTCATTTTCATTTCTATTCATTAACAAGTATGAAAACGGCGTGAGAAGGTGTGACTGTCATCTAGTAGGGAAAGGCCAGGGATGCACAACCCTGGCTGTAGTGCTAGGATCCAAGAAGGCCTGATGTAGAGTCATCATTGTCAGCTGTCCTTGGTCCCTCGGTGTAGTATTCATACAGTTCTTTGTACTTTATCTAGTTAAGATTCCCCTTTCATTTTAAAATTAATTTTATTATCTAAAAAAAATTAAATATATAATTATCTAATAATATACAAGATGGTTCCCACTCTGTAATCATTTCCCACTCTTCTGTATTTATCAATCTAATTGCTACTATTAATTTTTCAGTCTTAGAAATTTCACTTCTTTTTCCTATTTCCTTTCCCTGTGTTTCCAGAATTTCCATGACTTTTTTTTAACTTAACCAATTTTTATGTTATGAACATGTAAATATTCTTACATATTCTTTCTTGTATAACCTTTTCTTTTCTTTGGAGTTATCATTGTTTTGGCTTTTCCTTTTGATTTTCCAACATGTAAAACTTTTTACTGCTTGCATATCTGAATGTGTATGTATTTCACCCTTGGCTCAGGATTTGTTTAGATACACAGTTCTGGTTTGGAAATCATTTTCCTCTGATGTTTGACTTTTCCCCTTTAGTCCATTTTAAAGTGTTTCTGTTGTGATGTCTAATTTTCTGAAAGCATTTTTGATCTTTGAACTTTGTCATTTTTTTGTTTGGTTGTTCATTGTATTAAGGGGACTAAATGCTGGATGAAACTTGTCTATTCTTTAAATGTCCAATCACAGTATGTAGTATTTTGAGATTTTTCTTTATATGAAAAATGTTCACAATCCAGAGTTTCTGGCAAATTTAAAACTCAGAGAGCCAATGTAAAAATGGCTTTTTTAAAAAAAATGAAGATATAATGGCTTTTGTTGAACATGGAGAATTTAAAGTCTGTTTCTACATCTACAGGAGTTATTTTTTATTGTTTTTGTGGTACTGGGCCTTGCATATGCCAAGCATGTAAATTTCACTCTCAGCCAGAAGTTGGTTTTTAAGTTAGGCCACGTAGGGATCACTGTGGTCATACTTATTAATTGTGTAGGTTCCTGGACCTATCTCCAAGAGAATGGGATTCAGTAAGTCTGGTATGGCACAAAGAAAAAGTAAAAAAATTGTTTTTTTGATACTGGAGCTAGAACCCACTGAATGACATCCCTAGTCCTTTTTATTTTTTTAATTTTTGAGACAGGATCCCACTAAATTGCTGAGGGGGTTGCTTGCTATGTTGCTGAGGCTGGCCTTGGACTTGGCAATCCTCCGCAGCCTTCCAAGCCACTGGAATTAAGGAGTACACCACCATATCCAAACATGATTCAGTATTAAACATTACTTAATGAAATTAATGTTAAAAATATTGCTTTGTCAGTATAGCAAAAAAAAAAAAAAGTATTTCAGACTCTTCAGAAATTCTGCATATTGCCTCAGCATGCTGCATGTGTAAGCACATGGAAGTTCTCTGTTGATGTGCTGATGCACCAGAGTAATGTCTCTGTATGTGGTTCTGTCCCTTGTAAAGGAATGTCAGGTGTGTGT
This sequence comes from Ictidomys tridecemlineatus, assembly GCF_052094955.1. NCBI lineage: Eukaryota > Metazoa > Chordata > Mammalia > Rodentia > Sciuridae > Ictidomys > Ictidomys tridecemlineatus. The sequence continues at coordinate 87,709,993 of NC_135488.1, read as the reverse complement.
TGACTTGGAGTGTTATATGTGTTGAAGGAATAATGCTGATTTTTATGCATTCACTAATAATGTGTGAATAAAATGTATTAGGTAAATAGAAATCCTTGTAACTCTTCCAGGAACGAAAAAAGAGATTCACTAGTATAACGTGTAATATCATATTATAGAGTTGGAGAATTCTTAGAAAATGTACCTTTTTAATCAGTATGTTAGTTTAATTTTGGTATTTTGCTTTGCTCTCAGTAGTTTTACTTTTTTATATACTTATTGTTTAGTTGTAGTTGGACACAATATCTTTATTTTATTTATTTATTTTTATGTGGTGCTGAGGATCAAACCTAGGGCCTCACACATGGTAGGTGAGCGCTTTACCGCTGAGCCATAATCCCAGCCCATTAGTTGTTTTACTTTGAATTGTACTTTTGTAAGCCCAAAGCATCTGTTCTTCTTTCCTGCTTAATGTATATGTGGTGTATTGTGTGTGTGTGTGTGTGTTTGTGTTGCTGGGGATTGAAGCCAGAGCCTTGTGCATGTAAGGCAAGTACTCTACCAGCTGAGCTGTATCTCCAGCCCCGGTGTATTTATTTTTGCATGTTGGTTTTTGAGGCTGTTGTAACTTCTTCTTCTTCTTCTTTTTTTTTTTTTTTTTTTTTTTAGAAAAAATCAAATGATATTATGACATTTTTTTAGTGTTTTTTTTTTTTTTTGTGTGTGTGTGTGTTTTTAATTTTGTGGTACTTAGGATCAAACTCAGGTTATTGCTTGTAAGGCAAGCTCTCTACCCTGAACTATATCAACAGTCTGATGTTATGACATTTGAAGGTATTTTTTGCCAGCTCCCACCCAAAGATTCTTTGTAAACCCTAATCATTGCTTCTAACATGAATAATTCGTCAGAATTTCCCAGCAGATCTGGAGATAGAGTAAAATTTTGAAGCTAGTGAGAATAATTTTTATAAATGGTTGTAATAATACTTCTACCTAGATAATCTTAGTTTTTCTTGAAGTGTAGGCAAGCCTTTTTAAAATAGATTTTCATATCTGAAGTCAGGTCCAGGCCTCTGATCAAAGGTAAGTGCCAGAGCTGGGGTGTATCAGGCATAAGGCCTGAGCTCAGTTCTCAGCGCGTGTACACATACACCCACACACCCCAAAAAGAAAGAAAAATAAATGCTTCCAGACCTCAGGTTTTGTGAATTTATTGATCTTTATGTTGTCTCTTATTCTATTGGAAGTTTCTTCTGTTTAAATTTTAACTAGTCTATAGAGCAGTTTCAATAAAGGTAAATTAGTATATATCCTTATATGAAGGTATATTATTTTTTGACTCTTATATGGAGTGACTACTTAAGAAATCTGAATATTATTTTATTGTATTTTATTTATTTATTTAAAAGCATAGGAAAGGAACATTTTTTTTTTTAAGAGAGAGAAAGAGAGAGAGAGAGAGGGAGAGAGAGAGAATTTTATTTATTAGTTTTCGGCAGACACAACATCTTTGTTTGTATGTGGTGCTGAGGAACGAACCCCGGCCGCACGCATGCCAGGCGAGCGCGCTACCGCTTGAGCCACATCCCCAGCCCTGAATATTATTTTAGTCACTGGTTTGTATAGTGCTGTTTTTGTCTGAAGATCTCTTGTATAAACTTACCTTGTAATATCTATTTATAGATTAAGAAACTCAGTCTGAGGTCTTTGTATCCACTTCCCTCCATTATTAATTAGGAAATAAAATGTTCCATGTTGTTAGTATTTATCACTCATACAGTTTCTGTCATGGCCTGATCTCTCTAAATACCTACAAAGTCAGCCCCTTTTTTATAGGTTACTCAGCACTAGCGTTGAAAAGTGGTATAAGTGGTCTAAATATACTCCTAACTGCCATCTAGTTTCTTTCTTTCTTTCTTTTTTTTTTAATTCAATTTTTCAAGGAGAACTTCAAAACTGCCATCTAATTTTAATCTTACTCCTGTCTTTTAGTCTTCCTGGCTTTGCATGTGCCATCACTGTGACGGTAACTGGACAGACTGACACTTATTCATGTTTTTATCTTTCAACAGGGGAAAATGCAGTGTTGCTCTTCTGAATGAGACAGAATCAGTATTGTCGTATCTTGAGAAAGAGGTAATCATAGTCATTCCTGTTCTATGTGTTTTCCCTCTTTATTTCATATGAAGCCCATATCTTTGTTTTTATTTCCTTTTGTACCAAATCATTATTACACCATTACAGTGTTACAGTAAAGGTGTAATGACTAGAATGTGTTTGTGTAATTTCATTTTCCTGGTTAATTGAGGTAAGAGCAAAAACTCTGCCTTGTTTTTTTAGTCACCAGTGAAAAGGCTTTCACAAGTTAGATAAATACTTTTGGCTTAAATAAATAGATACTTTAGTGTACTTGTTTGGTATACTTATTTCCTATATTTTGGCTTTAACAAATGAATACTTCAGTATACTCTGTTACTTTTGTTTTTTTAAATAAATGGCTTTTCTTTTAGATTCTTTCCAGACAAGATTTTGCCATTGTTGGTTTGTTTCCTTTTCTGGAATCCTATTAAAGTTTGTCAATTAATAATATTTCTTTCTCTGAACCTCAACAAGAAACATTTAACAGGTTGAATTAGATAGAACATGTACTTCATTGGAAGGAGGAAGCTCTTATAAACAGAATGTTCTATTGTATACATAAGATTAGATAACATTTAAAATAATATCATTAGTATTATGGGAATATATTTTACTATTATTAATGTTTTAGTGTTTAATCTCTCTTTTTTAATACTCCCCACCCCATTCTCTGTTTCCTTCCTTCCTTCCTTCCTTCCTTCCTTCCTTCCTTCCTTCCTTCCTTCCTTCCTTCCTTCCTTCCTTCCTTCTTTCCTTCCATTGAACCCAGGGTACTGTACCACTTAGCTATACCCCAACCCTTTTTATTTGAGACAAAGTCTAACTAGATTGCCCAAATTGGCTTCAAATTTATGATCTTCCTGCCTCAGTCTCCTAAAGAAGCACCACTGTTTCGCCCTTCCCCATTCTTTTTTTAAAAATATATTTTTTATTGTCAATGGATCTTTATTTTTTAATATGTAGTGCTAAGAATCGAACCCAGTGCCTCACAGGTAAGCATTCTACCACTGAGCTACAACCTCATCCCCCCTATTCTTTATTACATAACTGTATTTTTAAAAAGAATTAGAGACATATTTCCTTTTAAAAAGTATTTCTTCTATACTCAAAAGCATTGTTCCTATCCCAGAAAAAGAAAATATAACATAAAAACTTTAATACAAAAAAGGAGAGCTATTGTTCACTAGAAAATCTATTTTAAAAAACTAGAAAAGAAAAAAAACACATACACACAAGAAAACACACAAAAAAACTTTCAAAGTGGATAAAATGTAACAGCCTTTATAACTTATGCTTGTGAAATTTAAAAAAGATGGTAGATTTTTGTCATTAGTCTGTACAAAATGATGGATAATAATAATGCTCAGGGATTGTGGCTTAGTGGTAGAGCGCTCGCCTAACACGTGTGAGGCTCTGGGTTTGGTCCTTAGCACCACATAAAAATAAATAAAATAAAGATATGTGTCCAACTATAACTAAACAATGAATATTTTAAAAATAATGCTCAGAAATTAACATTAGTTCACAGAAGAAGAAATAAAATAAAACATTCAGTATGTTTCAGTGTATTTTATTGGTATTTTTGGATAAGAGGAATTTTTTAATTGATTTTTTCCCCCCTTCTCATTTATTGTATTTGCTTAAGGACTTTAGTTGATGAAACTTAGAAAAGATCTTTATCATCTTACCTGATACCTGATTTGATTTTTGACTACCTGCTCCATTTCAATCTTTGGGCTAGGAAGAATTAATCTCTCTCTTTGCAGGAGGAAAAAAATTAGGAAAATAATACTGCTTGTATCATATACTTTTTGATTTGAAAAACAGTTTTTTTGTGTGTGTGTGTGATTTAGATTTGTTCTCTTGTCTATTACAAGATCATCCTTGAAAGATCTGTTTTGGTTTTTTTAGTCATTTAAAAACATTGAGGGGCTGGGATTGTAGCTCAGTGGTAGAGCGCTTGCCTCGCAAGCATGAGGTACTGGGTTCAATCCTTAGCACCACATAAAAAAGTAAACAAAAATAAAGATATTGTGTGCATTTACAACTAAAAAAATAAAATACTGAGCCTGGACAGCGTCTTATGTCTGTAATCCTAGTTACTCAGGAGGATGTAGCTCAGTGGTAGAGTGCTCTGGGTTCAATTCCCCAGTGCCAATAAATAAATAAATAAATAGTGCTTAAAATATTAAGATTGGCATATTTGAAGCTGTTAACTCAAAGAACAGCTTTGTAATCATTATCCTTTACTTTTAACTGTTCATGAAATTGGCTGGTCTAAACGTTCTTAAAACTTTTTTTTATAATATAGTCTAAACATTTCAAATATTTTCCTATATCAGTACATACAGATCTAAGGATTTTAAACAACTGTTAGTTGTATACTCATTTCTTTTTGAGTGTGTGTGTGTTGTCGAGGATTGAACACATGCTAGGCAAGTACTCTACCTCTGGGCTTAATCCTTGTGCCTAAAATCCTTTTTAAAAAAAATATTTATTTTTAGTTGGACACAATACCTTTTATTTATTTATTTTCATGTGGTGCTGAGGCTGGAACCCAGGGCCTCATACATGCTAACAAGCGCTCTACTGCTGAGCCACAACCCCAGTCCCCTAAAATTCTTTTTTATTGGATCACCATGTTAATGAGTTTTACAGATTAAAAGGGACCTTAGGTATCTCTGGTTTTAAATCTCATGGTAAGCCATTGGCAGTGTTTTCAGATACTGAGTAATATGCTTTATTGTTTTTGTCTAGAAAGCAAAACAAAGAACCGAGTACATAGTGATCACCCCCTCTTACTCTGTTAAGGAGGATGGTTTTTTTATATATTTGTATAGATTTTTACTTCTTAGATAACATTTAAAATATGCACAAATATCACATATCAGTGTCACTTTTTAGCACTTATTTGATCTTTTCTCCTGACAGTTATCCATGGTTAAAATATCATGTGGAATTTCTCAGTGAATGGAATAACTTTATTTTTTCCCCTTTGTCCTTACTATAGTATGAAAGAGCCCTAAAAGGAGTCACTTCACGGTCTGGCAGTTATCTCTTATTTGCAGCTTGCTTGGCTGATCTTGGTAACATGCTGATGGTAGGGATAAGCCCTTCTAGCATAGAATGCAGAGAATTATACAATACATGATCTCTCTTTTTTTTTTCTTTTTTTTAAAAGAGAGAGTGAGAGGGGGGGAAGAGAGAGAGAGAGAGAGAGAGAGAGAGAGAGAGAGAGAGAGAGAGAATTTTAACATTTATTTATTTTTTCTTAGTTCTCGTCGGACACAACATCTTAGTTTGTATGTGGTGCTGAGGATCGAACCTGGGCCGCAGGAATGCCAGGCGAGCGCACTACCGCTTGAGCCACATCCCCAGCCCCAATACATGATCTCTTGGTCCTAATGGGAAGCAGAGGATAGGACTTTGCTGGTTTAGACTCCAGTGGCTCTACAGAATTTAGTACAGTACTGGTGGCCAGGTCATTTTCTCCATTAAGCCCCGTAACTCTAGGGCATTTGATCTTCTTAAGGGACCATTGGAGTGTTTTATGTGTTCTATTGGTAGGTGGTGTGTTTAGTTATGTTTGTATGCCTGTCTGTACACATACCTGTATTTCAGAATTTAAAAGAGAACTGCAGAATTATAATTAGTAAGTATTCAATTAAATTTCTAATGTAATATTCATAAACTACATGTAAATTCAACTCTTACACAGTGTAGTCAATGTGAGATGTGTGTGTCTTTTAATATTTTGAATAAAATGTAGTTTGGACACTTAAACAATTAGAGTGCCTGTGTCCATGAAGACAGCCTACTACTTGGTGCAGACATTGGAGGTTAGAAGATACTTGATTTTAGGTGTCTGACCTTTGAGTTTTGGTTTAACTTTGCTAGCTTTCCAAAACTCTTCTTTAGAGCAGTTAATGTTTTTCTCTTTCAAACTATAACAAATAGGGCTGGGCTTGTGGCTCAGTGGTAGCACACTTGTCTGGCATGTGTGAGGCACTGGGTTCGATCCTCAGCGCCACATTAAAAAAAATAGATAAAATAAAGGTATTAAAAAAACTAAAATAATAAAACCTTATAATCTACTTTAGTTAAAGCTATTTCTTTTGCTTTTTAAAATTCTGCACTATTATACATGATGACAATAACACTGACTCTCCTTAAAGACTTATGAATTTGTTCACGTGAAGGAAATTTTATATATTCTCTGAAGTTTTATGCTTTTATTATTGCGACATTGATTTTATTGCTCTACAAACAGTAAAAGGAATTAAGTTTACCTAGGTATTTTCTGTCATTTTTTTCAGGATACCTTTTTCTACTCCTTGGTCTATGACCCCTCAGTGAAAACACTATTAGCTGACAAAGGTGAAATCAGAGTGGGTCCTAGATACCAAGCAGACATTCCAGAAATGCTCTTAGAAGGTACGTTTTCTTTTGGGTTTCAAGTCCTATGAAAACCTGTGTTTTGAAATTCAAGTATTCTCATCCTCATGTGCAAGAAGCAACTTTAAGAGTAGAGTTATGAGCCCTTCCAGCCCTAGAAGCATAACAAATAGCAGTGGGAAATGATTTCTCTCATCAGTTATTCATTTGTGACTTCAGAGATTTTGAGTTTTACGGCTGTATCTATCTATAAGTATAGCTTTAAGATCGTTAGTGGTTTTGAACTTGTGTTTTAATGTGGTATGCTTATTCCTTGAGATTGTTGAATCCCTTTGAAGTCATTTAGCCCAGGCTAGATAGAGTCTAGCAAACAGCTACATTTTGGTGTTTTTTTTTTTTTTTTTAAGCTGATCTGGGTACTTTATGTACCAGAAGAATTCAAAGCTTTGCATTTTTGAAAACAGATCGTTCCTAGCAAGACTTAGTTTTCTTTCTCCTGTCACAACTGTACACTAAGATCTATTTTCTAAAATAAAGTAAAATATTTTTACTTTTAAAAAACGAAATGCCATAGGCATAGTGGCACATGCCTGCAATCCCAGCTACTTGGGAGCTGAGGCAGGAGGTTTTTAAGTTTGAGGCCAGCCTGGGCAATTTACCTAGACCCCGCCTTAAAATAAAAATTAAAGCAGTGAGTGGTGGCACATGCCTGTAATTGCAGTGACCCACAAGGCTTCAAAGTTCAAAGCTAGCCTCAGCAACTTATGCCTAAGCTATGCCCTAAGCAATTTAGTGAGAATCTTCTCTCAAAATAAAAACTGAAATGGGCTGGGGATGTGACTCAATGATAGAGAACCTTAGATTCTACCCGCAATATCACCACCCAAATACCTCCTGGCCAAAAAAAAAATCAAGACTGTGTAATGTAGACAATGAATGATGCCTCTTCTCTTTCATTCTACATGCATACTGTAACTGTTCAGGGCATTTCTTTTGTTCATACCTGGGCTTGCAAGGTTCAGGAACACTTCTCATTCAGTGGCACACTGCATGTGTTATTTTGTAACCACTTCTTTCTCAACAGTATATGACTGGCATTTTTACATAAATAGAGTTAATTCATTCTGTTTTGTGACATTATCATTCTTTTCTTTCCATGGATGTATAATTTCTCTTTTTTTAAACTTTATTCTAATTTGTTATATATGACAGCAGAATGCATTTCAATTTATATTACATATATAGCCGTATATACGTATTTTTCATATCTCTGGTTGTACAATGTAGAGTCACACCATTCGTGTCTTCATACATGTACATGTACTCTTCATACATGTACTTAAAGTAATGATGTCCATCTCATTCCTGCCCCCACTCCCTCTCTCTTCCCCTCCCTCCACTTTGCCCTATCTGGAATTTATCCATTCCTCCCATGGTCCCCATTCCTCCCATCATCCCCATTATGAATCAGCATCCTTTTATCAGAGAAAACTTTCGGCCTTTGTTTTTTGATATTGGCTAACTTCACTTAGCTTTATATTCTCCAGCTTCATACATTTACCTGCAAATGCCATGATATTATTGTCTTTCAATGCTGAGTAATATTCCATTGTGTATATATGCCATATTTTCTTTATCCATTCATCTACTGAAGGACATCTCAGTTGGCTCCACAGTTTAGCTATTGTGAATTGTGTTACTATAAACATTGATGTGGCAATGTCCCTGTAGTATGCTGTTTTTAAGTCCTTTGGTTGTAGACTTAGGAGAGGGATAGCTGGATCAAATGGTGGTTTCATTCCCTTTCCAAGAAATCTCCATACTGCTTTCCATATTGGCTGCACCAGTTTGCAGCCCCACCAGCAATATATGAGTGTCTTTTCCCCAGATGGATATATAATTTCCTTTTCCAGTCTCCTAATGATAGATTTTTAGGTATTGCCATTTTTTTGGCATTACAAAAGATGCTGACAGAAAATCTGCACATATATTATGTTTTTAAAGTCACAACTCCCTTGAAATGAAATGGTATATAAAATTTTTTGTTGTAATGCTGAGGTTTGAACCTAGGACCTTGCAAATGCCAGGCAAGTGCTCTTCTGCTGAGCTAATCCACTCACCCCTTTATTTACTTTTTAGATACTGAAAATCCTTTGCCCTGCATTTTTATGTATGAGGGACAGATTCTCCCACCAATACTGGTCATTAGGACTCTTGCCTGCCTTTGTTTTTACTTTTTCTTCTAGATAAATTCATATATCATTTTTTTAATTTGAGCATTTATTTTTAAAAATTATAATTATGGGCTAGGGTTGTGGCTCAGAGGTAGAGTGCTTGCTTATTAGCATGTGTGAGGCACTGGGTTTGATCCTCAGCACCACATTAAAAAGAAAAAAAAGGTATTGCGTCAACGTGCAACTAAAAAATAAATGTTTAAAAAAATTATAATTATGCTTGCCAGGGTTACTTTTAGCTCTTCTGTGAATTTCTTATGCATTTTTTTTTTTTTTTTGGTTTCATGTACTGGGGATTGAACTCAGGAACTTGACCACTGAGCCACATCCCCAGACTTATTTTGTATTATATTTAGAGACAGGGTCTCACTGAGTTGGTTAGCACCTCCCTTTTTTGCTGAGGCAGCTTCCTGAGCTGCTGGGATTACTAGCATGTGCTATTATGCCTGGCTCCTTATGCATTTTAAAATCTTGTTTCTTATTTTTTATTATTTGTTGATAAGAACTTTTTTAAAAAATATTTTTTAAGTTGTAGATGGACACAATACCTTTTATTTGTTTATTTTTATGTGGTGCCAGGGATAGAACCCAGTGCCTCACGCATGATGGGCAAGCGCTCTATCACTGAGCCACGACCCCAGCCCTTGATAAGAACTTCTTGAATATTAAAGGTATTTATTCTTTGTCCATAAGTATTTCCACTTTTGTCATTTGATTTAAAAGAGTTTTTTAAGGATATTTTGGGTTCTTTTTTCGTTGTAGTTGGACACAATACCTTTATTTATTTATTTTTATGTGGGCCGAGGATCGAACCCAGCACCTCACACATGCTAGGTGAGTGCTGTACCACTGAGCCACAACCCCAGCCCCTAAAGAATCTTTTAAAAATATATTTTTTTTTAGTGTAGGTCGACACAATACCTTTATTTTATTTTATGTGGTATTGAGGATTGAATGAACCCAGAGTTTCACACATGGGAGACGAGCGCTGTACCGCTGAGCCACAACCCCTGATTTAAAAGAATTTTAATAGTGACTTTAAATTTGTTTAATAGAGAAGTTAGAATTTACTGGGGCTGGGAGTTTGACTCAGCGGTAGAGCGTTTGCTTAGTACATGCGAGGCCCTGGTTTCTATCATCAGCACCACATAAAAATAAATAAATAAAATAAAGATATTGTGTTCAACTACCACTAAAAAATAAATATTAAAATTAAAGAAGTGTAGAATTTATCAGTCTTTCCTTGAAGGTCTTTGCGATTTGCACAAAAATCCCTCTACTTTTGTTTGGCTTCCATCTGGTTATTAAAATGAATATGCTCTTCCATGGGTTCTTCTCTCTCTTTGCATGTTTTTACTTCTAGAAACCAAACTCAAAAATTAAGTCAACAGATAACACACAAGAGTTAGATCATAGGATACATGTGGTGGGTAAATGGGGTGGTTATGAAACATGTCAAGCCTCAGACTTCAAAATTCTTACAAATTCAAATACCTGGAGGGTAAGTCAGTAAAGCTGGGAGAGCAAAATGCCAAGTCTCTATTGACTGTTTTGGCAGTTTTTTTGAGTGGATTGTTTGTAGTGAGTGAGTTTATTACAGGTTGAGACATTGTTTATAACCTTTTTTGTATCAGTGCTAGGGTTTGAACCTCTGGCCTAGTTCATATCAGGCAAGGGCTTTACTACTGAATTTATAGCCCCATCCCTTTTTAAGTTTTATTATAACACAAGGTCCTTTTTAAGTTGCACAAGCTGGCCTTGAACTGGGTAATCTTCCTATCTTAGCCTCCCAGGCAGCTGGAATTACAGGTGAGCCACACATTCAGTTGCTTGTGACCTTCATGTCTGTGCAAATCACCTTGTCTTACAGAAATCAGTTTTGGATGTTTAGAGTCCTTAGTGTTTGGTATTAGACTTACAACACTGTACTTAAGTAATAAGTAAACATTATTTCACTAAAAATTTTGGCTTTTAATTTTATAACTAGTGCTATAGTGAGTATCCTCTTTTATAATGTATACTGCATGCTCTATAGATGTAACTGGAAAATGTGTTTCAAGATGTGAAATTGCTAAATCATTGGGCACGTGTGTTTTAAATTTTGTAGAAGAAGCCAAACTGTCTTCCAAGTTGTCATTTGTATGAGGGTATATTCTTATTTTAATTAACTTAGAATTTATATGCAGTAAACCGCACCCTTTTTAGTGTACAATTCTGTGAGTTTTTGACAAATGTATGTTCTTCTAGTAAAACATTTCTGTAAGTCCATCTGTGTACTCACTGCACAGGTCCCCCTGCTTGGTTCTGCATTTCCAAGCAGCCTTCCATTATTCTTCCCTAAATGTGATCTCTCACTTCTCTCGGCTCTGTAGATCAGGTCATTCACATAATCTTTTATACTGTTTTTATTATTCGACTTTTATAAATGTGGTCTTTTAGAGATGTTTATTCTGTGGTTCTCCTTTGAGCATCGTGTAAGCCTAGACATATAGTAAAGTTACATATTTTTGCTTATTAGTGATATGAATAAGTGCTGAACCAAATACTGGTTGGAATGATTCAAATAACAACGGGGGAAAAAAACCCCAGACCAAAAACAATAACAACAAAACAAAAACCAGATCATACAGTCTCGTAAGCTCTTATTTATTTGAAAAACCATTTGAATATAGTATTGGCCCCCGAAAAGCATAAAGGGTGGGATGTAATTTGGAAAATATAAATACCTAGCTGGGAATTTTTTAAAAAAAATTATTTTAGGAAACAATGAAAGTACAATATTTATTCTTTCAGTTCTCAGAAAAAACATGTGGTTCTTAGGTTTGTATTTTCCAGGTAAGAGCAATGATTCTTAATAGGTTTTAAGTTATGCCTGCTATCTAACAAAGGATCCTTCCTATTAGCAAAATGGGAATGAATATTTATTGATGGTATATCTTATAGTTCATGAACAAGTGTTAATTGATTTATGTGTGTCTATGTGTTAGTTGACTTTTAACACAATGTTTCTCCTAGTTTTTCTGTGGGTGAGTGGTTTTTTCAGAAATACTACACAATGCAACCTTAAATAAGAAAAGTCTGATTGTTACGGACAGAGTGGGAAGCATACCCTCATTGAGCTTCTTGAGGTACCCTGGTGAGCCATGGGGCTCAGGGGTTTACCATTTGAGTACTGCACACCTGGTAGAAAATCTCCAGGAAACTGTTCAGTAAAAGTACTTATGTTGGGCTGGGGCTGTGGCTCAACAGTAGTGCACTTGCCTGGCATGTGTGAGGCTCTGGGTTCAGTTCTCAGTACCACGTATAAATAAATAAATAAATAAATAAAATAAAGATCTATCAACAACTAAGAAAAAATTAAAAAAAAAAATAAAGTACTTATGTTGAGTCTACTTCCATTTGTAACCTAGCAAAACCAAGGGACTCCACTGTATTCTCTGTCTTTTTCCATTTTTCTATCTTAAATTTTATTTTATTGCAAATAACACAAAATGTCGGAAATGCAGTTATACTGAAAATAAAAGTATCCCCGAGGGTATCTCTTCTTAATTGCTGTCACTGAGTTTTATTCATTTAACATGTTCCTCCAGGCTGCTTGTTATATACATATGAAATTATATACTGTGTTCCATAGTACAGTCGATATGGGGCTTATTTATTTATCACTTACATGTTTTATGATATGGAAAGTTTTCTTTTTCTCTTTTTAAATTTTTTTAAATGTGATTCTAGGGGTTGAACCCAGGACTTGGTACGCAAGCATTCCACCACAGAATGGTTCCAACCCTCTTCCCTTATTTCCTGGGAGTGGGATGTGGGTCTTTATGGATTTTTTTTTTCCTTACTGCTGAAGTTTGTCTTTAATTTGTTGATTTTTTTTCCGTTCGGATTTTGTTAGAATTCTAATTTGGTTGGGATATATTGATTGTTTTTATAATATCGAGCATTATATGGGTCTGTTTCTGAGTTTGTGTTCTGATCCATTTGTCTCTCTGTGCTCTTGTGCCTCTCTGCTTAATTACAGAGAATTGGTAATATGTGGTAGGGCCTGAGAATAGTCCCAGTCCTAGCTCTTATCTTTCAGTGTTTTCTTACCTTTTGCTGCATTCTTATTTTTCCTAATGAACTTTTTTTTTTTAATTGTTGGTCGTTCAAAACATTACACAGTTCTTAATACATCATATTTCACAGTTTGATTCAAGCGGGTTATGAACTCCCAACTTTACCCCGTATACAGATTGCTGTATCACATCAGTTACCCTTCCATTGATTGACATATTGCCTTTCTAGTGTCTGATGTATTCTGCTGTCAGTCCTATTCTCTACTATCCCCCCTCCCCTCCCCTCCCCTCCCCTCCCCTCCCCTCCCCTCCCCTCCCCTCCCCTCCCCTCCCTTTTGTCTCTCTACCCCTTCTACTGTAAATCATTTCTTCCATTTGTATTATCTTGTCTTACCCCTCCTTTCCTCTTATATATCATTTTGTATAACCCTGATCCTAATGAACTTTTATCATCAGCTTGGCAAATACCTGAAAAGACCCCTCCTCCTATTAAGTTCTCTAGAGAAAATAGACATTTTGATGATGTTTAAGTGTCTTAACCAGAGATGACTTTTCCTTTTTTCAAGGCTACTTTTAAATATTATGGGAGTGAGGGTCCCCCCACCCCCATACAGTTTTAGTCATATACGTTTTATTACATTTTTAACTTTATAACTTGTTAGTTATTTATACATTCATCTTTAATAAAGAACATCACATTTGTAGATTTTATAGAAAAATACATCCCATGCCTCCCACCTTTGTAGTTCCTGGGAATTGAATGCAGGGCCACCACTTCTTTTTATTTTGAAACAGTGTCTTGCTAGGTTGCTTAGGTTACCCTTTTGTGATCCTCCTGCCTCACCCTCCTCAACTGCTGGGATTAGAGGAATGCTCCACTGTACCTGACCCAATTTTTTATAAAATCATAAATGAAGAAGTTATTTTGGATTCTTATTGCAACCTCAAGCATTAAGCTTATCCAGAATTTTTCTGTTCACTTGTAATCAGGTGACCAACTAGATACAATGTTTTGTAAGAACCCCTCCTCCCTTTTCTTCCTAATGAATATATTTTAGAGGGGCAGGGAGTAGGGACACCAATAGATATTAGAACAATTAAACCACACTTGAAAAGCACAGACATTGCCATCACTGAAACAACTATGTATAGCCAGGATCTGATTGCAGAGAAATTAAATAATAGAAAATATAATACTCGTAAGTAGATAGTTAGGATTTAGCTTTAATACATGCATACTAACCTTTTGATACTCTTGTGGGCACATTTTTGTTGGTTTAGTTTTTTTTTTTTTTTTTTAAACTGTGCTAAGGATTGAACCCAGGGCCTCACCTACGCTAGGCAAGAGCTCTTCCACTGAGCTACACCCCCAACCTCCCGAGTGGGTACATTTTGACCAGTGGCCAGATTCTCATTTGCATTGGCATGAAATGTAGAACTAGAATTAATATCCTGGGTAGGTGGCAGGAGCAGTACCATGCCAGAATATGTTTCAGGCTTGCTTTCTTGGAGAACATATCTTGATGGATTCTAAAAGATTGTTGGGTCATTTTCTTGCTAGTGAATAAAAGTGTTTTTGTGGCTTTGGAATTTTAAAATTCATTTATGGCTACCTACCACCTAACAAACTCTGGAGGTCTAGAATGATGAGAATGTAATTTGCAAATGAAGGAAAAGTTTTTTTCTTTCAGATTTTAAATCTTACATTAAGTTTAAATAAGCTACTTACACATTTTCCATAGAAAAAATATCATGTGGGAAATTTGGAATTTTTATTTAAAAGTGTTGGAATATTAGGATTTTAAGAAAAAATTTATTTTACATGTTAATTAAAAATTTTTAAAATATTATAATAACATTAAATGATTAAACTAGAATTTATTCTGGGTTAACAAATTTGGGTAAAACTTGGCTGATGTGTTTTAATTGGATAAACTTAGGAAATGATTCAACCCCTGTAACTTCCTCTTTATGGAGTGTAATTATTTCCTTTACTCACCAGCACTGTGGCTGGTGAGTAAAGGAAATAATTCTCATGGAGTGTTTAGCACAGGGCTCAAACACTCTGTAGCTGTTACTGGTACTTCTTTCCTGTCCAACTCTGTCTATTGCTGTTACTTAAACACTTGTCAATGATTGGGAATTTCAGGCGCTCTCTCTCTTTGAGAGTTATAGAATTAATTAGTGCATCTTTTACTATAATAATGCATGTTTCTAAAACTAGAATGAGCTCATCTGTAGTCAGAAAACAGGAAAATGGCAGTAGATAAAGTAGAAATTATATTAGTACATGGGAGACTTTCTCTAGTCAGGGAAAAATATTCATTCTCACAGTTGAGAATTTATGGAGGAAAAAAAAGAAGAAAAGGTATTTGGTTATGGTACCTTACACCTTTAATCCCAGCTACTTGGGAGATGGGGCAGGAGAATTACAAGGGTTTTTTGTTGTTGTTATTGTTGTTGGACACAATACCTTTATTTATTTATTTTATGGATACAAGATCTTTATTTTAATTTATTCATTTTTATGTTGTTCTGATTGAATCCAGTGCCTCACATGTGCTAGGCAAGCACTGTACCACTGAGCCAAAATTCCAGCCTGAGGAGAATCACACAAGTTTAAGGCAAGCCTCAGCAATTTTGTGAGATCCTGCCTCAAAAATAAAGTTAAAAAAAAGTGTTGGGGATGTACCTCAGTGGTAGAGCTCTTGCCAACCATGTGTAAGGTTCTGGATTCCATCCCCAGTACCACAGAAGATAAAAAGGAAGAGATTCTATAGAAGTGCCTTCCTCTAGTGCAAGCACCAGCCAATTTAGTGGCCTCAAAATCTGTGGCAGTTTTTACTATGTTAAAACCATATTGGGATGCTTTGAGTTATAGATGAAGAAGCTATGAAAACATTTCTCTAGTGTTTGAAAAGGACGGGTTGACCCTGCATCTTGGATTCTGTTTTTAATTTCACTGACCCTGTACATATGGGCCTACATATACTCAGTGGAGAAAGCATGAATTCGTGGTTTTTATTTCAAGACACGTTATTGCCAAGTTGCTGATGCTGGCCTTGAACTTGTGATCTTCCTGCCTCAGCATCCTGAGTTGCTGGGATTGCAGGTGTGTGCCACCATGCCCAACATATTTCTGCACTTTAATCAACACTTTTTTTTGGAAGGGGCCAGTGGGACTTGAACCCAGGGCCTGGGCAAGCTTTCAACCACAGAGCTTCACCACTAGCCCAACTCGTTTTGATTACTGTTGCTGTATTTTATAACACCATTCAGTTTATTTAATCCTTTCCCTTCTTATTTTAATAAAAAAAGTATTTGATTTGTAGAAATCATTAAAATGATTTTATATACTCCTGAAACTAAATTTTTATACATTTAATCTAGTGAGATACTTTTGTAAAATGATAGTGTATATTTTTATTTTCATAGCAAATGTCATTTTTGAAACATTTTCTTTGTTTGAAATGTCACCAAGTTTTTTAAGTTTGTTTTTTTGATGTCTTTCTAGTAACTCACTATTTATTATTTCATATCTTTATACTTTGACTTGAACTTTCAGAACAATATTTAACAAAAGTGGTAATAAACGGCATCCTTATGTATTTCTGAATTAAATATAACATAAGAGCATAGTGCTGAGTTAACTGGTACAAAGAAAATGAGTTTTAGTTTGAACAAAGAACGTTTCCTGTTGTTGAGGAAAGGGCCTCTTGAATGAAAATGTGATGCAGCCTTAGTTCTTCTGAGTATGTGAACACCATTAGGTGCTCTTAAGGGAAGCACTCTGTCTCTTCTAGAAATTTTAAAATATAGTTGGAGGTATAACACAAACATTTAAAATCATCTCTCTATCTGCATTTCTTCAAAATTATATGAAGCAAAAATAGGAAGTTACATACAGTGATGTAGTTAATTGTCAGGTACATTTGTAGGAATTCAGTGTTTGGCCTGAATTATCATAAATGCAGGAGGGAAGTGGGACTATTACAGTGGCTAAGAATGCACATGACCAAAACATGAAATTCATCACTGTTATAGACCATTCGGATATTGCTGCTAGGTTAAATGAAATTTAGTAATACAAATTATAGGTTCATTCAAGAGCTTTTCCCAGTGAAAAGATAGTCAAACTGTTATATGAATATAGTTATTTGGTGAATCAAGAATTAGGCTTTCATTTTATCCACATTGTTTGATATAGAGCATTTCTTTATTTAGATTTTTGCTGTTTTTTTTTTTTTTGTTGTTGTTGTTGTAGATGGTCACAACATCTTTATTTTATTTTTATGTAGTGCTGAGGATTGAACTCAGTGCTTCTCACATAAGAGGGGAGCACTCTATCACTGAGCCACAACACCAGCCCTTGTTGCTGTTTTTTATTCTCTGGCATTGTGTATATGTTTGGTGTTAATCTGAGTGCATCCAGGAGTGTTTATTTATTGCTTGCAATTCATTTTAGAATTCTTATAATAAATTCTGATATAAACTGTATAGATTCATGGATGTAGTTGAAATTTATCAATTTAACTAACTCAAATTTCAGTAGTAAATATCAGTCTTAACCTTACATTTTGCAGAATTTAACAGAAGGGGCTGAATACTGAATAGTACCACTTCAGCTCATTCCTGTATTTCAGTTTTGCCATAATAATTCTTACTTTTTTTTTTCTTTAAGATACAGGGAAGTTTATTGGTCTCCATTCTCAAGTTTCATATTTTGCAGTCTTTTTGTTTTTAACTGGTCTTTAAAAGTGAACTTGTATTGTAGATTAAAAGAAGGGTGGGAAGAGAAATAGGCAAAAGAAAAAAAGGGAAAATGTTGGTTTTTGTAAACAAAAGCTGTGAAAAATGAAAACTTCAATTTTTTTTTTTTAGATCTCTGTGGCTAAGCACTTGTTCTGCTCTGCTCTGCTCTGCTTTGCTCCTAGTTTGTGCTGGGAGTGGCACATCCTGACAGCAGTGGGCTGATTCGAGACTGCAGGTTGAGTGGCACCTTGTCTGTCCTCTCCTGTTCCATTGATACCCACTTGCTCCTGTGCTAGGAGTTGGTCATCAGGGACTCTTTGGTTTCATGGTATGATGTCACTGAGTATAAGGCATGCTGTCTGATTACACATGGCAGTGATCAAAATTAAAACAAAGCCAAACTCAGTCTCTGTCAGCAAAGAGCTCTTACTTAATCCAGTAGAATTCATAGTCATAAAGAAAAATTCCAGTTGACTCTTGTAGTTTTACTTCTCTTCTCTTCTTTCTCTTCCCCCCTCCTCTTCCTCCTCCTCCTCCTCCTCCTCTTCTTCTTCTTCCTCCCCCTCCCTCTCTCTCTCGGACTGAATATTGAACTCAGGGACACTTTATCCCTGAGCTACATTTGCAGTACTTTTTATTTTGAGACAGGGTCTTGCTAAGTTGCTGAGGCTGGCCTTGAACTTGCTCCCCTCCCTGCCTCAGCCTCAGCCTCCCAAGTCACTAGGATTACAGGCGTGCACCATCACCTTTGGCCTATTTCCTTTTACCATCTTTTGTTCTGCATCAAGTCCTTCCCAATTGTTGTATCTCCCTGTAAGATGTTAAAGCATCTTGTACCATAGTGAGTCCTTGGCCTTCACCTCCTATTTGTGTTCCTTCTTTCTGCCAATGCCAGCACTATCCATACAGCCCATAAGACTTGAAATCTAACCTCTACCTCCATGTGTCACTGGCATCCTGAATCTTCTCTTTGCTCTCTCTTGCTATTCTAGCACCATGTTTCAGCTCCTCATTAACTACAGGTGGAACTCAAAGGAATTGGATAACATCTTTTTTACCTCGTCAGTTACCTGTGCAGAGTAAATCATGTACCATTGCCAACTAGGACAGTTTGGTTCTGGTTTTGTCCTTCCCTTACTCAAAAAACAAAGGCTTAGTCAGGTGCAGTGGTACATGCCTGTAATTCCAGTGACTAGGAAGGCTGAGACAGGAGCATCTTAAATTTGAGACCAGCTTGGGAAATAAGAGACCCTCTCTGGAAATAAAGTAAAATGTGTTAGGGATATAGCTCAGTGGTAGAGCACTTGCCTAGCATGTGTGAGCCTCTGGGTTCAATCATCAGTCTCCCTTCACCCCCAGCCCCTGCCATGTACCTGCATAGACAATAGCTTCCCATTACCTCCAAAGAAAATCTGTTCAGAAAATCTGTGTAGAATCTCCAGTAATGTGTTCATAACCCCCCTTCTCTTGACTATCTTTTCTCATTCTCCTTAATGTTCTCCAGGCAATAAAAGCTATTTTTCTATCACATTTTAATACCCCATGACTTTGTTCCCGTTCTCATAGTTTTTTAAAGTCCTCTTCCTCTGCCAGGGTTTCATAACCTTTCGGTTCTTAGCAGAAATGCCACTCCCTTCATGACATTGTTTCCTAGCTAGTCTGACATGATTTCTCTAGTCTTTGGATTCTTTCAGCCATATTAATATGTCTCTTATGACATCTGTTTCTTTTATTTGTATCAAAGGCATTTATGCACATGTTTTATCATAGTTGAAGTATCTTATGGCAGGGATGATTTCTCTTTCATCTTTATATTCCTTAGCATGGGACTCAGTGCCTCACACCTACAGGTGCTCAGGAAATGCATGCTACTGCTGATACCAGATGGTTGGTTTGGTTTTATTATCCTCATTGTTCACTTTATCAGGTTTTGTTCATCTGCTGTCTGAAAGAATGTATTAAAACTGTGAACATTTACCTTACATTGGAGCATTTCTAGTGCTGTTGAGAGCGTAGTTACCAGCCTCGTGTGTCAGTGTGCTTTGTGAGTAACCCAGACTCTTTCCTTTGTTCTTGGGCAGGAGAATCAGATGAGAGAGAACAGTCAAAATTGGAAATGAAAGTTTGGGATCCAAATAGCCCACTTACAGACCGACAGATTGACCAGTTCTTAGTTGTAGCTCGGTAAGTATGACACCTTTGAGTAAAGAAACTTATTTTAATTTTAATTTAATTTTATTTTTTTAAAGAGAGAGGAGAGAGAGAGAATTTTTTTAATATTTAATTTTTCACTTTTCAGTGGACACAACATCTTTATTTTATTTTATGTGGTGCTGAGGATTGAACCCAGCGCCCCGCGCATGCCAGGCGAGCGCGTTACCACTTTAGCCACATCCCCAGCCCCAAGAAATTTCATTTTATAAAAGTAGTTATAGATATGTGTATTCTTTTCTATGTGCTTACTTTTCCCCATTAGTTGTATTAATCTTTTTCTAGTTATGTAAGAAAGCTTTATGTGTGTCACACTGCCTCCTGAGTAATATGATTTACTATCATTTATTTCAGTTTAAAAATAGATTTATTAATTTTCATTGCTTAAGAGAACAGAAACGTATAAAGAAGAAATTCATCACCTGAAATCCCATACCTTTAATGAAAGCAATGATTTCTTTTGCTCTGAACATGCTCTAGAATGGATTGTTCTGGTTCCGTTAAAATGTGCAACATGTACTCTGCATCCATGCATGAGTAAGGTGTGCTGCTAATAAGCACAGGGCTTTGCTTTGAGAGCTTTTAGTCTTGCCAACTTTCTTCTTACTCTTTTACTTTTCTTGAAAAAATGAACGGAACAAAATTTTATTTTTTTAGTTATAGAAGTAAATGATGCTCATGGGGAAAATTGCCACAAAGCAAAAAGTAAATGAGATTTCAAAGCATCATAATGGTGGCTAAATTGGAGAAAAAAAAACCCAAAAAACTAATAAAAGTACATCAGCAAGCAATAGATGAATGAATTGAGGTATACTCATAGAATGGAATACTATTTTACAACAATTAAAATGAGTGAATTAGAGCTCTACATAGTAGCTAAGAGATAAATCTCAAAAGTAATGTCTAATGAAGGTACATGCAGTATGATCATTTATTAATACATGCATACAGTGTGGTCATTTATTAAAAGTTGTAGAATGTGCAAAACAGTGCTTTAGTTTATTAATAGGATGTATATTATACATAGATGGGCATAAATATACATATTTGGTTTGGGAGTATATTGAGAGTGCTCTAATCAAGCTTATAATATTTATTTCCTTAAAACATGAATCAGACATTGCAAAATATTAGAATTAGTTAGATCTAGACAGTGGGGTTAACGGTCTTCATTATTCTGTTCTCTTGATTTTTTTTGTGTGTGTTTTCATAATACAAAGGAGAAAATGGGCACATCCTTAGCCAGAGTTGTTCTTAGAGATATTGGTTGTAGAAGGGCACACTGTACTGGCATTCAGAGTCCACTGCCCACAAGCCTGGCCACTGAATGATTGGATTAAAAACTTGTATATTGTTGGGGAGGAGCCAGTGTGTGGAGTAGAGAAAACTGAAGTTCAAAGAATAGAAATGATATCAATAGTGGAACCCCTGATCTAGAGGCTCCAGAAAGTTATCTAAATTGTTTAGGAGACATTGCAGGTGACAAATTTGACTTGCATTATTGTCCCCCCACCCCTTTTTCTGATCGCCAAAGGCTACATGTTTTTTTTCCCTTGAATCAGAATGAGGGTTGCTAAGGAGTTTACAAAATTTCTTTAATATTTGTTTTATAATACCTAATGTTGGTGATTGATAAAGTAGAGGTGGGGTAAGGAAATCAAAAGAATGCTCCATAGCAAGGAAAATAAATTCAAATAGCTCCACCTGTCAATGTGGACAATTGTACAAACAGCATTTTAAGCAAAAGAAGCCAGACATTTACATAAAGTAACAAGTATCTGTACTGGGTGATCCTGTGTGAGCAAAGCTACATACCCAGACTTTTTTATTTGACAGGTTGCTTAGGCTGGTCTTGAACTTGTGGTCCTCCTACTTCAGGCTCCCATCACCTTCTATTTCTTGACCTGGATACTGGTGAACTGCGTACTGGTGAACTGCATATGTTCGCTTTGTGATAACTAAATAATTGTATATTGTGGTAGTTTTTCACATATGTTCTAGTTTAATTGTTTTTTTAAGGCCTCCTCAGTTACCATGTTTAAACTACAAGCAATAAGTAATGAATATCCTCTTCTTTAAAAAAAAACATTTTTGGTTATATATGGACACGATATTTTATTTATTTTTTATGTGGTGCTGAGGATCAAACCCAGTGCCTCACACGTGCAAGGCAAGCACTCTACTGCTGTGCTACAACCCCAGCCCCGAATATCCTGCTCTTTTCGTGCTGCAACTTTTGAGATTAAGGTTCCTCACCTATAGGAAGGCCTTCTCATCAGTGAATACCAGTGTGGTGGAAATTCGTTGTTCTTAATGGGATTCAGTAGAAATCTTTTATATATACAAGGAATACTTTAGTTAATTATAGCTAAAGGAAAAAAATGTTACTGGGATTTCACAATTTGGGCAAAAAAAGTGGTCAGAACTCTGCAGGTAATTACTTTACATTTCTTGAACAAATATGAACACAAAATGGTTTACTCCATAGCATTTTCTAATAGTTCTTCTCTTTCCTTCTTCATGCCCATGTTGGCTCTGCTCAGCTTGAATCGGCTCTGCTCTGCTCTTCTCATTTCTTTTCTTTTCCCTCTCCCTTACTTTGTTTTTTCCAGGGACATTTTACCACTGAGCTACACCCCCAGTCCTTTTTAATTTTTTATTTTGACACAAGATCTTGCTTAGTTGCTGAGGCTGGCCTTGAGCTTGCAGTTCTTCTGCCTCAGATTACTGAGTTGCTGGGATTATAGGCAGGTGCCACTAAGCCTAGCAATTTTTTTCTTGATTTTATAATTTTTTAAATGTTGGAATATTTGCAATTATATAATGAAGAGTCTTGTGTCTGGGTTCCAAGTCCAAGCACAAAATTTATTCATATTTCAGATATGCCTTATATATGTTGGTGAAGGTAATTTTATGCAATATTTTAAATAATTTTGTGCATGGAACAAAGGACATAGGATTTTCCACTTGGATTATCTTAGCTCTCAAAGTTTTGGGTTTTGGAACATTTGGAACATTTTTGGAACATTGAACCTGTATTAAATCATTTTTTTTCTTCTTTTTATCGTCCTGGGGATTTAACCCAGTGCCTTATTGCATGCAAGGCAAGCACTCTAGCAACTGAACTATATCCCCAGTCCCCTGTATTAAATTTTACAGAAGAAAATACTCAGTGGCATACTCTAGTATTCCCAATTACTTGGGAGGCTGAGGTAGGAGGATCACTTGAGCCCAGGAGTTCAAGACCAGAAAAACAAACAACAATAACAACAAAAGAGAAACAAACAAAACCATTTCCTGGGATAATTGATTCTTAAACATCCAACAATGTGTTTTGCCTTTCTTTTAGAATTTTTCATTCATCATGCAGTGTGGTTTTATCTATCTGTCTATCCATCTATCAATCTATCTATCTATCTATTATTTGCCCAATTTACTTCACCTAGGAGAGGCTCCCTTTCTCCTGACTTAAGAGGAGAATTGCTAATAGGTACTAAATAGTTGTAAGTACAAAATTCTATATTTATAGTGAACCATGACACAATGTGTTTTTTAAAATATAAAAAATAATAAAGGCTTTACTCTTTCCTGTTTGTGGTTGGTTTATTCAGGGCTGTTGGGACATTTGCTAGAGCCCTGGACTGTAGCAGTTCTGTGAGGCAGCCTAGCTTGCACATGAGCGCTGCTGCAGCTTCCCGAGACATCACGTTGGTAAGATGCACTTTGAAATTTTGGGGTTATCCTTTTGTTACCTTTTTTTTTTTTTTCTTTTTTAATATGGTGCTGAGGATTGAACCCAGGGCCTTGTGCATGTGAGGCAAGTACTCTATCAACTGAGCTGTATCTCCAGCCTTTGTTATATGTTTGATTATGAAAACGTTACAGACTTGAGTGCTTTCTGGTTCTTAGCAGTTCCTACTACTTGGTTGACTTGGGCTGGGCTGGGCTGGGCTGGGCTGGGCTGGGTTATGTTACTACCTGGGTTCTCTCTCTTTTTTTTTGGTGAACTGAAACAAATAAGGAAGACTAATCTACAGAGTTGGTAGGAAATGATAAAAAAGATATTTTGGTGAACATAATTCACCATTCTGACATAACTATTTTACTGTTATGCTTGTTTTCTGTGTTCCATCTGTATACTTATGTAGTTGTAGATCACACATGATTTTTAAAAAATATTTATTTTTTAGTTGTAGCTGGACGAAATACCTTTATTTTATTTATTTATTTTTATATGGTGCTGAGGATGGAACCAGAGCCTCCCATGTGCTAGGCGAGCACAACCCCTGTCTGATCACATATAATTTTTTTTTTACAGTATGATTTTTTAAAAATATATTTTTTTTTGGTGTGGATGGACACAACACAATGCTTTTATTTTTATGTGGTGCTAAGGATCGAACCCGGTTCCCACCCATGCTAGGCGAGTGCTCTACCGCTGAGCCACAATCTCAGCCCCCACACATAATTTTTTAATAATTTTTTATATACAAGTGATTACCTCTTGAATCTGTTATTATAGGACTTATTCTCTTGTCATGCACTATCAATGTTTAAAGTATCAATATTTAAAATTTTTGTTTCTGTTTTATTTTATTCCACTATGGTTTTGTCTTCTGAGTGTGTTTACTGTTTCCACTTGGGGGTCAATTGAAACTTCCCTTATTCAGCTGAATTGTACAACTAATGCTATCGATGGATGAGCATTGGGCCTGGCACTTGTTTCTTTTTCTTCACCCTCTAAGCCCTAGAGGTTTTCCATCAGTTGAAGTTATCTTATAACATTTTATGAGAGTCCTAGCGGTTTCTCCCTGTATAGTTAAGATTACGGTCTGGTGAGATTAAGCTAGTTGAATAGAGTTCATTGTGTATGACAAAAGTTTCAATTTTGTGATGGAATGGAATACAATGATAGATGATGATGATGATATCATCATCATCATCATCATCATCATCATCTTGGTACTGGGGATTGAACCCAGGAACACTTTACCACTGAGCTACATCCCCAACCCTTCTAAGTTTTTAAATACAAAATAGGTCTGGGCATGTGGCCCAGTGTTTGAGTGCCCCTGAGTTCAATCCCCATACCAAAAAAAAAAAGAAAAGGAAACAAGACCTCGCTAAATTACTGAAGCTGGTCTTGAATCTGTGATCCTCCTGCCTCAGCTTTCTGAGTTGCTGGCATTACAGGCGTGCATCATTGCACCTGATGGTTTTATTACTACCTGATCCTATACCAGTTTGAGATTCTTTCCACACAATATTATTGTGATAATGAAAAACTCAATCTGGAGACATTGTTTTTAAATTTACTGTTTAACATTCTGTACTTTGCCTTTTTCTGAGATCTATCTATGTTAATACACATTTATTCCTTATACTTTCTGTGTATTTTTGTACAATTAGAGATTATAATGTAAGCATTAGTAGTCAATAATGATCATGGAACCATTTTTAAAAAATCCTTTTGCAAGGACTAAAATTTTGCTTATAGGTGAAAGTTTTCTCCATTTGTATATTAATATTTTATGTACAATTTATGTACAAGTTTCAAAGTGGGTTTATGTTTTGATTTTTCTAGGATTTAGAGATTATTTTGTTATAGACTTAAGTGGGCAAGTGTCATGTCTATGTGAACCTTCAAGGAGCAGGTACTTTTATGAACCAGGACTGTACTACATTGAATCTACTCACCACCTATATGTTTTTTCCCTATTCAGAATTATTTTCCTTAGTTTTAAAATTAATGTATGCTTATTATGAAAAAATGAGAAATAGTACAGCAGCAGCTACAAAAATCTTTGTTCTCATTACCAGGGTGGAAACACTCTTACCATTTTATTATGCTTCCTCTCAGCCTCTTTTTCTGCATTATAAATAATAATAATAGCAAATTACAGTATAGAGGATACTGTAATAAAACTCCACATAATGCCACTTCAAGGAAATGTTAATATTTTAGTTCTTATAAATTTTTTCAACAATGTAGGTAATGTTGAATCCCTCAGTCTCTTTTTGAATCCTAATTGTCTTTCTCCATCTGTACTTCCTACCTCTGTCACCCCTGCCTCCTGTCATTAAGTAGCTTCTGTAACAAATCTATGTATATAGCCCGTGTTTTTTGTAGTTCTGTGTATTTCTATCTCCAAAGACATTGTTTTTAAATTTACTGTTTAACATTCTGTACTTTGCCTTTTTCTGAGATCTATCTATGTTAATACACATATACCTAGCTCATTCATTTTAGCTGCTTTGTAAATTTGTATTTTTAATATAATACCGTACCACGTTATTATTTTTATTTAACTAGATTTTGCAACACATGGGATTGAACCTAAGGGTGCTCTACCACTGAGCTGTGTCCTCAGCCATCTTATTTTTTAGTTTGGGACAGGGTCTAACTAAGTTACTGAGCCTGACCTCAAACTTGCCTCTTGACTCAGCCTCCTGAGTTGCTGGGATTATACACATGTACCACCATGCCTGGCATATTTTTATTTTGACAGGCTTAGGCTGGCCCTGAACTTTTCTGGGTTTAAATGATCTTCCTGCCTCAGTCTCCAGAGTAGCTGGGAGTATAGTTATGCACTGTCATACCTAGACCACATTAGTTATATATTCTGTTATTACTGAGCATCAGGAGTGCTTTATAAACATTTTTATTTTGCTCTTATTAATTTTTTTTTGGGGGGGGGGAGTTGAACACAGGGGTGCTTAACCACCAAGCTGCATCCCCAGCCCTATTTTGTATTTTATTTAGAGACAGGGTGTCACTGAGTTGCTTAGCACCTCACGGTTGCTGAGGCTAGCATTGAACTTAGCTTCCTCCTGCCTCAGCCACCTGAGTTGCTGGGATTACAGGCATGTGCTACCGTGACCGGCTGCTGTTATTCATAACGCTGTGTTGAAAATTCCAACATATCCCTCTGTGAGCATGTGTTTAAATATTCTAGGCTATAACTGAATGGAATGCTGATTCTATTCATTGAACTACAACCCCACATCTTTTTAAATTTTATTTTTGAGACAGTGTGTCATGAAGTTGCTAAGGCTGGCCTTAAATTTATGATTCTCCTGCCTCATTTTCCCAAGTAGCTGGGATTAAAGGCATGAACCACCACACCCAAATACCTCCAACCCCCTCCAAATTCTCAACTGTGAAAATATTTTTTCTCTGAATGCTAGAGAAAGCCTCCCATGTACTAACAATTTCTTTGTCAACTGCCATTTTCCTATTTTCTGTTTACAGACGAGCTAATTCTAGTTTTAAAAAGATTCATTTATTGTAGTAAAAAATGCACTAATTAGTTCTGTAATTCTCGAAAGGAGGTACCTCCTGAAATTCCCAATTACTGATAAGTGTTACTTAATTAACAGCAATAGACAGGAGAGAAGTAACAGTAACCACCACAGGGTAATGTTCATATAAAATTTGACGACATGTAGCCACATTATATCATGGTAGAGTTTTATCATTCAGCAGATCATCTTGAGTTACTTGTGGGAATTACTAAGTGATCTGCAGTCTCTCTTTTTTTCTTTTTCTGTGCTGGGAGTCAAACCTAGTGCCTTATATATGCTAAATGTGAGCTCTGTCAGTGAGGTGTACCCCAGCCCTATGCTCTGCATTCTTTATCCATTTCCTTATATGATTGTCAGCACTTGATGTTCTCAGATTTTTAATGTTTACTAACCTGATGCTTCCTCGTTTTATTTTAGTCTCTTGATTATTTAATGGGATTAAGCATATTGGCTCTTTTAGGTTTTTCTTCTTTGTGTTTTAGATTCATAGCCTTTGTCCATTGTTTACTTAAAATTTTCTTTTTAAAATTATTCTTTCCGGGCTGGGGATGTGGCTGAAGCAGTAGCACACTCGCCTGGCATGCGTGCGGCCCAGGTTCGATCCTCAGCACCACATACCAACAAAGATGTTGTGTCCGCCGAAAACTAAAATAAATATTAAAAAAAATTAAAAAAAAATAAAATACAATTATTCTTTCTGTTGTCATTTTTTTTTTTTTTTAAACTTTAGACAGCAGAAATCTATGGACTTAGGATTCTGGAGCTTAAAAGTCTAAATTCAGGGCATCATTAGAGCCATGCTCACTCTGAAGCCTATAGGGAATAACCTTTCTTGCCTCCCCCGGCTTCTAATAGGTCACTGGCAGCCTTCATCTACCTCGGCCTGTAACTACATAATCCTGTCCCTGCTTCAGTGGTTACATGGTGTTGGTCCTGTGTCCTGTTAAGGTTCTGAATACACTTATTTCTGCATCCGGTCTTCTTCTTCTTCTTTTTTTTTTTTAGTTGTAGATCAACACAATATCTTTATTTATTATTTATTTTATGTGGTGCAGAGGATCGAACCCAGTGCCTCACACATTCGAGGCGAGCGCTCTACCACTGAACCACAACCCCAGCCCCTGGACTTCTTGTCTTTTGTTTTATTGATGTGTTTGCCTGTGACCATACTATATTTATGTTTCGATAACTGATAAAACAAGAATAAGTGTGGAATTTGTTTTTACACATAGTTGAATTAATCTAAAACCATAGAATTTTGTGTTCCCCCTATCCCTAGCCTCCCATGTTTCTGCTAACCACATAATGTAAACTTTTTTTTTTTTTAAGTGGGGGGCATGAGATGAGGTTGGGGATTGAATTGAGGGTCTTATATATTCTAAGCATGCACTCTGCCATTGAGCTATGGCCTCAGCTATCAGACAGTTTTTGTTATTTTAACAACTGAGAATTTTTAATCTAATGTTGCCTTGTATAGATTCCCTGTTATATATGTAACCAGTCTCTTGTAGTTTGACACTATTGTTATAATGCTTCTCAGATTAAAACTGGGCAAGCGGCCCCTGCTACAGTCTGGCACATTTCTTCTACCCACTTTGAGGAGCAAGAATGAACAAACCTGTTCTTGAGATTCTCCAGGGTTCTTGTGGCAGCTGACCTTTGGGAGGATTTGCCCTGAGGGGGCCTGTGTGAGGGCTCTTTGGTGTACAGCTGCAGTGACTCTCTGCTTCCCACTGCTGGCGAATGTGTAGGATGGCAAATGGATTTCTTTGGTAATTGGCTGAATTTTCAAGACCCAGTATTTGTTTCTGCCAATGAATGCTGTACACACACACACACATACACACACACACACTCAATTTCTTTGAGCTGTGGTCTTGCTATGTTGTCCAAGTTGGTATTGAACTCCTAGAGTCAAGCAGTCATCCTCCTTCAGCCTCTCAAGTAGCTGGGACTACAGGTATGTGGCACTGCGTCTGGTTGAAGGCTGTTCTTCAGTGATTTGAAGAGGATACTGTGGATTTGCCTTAGTTATAGTTTGAGTGTCATTTTGTGTGTTGATTTGGTAGGGTACAAATCACATCCTGGAACATCTCTAATTCTTATATTGTATTTGATCTTTTAAAAATATAATTGATTTTGCTGTTACCTACCTTATATCTTTTTAATGACTTCTCATTGTTTTTATGATAAAAATTCAGATCATTATTATAGTCAAGTAAGTCTAGAGGGTTTTGCCTGGTGTCTCCAGCCTCTCTGCTCCCACACTGTGTCCTCTGAATTTGGCTGAGCAGTCTTACTCCTTCATGGTCTGTATCCTGCCATAGGACCTTTGCATGTTCAGTTTCTTTGCCTGTTGTTCCTGTTGTTCTCATAGCCCCATCTAGTCAACTCTTATTATTACTTTTTTTTTTTTTTTTTTTGTAAATTGTGACTGTCCATCAATCTAGGGCAGGTCACTTTGTGTTCACATAGAGAACTAATAAGAGCTCTGAACTCATGAAATTCAAAATACTTTGAAAGTTCAAATCATTTTAGATACTTGGTCTGAATCACCAGAGCTTTATATACATAGACTGAAGACTATGGATTGTAAAAAAATTTAAGCAAAGGATGCACTTTCAAAAAAAATTGTGGTAAACTATCTTTTTAGCCATTTTTAGTATAGTTTCTTGGCATTAAGTAGATTCACATTGTTGTGTAGTCACCACCAACATGCATCTCTAAACTTCATCTTCCTGAGCTGGAACGTGTACCCATTGAACTTCAACTTTGTGCTCCCCTTCCCCAGTCCCACATTGGCACCCAGCCCTGGCAATTGTCATTCTACTTCCCAATGAATTCAACTACTCTTGTACCTCATGTAAATGGAACCATGTAATATTTGTCCTTTAGTCACTGGATTCTTTTACTTACTGTTACTTCAGGTCTCTTCTGTGTTGTACATATGTTAGAATTTCTTTCTTGCCTTTTTAATGCTAACAATCCATTGTATGTATTTGCCATATTCTGTTCATCCATCAGGGGACACTTGAGTTGCCTCTTTGGCTGTTGTTTATAAAGCTACTATGGACAACAATATGCAAATAGGTACAATTTTTATTCCATGGTTTTCTCCCCTTGGATCTATAGCTCAGCATTCATGTAGCTATATGCAAGTTATGCAACCTACCTATGTCTGAGTTTCCTCATCTATAATGGTAATAATAATAAAACTCACTTATTTTGCTATAGGAGGGTTATGGATGGGCAAGAAGAGGGTACACAGATACGCTGTATACATTGGTGATATACATGTATCAGGATTTAATGGAACTGCAGTGATTTCCAAGAGTAGGGGCAGTGTGTACATGGCTTGGGGCTGTTTTCCCTGGGCTTCTGTGTTTTCTCACAGGCAGAGAGCTCTCTACCATTGGCTTCCCTGGCTTACTGGAAACAGGTTGATTTATTCAGCAGTTTTTACATATAATGTTCACAAGCATTGATTTCTCTTGGCTCTTGAGGCCCCACTCTGGGAGAGAAAGCAGGCAGTGCCCCAGAGTCCCCAGCAAGACCTCTAGCACCAGCTTACCAGCCTCTGCACAAGTCTGCCTCTGAGCTCCCATGTGGTATCAGCTTGGGGATCAAATTGCTTAATACTCATGAAGCATTTAGAGTAACATCTGGTGCAGTGTCAGTAAATATTAGTTGCTATTGTTGAGAAGACACTGACGACAATGAAATACTTGTCCTTTTTCCACTTCATGTGTGTTGAGTCTCTCTCACTTTGATTTTACAGCTTTATTGATTGTCTAAAAGCAATTTTTTCTTGGGGGGGCGGGCAGTACCAGAGATTGAAGTCCAGGGTACTCGACTACTGAGCCACATCCCCAGCCCTATTTTGTATTTTGTTTAGAGACAGGGTCTCACTGAGTTGCTTTGTGCCTCATTTTTGCTGAATCTGGCTTTGAAATCGCAATCCTCTTGTTGCCTCAGCCTCCTGAACCATCGGGATTACAGGCATGCGCCACCATGCCAGGCCCTGAAAGTAGTTTTATCATGCCATACTTACTCTTATTATCAGAGATTCTCAAGTTTGAACATGGTCATTAGGTTATAATTAACCATGCTTTTTAATGTAATTGTTACAAAGAAGTCATGGTAAGATTTAAAGTGATTGAACAAAGGATGTTTTCATTACAAAGGTAATATTTCTCTAAAGCAAGTCATACTTTTTATAATACATTTTTTTTCATACGGAATAACTTATAAAAAAGTATTTTCGTAAGGGAGCACTGACTTAACAAGAATTTTATTCTTTAGATATCAGTCCTTTGTAGAGATGCTATTAATTATGTACTTCATTCCCTTTATTTGTAATCCTGTTCAAAGCACACATTTCATTTAGGGCCTTGGCGTACTGGGAATTTGAGGATAGTTGAAAAGCCACAGCAGAATATATAAATCTCTTGATTAACATTTTAAATATCAACTTAAATTAGAAATCTAGCCTTAAATGAACATAAAATAGGCAAAACAAGAATTCCTATAACTTTAAAAAACTTATTCTGTTAATTTATAATGACTATTATTCATGTTTCCAATCTACAAAATTAGAATTAGTATTCATGGATGACCACTTCAGTAAGAAATGTGAAACATGAAATTATTCTTGCTGATAGACACATCTTAAAGGCAATAATGTTCTGAATTAGGTGCGTTTCTTTTTATCTGGTTACCCCTCACGGGTGAGCATGGAAGCCCTGCATTTGTCCATCTTTTCCCTAAATTTAAGTGTAAACAAATATCTTTTGGAGTGTTAATGCTGGCTTTTACTTTGCTTTTTTTCCCATCAGTGAAACCTCAGAAAGTCACTGTAGATTTGAGTTGGGGAAAATATAATAAAAATTGCTCTACCAACTGTGTCTAAGGTTATTGGTAAAAAAACAAAAAAAATTGGATTTATAAATGTGAGTTAATGACAGCTTATGATTTTAATTTCTTAAAATATACCTTTGTATTCTGAAATAATACATAAATAACACAAAGATTTGCTGGTTCCCTTTAGGTAGATTCCCCAGTTGTTAGTTTTTACCACATTTGCCTTGTTATCCTTTCCTTCTATTGTCCAGAGACAAAAAAGTCAAAATTATAATGAATATAAAGCTCTTGCTGGCTTTTATTTACACTACTAGAATCAGACAGCACCTTCTATAAAATAGAATGAGTGTTTTAGTAAGCTGAGCAGAGAAGGGTTGCTTTACAGAAAAGGGATGAAGAAAGAAAGCCAGAACAGGCTCTAAGAAGCAGATTGGTAGCCAGGTGCTCGCCTGTAATTCCAGTGGCTCGGGAGGCTGAGGCAGGAGGATCTCAAGTTCAAAGCCAGCCTCAGCTAAAGCGAGGTGCTAAGCAGCTCAGTGAGACGCTGTCTCTAAATAAAATACACAATAGGACTGGGGATGTGGCTCAGTGGTTGAATGTCCCTGAGTTCAATCCCGAGTACCAAAGAAAAGAAAAAAAGAAGAAGCAGCAGCAGCAGATTGGTCATTTTATTTCAAAGTCATGCTCTTTATAGGGGTGAAAAAGAGGGTACTGCCTTAATGTACTGGCTCAGGTAAATGGGTTTCTTCTGATTGGTTGCTGTGAACTTTTCATTTATTTTGATTAAGAGGCACTTAGCAGAAGTGACTCCATTCTGGTTTGGTCTGATTTTGGCAGGAGTCTAAATCTCTCATAAACTTTAACACTGTATTATTATTATTTTTTTTTCCTGAGTAGTTTTACAGCAAATTTCAGAATGAATGCTCCTTTACTACTAAATATTTGAGGGAATATTTCCTATAATTGAGAATATTTTTATTAACATAGTTGTCACAGAAGAAATTATCATTGTTATAATAGTATTATCTAATTTTGAGGCTTTATTCAGGTTAGGTAGTTATCCCAATAATATCCTTTAGAGCAAATGAAAAAGAAATTTTTTTCTAGCCCAAGGTCTCCTTGCAGATAACTTAGGATGTTTACTTGTCATCTTTGTAGTCTCCAGTCTTTTTTTTAATAGTTTATAAAAAATTGTTCTAATGATAGCAGAATGCATTTTGATTCATTGTACACAAAAGGTGCACAACTTTTCATTTCTCTAGTAGTACACAATGTAGAGTTGCACCAAGTGTGCAGTCATACATGTACCTAAGGTAAAGACATTCATCTCATTCCTCCATCTTTCCTTCTCCCTTAGTCTCCAGTTTCAAAGAGTTCCTCTGTCTTTTGTGACCATGGCATGTCATTTCCCATTTCTCTCTCTCTCTCTCTCTCTCTCTCTCTCTCTCTCTCTCTCTCTCTCTCTCTCTCTCTTCAATAGTTTTGCCAGAGGTTTCTTTTTTCATTAGTTGTTTAAAAGAATGAGATTTTAGTTTTCTTTATTGTATGTTTCCTATTTAACTTATTTTTGCTCTTTATTGTTTCTTTTCATCT
Organism: Ictidomys tridecemlineatus; assembly: GCF_052094955.1. Classification (NCBI taxonomy): domain Eukaryota; kingdom Metazoa; phylum Chordata; class Mammalia; order Rodentia; family Sciuridae; genus Ictidomys; species Ictidomys tridecemlineatus. The sequence continues at coordinate 87,676,464 of NC_135488.1, read as the reverse complement.
ACTTTTAGGTATAATGCAGAGCTCTTTTCCAATTTTTTTTTGGTAGTTGAAGATGGACAGAATGCCTTTATTTTATTTGTTTATTTTTATGTGGTGCTAAGGATTGAACCCAGTGCCTCACATATGCCTCGCAAGTGCTCTGCCACTGAGCTACAGCCACAGCACTTCAATTTCTTATGACCATTTTTAAGCCAGTTAATTTTCATTTGTCTTCTTTTCCATGATAAACATTTAAGATTGTAAATATTCCTTTAACTCATGTATTTTGAACTGTGAGTTAATTTTCAAGGAAATGAGGTCATAAAGTTTTGTGGGGGTTGAGCTGGGGATCGAGCCCAGGGCCTCACACTTGATACTCAGTCACTGATCTGTACCCCAACTTGGGATCAAAAGATTATGCTGTTTCCCTTGGGAGTGGTTTGTGGTCCCAATCCTTCTAATGTATTGCAGTTTCTTTTAGGATGTGCAATATGATTCTCCCAATATTTTGCTCCTTTTGAAGCAAAAATTGAAAGGGAATGCATGCTTTTTATATATAATTTTTTGCCTTGATCATAATGTGAGATTTACTCATAAGAGTTTCTATTCACCTTCTGCTTGAAAAATCTTTATGTTCAGTAATTTTTAGATAGACATGATATGGGAATTTTTTGGTTTTTTTGCTGTGCAGACTGACACCTGGGCCTCATCATGCTAGGCAAGTGCTTCACCACTGAGCTGTATTCCCCCCCCCCCCCCCCCCCCGGTTCCCTTGGTACAATGTTTTGATTGTTGTAATTTGTATTAGAATTATAGCTTTATTTTTATTTTATTTTATTTTTTTTTGTTTTTGAGATAGAGTCTCACTTTGTTGCCTAGACTGGCCTCAAACTCCAGAGCTCAGTCTCCTGTCTCAGCCTCCTGAGTGGCTGCAGCTAGGTGGTGGTACTATACCCAGCTTGTGCTGAAGTTATCAATTTAAAGTTTCACTAAAATTGTTTCTGAACAAATCAGTAATTAGTATTAAATTCACACATACACACACACACACACACACACACACACACACACGTATCAGCTATTAGTTTAATAATGCTACATATAACTGGTTGGCTTCCCTGGGGAACAGAGTCTAATGATGATCTTCATTCAAAAAAATTATTAGCAAGTTCCTTTGGGATCAACACCTGTGGAAGAGAAAGGATGGAGCAGGATTGTATAGCGGGGGAAGATGCTTCGATGTTGTCTGAATGACAGACTCAGCTGGACTGAGACTCATGGGGTATGCTGGGAATTGTCTCTCCTCAGAGCCCTTCAACCTCTGCATCATTTAAGTCCAGACTCTTCCATGAAGTAACCTTGGGCAGTGATGAATCAACCTGAAATTGAGACAGTTCCATAGGAGACCAAGCATTAATTTCATCCACACACATCAGCAGATTGTCTAGGATTCTGTTGAACAGAATGGGCTGATGTAGGTGCCAAGCTCCAAGTTGGGTCCATATCTGTCCCATGTATTTCTCATCCTGTGCGGACAAAAGCCAATAGCACAAGAAGGCAAGGCCAAGTGCACAAATCCATGTCAAGGCTCTGTTATATCATGTATCTTAACATCCTACTGGCTGAGCAAGTCACATGGCCAAGCCCATGGAGGGTGGAGTGGAAGAATAGTCTCTTATGGCGGTCCAGGGAGGGGGTGACTATTTTCTGAACAACAATCCAATTTACCATAGTGTGATTCTGCTTAATGAACAAAAGATGAGAATTGTGCTGCCAAATTTCCTTGTCAGTCTCTCTCCTAAAATACTTCTATTTGTCATCTCCATCTGTTATGAATGAGATGAAATGTGACAACACCTTCACTGCTTTTTGGCAGAGAGAACAGCTTGTGCTGGGTTATGATTTTTAAAATTTAGATTTGAATGGATCTTGCAATGTGTATATGTATCTCGATTGAAAAAAATGGTATCATTGCAGAATATCTGGAGGGAAGACTTTTAGGATTTTTCAAATGCTTAGTTTAAAAATTTTTTTATTATTTAAATTGAGGCAATTCTATAGGAGATCCATATACAATAATATGTTTAGATGGTCCCACGCTTTGTTGCACAGCTTATAAATTTTTATATATGTGATACATTAATGTATCCAGCACCAAAATAAATCTACCAGTATGCCAAAGTTTTCCTTCATGCCCCTCCCCAATCAGTATCCTAACTTTGCTCACCATCTATTTCTCCTTATGTCACATTTATCTGATTCTTCAAACTTATATTATCTTTGTGATGAACCTTAAGTCATTGGTTATATGTTAGACTACATGTCCTTTTATCATCTCTTTCCTTCATTTAGCTTTGTTTCCTGTACTGGATGTCATCTCTTCTGTTGTAGATACTATATTCATGTTTTATGTAAAGCTTTTAAGAGTAGAGTTAGGCTGTATAAAAGTCCATTCAAAAGAAAATTCTGCGTGTATTGAAAAGATGGGGTTGATAGGGACTTCTAGTGATAAATGTAATCATTAGTTTCAACAGAATTGTCCCCTAGGAGTTCCACTATGCACAAGCCTGGTGGAATATTTACTTTCTACCCATACTGACAGGTATTGTACTCTCGTCTGGGCTGCAGTTTAAATATGGGCTTTGTAGGTTTCAGTGGTTGGTATAATATCAGCTGAGACAAACATTTAATTCTGTGACTTTTGGTTTCTGAGCACCTGTTATGTATAAAAATTACTTTTTATCTCTTGAAGAATTTTAGCATCACAGTTAATTTGTATAATTATTGACTTTAATACTATTTAATCTTTTCATTTTGTTTTCAGTTGTAAATTTTGGAAATTATAAGTAAACATTTATGGGAATATATTGCTAAATGAAGGGATCTCTAAATGCTGTTGATCTTTTCCTTTTTATAGGTCAGCTACTCAGAAACAATAATTAGCTTCAGAAATGATATAAAAGTGTACAAATAGGGTCTGGGGTTGTGGCTCACTGGTAGAGTGCTTGCATAGCAAGTGTGAGGCACTTGGTTCAATCCTCAGCACCACATAAAAATAAACAAACAAAATAAAGATGTTGTGTTCATCTACAACCAAAAACATAAAAATAAAAAAGTGTACAAATATATATACTTTAGCTAAGCAGTCTATTTAGTGAGGTTAGCTAGAAAATCAGAATTTAATTTATTCTGAAATTTGCAGAGCACAGACGAAGGAATCAAGGTCATTTCTAACATTTTTCCATTCCTGTGCTGCTGAAGAGTGAGAAAGGTCCACTTGGAACTTTTTATTTTATGGTTGTGACATCTACAACAACAACAAAAATTACACATGATTGGTGTCTTTAGCTGTGATTACAACTGGGACATTGATAATGAAATCTCTTCATGGCTTTCGTTTTGTGGGATTCAGATATTTGAGTTTACTTTATGCTCTTGTACCAGTAGGGGACTTAACACAATCCCCTACAATATATTTAGAAATCACTTAAAATAGGGGCTGGGGTTATTTAAAAAGTAAAATTTGAGAGGCTTATTATTATGTAAGTGAAACCATCCCTATTTGAAACTATCCCCAGTCAGACTTTGATAAATAGCAGAGCATTTGTACATGTTACATGAAAGAATCTCTTTTTCTGTAGTAGAAAGCCCACGGAAGGTTTTTCAAAATCTGAAGTTATGGAACTGAGTTTATTCATTGCATTAATTGGAGAGAAATGTTTTTTAAAGTAAACTAGACAAGGTACTTTTGCAGAAAGTTGCTTGTATGTCCTAATCTAGTGTTTCTCCTTTCAAATCACTCTTTCTTGAAATATATACACCAGCCTAGCTATTCTAAGCAGGCCTGGTCATCTGTTCATGGTCTTTCAAAATCTTAAGCAGTTCACCGGTCTGTATTAGTTAGCTTTTCATCCCTGCCCCCAGCATATCCGAGGAAGTTAACTGAAAGGAGGAATGATTAATTTTGTTTGGCTCCTGGTTTTAAGAGGATTGAGCCCATGGTCAGCTGACTCCAGTGTTCTTAGGCCTGTGGTGAGGCAGAACCTCATCGGGGAAGGCTGTGGAGGAGCAAAGCTGCTCACTTCGTGGCAGGTCGAAGCCAAAAGAGGGAGGGAACACAGAATCAGGGACAGAATATAAAATTAAACTGCATGCCCCCAGTGACTTACTTCCTCCAAGTAGACTCGCCTCCTGAGGGCCACATCACCTCCCAGTAGTGCCACAAACTAGCATCCAGAACTCGTAGCGCTTGGGTTTTGAGAGGGCATTTCAGACCCAAACCATAGCACTGTACTATCATGGGTTTGTAGTTTTGTTCTGTCTGTTTAACATGAATATGTAATTTTGATTTGTCTTAACCATTATGCTTATTCCACTGTTTTCTTTCCATCTCTTGTTCTTAGTACATTACTCTCTTAATCCAACCTGAGAATGTTTTTTTTACTCTCTGATGTATAGTCCTTTTTACCCTGGTCAAGAAATGCTATACCAACCTTACACAATATGACTGAAATGATTTTAGCATTTTGAACCAAAAGGGTGAGGAAAATTTCTGGGTTCCCAAATTAATACCTTGAACATCCTGGATCTTCATGGTTAGGTTGCCATAACAAATGGACGTGTTTTTGAAAATACACATCTTAAAAAGGTGAGTCAACATTTATTTCATGCAACAAATGATATTTTGAATAATTATTCAGTAATATGCTATTTTTATTGTTTAATATTGTTATTAAAAATAGTTATTGCCTTGGTATATTATTAATTAAGCATTATCATGCATTTTAGTGTTTCTATTCCTAGATAATCTAGGAAATGTGCATATCTTGTTGACATTTCCTGTTTGTTTTCTTTCTTTCCTCAAGTTTCATGCTATGGATACGTTGTATAGACACAGCTATGACTTGAGCAGTGCAATTAGTGTCTTAGTACCACTTGGAGGACCTGTTTTATGCAGAGATGAAATGGAAGAATGGTCAGCCTCTGAAGCTAGCTTATTTGAAGAGGCACTAGAAAAATATGGCAAGGACTTCAATGACATACGTCAAGACTTTGTAAGTAGAAAATTGTAAATAAAAAAATGTCAGAATGGAAATATTTTGTGTTTTAGAAATTTGGTATTAATTTAGCAGCCTTTGACATGATCAAGTTTTTGTTGGTGTTGGGGATTGAACCCTGGGCTTTAAGCATGCTAAGCATGTGATCTACCACTGAGCTATACGCTCAATCTCTACATAGTGATTTTTATTTGCTCAAAATAGAACTAAAGCTAGTTTAGTGAGATATTTGCAGAGCAAATTGTTCTGGGCAGTAATTGTGAGTAAGATCCAGTGGCAGGAGTTCCTGAGTTCTTGGTGTAAACCTTGGTGGCATGAATTTACCGACAGTAACTCTTGGAGTTCCAGGTTAAAATATGGACAGTTTGCTATTTGTAGTAAACATTTCTGATCTCTGTGTTTAGACTTACTGCTCTTCTTTAATTCTTCTGTATTTTTCTAGTTGTCTTGATAATTGTTGATCCTGAGTTTTATATAGACTTTTAACATAGAAGTGACCTCCACCAAGCAGAGTAGCAGAATTTGCCTTATGGTTTTCAATCTTTGACTCTTCTTAATGATATACAGGATTCTATTTGAATTTTTTATTGTTTTTAAAAAACTTGTTCCTGTGTGTGTGTGTGTGTGTGTGTGTGTGTGTGTGTGTGTGTGTGGTGGGGGGAGTGCTGGGTATTGAACCCAGGGCCTTGTGCATATTAGGTGAGCACTGTACCAACTGAACTATATCCCAAGCCCAAAAAACTTGTTCTTTTAATAAGCCCCCTCCCCCTTTTTTTTTTGGCACTTCGGGTTTAACCCCGGGGGGTACTCTACTACTGTGCTATATCCCCAGCCCTTTTTATTTCTAATTTTTAGACAGGGGATCCCTGAGTTACCGAGGCTGGCCTTGAGTTGTCTTCCTCTTGCCTTAGTCTCCTGAGTTGCTGGGATTACAGGCATGCACCACCATGGCTGACCTTTTCCTTTTTTGGCTTTATTGAGATGCAGTTGAAAAAATTGTGTACATTCCAGGCATATAATGTGATTATTTTATGTACATTCATTGTAAAGTGATTACTACAATTAAATTAACATATCCAAGGGCTGGAGATGTAGCTCAGTAATATAGTGCCTGCCTAGCATATTGCAAAGCCTTGGGTTTGATTCCTAGTACAGTCCCCACCTACCTTGTACCCCCTACCCCCCAAACTAGCTCATCTACTTTCATACTTAGTGACCATTTGTGTGTATGTTGAGGACACCTGAGATCTGTTCTCTTTACTTTACACTTTAAATGCTTTATAATCTTATCTGTTCTATTATGTATTTCCTTTTTCCTTTGTATTTATGGGCTTACTATCTGTAATTAAATCTCTTTGAAATGAGAGATTCTTATTTCAGAAGTTTATAAATAGCTTTCTATGGAAGCCTTTTGTATTTTAAATGATGAAAATAGAATCTTTATAGACTATTCACATATTTGATGTGAGCCAATATTCTGCCTTTTGTTGTTGCATCTCTCCTGAATTGTACTGAAGCAAAATTATTACTTATGAATATGGGTTCATATTTTAAATTCCAAACACAATTATTGGATCTGTTAGTGTCACTGACATTTGTTCTGAAAATTCAGCCTTACTCATACCCTACCCAAATTGTTATAATACTGTCATTTAAATTTGTAGCACGTGCAGCTGAGAACTTAAAATGCATTGGTGGTATTTAGCTTCAGATGGTTAGAATAACAACAGTGCAGTGTTATTAATATAGAAGTTATTGATATAATAGAGCTATATCACTACGTAGAAATTTTAAAAACAAGATCTCCTAAAGAAGAACAAAACCTGTAGGTCTGATAAGGGAGAAGATGAGAACTGCTATAAAGGAAAGTTACTTTTCCCTGCTCTGGGTGTAACACTCTCATTTTACAGTATAGCGTTCACTCTGTTCACTCTAACTCACTTCGGTTCAAAGTTTGCTCTACACCTGTATAATGCCAGGCTCTTGGGTAGGCACTAAACTTGTAACAGGAATTTAATGTGTTTTTGAGAGTGCAGTAATCCCAGCAGCCCAGGAAGCTGAGGCAGGAGTGCAAGTTCAAAGCCAGCCTCAGCAACTTAGTGAGGCCCTGAGCAACTTAGCAAGAACCTGTCTCAAAATGAAAAATAAAAAATGGGCTGGGATGTAGCTCAGTGGTTAAGCACTCCTGGGTTCAATCCCCAATACCCACCCCTGCCCCCCCCAAAAAAAAAATTAGTGTGGGGGAATTAGTTTGTAACATCAAGAGATTGAAAAATATATACCCAACTTCAATGTAAAATTCCTATCAGTGGATGAGCAAGTATTCTGGGAGTAGAGGGCAGGATTAGTTTAACTAGTCAAGTTATGAAAGGGTTAAAGGAGTTATCTGGCCTTTTAGCTGGATGTCTCAAGACAAAGGGAGAAATAAGCAGATGCAAAGTCAAAACTATGAGATTTGCAGCTGGCATTCTCAGGCATTTATAACACAGGACTAGGAGAGAACTCTGGGACAACATGTTCTTCCAATATTCTTGAATATAGCAAGACTGAAATTGGTATGAGATAAAAATTACTGTATGAAAATAAGTATAACTGTTAAATTTTTTTGTTAACTTTCATGATCTAAGAAAATTCCTTTAAATTTGTAGCATGTTATATATTAGTTTTGCTTTTGTTCTATTCTAATTTGTTTGAATGGAAAGCTTATTGAAACATTAAGTACTTTCAGCTATTCAGGAAGCAGAGGCAGGAGGATCTGAGTTTGAGGCCAGCTTGGGAAGCATAGTAAGACCTTGTCTCAAGAAAAAAAAAAAAAGAAAGAAAGAAAGAAATATTAAGTACTAGAAAAAGTGAAAAGACAGACTTGAGATTGGCTTTCTGGGAATGACTCTGAAACTCTTTACTTCAGAATGGACCAACTGGAGATGCTGCTGTCAGTGTTATGGTCAGAAACCCAATCACCCAGTTGCAAAACTACTTCTCTACCTGCCTCTGTTGTGATCCCTTATCAGCAGGGTACTTTTAGTAACAAACTTCCTGTCTGTCTTGCCCATGCATCTATGGTGCAACCCAGATTATATCCAGACTCTTAGATGCAAGAGGGTCTGGGAAATGTAGATTTTAACTCTGCAGGTGGTTTCCCTAGAGTGTGGTTAACTCGAGTGTTGATGTCTGATCCACTTTAGATCTGTTATATTTTGGAGACTGGAATTGGCCACCAGGGTCAAAAACCTCAGTGTGAACAAAATAGAATGTCAGAAATTGAACTACTCAAAGAGTTTTGTGTTTTCTGTAGTACTGTTTTTAGGCTTATTATAAAAATAGTATATAAACCTAGTAGAAATCATAATACATACACTCACTCTCATTACCTATATTACCATTACATGTACCTGATGTTGTTGGGGCACTGTATTGATCAGAAATACTATGACATGAATTTTTTAATAAGTATTCTTTTAGAAATTAACAGGTAGCGTATGTAAAATAAATTCTCTTAGGTTTTCTCCCCTCAGTACTTGAGCTTTATCAGTGCACTGGGCAACACCATCATAATGGTCATTTTTAAACTTTTGTTTCATACTACTTCTCAGAAATAATCATTTTTATTTTCTACTTCGAATTCCATGTGAATTTATGGTGTGTTATATATTTAAAAGCGAGTTGGGTATAGATTAGTAGTAGAGTGCTCACCTAGCATGCATGAGGCCCTGGGTTCCATCTCCTGTACATAACAAATTCAAGTAGGATACTGAATTTCAGATATTCAGATGCAGGGCTTTTTAGGAGGAATGAGGTGGTGAGTGTTGAACCCAGGGCCGTGTACATGCTAAACACACATTTTACCACTGAACTACATCCTAGCCCAATATTTTCATACTTAGTGATTAGTTTCATGTAATTTATTTTTAAATTTACACACAGTAAAATATATTCTTTCTAGTAAGGTTATGCATACTTTTGTAGCCTTAGTCAAGACAGTACGGTTCATTAAACCTACCGTTGATCTCCCCTTTTATAGGCAGTTCTCTTCAAACCCTAACCCCTGATTTCATCTCCATCCCTAAAGTTAACTTTTGCCCCCCACCTTTGTTTTTTTTTTTTGGGGGGGGAGCACTTTACCACTGAGATATATCCCCACCCTACTCCACTCTTTTGAGACAAGGTCTCACTAAGTTGCTGAGGCTGGCCTTGAACTTGCAATCCTAGCCTCCCAAATTGCTGGGATTATAGGTGTGCACCACCATGCCCTGCAGTTTGCCTTTTTCTAAATACTCCATGAGAGGAATCATATAGTAGATAGCCTTACAATTTTGGCTTCTTTTACTTGGTATTCATCAGTCTTGTTGTATGTATCAATAGTTCATTTGATTAGTATTATTCCATTGTATGAATTTACTGCAATTTGTTTATTTGTTTAGCTGTTGAAGGACATTTGAATTATTTCTGGCAATTATGGATAAAGTTGCCATAAACATCGTATTCTGATTTTAGTGTGAATCTAATTTTCTTCTTTTTTTTTTTTTTAAAGAGAGAGTGAGAGAGAGAGAGAATTTTTAACATTTATTTTTCAGTTCTCGGCGGACACAACATCTTTGTTGGTATGTGGTGCTGAGGATCGAACCCGGGCCGCACCATGCCAGGCGAGCGCGCTACCGCTTGAGCCACATCCCCAGCCCTCTAATTTTCATTTCTCATGTAAACACTAGCCTGTGGTGACTTTGATGTCTATCAGTATAGCTAGGCGCAGTGGCGCACTCCTGTAATCAGGAGATCCTGTCATTCATAAACAAACAAACAAACAAATAAATAAATGGCTGGGGTAGTTGCTCAGTGGTTAAGCACCCTTGGGTCCATTCACCAGTGCCCCCCTTCCCCGGGAAAAAAAAAAAAAAAAGAAAAGAAAGAAGAAGAAATATATTAGTGTAGCTAAGCTGAACTACATTTTCCAGAATTCCCTTCCCAGTATGTTTCCCATTATGGTGGTCATAGGGAGATTCTCTTACAGGGTTGGAGAGCAGATTTGAGGCAGCAGCAGTTTTTATAGCTCGTATGTGCTGCCATGGGATCTGGCTCACCTTGTTGGCATGAAGCAGTGATAGGACTGCAATCACTTCGTCTTCCCTAGGGTCCTCCAAGCTTTTCTTACTTCCAGGACAAGAGGTGTGTGTGTTTGTGAGCTCCGTGAAGAATAGCCTTGGCTTCTGCAGAACACCATGCAATCAGGTTCAAAGGCAGTGATTACTGACAAGGTTCCTTCTGGTTGTCAAGGCTCCAGCTCATGCTTGTGGGTTTCCGCTTATTCTTCTCCGCAGCTTTGCATCATCTTCTCCCAACTGCTTGTCCTGTATACCCCAAGGCTGAGCTTCAAATGCAAACATAACCACCTTACAGAGGCAGTTAAATTAGCTTCTGTAATTGCATGAGGCTAAATCATTATAACAAATACTTAAGGGGCTGGAGTTGTGACTCAAAAGTAGAGCACTTGCCTTGCATGCACGAGGAACTGGGATCGATTCTCAGCACCACATAAAAATAAATAAATAAAGATATTGTGTCCATCTACAACTAAAAAATTATTAAAAATAAATAAATAAAGATTAAGGGTCTGGGGTTGTGAGTCAGTCAGTAGTAGAGTGCTTGCCTAACGTGTGAGGCACTGGGTTCGATTCTCAACAATGTATATAAATAAATGAATAAAATCCATCAACATCTAAAAAATATTAAAAAATAAAATAAAGATTAAAATATAGTAAATAAGGTAAATCTGTTTTTTTGGCCCTGCTTCTTTAATTGAATCCTGACAAACAAGTATTTTCAGTAGGACTGTAACATTTTGCATTACAGCTAGCAAAAGTTTCATTTGCTTTTCATCCTCACTGGTACTTGTTAGCATCATTTTAAAAGCCATAGCTCTGTAGTAGCATCTCTTTGTGGTGTGTGTTTTGTTTTGTTGTGGTACTGGGGATTGAGCCCAGGTGCCTCACATGCTAGGCAAGTGCTCTGCCACCGAGCTGCATCTTCAGCCCATATTTTGTTTTGCTTTTTATGGTGCTGAGGTCATTGTGGATTTAATTTGCATTTTTACAAACACTAATGATGTTTAGCATCTTTACATGGTTTTGTTGGTATAGTAAGTGTTTGATGAGAAAAGTTTGTTCATGCTTAATTTTTCCCACTTTGGTTATCTTAGTATTGATTTTGAGAATTCTTTATATATTGGCTTGGTGTTTTTTATCACATTTTCTCTAGCCTTATTAATCTCAGTCAGTACTTAAGTAGGTTTTTTGATGAATCCTTTGAGACTTTCTACATAGACAGATTTCTGCAGATTGAGTCTTGTTTTTTATTTCTGATATATGTGACTGTTACTTCTTTATCCTGCCTTTAGTACTTGCTGGAATTTCTAGTACACCTTTTTTTTGTTTTTGTTTGAGATAGTCTCACTAAATTGCGCAGGCTGGCTTCAAACATGCTATTCTCCTGCCTTTACCTCCTAAGTAGCTGGAATTCCAGGTATACACCATCTCATCCTGCTTTTCTGAGTTTTTACCATGAAGGGATTCTGAATTTTGTAAGATGTGATTTATGAATAAGTTGTGATTATAGGTAGGGTTATCCTCTTTTGTTTCTTGATACAGTGGATTACTTTTTATTTTCTTGGAAATTGAACCCAGGGCTTCACACATACTAATAAGCAAGTATTCTGTCACTGAGCAACATCCTTAGGCCCTCTCAAATTATTTTTTTAAGGTCTGTGAGCTAGATCTCTAGTTATGTCTACTCACTTATTTCTGATACTCAAAACTTGTATCTCTCCTCCCTATCCCATCTCACCCCCTTTTTATTCCTGATCAGTCTGGCTAGGAGTTTTATCAATTTTATTGAACTTTGCAAAGACCGGCTTTTAGGTTGTTTAATTTTTTTAAAATTTTCTATTTTATTGATTTCTGCTTCTATCTTCCTGTTTTCACATTGCTTAGGACTTTACTGCATTTCCTTCTAGTATCTTCTTAAAGTTGAAGTTCAGATAATTTATTTGAAAGTTTTCTTCCAGTATAAACAGTTATTGTTAGTATAGGTTTGGTCAACAATGCACCTTTGTTTGAATCTTTTACTGTCCCCTTTAGAAAGATATTTAATTCTTTATAGGATTTACTTTTTCCCCCCTCTTTTAATACTCTGAAGATGTCCCTTTGTCTGGTGGATATAGTTTCTGATGAAAAGTTCGTATTGCACAATGTTTCTTTTTCTTTATCAGTATTTTTTTAGTACTTTTGATTTTAGCATTTACTTCTACAATATGTCTCCAAGTTTTTTTTTGTAATAACTGTAATCCTTTGAGCTTCTAGAACTGTCATTTGAATGTTCTATATTTTAGATAATTCTTAGTCATTTTCTTTTTGAAGATTTTTCATTTACTTGTAGAACTCCAGTTATACATTACTAGATTACTAGATCATTTAATATTGTCCACCAGTTCATGGTGCTTTTTTTTTTCCATTGATTTTTCTGCTTTTGTTTTAGTTTATATAATCTTTTAGTACAGATAATTCTTGCTGTGTCCAGTATACTGATAAACTTCTTACAGAATTCTTCAAGTGTGATAGCATGTTTTTCTTCCTGACTTTATAGTTTCTGTCTTATGCTTTTGATCTCTGTTGAAGTTCCTAATCAATTGACATGTTATCCATCCTTTTAATTAGCTCCTTCAGTACATTAATTATAGGGGCTGTGGTTGTAGCTTAGTATGCATAAGGCCCCCTGGTTGATCCCTAACATCCCTCCCCCCACCAAAATACAGTATTTTAATTATAGTTAAAATTTCTAATTTGACAGTTTTCAACATTTGGGGCCATCTCAAGGTCCAGATTTGTCTGTTGATTACTTTATTCAATGAGATATTCAATTATTCCATGTGTATTCATTCAGTGTATTCAATTATTCAATATATAGTCAATTATTCAATAATCAAATTTTTGAATTTATACAATGATACATGTATTCTCTAGTGTTTTTGCATGTCTGATTTTTTAATTAAATATAGAATATCTTATATTAACAATAACAGCAGCTGGGTGTGTTAGCACATGCCTGTAATCCCAGCAGCTTGGGAAGCTGAGGCAGGAGTTTTGCAGGTTCAAAGTTAACCTCGGCAATGGCAAGGTGCTAAGCAACTCAGTGAGACCCTGTCTCTAAATAAAATACAGAATGTGGCTCAGTGGTTGAGTGCCCCTGAGTTCAAGCTCCAGTACCACCACCCAAAATAAATAAATGAATGAATGAATGAATGAATGAACTCAGAGGGACTGAGTTCAATGGTGTTTATTTTCTGAAATAATCATGAGCGTGTCTTGTTTCTATTCAAGCCATCAGTGTCAGGGGTTGAGTCTGTCTAGTCACTGAGTGGTTCCAGGTTTGGGCTTCATTGCTCTGGTCATCTTCATTGCACTAGTACATGGAAAGCATAAAATTCCATGTGTTGCCTTAACATCTTTGAGCCTCCAAAGCTTAACTTGAATTCTCCTGCCTTTGCCAGATGTTCCCCATGTCTGTGCTACAGGAATGTCTCCCTACCTGGCTATTTCCCCTACTAGCCACTTGCTCCCACCCCCCCCTCACCCCCCCAGTCTTTAGCCTGATGGGTTTCATTACCCTGCTAGCTTGAAGAATTGTTCACACGAGTCTGTCACATCCTCTTACAGAAACCTTCTGCAATAACCAGGAACATCTTAACCTCTTGCTAGTACTGAGCCTCACTTCCACAGCTCCTACTGCTTCACCTTATTCTCACTTGCAATTCCTGTGTAACCCCACATGGTGTGCAGTGTTCTTTCCCCTGGGCTGTGAGTACATGTGACTAATAAGCTGCTGTCAGTCTCATCCATTTGGTCTTGGTTGCCATGTTCTATGTTGTATATTCAGTCATTTGTACTGTTTTGGGCAGTGGAGAATAGGCGATGATCTGAACAACCATAGTCTTACCTTTGCTTAATAAAAGGCCTGGAATGCTGAAGGATGTTCCCCCCTCAATTCCCAATGTTCCTGTGCCACAGAGAACCTGCCTCAGAGCTGTTGGCTCCAAGAACTACTGGGCTCCCAGCTCTGTTCTAGCAAAATAGATGCCTGTTATACACCCTTGCTACCCCTGGGAAAGATAATGCACAAGCCATAAGTGGAGACAGCAGAATCCATTTAACTGAACTAGTTTAGCAGAATGAAATATATTACTTGGTGTCTGAAGGCTCACAGAACCTCCTAGAGGGCCAGTAGTCCAAGTTTAGATGCTTCCCAGCTAGAAGCAGTGCACAAAGAGTGCAGCCTAACATTGTAATGCTGAGTGCTGCTGGGCACAGCCAGTCAGGACTCAGAGGACTGGATAAAATAAAGCTGATGCAGCTGTGTTTACATGGTCACTTGGCTTCTTTTCCTGGTTACTTGGTTTCCAGGTAAATTAAAATTAAGGCCTTTTTCTCAGAAGAATAATAAATGATAAAGAGTTCTGACGCTACTTGAAAAGCCGAGGGGACTATACCATGACTATCCTATGAGGTCTTGCTTGAGGCTCCTTCACCATCTTCCACACACTTTCAACTCTATTAGATGAACACATTGAATTAAAATAAAACTATTTGCTTTAGCTATGGTTCATAGCTTAGTGGCTGGGCTGATTGATCCTGTAAAGAGATCACATTTGTAACTGCTATTGGTGTTGCCACCCAAATAAGCTTAAAATAATTTCTCTAAAATCCATCTGTTTTGAGGTCTAAAAGGTGAGTTAAATGGAGAGGTGATAGGAATGACATGGATGTTGTCCAGGTTTCATAAGCAGATCCCAGGTATAAAGTCCAGGAAGTAGTTTTAACTTTCCAATTCTTATAATATGGTAGGGAAGTCAGAGGGCTGGGTCACCCTTATAAAATCTGCTGCCATAATTCAAGATTGTTTTATCAGCCATTCATATCATGAAAGTATGATCTGTCCTCATTTGCATCTTGGATAACTAACAGATTCCCTTCTCCAGAAAGACATGTTAAATATATTCTTTGGTTGTAGGTTTCATGATTAAGATTTTATTTGGCCATTTTTGAATATTTATCAAAAACAGCTCAGGCTAGCTTGCTCTACTAATAAGAAGCACACTCAGCTGTGTGTTTTTTTTTTTCTTCAGAGAATTAGCTTTTTTTTTTTTTTTAAATATGAGTGGTTTTGAAAAGAATGGAAATATTATGTTCAGAGACCAAAAGATACTTAGTTGTAGCTGGCATCTTTGAAAAAGTAACTCAGGCTAAAGTTATTTAAATGTTATTTCTAAACTTGTTCTATACTTCCACATGTAGCCTGAGATCTTTCCTGAGTAAGTCGTGAAATATTAATAGTCATAATGTTTATAATTTTTAATGAATGAGGCAATAAATGAAATGTGTTGTATTGGGAATTTCTTTGTTGAATATAACATGTGGGGCAATTTTTGCTAAAATTAACTTCAGGGCTTTTTTTTTCTAGAATGAATCTTCCAAATGAATATTTGCTCCATTATTTTTTAAAGAGGTGGTTTTAAAGAAAAGCACTTTATACAGTAGGTGGTTTTCATTATCATGTTAAATGTTTTTCAGCTCCCTTGGAAGTCATTGACTAGCATCATTGAGTATTATTACATGTGGAAAACTACTGACAGATATGTGCAGCAGGTAACTTATTAATATTGCTACCACCATGAGTGCATTAAAATGAACTGCTTATTTTAATATTAGCAATTTGCTAATTTCACAATTGTTTGCTTTATCTTTCCCATACTAATTTTAACTCCATGATTTCATGTCTTTAAGTTATTATATTTAACATTTTCATCTTAGATTTCCTTGACCTCATCATTCATGATGATACATATTTTAGAAAGATGACAGCAGGATATCACTAGAAAGGCATTATTTTCCTTGCATGTGACTGGTGCTTCATCTGTTTGCGAGTATAGTTGATGGGAAATATCAGAGATGTGGCATTGCCACAGACCTCTTGAACAAGTTATTTTTATGAAGATTTGAAAGTTGAGACCAATGCCATCAACCGTATAATTAGAGATATTTTAAAATATCTCCTGAATTGTCCTTATGTGACACTTATGTGTGTATCTTGCCTTTTTTTTACTTTAATTTTAGTAGTCTTACTAGTTTGATGTTTTAGTGCTATACATGATATTTACATTTGATCTTAGCCAAAAGGCCAAGAATTGATCCAAAATTATTTAAAAGTAGGGAGTTTTTAATTTGTGAGGCTTTCTCAAATATCCTCAATTCATATAACATCTTCAGTTATTTATTTTGAATCATGTTACCTTT
Organism: Ictidomys tridecemlineatus; assembly: GCF_052094955.1. Classification (NCBI taxonomy): domain Eukaryota; kingdom Metazoa; phylum Chordata; class Mammalia; order Rodentia; family Sciuridae; genus Ictidomys; species Ictidomys tridecemlineatus. Next base: position 87,660,089 of record NC_135488.1, on the reverse strand, counting down.
GGGGAAAGTATATTTTCCTGAAACAAGCTCAGTCAATATTTGTTTTATATTCTTGAAGTCACATGTCAGAACTTGTAAATAAAGACACAAATATTTAATGTAGATTTTTCCCCCTAAGATGGAGGTTACACAGTGGCAAGGTTGGGATGCAGTACAAATACATTTAAGAATCACTTTAAAAAGTATCACAAAGGGTTATTGAGGTCATGAACAGTGAGTAGATATCCAAGGCCTGTTGAACAATTTCCTCTGTCAACATCATATATAATTCAAAAGGTGCTTATTTGAACATGAGTAGAAATGAAGGCAGTGGGTCTGAAAGGCTGTGCATTCCAATCAGAAAGGGTCCCTAAAGATGATAGAGACTGTGGCATCAAGGACAGTCGAAAATGTTCGAATAAAGTTATCCTAAAAATTTAAACTCTGTTCTAAAAGTTTCAGGTTGCCCCCTCACCATTTTTTTTCCTCTTACTGGGAAAGTGGAGGATCACCTTGTGTTCTGGCTGGTCTCATTTTTGAACATTGACCATATATTATTTTCCTTCCCTGTTTGCAGTCATTATTGTGTTGATCAGTGTCTGGATTTTATTATCTAATTTACTTCCCATTCCTGTCCCTGAACTTGGCTACTACTTGATGTCAGTACAGTCTTATGGTGAGCTTGGCCAAGCTTTAAAGTTTTACTGCATGTTGCCAGGCACAGTGGTGCACGCCTATAATACCAGCAACTCGGGAGGCTGAAGCAGGAGGATCCAAGTTCAAAACTAATCTCAGCAACTTAGTGAGGCCCTGTCTCAAAATGAAAATAAAAAGGACAAGGGATGTGGCTAAGTGGTCAGGTGCCACTGGGTTCAATCACCAGTACCAAGGAAAAAAAAAGTTACTTCATATCTCCCAACATTTGAGGGTAAAGGTTTATTTAATTTTACTTAGAATAGTGACAGTCTCTTTCTCTTTGATGGATTTTGGAAACTAATCATCTCTGAATATTTTTCTAAAAGCAAGTATTGTGTGTGTGTGTTGTTCCTTCCAGATAAACAAGTAAGAAAGTAGAAACAGTTTGTAAAAGTAAAAAATGTTTATATTTATTCATTTTATTTATTTATTTATTTATTTGGCACTAGGGTTTGAATCCAGGGGTGCTATACCATTGAGCCACATCCCCCATTCTTTTTACTTGCTCTGTTGTCCAGTCTGGCCTCAAAGTTGCAATCCTCCTGCCCCAGCCTTCCTAGTGACTGGAATTATGGGCATGTGCCTCTTCACCATGCTAATATAGGTCCTTTTGGGGACTAGAGGTGTGTTTTAATGGTAGAGTGAGTATTTAGCATGCACAAGACCCTGGGTTCAATCCCTAGCACCTAAAAAAAAAAAAAAAAAAATTGGAATGGAGCTGTTCGTTGCTTTACTTTAAAAATTTATATCTAGGGCTGGGGATGTGGCTCAAGGGTAGAGTGCTTGCCTGGTGTGTGTGAGGCTTTGGGTTCTATCTCTCGCACTGAAGAAAAAAAAAAGTGCTATAGTTCTGTAACTCAGAATCTAGTGACTTCTTATAAGCTACTACAATTGAAGAATATGCATATGAAAGAAAAGCTTGTCTTAAAAAGAGTAAATTTTAATTTATAGCCTGATACTTTATTGTTCTTTAAGACAGTGAAGTGGTAATAACTAATAGGCATTATGTGTAAAATATTTTATCCATCTTTTGAATTAGAAACGTCTAAAAGCAGCAGAAGCTGAGAGTAAACTGAAACAAGTTTATATCCCAACTTAGTAAGTAATGAAATTTTTAAAAATATTTGTCCTGATCTTAATTGTATCATTACAAACCATATTATTTTGTTCACTTTCAGAGAAGTTTGAATTTCTTTGTCTATCTTACTTTCTTCCTCTATAAAGCATGACACTTGCCTTCTATTGTTATTTTTAGACCCAAAAAAAAAAAAAAAAAAAGGAGGAGGTAAGAGAAACCACATATAGACTAACCTAAGGACTAGGAGAAGAGAGCGTGTTCTGTGTTTCCAACAAAACTGTAGACAAAGTGTCCAAAACTAACCCATGGAACTAACTCTGTATTAGTGCAAGCAAATGTGTTTCACAAAACTGGAAACTTGGAACTTGTTTGGGTGATGTTCATTGCCTCTTTGAGGTATGTCCTTCGAATTATTTGGTTGAGGATTTTGCACAGTTTTCTTTGTTCAAATGGTAATTAGAACTGTTCAGTAAGTAATGGCAGGTTTCATTTGTTTTAGGTGTCTGGCATTCTTTTTAGTCCTTTGGGTTTACAGGTCATTGCCATGTCAAAATGAATGCCAGTTTTCTTTTAATTTGTTGTATTTTAGATGAATTACACAATTTTATTGAGTTCTTCAAAGTTTGATTATTCATTTGTTAAGGAAAAATTAGTTTTTTGAGCACAATATATATAGTACTATCCTAGATTCCTTGGGAATTAAAGTGAAATTTATTATAAATTTCTGTGTGCTGTTCCAAGATTTTTCTCATTCTTAGAGCTTAAATACAGTCATTTTATACTTTACCTTTAGTTATAGAATTTTACTATATTGCATGATAGATGTTTTTTACATATAGAATGCCTCAAGGGCAGTGAATTATGATCTTTTGTATTCATCTTTTATCTCTAAGCACATAACTGTTATAATTTTAAAAACATGGAATTTATAGGTCCCTTATGATTATATCTCTTCTACAGAGTGATTTTTTTTGGTTCCTTTTCATTTACATATTGTATTTGACTGATTTATAAAAATACCACTTCTCAAAGAGGATAATGTTGCAACTCACAGGTATTTGATTTTCATAAAGTAAGCATATCAACTTCCTTGTACTTCAGTGTTGCCAACATCACAGGGCTGGTATCTTTAACCATTTCTGACCAACTAACACAGAGAGTTGGTTTTTTGGTTTGCTTTTGCAGTACTAAGGATTGAACCCAGGGGTGTTCTACCAGTGAGTCATACCCCGAGCCCTTTTTGTTTTTTGTTTTTGAGACAGAGTCTCCTTAAATTGCCCAGGTTGGCCTTGGATTTGGGATCTTTCTGCCTCAACCTCCTGAATAGCTGGGATAATAGGTATTTGTCCCTGCACACAGATGGATAATTGTTGTTGTTGTTTCCTGCTTTACATTGACTTTGGTGTCTTGATCTAAGCCATGGATCAGCAAGCTATAGTACGTGGGCCAAATCTAATCTATCTTTTTTTGGTAAATAGTTTAATTGAGGGGCTGGGGATGTGGCTCAAGCGGTAGCATGCTCGCCTGGCATGCGTGCGGCCCAGGTTCGATCCTCAGCACTACATTCAAACAAAGATGTTGTGTCCGCCAAATACTAAAAAATAAATATTAAAAAAAAAATAGTTTAATTGAAGCACACACATACTCATTCATTTATGTATTGCCTGCTTTCAGACTACAGTGGCAGAATTCAGTGGGTGCAACTGAAATTGCTTAAAATGTATATAACTATCTGGCCCTTTACAAAAAAGGATTTTATATTGTTTTCTTCGTTCTAGTGGTAATTAGAATCCTACTTTGTAAATGTTTAATTAGTAATGGATAGGTTTCAGTTGTTTTAGTTGTCTAGCATCCTGTTATTATCCTTTGGGTTTAAAATCATTGTCATGTCAAGACAATGCCTATTTCCCAAACCCTGCTCTAAGTGAATGATTTTTAGAAATCAAGACAGTTTCTAATCATACTTAAAAAACATATATTTAAGACATATCCAGTGTTCAAAAATATGCAACTGAATTACTGAGTTTGATAAGATTGTGAGTCTTTCCATAAATTTCCAAATTAACTCTGCAATGGGTTGTTTTAAAACGTATTAGATTGGGCTGGGGTTGTGGCTCAGTGATAGAGCGCTCACCTTGAACATGGGAGGCTCTAGGTTCAATCCTCAATACCACATACACATAAATAAGTAAAATAAAGATGTTGTGTTCAACTACAGCTAAAAATAAATAAATAAAAAAAATTTTTTAAAGGTAACAGATTAAGAACTGGGTTGTGGCTCAGTGGTAGGGTGCTTGCCTCACATACGTGAAGTACTGGGTTTGATCCCCAGCACCACATAAAAATAAAAACAAATAAAGGTATTGTGTCCACCTACAACTAAAATAAATAAGTCTGTCATGTTTTGAGCATGGCAGTCTTCCATATTCAAAACATCCTGCTCAGTGCTAGAGGTAACAAGGTTGAGAAGACAGACTGGCCTCTAGAGGGGGCAGGTAAGGGGAACAAGTCGGTAAAGATGCAGCATGGGGAGCGCTGTATGGCATAGAAGGCGAGTTTATCCTTGGGGCCCCAGTTTAGTTGATGCTCCCAAGAAAGCCTTCAAGGAAGTGAGTTTGCGTGTACTTTGAGGAGAGACTGAGCAATAATGGAGGAATTCCAGGCCAGTGGGATCCTTAGATGGGAAGGGGCAGAGCACAGTTGAAGAGCAGAAAGGTAGTGTGGCTGGTGTGGAAAAGGTGTGGTGAGCCATGGAAGGCTGGTGTGATAGACAGTGGAAAGGAATTTTTTTTTTTAAGAGAGAGAGAATTTTTAATATTTATTTTTTAGTTTTTGATGGACACAACATCTTTTGTTTGTATGTGGTGCTGAGGATCGAACCCGGGTCACAAGCACACCAGGCAAGCATGCTACCACTTGAGCCACATCCCCAGCCCAGTGGAAATGAATTTTGAATAGAGAAGTATCATGGTCAGATTTGCACTTGAAGATCACTGTTTAGAAAATGGTTGGGGAAGGAAAGTAAGAGTTAGATGTTCAGAGAGCACTTCGGAGAGGAGAGGCAACACTGGCTTGACTGGAGCCCTGGAAATGGTGTGATATTTGGAAGTGATTGGCTTTTGCTTGTCAAAATTAAGTTCCAAATTTCTGATCAGCACAGTTAGGTGGTCTGTCCTGCTATTCACCAAGCTCAGAAACCATGGCACAAAATCAGGTGAGGTCATTTTGAGTTGGCTCTATCCAAAAGAAGTGTTGGATATGCTGTCAACATGTTATATTGCTCTAAACTCGGAGAGGTCTTGAGCTAGAGATAGAAACACAGCTAAATCAGCACACAGTAATTATGTTTGAACCATAGACGAGATTTCTGAGGGAGAGCTGCAAGAAAAGGGCTTTGGATCAAGTCTTGAATAAATTCAACATTTACAGATCAAATAGTGTATGGTAGCTAAAAATGGATAGCCAGGTCATATGGTTTTACAGAAGGCAAGAGAGGAGTGTGTTTTAAGGAGGGAAAGAGATTTGTCAGCTGTGAAAAAGAGCAGTTTAGCACTAAAGAGGTTATGGTGATCTTCATGGGAGTGGTGAAGACTGCATATGAGCCACAGAAATGTGGCAGTAGAGAGAGAGGGAGCTGGAGAGTGTCTTAAATGGGAGAAATGTGTGTAACCGGTAGTAAGAGGAAAGGAAAAGGTCAGGGAAGAGAACCAACTGTACAGAGTTCTCATGAGGGCTGACACCGTGGAACCCAGAGCACAGAGGAGGAGGGTATGGTTTGGGAGCTAGATAAAAGGAAGGGAAATTTCTTTCTTTTTTTTTTAATATTTATTTTTTAGTTGTAGTTCAACACAATACCTTTATTTTATTTATTTATTTTTATGTAGTTCTGAGGATCAAACTCAGGGCCTTGCATATGCTAGATGAGCACTCTAACGCATATGCTGAGCCACAACCCCAGCCCCCAAATTATTTCTACTTATTTCTTTTTGTTGTGCTGGGAATTGAACCCAAGGCCTTGTGCATGATAGGCAAGGGCTCTACCACTGAGCTACATCCCCAGCCTGGGCAATTTCATATAATGTGTCTTTTTAAAAAATTTTTATGTGTGTCTTAACAGTCACAAATTGTCACAATGATATCACTTGTCTCCTGAGATTTGACTTTAAGTACCTGGTTTTATAGAAGATATTTTAAGTGATTCACATATGTGTTGTCTTGGCACACTTATTTTCCTTGTGTTTATGATAATTAAGAACAATCATTTATTCAATCAAATAACATTCTCACTTGAGCAACTAAGTAAATTTGTGCTTCCTGTTATTCTTTTTTCAGGCAGCTCAACTGTAAATTTGTATCATCTCTTTTTCATCACATATTTTACATGTCAGAAATTTTCATTTCTGGGAATCTTCTGGCCAGTCATTTGACTGAAAGGAGCAATCATTTCTGTACATATATATATTTTTTAAATTGGTATTATATGACCTTGGAACTCTTATTTTTAATTTTTTTAATATTTATTTTTTAGTTTTCAGTGGACACAACATCTTTGTTTTTACATGCTGCTGGGGATCGAACCCGGGCCGCATACATGCCAGGCAAGCCCGCTACCGCTTGAGCCACATCCCCAGCCCCTCTTTTATTCATTTTAAACTACTACTTTTCATTCCATACTGAAAACTATTTCAACTGAAAACTATAAGAGAAGCACCCTCTGTCTGATTTAACATGTTTTTAAAACCAGTTTGTTAGGGGCTGGGGATGTAGTTCAGTGATAGAACTTAACATACATAAAGTCCAGGGTTCAGTATCCAGTACTGCAGAAAAATAAAACCAATTTGTCTTAAATACTTTGGTGACACAGGTTAGAGGTATAAATAATAGCCCTGTTTTTACAAACTGGGACCTTAGTGCACATAGAGGTTAAATGATTTCTTCTGGTGGTAGTTGCAAGGATGTCAGTGAGAGTTACATTAATAATGTAGAAAGAAATCTTAAGTAGGGTCTTTGCTCTCAGGCAGACCAAGTCTTATACAGTAGACTTTGACTGTTAAATGGAATTATGGGAAAGAGGAAATCCCTGAGCCAACTCTGTTGAGATTCCAAGTGTATTGATAGTTGTGACATCTCATTTCTTCAGTAGCCATGGGGAAGCAGTGTGGTCTCCGTAACAGAATAGTCTCCATTCATTCATCAGCATTGATTTCTAAACTTGCTTATTTTCTGTCTACCAAATAGGAAAGTTCATCTAGAATGAAAGCTACTCAGTGTGGGAGATTTACTAGGCTCTGAATTATATGCAAAATGAGTCATGCCTGTTGTGTGCACCTGTGAAGTACTCTTGGGCATGGCTTCTAAACACAGGACTTAGCCTGTTGTAGATGGGGACAAGTTAGCCAGCCATGTTTGCACAGGAAGTAGTAAGAGATGTCTGGACTGCCCATTTCTAGTGAAATGTGTAGTGGCTCTGTTGACTTAGACTCTAGGAAATGTGCATGTCTCCTTTTTCCTCCTAAAAATTGAAGCTCAAAGTTATTGATTTTTCTAATTTTAAATGCTATTTAGGAATAGGGCAGGTACTTAGAGGCTCCTGAAAAGCTCGCTCACTGTCAGCGCTTGTGGCATCCCCTCTAAAGCTGGGGTGCAGTCAGGTACTTTCTCAGCAGCAGCAGAGGACAGTGCTTTCCCTACTCACACAGTGCTGCCTTAAACCTGATTTATTTTACCCCAAAATGATTCTGTTTGCTTAGAAGAATTTATGATAAGTGATGAAAGCCTGATAGCTTGTATCTTTCAAAAGTATCTGATGATATTCCAATGAAATTGCATTTGGACCGACAGAGATACTGTATTTACTTTGTTGAATATAAGGCACAAGAGATTTGTTGTTACATATCCTTGTTTTATAAATGTGGGTGGTTAATACCTTGCTTTTACCAGTTTCTTTCTTTTTCACTGAATCTTTTAAGGTTTATTTAGTTGAAGTAAATTAGTAAGGAGATGTGATGCTTCTTGCCTTGTTATACAAATCATTTTTATCACCTCACTTTACATCTCACTGAAAGCAGCAAACCAAATCCCAACCAAATATCCACCAGCAATGGCAAGCCTGGCGCTGTGAATGGAGCTGTGGGGACCACGTTCCAGCCCCAGAACCCCCTATTAGGGCGAGCCTGTGAGAGCTGCTACGGTAAGTTTGCTCCAGCTGGGCTTTGTTTTCCTATTGGAGAGACCTGCCTTCTGTTTGTGCAGGGAACAGCCCTGCACTGTGGGGTGGGATTGATGAGCATCATGGGGTCAGCACATTGTAGAGGCAGGGCATTGTCTCCTCATAGTGAATAGGGACCTGTCCTTGCCTTCTGCAGGGAATGAAGGGGCCAATCACGGGGTACTTATTCTGTGCCATACATCAAAGGTAGATATTGGGTTTCCTTTGCTTTGGAAGAGCTCTATTGTGTGTTTAATGGCAGTGTTTGCTCAACTGTGCAAGGTTGGATTAGTTTTGGCCAAGCCATGGTCTCATGATACATACCAAATTTCCTTTTGGAGTTTTTTAGTATTATTTGACAAATTAAAGGTGCCTGGTAATTCTGTAGGAAAGGCTTATCTGGGGATAAACTGTTATTTCAGGGCACCAATTTTGGAGCTGTTGTTCTGTGACATTTGCTTTTGGCCTTAGATCCCTGCTGTTATTTATCTATGCTGGCAGTATTTTCTGTGTCCTGGGTGTTAAATGGGGATGGTGAGATGAACTGATAGGTTGTTGTTTACTTAAATTTCAAGCAACAATAGAATGACCCACACACACACCTCTTTTGGTACTAGGGATTGAACCCAGTCGCACACTACCACTGAGCTACATCCCTGTCTCTTTTTAAAAAATCTTTTTGAGCCATGCATAGTGGCACACCCCTATAATCCCAGCGGCTCGGAAGGTGAGTTCAAAGCCTCAGCAATTTAGCAACTCATTGAGACCATGTCTCTAACTAAAATACAGAAAGGGCTGGGGATATGGCTCAGGGATTAAGTGCCCCTGGGTTCAATCCCCAGTATCAAAAAAAAAAAGAAGAAAAAAGAAAGAAAGAAAAGAAAAAAAAATTTTTGAGACAGGATAATGCTTAGTTGCCTTCAGACTCCTCCTGCCTCAGCCTCCTGAGTAGCTGACTTGTAGTCTGAGCAACTGGCTAGTATAATCTCTTAATGGGGCATTGGTGACATCATCTGTTTTCTTTCAATGAAGGTAGCCTGGGGTGGGAGAGGAAAGGAAGCACATGTTTATTGAAAGTCTACCTGTACCCAGTGTTTGGCTCTCGGCAGCTCTTTGTGGGGGTAGATGAACCTACTCACTGCCTAGGGACATGGGAGAGGGACTTTAAGACTCAGTCTGCTCTATATCCCACATTAAGTGTCAGCATTAGAAAAGACTTTTAAAAATCAAATCATATAATTATTTCTCTTGACTCTAAGGAAGACTTGAGCCACACCAAGTATTGACTTTCTAGAAATGAGACATGAACATGTGTCTAACCATTCTCTGTATCATCAGAGCACAAAGAAAATCAGTTTGCAAAAAAAAATAGATTCTTTTGGTCAAGATTTCATATGGATAGCATTGATAGTGCCTCTGAATTGGAAGTTCTTGGATTTTGAAATTCATTATATTTATGTGAAAATAAAAAGAACCATGCACACAAGTGGTAGTGGCTTAGTTGTTTTTTAAGATGGGATCTCACTATGGTCCCAGTCTGTCCTCAAACTCCTGGGATCAAATTATCCTCCTGCCTCAGCCTCTTGATTAGCTGGTGCTATAGGTGCTCCCTACTGCACCTGGCAATCTGTCTTCTTTTTTTACTTTCAAACCTTTTCTTTCTTTTTTGGCACTGGGGATTGAACCCAGGTGTGTGCTTTACTACTGAGAATATCCCTAGCCCTTTTTGATTTTTTTATTATGAGACAAGATCTCATGAAGTTGCTGAGGGTCCGAGTTACTAAGGCTGGCCTCAAATTTATGATCCTTCTGCCTCAGCCTCTCAAATTCCTGAGATTGCAGGCACATGCCACTGTGCCCAACTTTCAAATCTCTTTCACATTCATGTGTGAAATACTGGTTTAAATACTTAATTGTCATTTTTATGTGTGTCTGACATACAAGTGATTTTAATTTTATATTTTTGGTCAACATGTTGTTAATATCTATCATAAAATGTATCTTAATATACATAACAGATTTATACTAGAGCCAGATGCAGTTGTATACGCCCATAATACCAGCAGATTGGGAGGCTGAGACAGGAGGATCATGAGTTCAAAGCCAGCCCAAGCAACTTAGCAAGGTCCTAAGCAACTCAGGCAGACCCTGTCTGTAAATAAAATACAAAAAAGGGCTGGGGATGTGGCTTAGTGGTTAAGCACCTGTGAGTTCAATCCCTGGTGCCCAAATAAATAAATAAATAAGATTTATACTTACAGAATGATAGAATTTGGTGTTTTCTATTTGTCAAGTGATATTTACTTCTTTTCTTCTTTTTCTTTTGGTACCAAGGATTGAGCCTAGGTGTGCTGTATCCTCAGCCCTTTTCTTATTTTGAAACAAGGTTTTGCTAAATTGTCCAGGTTGACCTCAAACTTGGAATCCACCTGTCTCAGGCTCCTGGAATATAACTGTGTGTCACTGTGCCCAGCTGATATTTGCTCTTTAATTGAATTCAAGTTAATTATACATCAAATTTTATATTCAGAATCCAACACAGAGCCATGACTTGATGCTATGGATTCTTAAAATTTGTGTTTAAAAAATAAACCTGGTAGACACAATGGCACACACATGTAACCCTAGCTGCTTGGGAAGCTGAGGCAGAAGGATCACAGGTTCAAAACCAGCCTGGACAATTTAGCAAGCCCTAACTTAAAAGGGTTGGGATTAGGGGGCAGTGGTGCCCACCTGTAACTCCAGCACCTCGAAAGGCAGAGGCCAGAGGGAGAATCTTAAGTTTGAGCCTCAGCAATGTAGTGAGACTCTGTCTCAAAATAAGAAAAAGGGCTGGGGGTGTGGGTTGGTGGTGAAGAGCCTCTGGGTTCAATAATAATAGTGAAACATAAATAAATATAAAAACTTATTATTTGTTTCAAATTATAAAAGGGAAGGTTTTTTAAAAAGCTTATATTTGTAAGGAATCCTCTAGAAATAAGAAGTACATATGTTACCAATAATCTACAAGGCAGTAAATGTAATGGTCACTATATTTTCTCATTCTCTTTCTTTTGGAGGGAGGGGCTAGTGCTTTGGATTGAACCCAGGCACATGGTAAGCCTGAGCTCTGCCACTGAATCTCACCCTTAGGGCATATTTGGTTGTGGTTGACATTGGTTTGTAAAGTGTTGACACCTTTAATGTACTATCAGAACATTTTGATCTGATGGAGGTAACTTACAGATCAGAATAAGATTTTTCCAAAGAAAAGTTAGAGTTTTTAGGTACTTAGTTCACTTAATGTTTCAACATAAGTGTTTTCTGTCCTAGACTTGGATCCAGAAAAATCATGGGTGTGCTTTTAATGTTACATCGCACCAATTTAAGCTGCAAAGATTGCTTCATACCACCTCACAGTGTTCAGTCAAGGAATGAATCCGCTGCAGTTTAGGTCTTTGGTTTATTGTGATGGTAATGGCATGTGCTCACTTGATAGGGATTGATAGTCTAAAAAGTAATTCTGGTTTTAAAGGAAGAAATCCTAAAGTAAGTATTTGTTGACTAAAATAAAGGAATGGCAAAGAGATTCCTGTTTCCATTAGATTCCTGGCTTTATCAATGGGACATCTCTGAGTGCCTAACCCTGGAGTGGTTTCTGAATCTGGGTTTAGATTTTAAATACTGCAATAATTCCTCTTCTTCCTTCTCCTCATCATCTTTCTGAAAACTTTTTTCCAGAAATGTGCATAATAAGAGTATTTTTAATTAACACAAACTCCCTAGCAGCATAATGCCTACTATAAGAGACTCCACCTAATAGCCTCTTAATAGGTGCCACAGACACTGGATATATATAGTAGAAATAAATATTTTGTTTATTGAATCCTGAGTATTGAAAAATATGTGCATTTATTATGTTTGGCTTTTAAGCTAGGGAAAGAAAAATAACATTGTAAACTAAAGGTGACTTTGGGATATTTGAATTGATGTTATAAATTTCCTTGCATTCTTTTTCTTCTTCCTCCATCTGCAGCTACACAGTCTCACCAGTGGTATTCTTGGGGCCCACCCAATATGCAGTGTAGATTATGTGCAACTTGTTGGCTGTATTGGAAAAAATATGGAGGCCTGAAAATGCCCACCCAGTCAGAAGAAGAAAAGTTATCTCCCAGTCCAACTTCAGAGGTATGTGAGCTGTAGGCTTTTAGTACTGAAGTGTGTCATTCATAATTTTCAATAATGAGCTCATTCCTTGGGAATTTAAATTATCCTATACTGTACTAGCAATATAATGGAAACACAGTATAGGATAATTTAAAGATGAGTAAAGCTGTTTTTATAGCTAAACATAGCACCAAGGTATTCAGAGTGGGTGTGGAGAGAGGAGCAGGGAAAAATCAAATGTTTTCAGGTATTCAAAATATTAGACTTGGGAGATACTCAGAAAAAAGAATAATGTGTGTGGGAGGTGTTGACATAAATAGAGAGCTTACAAATTGTTTGTTTTAATTGCTTTTTAAAAATAGTTTGTAACCTTTGACTACTTTTGAAAATGTCTTATTAGACTAAATAATAAACACAAATTAAACATTTTCTATGCCCCTAGCTGTTGTGGAGGGACAAGAAGTTCTTGGACGCAATCTTGAAGGGAATAGTAATTGAATATGATTTTGATAAAATCCTCAGAGATTAATGATGTCAGGCACCTATGTCTGCCAGAGGGAAACTGTTCTTTTTCATTGCTGATGGGATATCAAGACTCCATATTAAAAAATCCAGTGATCTCATTGACAATCTCCTTACTATTATGTATGCAATTTGGGATTGTTTGTGTTATACTCTCCACCCAGTTCCCTTCTATATCATAAGATTTATGTTTTCTATCAAAATTAAACCTGTAACACAAAACAGACGTGTTTACTGTAACTTAAATGTCACATGTATAGTGGAGCCATCTTAAGTTAGGAAACCATGTGGTCAGAATAGAGCCATTTTTAAATTCCCCTAAAAGGTATCCAGTCACAACTGTAGCGCTTTTTTATGTCCTTGCCAATTTTAAATTGGCTAATCTTGTAGATTGTACCCTTGAACTCTTCCTATCAGAGCGAAAGAGAGAGAGCTTCGTTAGGAATAAAACTGGCCAACTGCCCTTCCAGGTATGGTCTGCTGGCCAGGTTCCCTCTGGGGGTGCACCCTTCTGCACAAGTACAGTTCTCGCCTTGCTGACCCACTTCTAAGCATTCGTTTGATTTCTTGCAGTACTTCAGTATTTCTAATCTGTACTCCCTGCCTTCTTCTCCAGAATGCTCGATTTTTAAAGTCTTTCTTTTAGGGGCAGGGTCCTAAGTTATAGATGCATCAGAGGATGATTTGAATTTCAGGCTTTTCTTTGAGCATGATGCAGGTGGTAATGTGTTTTGACAAGTTCTATCCTTTAAATGTTCATTGGTTTCTGATTTTGCAGGACCCCCGAGTTAGAAGTCACCTGTCCCGGCAGGCTATGCAGGGGATGCCTGTCCGAAACACTGGGAGTCCAAAGTCTGCAGTGAAGACCCGCCAAGCTTTCTTCCTTCATACTACATATTTCACAAAGTTTGCGCGTCAGGTCTGCAAAAATACCCTACGGTTGCGGCAGGCAGCAAGACGGCCGTTTGTTGCTATTAATTATGCTGCCATTAGGGCAGAATGTAAGACGTTTTTAAATTCTTAACCTTATATGTTGTGCTTTTCTGACCATTTTCTCTTCCTTTCTCTCTCCCTCTACCTCTCCCTCTCCCCCTCCCTCCCCTTTCCCTTTCTTTTGTTTGCAATAAACATAAGTTCTGTGTACAGCCTTTTATTTGTTTTTTTGTTTTGTTTTGTTTTGTTTTTTAAAACATTGTTTTTGTCTGCTGCCATTTGTATCATGCCAACCTAGGAGGAAAATCTCTGTAAATCTTTATCAGAGTAGCGCTCAGCAGAAGATTGGGAGATGACCCTATCCAGTGGGGTTTTGTGATGGAATTGCTGAAAGAGCCCTTACTGAAGCACTTTTACTTCTTAGGTAGTACTGCAAATAACCCCTGAGGATGGTGTTATAATGAAGCTCCCTATTTGAGACAGCACAGTCCTGTCTTATGTGGATTCATTAGGCTTAAATAAAATTAATTTATAATCATTAGAAATTGTATGTCTTTGTAAACCTCTCATTTTCCCAAGAAGCTTTTGCAAATCATACAATGTTATGGAAATTTATAGTGCTTCATAACAAATGCTGTATTTACTAGAAGGTTTAGCAAATTATAAATAAATTATAAAATCATTTTTGGGTGAATTTTCTGAAAGTGCACATTTAGTTTTTACAACGTACGTAGCCTCTAAATTTTTGGTTGAACAGTCTTATTTGTCTGATTTGGTTTCCATTTCATAATCATATCATATTACCACATAACATTTACATGATTCATTGCTCATTTTCAACATATTCAGTCTTGCTTATGTTTCATTTTTTTTGTTAGAACCAAAGTCCTATGTATCAGTGAATTGTGGATTGTTCTGCTACTATCATGTATCTGAAAACATGTACATAATTTGTGTGTTAGCTCTGTGGCCACACTCCTCCTGGAGCAGTTTTCTTTCCCTAAAGGATGAGAAAACCCTTGTCTGGATTAACAGAAAGTCTTAAGACGTTCAAATGCTTTTATATGTGAAATAAGAAATCTCATTATAAGATGTTCCACTTTAAGGAGGATGTTCGTGACAGGAATGATGACCGAAAAAATATTTTTTGTTTCTAACAATAATGTTCAGTAGAAACTTGGAAGTTGAAAGGCTTTAAACTTAAAGATAAAAGCTCTGTAAGATGAAGAAAAGTGCTTTGTAAAGAAGGGAAGTTGGCTGCAGTGTCAGTGTTGCCCTAACATGTCGGAGTTCATGGACTCATGTTATCACTTTCTTCCCCATTTTAAGGAACTGGAGAATAAATATATTTGTCCAAACTGTTCAGTTAATTTAAAGCAGATATATTTATATATAATTTCTTAAATAAAGAGAATAGTTCAAACCTTTGGAAAAAAATGAATGAAATTCTTCCATTAAAATTGGCTGGGATTCTATATCATCTTTGTTCCTATGAATGGAAAAGAAACCATCACCAACTAAATTGGCTGCTCAGAAAGCTGCTTTTCCCCCTGGCTCTTTGTTAATTTTCAGTTAATTTACACATTGTCTTTATTCTGATTATTCTGGAATCAAGTCTGCTTTTCTGTCACCCCATTCTATTTTTTTTTCTCTTTGATTAAAGGGCCATGCTGCTAAAAAAGGATCACAATTAAGTTACCTGCATTTCATTTCTACAGAAAATAATAGTAAAAGAAAAATCATTTGTTTTGGTGAGATTTAAAGAAAAAGAAACTTGCAAATCAAATTTCTTTTTAAAGAACATATACTATTTTGTATTTAGCTTAGTCACTCTTAACATAATCAGTTTTACTTTAAGATTTAAAATTAGTGTTTCAGCAGCCATCAGTTATTTTCTTTTCAGACAAGCAACTAATGAATTATTTTCCTTGCATCTAATTGATTCTTAAATTATCTTTTACCTTCCTATAGTACATGATTATAAGCTCTTCACCAGATCCCTTGATCTTAGTTTGTTAGAAGATTAGATGTTAATAACCTGATGTCTACCAGCAACCAAGTCTGTGGTCCCCTGAAATGAATAGTCTTCCCCCCCAGTAAACTTTTCCCCAAAAAGGTTAAGGATCACTGAGATGCAGTATAAATGTACTTTGAGTTTGAGTGGGAGTTGGTAATTCTGAAAATATTGATCAGGAGTTCTAATTAATACATTTTAGAATAATTGATCATCATGTTGAAAAAAGAAAATAGTTTGTGAACTTGAGACTCCTTATTTATAAGCACAGTAGAAATTGATCCCTTTGATCTTTTCTTTCCTTGGGAGCAACATTATAACCAGTGTCATAGCCAGAGTCTGTAGAGTGACAACCTGTAAGAGTGAAGCAGCAAGCTAAGGAGAGAAACTCAAGTAGATCAGGGAGATCGGGGTCTCAGTTATGACTTCTAAGGTCATCCCTATTTGGGATCAAATTAGTACTAGGGATCAAACCCAGGGGTGCTCTGCCTCTGCCTTCCAAGTTGTAGGGATTACAGGCATTCACCAACATGCCTGGCCTTAGAGGAAATTTTTTCAGTTGATTACGGGAACACTTTTTGGCTTCATTTTCATTAAGAAGCTTGTACTAAGGCATATAGTATGGAAAAAAGGGAATCAGCAAGAAGTAGCAATGTGTAAACTGGGTGTGGTGGCACACACCTTTTATCCCAGTGACTCAGGAGGCTGAGGCAGGAGGATCCAAGTTTCAGGCCAGCCTCAGCAACTTAGGCCATAAGCAACTTAACAAGACCCTTACTCAAAATAAAAAGGGTTGGGGTTGTAGCTCAGTAGTAAAGCACTCCTCTGTTCAATCCCCAGAATACAAAGGTAGTGATGTCTATGGGAAGGGAAACGAACACTAAGAGAAAGGGGTGGGAAACAGATTTACAGTGTTCTTCCTTTTAAATGCTTCCAATTGGTACTATAGAAATGTTTCCTACCAAAGAAATTTTTTCTTAGGAACTGAAGTATATGGTAAGATCAACAAATGTTTAAGATTAAACATGTGAGCTGGGCATGATGGTGCATGCCTGTGATCCCAATGACTTAGGAGGCCAAGACAGGAGGATTGTGAGTCGAGGCCAGCCTAAGCAACTTAGTGAAACCCTGTCTCAAAAAGAAAAATAAACAAACATGAAAAAATTATTTTTAAAACTGATTTTTCCAAATATATAAACACTTGTTTTAATAATATAATACACTTTCGTGTAGGAATATGTAAGTTCATACCAAAGATTCTAGTATTAGTAAAATGCCTAAGTCAAGTCTACCATGCAGATAGTGCTTATTAAGGATGGATTAGAAGACCTAAAATAAAGTACCATGTCCTTGACAGGGTTTGCACCCAACTAGCACAGGTAGTAACACAATATCAAGTTTAGACATCCTGTCTCTTCCCCTTGTGATGCTCTTTCCCTCCATTTAAAAAAAAGAATGGTGTTTCTCCTTTGTTATTACTACTAAACCTTCCTTCAGAGTTACCAGGTGACTGTCCGTGATGCACAGTCTCTCAAACACCAGATGAGCACAGGATTATCACTCTTTGAGATTCAGGATCCTCACACTGACCTTGAGTAGTAGGTGTGTTAGAATTCTGTCAATGAAACTAACATTGCTAGAAAAATAGGTCCTGATGATTTGCCAGTCACCTTGGCAGTTTGCATAGGTAATAAAGTGCTTCTGAATCAACACCAGCCTTTCATGGCAGCAATACTCCCCAGTGTCAAGTGATTTTTGGAGTCACTGAGAGCCATTTTTCTGTTTGAAGACAGGAATACAACTTTGGAAAGTATCCCAAGACCCCATTTCATGAAAAATTAATTAGATACAAGTTTTCCTAGAGATTTCTCAGCAGAAGTTACTATTAGCAGTTATATAGAGAGACTTTTAAATGTTAAGCTCTGGAACATCAGTAGAGTTTTGGTTTACTTATTTTAGTACTTTACATTTTTTTAAAGGTACAAAAGTGGTTATAAATCTAATCACCTCTGTCATTCCTGATTGACTCTCTTCAGAGGTAACGTTTATCATCTTGAGTATCCAGAGATATTCCATACATCTGTAAGAATCCACATAGGTCTATTCTTTGTTTCTCTATAGTTTTACTGTTCTGTGCCTTGCTTTCTTAATATATGAAGAGCTACTTCCTTTTTTTTTTTTTTTTGCCTGCTGCTTAGTTATTTTGTCATACTTCAATTTAACTAGTTCCCTGTTAAAAAAAAATCATATTCCCAATATTTTCTGGTATGATGTTGGAATCAGTGTCCTTATACAGATATGATTTCACATTGATGATTAAAATGGGCATGTGTTGAGACAGGTTGTAGGATTGTAGCTTAGTGATAGAGCCCAATATTTAGCATGCTCTTGAGGCCTTGGGTTCAATTCCTGGCACCAAACAAACAAACAAAACATGTTTATAGTGTTTTATGAGGTAGAATCCTAAATGAAAACCTGGATCATGGAACATGCACTTTTTAATTTTGATAGTTGTGACCCAAGTGCCCTCAGAAAACCTTCAGTTTACATCCCATCTGGACAATGCCTGTTTCTCTAGAATCTTGCCAGCAATGTTGTCCATCTTCAAAGCCTTAACTAATTGGTAGGTAAAGCATAACTGACATTAGATTACATTTTTCATTTTAAATGAGATAGAAATCATCATATTTATTTGAAATCTTGTGTTTTCTGTCAGCTGTTTTTATTCTGGTCTGTTTTCTGTTAGAAGCCTTCCAGACTTTTGGAAATTTTGTATCTAACAGCTCTTGGTCTGTGATATGTGATATAAATACTTCCCTCATTTTTGTCTTTGACCTTGTTCATGTTGTATTTGCCAGCCAGGCATGATGGTGCCCACCTGTAATCCCAGCAAGGCCAACCTCAGCAACTCAAGGAGGCCCTGTCTTAAAAAAAAAGAGGGGGTGGGGGCCTGGGGTATATATCTCAGTGTTAGAATGCCCTGGTTCAAATCCCCAGAACCACATTCACACACACACACACACACACACACACTCAAAAATGTATTTGCTAAATATTTTTTAAATATAGTTTATAAAAAACATTTATAGTACCTGTGTTGTGTCTTGTTAGAAATGCCTTTATACTTCTATAAGCAAATCCTACTAGATGTGGAAAGCTCATGCAGATGTTTTTGTGCATTTTAACTTAGTGCAGATTTTCTGTCTCATTGTCCCCCCCCCATATTTTCAAATCATTGCATGAACACAGCTGTAAGTTACAATAAAAGTGACTGTTCTTCCACATTTATCTCAAGGAAATATAGATCATCTTGTAGGAGGTTAAAGAGATACATCCAGTCAAGTAACTTGAGTGAGATGGATGCTCTCCCTGTCTGGGCAGATTTTGATTCCCTCAGGATTTTTTATTTGCTTGTTTTGGTACCTGGAATTGAATTCAAGGCACTGTACTACTGAACTATATCCCCACCCTTTTTATGGAAATTTTGAGACAGGATCTTTTGAAGTTGCTTAGGGCATCACTAAATTGCTGAGACTGGCCTTGAACTTGCATCCTCTTGCGTCAGCCTCTGGAGTTGTTGGGATTGCAGGCATGCACCACCATGCCTGGCTCCTCAGGGTTCTTTGGGCATTTCTCTGGTTGCTTGCTTTGTGCACTTTTAATGCTTCTCTCTGATTAAATAGAGATAAGTGAGGAACTTGGGAGCAAGGACTGACTACCAAGTGGCACCAAATTTGGCCTCATCTTTGCAGACCAGGATTCTACCAGTGTGGATTAGATACCTTTAGATTTCTTTCCTGAGGGAGGTTCCTCACTATTAAATAGACTAGGTCATGTTAGCACCTTCTAGTTTCTGGGTAACTGAGACTGATAATTCTCTCCACCAACTACTTTCTTTAAAATATAGTGAAGATTAATGAAACATGGATCCTTCTAAAGAGCTTTGGTCTCTATAAGAGTGATGCCCTGTAATATACATTTTCACTTGGAACATTACATAATTGGTCCTATCTACAAATTAGTATAGTACAAAATGAAATATTTTTGGTATTGTGTTGATGACCCCTTCAGTGGCTTTGTTGATTCTTGCCAAGGTAATATCCATCAGTGACCATCAACTGCAGCCATGTGACAGTTTTCCTTTGGGTCTTACAGACTGGAATAAAGAGCAAAGTTAATACTAGTTAATACAGTGATTGCCTTTGTCCAAGATATTGAACAAATAACTAAGATGATTCACTCAAGCTTTATTTTATTAATAGAGAAGAAAGAATATTTTCACCTTTTCCCTTTCCCAAATATAATTTTATGTGAGCCAATTGATATTAAGAATTGTGTAGTATTGTGGCTCTGTGATTTGACAGTGTTTGATCCTTATAGAGTTTGAATCGTTTCCTGATGTTTAACTAGATTACACCTCTAAAATATGCTTATATTTCTGCCGATGTCTCCGTTATTATTCAACAACAGGTTCTTAGCGTATTGATTTGTTTTCCCAAAGGGAATCAACTGTGTAGGAGGAAAGGAAATTGGATCATTTATAGTTGTCTGTGGGTGCCTAATAATTAGCCAGTGCTTGGGGGCACAAGTTAGTTTCCTGGTGCTTAAGGCCCTCTGCAGTATGTGCTTTGTCTATTTTAATGTTTGTTTTTTTTCCAAATGTTATTTTCCCACCTTCTGTTTAACAGTTTTCAGAAGATTTTTCTTGGTGAAGAGGGGTTAGAGCTCGTGACAAAGTTC
Source organism: Ictidomys tridecemlineatus (assembly GCF_052094955.1). NCBI lineage: Eukaryota > Metazoa > Chordata > Mammalia > Rodentia > Sciuridae > Ictidomys > Ictidomys tridecemlineatus. The sequence goes on along the minus strand of NC_135488.1, from coordinate 87,639,773 downwards.
ATTTTCATTTTAAATTATTTGAGATTTCAGATTCAATTGTACATTTGTGTACCCTGTGGGTGTCAAAGAAAACTTCTGTATGTATGCCCAGAAAAGTGGACTCATTTTGTAAAAGGAAAAATTTTCCAGTAGAATCAGAAAGTCTGTAGGACAATTCTGTTAAATATGTGAAGATGGGGAAAAGGCATGAACATAAAACAACACTGGCCAAAGCTACTCCTGCTTTATGATGACATCTGTGAGTTTAAAAAAGTCTCAGTACACATTTTATTTTGTCCCTCAAAAATCATCCCTTTGACATGGTGCAGCTGTGTTCCACATCTACTCTTCCATCTAATGACAGCTAATTAAAACTGCAGTGTTTGTGTTGTAAGCTTTATTTTTCTGGGTCTGAAATATCTTATGACATAGTTCAAGAATAGTAGATGGAATCTTTTATGAGCTAATATCCACCCTCACAGTAGCTTACTGTTCTGACTATTGGATAAAAACTCTGCATACAGGTAACACAAATGACATCATATTAGGACACGAGGGATAGAGAACCAGTGATAGGGCCAAATGGCTTGTCGTTTCCATCGCCAGGCTTTCGTCCGATGGCATTGAGTTTTGTCACATTAGGTTAAGACTCCTTTGTTGGGACCCACTCCATCTATGTCCAAGAGTGAGGAGTGCCTTTGTCAGTTGTCCTTGGCCCAATCCAGGTTGATTCTATATAGGCCTGGTTCCGTCTTGTCCGATGGGGATTTTGTTACTGTAATTCAGAAATGTCATGGCTACAATGAAAGCATATTTCCATTGTTTTTTAGGTGTGTGTGTGTGCACATGTGTAAGGTGTATATTAACTGCACTTACATGAGGCTTTAAAGTGAGTGTTCTCCACATAAATCCTTGATTTAGTATTGGGATACAGAACTAGGAATGGTTTTTTCTCAAACCCAGAAGGAAATTTTACAGGAATCGGATGGGTATTTTGCTCTGTTTTCCACTTGCACTTTTTATTTCTGCACTGTGTGTGGTGTAGGTAGAGAAATCTGCCTCATTGGTTGTCTCCATGTTTCTTTCTTTCCTCAGATGCAGACAGACATGCCGAACTATCTGGAAGTCCACTGAAAAGCAAAAGCACTAGGAAACCTTTGGCATGTATCATCGGGTATTTAGGTGAGTATTTTCTGGCAGGAAAAACTCAAAAAACAATTTCTATATGTTAAAGATATTCAGCCATTCTCAATGTGTACCTAAACTCAACCCAAGCCTTTCAAATAGGTGAAATTGGATATCTTCATATGTATAGGTAAGTTTGGTTTAGAATCTTCAATTTGTATTACTAACCCACACATACCTGGATATGTTTATTTTTCAAAAAGAATCATTAAATATATAAGTGCATGGAGAGAAAAATAAAAAAATTATTCAGTTATTACTTAGAGGATGAAGACTATCTCTAAATCTTAGACTATCTCTAATCCTTTAAATAGAATTGTGTACTTTCCTTTTATTAAAAAAATCAAATTGATTTTTAACCTATATTAGAAAAAAATATATTTAAGGGTTGAATGTATAGCTGACTGATAGTCTTACCCAGCATGTGTGAAGCCCTGCCTCTAGCACCACCTCCCAAAAAATTAGTTTTTCAGTTTATTTATGGGGACCTGGGATATAGCTCAGTGGTAGAGTACTTGCCTAGCAGGTGAGAGGGCCTGGCTTTGATCCCCAGCATGCATAAATAAAATAAGTTTTGAAGTGTCAATTAAGATTAATTTGAAAGGGAAACGTTTTTATTGCTTTCTGATTTTTATCGTGCCATTTAACTCAGAAATCTCCAAAGATTATGATTCATTTACATGTTGAAATACACAAGAATGCTTTTTTCCCTTTCATTTTTAAATTTTTAAAATGTTATTCTAATTTGTTTTACGTGACAGTACAAGAATACTTTTTAAAAATAACTATGCAAAGCCTTTTTTTTTGCAAAGCTTTAAGAGAAATAACTTCTAAAATAATAATTTCACATATAGCAAGAATGGCATGTTTTGTGTTTCTAATATTTCTTTTTCATTTTCTCAGTAAAAGCGAAATGTATATACTCAGAGTTGCATTGAACTTTATTGCTCTGTCCAGTCTTACAGTTAAGAAATGTTCAGATTTCAGATATCCAGTCTTTTAAAAATCAAAGTATAACCTTGAACTTGGTATATTACCCGGTTCTCATCAGAATGTCCTTAAACTCAGAAGTTCACAGTTCTACTTTTGATGTTATTCCACCACCTTATTTCTTGTTTTATATCTCAAGGGCTGGGAAATTGCTTTGATATTTCCCCAGAATATCATAATGGTTATTACAGGCATGGCCTGCGTAATGGTGACAGTACCTTGAAGGTTGCCATCTGTGTCTCTTTGCAGGACTGACTCCTGGATGCCCCTTCCCACCTTGTAAGGAGAAAGTTTCTGATTGTTCAAACAGCGACCACCAGAATGTAACATTGCATAGTAGTCAGTTTTTCCAAGGGAAATTGTGTGTTTCTCCTGAGGGCATACTGGCTTCTGTTCCTATCAGATGAGCCCAAAACCCTTCTGTCCTTACTTACTGAATCACAACCCTACATGACATCTTACTGCATATTTTCTATGTTCCAGACTCCGTATTTTATAATTTGGGAAACAGCAAGAAATAAGACCTTTCCCTTAAAAATTTTAGTCTAGAGGGGAAAGGACACAATAAAAACAACAGAACAAAGAATTAGATGCTCTTAGGAAATTATAGGTTTTCACATGCATTACATTCTTGAAAGAAGGGTCGTCTTTTCTTTTTCTTTCTTTCTTTGTCTGTGTTTGGGGGGTGGGGAGTACTGGGAATCCAGCCTAGGGTTGAGCCAGGCAAGTATTTTACCACTGAGCTATATCTCCAGCCCTTCTTACTTTTTATTTTGAGATAAGGTCTTGCTAAGTTGCCCAGACTGGCTTTGAACTTGCAATCCTCCTGTCTCAGCCTCTGGAGTAGCTGGGGTTATAGATGTGTGCCACTGTGCCCGGCTAGGAGTAGTTATTTCTGATGAGCATTAGGGCAGTGTACTTGAGGAAGTAGTCAGTCATAGCCTTGAAAGATGTAGTATTTGAATAGTTGGAAAGAAAAATAGGAAAAGGTATTATATTTCCTCATGAGGCCAAGAGAACCAGATAGATAAAGGCTTCAGTGGGTCCAAGGACCTGGAAAGTTGAGGGAAGCAGATCGTCTGGTCTGGATGGAGCATGGTGTAGAGAGGTTATAGTGAAGAATAAGGGTGGCAAACTTTCAATGCCATGTTGGGGGAAAAAATCATTGTTTTTTTCATAGTACTTAAATCATTTCTAAATTTGACAAGCGTAGGATTTTGACTAGACCAAGATCTAACAATCCAAATGGCTCTTGCTAAATTTCATTAAATGAGGCTGTCTTGGCCCTCCCCTTGTGTGGGAGGTGAGAAGATGAGTGCTTCTCACATAGTTGGCTTGCTGGGTGATAAACCTGAGGATCAGTAAACAGGTTCGGCTTTGGAGGAAGGTACTGGTATTAGTAATAGACTGAGGTCCTTAAATCTAATTCCTACAGTATTGCAATTTTCTGTCCATTTACAAAAAGTAAAAGTGATTTCGGGCTGCGTGGCTCCCAGTGGATTTCACTTAAACATGCATGCGCTGCATGCTTGTTAGAGGTTTGTGATCTAACAAACCTTCTTGGTCAAAGGGTTTCATCTTATTTTTGACTATTGTATTTGGACTTTGGTTTTAGATTTCATCCATTATCAAAATGTTCTCGGCTGGGAGTGATTGACCCTGGTCCTGTACTCCAGTTGCACAGTCAGAGGAATAATCCTGTTTTTCAGAAAGCTTACACACCACAGGGCCTGCTTATTCCTGGTTTGACAGAGCACAGGTGTTTTTTGGTTTTTTGTGTTTTTTTTTTCCCCCATGAGGCTACTTCTGCAGATAATTTTTGATTTTGAATACTTTGAAGAGTCAAGTGCTTTATTCCCACAGTAAATCTCATGTTGCAAGTGACCTTCTGAAGTGGCTTTTTTGTTTGTTTGTATTCACAACCTGAGGCTCAGAGCTCCAGCCAGCAGAGGAAGAAGCGGCTTACTTGATAAGCAAAGCCATGGCAACATCACTTGAAGCTGATTCCTTATGCAGGTCCACAGCTGGCTCATGAGGAGCCAACTCTCAGCTCATTAAGAAATGACATGTGTGCCCATTAGCCAGCCTAAGTGTACACAGAGATTTTTAATACCATGTTCTGAGTTGAGAAACCTTTTCTCTCCTGTCAGAGATCCATCCTGCAAAGAAACCTAATGTTATTCGTTCCACACCAAGCCTGCAAACCCCAACTACCAAGCGGATGCTAACTACCCCGAATCACACGTCTCTAAGCATTCTGGGGAAAAGAAACTACAGTCATCACAATGGCCTGGACGGTATGTAAGCCCTGGAACTCCAGGGGCTGTTCTGATGGACTGGGGCCCCTCTCCCATGGCCCACCTGGGTATGTCTTCTATCAAGTCCCAGAATGTATCACAAATAGATTCTACTCCATGGTCGATCCAAATGTATGTGGTAGGAGATTAAGGGCGAAGACTGCCATGTGCTACTGTGCAGACAGCATGCCAGGTGAATTTCTCCATTTCCTCAGCAGGTACCTTTTGCTCACATCTGTTAGGAGCCTTGTTTGGAGAAGAAGTCTGTATTTAGCAGGTTACTTCTGCTGGGTAATAATGTTCTTGCTGTGATGCACACTCACTGTTCACTTTAAGTTTTTGTGAGCAGAAGGGATTATTTTGCCTTATGTTTGAGACAGCAGTGCTCTCTGGGGGTTCTTCAATATTCTGTGGATCATTTTGAATTTGGCATTCGTTTTCTACTTCTTTCACCTTATAATTTTTTTAATTGCTCAAGAGTGCTACAAGTCATGAAAGAAATTGCCTGGATAATGTCCTAAATACAGAAATAATAATTTGTTTGAAATGGAAAAACCAAGAAATACCATCTCTTATTCAAAGTACTTCTCTTAGGTTTGGCCATATAATGACTCTTCAAGCGGAATTGAATTATCTTAACACTTGGACTATAAACATAACCAATAAATCATCCAGGCAGTATATGTTGTTCATCTCAATAGTCCTGGAGTTTGAAGCTGTCTTTTTTATTTAAGCGTTGACATTTATTTGTGAATAAAACTCTCCATAGGCTTTTCATGCCTTATGGAACTCTAAATTCCTTCTATGACAGTAAATTACTTATAACAAGGCCCTAGAGCAAGAAGATGAAATGGAACTAATAATTTCTCATAGTTACTTTTCTTTAGTATGACTTCTGATGGTCATAATCATGTCAAAATGAGTAAAAAATTGAGGGTGAAGAGTTTAATTTGCACTTAAAAGATATCAATATGTTGTAGATATGTAGCATTAGGCCACACAACAGTCTTGCAGGAGCATTTCATACTAATGAGAACATTGGCCATCTTTGCCTGATATGCCTAATGTCTAGACAGAGGAAAAAAAAATATGTCAAAATGTGGAGATTGGATTTCTTTCCAGCTTTTCCTTGCCCATGGCTTAGGGCCTTTGGATTCAGGCTTAAATAGAATCTGGAATCTTCCTTTTCCATCTATTAGCCACCCTGGTCTCTCTAGGTATATTGTCCTGCTGCAGAAAGTATAAAGTGTGATGAAGAAAAAATATATAAAAACCATTTGTACATATTTTCCCTTCTATAGTAAAAAGACTTGTTATGTCTGCTGTTGGCGTGATAGCTTTCTAGTGTCTTCCTCTGCTCACCCCATGGCCATTCTGGACCCTAGTCCCAGGCTTGTGTTGCATTTCTGTTTCCCTTCAGCATTGGAGCTCAGTATCTGGTGCCCAGTATCACAGGTACCTATCTCCTTGGAATTTTTTTAAAATGCCATCTTGTGGGTTCCCTCTCTAGGGCCATCTGTCCCATTTCCCTCTGAATGAATGCTGCTGCATGGTCGTTGCTTCTTTGCTCTGAACAGGGAGGATAGACAGAGCACCCATGAATCTCTGGTATTATATTGACTGAGACTTCCCCCTAATTGGGGCAAGATACGTTTCTCATTAGCTGAAGACCCATTTTCTTCAAGACCCATTTGTCTTTGCTCTGCTGTCACAGTATGGAGAGGAAGGCTGATAACAACGTGCCCTGTACTGTGCTAGCTTTTTTACATGCGTTATCTCATTTGACTCACACAACAAGAAGTTCTGGAAGGTCAAGGAATTTGTTTTGCATACCATTATTCTGTGCCTAGTGCAGTGTCTGGCACTTAGTAGGTGCTCAACATATATTAATTGTACAAAGGAAAGTGATTAAGGAAAATGAGAACTAGAGAGGTGAATTAAAATTTCTAGAGTTAATGGGTACAACTCAGATGGTCTGGAGTTCTCACGTAAACATGACTGATTTCAGAATCAACTCTATTTCTGCTATAGAAGAAGTCGTGATTCTCAAGGATGCCATTTTATGTTCTGACAATCAGCGAAGAAGAAACTGCACAAGTTATTTTAATAACCAATTTAATACAAGAAATCAATATGGAAGTTATTGGAGGACAAAACAGAGAACATGACAGGGCATAGGAAACAGCACCATTCTTAGGCTTGACAACAGCAATGGAAGTGGAGGTTTTTACAGCCTAGAAGCTCATGGAGAGCCCTGGGCACCCATGAATCTCTGGTACCCAAGCCCTGAGAAGAAGGCACTGGGCCACCACCAGTGCGGGTGTCTCTCAGAAGTGTGATGAGGCTGGTTCAAGCACACGTTCCACACACTGCCTTTGCTACTTTGGGGTGTGGTTGGGAGGAACAAGGAGGAGCAGGCCCCTCCCTCTTCCTCCAGACTTGCAGGCTCTCTCTAGCACAACCAGGAACCATGTGAATAGGAAGAAAAGATTTCTCAGAATTCTGGTCCCAACCTCAGGAAGCTGGTCAGAAGACGGGGTACAGAGCTGGGGAAATGCACATTTTAGAACATACCTGCATTTGTGTATTCCTCAAGAACCATTTCCTTGGGAAATTAGTCTGCCTCTTATTTCCTCAGGATGTAGGATTCTATCTAACCTGAGTTTCCAGTATGAACCCAAAAGTACTGGAGGGGCTGGGGTTGTGGCTCAGTGGTAGAGTACTTGCCTAGCATTTGTGAGGCACTGGATTCGATCCTCAGCATCACATAAAAATAAATAAAATAAAAATAAAGGTCCATCAACAACTAATAAAAATAAATAAATAAAATAAAATAAAGTTATTGTATCCATCTACAACCTGAAAAAATAAAATTTGAAAAAAAAAGTACTAGAAAAATATTTGGCTGGTAATGAGTTTTCATAGAATAGTTAATACCAGTGTCTACTGAAATAGATGCAAACTCATGCAAAAGCCTTGCCCTTTGTGATGGAATAATGAATCAGTTAGCACCACTACTTAATTATCAGCATGTCAGACAGATGATCATTCCAAACATGGTTCTGATGGAACTAATTTACCTGGAAATGAAACCTGCTTCTATTGAATTATTTGATCGCTCAATTATGGGACTTCCTATTTCCTTCTCAGTGGCTTGTGCCTTCTCCTCTTCCTGCCTCAGCTTCCCAAGTCGCTAGTATTACAGGTGAGCATCACTGCACCAGGCTCAGATTCTTGATAATGGGAGCCTCTTGGTTTCTGCTAACAGAAAGTTTTTTTTGTTTTTTTTTGGTACTGGGGATTGAACCCAGGGGTGCTTTACCACTGAACTAGCTACATTCCCAGCTTTTTTTTTTTTTTTTTTTTTTTTGAGACAAGGTCTCATTAAGTTGCTTAGGGACTTGCTAATTTGCTGAGGCTGGCCTCAAACTTGTGATCCTCCTGCCTCAGCCTCTCATCACTGGGATTACAGGCATGGGCCACTGCACCCAGCTGAAAGACAACTTCCTATTGCCTTTCTGGAAGTCACTTTTACCTGAATCTGGTAAAGGCCCTTCAAAGGCCCTGATGTAGCCTGAATATGACCAGACTGATGTCATTCTCACGTACCTTCTCAAGCCTATCCCTCACCAAGTTTCCTTTAAAAAAGCAATCCAAAAACCCCCAAAACATTTCTCATTCTTGATTGAGATGGCCTAGATTCTCCCTTGAAGTGTGTCTGCTTTCCTAAGAAAGGAAGATGCCTCTACCAATATGTGCTGAAATTCTTTTCCATCATGTATGCCAAGGGCCCAACTTGTCCTGAGTCAAGTTCCCCTGTTCTCCAGGAACTACTCAAGATCCTCTTCCTGTGGCAAAAGTGACTGTGAGTAGAGAAGGCCCTCTAGTCTTCAGGGATAGAAGAGCCATTAAGGGGAAATCTTTCCATGTCTGAGAGCCCAAAAGAGAGGGCAGCAGGGGAAAAGGAATTCATCTGTGCCACAGGGGTAGGGCAGGCATCTGAGTATTTGGAGTCAGATGAGATTCATTGCCGACTTCTCTGATTACTTCCTGTGTGACCGTAGGTGAACCACTTGGTTTCTTTGTACCTGTTTTCTCTGTAAAGTGCAGGTCCTATTTGCCTTACAGAGTTGTTCTAATGATGAAAAAAAAATTGTGTGGACTTTATATCACTTCAATATCTAAATACTTTATGAAACAGGTGTTAAAATCTGCTTTTCTAACAAAAGCATCAAAGTTCAGCAAGGTTAAGGGATTTGCCTACCATCAAAATGTTAACAAGTAGCAGCAGTTTGGAATTTAAGCTCCAAATCTAGTGTTTTTTCCTCCAGGTAAATAAGGATCCAAATCTGTGTGTTGAGTGCGGGCATATGTACATGGAAGATGTTTATGTTTTCCCTGTGTAAGAGATGGCTGTATATTTGCAAAGGTATTAAAAAATATAGAGGGTATTTTTCTTTGCTCAGACCATGAAGTGTAAGCTGCCATTGTTGAACAAAAGCCCTTTTCTCCCTTTCCTGCCTCTATAAAGCTCCTCTGCCTGTATCGTATCTCTTGTATTGTTCTTGGGGCCTAAGAGCTATATTAATGTTGGGAAGAAGGGAAAAAAGAAATAAGAAAAAATTCACAGAATCATCTAAAGGTGAAATGTGTTCAAGTCAGATTCTATGCTATTCTCAGCATAGTCTCTGACTCATAGTAGATGTTCATTGAGAGTTCAGATTCTGTCTCTACTTAAAAGATTAGCTGCTACTAAAGTTTTATTTGGGAATTTCTAAGGTATCAGAATTTTGTTGTCATATGGATTACATATAAATAAAATGTCAGTACCTTCCTCAGAAATCATAATTATTTGTTCCTTGCCTGAAAGTATGATTCTCAAAAAATGGCTCCTGTGGCTGGGTTTAGGGGTATGCACCTGTAATGTCAGCTACTAGGGAGGCTGAGACAGGAGAATGAGTTGAGCCCAGGAGTTCAAGGCCAGCTTGGGTAACCTAGTGATACAATCAAAAAACAAAAACAAAACAAAAGCTCATGGGTTTACTTGAAGGTAAATTGGGGAGGGGGTTGTTCCAGTGTGTATTTGCACATTTTAGGGGTCCAGTACCTATAAAGAGAAATTGCTCTTGATTAAATAATTCTGAGGAGCATTAAAGATAGGAAATTAGGTTTATAAGAGGAGTTGCTCTGCTGCCTCTAGGCTCCTACAGCAGAGGGATGGAGCATCATGATCTTGAGGCAGCAGAATATTTCTCAGAGTGAAAGCTGAATCAGAAAAAAATCCAGAGAACAGACAGTGAGATGGGCTGACCATCTTGTCCTCTCCTGACCCCCTAAGGGGCTGCCCTTGTCAGCTGCTAGGGATTTTGCTAGGTCTGTGGCACTTCCATCCCCCTGTATAGGGACCAGGTAATTGCCCGCTGTCTCAGTCTTTAGAAATTGGGGACCTAGAGGAAGACTGACTTCTGTTTAAGGAGTGGTAGAGACCACATGAGCATCAGCCGGAGCTGTCTCAACCTTTGTGCAGGATGACTTGGCTCTTGTCCCAGGGGTAGTGAATCAAGACTCAGCCTGTCAGGGAAACCAAAGCAACAGGCTCCAAAGAGGTGAATTTTCAGTGGGACAGAGTCAGAAAAAGGTGATGAATTGTATAATAAAGCCCTTCATAATCTACCCTCCTCTGCTTATTTCCCCTGGGACTGTGAGTACACTGTAGATTTTTCTTATTTATCTTTTGTACTAAGTAAGATCATTTCTCTAACTCTCCCATGAAGAGGGTGTCTTCTGCGGGTGCCTCTGTAAGGACAATATTATGATCTAGAGTGTGAAGATTGTCCTTTTGATGACTTGTTTCTGAAATCAGTGATTCAACAATCCAACTGTTGGCATCCCAACCCTGGGAAATGGTGATGGCGAGGGCCATTGTACAGTGAGCGAGCTGCGGGAATGCATCTGCTGTCTTCACAATCCCAATAAAAATAGACTGCCAAGGACAGCTGATGGCACTCCCAAGCATGCCTGGGCCCAGGCTGCCTTCTGTCAACAATTTCATGCCATTTCAAAAGACTGCAGTATTTTCAAATGTTCTCAAACATTGTTTACGAAGAATATCAAGTGTCCCTAGATTCGCCTCCAGTCTCCTTGTCTCAAGTAGTCTCATAGCCTGGTTAAATATATTCTTAAAGTCGTTGAGGTTTTAAAAAAATTATTTTGTAAAGGGCCATTATGGCTTTAGGATTTATTGAGTTGAAGCACTACAGCAGAGAACTTCAGGTATCCAGAGGGTTACAGGACATTCTAAGCAGTGTCTGGGCGCTGTGGATGCTCTCTCAGCCTGTGAGCCACAGGTACAGTCGTAAAGGAAGGCAGACCCCAAGTGCATGATTAGTCAGCAACTTGGTGTTCTGGAAGGATGCCAGATTGTTTACCTGCAGGACCATTCCTAGGTTTCTGATATTACAGTTTTTCCCAGACAGCACTTCTGTCTTATCCCTGAGTGAGATACTATTGTGCAAGTCCCCAAGAGGTCTGAACTTGGGACCTTCTCAGCAATATGGAGGTCCTAGAAAAGTAATAAAAGTCCATGGTAGTTCCTCAAGTGCAGCTGTGAGGGCCAGCACTGGCCTCCTCAATAAGACTTGCTGATTACTTCAAGGGGCCATTTTGGAGAGCCCTTTTAAACTGGCCTGCCGGTGTGTTCACCCATCTCACTGAAACAGAGGATGTCTCTGAAGGAGAGTGAACCTCTGCCTGGAGAGCGGGGTCTCGAGCTTTAGGGGAAACTCTAGATGTTCAGAAAAGAGACAGGAGAGGGAGAGGATTGGGTCCCTGAGAAAAAGGTTTGACTCAGCCGTCAAAGGCAGGTCCCCGTGTCTGAGAAAGCCATTGAGATAGCAGCGTGGGATCCTCTCTCTCTTTTTCTTTCTTTCTTTTTCTTTTGCGGTGCTGGAGATTGAACCCAGGGCCTCCCACGTGCTCCCACATGACTCCCCATGCCCAGTGAAGTAAAGACCAAGCCCAGGAGCCGTTCCTTATAGGCAGCCTCCAGACAGTCTCCTGGGTTCCAGCAAAGAAATGAGGGGAAGCCTCCAGAATCTGCAGAGCCTCCAGGGCAATGGAGACACGGGGTGTGTTTATCACAATCTAGTTGATTTGAAAACCCCCACTGGGCCCATTTTAAGCTTCTCAGCCCTCCTCATTATTATTTTCTTTCCCTGTTTCCTGTTTTCCCTTCCAAATGACTGAGCATTCTTTAAGCTCAGAAAACATCTGAGTTATAATTTATGCATTTTATTAGCAACTATTTACATATAAATGAGTATAAAAAGTGATTAATGTAAACAGGAGGTGCAAACCAAAAGATTAACTTGGTTCGATGAAGGTTGCAAAGGAGATAACTTGAGAAGACCCTTCCTATGCTCTAATGCAGCTTTCCTGCGAGTCCCTTCTGGGCAGTGGGTGAGCAGGAGACAGTGGGGGAAAATAGGGTCCCACACTGAGGGCATTTGGGGGGACACTCCACAGAAAAAAATGTGCAGAATATTGGGATATTGGACTTCCTGGACTGGCCCTCTACTGCCTTCTTTTTTCTTTGCAGTTTTCATATTGGTGTCTTTTTACTCTGCTCTCTGGGAGACTTTTTCAGCTTCATTCTTCCAACCAGAATTTTGTTTCTCCCTGTTGGGTCTGTTGGGTTTTGCTTGGGGAGCGGGTGTGTGTCCACTCTAACGTGGTAGAACTTCAACTCCAAACTCCACCCTCCTAGGGCTCCACACGCTGGGGTCACTGCTGGGCTCTTGGAGCCTTGGGCTGATGATTCCCAGGGCTCCGCCGTCTCTCTCTATCCCTAGGTAGTTCAGAAATCAGCCAGTAATTTGAGGGGAACTGGCCTGGGCTCCCCTTGTCTGGTTTCTTTCCTTTCCAAGATCTCCTCCCTCAATTTCCAGCCACCAGCACTGGTGACCTTGACCTCTCCCCTCACTCCTCAGCCTGAGCTGTGGAAGTGCTCCAGTGGAAGCCGGTTCAGAGTGGTTCTCACCTACCTCATTTTGTTCTGGGGTCACAGCCTTTCCGATTTATGTCTTGTTTTGGCTGCTCTCCCGTACTTCCAAATAGTTGGTTTCATGATTTGTCCAGAGTTTGTTGGCTGCAGGGTTAGCCATGTATAAATCAGCCTACCATTATAGAAAGCAGAACTCCTCGGTTCTTCCATGAGCTTTGTTTGTTTTAGTTGTAGATGGACACAATACCCTTATTTTATTTATTTATATGGTGCTGAGGACCAAACCCAGTGCCTCATTCGTGCCAGGCAAGCGCTCTGCCACTCTTTTCTGAATATCTAGAGTTTCCCCCTAAAGCAGTTTATATAACCTACAGTAAGTTCAGTAAAGCACTCCTTCTGTGAGCCCCTTGGTTCTCTCATTTGAATAAAATAAAATAAGCTACTGCTTATGTTTCGTGGGTACTTCTTTGAGGATATTGGTAGTGGTTTTTGTTCTTCTTAGGTTTTCCTCTCCATGTATAGTCCAGTTTGCCTTCTTCCTGGCTCTTTTCTCAGAGGGTGGAGTTGGTCTGTATTCTGGGAGCTCTGTAGGAAGAGCGCTGCAGGCGCATCATTTAGTGGGCCTGCGTTCACTTCATCTCTCTGCCTCAAGTGGGCTTCATGCCTTGCCTTGTGCCTGAGACCCTTAGTTTTGACTTCTTCAGAGCATAAACTTTCACATTGAAGGAGGTCGACAGTGGCCCAGGGGTTAGAAGTCAGTAGAGCTCTGGGGCTGTTACAGCCTCCCTCCCCCACTTCCAGAGCCCTTTGACGACTCTGGGGACGAACTCTGCTCTTGCCTTTCCATGCTCCAAGCCTCAAGTCTGGCTTTCTGGGCGTGCAGTCTGTGTCTTCTGCTTCCAGCCTCCGCAGTCCCAATGGCCGTTTCCTCCACTTCTTAAAGGGAAGGAAGCCACCTCAGAAGCTCGTGGCTAGAAGCCTTATGAGAGGTTGCTCTCTGTGCACGGACTGATTAGAATGCAGAAGCTCCAAGCCCCTGGACTTCAAGTCCTTTAAGTAGCCAAAGCAACAGAGAACATTTTCCAAAAAACAAAATAACTGCTTATTATGAGTCAGGATTAATACATACAAAAGTGGCAAATGTAAATGAATGCATTTGAGAATAAGCAAAAAAGGGAAATGATTTGGGCTACATCTGAGTCTAGGAAGGAAACCTGAGACTCATTAGACCTTTTCCTGAGGCCCTCTGCCAATGGTGCCATGCATGGACCTCTGTATCTGGGGACTGCAGGTGGCTTTTGTTTCTTGCTTCAAGGAAATGAAGTGGGCTGGGGGAACTCTGAGCAGGGCATGGTGAGGTGGTCGCAGTACAAGGGCAAGTGGGAAGCACTCCAGCTGGGATGCAGAGAGATGGCACATCTCGACTTAAAACCGTGGCCAGTGCGGAGAAGGCGGGTGTTGATCTTGGCTGCCAGACTCTGAGCTACTTAGGGGGAGAGGGTTGCTTTTGAAACTGAAGCAAGTAAGCCTAGCACAAATTTACCATGGTGGATCAGAAACTTGGGAATTCATTACAAATTGCTCTTCTGGCACGTGGTTTACATTCTTTAGGGCTTTAGACAAATGGGTGACAGAGTCCTCCCCCCCCCACCTCTTTTCTGCAGAAAAGGGCTGGGGGTGGGGGGCAAACTTCTGAGAGATACTGACGTGCATAGCCTTCAACTTAGACACTGAAAGGGGCAGCGAGTTCTTACTGGGCTGTTATCAGAATACTGGGCTGGAGGGATGATGTACTGTTTGGTATAGCAGGAAAAACTTGACTGAATTAAGATCTGTATTCAGATTCTGATCCCTGGCCTTACTCACCCTGTGTGACCTTGAACAATTTCCTAACCTCCCAAGGTTCTGGTGAAGTTTAAATAAAGCAGCTATATAACCTACAGTAAGTTCAGTAAAACAAATGTTTATTGATCCCTAAACTGAATTTATCTGATTCTTTAATATATTTTTACTGAGCCCATATTAAATACCAGGCTGTGTACATGTGCCTTCCCTATTCTAGAAAGGCTCATGAAGTGAAGGCACAGCTCCACTCCATCCTGCAACCCTTCCTCAGCGTGGTACAAGGCTGTGAAGGTGAGCGTCCCTGGGTCCTTTCCTGGCTGCAGAGTGCATGATGGGAGAGATGTTGTCTGAGCAAAAACCCCCTCCCTCCCAGCCACTTTCCTAGTGACCAAGGAAAAGGTGTCACTGCTGCTGGGTCACATGAGCTGGTGATGACCCAGCTCCCAGGCCAGGTCTGCTCATATATGCATCTCTTTGCAAAGCCCTAGATGCTGAGCTTGGAGAAAGGAGAGTCGAAAGTTTGGGGAGAAGAAGAGGGGCATAGGAACAGGTTCTGACCCTGTGACACTGCCCGGACCGAACTTCACTCCCCTCTACAAAGAATGTGTCCACAGGGGATGTGGCTCAGTGGTAGAGTGTTTCCCTGGTGTGTGCAGAGCCCTGGGCTACATACACACACACACACACACACACACACACACACACACACACACACACACACACACGGTAGTCATCACCAGGGAGTGTCCACGTCATGATGATTGATTATGATTACTGAAGATGAGATTGTGCCTCCTCCCTGCCAGCTGTGCTCCCTGTTCCTTTGTCTCAGTCAGGGAAGTTCCCCAAGGTCTGGTGATGGGCGTGGAAGGGCCTGCTGTGCTGGGCCACCTGGCTGCATTCCTTCTGCCTATCCAAAACCCACTTTCCAGATGCTTTAGCACATCGGATATCTTCTTAACTTACTAAACTTCCCCTCTGGTTCAGTCTTTTTGGGGGGAGGTACTGGGGATTGAACTCAGGAGCACTCAATCACTGAGCCACATCCCCAGCCCTGTTTTGCATTTTATTTAGAGACAGGTTCTCACTGAGTTGCTTAGTGCCTCGCCATTGCTGAGGCTGGCTTTGAACTTGCAATCTTCCTGTCTCAGCCTCCCAAGCCACTGGGACTATAGGTGTGTGCCGCCATGGATGGCCTGTCCAGTCTTAAACTACATTGTGAGCATTTATTTGAGTTGGTGCTGGGCTCCCTTCCCTGAAGGATGTCATGGTGGGAGGGCTGATCCCATGATCCCTCTTGTCTTGCTTCTCCCATGGGCACTTGTTCAACCTTGACCTATTTCTTCCCTTTTCTAGAACTCACTTGTTGTGTGTCAGACTGAGCGATCCCTGTTCCATCCTACAATCCAAGACTCGCTACTGTCCTGCTGATGTTCACAGCTGTGCCTGGGAAGGAGGCAGCTGGAGACCCCCGCGTGTACCCCACGGAGACCCGATGGGGAGGGAAGAAACTGTAGGAGTGCAGGTTCCAAATCTGCACCTCCACCTGTGAACCAGCAGCGCCTGGCTTCCTTCTCTGAGACCTCTCTGTCCCCAGCAGACCTTCTTGAGGGGGCAGGAGCCACTCCTCCTCACTTATTGGCGCCACACTCCCCAGGAATGGTGGCCTCGGGCGATGGAGGCTGCTGAGAGCTTGGAGCCCTGCTGCCCTGCATGTGTCTGTCCTGCTCTGTTTTATGCTGTATAGTTATGCACAGGAGGGATGTGGCAGCTTTCTGAGTGCATTTTTCTTAAGAAATGTGCTGGTGTTTACGCAGCTCATGGTATTTCCCCACCCTCGCTGTTCCTGTCACTTGGCATTTTCTCAATAGGCTGCTTTTTTTTTTTTTTAAACTGGGGAAGTGTTAGTCTTGACCCCAACATCCCGGACTCGTTGCTGCGGGGAGGCTGGTGTTCTCTCTGGTTCTGTGTTCCCCTGGAGTCTCCAGCAAGAGCAGGTGTTGAACATGCCAAGTGTGTGCATCACTGTGACAAGCCATTTGCTTATTGCCCTGTTCCCTTACCCCTGAATCAGCTGACAAGCTGTAGCCAGGTGGGTCCACAGCGGGTCCTCAATCACCCAGGTTTATTTGAGGCAGACAAAGGAAAGTGGGGTGAAGGACTGTTTGCAGGTATGAGTCTGTAGGTGGCTGCATGGCCCCCACCCCTCTGGCCAGTGTTTCTGTAGGCATATGTGCCTCAGCCCCAGGAGACCTGCCTGATATACTGACTTGGGCTCTACCTGCTTTCCCTGGGCACAGCCCTTGGTGGCATTCCAGCTGGCCACTCTGCCACCTGTGCACACTGCTGCAGGCATTGGAACCATTCAGTGCCATTAGCTTCTTGAGCAGCCCGAGCCCAGGGCTCCCCTACCCTCCATTGGGCGGGTCGGGCCTCAGGGCTCTGTGGAAAACAACTGGAGTCTGACCTCCCAGTTTCTTGGGGGCTGTAGTTGGGGGGGGGGCAGGTGAATGGCTGTGAGGTGCCCCAAACAGATTGTTGCAAGGCAGAGTGGCAACAATTGACCTGACCTCCAGGAAGAGTAAGGTGTCAGAGAAATGAGGATGACTTTGGAAGTCTGTCCTCTGAGGCTGGCTTGGCTCTGAGGAGAACAAGGTGTGCGATGGCTGAGGAGATGCTCAATCTCCATCTGCCCATCCCTGCCCAACTGGGCATCCATCTTGGCTTCTCTGAGGAGTTGCTTCTCAGTGTAGGTATCTGAGCCGGTGACCAGCCATGTTCCCACCACCGATGACCCTTGGGGCAGCCTGGACTTAGGGGCTTCTGTGGGAGAGGGGCCTGTGTCACAGGGCTCCATGAGGCAGGTGGTACAGATAGCAGGCATTTCCCCAGGTTCCCACACAGAGGTCCCTTCAGCAGAGACTCTGGGGGAAGAGGCAGCGGGCCTCTGAGGTTTCTTCTCTAAAGAAAAAGAAAACACACAAAACTATCTGTGCCCCTGGCCTGGTTTGACTGCAACATGTGGATACAGGGGACAGGGGTGCTCACCCCTCACTTCCCGCACCTAACCCACATCACGTGGACCACTGGTCGCAAATAATTGGCTGTGATTGGCTGAATCCATTGCTTTGGGTCTCAGGTAAGGCAGAACATCATGGTCAAAGGATACAGAGGAAGACTGCTCGATTCATGACAGCCAGGAAGCAGAGAGAGTTCTGCTCACCAGGGACAAAATATAGACCCCAAAGGCACACCCCCCAGGGACCAACTTCCTCCAGCCACTCTTTGCTTGCCTATAGTCACCACCCAGTACAGAAGACCTTTCAAATTATCAATCCACCTAGTGGATTAATCCAATGATGACCTTATAGATCACATAATCGCATTGCCTCTGAACATTCCTTCATTCCTTCACACATGAGCTTTCACACTTCACAGCCAAACCATAACAAGCCCTTCTTAGCACCACGGCGTTGCCATCCTGTGTGGTCACGCCTGCCACCGTTGTTCAGGAGTGCGTGAGTGGACGTGCTGAGACTATCTGCACCGCCCAGACGTCTATGGTGCTGCTTCCTGGGCAAAGGCACGAACTCAGCAGGCAGCCCCCCCTTAGTCGCTGCACCACCTCTGATGTCCTAACTGTGGGGAAGAGAGGATTGCAGGCTGTTGCTGGGACCTCTCACTCTTCTGCCTAGTCCACAGCCCAGTTTCTGTCACTCAGGGCCCAACTGGGAAAGCAGAAACCACACCCCGTATTTCAAACATAGGGGCTTATTTCAGATTTGTCACAGGAAAAAAAAAAAAAACCCATAGAAAAAAGACCAGACGTGAATCGGGGAACAAGGAACCACCTGGAAATAACAGCAAGAAGCGCCCACACCCTGAGCCCTTCAGGACAGCCAGGAAGCAGAGAGAGTTCTGCTCACCAGGGACAAAATATAGATCCCAAAGGCACATCTGGGGTCTATATTTTGACAGTCCCTGTCAGAAAGGCTCCCTGTGGAGAGAAGGGGAGAAGGAGCTTAACCGCTCCCTTCTTGCCCTCCATATTTCTGTGGTGCTTCATGTTAGTTAACCCCAGCCAGAAGCCAGCTTCCCTAGGAGCCAGAACGGCAACCCGCAGGGTCAGCCCCCAGCGTGTGGAAGGGCAGAGCAGCTGGAGGGCAGGCCAGGCGCAGGCCTGAGGGCCAGCGGCCTGGGTTTATGCCCTGCCTGCTCGTGTTGTGTCCCATCCCGGTGTTCATGCTGCTGTCCTGGACCCTGGTGAAGGAGACAGAGCTGCCCCCTTGGGTCTTTGTGGATTCTTTATCCTCCACCTGGAGGAACAGTGCTTTGGGGAGGGAGGGAGCCTTCATTCTTCGCAGTTGTTCCTGGTTTCCTTGGGGGAGATCTACTCATTTAGCAGCCCACCTCCCCACTCCCCTCAGGAAAGCCATGTCCCAGTTTTCTTTGCGTCCTCCTGTTCCTCTCCCCTGCGTCTCTGGTTCTCCAGGCCAGAGACCCCTAACCCAGGGCATGCTTCCGTGCTCGTAAGTGCTTCCCCAGGGTAATTCATTCCAGCGTAATGCCAGCGTGGACCATCTGTCTAAGGAGATGCCATCTACTAATCAGTTTGTATCGTGTTTCCAATAAATTTCTGGAAATAATGCCTGGCTTTGTGCTCTCCTTGACTGGAACGGTGGCTCAGCTCTGAGGCTCTGGGCGCACACACCCCAGGACTCCATGTCAGAGTCTTGTCTCAGGTAATGAGGCCAGGCTAGTTTGATTGTGTCCCCAGCCACACCAGATTCCCAGGAGCCTTTCTCTACTGAGGGACTGTGTTTTCTCATGCACATCCTGACCCTGCACCCCCTAGGTCTTGGGGTAGAAAGAACAGCAGGCAAACCTTTCCCTAGTAACCACCCCAAGGAGTCACAGTTGTATCAGTTCTGGGTACCCGTGCCAGGGAGCTTGGAATGGCACATTGAGGGGGCTTCTGTGGCTCAGCACAGGGCTTCCCTGTCCCACTGCCCTCTTTTAGTTTCTCTGTCAAGGTTACCACAGAGAAAGATGAGGTGAACCCTGTGTGTGACCCTTATTTGCTGGGTTTTATGAGAGATGAAAGACAAAAAGTAGGCACTGAGTTTCTTCCAAGGGTTTCCATGGAGAAGTAGGACGTGTCCAGGTTCTTGGAGAGAGGAAAAGTTGAGATTAAGGCCGTGTTGGTAGTGTGCAGGAGTCTGGGATGGAGGTCAGTACCGCTGGATGATGGTCAGGGGAGATTTTGTGGAAGCAGAGAGAACCCTCAGGGAAGAACACAGAGGCCCCTTCCTAGTGGAATCCCTCAGGTGCTGCACGGTTCTGGTGCATCTACCCCAACTTGTACTGCCTCCCGCCTGGGAGGTCATCTGTCACTAGTGTTGCGTGCCCTGCCTCTCCAGGAAGGCCACCCCTAATTCCAGGCCAGGGCCGCATTTTAATGCTCAGGCTTCCTGGGGAGCTGCTTCTCCTCTCCTGGATGAGTTGCCCTTGCTCTGAAGTGGTCCTGAGCTGCGGAGGTTCACGCAGAAACCCTGACAACTCCCCTAGAGCTGTGGCTGCTCAACTCTCCAGGCCTCTTCTGGCTTCTTGGTTTTCCAGTGCTGGGGATGGGACCCAGGGTCTAGCACATGCTAGGCAAGTGCTCTACTACTAGGTTACACCCCGGTCCATTTGCATTTTGTTCTGTTTGGTATTGGGGTTTGAACCCAGGGATGCTCTACCCCTGAGCTATACCCAGCACTTTTTATTTTTTGAGACTGGTCCTTGGTAAGTTGCCCAGGCTGACCTGCAACTTGGGATCCTCCTGCCTCAGCCTCCCAAGTTGCTGGGATTGCAGGTGTGCACCACTGTGCCCTGCTGGCTCCTTGCTTAGTGACCCTTTTACAGATTCTTGGGGATATTGTTTTCTTATTCCCAGAATGAGCCACTTTAGTCCCGTGTCATCTCTAAGCCCTCTTCCCACAGAGCCAAGCCTCCTAATAATCCTGTCAGCTTTCTTCCTCAAGACTCTGAAATAGTTCCATTCTCCTCACCAGAGGAGGTGTCCTGCTACCTCTCATAATCAGACCCTCCTGCTATCCATAGGTTGAATCCACCCACCCACTCCCTAGGGCCTTGCAATAGAGTATCCTGACCCAGACCAGACTGGTACTTACTAGCAGTGTAGCATTGGGCAAGTCCCTCAACCTCTCTGGGTCTCAATGTTTTCATCTGTAATATGGGTAATAATTGTGTCTACCTTATAGGACTAAAGAAATTGGGATGTGTAAGGTGCTTAGAAGAAGGCCTGGCACTCACAGTATGAATTGCTTTATCATCTCATTCTCATCGTTCCTTTCTTCTCCTGCCACTATATTAAATCTCTCCATTCAGTCCAGGAAACAACAGAAATGTCAACCACCAAAACCTCTGTCCTCTACTTAGCTTCACCTCAGCTCCCTTATTGGCAAATTTGTCGAAAGAGGAAGGAGTTGTCTCCATGACTTCAAATCTCATGAATTCCTCAATTCCTTAGAGTGCTCTGTGGCTCCCCTTCTGCCCCTCCTGCAGCCACTCCATCAAGTCACTAATGACCATCTGATTGTCAAGTCCAGTGCTCTTCTTACAGGGCGACATCTTAGCCATCCTCTCTGAGCCTCTTGAGCACTGGAAGCTAGGGTCGCACATTACTTTCCAGTCTTTGTGCACTGACACCTCTATTCTCAGAGCTACACCAACATTCCGAGATGACACAGATTTTTTTCAGGAAAACAATTTTGGACATAGTAGCAGTCACCTCTGTATCCCTTTCATTGTCTCCCTTCACTTTTTTATCACCCCAATACTTTCAGTGCATGCATACGACTCCATGACCAACATACAACAGTAGGGAACCCTGGGTGTGCTACAGGGTCTTGCTAATTTGCCCAGGCTGGCCTTGAACTTGCAATTCTCCTGCCTCATGCTCCTGAGTAGCTGGGATTGCAGGAGTGTACCATCTAACCCTGCTGCATTTTTTTTTCTTTTTTCTTTTTTTTTTTTTTTTTTTGGTATGGGGGTCTGGGGACTTGTCCCCTAAACAGAACAACCTCAGTCCTTGAATCCCCTTGTCAACCCTCCCCCACCCAGCATTCACTACAGAAAGGGATTGGCTTTGACCATAGTACAGTTCCTGTCTCCCGTGTCCAGTCCTGTGTGCAGGTGAGACTCCAGGCTCCTGAAAACCCAAGACAACAGGAGGCTATGATTCCAGTTTCCAGGGCCTGACAGCTTCTGCCCTGTGCCTTGTGCTGCCACGTTGGACTAGGCCTGCGGTTCCCAGGTATGGTGGCAACCACTCTCCCTCAGATCCTCCAGTTCTCACCGCTGCCCTGTGCTCCAGTCTGGGCAAGGCTGAGGGTAGACGGGCTGCAACCACAAAAGGGGCATGGTGGAGAGATCAGCCTGAGGTCCGAGTGCCAACAGGCCTGTTCGGGAAGCACTGTCTGATTCCCAAACTTCCCCAGGCCTTATCTGTACCATTTGGGCACTGCCACCTTGTTGGAGAGCCTTGAGGAGAAAATGAAATAATAATTTATGTAAAAACTGCCAGGGGATTCCCTGGCACAGAGCTAATGTTAAAAAACAAAAAAAGCAGAAGGGCTAATTTTCATCATTTCCTATCTGGGATCCCCGCCTCATGTACCTGGACTAAGACCCTCTTTCAGCTGCTGTGCCCTCACTCATGTCCTGGGATATTCCCTATTCTCTTCTTGGCTCCTGCAGGAGCAGGAGTAGTATATGTAAAATATATGGGACAGAGGAAGAGGGAGAGAGATGACCTCAACTGCAGTAGGGGTCTCACACAGTGAGGAATGCCCATCCACCAGCTGGAATACCCAGTGACAGAGTCTACCATGTCCCTCGTCACCTGGTGCCCTGACACTACAGATGTAACAAGTCACTGGGGAGCACGTAGGGTGGGCCACTCATGATGCCTGTGTGTGTGGAGACCCCCAGGTGCTTGTTCTCCAGGAAGCCTTTATTAAGGTCCTTCTCAGTGGTGGGCAGTGGATCCGTGGGGACAGAGGGATGGGACGGCACACCACATGTTCAACCACAGGGGCTGATGGCTTTAGAGGGGAAGGGAGGTTACAGGGACCCTAGGAGCCTGGCATTCTGGGCTGGGAATGGCAGGAGGGTGAATGATGGCAATGTCCAGGGCCCAGCAGGGGGCACACTGAGGTGCTCAGCTGATGTGCATGGAGAATCTGTGGAGGTTGGGAGAGTTGTTTGGCAGGGATGGCTCTCGGGATAGCACTCAGGCACATGGTGACTGCTTTGGGCCCACAGCAAGATGTCACCCCAGGCACTTCTTGCGGGAAGGGTCCTGAGTCACAGACAGGGCCACAGAGCTTTGCGATCGCTCCCACACGTACCTGGGAGGGACAGATGGGCCGGGGTCAGGCAAAGCCAGACCCTGAGGATTCCAGGGAAAGGAAGGCAGACCCACAGTTTGGGATCCCCCCATTTACTCACGAGGTCCCAGCTGGCACCAGCAGGCTGTCATCTGGGGCCAGGCCCAAGTGCTCTTCCCCCAGTGTCACCACTGAGGAGCCTTCCTGTGAAAGAAGAGCAGGAGAATCCAATAGAGGACATGGGACCTCAACATCTCTCTGAATGTCCCCAAGTCTGCCTTGAAAGGAGACCTGAGAGCAGGGCCCTCCATGGGAGCACGAGCCCAGTAACAGCCTGATCCCCACGGACACGAGGTTGTGCCACCCTCTCCCTGGGCCCCACTTGCCAGCTGCCACAGCCACAGGTCCACGTCCTGTTCCAGGCCTCTACTCCTGCCTTGCCCATGGACGATTACCTGGCGGGAGGTGAAACAGATTTTTCTGCTGCTTCCTACCCCACTTGAGAGATGGCCTTGAACCTGACTCCAAGACACCAGACCTAAGTGGTGCAGGGGTGGGGCCTATACTAGCTGCATCCTGTGTGTGGGGCAGAGACCAGGACGTGGAGAAGGCCTCCCTGCAGCCCACGTACTCCTGGGCATCATGCAGGCCTGCCCCCGACAATCACACCCGAGGTTCCTCTCAAGTTGCTCACCTGAGCATGCCCCAGGGCACACTAGGGACACACACCTCAGCTTCCTACAGGGTGCCCACCTCCCTTCCTCTGTGGGGTGTTATGCGTCTGGCCGCAGTTTGAAGAGGGATGAGGAGAGCCAGGCTGAGGGCTTTCCACCTGCGTTGGCCTGAAAGCCTGCAGCCTCTGTGCTCAGGCTGTGCTCCCGCAGGACGCAGTGACTATTTGTTGGTGTAAACAAGTGAGATCAGGGTGTGAAAGTGGCAGATGCAGGCCAGCAGGCGGGTGCAGGGCCAGACACCACTGCTGCATGAGGGGGTGGGACGGGATTCGTGGTCCACCTTCTACTCTCATAACTCTCCGGGCAGCTGTAGTATCAAGAAGAAGCAGGCCAGACCTCTAAGGGCAGGCCTGTGCCCAGTGAGCATCCCTTCCTGGGGGCACTAATCCTTCCCAGATGGGATGTGCCAGGGCAAACTGCAACACGAGGGAACCACCAGCCTGCAGGCAGCTCGCCCTGATGCCCTCCTGATCAGTCCCCGCAAAGTACAGGGTGATCTTTTTGAAACACTACTCTGGTCTCCTGGTTCCTCTGCTTCAACGCTTGAAGCCCCGTTGCCTCTAGGACAAGTTCTTCCACCTTGCCAGCCCAGCAGACCCGCTGGGACTTGGGCCCTGTGTACTGCTTCATGGTCTACCGCCTGCCCCCCGCCTCCCCTTCCCCACCCCAGCTCTCAACAACCTCAGCAGAGGTGCATGGTCAGCAACCAGGGCCAAAAAGGGCTTGTGCTCAGTGCTCCAGCCAAATCTGGAACTTGCTGTCCAGCTTGCAGTCCAGGCTGGTTCAAGCCTTCATGCCTTTGCTTCTGTTTCTCTCTCACCTAGAACATCCTCTCCACCTCCCTTCCAACCTTTGCAAATGCCTTTAAACCAGCTTTAAACTCAACTTGCCTATAACCTCCTCCAGGAAGCCTTTATTGACTTCTCTCCCTATTGGAATTCTTCCTTTACCTCCTCTGGCTCCCTGTAGCTTCTCTATCAAATAATGTATCTCACTATCATGGCAGTTGTGGATTAACTTGTCTGAGAACTTGGCTAAACCACACACTTTGTGAGGCAATGACTCCATCCTGCTCTTCTGCCAAAGCCTGAGACAGAATAGGCACTCAATACATGGTGAATGAAAAGCTGTGTTTGGCTCTTTCTCTGTGCATGTCTACACAACCCTTATCCCAAACAGATCTCCAGCTTCCAGGCTGTGACTGGAATTCCTAGCAGGAGGTAAGCTGCAGATGCTCAGGAAGCTGAAAGCAAAGAGAGATTGCTTGGGAGCATGAAGCCTCCAGCCATAGCAAAGCCCTTGCTCTCTGAGTGAGGGAGGAGGCAGCATTACCTGTGTCTCATAGGTGTCCCCAAACAGGTTGATGGATGTGCCTGCCTGCAGCTCCCTGCGGTGGCCATCCAGCCAAGCCTTCAGGGACACGGGTTCCATGACAGATCGTGTACTCAGAGGGAATGGCGGCTCCTTGAGCAGCTGGTCTGCATCCAAGGTGTGATTATGGTCAGTGTCCTCTGGGCTCAGCCTCCCCAGGCCCAGAGGCACAGATCCAGAGACCCCAGCTCTCAATTGACCAGGCCCTGGATCCAACTCAATTACCAGTAGCCATGCGAGGGTACCATTCAGTGCCATCTCCCTCAGTACCTTGAGTACTGGGCAGAGTACCCAAAAAGAGACACCTGAGATCTAAGGCCAAGACCCATCCTATTGTGGAAAGGGAGGGAGGGGGGAAGATTGTTGCCAGTGGCCTCACCAGGGATGGGCTTTCCTGTTCTGCACTGCTCGGAGCGGAAGAACCTGCAAGGACAACAGAAAGGAGAGAGGAATGGCGGGCATTCCTGCTTGAGTAGCTGGGGAGACACACACTCCATACACTGCTGGGTGCAGGAGCCCCCACACACTTGTGGGGCCCTCACACACTTTCCCTCCCAGCTCTGTGGAGCAGTCTCTCCAGGTGGCTCCCTCCAGCCCCAACCACCCGCAGGAGGGGAGACTTTCTCCCTAATTCCCAGGCATGACAGCACCACAGGAGATGCTGATGTGCAGCCCCAGGACAGCGAGGGGCTGAGGGCTCACTCTTGGATGATAGGGGCCAACTGGGTGCCGAGATCCTTGCAGTAGAACCACTTCTCAAACAGGACATCCACGGTGTCCCCCACGTAGTACCTGCCAAAACAGAGGACAGGCAACCTGGCTCCCCATTTGGGCAGCCCCAGGACATCCATGCTCAGGCCTGCCTCTGCCTGTGGGCTCTGGGCCTGGCCCTACAGAGCTGAGGGCTGCCTGTTTTCCTGGGTCAGCACAGCCTGTGGGCAGTGCTTATATACCTACCCCTGACCCTTCAGAAGCATCAGTGTGCCCAACCTAGAAAGCAAATAGAACCCCGAGACGCAGGAAAGCTGAGCGACTTACAGTCAGACATTTGACCTTAAATAAAAGCCAGGGACTTGACATTAAAATGCTACAAAAAAAAAAAAAAAAAAAAAAAAGCCACTCCAAAGGCCTGAAAGGGCACTGAAGTTCCATTATGAAGCTTTTGGTGGCCAGCCCCATCCCAGGAGCTGGGTGGATGCTGTGTGTATCTGTGAACCATCTCCATGAGCAGGACCACCTAAATCAGGCAGTCTTAAAAGCCTGGAGAGTATATAATCCAGGTGTGTTTTTCCCAAAAAGGAACCTGAGGCTGAGCCTGAATCTAGGGCTGGCTAGCTGTAGTGCTCAAGGTCAAGGTCCAAAGAAACTACAGTGTCTAGCATATAGAGATGTCCCCCAAATGAGGATTTCTTGTCTTCTCAGGGTCATGGCTATCTTTGAGAACCAGAGCAAAGCTCTGAACCTCTTCTCCAGGGAAGGCGACATGCATGCATATACAGCCTTCAGTGGGTCCCTGCAGCACCTCCCCCCACTCCCCTGCCCAGCTCATCTGTGCTAGGGGCTTCTGTCAATTGAATGCCCTAATTCCCAGGCCCAGTTCCCAGGCCAAGCCAGCTCTGCCTGCCCTTCAACTCCCACTGAAAAAAGAGAATCAGTCCTGCTGATGGAGGTGGTCTACAGACACGTGGCATCCACTCACCCGGCACCCTAAAACCCCTCTTGGGATGGAGCTGGGCACTAGAAAGCTTCATAATGGGACTGCAGTGCTCTCCAGGAATTGCCTTCAGAGTGACATTTTAATGTCGAGTCCCTGGCTTTTATTAAAGGTCAAAAGTAGCCAGATGAAATCCGATATTGAATTTGCTGTAAAATGTTATTGAGGACTCTGTCCTCTCCATCACTGAAGACTTCTTCTAAAAAGTCCCTTGGAGAATCTCCTTCTAGAATCTAAGGCCAGGTATCTGTCTGTCCAACTTATTATACAGTAGATTATTATGAAGCTATTAATATTGTATTTTTTTAAATTTTTTTTTAAAGAGAGAGTGAGAGGGGAGAGAGAGAATTTTTTAATATTTATTTTTTAGTTCTCGGCGGACACAACATCTTTGTTGGTATGTGGTGCTGAGGATCGAACCCGGGCCGCACGCATGCCAGGCGAGCACGCTACCGCTTGAGCCACATCCCCAGCCCTTAATATTGTATTTTTTGAAAAGATTTAATAGTCCGATAAATACTCATGAGTTTTTTTAAGTACAAAAACCAAAATTCAAACCCACTCAGGCAAGAAGACTGAAATGTTGTCAGGTACAGATATGCACAGAAAAAAGGTGGAAATCTAAGTGCTTCTAGGTTTAATTGGGGATGACAAACACTCCCCACTTCCTTTTGCTTTTGTCTGTTTTGTTTTCTTGAGAAATAATTCATATACCATAACATTAATCCTTTTTCTGAGACGTAATTTTATTTTTCATTTTTCATTCCTGCACTTTTCCAGATTTTGAGTGAATGTGTATGACTTAGGTAATTTGAAGGAAAAAGAAAAAAGGAAGTATTAAAAAAAAAGTACCCATTAAAAGAGTCAGGCTTGGTGGCACACTCCTGCAATCTCAGCTACTCAGTCTGAGGTCAGCCAGGGCAACTTAGTGAAGCCCTGTCTCAAAATGAAAAAATAAAAAGGCTGGGAGTGTATTTCAGTGGTGGAGTGCTCCTGGGTTCAATACCCAGTACCAAAAAAAAAAAAAAAGGCCCATTTTAGCAATTATAGCAGAAGACGTGGGCCAAAATATCCCGACCCCAATAACTTGATGAGAAAATTAGATTTTCTTAGTGAAAGGGCTGGGGTGTAGCTCAGTGGTAGAGCATGTACTTAGCACGTGTGAGACCTTAGGTTCCATCTCCAGCACAAGGGGACAAACATTAATTTTAAAAAGTTTAACTTTCAGAAAAATCTTTGGTCCTCTTTGCTTCAGAGGCTTCCTCTTTTCAGAGAGTAACAATTGGGCAACTGATTAGACCAAATGTGAATCACAGCTGTATAATCAGAGTACACAGCTGGGCCTGTGTTCTTTCCTTGGTGTTGATCTTGGCCCTGCTTTCCTAGGGTCTAGAAGGTTAAGCTCTAGCAAGTTTCCCTTCCCTGTGCCCAGTATGAAAGATAACAGTCCCTACTCCCTAGAGTCATCTGGGGGACATTCAATGAATAAATACATACAAAGCTCCATCCGGGTGCCTGGCACACAGCCAGGTGCTACCCAGCTATCTGTGCCTATTGTGGATTGGGCTGGCCCTGGAAGCTGAGGTTGTGAGACGCAGCAGTGCTTGGGCTGCCCTGGGTAGAGGGTCCTCTTGGCTGTCCCCCACCTCCCTTTCTGCAGCGGCCCTCCCCCGCCCCAGCTGACTCATGTAGGAAAACAGGTTCTGACTCCAGCCAGAGGATCATCAGTCTGAATGGGCTCCTGGGTATGGGATAGGGGGTGAGGGACAGAGACATCATCTCCCACACCCATCATTAAACATCCTCACCCTCCCAGTTAGCCAGCAAATAAAGAACTCCATTGCATCTGGCAGCCAACCCCTCCATCCTCTTGGTGACCAGGAAGTGCTTTCTTGAGTCAACCTGGGATTCCTTCTGCTGCAGTATTGAGCTGCACCCCTCTGCTACTAGCCTGCTGTTTGCCCCAGGCCCCAACAGGGGCATTTACCTGAGCCCATCTAGCTCGGTTTCCAGCCGTCTCCGCTCAATCACGAGCCCCATGGTGTTGGCAAACCTCTGCGGGGAGTGGGGGACCCCAGCAGGCAGGAGGAATATCTGTAGTGGTGGAGACCAGGTGCCCAGCAAGGCTGCCATCCCTCACGGAGACATCAGCTCCTGCAGCTTCCCAGGCATCCCAGCTCACCCGCAGGGCACAGGGGACATTGCCATCCATGTTAGGCCCTGCTCTCTGCCAGGCCTGCCCAGGGAACCAAGCGGGGAATGTCCAGCTGTGCTAGCACTTGGTGGCCAAGAGGAGGGAGTGCCCAGGGACCAGGCAGGGGCAGGAAAGTGTGAGGAGGACAGAGCCTCAGCCAAGGCTAGGGCGAGTGGCCAGGGTGGGCTCCTGTTCTGGTGCCCTTTACCACCCCATCTGCTGGGGTCCAGCCTCACCTCTCCCTGCCGAATGACCACATCCCGGTGCTTCCCTCGCTCCAGGACTCGGAGAACCATGTCTCCTTCCAGCTGATAAAACACCTGTGGAACAGCAAAGAGTCTGGGACTCCCTGCTCCCTCCTCCAGATCCTTGGTCACTGCCCAGGCCCTGAGTTCTGACTAGGAAACCTGAGAAACTTCCCAAAGGACTGAGGTTTATCAGCAACTCCATCACTTCTGTCGTGAGACTCCCATCTTCCCTGACTCAGGCCATTGGCAGGAGCAGGGGACACACATCTTACTTCTCAAACGCACAAGTGATGACCAAAATAACTCAGGATGCAACAGCAGGTGTCTGGCTGGGGGCAGGAGGCTGGGCAAGAGCCTCCTTGGAGATAGCCAGGTAAGAAGAACCACCCTTTCACAGGGGCCAGGGGTTGTGCCAAGCTCTTTCATGTACATTATCAGAAATCTTTACAACTTCCAAGGGCATTGTTAGCCTGTTCTGCAAAGGGGGAAAAAAGAAAGGAAGGAAAAAGAAAACTGAGGCCCAGAGCACAAAGCAACTTGCCCAAGGGCACACAGCTAGATCGTCCCAAAGCTGCCCTTGGGACTGGAGCCTGTGCACGGTGCTAGGCCTAGGCTGGTCTTTCCGGCCAGTGTGATGCTCAGGCACTAGGGGCTGTGGAGGTCAGCAGCCTAGGGTGGGGACTGTGCTCTTTCTGGGGGGCTCCTACCACATTTCCTTATTCTATCCTAAGACCCAATTAACATGCTTACTGAGATGGAAGTGTGGAGGAGGAGGAGGAGGAAGAAGAGGAGGAGGAGGAGGATTGGATCCCTCTCTACAGTTTATACATTGCTTGCACAGGTGTTAAAAGCCCCAGCCAAATAGTTGAAGGACTTTTAATAATAATAATAATAATTAATAATAATAGTAGTAATTATCATGTAAGGAATTAATGGAGATAAAGGCTGTAGTCACAACATCTACTAAGAGAAACCCAGCTGAACACATAAGAAATGAAGAAGCTAGAGAAATGTGGCCCCTAAGCCTGCTGCAGGGTACATGTAGACACAAGGCCACCATGAAGAGCACCATGGCATAGGGCATGAAGAATCTTCACAGTCCACACTGGTATAGAACCTTCCATGCTAATACTGGACATGTCCTAGGTCACACAGGCCACCTGTATTTTTGCCCTGGAAATAGCATCTTAGAAATGTGACCTCAGTCATTGACGGCCCTTAGTTTGCTAGGCCTCTGTGTGCCCTCAGTCAGTTCAGTTAACCTCTCTGTGCCTCGGTTTCCTCTTCTACAGCTTGGGTAGTGTCTGCACAGAAGGCCGCTGTGAAGCCTGCCTGGAAGCAGTATACTCGGCACAGGGCGAGCACTCGATAAACCTTTAACTGTTAACATCAGCAGTTGTAGGAATTGCAATAACAATGCCAATAATAATAGGAGAAACATAAACATTTGCTGATATATTCAAAATATGGAACACTATGCAACCATTAAAAATAGGCTTTTGAATAACAATAAAAATGGCAAAATGGGCTGGGCATGATGGTGCATGCCTGTAATCCCAGCAACTCTAGAAGATGAGGCAGGAGGATTATAAGTGAAAGGCCAGCCTCAGTGACTTAGAAAGACCCTGTCTCAAAAAAAAAAAAAAAAGTACTGGGTGTGTAGCTCCGTGGTAAAACATCTTAGGTTCAATCCATAGTACAATTTTTAAAAGGGGGGAAATGTTAAACTTAAATATTTTTTACACTGTTGAGGATTGAACCCCCCAGAAAATATATTTATTACATCTTCTACAATAAACAATATTATGTTCATTATTTAAAATAACCCATACACATGTAATATCAGAAATTCAGGAGACTGAGGCAGGAAGATCATAAGTTCAAGGCCAGTCTGGGCAATTTAGAGAGGCCCTCAGTAATTTAATAAGGGCCTGTCTCCAAATAAAAAAAAATAAAGGGCTCACCCACAGGGAACAGGGGACATTGCCATCCGTGCTAGGCCTCAGTGATTAAGTGCCCTTGGGTTCAATTCCTGATACAAACAAACAAACAATAAATAAATAAACATTTAAAAAGGGGTGCTAGAGATGTAGCTTTGTGGCAGAGCTCCCTTGGGTTTAATCCCCAGTTCTGCAAAATAAATAAATAAATAAGAACAAATAAATAAAACCACCTATAAACATTACTGAATACAAATGAGACAAAAACTACTTCTCGGGAGCAATTCGGCATGTTCCATCCCCTCCCCAAGCTGAGAGAAAACCCGTGTGTGCATGTGTCTCAGGAAGGGAGGAGGGACCCTGGAGTTCTGAGGAGAGGGCCTAGTCTTCAGGTCCCCAAAACATCTGGAAAGGTGGGAGGGGAGTCTGGGGTGATGTCTGGGTCAGATCCAAACCATTTCCTGGCAGGCTGCAGGGCATTAGCCACCACTGAACAAAACAAGAAGGCAGTGGGGTTCTCCTCAGTCCTGTCCCCTACCCAGGGGCCTGTCCTGTGATGGGGGCAGGTCTGGCCGGGAGCAGCAAGCCAATCACTGACAGCAAGAAAATCTCAAATGGCTGTAGGCAGTCCCAAAGGAATTCTGCTGATTTGGAAGAAAATGATGTTAGGGAGGAGGGGACATGAAGTTATCGGGAAGAGTGAGCCCAGGAGACTTAGACAGGGCCTGGCTTCATGGCCTGGAAAGGCCTTACAAGGTGGCAGCATGGTGAGCAGGCCAAGTGAGGACCCAGCCTGTTAAGCTGGTGAATCCTTTCACCTTTGTCCCACATGCTGCACGGGAAGCCTCAGAGGGCGTGCGATGCTCTTGTTCAAGATCACACAGTTGTAAGAGGTTCTTCTTCCTCCTCGCACTTGCCTGCCCTAAGGAAAGGAGTGGGGAAGTGGAGCAGGGGTGCGGGGAGGTACTGGGGAGTTTGGGCTGCTGAAGGCAGCCCTGGCCACCTGGAGCACTGTGGAGGTCAAAACTCAGCTGGGAGGGAAATCTGGCTCAGTCAGTGAGAGACGTGATTTGAACCCAGGCCTGAATGATTCTTCCAGCTCTAGCTGAGTAAGGACAGGCAGGGATAGAGAGAACGCGGATGTATTGTATGCATGTGTCCCGAGGCCACCAGCAGCCTGTGGCAGATCAAAGTGCCCTCCTATCAAAGTGTGTGTGTGTGGGGGGGGGGGCATGTCATCACAAACCCATCTCCAGTCAGACTCCTCCCTGACACCTGAATGTCCCTCCAGAGTAAGGACACACGTGCACAGGCCGGCACTGCTCATCTCTCAGCACCAGCTGGGTCAGGGCATGGCTGACCCAGGTCCTCAGTGGACACCCATGTGCTGCTTGGAGAAACCATGAGATGGGTCTGGGGCATAGGTGGCAGAGGATAAAAAGGGAAGGAGGGAGACAGACCAGCAGACACAAGGGGTGGGCGCTGGGATCAGAGCTAACAGGTGAGTGGAAGCTGCTGTCCTTACCCAGGAGGCTGCTTCAGGCAGGCAGGACACCAGCCTTGCCTCCCCCACCGTGGCCACTCCTGATCTCTCCCCTCCCCCTCTCTGTAGGTTTGAATTTTCCTGTTGATTTTTTCCAAAGAGAAAAATAGTCTCGGGGAGGTGTGTCTGTGAGAAGGGTGGGCCCAGAGAGGGCAAGGCCCTTGGAAATGTGAGGGATGGGCTGATTCTGCTCCACCCCCGTGTACACACTAGGTGCTCACTGAACGTTTGCTGACTGAGCAATGCTCCAGGGCTCACTGGAGTCCTGGACTGTAGGAAGACATGGGCAGTGGGGGTGGAGGGCTGTGACCAAGCTAGACTTTGCATCTCAGACCCTAGAATCAGGCTTGCCTCCAGGTTGCTGGAGGGATCCTTTCCTACTGGAGTCTCTGATGGTTAGGATCCTGTCCGTGTCTCTCTCTCCTTATGAGGGCTTTCCCCCTCTGTTAATTTTCCTTTTGTTTATGGACTTTGGGATAGGCAGCAGAGAAACAGTTCAAAAATCAAGGTACAAAGGGTATTCAGCGCAACCCCTGCCCCGGTCACATAGCTCCTAACAACTGATGTGTCTTGCACTTTCTAAGGAAGGAGGGGCCACCCAGTCCCACCCATTCCTCAGCCCCAGCTCCCCAGCCTTGCCCTTCTTCCTTCAGACCCCTCCCCATCTCCCCACCACCATCCACCACCCACCCCCAGCCCACTCCCACTTCGTATAGCTGGATTTTGCCCCCTTGCTCTAGGAGAGGGAGAACCTGGCTCCAGGGATGGGAAGGGAGAACTAGGCTCCCTCCTGTGCCTGGGTCTCATTTTGGAGGCCAAATGTATATACTCAGGTTTGGGGCAGGGGACCAGGCATCCCACCTGGAGCATGGACAGCTAGTGTGTCAGGGACCGGATGCCCACAGTGAGAGCCTATCCTACCCACAGGGCTGGGCTATTTCCTAGGGCTCTTCCTGCTGAGTCCCCCCTGGCTCCACCTCAAGGAGGGGGCTGCCCAAGGTGGCAACTTTGAGGTGGCAGGTTTCCCCTGTGATTTCAGAGTGTCCCTTAACAGTCATGCCTTTCCTCCTCAGTCCACAGCTCTGGCCCTGATGCAGGAAGTACCTGCTTCCCCAGGGGCTGATGTTCCTTGGCTGGACCAGGAAGGGGCAGTCATAACCTACCTCCTCGCCCTCCTCAATGTGATAGTCCTTCCTGATGTTGGGGCCCCCGACGAACATGATTTTGAGCTGCTCCTGGTGCCTGCAAAGGAGTGGTAGGGGGAGGTTGTGGACCAGGTCCTGGGAGGGAGGGGGCTGTGGTAGGGGGAAGGGGGCCTGGAACACTTAGGGAAAGAACAGATCCTTGTTCCCACTCTCATCCTCAGCCTGTGTCCATGTGCATCTAAGTGCCTGTGTGTCTGTGATTGAGTATGTCCCTCTGTGACACACACAGAGGGGCAGCCTAGCAGTGGCTCTGTCGCTTCATCACCTAGCCTCCCGGGGCAGTGCTCAGGATCTCTGATCACAAGAGAGCACACTAGAGCCCATGTCTGACTGTGGGACCCTCCGGTTCCCAATGGCTAGAGGCCTGACTCAGGAGACTGCGACATTTAGGAGCTCAGACAGCACTGAGTCAGAGTGACATGCGTTTAAAAACAGGAGCTGGAGCCAGCCTCTGGGCATCCAATGTGGCTCTACATGCACCCTTGGGCAATGCTACCTAACCTGTCTGGGCCTCAGAGCTGTCATCTGTAAAATGGAGAGCTAGCTCTTGCATCAAGTTTCAATGGATTACACAAATTCATTTTTAGAAGCTCTCAGAACACAGTGCCTGTCATATAATAAGCACTATTTAAGTGTTTGATAAAATAAGCTTAGTGTGACCCTCTCATTTGACGGCTGACTGTTCAAACTTGCTAAAGCTCAGAGAGGGTCATGCAGCCAGGGAATGACAGAACCTGAGCTCGGACCTGGGCTCCCTGACTCCCAGGCTGGTGCCCTGACCCTGGTGTACACTGTCAGCGGTTTGAAACTTGAAAGGATGCCCACGCTCCTCAGCCTGTCTGCTATTGGTATGGTGTCACCTTTTATGGGACCTCTGTACCTCCTGACAGCAACACACCCATCTTCCATTCTAGGGTCTACTCTGCAGAGATTAAAATAAGCAGTGGTCTGTGCATGGGCAGGGGCCTGGGGTCTTAAGTAGCCAAGCGACAGAGGGCAGGGGCAAGGGCTTTCCTTGGGAATGAGGAGGTGCGGAATCCAGGCACAGGGACCATTTTTGCTACTTCAGATCTCTGCAGTAGAGGCTGACTGTAGCCACGATGAGGTTTGATGGCAGTGGAGGGGTTGGGGGTGTGTGAACCCCCAATCCTAGACTGGAAGTCCTTGACTAGTGTCTTCTCCTGCGGATTGTTTTCCAGCTCACGGGGGGAGGGGGACCTCCTTTATGGGAGGCAGGTATTAATAACCAAGAACATATATCCATCATGCCCCAAATGAAAAGAGGGATGAGGTTACTGGGCAGGAGGAGGCTGGCACGGGGTAGTTCTGAGCTTAAAGAACTTAAAGCTGCTTGGAGGAGAGGAGAGAAGCACTGAGGTGCCTAGAGAAGGGAGCAGTCAGCTGAGTACAGAGGCCCAAGAAAGGGAGCGCTGGGGGTCTTGGTGGGTGTAGGTGGTCTTGGGGAGTGATTTGAGAAAGCTGGATCAGGAGGGGGTCTAGTTAAGGTGTTTGGTGTTGGCTTGAGGATGCCAGGGAGCCTCAGAAAGTATTTTTTTTTAAATCAACTTTATTGAGATATAATTTAGGTACACACTGAAAGTTCTTGAACAAATCCATTCCGGAACTGTTTCAACCCATTGATCAGAATGCAGATTACATCCCTCCAGCAGCTTCTTGCCTTGGTGAGGGTGTTATAGGTTGAACTTGTCCCCCCTAAATTCATATGTTGAAGTCCTAACCTCCCAGGACCTAAGAATATGACCCTATTTAGAAATAAGGGCATTGCAGATGTTATAAGTTAAGATGAGGTTATACTGGAGTAGGGTGGGTTAGAGTTGTTTTGCAAACAGGAAATATGGACGTGGACACATGGGGAGAGTGCCTGTGAAGATGAAGGCAGAGATTGGGGTGATGCAGCACGAGCCAAGGGAGACCAGCAATGCCAGGAAAGCCGCAGAAGCTAGTGGGGAGGTGTGGCATAGACTCAATGCCAGCCCTAGCAAACTAAAACAGGGGGAAGGCACAGTCCTCACTCTGACCCTTCGCTGCCAGTCTGCCTGCCTTTGCCTCCCCTTCTGCCATCTGAATGTCAGCTCTACAAGGAAGGCACTTTTGTCAATGTGTTTCCTTCTGTATCCCCAGGGTCTAGGCCAGCCTGGCAGGTAGTAAGTGCTCAGTGAACATCTGCTGAGTGAATAAAGAGAGGGAATGTGTTTGTGATGATGGTTAACACCAGGGCAGCACTGGAGGATTGGGGGAGACCTTAGAGGCACAGAAGCCAGTACTGCCCAGGCTGGAGGTGGCCAGGGAGAAACCAGAATAGTGTCTGGGCTGTAGTGGAGCAGATGGGTTTTTGGGAGAAAAACTGGGGGACTGAGAATGAGAGACTGTGAATAGGGAGGAGTGGAGGAAAGGGACAGAGACGATAAAGATGTAGGTTGAGAGGATAATAGTGGCAGAAAAGAAGAGTCTTTGGGGAAATGCTAACTGTTAGCCATGGTGGTATTGCACACTGACCAAGAGAATATGTGCACTTTGGAGTCTGGGCTTGAGTCTGGACTCTGTCCAGCACTAGCTCTATGACATTGGGAAAGTTCTGTGAAATTCCACCTCATGGGCTGTGAGAACTAAATGAGATGATGCCAGAATGCTTGGCATGGTCTCTGGCCTGTCACAACATCAGTGATTGTTGCCCTGTGGGTTGAAGTACCATGCCAGAGGAGTTGTCTTGCAGGAACAGCAAATATAGGGAATGTGAGCCTGGTCTGGGGGTCCCAGGAGGCCCAGCAATGGAACTGAAGGAAGGGGAGGGAGGTGATCACAGGGAGGGCCTGAGAGATCTGTGAAAGAAAGATGGCAGTGACCAGTTCAGCCCTGTTGGGTGCTGCAGGCAGAGGTGGCCTTGGGAGGGCCGTGTGTGTGTGTGTGTGTGTGTGTGTGTGTGTGTGTGTGTGTGTGTGTGTACACCTGCAAAGAGGGGCTCTGGAAAGAACAATAAATCAAGATCTCTCCAAAGGGGCTGATCCTCTGACCTTCCCCTTTGCCTGTAGGTGAGCCTGTGTGAGTCACGTGTCCTCAGACCTAGGTTCTATTCTCATTCTGGGGCACTGAAAACCATTCTCCCCAAATTTCAAAGTTTCCCAAAGTCCACTGGAGTCCTTGGGGGAACTTGAGAGAATCCCTGGGGGCTGGAGAGCTCTTTGCCAGCCCTGGAAGGAGGAGCACCTTGTCATCTCATCTCCTACTGCCTCAGAAGCACCCTGGCCCTAGGCAGAAGTCAAAGTCACAGCCCTTACTATGCAGTTACCAGAAAGAGGAACAGACAGGGGTGGTGGAACCCGGAATAGCAGGTCCTCACCCTCCCAGAAGGAGCCAAGAGAATGACAGCCCCTTTCTGCAGGCTTCTGGGTCAAGCAACTGGACCTGGAAGATGGTGCGGGTCGCGGGGTGGGCCGGTTAGATGGAGGAGATGGCGAGGACAGAGGGGGCGGATACAGGAGCTCAGACTCACATGAGCTTGTTGCAGACTGGGGGCTGGAAGGAGGCCCTGTTGTCCTCCACCCAAGTCTTCACTCTTACGCGGCGCTCCATGGCCACCGGGTCTGATCGCCTCCTCCCCGAGTGTCCTCTGGCCGGTGGGGCCGTCGGAGGGATGCGGCTCTCCCGGGCTCATGGGTTGGCCGCCTAGTTAGTCAACATCCCCGAGGTCAAAGGGCGGAGCAACCCCTTAACCCCCCCCCTCCCCCCGGCTGCGGCGGGCGGACTTGGGTGTGAGCCCGCCTACCCTGCGCACCTCCCCGTGCGCTTGCCGTTAGGTCTCGGTGCACGGGGTGGGGGAAGAAAGAGGGCGACCCTGCTTCTAGGCAGAACAGGGATCAATCCCCGGACCCGAACCTCCCGACCAACCCAGCGTCCTGGGGGCGCCTGGCAAACCCGCGCCAGAAATGGGAGCCTGCTGCCCGCCTAAGACGCAGGATCCAGACTCTTCCTGGCATTTGTCCCTAGATTTCCGTCTGGTTCCTAGGAAGGCTCCAAAGATACTGTAGGGAGGCGAGTTCGAAAATCCGAGAGTCAGCACGTGGTGTTGATGCTGGATTTAAGACTCAGTTTTCTTATCTGGAAAATGGCAATGACTGCACAGCCTCTGGAGCTGAGGTGCGCATAGAACGAAAAGATGCCCCGATTAACGCCAGTACCCTGTGTCCTCACGAGGACAGAGCTTGGCTGCGGCCCCCAGATGTTCTATTACACAGGAAAAGGCTGGCTCGACTGTGCCCTAGGCTCTGCGAGGCAAACGGGGGCAGACGCAAAGCGTCAGGAGCCCGGGTGGAGAGCAAGCGCCGCGAGGCCGTGGTCCTCTCCCTGCATCGCGGGAGACACATCCCGAGAGGGGACACTGTCCTCAGCGCCAGCATCGTAGTGGGCACGGGCCAGGTGCCCTCCATCGTTTTGAGCTCTTTGCATATCTTAAGTCACACACAGTTAAATGAGGAATTGTGTAGATGAGCAGGGGTCCTGGGTGTCCTAGCCTTTCAATATCTCCGGGTACAGAGGTGGGGTGGGCAGCCAAGTCTGTGCGAACCACGACAGCGCCTGCCAGAGCCTCTGCCACGGTGGTCCTGGGACGGGAGACCTAGGCCTGGGTGTGGGGGTATGAAATAGAGGACGGTGGCGAGGGGGTACGGAGGAGGGGGAAGGCAAATGCTACTACCTGCCTTCCTCTGTTTTCAGGACTCAGAATGCTCAGGAAAACCGGAGGAGGGTGGAGCGGGGGAAATGATAGGTGGGGAACATGGAAAATGGCTCAGGCCTCTGACACCAAGAATGCAGATTGCAGAGTTGAAGTAATTTTAACTCCTCCAGCTCCAGCTCTCACACCCACCTTGGCCACTCCCTCGGCCTTCCCCTTCCCCGGGTGCCTGGCGTGGCCAGTTTTTCTCAGCATTTCAGATGTAAAGACAAATCCCAGATCATTGTGAAGCAGGATTCCCACTCACCTGGCTGTGACTCTCCAATTCCCTCTCCACTCCCTCTCCTCCTTTCCCCCTCCTTCTCCTTTTTATTTATTTAGCACATTTTAGCTGAGCATTTCTTTCTAGACTATAGTGTGGTACTCAAATAACTCAAACCACCTTCTTTATTTTTCTCATCTACAGGTAATCAGAGACAATGCAAACAATGACAAAAGAAACGCCAAGGATCTATGATGTGTTGGGTTTGCTCTGGGTGTGTGTTTGTTAAATGGAAGGATGAGTGGGTGGGTAGATGAAGGCCTGAATGAATTTACATTAGGAGAAAAAAAAAACTGCTTTCAGTCCAATGATGTACTGTTACATAGTACAAAGGAAAGAAAAAAGAATGATAGTTACCCTGTATTTTAGTTGATATAGTCAAATAATGTGAATAATTGAGGCCCTGAGTAGTATTATGTAGCTAATACATTTTTAGGATATGTATTAGCTACATAAATCTTATACATAGGCTAACCTCCTGCTGCATTATCACTGTCAGTTGTGCCCTCTGGTTTGTGGTGTATAGATAAACACCATGTTTAGTGTACTGAATTGACAAACCTCTGAGCTTGGGTGTTGGTCTCCTTATGACTTCAATGTCAGAAAATGGACAGCTCTTCTTTAATCCAGATGTTCTAGCATTGTTCAGTTTGGAGTTCTTCTGGATATCTACCCTTGTGGACCTTACCTGCTCCCAGGAGCCAGCTTTCTCCTCTGCACAAAGAAGCTCACTTGTACCTGAGATCAGAAACAAAGAGCATCTACCCCAGAGCTCATCAGAGCTATTCTGCTTACTCTGCTGTTACTCTGTGTCCCCTCGATGGAGTGCCTGAGAGGTGGTTGAGACCATGTTCAGCAAAGATGTTTCTAGGCTTTACTGAACATGGCTGGTGATAACTGTCTGATCCTTCAATCCTTTCATAGGCTGAACTACTTGCTCCAGCTGATCCATTTCCCAGACTACCTTGGTCTGTCTCTGTCTCCACTTTCCCTCCCTTTCATATGAGTTAGCAATGTTAAAGTACAAACAACTTTATATGAATAAAAGGACAAGATCATGAACCATATGGGTGAACAAACCAAACTCAGTTTCTTCTACTCTACTCTCACAACGCAGATCACTTTTGTGATCCCAAAATGTGTAGGGATTTTTTCCCACCAGCATGTAAGCAATCTGTCGTGCAGGGAACACCTGATTCAGTCTGATCCCATCTACTGGGAGATGATGTCTGATTTCACAGGATGAGGGTTCAGTACCACAAGACTACCTCCACTTCAGACACAAGTCTGTCTCTTTTGTGATACTGGGGACTGAACCCAGGACCTCACACATGTTAGGTAAGTGGTCTGCACTCAGCAACACCCCCTACCCTCTTTATTTTTTAATTTTAATTGATTAATTAATGAATTTGGTACTGGGGATTGAACCCAATCCAGGGT
The DNA here is from genome assembly GCF_052094955.1 of Ictidomys tridecemlineatus. NCBI lineage: Eukaryota > Metazoa > Chordata > Mammalia > Rodentia > Sciuridae > Ictidomys > Ictidomys tridecemlineatus. The sequence goes on along the minus strand of NC_135488.1, from coordinate 87,599,678 downwards.
GCTTTTCCACTGAGCTACATCTCCATCCCTTTTTAATTTCTAATTTTGAGACAGGGTGTTGTTAAGTTGCTGAGGCTGGCCTCGAACATGTGAACCTTCTGCCTAAGCCACCCGTGTAGCTGGGATTACAGCCATGCACCACTGGGCCTGGCCATAAAGGCTAATTTAAAGGATACAATAAGTAGTCAGATGAAGAGATACACAGGGCAAGGTCTGGAAGGGTCCTGAGTGCAGAAACTTCTGTCTCCACGGAATGGAGAGCACCACTCTCCTGGCTCATCAGTGAGTTCTTGCTCATTTTCCTGAAAGTTCCCAAGTGTTCTGCTTTTCAGAAGTTCTCTGAACCCTGTCCTTTGGGTTTTGTGGAGAGCTCAAGGCATAGGCATAATTGAAGCATGCAAAGACATATAAAAATAATATCAGACAAAAACAGTTTGATCTAGTGTCTTAGAAAGAACATGCCAGAAAGTCTGTTTGTTCAGATTCTTCTTGGCCTTTCTGTGCAGCATTCCTTCCTAGTATCTGGAGCAGGAGTCCTTCTGGATATTTTATATATATTCAGAAGTGATATATGTGTATATATATACACACACACATATACAATATCATGTCATATCAGAACTGGTTATTTGAAAATCTAGGTTCTGGTTTTGCTGTCTCTTTACCTTGAGTTAGTAACAAGTCTGTCTGAAAACTTCTTGACATAATTTTTTTTTTTTGGTTTGGCTATCATTGTGAAGACATTCTCTGCCTAGAATATAATACTTAATATTTCCATTAGATCAAGCTACTGTGTTAAAAAAAAAAAACAAGGATCAAGACTATTTGAGTAACTGCTTAATATTTTTATTTCGGAAAGTTATAAATATATTGTTATAAATATAAGTGTTAAAGTGCCCCACTATAATCCCTAGTCAATTTCTCCTTATACATTAGCAAGCTTTGCTTGATATGTTTTGAATCTATGTTGTTAGATGAAAAAGGGCTCATGACTAGTTTATCTTCTGGTTATAGCCTTCCTTCCTTTCTTCCTTCCTTTCTTCCTTTGTAGAACTGGGCACTAGGAAATTAAATTCTCTTTCTGTGACAGCCTTGTCTTTGAGTCCTAGGTCAATAGAAAATTACAGCAAGATAAAGCAGCACCTGCAAAAATGAAAGTAGGACACCGAGACCCCAGAAAGTAGAGAGCTCAAAAACCACATCCTGGCTGAGCTGTGGCAAGCGTTCTGTCGAAAGCATCCCTAGAGTCTGCAGAACATCCTACTCCCCCAGCACCCACTGATCCCTCCCGATCCTTATAAACCCATAAAAACCCTTTCCCCTGAGAACTCCGGACTCACACGTCTCTTGGAGTCTGGCCTCTCTCCTCTCTTGGAGAGTGAATAAAATATTTTACTGCTAATTGCTCTCTGCCTGCAAATCTCTGAACCGTGCAAGCACCATCTCTACTCCAGGCACCATAACACTGGGGATTGTAGGGCTTCACATGTTAGGCAAGGACCGAGCCACATCCCCAGCCCTTTTTATTTTATTTTGAACACAGTCTCACTGAGTTGCCTAGGCCTAGAACTTTCAGTCTCTAGCCTCCAGAGTAGCTGGGATTATAGATGTACACCACCACCCCAGCTTTGTAATGTTTCTTTTATTACTAAGAAATATTTCCTCTTAGTTTCTTTTCACCTTGACCTCAACTTTGGAAGATATTTATATTGCTACCCCTGTTTTCTATGTTAGTATTTTCCATTTCCCCTTCTGCTAAATCGTGGCTGCCTTGGTGACATGCGGTAGAGCTGATACTGTGTCACAGCTGGGGCTGGTCCTCAGAGGTCTTACAACTCAGAGCTCATCACCTGGTGTGCTGCTGCCCCCATGTGCAGAAGCCAGGGCTAGCCTCTGGGAGGAAATGGAGAGAAGGCAGCTGAGAGCAAGTGCCAGCTGTATAAGGCCATCTTAGATGACTGCAGCCATGATCGAACTCAGCCCTGGCGGGCCTGCCCAGCGGAATGCAGGTAAATTACTGACCTGTGGATCATGAGCAGATGAAATTGTTGTTATTAAGTCTTTAAATTGGGGGTTGGTGGTTTGTCACTGTAATAGTTAACTGAAACAACAGGTATCTGTTTCCCTGTAACCTTTTTGTTTTTAGGTATACTTCTCATGAATGGCACTTTGCTGGAGTGTTTAAAAAAATCCAGTCTGGTAGGATGTGTTATTTAGGAGCTGGATTCAATCTTTTCATATTTAATTATCAAAATGCTTGTACCATTAAAAGAGAAAATTCCTGAGTTAGTAAGAGTGGTGCACACCTGTAATCCCAGCTACTTGGGAGGTTAAGACAGGAGGATCTGAAGTTTGTTGCTAGCTTGTGCAATTTAGCAAGACCCTGTCTCAAAATAAATTAAAAATGGCTTGGGATGTAGCTCAGTGATAAAGTGCCCCTGGGTTCAATCCCCCATAAAGTGGGTGGGATGATTCCTTAGGCCATTTATGTCAAATAGAGTTTATCTGAGCAAAAACAAAAGTAAAAACAAAATTAAATGACTCATGAATTAAGCAACTCCAAGAACCAGAGTGAATTCTCAGAAGTCCAACAATGGCATCTGAGGGTCATTACAGAACAATAGAAGCGGTGCATAGAAAATAGTTGGCTATAGCTTAGTCAATCAGTAAGTCAACTGGTTAGCATTTAACCAACCAAAGCTCAGGTTCCACCATTAAACTCAACATTGACTTGGTCTGTTGGGCCCAGTGCAGGTATCCAGCCCAAATCCACAGCTCCCACAAATTTTAGTTAATGGTGTTCAGTCTGATATCTTGTGTTTTCTAGTTACCATGCTGTGTTCATTTTGGATCATTACTATAGTAAATTACCACAAATTTAATGGTTTAAAATAATACCAACTATTGTCTTACTGCTCTGGAAATCAGTAGTCTGAGTGGGTCTTGCAGGCTAAAATTTAGGTATGTCAGAGTGCATTCTTCCTGAAGGCTCTGGAAAAAAAAAAGTCTGTTCCCTTGTCTTTTCCACCTTCTGGAAGTCACCTGCATTCCTTGGCTTGGCCCTTCCTCTGCTTGCCTGCCCTTCTGCCTCCCTCTTTTCCTCATAGAATCCTGGAGGTTTCACTGAACCCACCCAGATAACTCGGACAATTTCTCCAGCTCTTTATTTTAATCACACCTGCAAAATTCCTCTTTGACACATGAGGGGACCTATTCACGGATTCTAGAGATTAGGAGATGGAGTTTTGGGTGGTTTTCCACCCACCCCTTCTTGTTTCTTCTTCTTTTCTCTCTTTCTTAATCTATCAAGATGCTCATAGCTGCAAGTAGCAGAGACACCAGTAAAACAGCGACTTAACTGACAGCACACTGGAAGTCTCACATCCCTGGGCACCCAGAAGAAGAACAGGCTGTGGCTTAGCAGCAGCATCACACACCCTGGTACTTTCCAATCCTGCTGGCTGCTCTCTGCAGTATCAGCTTCATCCCAAGGTGGATACCGCCAGTGATGGCCGTCCAAGTTGGAAACTTCCTATTCACACCCTCTGCAGGAGAGCAAGTCGGTTACCCATAGCTTATCCACATTTTGGGCTGGGTAATTCTTTGTTGTAGGGGTTGAATTGTGCATTGTCCAGTGTTTAGCAGCCTCTCTGACCTCCTCCTACTAGATGCCAGCAGCTGCCTCAGGGTTGAGACAACCCAAAATGCCTCCAAGCTTTGCCAAATGTCCCTGGGGGTCAAAACTGCCACCAGATGAAAATCAGACATGTTTACTGGCCTTAATAAGCTCAAAGCCCATACTTGAAATAATTTTGGGGGAAAGGGAATGGGATACTGCTTGGCTTAATCAAATTTGGATTTAGAGTTGAAGCTGAAGGTGGAATCAGCCTCCTGCAAAATCCCTGGCTGTGACTGGCTTGGGGGTCAGCTACAGGTCCACCATACCTGGCTTTTTTCCCCTTTTAACTCCACATTCTATCTTATGTGTCTATTAGTTATTCTTTAAATAAATGCATGTATTTAAGTTTGTGAATTTCTTTTTTTTTTTAAAGAGAGAGTGAGAGAGGAGAGAGAGAGAGAGAGAGAGAGAGGAGAGAGAGAGAGAGAGAGAGAGAGAATTTTTAATATTTATTTTTTAGTTCTCGGCGGACACAACATCTTTGTTGGTATGTGGTGCTGAGGATCGAACCCGGGCCACATGCATGCCAGGCGAGCGCGATACTGCTTGAGCCACATCCCCAGCCCCTGTGAATTTCTAATAATATATGTTGTTAATCAGAATCCATCTGAACAAGGCAAGAACAAGGAGTCTGAGACAGCTTTAACTTCCATCTAGAATTTCCTACTGGCAACTTCTATGCCATACTATTTGGATTAATATTGACTTTTTTGGAGTGGGAATGGGGGTGTTGTATCAGGGATTGAACTCAAGGGTACTTGGCCACTGAGCCACATCTCCATCCTTTCTTTTGTATTTTATTTAGAGGGTCTCACTGAGTTGTGTAGTGCCTTACTTTTGTTGAGGCTGGCTTTGAACTCTCAATCCTCCTGTCTCAGCCTCCCAAGGTGCTTGGATTACAGGCATGTGCCTCCATGCCCTGCTAATGCTGACAATTTTTTGAATGTGTGATGCTGGGGATTGAACCCAGGGCTTTGTGCATGCTAGGCCAGCACTCTACCAACTGAGCTATATCCCCAGCCCTTAATGTTATTGCTTAATGTAATGAGCAATAATTAGATGTTTATTATGTTTTACTGTCGCTTCTCACTGCTAACTTATTATCACTTCTCATATCCCATTATCTTTTCCTGGATTCAGTGTGTGTGCGTGTGTGTGTGTATCTTTGGAGCATAGAAATTCTTTACTATTTTTCAAAGAAACATCATTTCTAGTAGCAACTTCTGTGATTCTTTTAATGAAAGTTGGGAATTCACTCTTCTTTCCTCCCCTTTCCCTTATCCTACATTCTGGGAATATCCTTTGGCCTAATCTCCTGGTTTACTGTTTTCCATTTACTTGATGTATTCTCCTATTCATCTCATCTACTGAGTTTTGAATTTCCATGGGTTCTTATAGTTGGTTCCATTCCATACTAACTTTATATTTCATGGATGTGATATATTCCCTATATCTCTAAGGAAATGATTTATTTAAAGATGTGAACTTTCTATTCATGAAGTAACATTAGCTACTAAAAACCAACAAACTGCTCCAAAGGCAGTGGACCAACATGATAAAAAGGCTTCTCATGAAAAGACCAAGGAAAGGTAGTGTGCTCTGCACGGCCATGTAGGGACCTGATTGATAGAAAGTGACAGATGATCCTCTCTCTTTAACCATGTCACTTCTAGTATTGTCTGGATATTGGCATCCAGCAGATGGAAGCGGGGGTGGGGGGTGGGGGGTGGGAGGCCCTTTACAGACCTACCTGGCTGGAGGGGTATGTCCCATGTTTTGTACATTCTACTTGCTGGAACCCACTCAGGTGGTCTTACCTAACTCAAGATCCTACGGGGAAAGTCCTGGCTGGCTGTTTCTGAGGAGAAAGCAAAGCAGGCTTCCTAAACAGCTTGCTAGCTTTTATCATAAAGTCTGTGATTTCTCCCAAGTATAATCTTCCATCTCTGGTTCCTTTTGATGGCCTTTTAAAAAAATATTTATTTTTTAGTTTTAGGTGGGCACAATATCTTTATTTTATATTTATGTGGTGCTGAGGATGGAACCCAGTGCCTCATGCATGCTAGGTGAGCACCACTGAGCAACAACCCCAGCCTGATGATGGGCTTGTTTTTTTCCCGTGGTTTAGTGATCCTTGTGCAAAGTCATCTTTATGGTTGACCTTCCTTGTTTGCAGAGCATGCTTGAGGGAAGAGGAAAGAATTATGTTCCCTGCTATTTTCAGAGGCAATGGGGGATAGGCAAGACCTGCTACCAGGTAGGCATCTTAGCAGGTGGGCTTTTGGGCTTAGGTTCTCTAGTTTCTCCTGGGTGGTCTCAGTCACCTCAGGTACTGCCCTGTGTCTCCCACATTCTTTGCTACAAGAACTGACAACCCCATCACTCTTGCTCAGGGTCATAATGGGGTGTCCATAGGGGGACCATGTACTGCCTGCTGCTGCGTCAGCGCTGCAAGTAATTTCCCTAGCAGTCACCCCTGGATCCCTCCTACATCTCCACACACCCATTGGGTAGGAAGCACCCTTTGGCTGCTCCCACTGCCCTCGGAAGGACCCTGTTCTTGGTTCTCCTGTGCATCCCAGTCTGCAATCTTTTTTTTCAATCTAATCGTGCATTCTTTTCGGCATCCCTTGCGGGTTCTGTTCCTCAGATGCCTTGTAGTTCTAGGTCCAGTGAAATTCCCTCTTCTTGTGTTCTTGTACATTTATGAATTTACTTAGTTCATATTTCCATATTTCATTTATTGGGTTTAGTATTCAATATTTTGAAAAACTGCCAGTCTGAGCCAGGCATAGTGGTGCATGCCTATAATTCCAGCGGCTTGAGAGGCTGAGACAGGAGGACTGTGGGTTCAAAGCCAACCTCAGCAATGGCGAGGTGCTAAGCAACTCAGAGAGACCCTGCCTCTAAATAAAATACATAATAGGGCTGGGGATGTGGCTCAGTGGTCGAGTGCCTCTGAGTTCAATCCCTAGTACCAAAACCAAGAAAACCCAAAATTGCCAATCTGCTTCCCAAAGTAGTGGCACCATTTTCCACTCCTTCCAGCCATGAGAGGCTTCTGATAGCCCCACATCCTGGCAGCATTTGCTCTTGACTGTCCTTTAGACCCCAGGATCTCACCCTCTCAATTCCATACTCACTTCTCAGAACTCCATGGAAACTGTTGATATTTGGACCTTCTGCTCACCCTACAGTCCTCAGATAGCCCCCTCTTCAAGGAACCACAGAGGAACAATTTTGCCTGGGATCAGTGTGTGATGTGAAGTCCAAGGGTTCACCAGTACAACAGCGATAACATCCTCTCTGGCTTCCACATTCAATCCCCATGAACTGAAACTGTAGTTCAGAATATTAACTAGTGCCCCCAAGGTTACATGGCTGGTAAATAGAGGCACCAGGATGTAAATGAATCTGTACCCAACTGCACGTGTGTTTTTTCCATTGCTTGACTTTGGTGAATATTGTGGTGTTGAGGGTCTAAAGTTAGTGTGTCAAAGTGGCGTAAAGTTAAAATCAAATTAGAGAGGGGCATGGTGGCACATGCCTGAAACCCCAACTACTCAGGAGGTTGAGACAGGCAGATTGTAAGTTGGAGACCAACTTTAGCAACCTAGTGAGACCCTGTCTCAAAATAAAATTTAAAAAGGGCTGAGGATGTAACTTAGTGATAGAATGCCCCTGGGCTCAATCCCTAGTATCACCGAAAACAAAAAAAACAAACAATAAAAAAAAATCGAATTAGAAAACTCTTAACCAACTATTATGCAGAATATGCAGTAATCCTCAGACACTAAGTTTGGGAGCCACTGTGCCAGACTCAGCAAAGGAAATATCAATAGAAAAGTCCATGTGATGAATGCTTGGCCATTTGGCCCATTGGCTTTTAAGATACTGCTCTCATTTCTGGGTGAGTGGAGGATGGGCGGTGTATTCCAGGGAGGTTCCTGTTTGCCTGGGGGGTCACTGTGTTGTGTATGTTAAGCCCTTGTGCCAGTTACTGTTTTTTCAGCTCTCAGCTCACTTGCTACGCTCTGTATTGTGAGTCTGGAAATGGGGATCTGCACACTATTTGTGCTTTGCCAGTTGCCTCTGTGTTAGGCTCTGCCCAAAGGAGGGGAGAAAGGGATACTGCTACTCAGGAGGCTGGGGCAGGAAGAGCACAAATTCAAGGCCTGTCTCAAAATGAAATTAAAAGGGCTGGGGATATAGCTCAGTGGCAGTGTTTGCTTAGCTTGTGCAAGGCCCTGGGTTCAACCCCCAGCATTGCACAACAAAAGTAGAAAAAATACAAAACAACAACAAAACCACAAGGAGAGAGAGAGAGAGAGAGAGAGAGAGAGAGAGAGAGAGAGAGAGAGAGAGAGAGAAATATGAATATAAAGGTGGAACAAGGGAGTGGTCCTTCCCCATATTCTTCCTGTCTGTCTTCTCTGCTGACTCCATAAAAAGATTTGCTCATGACTGGAATTTGTGGTTCAGAGAGGGTCAGGTTCTAAGGTGGAGGCATCAGATAATAAAACTGCCTGGCCCTCCAAAACACTGCCTCATTAGTGTGATCAAAGTTGGCTGCTGGCTGGAGGTGCAGCCTGCTACCCAGCTAAGACCCTGCTGGGCAGGGCAGGACAGGACAGCCAAGAAGAGGCCCTTCTTGGGACAGGTCAGTGTTAGCTCTTAAAGACTTTCTGCAAATAGAACAGCAGGTTTATATCTCCCTCTTGCTTCACAGGCAGAAGTCCCTTTGGGAGACATTCACAGGCCAGCTCTGCCCTGAGCTTCAGCTTAGTTTATGTATCTGCTACATTTCCATTATTCTCCTGCTCCAGGGCCAACGGGCTGACCCTCCCTCTTTCCTCCCACGGAGACATTCTACATCTGGTTGGTCCTCTTCCTCTCTTTGCCAGAGGTTATTGACTGCTACAAATTTGTCTGTGTTAGCCACTGCCCTCCCCAGTGTCCTCTGGCCTTTCCCTCATTCTTCTTGGCATGGATCCACATTGTGAGTATTGTGAGTCTGGAAATGGAAGTAGGTGAGAGTGGACATGTGCTGGTTCTTACCAGTCCAGAAAGTGATCCAGGGGCACATTTTTTTGTAGCCCAAGTATTATGGAAAAATTCATATCTGTTACTACAAATAAGAAAACAGAGAAAATCATTACTTCATTCTATCACTTCTGCAACTTAATAAAAAAGACCAAAGCTCAAAAGCCAGAAACAAACCAAACCCTAAACAAACTCTAAGTAAACAACCGTTTCATAAAGCTATGCAAATGACCAATAAGCTCATCATAAAATGCTCAATATAATTAATTGACAATGAGATACTATTACATACCCATAGAATGGCTTAAAAAGAAGAAGAAAAAATGGCACTGAGTGTTGACAAGGATGTAGAGATACCAGAACTCTCCACAAGAGGGTAAAGGTAATTCAAAAATAGGAGAAAATATTTGCAAATTATATATCTGATAAGGGGTTGATATTCAGAATATGAAAGAACTTTTAAAACTAGGCTACAAATGTCCAATAGAAAATAATGGTGCTCATCCAACTAGTTGTTGGCTGAAGAGTCATGAACGTAAGTTTTTAGTGCAGTTGCTTGTCTTTCTTTGGCCCCACAAATTGGTCTGTCCTACTAACCTCCAAATCTTGACCAAAGGATCATTCTGAGTGTGACTGAGTTCTATGGCTGCTTCTGTTAAGACTCTTTCCACCTCCTTCCAAAGGGAAGTCCCCATGATTATCAGTGCTGTAGACTCCAAGATCTGCCTTCTGTATCTGGCCCATTAGGTTTAGGTCCAAACATTGTTAGGCAGGAGGATCCCACTCTACCACTGAGCCCCAGCCCCAGCCCTTTTATTTTACTTTGAGACAGGGTCCCACTAAGTTACACAGGTTGAACTCAAACTTGGGATCCTTCTGCTGGGATTACAGGTGTGGGCTTGCTGCACTCAACTATTGAAATATTTTGCTCATAAAAAAAATTGGATTGTTGGGGCTGGAGATGTGGCTCAAGCGGTAGCATGCTCGCCTGGCATGCGCGGGGTGCTGGGTTAGATCCTCAGCACCACATAAAAAAAAAAATAAAGATGTTGTGTCCACCGAAAACTAAAAAATAAATATTAAAAAATTCTCTCTCTTTCTCTCTATCTTTAAAAAAAATTGGATTGTTGGTAGTTTTTTGTTTTGTTTTTGTTATTGTTAGGACTCCTCACATTAGAGAATCTAGTCATTGGGAAGCCCCTGCATGCCTGGGCCCTAGTCTTCATCTCTAGCTGGTCCTTCCTATATTTCAAGGTAGGACCTTTAGGCCACCATCCCAAAGGGCTTCTCTGAGCCCTGGCCAGTGTCTCTTGAAGGTAACCCCTAAGGGGCACTTTCCTAATGGCAGGTATTCCAGGGTCTCCTCAGGTGGCAAAATGATCAGTCTGTTTTATGTAGTGTTAAGGCAGGACTCCTCCATCACACAGCTTTACAATGTACTCTTATAACTCATATAATGTCCCTACGCCTCAATTTCCTGATCGGTGAAAGGACTGATCATGCTACTTACTTCATAGTGGTTGTGGTGAGGGCTGTCGTGTAGATTAAATGATCTAATAAGGTGTGAAGTTCCTGGAGATGTCCCTGAGACATGGCAAGCACAGTATCCCCCTCCCACTCCTATGTTCTCCATATTCTTCGAAGTATTTTGTTCTCGAATGACAAATGAAAAGAGTTTGTGCAGATATATCAGCCAGGATCCAATCCTGAGACAGGACACTGGGCCAGTTATGTGAATAGGAAAAATCTCATGTAAAGATTAATAACTTGTTAAGAATGGGGGTTAAGAATATAGGATTAGAACTGGGTATGGTGAAGCACACCTGTAATTTTAGTGACTTGGGAGGTTGAGGACAGGAGGATGGCAAACTGAAGCCAGCCTGGGCAATTTGGTGAGACCATCTCAAAGTTAAAAAAAAAAAAAGAAAGAAAGAAAAGAAAAGAAAAAGAAAAAGAAAGAAAAGAAAAAGGTTCAGTGGTAGAGTGCCCTTGGGTTCAATACCCAAACCCAAACCCAAACAAAGAAAAGCAAAAAAAAAAAAAAAAAAAAAAAAGTCCCAGGAATAACAGATAAAGGAGCAGCCACTAGCTCTAGGGCTGACACTTCCCACCGCTCCCCACCTAGGCTGAGAGCCAGAATTCTGGGGTGAGGGTGTGGCAGTGGCTCAGTGGGTGGCAGAGAAGTTGGCTGAGGCGCTGTAGGCAGGGCTGGCAAGCAGGAAACTGTCTGCTGGGTTCTGGGAAGCCGCCCACAGGCAGCTGTGCTATAAGAGCCAGAAGAAAAGTACTGGACCCAGGAAGAGAAGCCCCTTCAGTGTTCCTCTAGCACTTTTACTGGCAAAGCCTAATGATGGCACAGCTGCCAGAGGACCTTTGATTTTAGGGCCCAGTTATGGGATGACAGAGCACGTGAAAGAAGGGCACATTTGGAGCAAAGAAACACTAAGTTGATTGAGTCCCCTTCCATCTGTGTTCTCATAATTTAAAACATTTAAAAGGGAATTTTCCCAAATCCTGTCTTATGTATTTATAGTACTGCAAAAGGGAGCTATGGGAGGGTGACCATATGCTCCAGATTGTGTGGGACAGTCACAATTCATACTTGTTGGTCAAATATTATTAATAGTGCCCCTTTTCATTCTCAGCAATGTCCCCTTTTGGAGGAGGTAACGTGATTACATTAGCTACGGATGTAGCAGCTTTTATCAAATCCTCCCACTGAAAGTAGTTAGAAAATCTGTAACTACTAATAATGACAACAGAACCCCACCCGGCCCCCACGACCTGTCCCCCAAACAAACAACAACAAAAACCAAAAAATGTTTAGAGGCAATAGTGAGCTTCTAAGCTCATCCAGGAGTTAAGGGACCGGGATTCCAAGGAGAAAAGAAGGTCCTTGTGGTGAGCTTGGTACCCTGAGTCACTTTCCTCTTGGAAGTGTTTGCTGGGTTGTAAGTGGGAGAAACCAAGAGACTGAAAAGCTCAGCAGAAAGCAGTAGCCCACAAGAGTAATATATGATAAAAAATGTACATCTGAGTCCATCTAAAAGAGCTATTTTTATTAAGTATAAAAATAAAAATTCTATGTGACACGAAAGTACTGTGTTAGTTAAAATGGTAGCATTTCCTCCCTTAATGATACATACAATAATGGTTTATTTTACAATGCAGGGCATCTTAGATTAGAGAAATATTTGTTCACAAGTGTGGATGTTTCTATGAAGGAGAAGAATCCTATGGAATCTGCTGGATCAAAGGATATGTGCATTTCAAACTTTGAAAGATTCTGCTAAACTGTCTTAAAAACCAAACCAAAGAGTCTCCATTTCCCCCACACTCTCGTCAACACTGTATGTTACCAATCTTCTAAATTTTTCCCCATCTGATCTGCTCTCACCCTTTCTTCCTTTTGGCTTGGATCCAGAGTGAAGGATCTAAGCTTCCTCAATTTACCACCATGCTACACTCTGTGTACTCTGCTTGAACTTTGGAGAACTTGGGCCTTGGGACTCACTCATCTGTCTCCTCCTATAAATAAATAAAGGGTGATTTCCCCACACAGTGCTCGTGAGACTCAAGGACTATCTGGACAGGAAGGACTTCAGGCACGGCCAAGTGCAGGGGTTCTGAAGAGCATTCAAGAGGGTCCACCCCATGAAAGATGGCAGTGGCATCTTTTAGATTTCTATTTAGGAAAGTAATTTAAACTAATTGGGCTGGGGATATATGCTTTGCATGCACAAAGCCCTGGGTTCAATCCCAAGCACCACCAAACAACAACAACAACAAATAATTATTAAGACTCCCCGCAACACTTAAAATTGAATCAATCACTTTGGGAGCCTCTGGATGCATGTTGATCAGTACACACAGCACTCCCTAAACGCCGGATGTCTGTCCATGTGGCAACTGCCCAGGTGGTTCCTCATGTGGGTTTCAACTTCTCTAAAGCCATGTTTTTGTAGTCATGACTAAAACAAATTTTAAAAAATATATTTACTGAAATAAAGCCAATGATGACCATAAAGTATTCTGTAAATTTGAATCAAGATGATTTTCATTCATTAAATCCACAAATTTGATTCCACTAATCAGACTGTTTATATGCCTCATCAGGATATCTCTTGCATATCAGAAATTAGAGCCTTAAAGAAAAAATACAATGACTGTTATATCCAGTTTGGTCTTCCATTATTAAGAAGAAAGATCAGCCATACTCACTTTGTTACTTGCAGAATGGTACTTGCATACAGCAATCCTTCTGTTTCATCATGTAGACATGAAAACATGAAAGTAATAAAAATATACCACTTTTTTTTTTAAAGTGCAAAAGGCATAAATTTCAAACACTCACTTAGGAAAGCAGTTTTTGTCTATTTCTGATGTTATAATGAGTCATTAAGTTTCATACATTTTAATATATAGTACATTTGTTCCAATACCAAATATGACAAGTATTTTAAAAGTTTTTTTGTTAACAAACATGCCTTCTTCTTACATAATTAAATTAAAACATTTTGCATTACTTGGTAAATGGGAAAGTGTTGATACTAGTCTTTTTATTCTATAGGCATTACTGTTTTAAAATTACGCATGGATCTAAACTAAGCTTGATTGTATTAAAAAACCACTCCTTTAATATGTATCTTACACAATTTTATTAAATGATTAAAATAATTTAATGGTGATGGTAAGAGTTACATGGTAAAAAGAGTTTTCCAGTCAAAATGGACTTATTTAGTCTAGGTTCTTCCATTTATTTATGATATCTATTTAGGCCTCTACAAAGACCCATATACTTATCAACTCAGTTACATATGAAATTCTTTACAAGTTTTACTTTCTTTTAAAACACTTTTATAAACCTAAATACCTTTTATAATTTACTCAAGCCTGTACTTAAGTTTTGTATTAAATCCCCTATTTGAGATCAAGTAATCTTTACAACAACAACAACAAAAAATCTATCTTTTGAATACAACTTTAAATAAGCTTAATTCCAGCCTACTTTGGAGCCATCCTAACTTGAAGGACAAGAGGCGGAGCCTTAGCTCAGGTGGGGCTGGCCTCTTGACAAATCTTAAAGTGTTTTATTTCTGAAGTTGATTTTTGCCTCTTTTTAAAAGAATCCTTCTACAAAGTTCTTATATATTGTTTGCTGATCTATCTGTATATCAGTTAACACAAATTACCCCTGAAACATAAATCAAACAGAAAGGCCAAGAGACCTCTTAACTTTCTTTTGGTGGAAAAAGTGGCAAAATGTTTTCATATCGCACATTGTCAACCTTGAAACCAATCAGGCTTTCCTTATATATTCCTCAATTTAGAGATGAGGAAATGAGTCCCGGAGGGAATGAGAATTATTTAAGATCTCTATGACCAAAGAAGATCACAACTAAGACTCCTAGCTCATTGTTCTTCAGAGGCAGTCTGGGTGCAGGTAAGTGATTTGGAGGTCTCAAGAGGCTTCTCCTTTTGTCTCAGACTCTGTCCCTTTCTCAACATTACCCTTTCTAGGTTCCTTCCTTAGGACCCTCAATTTCCTTGGGGCTAAGCTATTTATTTCCTTTTATGAGGTGCTCACTTCCCATCGCACACAGTCAGGATCCATCACTATCTTCTAAACTAGTAAAGGATTGGATCCATGAAAGGTGGGGCAGAAGAGAGGGAACTGGATTGCCAGTGGCCAACTCTGCCGCTCTTGGTTTACCAGGTGGGCTCTGCCTCAGAGACTCAGAAGGGAGGAAGGACAGATTCTGCAAATGCTATTGGGATTTCAGAAGATGCAGAGAATGAGTCCACACCTTATTTTCTTGTTTACCAGGAAAATTAAGCCCTTTCAATTTAGGGGGGGTGGAAATTATCCCTACCCTGTAGCAAGTCATGCATTTGCCTTTTCAGCCTGTTCCAACTTTGGGGGGAGGGATTTATTTCAAGGGATCACTCTCAGCTGCCCTTGATTTATCCTGGATTTGTCCACACATTCTCAAAGAAGCCCTAACCCTGGCATGCTGTAAACAACTCTGCAGCCCACCACCTGCCTGGAGCCTTGCAGGGTATCAGCCACTCCCTTTCTGAGCTGCTCTTTTAGGGGGAGTACCAGGGATTGAATTCAGGGGCACTTGACTACTGAGCCACATCCCCAGCCCTATTTTGTATTTTACTTAGAAATAAGGTCTTGCTGAGTTGCTTAGGGCCTAGCTAAATTGCTGAGGCGGCCTTGAACTTGCAATCTTCCAGTTTTAGCCTCAGTCATTGGGATTACAGCTGTGTGCCATTACCATGCCCAGCTTCTTGGGGTCTCACTGAGTTGCTAAGCCTCATTGCTGCTGAGGCTGCCTTGAACTCTTGATCCTTCTTGTTTTAGCCTCCCAAACCGCTGGGATTACAGGTGTAGGCTCCCTCACCAGGGAAAAGGCTCCTTTCTCTAGGTGAATAATCCAGTCTGCACATGGCTCTGAGCTTTCTACGAAAAGATTCAGAAGGCCCCTGCTCTATACAGAATCTATTGCTGCTTCCTTGTCAACCTGACCATTTGTTATCTCTTCTGCTTGAATTTCAAGACCTTCTATACTCTAGTATCAAACTACTGCCTGCTATTTTTCACCCTAAAATAACCTGTTATTGTGGGCAAGTCACCATCAAGGTCACTATACCTATGACCTCAATTCTGCTCCTATGGCTTGTTGCATGCTGGTTATTTTCACCAAGTGCCAAGATCATCCTGTTGTTTGCTTTTCTGGGAGGGCAGAGGTCACCAAAAAAGGTAACCAATATCCAGGCACAAACAAAATGAGTGGGTCAAGCCTGAAGGAATAAACAGAGGGGCCAGTGGGCAGATTGTGGAGGTGCTGCTACTATACCCCCAGGAGGATGCAGATTCCCAGCGGAGTTATCAATTAGGTAGTGTGCAGAGTGCCTAGGGGCAACAAAAATGCTCAAATTTTAGTTTTTGAAAATGATTAGAAATAATGAACATATGTGAATAAAATAATATAAATCCAGCCTGGGTTTGTTAGGTGCAGGGCAGGCTGAATAGCTGCAGGATAACCCACGCACTCAAACCCCAATCTGTCTGTCCTTTATCACCTGTTTGCATCAAGTCTGAACATTCAACCCCCACTGTCTAGTGCAACAGGAACCCACATCTAGCCCCTGCCCCCTCTGCCTGAAGGCAGAAGATGACACTACTGTATGAGCCAATCACTGTATGCCAACAAGGCAGTTTGCAGACCCAGAGACCCCATTAGATTTGGGCTATAAAAAACTCCCTCCTGCCATTCCCCTCTCTCTTGCTCTTGCTCTCTCTGTCTTCTCTTGCTTTCACTCTCCCTTTCACTCCTCTCCTCTTCTCTCTCTCTCTTTGCTCTCCCCACCTCTTTCTTTCTCTCTCTTTTCTCCTCTTTTGCACTGCGTGCAATAAAGATCTCTTGGTCGCTCCAAGTGTTGTGGTCACTGTCCTTTCAGGATTAATCTTTATGCCATCGCATTTGTAAAGTATACTTTTAAAAGAAGTTCTCTTTCCCTTTCTCTCTCTCCCCATTTTTTTTTTTTTTTTGGTATTGGGGATTGAATGCAGGTACGCTTTGCCACTGAATTACATCCCCAGACTTTTTAAATTAAAAAAAAAATATATATATATATATATTTTCTAAGAGAGTCACTAAATTGCAGAGGCTGACCAGAAATTTGCGATCCTCCTGTTTCAGCCTCCCAATAATAGGGATTACAGTCGGGGGAGGGGGGGCATCGTGCCTGGCCGAAACATTATTGTTTAAAATGAAGGAAAGGGGTCCACAAGGACAAAAAGTATGGCCCAGAATAGTCATATTCAGACCTGGGTACAGTGTTTAAACTTTTTTTTAATGGATCTTTGGATATTTAAATTAGAGCTCCAGGTTTCAGATAATTTTAAAAGTTGGTTTTAAAGTTAGGAGAACAAAAATTAACATTCTGTGGCTCAATAAAACACGTAGGGTTGAGGGAAACCTCTCCAAGATCAAGGGCGATCTTCGTGTCCTCGGATTTCAAGTGGCGCGACTCCTCTTCGGGGACAAGCCTTCTGCCCGGGGTGCCCAAGCCCTCGCTAGGGTTGCAGGAGGAGCCCCAGAACTCCTGGCGGGTGTGGCAAGGCCCCACGCTGGGGCCCTGCGGCGCCAGGTCTGGAAGGTCGGTCGCCGCCCCCAGCAGCCCAACCTTCCGGCCCGCGCGCGCGCCGCCGGCAGAGGCCACCCTCGAGCAACTCGGACACAAACGTCCAAAGATTTCCGGGCTCCAGCATGCCACCTGGCCGCCCGCACCCCGCGGGAAGTCGTTCGCGCCTTCCAGCGCACTTCTCGGCTGGGGTCGCCGGGCAGCGAGCGGCGGCCGCGGGATGTCTAGAGTCTCCGAGCCTAGGCCCCGCGTCCCGGCCCCGCCCCTCGTCTCGCGTCATCACAGCCGCGAGGCCAGCCTGCCGGCTCCCTGTGCTGGGTCCTGCCCCTCGCAGCCCTCTCCTAGGAGGTGAAAGCCCCGCCGAGAACGCGGTGTTGGCTTATGGCCGCAGGGACCAGGCCGCCTCTCTCACGGCGCTGCCCGGGACGCGGCCTGCGCCCTTCGCAAGGCCCCAGTTCGGCCATGTTAACCCGCCCTCCAGCCCCGAGGGGAACACTCGTAGGATTTTCCAGCTTGCTGGCCTCGGAGTAGCCAGGCAGTATGTGTATGCCCAGCCGGAAGTTGCAAAGGACCGGGTCCGAGCTAGAAGCCGCGAGTGGCAGACGCGCATGCTCCGCGGAAGCTCGCACCCGGCCGAGTGAACCCTGATAGAGCTATCGCGAGGGCGGCTAAGCGGAGCTCCAGTGGCGCAATCGGTTAGCGCGCGGTACTTATACAGCAGTACATGCAGAGCGATGCCGAGGTTGTGAGTTCGAGCCTCACCTGGAGCACGGCCCTTTTTTAGATATCCGGGAGATTCATTTAATCTTCTTGCCGAAAGACTTTAGTCTTCTCAGTTCCAGTCTCGTAACTACTCTGCCTCAAGTCGCGCTCGGCCGCTAGCAGGAAGCATAGCGCAGTGGAATCTTATACCTGTTTCACGATCGGTTTGCAACATGCAACTCTCGAACCCAGCCGTCTATCTATCTGCCCCCATCTAGTTATTTTTCGGCGGGTCTTTAAGGTCATTCTGTCCGGGGGGGATGCGGCCCGGAGGTGCTTGGGCGCTACCCGGTGGCGATCACGCTTTCGAGGCGTAGGGATCGGATGCCCCGGTGCTCCTCTCTGCAGGGTGAGCCCTACCTCCCGGCGCCGGGAATGAAGCCTGGGGTCTCAGCCGCGACGCTCGTCCTGGGGCGGGTGCAGCCAGGCCACACTCCTGGCGTGGCGGCCCGAGGCGCACCAGCGGAGCCGGGACGATCTGCTCCCCTGACTTTTAACTAGCAGTAACCACCTTCTTACTGCCCCGTCCTTGGGCTCGCGCAGACCCCCGGCCCCCGGGTCCTCTTCCCCGTCGCGGGCGCCCCGCCCTCTCGCGGTAGCTTTGCAGTTTGAGAAAAGTGCCCGGGGCGTTTCCTCTCCCCCCTCCCCGCGCTGTCACTCTGAAATGGTGGCGCTAGCTAGTGGTCTAGAGAGGAGACGTTTTCTAGGGCTATTCGAGTGGCAGGCCCCAAATCCGGTTCAGGAGTTTTCTCCGGGGACAGACTCCCCGCGCCCGTGGCCAGCTGGGGTTGGGGCCAGCTGGACACTCCTCAGGCTGCTGTGAGGCGCGGGGGCACTGTGTCGAGGGGTGGGCAGAGCCAGAACGTGTTCAGCTCGAGCGGGGCGGGAGCCTCGTGGACGGGAGCCTCGTGGACGTGTCCTCTGGAAAGGGCGGTTGTTCAGCTGCTCTTACGAAGCGCGAGTCGTTAATTTCCGGGATGGATGTATAACCCAGAGTGGAGACATGCAGGGCCCAGAAAGCTCTAAGAAGGGGATGGAGGGTGGCGCTCTCGTCGGCTTCCTCGGCGCCCATCCCAGCCGTCGGTGGCCCTCGCCCCCCCAGCCCCGGTTCCGGAGGCGGCCGCGGTGCTGCGAGCAAGTCCGCCCACCTCACCTCATCCTGGGGCGCAGAGCCTCCGCCTTCAGCCGGGGACTCGTCCTCTGCAGGGTAGCGCGAGCCCCCCAGTAGAGATCCAGCTCAGGCTTGGAAATAAATAGAACCTGTATCCATTAAAAAAGGTGCTCATTTTCTTCTTGAAAACTTTATTATAATATAAATCGCATGCCATATAATTTACCCACTTAAAGCGTAAGACTCAATTACTTTTAGTATATTTATAGGTTTTTGCAACCAGCTCCGCAGTCAGTTGTTGAGTAATTCCATCACTTGGGGAAGAAACCCTTTATTCCTTTAGCTGTACCCCTGCGGGTCACATAATCTCCCCACCTCACATCACGAATCTACTTCCTGACTCTATGGAGTTCCTACTTCTGCGCTTCTATAGGAATGGAATCATCCAGCATGTGGCCTTTGTGTGTTTTTTTTTTTCCCCTTCCATTTGCCATAAGGTTTTCGAGATTCATCCATGTTGTACTATACATCACTACTTATTTTCTTTTCTTTCTTTCTTTCTTTTTTTTTTTTTTTTTTTTTTGAGATGGGTCTCCTGTTGCCTAGGCTAGTCTGGAATTACTAAGATCAAGTGATCCTCCTGCCTCAGACTTCCAAGCAGCCGGGAATACTGAATGCTACTGGTATCACCCAACGGGCTCATTTCTTTTTATGACAGAATAATATTCCATGTATAGATTATTTTCATACAGAGGAGAAAAGGCTGGCATTTTCGCTGAAAACTTCTTTTCCAGAGGGAATTAATTTTAAAAAGTACAAAGCATAAGAGTGACCTACTGCACGTGTCTGAATTTCAGAGGTTACTCACTGACCAGGAGGAGCTGGTGGGTTCTGAGAGCTGAGCCCAGAGCAGATTCCCTAGAAGGGCAACCATAAATGAGTGAAAGATCATTGTATCCAGCTTCCTGACTATACAGGAACCCCTTGTTCAAAACCCCAACTGTTATTTGAAAATTTCTAGCTTTAAAATTTCCTCTCAAGACAATCCTTTCCATTTTCTGACAACTCTTCTAGTTAGAACCTTCTTCATACATATTGTTTCTGTCCCTACTGATTACTGCCCAGATGGTGACTTTAGGGACTCTTTTTTTCTGGTGGGGTGGAAAGGAAGGAAACTAGTTGTTTAATCTAGAAATCCACACTAGGACATCATTGGTGGGCAACAAACAGACTTGGCAGATTTGTAGTACAAAGTCAATTTCTTTTTTTCTTTTAGATACAGAAGTACTGAACTTGGGTGCTCTACCATCGAGCTACTTCCTCAGCACTTTTTATTTTTATTTTTTATTTTGAGGCAGGGTCTGGCTAAGTTGCTGAGACTGGCCTGGAACTTGTGATCCTTCCGCCTCTGCCTCCTGAGTTGCTGTGATTATAGGGGTGTGCTACTGCCCCTGGCTGTAGCTCAAAGCCTTAGAATAATGTTGACAGGACTTTTAGAAGGTTTCAGTGGGTAACAAAAATCAAATCAGAAAAATATGGGATAATAGTTTCTAAACTACAAAATACTATGTCATTACTATTGACAATAGACTACTGGGTATAATGTATGATGGCTTCAAGGAGGAAGATAGCTAACGATGAGGTACACAAACTGGAAAGGAAGGTTGACATGAATTTGGATAGCCTCAGAAGATTCAGTAGAATTTGGAGGAAGAGTGGAACCAATCCAGTGATAAATGTTTTTTGACAAATGACAAGATGCAATTTAATACAGATCACTCTAAGTCTATGTTCCATTCAAAGTGCGGTGTGTGGAGATGCCTGGCTTGACAGCTGTTTGTATATAAAAAATTAATTGGAGGATTTCAGACGTGTACAGCCTTAGTTGTGCCAGCATTGTGACCCAACTGCTGGAGAAGTCAACCAATTATTAATGCATTATTGTGTAATGTGTTACAAGGCGTGGTGTCAGGGATCACAAAACAACAGTCTGTGACACAAATCTAGCCTACAGACAGGTTTTGGTGGGTTTGCTAGCAAAACTGAACTGCAAAATGTTTCCATTAAAAAGAATCATTTGCATATTTAGCAATAATTCATGAAAATGGATTGAAGTGGCACCCCCCTTTCTCCACAGAAAAGCCCTCTTCACCATGGCTGATTTTAGGACTGTCAGCAAAAGAGTCTCTGCCAAAGAATCCAATGTAAATAAACTTCCTATTTTCGTGTTGCCCTGTTTTACTTGGCCACTGGCCGGGAAGATACCAGCACTCCAGGTGCTGGATATCCCCTTACTAGTTTTTCACAAACATATCCAGTATAGTATAGAAGAAATGTGCAAACAAGGCCTCTGGCCTTGAGCTGGGCTTCACAGAAATGTCTAAATTTTTAAGATAAGTTACAAATGGGCTCCTTGGTAATAGCTGGCAGGGGGAGGAAAGAAAGGGAAGAAGCAGCTCTCCCCTTCTCAGGTGTTGTCCTTGAAGAGTTAGCTTGCCCAGAACAGTGAAAGAAAAAGCTGCTTTTATGTGAACTTCTGCAGACTGAATTTCTGAGCCCCTCCCCTTACATGCTGGGTAGAAAACTCTGAAACTCCCTGAACTTGGGGTTCAGGGGATTAATTGATTACAGCAAAAGCTGTGCCCTCTGAACCTGGCTGCAGCCAAATAAAACTGTTTCCTGCTGTCTTTCGTGCCTTGCCTCGTTTGTCCCTACAACAAGATAATTTCAGAGGACTGTCCATATTTCTACTTTCTAATGAAAAAGAATATCAGAAGATGACTGCTTATCTGGGGCTTTATTCCTCCCTGGCAACATGGGCTGCCCCCTCTTGGAGGTTTATGTCTTCTCTGGTTTGCCACTGTCCCTGTCTCCTTCCATTAATCTCTAGCAGAGAGGTGCGGGGGACAGCTGCCATGATTCACCCCGGACTCATCTCACTCATTTGCACCCTTCAGTTATTGAGTGTGGGGCTTATGCATTGATAAAGGGAGGGAATACTCCTGTGGAATTTTCAGTCGGTCAAAACACAGCCAAAGGGCTGTGATCTGTATGCACAGGCCCATTTAAAATTCAACAACAACAACAACAACAAAAATAAAACAAAACCAAAGTTCAATTCTCTATTGTAGAATATTTCAAACATATACAAAAGTAGAGAAATAGCACACATCCATCTCTTCATAAAGAATTGTTTCCTCAATTCCCTCATGATATTCGCCTCTACCCCTGAAAATCCCAGAGAGAGTTTAATTTATTTTACTAAAACTGCATTAGGTTTGCCTGACAGGTAACCACAGTATGATTACTGCACCTAACAAGAACAACAGTAATTGCTTAGCCTCATCTAATACCTAGTCTACGTTCAAGTTTCTACAACTGTCTCTGAAAGGTATGTTTAAATTAAGATCCAAACAAGATACATACTTTGAATTTGACCAATGTATTTTTAAAATTTCTTTTAATCTCTATTAATTCTCTTTCATCCCACAGTCTATTAAAACATTTATATGACAAATCTGCCTAATTGCATATTGCCTGGGGCGGGGAGGGAGGGTACTGGGGATTGAACTCAGGGGCATTAAACCTCTGAGCCACATCCTCAGCCCTATTTTGTATTTTATTTTGAGACAGGTTTTCACTGAGTTGCTTAGTGACTCGATTTTTGCTGGGGCTGTCTTTGAACTCAAGATCTTCCTGTCTCAGCCTCCTGAGCTGCTAGGATTATAGGCATGCACCACAGCACCTAGTTCCTAAATTTTTTAGTTGTAGTTGGACACAGCACATTTATTTATTTATTTATTTATTTTTATAGTGCTGAGGATCAGACCCAGCACCTTGCATGTGGTAGGCGAGTACTGTACTGCTGAGTCCAACCCTAGTGCCACTAATTGCAGTCTTAAGATGTCCTTTAACATGTTCTTAAATCTCCTATGGCAGTTAGATCTATATAATATTCACATTTATTTATTTGAAAAATACCTATTCCAGAGGGTACTGTATACTATTGCACCACAACAGAAAGTACATAATGTATAGTTGTGTTTCATTTTGTGATGTTAGTTTTGATTGTTAATATTGGATTGTGATCAGCCTAATTTCCATTAGAGAATTCCTCATTAGCTCTAACCTAATTATTTCAACAACCAATGTGTAGATCTACTATTTTTATTGAGGATTATACAATGATAATTTTTGTTCTATTATTCCTTCTATTCTTATGACTGTTTGAAAAAAAAATCCTTTCTCTGTTTAGTTTTAAGTACTTAGTTCTTCTAAAACACAATTCACAGAGAAAAGACTGAATAAATAACTGCTTGATTCTCTTTTTCTATGTATCTTTATAATAATGAATTGATGCCCTAATAATCTCCAAAGGAAACCAGTTAGTTTTAAATTTTATAGCTGTTTTTGGAATTATGATTCATGTAAAATGAACTGCAGTAGTAATGTTGAATAGTTTTTCATGTGCTTATTAGACATTTATGTCTTTTTGGTGAAGTGTTTATTCAAACATTTTGCCCATTTTCTAATGGAGCTGTTGAACTTTTTTTATTATTGAGTTGCGAATTTTTTGGAATGTTTTAGACATAGTTCCTATGTTGGATATATAATTTGTAAATAATTCCTCCCAGTGTATTAGTCAGGGTTCTCTAGAGACACAAAACCAAGAGACCATTAGCAACCAGGTTACCATACACATGAGGAATGTATTGCACTTGATATTATAACTGCTATAACATAATTAAATGATAAGACATTTTCAACTCCATTATAATCAGTTTTTTTTTTTTGTATGTGTGTGTGTGTATGTGTGTGTTACTGGGGCTTGAACCCAGGTCTTCATGGTAGCCAAGCACTGAGCTACATTCCTAGTCCTTTCTATTTTGAGACAGGGTTTCATTAAGTTACTCAGACTGGACTTGAACTTGTGATCCTCCCGCCTCAATCTCCATAGTAGCTGGGATTACAGAAATATCCACTGTGCCTGACTTTCATTTAGTCTTATGGGATCACCGTTATATACATGGTCTGTCATTGACTAAAACATTGGTATGTGGCAGATGGCTATAATTTTCCTCTTTTTTATATTTGGTTTTAATATATTTCTCTTTTTTATAATTGGTTTCTTTCTTTCTCTCTTTTTCCCCCTCTCTCCTTCCCTCCCTCCCTTCCTTTCTTGGTACCAGGGATTGAACCCAGGGGTGCTTAATCACTGAGCCACATCCCCAGCCCTTTTTATTTTTTATTTTGAGACAGGGTTTTACTTAGTTGCTTAGGGCCTTGCTAAGTTGCTGAGGCTGGCTCTGAACTCACGATCCTCCTGCCTCAGCCTCCCTAGTTGCTGAGATTACAGGTGTGCACCATTATGCCCTGTTCTTTAAAGTTTTAAAGCAGAAGAAATTGATTTGACATTTCTCTTCTAGTACAGGCATTTTTAGTGCTATAAAAATTTTTAGCTGCCTCCCACAAATGTACCATGTTTTAATTTTTGTTTGATTCAAAATATGTTCTTTTGATTTCCTTTCTAATCCATGGATTATTTAGAAATATGAACTTAGTTTTCAAACATTTGAGGATCTTCCAGTTATCTTTCTGTTATTGATTTCCAGTTTAATTCCATTGTGATCCGAACTCCTTTGAATTCTTTAAAATTTCTGGGGCTTTTTTATGTATCTTTATAATAATGAATTGGATGTAAATGATAATGTGTTGTTGTCGGGCAGAGTATTCTATCAATGTCAGTGTTATCAAATTGGTTAATAGGGTTGTACAAGTCTTCTATACCATTGATTTTCTACCTATTTGTTTTATCATTGAGAGAAGATTAATTATAATAGCTTTTTCTCTTTTTCTTTTTAGTTTGATTTCTTTCTGCTTTATATAGTTTGAAGCTCTGTTATGGGGTGTGAAATGTTAGGATTGATTAATTGGCCCCATTATCATGATTGATTGATTACTTCATTTGTTCCATTTGGCTAGCAAAAGTCATATCAGTTTGGATCCTGGATATTTTTGACACAATTTCAAGTTTTTCATAGTCTCCTTCTTTATGGCATTATAAGATATTCCAAAATAATTTGTACATGTCCTTCTGCAAACCTGGAGTAAATTTCTCCCAGAAGCGTGGCTCCTTTTGTTGGAAAATGTTACTTAGAGACTATAATCTGTGTGCTAGGGTTTCTTACAGGTATTCCATGGTAGCCATATTATCTAGGCTTTTTCAGTGGGCAGAGCAAGGAAATTCAGATTTTTTAAAATGAGAAAAAGAAATTCTAGTTTACAGTGACATTTCCAATTAATTTTTTTTTTGTTACTTTGAGAGAGGGTCTTGTTAAGTTTCTTAGGGCCTTGCTAAATTGTTGAGGCTAGCTTTGAACTTGTATCCTCCTGCCTCAGTCTCCTGAGAGGCTGGGGTTACAGGCATGCACCATCATGCCTGACTTATTTTTGATCATTTAAAAATGACTTTTTGTCTTATTTTTTCATTGTTTATTTTTTTTAAGTAAAAGGAAATACACATTTGTATTCTACATCCTCCTGTTTTCATTCAAAATCCATTTTATTCCTTGTTGACTTCACTACTATGTTCTGAAGATCCTTTCAAATTTGCAGCTAGATCTCTTCCTCACTCCTTATCACAGTTTCACAGTACTTACTAACGTGGGTGTACCACCAAGCGTCAACCAGTCCTCGGCTAGGGAACATTTGGATGGTTTCAGGTGTGGGGTCACAGACAGCGCTGCAGGGAGAAGCTCTAGTCACACATTGTTTTGGATACTTTGCTTGTGTGTCTCTGGGATGGATTCTAGAAGAATCCATCCCAGATAGGGCTGGACTTATCAATTAATCTATCTACCTACCTCTTATTTATCTATATCTATATTTATATCTGTATCTGTATCTGTATCTATATCTATATCTATATCTATATCTGCATCTGTATCTGTATCTATATGTAATCTATATCTATATGTCTATTCATCCATCCATCCACCTATTACATGTTTCCAGATGTGCAACATCACTTTTAAGGATGTTACTGATACAATAATTGATGAACATGAGGCATCTAGAAACCACATTGTAAGAGCAGTGGTTTGAGGACCTGGATGGATAGATGCTAGAAAGTTCATGTAAATAATATGCTCTAATTCCAGGGCGGCTTCACTGAATGTGTTTCCTGATTGCTATCAAAGGAAGCAGGGCCTACTGAGGCTTGGACAAAGGCCTGACAGTGGAGTTGCTCAGCCTGCAGGGGTGTCCTGCTCTAGAGAGGCCCAGGAACTCCTCGTTCACCTGTTGCTTCTGGCTCCTGGATTCTGTTCTTTTGCCTTTAGCTTAGTTTATTTCTGTTTTATTTTAATCTTATAACCTTTCAAATATTTTGAAAATCATCTTATTTAACTGATTATTTTATTTTCTTGTCTGAATGTTTCTTTCTTCTTAAACCTAAAAATTTTTTTTTCTGCCTTGACTATTTCATTCTTTTAAAATATTTTGGTAATGAATACATTCTTTCCCTCTAAAATTTTGTTACATTTTCCCCTCTGATCTTAGTCTTTTCATTTATTTTCCTCTTAACTTTTCCTTATGTCTATTTTTTATCTTACATATTTTCTCTTTTTTTTTCTTTATGGTGCTGGGGATCAATCCCAGGGCCTCAGTGCATGCAAGGCAAGCACTCTACCAACTGAACTATATTCCAGCCCTGCTTTCTCCTTCTTTTTAACTTAAAAGTGTAAACTGGAACTCTCTTTAATTGTTTTTATTCTCTCTGTTGGTTGAATGGCCCCCAAGTAGCATAGCCAGGCATTTAGGACCAACAAATGGACAGGGAAAGACACATTGGTTTATCCCCAGGCCATCCCCAAGGGATGTGGATCTGGGAGGACAGAGGACTGGGAGAAAGAAGGCGACATTACAGAGAGACAGGGCAAGAGAGAGATCTGACCACGTCTCCCTCTTTGATTCTTAAGTCTGGTCTCACCCATGCATTTTCTGAGGTTTGAGTGAGCCCAAAATATTGCCTTTTGGTATTAGCCAATTAGATTCAGGCGTTTGTCACTTGTAGGCAAAAGAAGTCTTGACCCATGCGGTGGTTGTGCAACATGGTATTTTACTTTGATGTTCCATCTTTCAAGTTTCTTAATGAGAATTTCTTTCATAAGACCAAGCAACATTCTTTCTGACCAAGAAAAATTACAAAAATTACCGTAATCTTTCCATCTGTTAAACTGGGCTGAGTATACCAATGTGTCCTTCTCTGTTCCTTACTACAAAGCCAGCACTCTCCAGCGACACACTTGACACCTCCACTCAGAGGACTCATAAACAGCTTAAACTGGACTCGTTCAAAATACCACTGTTTTTTCCTTTCCCAGCTCTGCCCTAGTCTTTTTCATTCTACAAAATGTGTTCTCATTCTACGTTGTTTCTTGAACACCTGCGTTGAGCCGGCCTGCTGCCCTTGCCCTATTACCTAATGCGTTCCTCAACCCTTTATATTTCCCCCATTTTGGAGACTGCACACTGAGGCTCAATAGGTTAGGTAATTGCCCAAGCTCCAATATCTGCGAAACAAAGGGAATGGGAGTGACCAAGTCGCCCTGACCCCAAAGCACAGGCCTTCCTAGGTGTTTTGCTGCGGGGCTGCACAGCCAGCCTTATGCCGCACGGTGGCGCTGCGGCCATGTCCCGGAAGGTTCCTTTGCGCGCTGGAGGTGGGTAGGGGAGTCCCCAGCCTGCAGGGTCTCCTGGAAAAAGGAGTTGCTCCCCCCAGGTGGGCGCCGGTGGGAGGGGCCAAGCCGAGCAGAGACCCTTTCTGTCCTAGAGACTGGCTGAGCCTGGGCTAGAAGAACCTGGAACCAGAGTTTGGAGTCCTGGGTGCCCCAGCAAGAGAAAAGAGGGTGACCACAGGACATCTTCGCTGAGGCCACAGGAAAAAAACGGTCCCTATGGGCACCAGACTGCATTTACTGTTTGGAAAAATGGCTCCTTTGGAAGCTGGCTCTTTCACCACTGCTTTGTCTGTAAGGACTGATCCCTGAGCCCCGCCCAGGGTGCAGCCTTTGGAGATTCTCCTCAGAAGCAGCCTGGCCATCCACAAACCGTTTAATCTTTTTACCAGCTCCACACTGTGATGAGCTAGGCATCAGCTGCCTGACCATGGACTTGGCCTGCATTAGCAATATCAGAATATAAAACTGTGACTGAACTCTAGGACCACGGCTTTGCTCTGCTCTTCAATGCTTCCTACAGTCAAGCCATTCGCAGCCCCTTATCATGGAGGAGTTCACTGAAGCCCCACAGAGAGCAGTTGGTGATGGGGAAGAGGTAGATGAAGGAGACCACAGGGGGCTTTGAGAACAGAGGTGCTTGTCAGTGGGCCAGTGAAGCAAGAAGCAGAGGATGTGGGCTGCTGAGGACACAGTCAACTTGCAGTTCTGCCTTTTCCCTGTTGTGAGCTGAGGGTTGTGGCAGAACTTTTTTTTTTCTTTTTTCTGGTATTAAATTTTCATTCATTAACTGTCCACACTAAATCAATTAAACTATTTGGATTTATTTTTAAAATGTCATTTTAATTTTTTTATTCAATAGGCAACACAATTCAAAGGGTTCAAAATAAGTAGCCTTTTAACACACAAACAAATCAGCAACTTAATTTTTCTAACAGAAAAGCAGCAAGACATTAAAAGACAATTCATGGAAAAAAAAAGTGTGGTAAGAGTGTCACACTTGGTATTGCAAAATCTTTTCCCTTGAGCCCTGCTTGTCTTTAATGTTGGGATATTTTTGATGTACAGAAATTGCAACGTTTGGTTAAGCCATGCATTTCCCGGTATGATCTCAATGCAGCCTGGAGAATCACTGCTCATCCTGAGATCTGTAAAATTGTCTTCTTCTGCAATTGGTTGTTCATGGCTTCATGGTTTGCTCTCTCATCGACCTCAGAGATGTTTTTATTAGTGATGTGATTGAGAGGCAGAGCAGAGGTGGTGTGGCTACTGAGAATGGCGCTTTTGGAGTACAGCTGGCCTCAAGACAAGCAGGCTGAGAGGAGCCGGCCTCAGGAAGTGGGTCCCTCCTGCTGGGGAAGAGGGCCTGGGGGACTGACTTGGCCATTGGGACCCAGGGGTGGGGCAGACTTTGCCTACAGTCTGGTTGCCCTTGTCTTTTGGCTCAATGTGCAGGAGTCCCAGGGCTTGAGGTGAGTGTGGAGAATGTGAGAGATTCTAGAGCTGGGGTTGCAAAAATCCAGACGCTGGACACTGGGAATCTAGGGAGACTGTAAGAGTGAAAACTCTGAATGGGAACCAAGGTGGGCCCAGTCCACCAGACCACCAAGGTGAGTCCTCCAGTACCAGCCACCTCTTCAGGCGGTGGAGGACTCCATTGATCAGGGTGGCTTTTCTCAGGATACACTTGGCAGCCAGCTGCCTGTGCTGTATCCCAGAAAGTGGCACCAAAGCAGCTGAAATGTCCTGTTTGTATCACATGTAAATCCTTAGGAAATGGAGTCAATGAACACATATGTCAGACCCTGAGGCAACTCCAGGGTCATCACCACTGCTTCCAGACTTGGTCCCAGCAGGAGGAGGGGGGCGTGCTTCTCACCCCCTTGCACTGCCTCCTTGGATGTTGAAGAGAGCCATGTGAACCTTATCCATAGGGGACACCTGTTCTGTGCAGCCATGGACACAGCTCTTGGCTGGGAGGCGGGAGATGAAGCATTACCTTCAAGCCATCCCCAGTTATGTGACCTCAGGCTGCATGCTGCTCTTTCTCGGGTACCTCGCCATAAATAGGATGGTTTCTTTCCAACAGGGGCCAGGCAGAGGATAGCAGAGATGGCTTCCACAAAGGATAACGAGAAGCAGCAGGACCGTTCTGCCATCAACCAGGCAGTGGTCTGAGAATGCACCATCAGCATTCACAAGTGCATCCTTGGAATAAGCTTCAAGAAGAATGTCCCTCAAAGAGATCTGGAAATTTGCAGTGAAGGAGAAGGGGACTCCAGATGTATGTGGGGAAAGCTAGGCTCAATAAAGGTGTCAACAAAGAAATAAGAAATGTCTCATAGGGTCACTCTGTGTGCTTGTCCAGGAGACACTATGAGGATGAAGACAAGCTCTACACCTTGGTAATCCTTGTCCTTGTTACCACTTTCATGCATGTTGTGAACGAGAACCAACCACTGATTGTCCATTATAAAACCACCAAAAAACTGTGGGATAGTGGTCTTGCTCCAACCTGCATACAGTTAACCAAATATGGAAATAGTGGAGAAGCTACTTTGGAAAAGGAAAATGAATCATTCAGGTGCAATCTACCCTTGGCACTCCTCCTCCCAAGGCTGATGGAACCTGGTTGCTGACCTGGGTTGCTTTTCCTGGCAGTGCCAGCAGGTGGCAGCATCCGCCTCTGCATGTGTTTGTCTCCACCAGGAGCTCCTCAGAGACACTAGTGTAGGACCCAGATTACTTCTTTGTTGAATTCACAGCCCACATTCTCACATCCCTGGATAGGAATGGGCCGGGGAAGAAGGGATCCAAAATCCCCAGGACAAGGAAGGTTTGGAACCAGAACAAAAACTTTGTTTCTCTCCTCAAAAAAAGCACAGATCAGCCAGGAGAGAGGGAGTGGGGGGACTGATGTGAGCTCTTTCTTCTTTTTTTTGGTAGCAGCGATTGAACCCAGGGGCACTTAACCACCGAGCCACATTTCCCGCCCTTTGGTATATTTTATTTAGAGACAGAATCTCACTGTCTCTAGTTGCTTAGGGCCTCACTGAGTTGCTGAGACTGGCTTTGAACTTGAGATCCTCCTGCCTCAGCCTCCCCAGCCACTGGGATTACAGGCATGAGCCACTAGGCCCCGCTAAAGGGTCACCTTGTACTTTTTGGAAATCACAGTGTCCCACCCTTCCTGGAAGAGGCAATTTGGGATCTAGAGGGTTAGGACTTCTCCTCTCTTGGGGTCATTGTCTTCAGTTAGAAAGGCCAGCTGACATTTCAGTGGGGCGGTGGCGAGTCCTTTATTTTTGATGTGTACAAGTTTGAAAATTTAATTGACGCTACAGTTCATTTGTTCAGGAAAAAGGAAAAAAAAAAAGAAATTCTCTGATTTCTTTGTTGGTTTATAATGAATCTGGCCTCCTCCCCCCACACGATGATTAGTGAGAAAAACAATGAAATGTTCAACTTGATTTCAACGTCATGGGACCAGAGTTAAGCCTGTCTTGTTAAGCAATCATCATTTCTCTTGCATAAAAGTGCTTATGTCTCAGATTACCTTCCCCAGCTTCTCCCACTAAAATGGTGTTAGGGTGTGTGGACAGACAAGGGCAGCTGTGTAACATCTGGCGGGAGGAAGGAGTTGGGATCCTGGGGTGTGGTGACCGCTGATTTCCCGGCAAGGGGTGCAAGGGCCACTGTCTCTCCCTGGCCACTGACTGCACTTGAAGCTGAGTTTATGTAACTCATGGTCTACTCCCTCCTGAGATGGCCCAAGCCCCACTGAACCGGGCTGCCTCCCCTCCTGTGAGTTCCCTTGCTGTGCCACTGTGTCCCCTGCAGGCCTGCTAGCTCACAGCTCAGCAGCTAGGCCCCGGGGGATCTGAAGCTGGCTTGAGACTAGTGGATTTCTGAAGCTCTTCTGCCTCCCTGTTGTCATAGGCAGAGGCTGGGTGGGTTTGGAGTAGTGTTGGATGCCACTTCTTCCCAGAGTTCCAAGAGGAGGCCGGGACAAAGGCCACTCTCTCCTGGGAGGGATGTGTGAGCCAGAAGCAATCACATGGTTCCCCTGGCTGGCTTTCCTCTTAGATCCAATCCCACCATCCCCAAGCAGGAGGAAGAGGACCAAAAGTCTTGCTTCTCGGGCCTGGTCATCCGTTACATAAAATTTCATGACCACACAGGTCACACCTGAGGAGAAAAGATGCAGGAATCCAAAGTAAGGGATCCATTCTCTGGAGAGAAGAGCCAGCTTAGCCGCTTTTGCCTTGCAGCATAATCTTATTTTGCAAGTCAGATGCCAAATATGACCACATTTTTCCTACCTCTATCAAAGCTGTGTCTCTCTTTAAGTAGAGGATGCTTCAGGCCAATGAAGATGGAGTTATGGGACCCTCCTCAAGGCAAAAGAGCAAAGCACATCCATAAACTTTCACCTATCACCCTCTGTGCTCCAGATGTTTCCAACACACTGAATAACGGAACCACAGGAAACCAACCTACCAGGAACTTCGCGAAGGCTTTGTTCACAAGGGGAATCCATCCTCTAGCTGGTTTGGACCCTGTCCTTCCCAGGGAGGATGTAGTGAATCAGATGCCACTCAGAAGAAAACAAAACAAAACAAAACAAAACAGACGAGGACATCAGAACAACAAAGACATACTGTGAAAAGATGGCCTGGCCCAGCAGGATGCTCTCTGAGCCCATAGAATCTGCAGAGGAGGCGCTTAGCTCCAATGTGAGACCAAGCCTTTGACGGGGGATGTGAGGGAGGTGACTGCTGGGCTCCGGTCCAGGCTCCTCATGTGCCCTCTCCTATGGGAGGAAAGATGTTGCAGGTAGTTCAAGACAGCAGAGGACGCAGAAGGGCTGGGTGGTGGGTGTAATTCACTGCTTTCTCAGTGCTGTGGGACACGCAGTCCATGGTGTGAGTCCTCATCTCTCACATAGTATACCCAGGAGGGAGTCACTTGGGGCAGAGGTGAGACAGATGATCACACTCATGGGGACTCACTGTCACTTGAGTCTGGACGTCAGTCATTCAGATCCCTGTGTGTGTGCTTGCAAATGCATGTACAACTCTAAGAGTGTTGCCTGATGCAATACGCATATCATAAATCCCAGCAGTTCATATTATCCTGGAGACACACACATAGGAACAGAGACACCCAACGTGTTCATCC
Source organism: Ictidomys tridecemlineatus (assembly GCF_052094955.1). Classification (NCBI taxonomy): domain Eukaryota; kingdom Metazoa; phylum Chordata; class Mammalia; order Rodentia; family Sciuridae; genus Ictidomys; species Ictidomys tridecemlineatus. The sequence goes on along the minus strand of NC_135488.1, from coordinate 87,567,007 downwards.
TCATAATCAAAGACTTAAAGATACTTGTGTATCTTTTCATCCATGCACTTGAATCTATACTTGCAGATGTGGATATACCCAGTCGTACATAATAATTATAATTAACATTTATTGAAAATTTATTATACCGTAAGCTTTGTATAACACTAAGAAGATTAACTCATTTAATTCGGACAGTAATCTCATGAGGTAGGTATTATTACTTACCCCCCTTAGTAGCTGGGTGAATGGAGTCACATAGAGGTTAACCCAAAGTCACAAAGCTAGTAATTGGTAAACTTGGGATTCAAGTCCAGGTCGCCTGGCCTCAGGACATTGTAACCAGCGGCTCTTCTGCCATCTTGCTCATGGACACCTACCGTCTCGGACACAGGCTCCATTACAGACTTCCACACGGGTGTCTGCTCTTTGGGGGTTTTGGGGAGGGGACTAGGCATGTCTTCAGGTATCTTCAGGTAAATGGAGTTTTGACCTTGTCTGAGGACCTCCAGACCCAGCCCTCTTCCCCACCTTGTCCTGTGAGTACTCGATGCTGCCCACGGGAGAGTGGATGGATTTCTTGGTGCTTTCCTATTCCAGCTGTCGTTCCTCACTTTCATTTCAGGACCAGGTGTCCTCCTGGAGGCTTTGAGGTGGGTCCAATTGAGAAGTCCCTTGGGCTTCCTGGGGGCTGGAGGGAAGGTCTCTGCATGAAGGGGAGGGCCAGGAGGCCCAGCAAGCCTGGTAGCTCCAGGCGCCACCGTGACATCTTACCCTGGCTCCTGGCTGAGTGGACATGGGGCTGGATGTGGGCTCTGATCTGGAGCCAGTCGTGTGCAGAGGTGGGGGAGAAAGTCATGGTTCAGGAAAGTTCACATGAGCTGGAGGCTTTGAGATCCTCTCATTCAGCCTCCCCATCTTATAACTGAGAAACTGAGTCTTCGAGGTGGGAAAGGGTGTGCCCAGGTCACCCTGCAGTCCTCAGCCTGGCGTCTCGACTCTGAGCCCAGATTCCAGCGTGTCGTGAGGGAGGATGGTGGGGGATGGGGGCAGACAAAAGCTTCCTAAGATATTCAGGACAACTAAAGACAGGGACATCCAAAGTCACCCTGCTTTCTTTGTTTGCTGAGAAAACTTTAACGCAGACCAGAGACCTATTAGAAAGAACCGTGACGGTGCTCCGTGCTCGGTGAATGAAGAACTCGCCCTCGCCCACAGCCCCAGAAGCCTCTGGCTCAGGAGGGCTGAGGATTCCTGAACGCCTTTGCATTTCAGTGACCAACTACCCTGGGCATGGCTGCATGTGACCCCACCTGCAGTCCTCTCTGTGGGCAAGCGTTAACATCGGCCCTTCCCGGGGTCAGCCTCTGTCCTTCACCCCTTACCTGGTGTTTCTCTGTAATCTCCCAGCAGCCAGCCCTGCAGCACTATCATCACCTTCACCTTCACCTTCCTCCTCCTCCTCCTCATTTTATCCATTAGGAAATTGAGGTTCAAAGGGATTAAGGAGCTCACCTGAGGCCCCCGGTTAGCTGTGAGCCTGGTCCTTGACCCAAGGCTCAGCCCTTGCCCAGCTGCTGGCCTCGGATTCAGAGAGTCTCATCCTCAGTGGCTCTAAAGACTGCAAGGAGGGAACCTGTCGTAGGGTCCAGATCATCTACCAGCACACACCTGCAGGGCTGGGGCACACATGTCCCCTGTCATGCGTCCTGGCTTTCCTGGCTTTCAAGAAGCTGTGGCTGCTGTCACCTCCTCAGCTCAACCTCCCCACCTTCCTTTCTGTCCTCTCTTTTGATTAAAGCACAGATGGATTCTTTTTATCTTAATATTCCCAAGAAAAGATTAGGGTGTTTTGTTGTTGTTGTTGTTGTTTTGGTGGTACTGGGGATTGAGCCCAGGGGTACTCTATCATCTCCAGCCCTTTTCATTTTATTTTGAGATAAAGTCTCACTAAATTGCCCAGGCTGGCCTCTAATTTGTGGTCCTCCTGTCTCAGCTTCCTGAGTAGCTGTGATTATATGTGGATGCCACCATGCCTGGCAAAAAATAATTCTTAGAAGGAGGCTACAGGAGAAAGGAAATGCATTTCAGACTGTGAGAAAAGATGCACGTGGGAGCATAATCTTGGATGCTTATAAACAACAAATCTCAGCTGGGGCAGCTGTGCATAGCTCCCAACCTAGCACCAGGCCTTAGCTCCACACCTGGGGGCTTTGGAAAGATCTGGTGTTCTCTAGCACAAGTCAGGCTCTAGGTGACATTGGAGTTGGGTCTCACTCACTTGTTTTGGGTTCACTCTGTTGTGTTGGGTTTCATTTCTGGTCCTCTGCATGCCCAGGCCACTCAGAACTGGCCAGTAGTGCAGTGGCTGGCTCCACAGAGGGGCAGGTGGCTTCTCATCACCCTGCTCCAGCTCCATGCCCCTCTCTGGTCTGTACTGGTTGCCTGGGGTCTCCTGCTGGACTTGAGGAGGGCCTGACTTCTCTTCTGGCTGCCGTGCGTGGTTCTTCAGATGCCCATTTCATTGCTTCCAGTGATATCCAACCCTGGAGAAGAGTATGAAGGGAGACACCCCAGATGGTATATTCCAATACTTAAAAGTTATGAATCAAGTGAATAAACTTGAATATAATATTCTCTATTCTTCATCCTTGAAAAGTTTACCTCCAAAATGATAAAATTGAAAACATGCAATGTTACAATTTTTAGGTGCACCATGTGCAAATTACTGAAGGCAACTGAATCTCATTATTGTCAAGTATACCAGGATTTCTGTTGATGGGCTGGTGATGTTTGGATGACTATTAAAACAAAGGCATTTATAATTCATATATATGTACACATTCTTTAAATTAAATTTTCTTGCCTTGATTTCAGCAAAATTAACAATCATGAGTTTATAATAAAAAACTCCTAATTTGTGTTCTAGCGATGGTAGTGCTGTAAAGAATTTAAAAACAACTGTATTCAAGGTTGTTTAGTCATTTATTGCTCCATAGCAATAGGTGCCCCCAAACTAGGTGATTTGAAACAACCTCCATTTTGTCATCTCCCAGGGTTCTGTGGGTTGACTGGGCTTGGCGACCACCTCTTCAGGGCGCTTGCCTGGGAATCCTCTTGAGACTATGGCTGGGTGGAGGGTGGGGCTGGAATCATGAGGAGGCTCCACTGGGATGAGAGGAGAGCTGGCCCTTGCCTTGGGTCGTCTCTGGTCCTTTCTCTGTAGTGGAGCAGCTGGGCTTTTCAGTGGGGTTTCTTACAAGGTGCTCAGGTCTCTCAGAAGTGAGTTTTTCAGAAGGGGTGAAGAGGAAGCTGCCAGTTATCTTGAAGAGCACATTCAAAACTTCCAAGGCACTGCATTTGATAGCAGGAGTCACAGGCCAGCCCAGATGCCCTGTGGAAGGGACCACACAGGCTTAAATACCGGGAGATCCTGTTCCCTGGGGCCTTGTTGCAAGGCCAGTTCCACGGTGTGAGGAGGGTGTGTTATCGTAAGAAACCCCTCAGGCCTGTGGTGTTTGCTCTGGGAAAGATGCTGAGGAGCTTTGAGGACAATGTGGCTAATGTCCTGAAAGACAGGGAAGAACATAATTGGATTCTGGAGAAAAGAAGAAGTGAGACAATCACTGGCAATGGAATGAAGTGAGACCTTCATCTGCCATGATGTGGGACACCAAGGGCCCCAGACCTTTGTGGTTCTGACTCAGGCAATTTCCAAGCAGAATATTGAAAGTGCCCATCAGCTTGTTCCGGCTGACCCTGATAAGATAGGAAAATACAAATGAACCAAAGAAGGAATTGTTCATTGTTGGAGAAGAATTTAGGGAACTGAAGGAACCCAGTACTGTTTTTCCAGCAAAAGACTCCTCAGTGTAAGAAATGGCTTCAGGGCAAAGGTAAAATCCAGGTGTTGCCAGTAAATTTCAGTCTCAGGTAAAGATGAAGCCAAGGGTGTGTCTGTAAAACCATTTGTTAATACCTCAGAAAAAAATTAAGATCATGTTTTGTAGATACTTTGGGTAAACAATAGGGCTTCTGAGAGCCTAAGGGGTGTACCTCTTAGATCCTCTCTGCTAGACAACAGGGCCAGCTTAAAGTAGAGAAGGGCCTTATTAGGAATAAATGGAGCTGTGACTTTTTCTAATGGAGTAAGTTATAATTTGATACATAAGAAACCCACAGCAGTTTTGAGATAATTGTACCAAGTTGGATTGAGAGAGACATAGAGGGTCAAAATAAAAATTTCCTTTCTATGAATAGGAAGCCATTGAGAGAAGGCCGGTATTTGACTGCAAACACTGTGATTTTTTTTTTTTTAAACGGGAAAAGGAGAGATAATTAAGAGCAGTGAACTAGGCACACCCCCTTCTAGAGAGCAGGACCAGGTCCCAATGAAGGACCTGGTGACATGTGCTTGGCTTGATTTTGCTCTGTGCAAGTGTCTCCTTATTTTAGAATGGGGGCACTGATGGCCGTTATCCTGTGCTGGCTTTGTTGTTGTGTGTTGGGTACAGGAGAAGATAACTTGTCTCTAGGGTCACAGATCAAGAGGAACTAGCTTCAAGGAACCTCACCTAAGGGGCCTCATCTGTACTTGGACTTGATTTAACAAGCCAGTTTGACTTTGGAGTCTGAACCTGGTGACATAATAATAGCTGAGACCTGGGGGTCTTGGAAGATGAATTTATAGCACGTGTTAGAGATATGTGATTCATTGGGAGCCAGGAGTAAACTGTGGCAGATGGTTTCCAAAGATAGCCTTCAGGGAATCATACTCCCTGGTGTTCGCCACCTTAAATCTGGGTTGTCTCTGTGGCTTGCTTTTGACCCATGGAAGCAGTGACAGTGATGCTTCATGACTTCTGAGGACAGGTCATAGGAGACGTTTTGGCTTTACATGGGTCTCTTAGGATGCTCTCTCTGGGGTAAGCCAGACATCACGTTAAAAGTTTAACTTCTCTGAGACTGTTATACTGTGAGGAAGTCAAGCTAAACATAAGAAAGGCCACATACAGAAAACAATATACTCAGCCTGAGTCCACTTGTTCCGCCATCCCATATATGGATGAAGATGCCGCCATCTTGGATAGAACAGTATAATGGAGCCTGCATTAGGCTCTAGAACCTGTGCCATTTACTTGCAACTGCATGAGAGCTCTGCCCCCCGCCAAGCAAACCCGGTCAACCCCCAGAACTGTGAGAGATAAAAATGATTTAGTTACTGAGTTTTGGGATTTGTTATGTAGCAGTGGATAACCAAAACATCCCCAAACAGCCTCCAAATGGCACTCATTTTAATAAGAAAATGAAAATGAAACTGTAAACAACCAAAGTTTAAAAATTAATTCTCATATAAGTTTTAAAGATGTTATTTTTCTTTAAGATAAATTTCATCTTATATATAGATAGAATATTTTCTATAAATATATTTTATTTTTTTTAAGAGAGAGAGAATTTTTTAATATCTGTTTTTTAGTTTTTGGTGAACACATCATCTTTATTTTATTTTTATGTGGTGCTGAGGATCAAACCCAGCGCCCTGCGCGTGCCAAGTGGGGGCACTACCCAGCTTGAGCCACATCCCCAGCTCCTATAAATATATTTTCTAAACAAAATTTTTAAGTAATCTGGGCATGGTGGCATACTCCTATAATCCCAGTGACTCAGGAGGCTGAGGCAAGGGGATTGCAAGTTAAAGGTCAGCCTTAGCAACTTTGAGAAATCCTGTCTAAATGAAATAAAATAAAATAAAATAAAAAATAAAATAAAATAAAAGGATTGGGATGCAGCTCACAGGTAAAGCACCCATGGGTTCAACACCTGATACTGGTGGGAGAAGATGTTTAAGTAAAGCTGAATTTTAATTCAAATCTTGAACATTTAATAAAATCTTAGTTAATTTTTTTAAAAAATAAAATCATTTACAGTTGTAGCATTGTTCCACATCCGTTTAGTTGTCAGTGTAAAGAATCAGTATCATGCTTTATGCATGCTACGTCTTGACATACATCTGTGAAAATGTAGGAGAATTATGAATTATTTATGTTGGAAAATGTCCTCAGCTTCCATGTGTAAGTGTAGCAAACTCTGTGTGAATTTGTGAGTACCTCTGGAACCATGAAGAGAAGCATGAATGTGTGCCCTTGTCACCACTGGGAAATTCTATTACTATTGCATTCTTCCTCTTGAGAGAAAGAATGCCTTAATGAACCTATCTTTTCTCTTACCTTCGAGCTTCCATCATTAAATCCTCCTTACACTCCAGAGAAGTGTCCATCTCTGATGAAACACATAACCCACAGGTTTGCACAGTCTCCTTTTTTAAAAGTATTTTTTTTCGTTGTTGATGGATCTTTATTTTATTTATTTATATGTGGTGCTGAGAATTGAACCCAGTGCTTCACACATGCTAGGCAAGTGGTCTACCACTGAGCTACAACCTTAGCCCCACTGTCTTCTTTTATTTATTTTTAAAATTTTTAAAGTATATTTATTTATTTATTTATTGTTATGTGGTGCTGAGGATCGAACCCAGTTCCTCACCCGTGCAAGGCAGGCGCTGTACCACTGAGCTACAGCCCCAGCCCCCACAGTCTTCTTTTAATTCAAGAACATAACATGGAAGATGTGAGGCATTTCCCTGTGTTGCTCATGGGAGCTGGTGTTTAGGGATGTAGATCATCCCAGTTTGTGCTGAATGCTGGGTATCAAAGGACAGCAGTATCCCTGTGTTCTTTGAATTTTTTTGTGTGTACATGTACATGTGTGTGTGCATGCCTATGTCTATGTGGGATTGTGTGTTTGAAATGTGGACCGTGGGCTGAGCAGGGACTTCTTTTGCCTACATCTAAGGATACTATTACATCCAGCCATTCTGTACAGGTCTCTTTGCTTCTCTGCTAGAGGTGTGTGAGTCTCTATCCTTGGAAGATTAATTCTTAGTTGTTAGCCTGGTGTACTAGTTAAAACATTTTTAGCTGTAAGTAACAGACGACCAATTTAAACGGGGCTTAAGCAAAAAGGAAATGTATTGGTTTCCATAACTGGCAAGTCTGAAAGCTGAAATCCAGGACTTAAATTGATTTTCAGGGCTGGGGGTTAGGGAGATCTGTGACTGACTGTGGACTGACCAGGAGTCTTAGAGCGGGGGATGCTGTTCCCTTAAGGAAGGCAGGCCGTCAGACGACAATAGGCCCTCCATATCTGATGATAACATTTCCTGAAATACAGCTCCTCAGGCTAGTTATGAGGCACCTGGGTCAGATTTCTCAAGCAGCTCAGGTGGTGGGCACTATCATGCCACCTGCAGCAGATTCCTCACCCACTCCTGTTTCAAAGCTTTCCATCCCTCACTGAGCCACCAGTGTGACATCTCTCTGCCGGGGCAGAAGTGGTTGGCATGTCTGAGCCTGATTGGAGTGGGAGACTTGCCGGGCACAGATTACCCTTTCCTGGGGTAATCAGAACACTCAAGCATCTCCTAAGCATGGCTCCCCAGAATCTCACCTCTGCAATGACACAATATAGAAATGTCTGTACAATAAAAAACAAAGGCACCACTTCTGCAGAGCAACCAGGAGGGTCACCCTTCCCGCAGAGGTCTCCCTGCAAGCCCTGTGGATGAAGGCTCCTGGGGACAGCCTGTCCCAGACATTTCACTCACATAGCAGCTCCTCCACATGGAATCCCTGGAAGTGGGTTCTGCTTCCCAGTTGTCCCTCCCTCCATTCACTTTCCACTGACCCTCCTGGCGTCTCCTTCCTCCCCCCTCCCCATCAGCCAGAAGTCCCCAGTGTGTCTCGACACACACTCCCACAGCTTTTTTGAGTCTGCTGAAAACTAATCCCTAGAGGAAAGAAAGGAGGGCTGCTAAGGCATGTCTTCAAGGCCGCCTGCCCAGGCTCCATTAGGCCCGCTGCCTACGGGCACTGAGGCCGGCCTCCGCCCTGCGCTGTTGGAATCCGTGGACTTGTGTGTGGGCCACACCTTGTGGGCCAAGACACATCTGATGGGCTGGGGCCTCTCTTCTGGAGCTCAACCCCCAGCTCTGTCCTGCGCAATGCTTCCTCCACCCTTCCCTTTTCCCTTTTGTGTCCCTCCATATTTCTTTCCCCATCTCTGTCCTTGAGAAATCTCTTTCTCCTGGACCCAAGTGAGGTTGGTTAAACCAGACCCTGCACACCATAGGTCCAATCAAGCCTGTAAGGATGTTTGCTGACATGAAGCTCATCGTGACCCAGTACGGAGGGGAGACAGCAGCTCTGGGGACAGGAGAGGCTGGAGAAGCTCCATTTTCTAACTACTCCGGTTCCTGCTCCCAGCAACAGTCAACGCAGCTCCCACAGTACAGAGTCATATAGCTAACCCCAGAGGGTCCCCTTCCTTTCAACTGTGCCCTCTGGGGTCTAGGCCTAAGTCTCTGGATCAAGACCCTTTGAAGACCCAAAGAATGACAGATCCAGCCAGAGCCAGGAATGCATTTCAAAGGCTGGCTTGTCCCTCCTTCCCCTGGCCCACCATGGTGTTTGTCACTTCTTACCCCTGGGAGTATCCGGAGGGCCTGACCGTGGGGAAAGATGAAGGCAGAATTGTTGGATCAAAGTCCATACATACAATAAAGGCTTCTCCCAGCCCCACCTAAGGACATGATAATGTGCCTTTCCTCACAGACAGAGCAGCAGGCGGGCCCACCATAAACCATCTCTTATTACAAAGCCAGAATCTTTTCCATCTGTGTTTAAGCTGCAGCCTATGAAATGATGTCTATAAAAATCAGGCTGGAAGTGAAAATATTGAATGCAATAAGTGATGGCGGCATTGTGTTCTCTCCTGGGGGATGCCCTGGCCAGAGAGCCTTCAATATTCCTCCCTGGGACTCGGCTTTGTTTCTCCTCATAAAGTGTTGTTCCATTTGTTAATGGGGAAAGCGGGCCGGACGGGGGAGGTTTATTCAGTAGAGCTGTGGTGCTGGGTGTCTGTACCTGCCTGGCATCTTAATTTCTCTTCCAAAGCGGAGTTGTTCAGCTGCAAAATGAAAGCCAAAAGCAAAGTTGCCCAGGGGAGGATTCATGGGCCAATTTCCAGCACACACACGGCCATCTTTCTTCTCACAAGACCAACACCACATCCCACCACTGTTTTTTTAAAAAATATTTTTAGTTGTAATTGGATGTAACGATTTTATTTTACTCATTTATTTTTCTAGGTGATGCTGAGAATTGAAGCCAGCGCCTCACACACGCTAGGCAAGCTCTCTACCACTGAGCCACGACCCCAGCCCACATCCTACAAGGATGGTGACTGTGAATCAGACACCATCCCTGTTGTCCTTCTCGGATTCAACAGAGGTGTGGGTGTGGAGGGTGGCGGGGAGGGGTAAGGGGATCCTCAAAGAGTAATTTGAGGCAGATCTGAGAGTGTAAACTCTGGAGGGGGATATAGGCAGAACCACAAATAATAGAACCAGAAGGAATGTTGAGAGCAAGGAACTGAACGGTTCTCCCTGAGTTTAGAGGGAGAGACGAGGCTTGGGAGTGGATGGCTTTTGAGTGGAGTCTGGAAGGATGGGTTGGATGGGGAACCTGGCCTCCAGGAAGAAAAAGTTCTCAGAAGAGGGAAGGACAAAGGGATAGCCTAAAACCGTAACTCATGGATGAGGACTGAATTCAGCTTGGCTGGACCCCATGGTGCGTGAGGGGCCAGCAGGAGACATCGGGTTGAAGGAAGGATGGGACTAGGTCAAGGAGTATAATGAACCAAAGAAAGAGACCTTTGGATTAAGGATTTTGGCTTTTTATAAGGTAGAACATGGAGGAATATTGAAAGTTATGGAGCCGCGGGAGGGTGAGTTGGTATTGGAGCCAGTCATTGTGGTGGGAGGTCTTGGGGCCTGTGAACACTCTTTCTCCCCATACTATCTGCCCCCCCCAAAAGCCCAAATCTCCATGAGTTAGGCCCAGGTTCCACCTCCAGCATTAGAAAAAAAAAAAAAAAGGAGAGAGAAAGAGAGAGAGAGAGAGAGAGAGAGAGAGAGAGAGAGAGAGAGAGAGAGAGAGGAAAGCCAATGGGAGAAAGCACAGGCACCCCCGTGACTTGAGATCAGACGAGGCTGATGCCACCTTCTCTGGCCTTCAGCCTTGGAGCCCGGGGTGGGGGGGTGGGGGGGATACTGGCCTCGTCCGACTTTCCCAGTGATTCTGATGGGAACCAGTGGAGCTGTGCTGAGGAGGCGTTTCCATGCTCCTGGCCAGTTCCTCACTTGGCTTTCGTTAGGAGGCCAGCCGCCCCAGTACAATGACATGCCCTATTCTCCCCTTTCTGGGCCAGTAAATGTGAGCTCTGTAGAGGGGGGAAAATGGATCAGTTGTTCCACTGAGGTTGGGCACTGACCCTCTTTCTCTGCCAGACTTAGGATTTAGAACTTGGATCTCAGGAGGAGGGGAGAGAAAGGGGGAAACACTGGGGAACAGTATTAACCAAAAGATACGTTATATCGTGTGCAAATATGGATGTGTGACAACGAACCCCACTGTTACGTTAATTAGAACACACAATAAAAAAAATATGGGAAGGGAAATGAAAAAGAATTTGGATTTCTTTTTCTTTGCTGCGGAGAGCAGAGTGCGGTGAGTCCAAGGAATTGGGAACTCTGGGAGGAAAGGGGCTTGTGGCCCTTCCCCGCCTCTTGGCCTCATGTTATTCTCTGAGGACCAGCAGAAAGGGCTCTTCCAAGCCCCCCTGGCAGCCGGGCCGCCTTGTGGTAGGCGGTGTTTATGTGAACGCACAAATGTTTATGTGAGATTGCCAACCGGTTATTTATGAGTCTCTCAGCCCTCCCCCAATAAAAGCTGTTCCCTCGATGTTCTGACAGGCCCTGCATCTGTAACTAATGTGTCACTCGCTCAGCTAATGCAGTCCACTTGTGTTTATTTTTGCACAAAAGCAATTTATCCAGCCGCTCCGGGGGGGAAAAAATGGCCCTGTCAGAACCTTCTTGGGAGCAGAGTGTTTTTCCTCAAAAGAAGCTCCAAATAGCTTGCAGTGCAGGGTGGGCTGCTGGGGCGACTCCTGAGCGCCCCGAGTGTGAGAGCAGGGGACATGGCGGCGTGTGTGAGGCTGGGCCCTCTGGTCGCCTCTGAGCTTGGGGATGGGTGCCTTTGTGAGTCCGTGGGTCTGTCTGGGACTGCATGGGTTTGAGTGTTTGCCTCGGAATCTGAGAGTTCGGCCGGGTGTGCTGGATGATTTTTAAAAAGGTGTTGGGGATGGGGCTGGCTCTCACTTCGCATTCCCTCTGGCTGGGATAAATCAAAGTTGGGAAAGTGGGTTGCTGGCAGTTAGAGTGCCTGGAGGAGGAAGCCGGAGGGAGGAAGAGGCCGAGGGTAAAGTTAAAAGGGAGGATCCTTGGTGTCAGGGTAAGGGAGCACTAGCTCTGGCGGGCCAAGGACCTTAGCTATCACACTCTGGAAGCAGATGGCCTCCACGCCACTCCCTTCCGCGATGGTTAATTTGATCATCTCCACTTTGTTTTCCCTCCGTGTTGGCAGTCAACCTTTGTAGGGAAAAGCATGCTCTGTGGGCTAGTTTGGGGCAATAAGAAAGGAGAAGTCATTTCCTGTGGCAGGACCAGACTTCAGGGAAGAGGAACCAAGAAGTGGGGGAGAGGAAGGGTGTGCAGTGACAGGGGTCAGGAGTCTGGCTGAGTTCTTGGGGTCAGCCAGAAGGATAGAGATGCACCCCGTGGGCCCGGGAAGGGCCTGGTGGCCTCTGGGGTCCTCACCCCCTCCTGTGGACTGTTCCTCTGACCCCGGCCAGTCAGGGAACCCAGCTGGGCTGGGCAGGAGAGGCAGCAGTCTCCATGCAGAGGCCTCCCGCTTAAAAAACTCCCGGGTACCTGTGGCCAACCGGCTCTGAGGGACCAGCCCTAATGACAGATTCTTTCTTATCACCCCTAAAAGGCCTGGTGATAGTAATGGGATATTAGGACAGTGGTTCCGAAGGCTGTGCCAGAGGGAACTTGGTGCTCATTTACTGAGACAAGATGTCTTCTCTCAGCTCACACCAAATTGTGGCAGCCTCATCCCAATTGCAGGACCATATCACGTTCACAGAACTGTCTCCATCTTATGTTTTTCTCCAGTGAGATTTCGTTAAGTCTTTGGTGGCTGCCAAATGATGAGCAAGTAGAAATTGTGTAAACACAGAGAAGTTACGCTTTGCCAGAGTGGGCGTGCGGCAAGGCTCTCAGCCCCATCTGTCTTACAAGTCTTTGGGGCCAGCCCAGGCCCTGGTGAGGGCGGGAAGTCCCAGCCATTCCTTCCCTCTCCCGTGACCACTGTGTACAGGGAGAAGGGGGAAGAAGAACGAGGGTTTTCACTTCCGGGCTTGACTACTGCAGGCCGGAGAAAACCTGATCTCTGCACAGAAAGTACGTAGCACGGAGTCACATTTTCCACTAGCACCATCATTCCCAGATCCTAAAATGAGGATTCACAAATGAGGATTCTCCCCTGAGGGCTGGGGAGATAGTTCACTAAGAAGAGAGGCCGCACCAATGAAAGACAATAATTGGCCCTTGGTCTCTGGGTTGGGGAGCATTGGGGAGTGCTGGGGACTGAGGCACCTCCCTTTTTAGTAGAAGAGTTATGATGGGAAAATGTGGCCCAGGGAACCAGTCTTCTATTTTCAAATCTGGATCATCATCATTATTATTATCATCATCATTGATGGGACCAGGGATTGAACCCAGGGGTGCCCCACAATTGAATTACTTCCTCAGCCCTTCATAATTTTTATTTTGAGATAGGGTCTCAAAATAAAAGGCTGGCCTTGAGATTGTGATCCTCCAGGCTTCACCTCCTGAGTAGCTTGGGTTACAGGCGTGCACCACCCTGCCTGGCTTTAAATCTGGAATTTTCTGTGTACTCTCCTCGTGTTACATGTTGGCAACAGATTCCAATGTCAACCATGCTGTGAGCCAAGCAAAACACGTCCCTGGCTGGTCGTGGCTGGTTTGTCCCTCTGCTGCTATGAAATGTGGCAGAGCTGTCCCTCTTGACATTTGGAGATGTGCCTGGTGACTTGGGGCCTCAGCCCTGCACTAATTTAGGAATTCCTGGCTAGGTGCTCTGAAGGCTTGCACCTAGGCTAAGAGGTTGAAAAAGGTAGTCTGTTTCCTGAGACAGGTGGCAGGCCTCTACTGTGCTGCCTTTTTTCTAGACCTCTGTTCTTTCACTGAGCAGGTTCTATGGAGCCCTGCTCTGAGCCTGGCCTCTGGGAGCCAGGGCCGGGAGGGCAGATGTGGTTGTCCTAGTTTGGGATCCCAATCTCAGGCATTTGATGGGACTGAATATGGGATGAGGAAGAGGGAATGTCAAGGTCAGCCTCCAGGGCTCTGGTGTTTGCAAGCGGAGGGCATGTTGCCTCTGCCAGGTGGGGGACTAGGAAGTCACGCAGTCTTGTGGCGATACTGAATTCTCTGGATTTTACCTCATTTTCTCAGGTTGGAGGAAAGGAAGTACAATGTTTGGTCTGAGATGTGGCTTTGTGACTGCAACCTCAGCTCCCCTTGTCAATGTGCAGCCTCCAGGTGGAGGGGACATGGGATCCAGAGCCCCAGCTTCGACACCAGAAGGTGTTCTGAGGCTCTGCTAGCTCTCCAAGGCCAGCCTCGCAGTGACCACCAAGCCCTCACCATGATCCCAGATCCCTGAGGTCATCTAGCGGCATGGAAAGAGCTCAGAAGCTTGGCTCTGCACTTTGTTAGCATGTGACCTTGAGCATGATGTCACCCCTGGGCATTGTTTCCCGCATGTGTAGAAGGTCTAGCTGGCTGATCTCTATCCTGAATTCAGCCTCCCAGTTCTGCCAGTAACTATGGCCTGCTGCCACCATAACTCAGTAACTTGATTTGATGCATCTTTCAGAGCAAAGACTGGACTGTTTCTTCACTGCTGTATCCTCTGTGCCCAGCAAGCATAAGGCATATTGTAGGCACTTAATATATGTTTGTTGAGTGAATGGAAAGGACTAGATCCCAGCACTGGGGAGCTAGTCATATGTCCAGAGAATAGGTGGGCAGTAAACTTGGGCAGGTCCCTGGGCTTGGAGCACTCTAGCTCTGCCTTCATCCTAGTTTTTGGAGGAGCTGGAGTGGAAGCAGGGGTTGGCTGCATTTGGTGACTATGGGGTATGTGGCTACAGCTATGGCCCAGGCCTGGCTGCTGGGCCCCATGTTCCTGCAGGGCTCCCTGGTTTTTCTGTGAGTTGGTGGGGGAGAGGAGTTGAGGGCATGTGAGTGCTGGGTGGTCAGGGAGAATAGGGTTGTGGGGATATATAGTAGGTTCCTGGAGGTAGGATCCTAGAGTCTGGTTTCCCCACCCAACTTGGGCACAGGGAACACTTCCCAGTTGCTTGCTATCATCTCTACTGAGAGTGGGGTCCCTCTGGGGCAGCCAGAGTACTCTTCTGATTGCCTTGCTGCCTTTCTGCACTCATCCCTGATGCAACAGGAGTGAAGCGGGGGGTCCCAGGCCAGGCAGGGGTACTTTCTCTCCCATGGGTGTTGCTCCTAGAGCCACGGAGCCAGGAAGTTCCTTGGGGAATTTGGATCTGGGGAGCACAGGAGACAATATGAAGCTGGGACACTTTCTTCATCCTGTACCCTTCAGGTCTTATTCTCCAGTAATCCTGCCCTACCAGCAGTCAGATATACCAAGGCCAAAAAATTTAAGGAAAACAAAGACAAAAATTAAAAAATAAATAAGAACAAAATATAAAAGTCAATAAAGAAAAGCACAGATGTACCAAAACAAATAGTCATGTCATGAACACCCTTGGAGCCACAAACCAGTTTCAGAAATAACATGACAAGTTCAGTTGGAGCCCTCCTTGTGCACTCCTGGACATACTTCCCCTCTGCTGCACCCCACCCCAAAGAAATAACCACCATTTTCTATTTGGGATTTTTCATTTTCACTAATTACTCCTTTAACAAAAATATATGCAAGTTTCCTTAAAGTATTTGCAGGGTTGTGTTGCCTGCTTTGAAGTTCTGTATAAATTGTGTCATTTTAAAATGTGTGTGTTCTGCAAAGAGCTGTTTTTCTCTCAACATGTGGGTGAGATTCGTGCCTGTTGACATGCGACTCTGGTTCATTTATTTTCAATGCTGCATAGAATTCCATTGCATGAATATATTATTTCTCCAGGGAGTGTTGCTCCTGGCCCCCCAGAGGGGTGTCTGGGGAAGCAGCCCACCAGAGAGAAGCTTGGTCACCGGGCATATTGCCCTCTGTGGAGACAGCTCCAGCTGTGTGGATGTGCCCACTGAGACAGGGACCACCATTGGACATAGGGCACATGCACTTTTGGGCCTTGGCTCATGGCTTCACAGGCAGACACCAGAAGGCTTGGTGTGTGCCACCCTCAACCAGTGTCAGCTTTGCTTTGCTGAGGTCAGGGTGCCCTTAATATGTTCATTTGAACAGCTGCAGTAACTTATCTTTGGCACAGACAGGACAAAGCTTGAGCTGAGTGCCAGCTGACATTGCCACCCCTGCAAGTAACCCGTATAAACGAGCTCCCTTCTCTAGTCAGAGAGCAGGCCTGACGTCTTTTTTTTTTTTTTTTTTGCCAGAGCTGTGTTTCCCTTCCTAAATGGAAGCCCCAAGTGAAAGCCTTGGCTGATGTTTGCTCTCCTGATGTGATTTCATTTCCATCATTATCCGGTGAAAAGATCCCAGCATCCGGCACCAGCACCTTCCTTTCCCCCACCCCTTTGGGATGCCAGCGCCTGTCTCTCCCTCCCAGAACCATTGCTTCACTGAGGAGGAATTCAAGCAGATTTCAGGCAACCTTGTGTTTCCCATAAATCAATGTTGAAAGTGAAACCCTAGCACGAGGGGCCGCAATTGCAACCAGCTGAGCGCAGACAGGCAGGCTAATTGGAACCTGGCCTGCATGGCACGATTTGTATGCCCTGAACGGATGCGGGTTTCTGCAAGGAGGTGCTGCCAAGCCCTTCTCTAGCACAAAGGGGAGACACTGGGCTCAGCGCCAGCCTCTGACCCAGCCCCTGTGCTGACCTTGGCTGAAGGACCACCCTCCTTTTGGCTCTGACCCCTCTTGCTTTACCCAGTGGTCTCCAGGCTGAGTTTTGCCACATGCATGGAAGGTAGCCACCAGCTTTAGGGGACCTGCTGGGAGACTTATATCTTAGCCCTCTGAGAAGGAGAGCCTCAGCCCCAGCATCAGAGTCCTAGGGGTCCCCCGTGGCTCTCCTGGGCCTAGTGATGATGCTTGCCTTCACAGAATGAACCAACCTCCTTTAAAAACTACAAAATTATGCTTTATGACCATGTTGGCATAATGGTGAGTATAATACAGGCTAGACTCCTTATTAGGTATTCATTGTACTATTTGTTTTTGTTTTCTCTTGTGTTTTTAAAATTAGAACATTTTCACCTAAAAGAATCATGGGCCCTAGATACTGTGCTTGCTGGGACTAATGGAGAAGGCAGCCCTGACTGCTCCCACAGAACCTCAGATACTCTCCCTTTAGGAAAACTGCAAGATCTCTCTGCTCCCAGACCTCTTCCCTACTGGAATGGATAAGAGAAAGGTCGTGGCTTCCCCAGAAATCCTGTTCTATTGTGGGGTGGTGGGCTGGAGTTGGGATGTCATGTGAGCAGAGGGCTTAGGTCCAAGTTGATTATTATAGACCCTTCTGAGAGTCAGGAGTAGCAACTGTGTGTGGGGTCTTGTGCACTGTTGGGTGGGGGGGATAAACTGTCCCTAGGAGGGCCTGTTTTGGAGTTAGAGGGCTGTATTCTGCAGGTGGTAACTCTACCCTAGTATTTGTCCAAGTTGAAGATCTGATACTTCTGTATACAGGGCAACGACCTTGTTGGTCTGCATTTTCAGGGCCAGATGATGGTTCTCTGTCCCCAGCATTTTAATTTGAGGGAAGCCTTTGGTCTGAGTTGGGGATGGGGAGAATGGGACTATTGCAGTCACTAGGGGAGAAGTGGTATTGGTGGCTTAAATTACAAAAATGTGTTTTCTCACAGTTCAGGAGACTGAAAGTCCAGGATCAAGGGGCTGGCCGGGCTGGGTTCCTCTGAGTAAGGCCTCTCTCCTTGGCTTCTGCTGCTCACCATCGGCCCTTTCTGCTGCTGCTGCTCACCATCAGCCCTCTCTGCACATGGACTTGTTCTCTCTCCTTGTGTCCTAATTGTGCCTCCTCATAAGGACACCATTTAAATTGGATTAGGGGGTCACCCTAACAATCCTATTTTAATTTTACCTACCTTTTTCATGGTTCTATCTTTAAATAGGATCACACTGTGAAGTGCTGGGAGTTAGAACTTTGTTTGGGGGGATGTGGGGATCTTGGAGGCCACATGCAAGTTGGTTATGGGATTGTGCAAGGGCATCACAGCTAAGGGGACACTGTTCATATTGTAGAAACTTTAATCATTTGGAAATCTTCCATTTTAATGTAATTTCATTGACTTCAAAGGTGGGCAATTTGTTGATTCCTTATGGCAGATTTCCTGCAGAGGGCAGTAAAGTGCTTACTCTACCATTATTAGTGTATTATGATAATTTTCTCATCCATGGAAATAAAATATCTGAAAAAGCGGTATCTTTTCTTATGCAGGTGCTGTGTTTTTGGACTGGCAGTGGCTGGAGCATATGGCTGGCCAGGGCCCTGGACATGCTTGGAGTAGGATTTGTGATCGAAGTTAGCAAAACTGACTGAATCTATGCAGGATCATGCAAATGTTAGTTTCATGGACCATGTCAAAGGAGAAGGTTGACTCCAACAGCTGCTAGACTGGGCTGGTCATGGAACCATAGATTCTCTGGTCCTTGTACTGAGCACATTCCTTTGACCACTGACGGAATTTATTTTTAAAACCTGTTCAGTCAACAGAGAAAATACGGAGGGTGGTCTCGAATCATCCCAGTCCAAAGATCCAGGAATAATCTGGAAGCCCCATGGCCAAAGCTGACATGGCAACTGCCCCAGATGCTTTCAGGGACCTACCAACCTCTGCCAAAAATCACCATCGACTGCCCATCTCATTGCCTCGTGGGCAGGATCATCTGGGTCCCTGAGATCCCCACATTTAGGGTCTGCCTAGTGCCAGGGAGGTTGGGAGAAGAGAAAAAGGACAGGGAAGAGTCAGTAAAGAAAGCAGGGACACAGGGGTGCCATTCCAAGTGACATATTGGGCACATTTTGGGGGGTGCCTGTTCAGAAGCCCAGAGGTATGTGGTGGCCCAGCCTTGGTCTCATGTCCTCTCTCCCTCCCTGTGATGCTCAGTTGTTTCTCTCACTGCGTGTGGCCACAGGTTGGGGACAATGTGATTGGAACGCTTTCATTTTTGTCTTTGCTAAAAAGTCTTCTGTCTCTTGGGCTGAGGTTGTTTGAAAGTGAGCTGTGAAAAGTGATCTGGCCATGCATCCCATCAATTTTGCCCCCTCCCCAACAAGTCTGGAAAGAGGGGTGAGAATTTTGCCAGAAATTCAGCTCCATCAGGGTGGTTAGGCCTCAAGCCCACCTCTGGGTCAGTCAGGAGCAGCAGTGGGGCATGCATTTGCCTGTGTTTGCAAGTGTGTGCTTGTGTATGTATGTATGTATTCCTTTGTATGTGTGTTGGCGCATGCATTTTAATGTGTTTGTGTTTTTCTTTGTGTATTCACATGTGTATCTTGTGTGCGCGCATGCATACACACCTCTGTGTGGTTATGTGGTTATGTCCGTGTGTGTGTGTTTGCATGGGAATCTGTGTGCATGTGTATGCTCATTTTTGTGTATTTTCTCGGATGTGTGTTTGTGCCCGTGCAAGTATGTTCAAGTAGGTCAGATGTATGGACAGATGAACACGAGGCAGGAGGTGGCCCAAGGCAGTCTTAGGCCTTGACCCAGGTTTCCAATGACCACAGATGTGACCTCTCACCCTACCCTGTGGCTGTTGAGGTCATTGCCCCCAGAGACCAAAGAACTTTCCTCTGGAACTAAGTGGGCCTCACTGCCTGGGGAGGATGAAAAGCTGCTTCCAAAAGCAAACCGGATGATCCTCATCCTGGGGAGCCTGGAGCCAGCGGGACCTTGTTTAATTCTGAAAGAATGTGTGCGGTTCCGCCCAGCAGAGCAGGCCCCAGCCTGACTGAAGGCCTCAGAGCCACCCGGCCAGCAGCCGCTGCCTCAGAACAGGAAGTGGGGGGGGGGTCTTGGGTTGGCTGCAGACACCATTCCAGGGAGAGACAACCACACAGACTCGTGTGGTTGGAGTGGGCTGGGGTGAGAGAGGCCTGCAGAGCCTTCCTCAGTGGGTCCTACCAGTGTGCCCTGGTAGGGAGGAGCCAGGGAGGAGGAGATGGCCCAGTCCCAATCCTGGGGGAAACTGGCCTGGAGAGCAAATTCCCCAGCAGGGGTTGGTGTACCCTGAAGGAAAGCAGATAGTGCAGAGGGGAGGCAGAGAGGAGCCCTGCTGGAGGGCTGGGAGCCTCAGGGAAGGCTTCCTAGGGGGGGCCTGTTGGCTGGGGAAGATTTGGAGGGAGAGGACCTTTCAGGAGGAAGAGGTGAGGCAGCGGGGAGAGGAGGAGAAAGGGGAGGAGAAGGGAGAAGCAGGAGGGGAGGGAGGGGGAGAGGAGATTTTTGAGGAAGATGAAAGCTGCAGAGATGGCAAAAGACAAGGCTTTGTGGAGTGAGTGTGCACAGGGGTTCCAAAGCAGGGAGTCTGGGAAGGGAAATCTGGAGGTGAGGCAGAAATGCCAGCCTCTCTGGAGGGCTTTGAATGCCAGCCAGAGTTCATCCTTAGGCAATGGGGACCTATTGCAGATTCTCAAGAGGAGGGGGTGACCCCATGAAAGTGGGGTTTTAGGAAGGCAGACTGGCTGCATGGCCTGGCCATTTGGTGGGTGAACAGGGGTTGTTTGAGGCAAAGAAGCTTGGGCTATGAGTGGGCTCATGGCTGAAGCCTGGGCACGAAGGTGGCAGGACTGAACCCAAGCTGCCTTTGGGCCTTCCTTGGGGCTTGTTTCTGTGTTTGGAGTCCCCTGACCTCTGAGTACTGTGTCAGCCTGAGACAGCGCCTCACCCACAGGCCAGTTGCACCAGATGGGCCTGGACATGGAGGCCATGCCCTAAGCCATTCCAGCTACCAGACCCTCCTTTATTACCTGCCCCTGCTGTGGGCCTCTGGGCAGTTCATCTACTGTCACCAAAAAATGACATCTGTCACTGGGGGTGGGTGTCACCCTAGTGGGCAGAGGCAGAAACCAAAGTAGCCCTTGAACATGAACATAGCCTTGTATAAGTAAGTGTGTCAATGTCAATGTGGCCCAGCCAGCCGCAGCCGTGAGTGTGAGTCCCATCTACTTGTCACGTCAGGGTGGGGGACACTGCCTAACTTGGATGTGTGTACAAGGTGGGTGTACCCAGACCTGGCACAGAGTTGGGGGAGGGTGTCTATGTTTGTTGAGTGAATAAAGGCATCAGTCCTATGGAGTAGACAGAACTCCTGATGGCAGCACAGCCCACGGAAACTGTCCTTACCAAAGACTCGCACTGACTGGGGTAGGGCTGCCTGGGCCTCCTCGATGGGTAGATACTGATTCAACCTTCCCACAACCACAGGCATGTGCTCGCACACGCAGAGAGCAGACTGGAGGGTGATCCCTGGGCCTGAGGTTGTGATTCCATCCCCCCCCGACCCCCGCCACTGTCCCCTGGCCCTCGAGGGCTGGAGACACACCTCCTCACCCTCATCCTGAGCTCAGCGCTTCCTAGGTTGTGAGGAAAGGCGGTGAGAACCTCTGGGAAATGGCCTTGGCTTGGGGCTGGGGGAGAGGAAGGTCCTGGAGAAAGGAGGCAGCTAGTCTCTTCTGCGGCCTGACTGAGCAGCCACAGGCTTCCCTTCGGGAGAAGAAGCTGATTCCAGAGTCTTTGGGGGCAGAGTCATGTTGGTGTGACTCTGTCTGGCAGGGAAGGGGGACCCTCCTGGTGGGTACGTTGCTAGAGTCCTGGGCCGTTGAGCAAGTGTGAGCTCGTACCATGCAGGCCAGGAACCCAGCAGCTCCTGCACACTGGGTCCCTGGACCAGGGTCCCCTGTACTGATGGCTGCTCCACCTCTAATGCTCCCCTCCACTGTGAAGGGTTTCCAGAGCCAGGTGTCCTTTGCTGACACATCCCAGTGGCCTGGGGGTAGATGGGGGGTGGAGGTTCCACTGGCATCTGACATGAGCACTCGTCGGGCTAACCAGCGTGCCCAAGCAGGCCCGGCAGCTGAGGCAGCTGCAGGGAAGAAAGGCCACTGCTGCCCCTGCCCCCGCCTGCCTCCTGACTCTCTGGGCCCCCAGCCCCTCTGTCCTCCTTCTGCATTCCACGCGACCCCTCTACACCTCTCACCCCCAGGTGCCATGAAAGCTGGAGTATCCAGCCCTTGACTGGCCACGTGGCTGGAGTTCTTCCTGGTCCTAGCTGCTTTGGGCGCTGTGTTATGGTTGGGCTAATGAAGGACCCTCAGCTGTCCCCGAGGTGCCTCTGCACGGACGGCCTGGTGCACACTCTCAAGCCAGCCCTGACGGAAGTCAGCATCCTGCTGGTCACGGAGGACTCTTCAACTCTTGTCAGCTGCCATTGGTGTGCTCCTGAACCCTCTGCTGCGGCTCAGGGGCACCTTGCCTTGTTCCAGCCTGAGACGAAGGGGAGGATCTGTCATACAGATCTTGCCTTTATGTAAAATTTTGATATTTCATTCAATGAGGAGATTTTGCTTTAATTTTGATTTTTAAAAATATGGCTTCAACTGTTGGTCTTGCCTGCTGAGGACTTTTGGCATTCCCTCACAGCTTGCACCTGAGGCAAGTGTCTCGCAGGTCTCTTAGTGCGGCCCTCGGTCCATGACAAGGGTCAGGGACACAAAGAAAGAACTTCCTTGATCTGGCCCAAGAACAGAGACGTTCAGGAGTGGAAGCAGACTGTGAATCCTCCCTTTCAAAGGAGCCTTGCAGAGTCTGGTGTGGGAGGCTTGCGGGGTCAGGAGGAAGAGAAACTTCCAGGATTTTGTAGCTTCTGATACTATTTCGTTGGCACTGAGGGGCAGGGCCTGGGGGTGGGGGCGCAGGGCCTAGGTTAGCCGAGTGCATTACAGAGGGTTTTTTTTCCCAATTAATTTTTTATTGGTGCACTATCATTATACGTAATAGTGGGATTCATTGTGACGGATTTGTGAATGAACATAACATAATTTGGCCGATTGCATCCCCTGGTGCCTCCCCTTCCCCTCCCTTCCTCCCTCCCTGGGCCCCTCTCCTTTACTCTATGGGTCTCCCTTCTAATTTCATGAGCTCCCCTCTCCGTTTTTCCTTTTCTCTCTTTAGCTTCCACAAATGAGAGAAAACACATGACCCTTGACTTGGTGAGTCTGGTTTATTTCACTTAACAATGCTCTCAAGTTCCACTCACATTCCTGAAAATGACATACTTTTATTCTTTTAAAAAGTCTTTGGAAGTGGAAATAGAAGCAGGAAGCAGAAATGGGGTGGAGGGGGAAAGAGTCTGTGAGGGAAATGGAGAAGAATTCGTTCCTACGGAGGGGGGGACTGAGGGAGGCCATGGGAGGAAAGTTGGGAACAACAGCAGAGGCCATAGAGCCTCGTCACCCCCTTCGGCGAGGCCAGCTCTACATGCTCACCTCATGTGGGCGTGAGTGGCACCTTTGGTGGGGGTGAGGGAAGAGGTGGGTGGCTTCCAGACTGTGAACATGGGCCAGAGGTGCCATCAGTCCACTGGGACAATTCAGTAGAATCCAGGGTGTAAGCATTGGGATTGGGCCAGGTCTTCCAGAATCTCAAGAGGACAGGGGCCCCTGCCTCTGAATTTCTGCTCACTTTCTGAGGTCTTTGGACATTTTTTCCCTCATCACTTCCTTCTCCAGGGTGAGTGCGGTAAGTGGTTGAGTGGTCAGGAGACAGGGTGCTGTGCCCAGTCTTGGATGGGCCTGTGCTACTCAGAAGCAGTCACTGCTGCCTTCCTGGAACTGGGTCTGCTGGGCCCAGTCTGTGTCCTCAGCTCACAGCTCTGCTGGGTCTGTACCAGGAGCGTGTGCATGAAGAAGCATCGAGAATTCCTGTGCTCCGTCCTCATCTCCCTCTTGGCTTGCCATTCCTTGTTCTATCTTCCATCCTTGGAAGAACGTAAGATCTCTCTTTAGGAAAGAGTCCACCTGGGCACAGTAGCACATGTCTGTAATCCTAGCTACTTGAGAGGCTGAGGCAGGAGGATGGCAAGATCAAGACCAACATGGGCAGCTTAGTGAGACCCTCTTCAGAATATAAAGGTAAAAAGGGCTGGGGAATGCAGCTCAGTGGTACAGTGCCCCTGGGTTCCATCTCTACTACCACCAAAACCAAAACCCCAAACAAACAAACAAATAAAAAAAAACCCTCACAAAATGAAACAAAACAACCCTCAAAGTATTTGGAGAGGGTCCAGTTTTGACGTCCTCTGCATGAAGCATGCCATTCTGCTGTGCCCTTTGATGACTGAAGGTCAGGACAGCATCACCTTGTGTCGGTGGTGGAGAATGTTGAGGCCTGACTCCTGTTCCTCTGGCTGGGGTCTGCGGCTACATTCACCCAAGTCATGAACCCCACCCTTTACTCTCAGGCTCCACCCATCTCCTGTATTGGGGGAATCCTTCCAGGCTTGCATGTGGTGGGGGAGAACCTTCTTTCTCCCTGTACTCCACAACTGCCCTGCCTCTTCAGATGTGGTCAGGGGGCCTTATCTCCTATAGGATGCAAGTTTAGACGTGTGGTTGATATCTGGATTGCAAACTTCCCATCTTTTCTTTATTCTGTTTCCCCACCCACCCCTCAATTGCTAAATCTTACTGCCAGGTTGGCTTGAGCTTTACCCACCTCCCTTGGGGCCAAAGCAGTGTGGGTTGGGGGTGGGTGGGGAAGGGACAGAGCTGACTTCAACGGTGTGCCTCCTGGAAACCACATCAAATGGTGCAGCTAGGAATTAATAAATAAATTTGGGAGACAAGTCAGTTACCCTTCCCCTGTGCCCCTGTCCCCAGGGGCAAACAGCAGCATGTGGTTCCCAGCCTCAGCACGCCTTCCTGGGGGCAGGCCCAGCGCTGCAGCTGGCTTCTGTCAGATTAAGCAGGCAAGATGCGACAGGCCTCTGTCCTCTGGGGAAATGGCTCCCTTCCTGGGAGGTGGCGAGGACATTCCAAGGTTGCTCTGTTCCTGCCTTCTCCCTGTACCCCTCCCAGTCTTACTAGATTCAGGGTATCCCAGTCACTGCCACTCCCCACTCCTGATGGCCTGACATTGTGCATCTGAGCAGGGAAGGTGCTAAGCCTTCGGAACATGCCTGTTAAATGCACGTACCACAGTGACCTCCCTTAGGATGGGTACAGATGATGATTATTTAAAAACATCAGACTACGTTTTGGAAAACACTTCTTCATTCAGCAAATACTTAACAATGTCCAATTTGGGACAGAGGTTTTTTTTTTTTTTTAGAGTTACGGAGACAAGACACAGCCCTGTGCTAGAAGCGATCACAGTTCTGTGGGGGAAGTCAGGCACTATGATTACAATATGAGGCACTTCAGGGGAAAAGGGGGGCACTGAGCTCAGCCTCGAGGGCTCCGCAGAGGGCTTCCCAAGCAGTTGATGCCTGGTCTGCATTCTGAGGGACAAGTTATTATGGGGCGGGGTAGGGTAGAAGGGAGAGGCAGGAAGTGCTGTTTCAAAAGGAGGGGACAGTTGCAAAGCTGCAGCGGCAGGGAGTGAGGTGAAGAGGGAGGGCAGTGAAGATTTGCACTAGCTGGGTCGAGGCTGTGAAGGGAGCAGAGGCCTGCTGAGTATGGGAGCTCTCAGCATCAGCTAACAGGGTTGCATGCAAGAGGGGTGTGGGTGGCCTGGGGTGGTGGCTGCAGACTTATTTCTTCCCTTAAGTGTTTTAAAAGGGATTGTGGATTCTTTTCAGTTTTCTATGTATTGGGGGTGGATATTTTTAATTTTTTCCTGTCTAGAAACAACAACACCATTCCATAGAATCCAGAAGACTAGGGCAGCAGTCTTCCAAATCTCAAAGCAGCATTAGGGGAAAATGAGTCCTCAGACATTTGCTGCCACTGAATTTTCTGTGCTTGCCTTATGTCGGCATATCCTTTAATCAAAGATTCTCAAGTTTTAGTGTGCATAAAGATCACTTAAGATGTTTATTAAAAATGTGCATGTTTGAGGTCTGCCCTAGAGATTATGATTCTGTAGGGTCCAGTAAAGCTCATTTTCTAAACAAACCTCCTAGATCCGATGTGGTCAGAGAACACATTCCTGCAGTCTGATTATTTTCTCTAGGGGAATTTGCTTGCAATTCAGAGGTCAGTCACAAGATGGCAGTAGTGCTTTGTGATGATTTAATTAAAGCGTCCTCTGGGGTTAGTTGCTCCAGAGACCGTTCTTTTACTGCAAGAATGTGTAGAGATGACTATCTTAGGTAATGTCTAAAATAGTATGGTTATGAAATCTTAAATTTCAAAGCTCAACTTTAAATTTAACTTTCAAATATTAGATGCTGACCTTTTCAATGTGATGACCACTTTAGCCACGTGGAGCTTTCAACACCCAAAATGTGGGTGATCTGAATTGCGATGTACTGAAGGTGCATTGGATTTTAATGATGATGAATATGATATGACGATGATGATGATGTTTCCTCCTGCCTTTATTCTGGGGTGGAGAATCCTCCTCGTCATCATGAACAAGGAGTTGGGGAGGGGGAGGTCTCACTTCTGACTCAGAGCAGGGAGAGGCCATACTGTCAGATTGTGGCTGGGACAAGGAACTGCCCAGCCACTAAGGCCACTTCAGCATCCAAGCTTAACCCTTGGTCTCTACTTTTCTTGGGGTAAGATGGCACTGATGGTCCCGTATAAATTTGAAACTGGGGAGAGTTCCAAAGTAGTTCCTGATTTAACCAAGAAGATGCTGTGGAGAGGTCTGTGGGATAAATTTCAAAAGCGCTTAGTCTCGGTTGTTTAGCAAGTTTCAGACCCCACAGAGAGCATTTGCCTCACACTAGTCCAAAGGAGATTCCCATCCACTTTAGCACTTCTGTGTCACCATGGATTTCAAGGGTGTTGTCAAAACTAAAAAGAGCTGGGGGTGATGGCGCAGGCCTGTAATCCTAGCGGCTTGGGAGGCTGAGGCAGGAGGATCGTGAGTTCAAAGTCAGCCTCAGCAATTTAGCAAGGCACTAAGCAACTCAGTGAGACCCTGTCACTAAATAAAATACAAAATAGGGCTGGGGATGTGGCTCAGCGGTCGAGTGCCCCTGAGTTCAATCCCTGGTACCCGTTCCCTCCGCCCCCCAAATTAAAAAGATATTCAGACTTGTCACCAGAGATGCCACAATCTATGACTACTTTTCTGCTTGTATGGATGATTATAAATGGCAGCAGTGGGGTTCAGAGCTGGAGGGGCCTTGTTCTGCCGGTTTGTGTGGCTGATTTCTCTGAACCCATGTGCTGTAGGAGACCTTCTTGCAGCTGTGTCTGTTTCTACTTTATTTTTTCTACCCACCTCTGCTTCTCTGGCACCAGGTTTTGACATTTCTAAGTAGAATTGGTAGGCAGGCCAACTCATTTGGTTTCTTTCTTTCTTTTCTTTTTTTTTTTTTTATGTTCCTTATCATTAGTACATTTAAGGCATCAGAAACTCTTTGCCTAATGTTCTTCAATCATTAAGCTGAGTCAGTGACCAAATAGTTGTTTGAGTTGGTGACCTGTGACACCAGCTCATTAGCTACTGTTAGGTGTTGTGCTTGCCCACTGAACTTTCTCACACACTTTTGTTGAAAAACAGCTCAAGCTTTTTCTATTTTTATCTCCCCCCCCCCTTTTTTTTTTGCTTCACTTACTTCCTGACAAATCAAGTCCATAAATTCTTTGGCCCATTTTCTACCCCCATGATCCTGGCCAGTAACTTCTGCTGTGAGTCCACATAACTATGGCTGGGGTGGGGGTCTCTGGACTCCCAAAGTGCGCTTCCTGAGCGGTTGAATCTCCACATTGTACTTAGAGTCATTTGAGGTCCAATGTTCATGTTTATTGGTCCTAGGGGTTTTTTGGTAAAATCTTTCTAAGTGAGTTGGTGCTGGAAATTGGAAATACAATGAATAAAATTTTACCTGGTTTAAGGAAGCATGCCTCTCACTAAGAACTTAGGCTAAAAAAAAAAAAAAGTATTCTCCCCTCTTTATTTTTGGGAGGTGGGGTGGTTAGGGTCTCACTCTGGACCTTGTACATGCTTGGCAGGTATTCTATTACTGAGCTACATCTCTAGTCCTAAAATCTCTTAATATTTTTTTATCATGAATCAGAAGGCATAGCTTAATGATAGAGCATTTTCCTAGCAAGTGTAAGGCTGTGGGTTTGAAAACCAGAACAACAAAAACAACAACAACAACAACAACAAACAAACAAAACCAAAAATGAACAAACTTGATTTACATTTTGAAACTATAGTTTTGAGTTAAGTAAAATTCTATTACTAAAATTAACTCCACCTGTTTATTTTTACGTTTTCAATATGACTGCTAGAAATTTCAAATGATAAATGTGCCTCACATTCTATTTCTCACAGTGCTGCGTTTGAAATCATGGAAATTAATTTCTTCATTTTGAAAGCGAGGGAATCAAGGCCCCATGTGATGGCAAGTGTGCTAGCCCTGCATTGAAGTTCAAGTCCAAACTCACATCACATGCCTTTGGGCAAGTGTTGTGCCTTCTCTTAGCCTTCATCTATCTCATCATCTGTTAAAAAGGGATAATTACAGCCCCCCTCTTTAAAAGGCTTACTTAAAACAAGAGAGATAATGGGTATGAAGGGACCCGTGCAAACTAGGAAGCTTTGAAAAGATCTGAAGTGACTATTGTTGTGGCTACTGATAGTAACTAGATCGCAGACCAAACAAACAGTCACTGGGGAAGGCCCCTGGGTTTGGCCCTTCTAGACTCGTGGAATTTCACCATTGTGTTCTGGAGTTACTAGACCTGCTCATGACATGTAAAATGATCACATGATGAAAATATTCAAGGAAGAAATGGGAAACATCCCAAGACATACATGGCTCATAGTTACTGCTTTTTCTTTTTACAATAAGCCTTTACCGATCTGCAACCATAGAATTGGAAGGTTGGGGCAGAGGAACAAGGAATAACAAAAATGATTGACATGTTTCTGTTTGCCAAGGGGTTTGTCACCTGAGCAGGGAACAAAGGCAGAGATGCAAATGATGAAGGAAGCTGCCAGCCAGAGACTTCCAGTGGGAGCACTGGAGCTAGGGACGCGGGCAGGCTGCCAGTTCCCCACCGGCTCTCCATTCTCTTCTTCTTCCTGGCCATGTAGAATCTTGACCATGTTAGGGTTTGGCAATTGGCTCACCTTCAGCACTTCATTTTCTGGCCTGGTTTTGGAAGCTAGGAGTAGCCAAACTATGCAGTTCTGGATACCGAGAGGTAAGCAGAAGTTGTGGGGTTGGGCCTCCAGGAAAGCTCCTTAAAAGGGGAGGTGGACATTTGGCTGGTGTCATACCACAGTCTTCACTTTCCCTCTTGCCTGGATCATGGCCATGATACCAATGACTCCAGCAAACACCTGGAGAGCATGAGTTTGAAAGTCAACCCTGCCGTGACAGAGGAGAAAGCTAGACTAAGCTTGGGAACTGCAGAACATGAGATGCTGGGTTGCCCGAAATTTTCAACCTTTGATTTTCTCATTGCATAAGAGAGAAACGAATCCCTATTTTGTTTAAGCCACTGTTATTTGAGTCTCCTGTTCTCTGCAGTCATTCCAACTCCTGAATGCCATTAGGCATGCTAATGCATGTGTCCAAGTCCCATGTGTCTGTGGCAGGGAGAGAGTTAGAGGATTTTATTAGGGTCTGGGGATGGATGGACACATGAAAAGGGGAGGGCCACTCTTGAGCCCTTTCCCAGCAGGCGGGGTGGGAAGCACCCTCTCCTCCTTTGGAAGATGTATCCAGTACTTGCTTTAAGAATCTCAAAGGAGATAAGAGAAAGGAAGAACATAAGACAAGTGAACAATTAAGTATGGACCTGCACCAGGGCACCCTACCACACAACTCCCTGCAAATGCTGATGTAAGGGGGGAATTACTTGGCAATAATATATTTATTTTGAACTGATTTCTTTTGTAAACATTTTGGTTAACAATTTAAAAAAATTTTAAAAATTGAAAATTAGGAAACATAACCAAGTTTACCATCTTAACTCTGAACAGAGTTGTTTTTTCTTATTCGCCATGCTGGGGATTGAACCCAGGGTATTCTCCCTCTGAGCGAATCCCTTAGCTCTTTAAAATTTTTTTATTTTGAATCAGGTGTCTCGCTGAGTTCCCAGGCTGGCCTTGAACTTATTTATGCTCCTCCTGCCTCAGCTTCCTGAGAGACTGGGATTCAGGTATGTACCACTCTGCCTGGCTGAACAGATTTCTTTTTAGTATCATCCTTTAAAACAAGTTTTCTTTTAGCTTCCAGGCAGACGATGAGCCTTAAGACTTTCTTCTAGGGAAAAGAGAGGAAGGCAGTGCCTTTGGGCTCCAAGTTGACATTGCCACCTCATTATTGAGATTGTGGCGTAGAAACCTGACTTTGTGAAGAGTGGCACTGGGCCAGGCCTGGAGGATTAGAGACTAGAATTCACGACTCGGTAGCTGGGGAGGAAGTGTGGGGCTCCCCTTCCAAGCCCAGGGCTGCAGGGAAGCCTGGTCAGAGCACAGGTCAATGTCTCCTCCCCAGGCCTAACCCTGGTAAAGGAGCTGTGCTGCTCTGGTTCAGGGAATTGCTTCAACTTGTGATAGCTGGAGGAAGTCCCCTTGAGGTCCTCCCTGCCCCCGCTTGTAGGACCCCTCAGGGTGAAGGTAGGGGGGCCTTGGGTTAGGCCAAGGGAGTGCCTGCACTTAGTTTTCCCCATCTCCCTGGGTGTCAGCCTGTGTCTGGTGGGTGGCGTCTACAATGTCTGTGTAAGCCCAGGGGAGGCTGGAAGTTTGCAGAGACTAGCTGAGACATTTCCCAGGGAGGTAGCAGCAGGGGGGTCACAGGGCAGAGAGCCCGTCCTGGGCATCAGATGTGGTTGCACAACTGGCTCTGAGGGTGTGTGTGTGGGGAAGGTGAGGCTGTCACACAAAACAAAGAAGAGAGCAGAAATCTCTGATCACGGACTACACGCAAGTGGACAAGAGACACGGTTCTAGAGACTGGAGGAGTGCGAGAAGGACGAGGCCCTGCCTCAGTCAGTGTGTGCTGGGTAAGGCTGCAGTAACAAATGTGTCTCTGCCTTAAAACAGAGATTTAGCTCTCAGTCATGTGCAGGCTGGGCTTTGTCCCCCTGTTTTCTCAGTCTGGGACCCATATCACAGGAGCTTCCCTGTCTGGGCCATGCCCTTCTCAGGGCAGGAGAAACGAGTAAGAAGCGTGGTGGAAAACAAACACTCCACTGGCTCTTTCGTATGCCATTGGCCACAGACAATCACAGTGGCTATATCAACAAGTCAGAGAAGGTGATATCCCCCCTAGGAGCCATTGCAGCCCCCAGGGCTGTGAGCAGGGATGGGTAACCCTCTTGTAGAAAGGAGAGGGATTCTGGGAATGAGAATAGCAGCTGCCTTAGGGCTGGCCACTTCTCCTCTAATTCACAGCAGTGACCCCTGCCTCCCTCAAATCCCCAGTCATCTGGAAAAGCGAGGAGGTAAAGACAGGCAGGATGTGTGGGCTCTGCCTGAAGAAAGCGTGCTGGTTCAGACCAGATGGTGAAGAGAGGCAGCTGGTCTCCTCTTCACCAGGGAGGTGGCCTGAACACTCCTGGCCACAGTGGGAAGGTACAGGACTAATGGCATCCCACAGCTTCCCTCCTGCCCAGGGCCTCTGTCTGCCCTGTGATACTCTCTGCCTCCTGGGGACATCCTGGGCTTGATGAGGAGTTCATCCCAAGCTGATAGAATCAGCCTGTTCAGCTCCAAGTCACTTTCAAAGGATTTGCAGCTTCTTTTTTCTCTAATTGCACAACACTTTGATAACATGCTTTGGAGAGAGGAAACATAACTGAGCAAAAGCAGTTATCAAAAAGCTTGCCCTCTTCTATTTCTTCCTGGTTCAAATGTGCCATGCTGGGCTGGAGCCGTGGTGGGTGAACTGTCTGTAGCCAGACTCAGGAGGGAGTCACTTAGCGAGTTAGTGTGGGGCCACCGGATCATGTGTCCAGTGTGGGCATCTTCTCTCTCATCCAGGGGGGCTGGGACTCACCCCCCATCCCTGTGGGTGAATTCTCCGGCAACCACATCTTGTTAATTTAGAGGCTGCAGAGCTCCCGGGGTTCTCGGGCCCTGTGGCTGTCTGTAGCAAGTGCAAGTGGCCAGCAAACTCAGAAGGACACGGGGAGAGTGGGAAGGCCTCTCTTCTTGTCACTTCAGCCCACACCCTCCCCACCCTCTCTGGGAGTCTAACATCCTCCATTGGAAAGTTGTGTCTTGGTCCTGGCATTGGAGCCTGTGCCCTGGCTTCTCCTGGAAAGCCCCCATGAAAACCTTGGTGGAGTGAGTCTCTTGTAACCCCCAGAGTCAGGGAGAGCATCTCAGATGTGGGAAGGGGGAAAGAAAGGGGCGAGGGCAATGGCCCAGAGGGGATTACATCGCCTGTGGCTACTTTGTTTGCAGCTGGCTTGGCCACCCTCCTGCTCCAGCTGCAGCCAGAGAGGGTGAGGCCCAGAGTGGGCACACAGGTCGATCAGTTTGGTCTGTGTTTGCCACGAGGTGGGAGGGCAGACCTGGGACAGGCAGGGGAGGAGTGGTGTCTTCTTCCCATCCAGGCCCCTGCGAAGGTGGGGTCCAAGGGGTCACATGCTGCCTGGCCATAAGGTGAGCTTGCTGTGGTGGGGAGGCCAGGGAGAAAGGCTGTGGTCCCAAGGACACTTCCTGCTCTGTGCTGTCGCTCTCCCCGCTCTGATGCCTTCCTGAGCCCCGGGTGGCCGATAATCTCATCTACTCTGCAGAGTTCATGAATGATGTTGTTCATCATCACTTCTGTACCCCAGCGCAGGAGGCCCTTCCCTTTCATAAAGAAAAGTGACTCACCAGGAGTGGAGTTGGCCATGGCTGAGAGGAAAGGGAGATGATTCGAAGAGGTGACCCTTTCTACCCACTCTGATCGTGAAGGTACAATAGGGTGGCTCCACATTGTAAAGCATGTTAGAATTTGCAAAGGCAAATTGGCCCCTCATTTGACTCTTCCATTCATTGACAGAGGGAGCCAGGTGAGGACTGTTAACACGACTAGTACCTGAAGAAACTTCCAGAGAGAATGTGGGATGTGTCTGAACCCACACAGCCAGCCAGGTATTGGCAGAGCTGACACAGGGTCTGGAGTCTTGTCACTCTAAGTCTTTTTTGTGAACTGAAGAGACCCAGCTGGGACACAAGCATGCAGAAAGGGCAGAGCCCAGAGAAGCCCTTGGAGACAGTGGGTAGAGCTGGAGATTTGGAATCAGAGGCCTACCGTAGGGTCGTTTCCTTACTGTTCTCTCATAATGAATGAATACCTCAAAGCCTCAGTTTCCATACTAGTCAAGTGGGAGTAATAAACCCTACTATGGTTTGCATTCCCACAAAATCCAAAGGTTGAGATGCTAACTCTCACTGGGATGGTGTTAGAAGGTGGACCTTTGGGAGATAATTAAGTCAAAAGGGTGGAGCCCTCATGAACGGGATTAGTGCCCTTGTGAAAAGACACAGCGAGTGTCAGCCGTGTGGGCATGCAATGAGAAGTCGGCAGTCTGCCCGCTGGAGGAGGGCGGGCACCACAGCCTGACCATGCCAGCACCCCAATCTCAGACTCCAAGCTCCAGAAGTGCAGAAACCAACGTCTGCGGTCTATGGTCTTTGTGTTTTAGCAGTCCAAACTAAGACAAATCCCTTTCCGCCTCACCTCACAGTGTTATTGTGAAGATCAAAAATGAGATAATGTGATTGAAAAATAGTTGGGAACTGCAGAGGCCGTCGGCGAGCTCCATTCCAGGAAGCGAGGGCAGGGCTCTCTGTGCTCCACTCACTCCCTTCCTTGGGGGAGGCAGCAGGCTCAGAAATAGCCTTCAGCTCTCTCCTCCCTGCCTCCCCTGGGATCAGGGCTGAGTATTTTCTTCTGCAGAAACAAAAAATCAAAGCAGTTGCAGAAAAACCCACAGCCCATTCCTGCTTCCCCTCAGCTGCCCCTCTGCTCCGCCAGGCCAAGAGGGGATGGGACTGGAGGCGGGGTTCAATGGGGGCTGGCCAGAATCCTCATGGCTTGCATGGCCACCAGGAGAGGCCTGGATGAGGGCCTCTGTCATCTGTTCAGTTGGCTGCAGAGAGCAGAGGTCATGGCTGGCCATCCTCTGAGGGCTGGGAACCCTGATTTTTCTTGGTGGGTGGGGTAGAAAGGAGGGGAGCTCTGCTATATTAGGCCAGGCCACTGTCACCTGGGAGCTCCGAGGAACCACCCCAGACATACTCGGAGGATGTATCCTGTCCTTTGCCAGAAATAGCTGTTTATTCCTGTTGACATCTTTCTGGCTGTTGGCAAAACAGAGTTCAGAATCCTCCAAGTCTCTTTCTCCTCTAATGATCAGAAGATGAGTTTTCATGGTGTGTTTATCTTTGTCTAGAAACAGGGAGAGAGAGTTTGGGAGAGAAAACAACCCACAGTGAGAGTCTCATGTGGCACGCCAAGGCCACTTCCCAGGGGCCCATTCTGTCCCTGGCCAGCAGGATTTGGGACCATGGACCCTGGGTCTTCACTGGAGATACGTTGGCCCTCAGCTCGTCTGTGTCTCCTCAGCTATGCTTGAGGGGGTCTTTGTACTATGAACTTGATAACGGCAGAAAAAGGGATCCATTGCCTAGAAAGTGACCTCTCTGTAGTTCTCTAGACAGGTAGGCACAGATATATCCGTACAAATCTCAGCCAAAATGAGATGTGGGTCTGGGGTTAATTTTCAGTCCCTCCTTATCAGGGGATTGAGGAAGGAATGTTCTTATCCATGTTCTGCTCCAGCTTTCTGGCCGTGTCCAGGCTCTGCCCATTCTTCTGACCCGGTTGAGTCCCACGTGCTCCCACAGGCCAGCTGTGCCTTTTCTTCTTGGGGCACTGGGCCTAGGAACTCTTGGTTTCTCTGTTGGCCATTTCCCGAGATGAGACTTTCAACACAGAGTGCAGCGGGCAGGTCTTCACAGCTCTGTTTCTTTGCTGCCTGCTACACCCCAGGCTTGGCTGAGCCTGGAAAACACAGTGGGTGGGGCGCCCAGCCAGTGTACATCCTGCTCAATAAGCCTACTGTGCCAAGAGCCTTCCTCCTGCCATGAGCGGTAAGTGCAATTATACTGGCAGCTTCAGACTTTGATAGGGAAAAGCACAACTTCCAGGGTAAATATTTCATCCAAGAGTTTTCCTCAATTCTACAACGAAAACATTTTCTGAGGCAATTACTGTATGGTTATTTGGTCTTGGTGTACGTGCCTACCTGTTATTGCAGCATTCTCAAATGAAGCCTAGGTGTGAGGTAAAACCAGGGGCCCCAGACTTTTCTGTTAGTATTGTTGAAAGGGCTGCGGGGAGGGTCCCCAGGAGGATGAGGAAGGCTGACCATGTAGTTGAAGATCTTATCCCAGGGGCTTGGGTATTTATCTGGGGTCAAGAAATCACTTGCCTGATAAGATAGGGAAGGAATCCATTGAGGCAGAACCCAGGATTCATTCTATTCCATTCATTCGATAAATATTTATTGAGCATTTGCTACATGCCTGACACTCTTCTAGGGGCAAGGGACTCAGGAGTGAACGTAACAGACAAAGAACACTGCCCTCGTGGCCCGGACGTTTTAGTGCTATATTGTGACTCCACTGATTTGGCTGTGAGATTTAGGTTTCCAGATCTAGACTCTACCACTGTGCCTGGATGTAAGTGGCACAGGTGGGATCTCCTCCACTCTCTTCTTTCCATCTCACTCCATCCAACCCTGGAGTTATTACACTGCTTTTCAGTAGTTAGGCCCAAGATCTTCCTTGGGAAAGATCTCAAGTTCTGGTGGCCACCACCCTAGGGCTCCCAGGCATATGGTGGCC
Organism: Ictidomys tridecemlineatus; assembly: GCF_052094955.1. Lineage (NCBI taxonomy): Eukaryota > Metazoa > Chordata > Mammalia > Rodentia > Sciuridae > Ictidomys > Ictidomys tridecemlineatus. The sequence continues at coordinate 87,531,821 of NC_135488.1, read as the reverse complement.
ATCTTTCAGGGATTTCTCTGATCTTCATGAAGAAGAGAACTTTGGGTGTGATATCTCAGAAGTATACCTGCCCCCTTACATCCCTATTCCTTACCTCCTGTATTTCTTCTCACCTCTTCCAGGGAGATTGATTACACATTGCAAAGGAAACACAAAGATAACCTCATTTTTTTGATACCAGGGATTGAACCCATGGGTGCTTAACCTCTGAGCCACATCCCCAGCCCTTTTTTTGTATTTTCTTTAGAAACAGGGTCTCACTGAGTTGCCAAGTATCTCACTAAGTTGCTGAGGCTGGCTTTGAACTCTCAATGCTCCTGACTCAGCTTCCGGAGTTGCTGGGATTAGAGGCGAGCATCACTGTGCCAAGCCAAAGATAACCTCTTAAAAGTAGGAAGAAAGAAAAGAGGCAATAGATGGACATCTAATTTCTCAAGTAAGACAATGGAAGCCAGAGGATAATAAAATGATGTGTCTCAAAGTCCTGAGAATGAGTACCAACTAGAATTCTGTAGAAGCAAAGATATCCTTAAAAATAAAAGAAGAAGAAGAAATAAAGACACTTTTAGAAAAACAAAGTCAAATCTCATCACCAGGTGACCTGTAGCAAAAGAAATACTAATGAGTGTTCTTTAGGCAGAGGGAACACGAATTCAGTGTGATCCTGGAGATGCTGGGAGGAATGAGAAAAGGTAAATACCTGGGGCTGGGGTTGTGGCTCAGTGGTAGAGTGCTCACCTAGCACGTGTGAGACCCTGGGTTCGATCATCAGCATCACACAAAAATAAATAAAAACAAAGGTATTGCGTCCAAGTACAACTAAAAAAAAAAAAACAAAAAAACAACAACAACAACAACAAAAATACATTAAAAAAAAAGAAAAGATAAATGCATGTAAACCCAAAAGAATATTGAGTGCATACACAAGAAAATTAATCTTGTGGGATTTAAAATGTATAGAGGATTCATATGTCTGAAAAGAGCGGCATACATTGGAGGATGGTGGTAAGTCAGTCCAAGGTCCTTGCAGTACCCAGGGAATGATAAGAAGGACTTATTTCTATCAGGTTTTGATAAGTCAAAGATAAGTATTGTGACCACTAAAACCAGCAAAAACACCAAAGTGTATTACTTTAAAAAGATGGGTCAAATAGCACTATAAAAATATTAAATCAGCCCAAACGGAGGTAAGAAAGGGTCATAGAATGGACAGAACATATGTAAAGGAAAAAGTAGATTAAAATCCAACATGATGGTAATTACAATATATACAGAAGCATTATTGCTCTATTTAAAATACATTATTGTCTCCCAGTGTGGTGGTGTACACCTATAATCCCAGTGGCTCAGGGGGCTGAGATAGGAGGATTGTGAGCTCAAAGCCAGCCTCAGCAATTTAGTGAGGCCCTAAGCAGCTCAGTGAGACCCTGTCTCTAAATAAAATACGAAAAGTGCTGGGGGTGTGGATCAGTGGTTAGGCTGGGTTCAATCCCTGGTACCAAAAAAAAAAAAAAAAAAAAAAAAAAAAAGATTGTCAGAGCAAATAACAAAATCAAAACTAGCTATATTCTGCTTCAGTGAGGAATTTAAACCAATTTGAAAGCTGTATGAACCAAATAATATTGTCTCGAAATAAAGCAAAAATGACAGGATTGAAAGGGGAAATTAAAGAGGGGAAATGGAAAATCCACAATTATATGTGTGTACGTTTATACACCTCTCTCAATTACTGATAGATAAGCAGAAAACAAAAACAAAAACAGGATCCAGAAGAGATTTAGAACAGCATGGTTAAACCTTATATATATGCTTTATTTTATATATATAGTTCTTACCATATATCTGTATGTTATATATATATATGCTTTATTTTGTGTATACATAGTTCATATCATATATATGTACATGCCATATAAACACACACCTTATATATACAGAACATAGTTTTTGACAACCTCAAATATATATTTTTTGCAAGTACAGATGGAACATTTACAAGAATTGACCCTAGAAGAGGTCATAAATCTAGTCTAAACAGACTTGAAGGGACTGAAATCCAATATGATGTGTTCATTGGCTTTGTTGGAACTAAGTGTGAAATCAGTTGCAAACAGACAATTGGAAAATCCTCAAATGTTTGGAAGTTAAGCAATATTTTTCTAAATAATTCATGGTAAAAAAATAAGTCACAATTGAAATTAGAAACTATTTTGAATTGAATGATGATAAAAATACTATATTGCATAGCATTTAGGACACTGTTGAAACATTATTTTGAAGAACATTATTGACTTAAATGTTTTTGCTAGAAAAAGAGTCTACAAATCAATGATTTAAATATCTAACTCAAGAAGCTAGAAAAATAATAGCAAACTAAATCCAAGAAAGTAGGGAGATGGAGTTGGGTGCAGTGGTACTCGCCTGCAATCCCTGTGACTTGGGTGGCAAGTTCAAGGTCAGCATGAGCAACTTAGCAAAACTCTGTCTCAAAAGAAAGAAAGAAAAAAGGAAGGGTGGCCGGGGGTGTGGTTCAGTGGTAGAGCATCCCTGGGTTCGATTCTTAGTACTGCAACAACAAAAATCCCAAACCCCAAAACAACCCAGGAGGAGGAAGAAGAAGAAGAGGAATAAGAGGAAGATGAGGGCTGGGGATGTGGCTCAAGCGGTAGCGTGCTCGCCTGGCATGCGTGCGGCCTGGGTTTGATCCTCAGCATCACATACAAAGATATTGTATTCGCCAAAAACTGAAAAATAAATATTAAAAAAATTCTCTCTATATCTCTCTCGCTCTCTCTTAAAAAAAAAAGAGGAAGATGAGGAAGAGGAGGAAGAGGAGGAAGAGGAGGAGGAGAAATAATAAGAAGTGAGCATACATTAATGAAACAGAGGATTAACATAAAATATGAAAAGGCCAGAAAAATTAACAAGTCCTGGTGAATTTAATTAGGAAAAAATAAGAGAGAGAGAGAGAGAAAGAGAGAGAGAGAGGGGGGGGGAGCTTATAAGAATGTTACAGGAACAAAAATGACAGGTCAATTTCTCTCATGAGGAATGTCCTACTTGTCCAAAATTCTCTAATTAAATGTCAGCATATCAAATCCAAAGATATACAAAAGTGATATTAAATTATTACCAAATTGGGTTTATTACAGAAAGGCAAGTTTGTTTCAGCATTTGGAAACCAATTAATTTAGTTCATTGCATATGTGGAATCAAAGAAAAAAAATCATGAGATCATCCTAACTGGTGCAGGAACATTCTATGATGAAATTTAGCATATGTTAATTGAAAGAACAAACTGAGAAAAAAATTGTTTTGATCTGATAAACAGAATTATTTGTTGGTTGTTTGCTTGGGTACCAGGCATTGAACCCAGGAGCTCTTAACCACTGAGCCACATCCCTGGCCCTTTTTTAATTTTTATTTTGAGACAGGGTCTTGCTAAGTTGCTTAGGGTCTCACTAAATTTCTGAAGCTAGCTTTTAACTTGAGATCCTCTTGCCTCAGCCTCCCAAATCTGATAAAGATTATTGGAGTTCTCCAGAGACATGAAAACAATAGAATGGATATTTGGCATACACACACACACACACATATATGTATGAATTATATTTATATATGTCTGTATGTATGTAGGTTCATGCAGCTATGGAGAAGTCAAGTCCAAAATCTATGCAGGGTGGGCTGCCAGACTGGAGACCCTGATTGGTGCATGTGACTGGCGATGCCATTTTTGACAAGGATGTGATGCCACTAGAACCCTCAAACATTGCTGGTGGGACTGTAAGTTGAAGACTATTTGAACACATGCATGCATGAACCATATAGGACCCCAAACCAGAACTAGCCCTAATGTCCATCATGAATAGAATGGCTAAACAATTGTTTATAACCTACAAGGGCATACTATTCAGCAATGAGAATTAGTAAATTTCGATACACTACATCACACACACACACACACACACACACACACACATAGGATATATATAGGAATCATATATATGTTTGTATGCTGGTGAGAATAGTCCATTAAGAGGGGAGAATTGGCAGGAGGGAGTGGCGAGGACCGCTGGCACAATGTCCTGAGTAGTGAAGGAGTAGGACACGGTCAGGAATGGAGGGCAGGCCCTAGAGGGCAGCCCCATGCCCTGGGGCCTGGCAGAGCAGACGGGAAGGGAGGTGTGAGGGGTTCCCCCAGGTGCTGTGTGGCTCAGGCCTCGTCCAGTGAGCACGGGTCACCCTATGCATATGCTTCCATTCCCAGTCTAGGCCAGAGGTCCAGTGGGTTCTCTGCTTCCTGAAAGGTAGACAGGGTCAGGAAGGTGGGGTGGCCAGGCCTGTGGCCTTTGGGCAAGGCTGGAGGAGCATATGTCCAGGCAGAAGACGCAGGACCCTGCCTCAGGTGGGTTTGGGGGAGCAGGGGGATGGTGTTTTGGTGGATCAGGAGCTCCTGTCCTGGTAAGTCAGAGGACAGCCAGCAGCACCAGTTCCTGACCCCTCCCTGTCCAACTTTGGGGGTCCACTCGACACTCCTGTGAGACCCCCGGCCTCTCCCTGGGAGCAGAGGGAGGGACTCTCAACCTCAGGAAGGGCTGGAAGCCAGCTTTAAAAAGCACATTCCTTGGCAGGTTAAAAATATGTCTTTTTAAGTGTAAAGACTTAACCTTTGGTAGGAAATGGTTGTGGTATTTTTCTTTAAATGAAAAGAGACCATTGTGATCTGACTTTGGAAAATACACAACATCCTGGTCGCTCTCCAGGGCCTGCCTCTTCTGAGGGCCTCGCTGGGCCGCTCCGGCCTTTCCTCCAGATGGTCTCTCCTCGCGTTGCTGAAGGGGGCAAAGGGCTGCTCTGGTCCCTGCAGAGCCAGCCTTAGAATGCTCAGCCCTTCCCCAGGAGGGAACTGAGCAGGAAGGGCTTATTGTTGCCTGCCATGTCTCCACTTAGGACTGGTTCCAGAGTTTGTGGGGCCCCATTTAAAATAAAAATGCCAGCCTGTGGTTCCAAAAGTGCTGAGAATTTCGAGGGGGCAACACAGAACACTAAACCAAGTATAGAACCCTCCTGAACACGCACCCTCCTAGGTGAGGGACCCTGTATGATGCCTCAGGTGGCACACCCAGGACGGTGACCTGGCCTTCAATGGCTCACTCTCATTCTTCTGGCCAACCTTGAATGTTGGAAGTGTCTCTCCTAGGTGATGCTCCAGGCCTAGACACAGAACCCAGATGACCCAGGGCAGGACTCAGGGCTTCCTTCTGAAGTCCCACCCCATCCCCGGCTCCCATGTACCACAGCTGGCAACGATTTCCAAGCCTGGCTCTTTGCTCAGACTTTCCCCCTTGCATTTCGTACACAGTGCTCCCCGGTGGTGCAAACATTCTGGGTTTAATCTGTGCTTGCTTGTAACCTGAGGGTCTGGGGTAATCGGGGAACACGACACAGCTGTGTGGGGTGCTGGGCCACTTGGCATTCCTTGAGCTGTTTACAGGCCTCCTCCTAGGGCCTACTGTAAATAGGAAAGTACAAACACATGCCAGGTTTGTGCAGATGAAAACCAGCCGCTGCTTTCCCTCAACCTTGCACACAGTGGCTTGCGTTTATGTGGCATTTATTTCCTTGTGTGCTACTTATGGACTTGCGTAGTGTCTGCTCAGTGAGGCCTAAGCATTTGGACTTTCCAGGACTGGGAGATAGATGGTGCTGAGAGTCCTAAAGTCTTGTTCTCTGGGTCAGCCTGACTTCACGTGCCCAGACCAGAGCTGGCCTGTACTATGTATCACTTGTATGCATTGTGAACTCACCTGTATGCATTGTGAACTATCTGTTGGTGCAGTGACTTGTGGTAGTGTTGGGCTATTTTTGCTGCTGATGTCATCAGTGGTACAATTTTTCCAAAAGGAGCCGTCAATTGGCTTGGTGTACCTTCCTCCCTTCTGCTTGTCATGGTCGTTCAGCTAAAATTTTGGGACCAACAGAGGTGAGGCAAAGGCACCCCCCCCCCCCATACAAAGACCTATCCACAGGTGTGGCTGTATACTGGACCGGTAGTCAGTGACGGGTAAGATCCAATTGCAATGGTACCAACCTAAGACAGGAGGCTGACACCTTGAGGTCAGCTCATCCGATAATGGGTAAGGACCATATGTACTATTGGACAACCTAAGGCAGGCATGGTCCCTAAGCCACATGCTTGTTGTTTAAACAGAGAGGGGGAGATGTTGAGAGCCACAGCCGAAGGGGCCCCAGCAAACTTTCAGACTGCCAGCTGATGATTGGCTCACAGCGGCCCCAGCAACTTCTAGCTGATTGGCTCCTCTGTGGTGATGCTCATTGGGCTGTTTCCCTGCCCTTTCAGGCTATGGAGCTGCTCATTGGGGGACTTTTTTTGGCTCCACCCACATGACCCAGCCAATCGGCCTCAAGAGCAGGAGGAGTGGGGGAGGTTGAGAGGCTTGTGGGAAGCCCGTGGTGGCAGTTGGGCTCTGAAGGTTTTCCTGAGGAGCTGTTTTGTTTGGCTTGTGTGGTTCTAAAAATAAAGTTCGTTTCTTTTGACAAGTGGCTCCTGAATTGTGCCCAGCCAGACTGCGGCAGGCTGTGTAATATGGTGGCCACCAGCCACTTGTGGCTCTTGAGCACATGAAATTGGCTAGTCTGAGCTGAGCTGTGTTGTTCACATACAATATACATCAGACTTTTATAGACTTCATACAAGAAGGATGTCAGATAGTTTATTAATTATTTATATTGATTATATATTAAAATAACACTTCTTATATAGTAAAGCAAATAAATGATATGATTAAAGTTAATTTCATTTTTTAATGTAGCTACTAGGAGCTGGGTGTAGTGGCACATGCCTTAATCCCAACCATTTGGTGAGACTGAAGCAGGACAATCACAATTTTCAGGTCAGCCTGAGCAACTTAGCAAGAACTCATCTTAACATAAAATAAAACAGTCTGGGATTGTAGCTCAGTGGTAGAGCACTTCCTTGGCATGAGGGAGGCCCTGGGCTTAAACTCTAATACCATAAATGTAGCCACCAGGAAATTTAAAATTATATATATATATAAATTATATTTGTGTGTATATATTCTCATATATATATATATATATATATATATATATATATATATATATATATATAGCTTGCATTTTGGCTTACATCTTATTTCTACAGGGTAACTCTGCTTTAAAGCCTTTCCTTTTCTTGGGCTGGGGATGCAGCTCAGTGGGAGTGCACTTGCCTGAAATGTACAGGCCTGGGTTTGATCCCCAGCAGCACTAAATAAATAAAGCATTTCTTTTTTCTTTCTTTCTTTTTTTAAGAGAGGAGAGAGAGAGAGAGAGAGAGAGAGAGAGAGAGAGAGAGAGAGAGGAGAGAGAATTTTTCAATATTTACTTTTTAGTTCTCGGCGGACAAAACATCTTTATTTTTTTTTATTTTTATGTGGTGCTGAGGATCCAACCCAGTGCCCCGCGCATGTCAGGCGAGCGCATTACCGCTTGAGCCATATCCCCAGCCCTAAAGCATTTCTTTATTGTATTTTCATGTCCAGGCCTGTGGAATTCACACACACACACACACACACACACACACACACACACACACGCACACACGCTCCTGAGCAACCAATAGAACCTTGTAAAAGAAACCATGCTTAGTGAGATCATGTGACTTGACCCCAATGCCACCCCTTCAAGAGAGCTTCCTTAGAATATCCCCAGGCCACCTAGCACTGCCAATCTAGGGGCCTTTGTTTGGCCACTGGTAATCTGTCTGCTTTGCTTTTTCATCCGTCACATGTTTATTGAGCATGCATGGTTCTGAGGCTATGTGGCAGAGTGACTTCAGAGCTCAGGTTCTTGGGTCTATATGACCTGGATTCTGGGCCTGGTCCTACCCCTTATGAGTTTGGACCCCCTGAGCAAGTGACATGTCCTCTCCATGCCTTGGTCCTCTCATTTGTACAGTGGGATTCATCACACCCCGCTGCAAATCAGGTGGTCACATGTCTGCCTCATGGGCTCGCTGTGAGGATGGACAGGGATGTGGCACAGAAGACCCTCAGCATGAAGGCACTGGTCCACCATGAGCAGCCCTGGGCCTGTTCGTGCCTCTGGCCTTTCACAGGGCCCAGCAGTCTCTCAGGAAGGAAAGGAAAGAGTAGGAGCTGTGATCCTGGGAGCTCCAAGGCAGAGCAGACAGGCCCCTACTATCCAGGACATGATGCCAACAGTTGGAATTCAGAAAGGTGTCCCGTTAGGTTGTCACACCAGAAGGACCAGTGTAGGCAGAGACGAAGGAAGGTTGGAATTAATCATGGCTAAGAATGAGATGCGTGACCATGGACAGTTCTGCTCTTAGTGGTTTGAACTAGAACCATCCTCTGCCTGGGGCCAACCCAATAAGCAAAGCTAAGGAAGGGGGACCAACCACATTCCAAGCCTAGAGCCAGGTCAGTGGGTCTGAAGCGTGGGCCCATTTTCTCCTTGCCCCTATAAAGCAACTGTGTCACGGCAGTACATGTTGGTAAAACAATAAATCCCAATGTTTCAGTGGCTGAGCCCTAGAGGCTAACCCTGGCTCATGTAACTGTCCATGTGGGTGTTGCTGCCAGCAGGAGGTCACTCATGGGGTGATTCAGACTAGACAATTTTAAGTGCTCTGTGCCTAATGGCTCTGCCCTCTTTCATGGCCAGAGTTCTCTGGCTCCAGTGGGCAGACAGGAGAGAGTGAATGGAGAAGACATTTGTCACTTTGGTTTATGTTTCATCTGTGGGACTAGCTTCCTGGCTCAACCTAGATGCAAAAGTGGCTGGGAACCTGCAGCTCCATACAGCAGAAGGGGGAGAGCTGCCCTCTGCTAGCTTCCACTCGGAGGGAGAGCTGAGTCACAGCCCAGCCTCCTTTCTGCCCCCGCAGGTCTCAACTCTTCTTCAAGCCGCTTGCTGGTCACCATACCCCCGCGAGGCACCGAGAGGGCTCTCCCAGAGGAACTAAGGATAGAAATGTGGACACTTGTAGGAAACACGGGTGACACAGGCAGACACTCAGGGAGATGGTGCGTATGCCATAGTCTCAGTGCTTCAGGTGTCCCTGATGTCTGATGTCCGGTGCTTCCCAGGGCCTCCTCAATCTCAGAGCCTCTCCAACCACATCGGAGGCCTGGCCTTCAGGTGCACAGAGCTCAGTGAGCAAGGCCAGACCTGCATTTTGGATCCAAGGGGGATGTGGACAGATGAAGGCAAGACCAGCAAATATTCCTGGAGTTCCCCTTGTCCAGGCCAAAGGCAGGTAAGAAGGATCTCAAAGGGTCCTCCTCAGGTCCTCTGGACTGCTCCCCCATGTGCCCCAGCTACTATGTTGGCCAAAACCCAAGTCCCCATCAGTCAGGACTGGATCCAAGGGGAGAGGAGGGCATGGGATTGAGGGCACCTCATGATACCGTGAAGCCAGGGTTTTTCACATAGATGCTTGCAGCTGGGGAGAATACAAAGAATAAACAAGGTCACCAGACCTCAAGGTGCTCATGATTCTGCGGACAAGATGATCAGACTTCAGTGACCTCTGTCTGGTGCACTGCATGCATCAAGCCCCTTGCAGAGGAGTAAACTGTGAATGGCAGAGGGGCTCTGCTGAGCACGAGCCAAGCTCTCCTTCCCTTTGGGATAATCAGAGAAGGCTTCCTGGAGGCAGAGGCTTAAAAGAATGGGGAGGGAAGTGTCTCTTTGGAATTCCCAATAGTATTTCTAGGTGTGTGACATTTTATGGACCCCAAGCCAGAGAGGCAGGCAAGGGCCTTTCGAAGGGAGGCTGAGCTCCTTGTCCAAGGTTGCACAGGAGTTTGCAAGAATGCATCCAGCCTACCGATGCTCGGGGTCTTTGTATAAGCTTGGAAGGCACGTCTCTCCCTCCAGGCCGGTCAGGGCAGGTCCCCAGGTGGGGTGGGAAACTCCCATACAGGGAGCAGGTCCTCCCTGGGGGCTTCTTGGGGCTGGGTGCTCAGCCTCCCCCGAAGAACATGTGTTTCCTGTTTTCCTTCTTCTTCTGGCTCAGGACAGAGAACAGGGTTTTCCTGAGCGGAAGAGCCTCAAAGACCTGGCCCAGTCCCAGCTAGCTCTGGTGGGTCTGCCTGCTCATGGCTGTGGTTACTCAGGAAGATGAGCCCTTCTCCCACCCAGAGAAGCCGGTGCCCATCTTCTCCCCCAACTCTTTTAAATCCAGGGCCTGTGTTTCCATTCAATTCTCCATCTTTGAACACCCTCTGCCAATCGGTCAAACCTGAGGCTTGTGCTGCTCTAGAGACACCAGGTCTGAGGGGCAGGTCTCACTAGAGTCTGAGAGGCAGGCCAGGACTTTGGCCAACCCTGCAGACACTGGAGGTTCACAGCCCTTACTCCTCTCCCTGCATCCCCACTGTTTCCCGAACACCTTGGGTTGGAGGCTGGGGTCACTGATGACACTACCTCAGCCTTTCAGTCGGTATCATGTGGGGCCAGCACCATCCAGGCTCAGTCTGTAACTGCTCTGAACCAGAGCCCTTGGATACTAACTTCCTACTATCTGCTTTGGGGTTTTTCTTTTTCCCTTCTTTTTTCCTCCTCCTCTTCCTCCTTCTTCTTCTTTTTAAATGACTGGGGATGGAACCCAGGGATGCCTTACCACTGAACCATATCTCCAGCCCTTTTATTTTTATTTTGGGACAAGGTCTCACTAAGTTGCCCAGGCTGGCATTGAACTTGTGATCCTCTTTCCTCAATCTCCTAAGTAGCTTGGATCAGAAGTGTGCACCACTGTGTCCTGATGGTTCAGGGTTTTCTACTTGGATTGAATGTCTTAGTCAATTTTATGTTGCCATCACTAAATAGCTGAGGGGGAGTGAGTTATAAAGAAAAGAGGTTTATTTAGCTTGCAGTTTTGGAGGCTGAAAGTCCAAGATCAGGCAGCTCCATCTGTTTGGCTTCAGGTGAGGGCCTTCTGCTGAATCACAACATGGTAGATGGCATCTCATGGTGGGAAACATGAGCAGAGGGGGTGAGTGGGGCACATGGAAGAGGCCAGACATAATTCATCTGGTCCCATAGGACTTAACCTGCTTCCTTGGTGGGTATTCATCTCTTCTGAGGGTGGTGCCCCCATGACCTAATTATCTCCCACTAGGACCCACATCTTAAATGTACCTTTCAAGCCTCTAGCGCACTAACCTTCGGGAGACAGCCTACATCAAACTCTATCCTAACCATAGAAGAAGTGCTACATGGACTGAAGGCAGAGGGATATGGGATAGGCTTCCCAAGTCTGCAGCACTGAGTAAGTGTGAAGAAGAAAGGCAGTGGCTGGCTGCCCGGCCATGGCCTCCAACCTGTGCCCGGGGAATAGGAGGCAATGATCTTCTCCATTTCTTCACCTGTCTCCGTCCTCCCCACAAAGGGGGATCTTTCCCCGCTCAGACCTGTTGAAGGCCCTGGTTCTGCTTCTTGGAATTGCTATTCTGGGTGTGCACGTGCACGTGTGTTCGTATCCAGCCGGGGTGCTGGACATGAAGGGCTTGGGGTGGGAAAAGTTGTCTGTATGTGAATCAGTGTTGTGTTCCTGCGTGAGCCAGGTCCTGGGGCTTTGTGAGAGGTAAGATTTAGGCCCTGCCTTGGCCTGCAGCCCATGCACAGGCCTGGCCCAGAGGGGAGATCAGCACCTCTGATGACCCGGCCTCGGGCTTTGAAGTCCTCCTTCCTAGCGAGGAGGGCTCCAGGCGGGAGCAGCCCAGGTTTATTAGGTACACGTTAATCTGGGGCTCATTTAACTTGTTAAGGTAATTGTGCCAGAGGCTGCAGCTCTGAGGTCCCCGCCTTAGTAATTACCCTTCTCCTGGTCTCTTTAATCTCTGAGGACTGTGCCCCTTTGCAGAGCTTTGCTGGGCCCCGCACCTGCTCCTCCCAAGACCTCAGGAGGAGCCTGGCAATGCTTTCGCATGGTCTCATGTTTTTGTAAAATTTGCAAAAGCACGTTTTTCCAACCACAGTCACTGATGGCTGCTGTTTCTTTTCACCCTGACTTCCCCTGTGTCACTCTTTCCCTCCCATCAGATGGTGCTGGAATAACTGTAGGCATTTTTTTTGGATTCCGCTTACTGAAAGTTAAGTCAAGGATGGATTTAGTGTGGGCAAATAGGATCTATTTATGTGGGATGCGATATATGTCTATCATATTTCGTGAATGTGGCTCTTGGTCACCTCTGTGTAGGTTACAGTTACTGGGGGAGGAATGGTTTCCAGGAAAACTCCTACCTCCTATGGTGTTGACTCACCTGGGGCGAGGCAGTGTGTGTTCTGTGGCTCTCAGAACAGGAAGCATGTGGGAAGTGGCAGAGCAACAAGATTTGAAATGTACAGTGCCAGAAGCTCATCTGTGGAAAATTCTTTTAGTCTTATAGCTCACATATGAAACCTGTTAGACGTTTAGCCCTAATGGACGACTGTGAGGGTGACTTTTACGTGTCGGCTTGCTTGGGCTAAATGATGCCCAGTTGGTGAACCATTATTTTAGGGGTATCATGAGGGCGTTTATAGGAGCCATTAACATTTGAACTGTTAGATTAAGGAGATTGCCCTCACTGTCTCTATGGGAGGAGAGACGTTCCTCTTCTCAGCTCAAGACGTTGGACCTGGGTTGAAATTCGCCACCCGCTTTCCTGCTTCTCCAGTTTGCAGATGGCAGAGCAGGGATTTCTGAGCCTTCATAATTTCATGAGCCAATTCCTGTAATACGTATCTGTCATCTATCTATCATCTCCTATGGGTTTTATTTTCTCTGGAAAACTCTGACTAATCCAGATTTGGGTACTGAAAGTGGTTCTAGAGGAGCGCAGTTTCAAAGATGAGTTTTCTGAATTGGTTCCGGGGTTTTCTGGAATTGGCTCTCTGATCTCGTTAGATTTAGAGACCCTGGTTGTGTTTCTTGGAATTGCTGTTTGGGGCATGTTTATGTGCACATGTGTGCGTGTTCTGTTAGCCGAGGCATGAAGGGCTTTGGGATGGGCCAAGGTTGTCTGCGTGTATAAATCAGTGTGGGTGTTCCTGTGTGCGCTAACACTCTAATCTGATTAGATTGGATTTAAAGATGCTAATGACTTTGTTGTCAGTAGTAAAGAGTGTGCAAGGGTGAGCTGTTTATAGAGAAAAGCAAAATATCTGCTTTGGCTACTCCTAATCAACCACTTAAAAGAAGTTTAAGTAACTCTGTAGACAGTTTCAAACATTTTTGGAAAATTAAGACTGTAATAACATTGATTGTTCACTCCTAACATCCTGGAAAAATGTGGCATAAGAAAATAATGAGCCCAGGGGTTCAAACTCCCAGCTTAAAGTCTGCATAAATCACTTTTCAGTTGTGCCCCGAAGAAGAGCCTTACCTGCTAGGTCCATGGGGGATGAAATCGGAAGCAAATCCTCAACCTATGATTGGCTCATTAACAACTCAATTTGATCTCCCAGCTTCACACAGTATCTACTCTTGAAGGGAGGGCTTTGACTGGGAAAGAATGCTGTCCCTTATTTTGGGGTGGAGATCTGTAGGAAGACCCTGATGAAGTTGGGGACTTTGAGCTCCTAACTTTTTTTTTTTGAGTCCCTAAATTCTTTGCCAGTAGAAGAGGCCTCCCTATGCCTAGTATCCTCCCTACCCTCAGCAGAAGTGACTTCCTTACCCCCATAATGGTGGGGATAGATCCTCACGGCCTGGAGAAATGGTAATGGCCTTTCCTGAAGCAGTTGCCATATAAGATTATGCTGATTCTTCTCTGGGTCCACCCCTCTTTGCCCACCTCTTTAGACCTGTAACTAGACTCCAGTCCCAACAGCTAAAGGTAAGGTGCACAGAGCGACCATGGGAGTTGCAGCATCCTCCAGAAGAACTATTTCAGTTTTCTCATCTATATGAAGAGAAATCTGAGGAACATGACCATGAGTGGACATTAAGGGTATGAGTGAATGCTGGAAGGCATGGAGAGTTGGAGGAGAATTCACTGATATGGTCTCACCAAGCAGAGATTCTGCATTTAACATTGCAGCCTGGGGAGTTAATAGAGTCCAGTTTGGTTAGTTCACTGAAACACGGGTCAAAAGATGGGCCACCATGAGAGATTTGGAAATGCCCCACTTCCTTCAGCTTAATGTAGAGAAGGGGATCTAGAGGCTTAAGGAGATTGGAATGTTAGAGGGAATTTGTCATTAAAGACCAATTCACCTACACTGGAAGGGTCCGGAAGCCAAATATTTCATCAATATTTTGAGAAGTAGATTTGTGAGGGAAGCCCCAGCTTCTTGGAAGAGCTCCAGGACCACTCTTCTCTGTAGGCCTAACCTATAGTGGGAGCCTCAGCCACTTAATTGGAAACCTAAACCCAATGGGATCCATTGAATCCTGGAGGCAGGGGCCAAGTGTCGACGCTCAGCTGCTGGAAGCAAGGTAGGCATGGTCACCAGAATGGAACCCATATACGTACCCAGAAATCATGGTTACCAGCTCTCTGGATATCCCTAAGCCAGCGGACTTGACACAAAATTAACCATAGCAAGGCCACTCCTTGTCAACTTGGCATGGATATGCAACTTCTTAAACCAGACTTAATTTCCAAATGAAGGCAATAACGAGGTCCCAATTCCATGTAATATGATACAACTACCCCTGTACAACCAGAAAGGCAATGGTCCCTTCTCCAAAAGAGGTGGTAAAACCCCTGGGTGATGTCTACTCTTCTGATTTTCCACAACTTAAATACTGTGATATGAAGTAACGGTACTTAAATACGGCTGTCAGGTCAGTACATCTTGTGTTATACGTATGTGTCTGTGAGGGTGTTTGTGGCAAAGATGAGCATTGGAATCAGCAGCCTAAGATGTGCCCTTACCAATGTGGTTAGACTTCAGCTAATAGGCTGAGAGCCAAAAAGAACAAAAAAGCAAAGGAAGGGTGTGTGTGCTTTCTCTGAATTGGGACATCCATTTTCTGCCCTTGGACATTGACTTTCCAACCTCAATTTCAGACCTTCAGACTGAATCTCTCTCTCTCTCTCTCTCTCTCTCTCTCTCTCTCTCTCTCTCTCTCACACACACACACACACACACATACACACGGTATATTGCTTTGATTTCTCTGGAGAATATTAAGACAACCACCATCCAAAAATTTCACACAGCATTCATTCCAAAGCTGAAATAAACTTTTCTAAACTCCCAACAACTGAGTACACCATGAGTACAACTTTGCTCAACCACGTTGGAGGGAGGACCACACTACTCTCCATACCGGAGAGGATATTAAAAAATACCGGTACACGTTGGGCAATCAAAGAGAGCATGAAGCTGCATATGTAGAGAGAGAGAGAGCATTGCAACAGGGTGTCATTAAATAAACCAGTTCATTTATTAAAATATGACTTTTGTAGTTTTGGTGTCTATGTCATCTTTTAAAAATGTATAAGTTGATGTGATTTCTAGAGAACGAGAGGTATTTGAAAGAGTTGCTTTTCTAACCTGGTTTTGTCCTTTTTGTAATTTTGTATTCCGTTCCTAAAACACATTCATTTCAGGTCCTGCAAAACTTGGATGTACCTTGGTGTGGTTGGCGTTTGTGTGTGGGGATGGTGGGGAGAGGAGATCCCCTTGGGGTTCACCCAAGGCTGCCCAGAGTCATCCAGGCAGGGCTGGGGAAGACCTGGTAGACTTGGCAGTGGTCTGTCTGGGTGCTTCCTGGGCCTCTGAGTGGTCCCAGGATTCCTGCTGGGATGGCTGGGCTCCTTGGCAATCCCCCACCCCATCCCTGAGCCAGAGTTTCCTGAGGGTAGGGGCTAGGTGAGCCAGGATCCTAGAGGCCCTCGGATCTCCTTGACTGTGTCTGTCCGTGGTGAAGGGAGGAGGGTTGCAAGAAAGGAGAAGAATCCACAGTCTGTCCAATGTTTCTATCGGTGATTATTTCTTCAGTGTCTTCTCCCCTACTAGACTATGTGCACCATGAAGAGGATCCTGTTTGTCTCACTTACCCTAGAATCCCATGGCTTGGCAGGGCCTGGCAAAGTGCTGAACTTAGTAAAGCTTCATCAGAATGAGTGGAATAAATACAGGTGGCACTGCCCTCCCGCCTTTATGTGTGCTCATGGGGAGGTGAGAGAGAGAGAGAGGGGACAAGCTCCGGGCTCCTTCCCACACTGGCTCCAAGTACCCCTGCTTGCTTTGGCTGGTTTTCTACGATCTAGTTCCCCTCAGTAGAGTCCTGACAGCGGAGATGATTGGGAAACCACTGATTTAGAATAAGACAGTACAGAGCCAGTTTTTACCAGTCAATGTGTAACTTAATTTTTAAAAAGTTTATTTTGAGATGGGGATCTTGCCGCCTTGCCCAGGCTGGCCCCAAACTATTGGACCACCTTAGCTTTCCAACTAGCTGGGACTATATACATGCCACTGTGTGTGTGGGGGGGTGGGTGTGGGTGTGTATGGGTGTGTGTGTGTGTTTTCCAGCACTGTGGATTGAACCCACCGTGCTCTGTCACTGAGACACATTCCCAGTTCCTTTTAAATTTTGAGACAGGGTCTCACGAAGTTGCTGAGGCTGGCCTTGAGTCTTTCTTGCAATCCTCCTGCCTCCTCAGCCTCCCTCCTGAGTTCCTGGGATTATAGGCGTACGCCACCCTGCTGGGTTCTGTGTGCGTGTTTTAAAATGATCACACGTCAATTGTTTTTTATTGTAATACTATTAGTTCATATTTTAAAAATTATGAATTCAGTGTAATTTATGTCTTGAAACCACCAAGAGGCTTATATGCTACATTAAAATTCCAAATAGAACAAAGAGACGCTCATTACTCATTTCGAAAGCTTTTCTTTTTAAAAAAAACATTTCCATAATTCTCAAGAAGAGAAAGAAAATGCTAATCACTGCAGCCAAGTTTCCTGACACTCTAGTTCTGGTTCAAAGAACATGGGAGCATCTCAGTATATACGATCAGTGGTGTGGGCGTCCCCATCCAAACCTGAGGTTGAAGAAGGCCTATATCAAGACAAAATGATGCTCACTTCCAGTGACAAGTCCATCTCTACCCCCTCCAGCTAGGGAACATCTTAAGAAACTTCAAGTTGTTAGACAAGAGGGTGATGATGGTGTCCAAAGAAGACATTCATATGCCAGGTGCAGTGGCACAGGCCTGCAATGCCTGCAGTTTGGGAGGCTGAGGCAGGAGGATTACAAGTTCAAGGCCAGCTACAGAAACTTAGTGAGGCCTTAAGCAACTTACTAAAAAAGTAAAAGGACTGGGATGTGGCTCAGTGGTTAAGTGCCCCTGTGTTCAGTCCCTAGTACCAAATAAGTAAAAATAAAAAAAGACATTCATATATTGAAGATAAGGCAGAAGATTGCAAGTTTAAGTCGAGCCTGAGCAATTTAGCAAGAGCCTATCTAAAAAAAAAAAAAAATACATTCAGTGTTGGTTTATAACCCTCCCGTTGCTATTCCCTGAATGGTGTGGAATCAGAAAGAGCTTTGATTGCAGTGGGGACCATTTGTGCCCAAGATGTACTTGACCTAACAATTCTACCTTTAAGTTTTATAGTGGGAGAGGAGTTATTCTTAAAAAGACCAGACGGGGGCTGGGGATGTGGCTCAAGCGGTAGTGCGCTCACCTGGCATGCGTGCGGCCCGGGTTCGATCCTCAGCACCACATACAAACAAAAAGATGTTGTGTCTGCCAAAAACTAAAAAATAAATATATATATAAAAAAACTCTCCCTCTCTCTCTTTAAAAAAAAAAAAAAAGACCAGAAGGTTATATATTTTTTTAAATTTTACAGTTAGTTGTATTTTCTAATCTTTAGAATTATTTCTTTTTAAGAATTCTTGTCCCTTATAATGATTTGTTCTTATATATAATGTCTGATGTTTATGTGCTTCTCTAAATGTTTGTTTTACTTATGCTTTATTTGTTCATTAATTTTTTGCAGGGGTGGGGGTACTAGGGAGTGAACCCAGTACACTCTACCACTGACCTACATCCCCAGCCCTTTTTATTTTATCTTATTTTGAGACAGGTTCTCAATAAATTGCCAACTGGTCTCAAACTTGTGATCCTCCTGCCTTAGGCTCCTGAATCCCTGGGATTACAGGCGTGTTCCACCTTGTCTTTAAGATTACGGTTTTTCAGAAATAATTCTTAGGAAGAGGCTATGGCGGCAGGAAACACATTCTAGTCTGTGTAAACAGGTGTGTATGGGAAGCATCCATCTCGGGTGGTTACCAACAGCAAATCCAGGTTGTGTTGACTGAGTGGCCTGGTCAACTAGCACTGAGCTCTGGCTCCTGACCTGGGGGCTTGGCGGGATCCAGTGTTCTCCAGCACTGTGCCTAATTTTTGAAGTTGAAATAAGTTGTTTAGTTTCACTGATTTTAAAAAGTGTTGATAATTTTAGCTCTGAATTTTGGCGTTCGGTACTGCCTGTGGGGTGACGGCAATCGGGAAGACAAACCCTCGTCACATGGAGGACAAAGTCACTGCTCAGGGGAGGGGAGGGCCTTATTCCAAGGTCACATGGCTGTTTGGTGAGTGGCAGAGGATGGCACGTGGATGCAGCTCTTGAGTCTATAGCATGTGTCCGCACACCACACTGTGCCTGGCCCTTCTGACTCAGGACCTCAACAAGGCTGTCACACCCCTGTTGAAACTCCAGTCCTAGCGCTTGACCTCAAGGTCGGGTTCCGCTGCTCTTAGGGATGGTGAGAGTGCAGAGCTCAGTGCTCACTCTCTTTCTTACCCATCTGCTCCCAGGGACCCAAAGGCCACATAGAGGGATGCAGGGACCTGAGAAGAAGGGGATTTGAGAGCTGCAGAGTCCTGCTTCTGGGGTAGGGCCAGATACACAGCTGGGTGGCTTCAGCTACTTGCCTGCCCACCGTGGTGCTGCTGTGTTTCATGGTGTCACATGTTGCTAGGCATTGACTAGGTGCTGTGTTTTTGCTGCTGGGTCATATGTTGCAGGGAATAGAGCCACCACTGAGTGTTCAGTCTCTGGGTGGCATCAAGAATCACATGTGTCATGTGAAGGCCCAGTTTAGAATACTTTCCCAGAGTGACTCCAGGGCTGGTCCTGGTGACCCTGGTATATTCCGTAGCTTTGCTCTGGGTCTGGCTCACAAACATCTCCACCCTCAAGCCCCAGTTCACAAGCAGAGGGCCCCATTCCTGGGCAGGCCCAGCTGCTGGCTGTTCAACTAATTAATGACTGCTGATTGGCCCAAGAGCCACACTCATTATGCCCAGTGGAGATCAAAGCCAGGCCCAATAATCTGCTAAATGAGTTGTCAGATTAGGGCATTCTTCTGTGCTATTAGAAAGATTTGTCTCCCTGTGTAAAGGCCTGTCAGGGCATATGACCCCGTCACCCACCGTGAGCTGAGCCACAGGGAATTCTGCAGCCTTTCTGCCTCTCTTACTTTGAATGTGGCCATTCAATGGGACAGTCCCACCACAGGGGCCCAGGCATGATCCCTGGGGAGGCCACAAAGTGGAGAGGGCCTCTGCCCCGGGAAAGTCATGCTGGGGCAGAGTGTCTCTACCTCTTTATCTTGGGGGCTACTGGGCAATTAGAGGGGAACTGTAGACTTCCCTGGGTCCCTGTGCCTTCAACTTCATTGTAGACATACTGCCTCAGTTTACCCCTTCAGGCTGGGGATCAAGTTTTATGTTGACTCCGTTCTCTCCTTTAGGACCTAGGCCCCAGACTGACATTCATTTCAAACTGGGAGTTCCAGCCCAATTTTCTTGCTCCCGGGCTGCAGACAGGTCCAGTTTTCAGTGCTAATAGCTATTCATGGCTATCATTAAGCAAATGCAGAGTGTGTCAGGCAGTGTACTAAGTGACTAAAAGCTGATTTTACTTACACTGAATAAAAATATTATAAATTAGATACTATTAACATCTTCTCAAGGTTGTTAATCATCCTCATAAGGAGAATGAGGCTCAGTAATTTGTTCAAGTCGTTCTTGAAGGTTCTGATTACTGGAAGTCAACTCGTATGTTGACCAAATGTTGGCTCATGAGAGAGCACGAATTGCAAACCTATAAGGGAGGCAGTGAGAAAGGAGCTCTCTTTCTCCTTGGATGGGGTGGGAGGAAATTGGACTGGCCAAAGCCATTTTTCTCTCACTAGAAAAGAATCTGGAGCTTTTGAGAGAGGAGTAGTGTGGGTCCAACATTGTGGGTCTTTAAAATCATGGTTTGAGCAGTTAGATTAGACTGAACTAGATGAGCAACTAGGTTGCCTTATACTTTTCTGAGCTTCAAATGAAAGACTAACACACAAACCAGAGACTACAGCTCCTGTCCCTGAGGTCCCAGATCTGCCCAGTAATGGTTTTGATCCTTAGAGATAGCCTTAGGAAAGTCCACCTGGGAAGCCAGGAGACTTGGCAGTCTACCACTTACTCAGCTTGCTCTGCTGGTCACTGTTCCAGATACCATCTCTGCCTGGCCTGGCTATGGCCTCACCTGTCACCTCTGCTTCTCAAGTGTAACCACTTTACCTGATCACCCATGGTGCACCTGATCTCCCGGTCTCCATCTCCCACCATCCTCCATCCTGCCTGAACTAGTCTGGATGCCTGCACGGAGTCCCGGCCTGGCCTAGCCCTCGGGGTTGTTTAGAATTTGGTTGACTGCAACAAACAGAAGCCCAAGCAACAGTTACTTGAACAAGCAAATCTTCCCCACGTAGCAGTTCTGAAGATGAGGGACCAGGGCCGGTGCAGCAACTTAGCTGCACAAATTGTCATTTGTACCTTCATTCCTTTCACATACATCACCTTTGCCAGAGATTTTTCTACTTTGTAAGTCTTTTTGAGAACAGCATTTAGTTTTGCTGATGCTCCCTAGGCCCATTTTCTATTTTACTAATCTCTGTCTTCATCTTTGTTTTTTCTTTTCTTCTGCTTTATTTGGATTTACTTTTTTAAAAATTTCTAATTTGTACATAGTCCATGGCCAGTTTTTACAAATAATCTAACAAAAAAATATGAGTAATACAATGACATCTTCCTGATGAATTTCCTTTTATCATATGTTTTGGCCTTCTTTATCCCAAATAATACCTTTTGTCTGGAAGTATATTTACCTGATATTGTTACCACTATGCTAGCTTTTCCTTCGGTTATCATCTCATCTGACATATCTAATTTTACTCTTTTACTTCACCTTGCTTGGATACATATATTTTTTTGAGTTTTATGAAAAAGTATTATAAAAATATTTATAATATTTTTTGGAAAAATGTTTTATGTCTGTCTTGTAAACAGCATATAACTAGATTTAGAACATCTGGTTTCAGGGTTGGGGATATAGCTCAGTTGGTAGAGTGCTTGCCTTGCATGCACAAGGCCCTGGGTTCAAACCCCCCCACCCCCCAAAAAAGGACATCCAATTTTAGCTGTGCATGGTAGCATATGCCAGCTACTTGGGAAGCTGAGACAAGGAGGGTCACACAAGATTGAAGCAAGCTTTGGTCCCTTAGCAAGACCTTGTCTCAAAAAAAAAAAAAGTGGGGGAATAGCTGTAGCTCATTGATAGAGCACCCCTGAGTCCAATGCCCAGTGCTGAGAGAGAGAGGCCATAAAACCTAAAACTGAAGGAGGAGGAAGAGGAGGAGAAGAAGAAAGGGAAGAAGGAGAAAAGAATTTGAGAATCTCTGAGCTAGATTGGCTCATTTGCATTATTATAATAAGTTAAATCTGATTATCTGGAAAGGTCTTGACCTAATCTTCATTTTTAAATGATAGTCTTGCTGATTATAGAATTCCTGGTTGATAATCCATTGTGTGTGATGATTTGTTTTTCTTTTGTTGCTTTCAAGATTGTCTTTCAACAGTTAGTCCGTGATGTCTCTAGGTGTAGATAACTCTATGTGGCATCTCTGGAAATCAGATGCTCCTCTCCCTGAAGGGTTAGCTGTTGCTGTTCTTTGTTTGTATATTGACTTCACTGAGCTAGTTTTATAACGTGGTGCACAGCCACGTTTGCTTGTCCTAGTGATTGGCCAGAGACTTCCTTAAGTACTTGGAATCAGTAAGTCTTCTCCCTCTTTGCTGAGGGGTTTCAAGCTTGGCCAGTCGGAGGTGAAAGATGGGGGGCTCTTTCAGGTTTTCCTTGGGCATGTATACAAGCTTGCACATGCATGTGGCCTAGTACAGCCCCTGGATGTGTCAGGCTTTTCAAAGTCCCCTATGGATATCTCATTCCCTGGTCATCTTTTTTAGTTTTCACCAGTCTCTCGTTTGTCCATCTGTTATCACCATCTTAGGGACAGTAATGTTGGACAATTGCTGCTTAGTGTTTTCCACAAAAGCCCGGAGACTAGGGTTTCTTTCTTCCTCCCTCTCTTCTTTCCTTCCTTCCTTTCTTCCTCCTCCTCCTCCTCCTCCTCCTTCTCTCTCTCTCTCTCTTTCTGAAACTAGATTAAAACCAGTATTTATCTGTATTATCTCTAGAGGAATGAAAGACCTCGTTTTCTTAATAAATTTATTTTGGGCTTACAGAAAAAAATAAAGAATAAAGAACCATGGCTAAGCATTGTGATTCTACCTGGAATCTCAGCTACTTGGGAGCCTGGGATTTCCAGTCTTAGCAACCTAGCAGACACTGTCTTTTAAAAATAATAATAGTAAAGCCAGGGATGTAGCTGATAACCTTAGCTGAGTTGAAATGCTCCAGGGAGAATAGATATGCTCCCTGGTGGAACCCAACCTGAGACAGGTATTGAAAGTATGACTCATTCAGTTCAGTAGATATTTACTCAATGACTACTATGAGCCTGATTCTACAAGGGATGCTTCAATGGACAAATTATGGTGTGTGTTGTCCAGGAAAATTGAATCTCATGGTTTTGAATCTTGTAAACACCCCTGGATTCAGTCCCTAGTACCATAAAAACGAAATTTAAAAAAATAACAAAAGTCCACATATTCAAACTTTAGTTTTTAAAAATGTTTATATTTAATCAGATTTAATTTTAAAATTTAGAAGAAAGTGAAATACTAAAGGTACAATTAAGGCCCCTCTATGCCTTTTCCTCCTCTCATATGTCTCTCTCTGTCCCTAAAGATAATGTTCTGATATCAGTAAATATCATTCTTGCCCATATCCTGATTCATTTTTGACATAAAAATGGGTGATTTTATTTGTTTTTAAATGTCCAGAAGTGGTATTATTGTAAATATCCTTCTGCAATTTTTATTTTTTGATCAAAATGGCTCTCTAGATTTTCCTATGTAGATACATTAATTTTAGCATATTCACTTCAACCTGTGTGAAGTTGTATTAATTAGTCTGTCTTCTGTTACTATAACAAAATGCCTGAGGCTGAGAAGAAATTTATTTAGCTTATAGATCTGGACGTTCAAGGGCTTGGTACCAGCATCAGCTTAGCCCTGGGAAGTGTCTCTTTGAGGATGGCATCACAGTGTCAGGAGAGGGAGAGATTACATTGCTATACCAGAAGCTGGAGCAAGGGGGAGGCGCTGGATCACCTTTTTTTATAATACACTTCTCATGAGAATTAAGGGTCTCAGGAGATTTACCTTAAATCCTTCTGAGAACAGCACCACAAAGACCTAATCAATGGCATTAGGACCCACCCCTTAGAGTTCCCACCACCTCTCACATCACCGTTCTGGGGCCAAGCTTTCAACATAAGAGCCTTTGGGGAACAACCCACATCCAAACACAGCAATGACACTTCATGATATGAATATACCTCATTTATTCATTTTTCACCCATTTGAAGGGCTTTCAGTCATTTCTAATGTTTTTGACGTTATGTAGAAAGCTGCACTGAACATCTTTGGCTTGTTTCTGTGAGCTCATGACAGTTTCCTATCACACACCTCCGGAAGTGTAACTGCTGAGTGTAGGACACACAGCTTCAACCCGAGGAGATCTTCAGAGAGCCCCTTGTGCATCTCCGAATGGAAGTAACCTGTGGTGTAAGCTTCACGTTGCCTTGTGCCATTGTTAGTAGACATGTCCTCTCTCACGATTCCAAGTCTGGGTTTCCATCTTCATGGAGGACACACACCATGATGTGTTCATCAAAGCATCCCTCGTGGAATCAGGCGCACGGTAGTCACTGGGTACGTTGGATGAGTCTCACTTTCCTGTCTCAGGTTGGGTTCCTCCAGACAGCATCCAGCTTTCTCCGTTCTCCTGCAGCATTTCAACTCAGCTAAGCTCACCAAGCATATCTGAGCACCTGAGTCTGGAGACGAGTACTTCAAGGTGAGTGAGGGCTGGGGTCAAGGTGGTCTCCTTGTGGAAATTGTGGCTCCACCCCTCTTCCTGCTGTGAAACGCAGGCTTTCCCAGAGGCTGTCCACTCAGGGAAGTGGTCATTTGAGGTTTCTAGTAATTTGGACATGGCTGGGGGAAACTGAGTCTTTGTTCATCCTTCCATTCCTCGGAGGAAGTACAAAAAAGACATTGAGAATGTGATGCTTAGAGACGTTCAAACAATCGAAGCACACGCCTTCGTGGAAGAAAAGCCGCTTTGCACGTGACAACTCATTCTTAGCAGTTTGCCCAAGGAGCTCTCCTGGCCACACCTGGTGCCCATTACTGTATCTCCTTGAGAGTAGTGAAGCTGCCTTTCTTCAAAGCGCTGTGAAGCACAGTCATTCACTCTGACCTCTTCCTAGTGGTCCAGGTCAGCTTGTTGGACAGTGTCATGTGATCACAGTTACCCGCTGCCCTTCGTGCGACCTGGCACATTCCACCCAGACTGAAACAGCCCCTGGGCTGACCAGTTTAACATGCCAACAGGATTCGGTGCAGAACTTCCTGGGCACACACATCTGACTGGCCAATCGTTGGCAGCCCTGTGTCCTTCACCATCCCCTGAAAACAGATACATTCGTGTTGGGTACAAATGAAACTGTCCGTTGTCATCCACATACCTGGATGGACGCTTACCTCCTGGTCAGAATAAGAGGACTGGGAGAGCTGGGAGCTTGGGTGTTTGGGGAAGTGCAAAGCTCTCATAGAAAGGAGTATAATCTTCCCCTTCCAAAGGACAGGGGAGGGGGAACCCTTTCTCTTCCATGGAGTCAAAGGAGGGGGACAGGAAAAGACTCATTCTTTTTTTTTTTTTTTTTTTTGGTACCAGGGATTGAACCCAGGGGCACTCTACCACTGAACCCCAAACCTAGTCTTTTGTGTTTTTTATTTTGAGACAGGGTCTCTAAGTTGCTTGGGGCCTCGATAAGTTGCTTGGGGCCTCGATAAGTTGCTGAGGCTGGCCTCAAACTTGCAATCCTCCTGCCTCAGCCTCCTGAGTTACTAGGATTACAGGCACGAGTCACGATACCCAGGTTAGAGAGAGACCCTCTTAAAGGTCCCATTATCATGGGTCAAAAATCACTTGCCCCCATTTATTTAAATCTCTTTTTGGAAATTTGTGTTTAGAAGGTGATTGCAAAATGGTTTTTTTGTGTGTGTTTTAAAGATGCCTGAAAGTGGGAGAATGGGATTTTCCATCTGCCTCAGTGTGACTTGAGCAGGAGAGAGGAAAGGTAGGGAAGGTCAGCAGAGAGGAGGACACCAGGATCTCTCTCACTTTTGGCAAGATCAGGGCTCTTGTCTGAGATCAGGTTGCTATAACAATACACCAGACATCGGTGGCTTAGAAACCACAGAAATTCATTTCTCACAGTTCTGGAGGCTGATAGTCCAAGATCAAGGTACCAGCAGATTTGGTGACAGCCCGGTTCCTGATACACAGATGGCTATCTTCTGTGTCCTCACATGCTGGAAGCGGCAAGGAAGCCCTCTGGGGTTCCCTTTTATAAAGGCCTTAATCCCATGAGTGAGGATGTCACCCTCATGACCCTATCATCTCCCAAAGGCCTCCCCTCTGAGTACTGTCACACAGGGGGTTAGGAGCTGAACCCGTGAACTGGGGCGGGGACACAGACGTCCAGACTGCAGCAGTTCCTGGGCTTCTTGGGCCCTGACTTTCCCTCACTCTCTGCCCCCCATCCTGTTCCTTTCTCCTTCATGGGCTGCCCGTTGAATGAGAAGCACCAGCTGTAGAAGGTCTTTGTAGGGCCTCTGGAAGACATAGGTACCACGGGACAGCAGCCTGCAGATGCCTGTCCCACGGAGAGCACCAGAGGTTGTTGGGCTTTATCAGATAAATAACAGGAGCAATCGGCCTGGGAAGACTTGTCTTGACAAAATTAGAAGAGGTGTCTTTCTCCCTGTTCTTTGTCCTAAGACATCCCATGAGCTGACCTAGGAAGATGGGCCCAAGTGTGCGCAAATCCAATCAGATCCTTTTCCATCTCAGGATGCTGGGCCTTGGTGCTAGGCCCTCCTGGGGGAAGGAAGAGAAGAAAGAGAAGAAGCTAATGAACAGAACTGAGTTTTTTTTTTTTTTTTAATACTGGACCTTGAACCCAGAGATGCTCTACCACTGAGCCACATCTCCAGCCCTTTAAAAAAAATTAAATTATTTATTTATTCTAATTTGTTATACATGATGGCAGAATGCAGTTCATTTTGTATTATACATATACACCACAATTTTTCAAGTTACTGATTGTACATAAACTATTTTTCACACCATTCGTGTCTTCATACATGTACTTAGGGTAATGATGTCTAAGTCATTCCACAGTTATTCCTACCCCCTTGCCCCCTGCCCTCCCCTCCCTCCCCTCCCCTCCCTCCCTCCCTTTGCCCTATCTAAGGTTCCTCCATTCCTCCCATGTCCCCTCCCACCGCCACTGAGTCAGCATCCTCATATCAAAAAAAAAAAACAAAAACAAAACAAAACATTTGGCCTTTGGTTTTATGGGATTGGTTAACTCTATTCTCCAACTCCATCTATGTATCTGCAAATGCCATGATTTTATTCTCTTTTAATGCTGAGTGATGTTCCATTGTGTATATATACCAAAGTTTCCCTATCCATTCATCCACTGAAGGGCATCTAGGTTGGTTCCACAGTCTAGCTATTGTGAGTTGTGCTGCTACAAACATTGATGTGGCTGTGTCCCTGTAATGTGCTGTTTTTAAGTCCTTTGGGTATAAGCCATGGATAGCTGGGTCAAATGGTGGTTCCATTCCAAGTTTTCCAAGTAATCTCCATACTGCTTTCCATATTGGCTGTACCAATTTGCAGTCCCACCAGCAATGTATGAGTATACCTTTTTCCCCACATCCTCGCCAATACTTGTTGTTTATATTCTTGATAGCTGTCATTCTGACTGGAGTGAGATGAAATCTTAGTGTAGTTTTGATTTACATTTCTCTAATTGCTAGAGATGTTGAACAATTTTTCATGTTTGTTGATTGTGTATCCTCTTCTAAGAAGTGTCTGTTCAGTTCCTTGGCCCATTTACTGTTTGTTTGCTTGTTTGTTTGTTTGTTTTTGGTGTTAAGGTTTTTGAGTGCTTTATATATTCTAGATATGCTTGTGGTAAAGATTTGCTCCCATTCTGTAGGCTCCCTATTCATCTCACTGATTGTTTCTTTTGCTGAGAAGAAGCTTTTTTGTTTGAATTCAGCACAAGAATTAAAACCAAGAATCAATAAATGGGATAGATTCAAACTAAAAAGCTTCTTCTCCAGCCCTTTTTATTTTTTATTTTGAGACAGGGTCTTGCCAAGTTGCTTAGGGCCTCGCTAAATTGCTGAGGCTGGCTTTGAACTTGAGATCTTCCTGCCTCAGCCTCCCGAGCTGCTGGGACTATAGGCATGCACCACAATGCCCAGCCAGAACTAAATCTTAATAACCAGAATCAAACTGTCCTAGAAACTCAAGGAAATTGAAAATCATGAGTTGAACCAAGTTATAGTGAAGGGAGCCTTTAACTAATGAGAAAAGAGTATAGATTTCTTTAGCGTAGATGGGGGGACATAGAGGGAATGGAACCACTTCCTGTTTATTCCTTACTGGGCAGAGACCCTTCAATCTACCAGTCACTCTTGAAATCACAGAACACAGTGGCATTGTCATGGCCAGCCCTACACCAGGTCACGAACCATGAAGGTGAGACTGCAAGGAGGAATCCAGAGCAGTAATGCTGGAGCTTGGAAGAATAAAAAGAAGCTTCCCCAAAGCTGGTGGGAGTGTGAGTGCTGGGCCAGGGACACAGGAATACCACGAGATGGTCAGCAGTGCAATTGTCGCTGTTCTAAAAAAAGGGCCAAAGAGGTGTTGCAGTGGTCACAGCAGGCCACGTGCAGGCAGAGTTATAAAGGGACAGAAATCAAGAGCAGGCAGAGCAAGTGGAGGGTTATAAAGAGGAGAAAGTAAAAGAAAGAAAGGCAAAGATGCTGTGAGCAGGAGCCGGGCCTCCGCTTAGTCTCAGTGCTGAGCCTCTTCCTTGCCACATGCATCCTTTTTTTTTTTTTTTTTCAATATTTTTTTCGTTGTTGATGTAACTTTCCTTTTTTTCCCCTCCGGTATTGGGAATTGAACCCATAGCCTTGTGCATGGGAGGAAAGCACTCAACCAACTGAGCTCTATCCCCAGCCCTCAGGGTATGAGGCTTAATCCTCTCTCCTGATAAAGCATTTCAAAGCTACCTCCACTGCTAACTCAGGGCCTCTCTGATCTTCCATTCCTTCCTTCTTTGCTTCCAATTCTGTTTTTCAAAGTTGCAAAGAGCCATCTTGCAGGGAAGGGCTCTCTTGGTGGGAGGCTAGGGCTGGGGGTAGGGACCAAAAGGAAGGAGCGGGCCAGCCAGAGTTCCCCTCAGAGAAAGAGAGCAGAGAGGCTCCGAGCAGTCATTGATCAGTGACTTTCAGTCCATCAAGCAATGAGTGTGCAGGTTCTTTGCAGCTCAGTGACTTTGACCAGGACACCACAGGCAGTTACTTGGCCTCTAGAACTCTAGGTTGTTCTATTTCACTGTGTGCTGATTCCTGTCTCATGGGTAGCTTGGAGGGTTGATGTGTGGCCTGGGCGATGTGCAGGGTCCTCTTGAGCCCAGTGGCTCTGTGGACACACAGGAGTTTGGAAGTGCAGCTGCCATAGCCCAGGGGACACGGCTCTTTTTGCAGCCCTCAGGACAGGAGGGCTTTTGCTCAGCTCCCAAATCCATCTCCTCTGGGGTCAGGGTCCTTCTCTGTGCTACTCTGGGCTCTCTCTGGGTCCCTGCCCCCTGGGTGTTGGTGGCTGTGGCAGTCTTCTGCTCCTGCTGTGCCCTGTGTGTGCTCTTCAGCATGCCCCAGGGTGGCTGTGTGTTCCCTTAGGAGAGTCCAGGGGAGGAAGGCTGCCTGTCCATGTGCTTCCTTGGCCAGCCTGGTGAACCAGGGCCAGAGAGACAGTGTTGCTCACCAGTGCGTGGGATGCTCTGAGCACACAGGGCTTGGATTCCCCTGGCGGCCTGGCCTGTAACGGGCAGGACTAGTGTCAGCAGCTGGCTGCAGGACTGGGAGGCCGTCTAACCCACTTAGCAAATCTGCTGCTTAGAAACACAAACAAATAACGAGTGTGCTAATTACTAGTGATAACAAGGTTTACCGTTTTCAACACGTATCAGCCTACCCAGTCTGCATCTCCCCACAGCCTGTGAGATAGGACAAGTGTTCTTCCTGCCCAAATCTGTGGAGGAGGTAAGCCAGAGCCAGAGGGGTTAGGACACTCGTCCACAGTCACACAGCTAGGTCCAGATTCAAACTCAGGGCTGCGTCATCTCCTGCCGGGTCGCGTGGTATTTGCACACCATCTTGCCCACTCACTCCAGGGGGGCCCTTGGCCAGTGAGGAAGCAGTTGGGAGTATGCCATGTCCCTCCAGTGATGGAAAGGTGAGGGGTGAGCACCCCAGGGTGGGCCTTGCAGTGGGCTGCCCTCAGGTCTCAGAAGGTTCCTCTGGCTGGGCCTTGACAGGCTCCAAGGCCCTGGGAGGCATTCTGCTGGTGACTTGGGGACAGGGACGGGGGCAAAGACCTCAGAGTAAGAGGGTCCTGTGATTCCAAGCCCAGGCACTTACAAACTCACTCCAGGTGAGACCCCTTCTGGGCCAGAGGCGTGATTCCCTTCAGCTGGGGTCGAGGGCGGGCTGTGGCCTCCCCGTTTCTGTACTTGCTCTGAGTCAGTGCTTCATAAGTGTTCTTTCATCTCTGTGGCCACCCAGGAAGAGGCTGTGCGGGGTGGGGGAGGCAGCAAGAGGGAGGCCGAGGCTGAAGGGGGAATGACTTCTGGAGTCGTTCCCAGCCAGAGACTCCTTGCAGCTGGGCGAAGACCTTTGCCGTTTGGGGAGTGCTTTCTACAGGGGACCCAGGATGACTCTCAGCCCATTTTACAGTTGAGGGCACAGGCCTAGAGGAGAAAAGAATGCCAATAAGTTCCAACCCGTGCCCAGCCTGCTCAGGCACCCTTATAGGGACCCGAGGCGGTAGGAGCTGTTACACCCATTTATCCCAGTTCCTGGATGGTGGAGAGAGGAGGGACACGCGGACGACAAAGTGTCATGGGTGATCGGCGCTCTTATTTCCGTGGCCCAGGAGGGCGGGTGGAGAAGTGGGTGTGAAAGGGTTAACTTCATTTTGGCTGTCATTCCCTTTTGGCATCTGCGAGTAAACTTAATAGGATCTCGGCTTTCCTGTTGCTTCACCAGTGAAACAGAAACCAGACCACAAGGGGGTCTGGAGATGGCGATGCCTCTTGGTGGGCAGGCAGCAGGGCCTCCTCAGAGACAGCACCAGGAAATGACTGCTGGAAACGGCCACTCTGGGTTCTCCTGGCACCCGGGTGAGGGCAGGGCCAGGGAACTGGGGTCTCCTGACACTCTGGCTCCAGGCAGAGGGGAAGATGGCGGGTGCAGGGTCTGTGGACTGGTGCTCGGATCCTGGCTCTCCCACCTTTACACCTTTGAGGCTTAGCCTGCCGGGGTTCTTGCCTCTCAGGGTTCAGTGTAATAAAGTGTTAAGCCCGGGACAGAGTGTGCCCAGCTCAATGCCCGCTAACTCTACCCAACTTCTGGTTTTTCTTTCTCCTCCTCCCCTACTCCTCATTTTGATCTCAGCTTGAATGTCACTGCCTCCAGGAAGCCCTCTGCTACCGGACTGGTGATGCTCCTTGGGGCCCCATTATAGGCCCAAGGGTGCCCCCTTGCTCCCCTGCCCTCACCCCCTCCTACTTCTCTGGTCTCTCCTAGGGTGGGAGTCGAGTGTGGCTCTTTCACCTTGACCTTGGCAGAGGGTCCTGCCCCATTCACAACCTTATAAGGGAAGGGGACTGGGTGTGGGGTGGGGGGCAGGTCATCAGGTCACCAGGTGCCCTCTGGGAGCCCTGAGCCAGGGGATTTAGGCGATCCCCAGGTCGGGACTCTCCTGCCAGGACCACTTTTCTCTCTGCGGTGGTTTTCATTATTTTACATTCCCAGACTATTTTGGAAGCTGGCTGCCATGGGAACCGAGTCTCTGGAAAGCCCCAGCCTCTTTTTTTTCCCTCCTGCCCCCACCCCTTTCCATCTCTATTCCCTCTTAATTGGTTTTTAGTTCCCTGGCTTTCAGGCCAGTCTGTTTATTTTGATTGCAACTCAACAGAACAAACCTTTAATGAACCAGCTTGTGGAGAGAGCCATTAGCAGCCGCCCGGCCTCGGGGAGTGGGGGAGGCGCAGGCCTGGGCTGCAGCCCCCCAGGGGAGGTTTTGGCCAGGCTTCGGTGGCGGCCAGCTCTTGGGCCCAGTCTTCCTTCAGGTACAGTCTAGAGAGTTTGGCCTCCCCAAGCTGTCTGCAGCCTCAGCTGAGATGACCTCCCAGCCTTTGAAAAGACGAGGTGGCTTCACAGAGCTCCCCGGGTCCCCCAGGGCCCGAGAGGGGCGCACCCAGCTCTACCCCACTGTGCAGACCTGGGGGTGAGGCTCAGCAGAACCCAGAGACCCGAGTCTCGGCCAGCAAACTGTCCTTTGGTAAACCGGGACCAGGGCCCTTGTCCTTCCCCTTGAGGAAGGCACCGATGGTTTCCCAAGACTGTCAACTTGTCCTCGGGCCAAAGCCACAGTGATGGTCCAGGCCGGGCTCTACTAGAAAGGCCCTGGCTTTCTGGAGCAGATTCTTCTCTGTTTTGCCCCTTCTCTAACACAGAGCCATCTGGACCCCCACTATTTAGAGGGCTTCTTCATGGACGCAGTGGAATCACATGGTCCCGGAGCCTTGCAGACAGGACCCTGCGGATCCCAGGGTGCTGTTGTGAGCGCAGAGCTCAGAACGATCCGGGCAGCTTCCTTACCTTCAGCCAGCCCCGGCTCCGGGGTGACCTGAATGGATGAGGCTGGTTTGCCCTTTCATACTGACCTTGTCCTGCCAGAGCTGTTGACCTCAGAAATGGAGGCCCTGGATTGCTGGGGCCTGAGGAACATGGGTGGGCCGGCCTCTCCCCATCTCTACCTCCCTCGACCCTCACCTGCCATCACCCAGGTGGGCTGAGCTCCCTTTCCTCTAGGTGACTGGGTGAAGGAGGAGGCTCTTCTGGCCACTGGAGGTCAGAGCAAGTCGCTCGGGGTCTCGGGGAAGGTTTCTTATTCCTAACGGGAACAAAAGAAAAAAGACGTGTTTTCTTCTTCCTGGTCTATAGGTGACCTGGTACCATGGTCGCCATCCTGTGTCCCTGAAGGAAGCTAGGATGAGGACAAAGCCATCCCTGGAGGTCCGCAGACTGCCAGATGACCCTGGAGAGCAGTAAACTATCCCATCCCTGGGGTGGGCCTGTCTTTGAACTTCTGGACTCTCCTTGCAATACATTTCCATATTATTTACACTGGTTTAAAGTATTATGCTAACTTTCTTTCTTATCTTCTTCTTATTATTTTTATTTTAGCTGTGTATTTTTGTCTGCCTGCTTTTATTTTTATAGCCACACCAGGTTGTGGGCTCAAGGATAGAAGACACAGACATTCACAGTTGCCATGTATATCAATTAGGAATTACTTTGGCTGCTTAAACCCTAAACAACTAAGTGAATACTTTTCTCACTTAATGGGGAGCCTGGAGAAGGTGATCCAGCTGAGCTCAGCTGTTGAAAGGAGTCATTAGGAATCAAGGTTCTTGCTATTTCCCTGTTCTTGCCATCCTTGATTGAATTTTCTTCACATGGTCATCAATGGCTGCATCACTTCCAGCCATCATATCTGAGTTCCGTGCTGGGGATGAAGGATGTAGAAAAGGAAGTTTGTGCCATCTGAATCTGTGTTTTTGTCAAGAAAACCATACCTTTCCAGAATCCTTACCCTAAAATTCTCTACATCTGTCATTGGCCAGAAGTGCACGACATGGACATCTTAGCTAGATTTATGGGACTTTTGTTTGGCTACCCCAAACAAACTTAGGATTTTGTTAAAAAAGAGAGAGGGTGGGAAATAGATCCTGGGAGGGAAAGGGGGATCTTTTGCGGTGGGCTTGGCCAGCCCAGCTCAGCAGGGCAACTGAGACGGGAATGAGCCCAGAGGGTGTGACCTGGCTCAGAATGGTCTGGGGCCACGTGGGCCTCTATTTGCTGCCTTCCCTCCATCACCCCCAGCCCCACAGATGCCAAAGCGGTCTCTCCACAGCACCTGCTCTGTCACATGTCACACTACTCCTCTGTCAGAAATCTCCCTTTGTTCAAAGGATGTGGTCAAAATGCCCGGGCCCCATATTTCAGGTCCTTCCAGGACGGGCGACAAACCACCTCTCTGGCCTGATTTGTCCTCTGTGTTCTGCCCCTTTTGGGTGGTGCCCTTGATTTGTTCTCATGTGACATCTCCCATCCTCTCTACCTGGCAGACCCCACCACCTTTAGGGTCACCTCATCCCCGAAGCTGACTCTCCTGCTCTGGACCTTCTCTGGGTTCCCTCCGTGCGAGTTGTGCTACTTAAATAGAGCATTTGTTGAGTATCAGCCACCTCAGAACATGCCCGCGTGTTTACACGCCCATGTCTTGCACGTCAAAGATGCTCTGTAAGTGTTCACGTCTTCTTTCCAAGCTTCCCATCTCTGGCAACCTCCGGCCAGGGCCCTTGGAAGATTGATGGATTTCAAAACACTGTCTTGGGAATATTCTTGCAGTGATTTAAAAAGTCCAATGTCAATATCGAACTGCTGTGGCCACTAATGGTCAGTTCTGCCAAGATGGGCATCCTGTCTTGCCCATCATGATGTCCCCAGCACACAGTGAGGTATCTGGGACTCTTAGGCACAAATAAAACAAAAACAAGCAGAAAAAAAAAAAAACACCCACTTGTTGCAAGCGTCCTAAGGAAGCTCTCCTGAACAGCTCCCGGTGGACCCCACATGCCTGAATCCTTATCCTCCCCTGCAGCCTGGAGGCAGCTTCTCCCCTCCCAGTCCTAGTGGGGGTGTTGAGAAGCCCAATCCCGCAAGCCCGTTTAGAGAGACCAGCCAAGGAGTCTCTTATCTGAGGTTGCAGTTCCAGGCTTGGCACAGCAGTGTCACCAGGAACATCAATGCCCAGGGGCGGCTGGGAGGCCACCATGCTTCCCACTTCACTCTCCAGGATGGATGCTGAGCCACAGTGGGAAGTGAAGGGTGGGAAAGAATGGTATTGGGGTAAGGAGCCAACGGCAGGCACCTTCCTTTTGTTTGAAGATAAGGAACAGGGGCTTGGCAAGATTAAGTGACTTGCCAACATCCCATAGTAGGTTAGGAGCAGAGCTGGGGTCTGTCTGTCTCTGAAACTGTCATCTTCAAGATGCAAGATAGGTGTGTGTGTCACAGAGCAAGTGTGTGTGTGTGTGTGTGTGTGTGTGTGTGTGTGTGTGTGTGTGTATGTGTGGA
Source organism: Ictidomys tridecemlineatus (assembly GCF_052094955.1). NCBI lineage: Eukaryota > Metazoa > Chordata > Mammalia > Rodentia > Sciuridae > Ictidomys > Ictidomys tridecemlineatus. The sequence continues at coordinate 87,496,995 of NC_135488.1, read as the reverse complement.
TGAGGGAATTCAGACTCTGGGGACCTCTATCCTAGGGTCTGATGATTGTGGCTCTGCGGACACAGCCCCTCTGGATTTGGAACTCCTTCTCCTTGAAAATGGCCTTTATCAGGAAGGGATGGGATGGGATGGGATGGGATGGAAAGGAAGGACTACGTGCCTTAATATTTTAAAATTTTAATTTTCAGAATAGGCACAAATTATAAGAATACAGCTCAATTAATTTTCCTAAAGGGGACACTCCTGTGTCTAAAACCCAGTAAGAGAAACAGCACATTACCAGAACCCCAGCAATTCTCTTCTTGACCATGTGTAGTCCTTACATCCCCCTTGCCAGGGCTGACCATCATCCTGAGCAAAACAATTTGGGCTGTTTGGGTACTTATAGATGGAACTATATACTATGTACTCACGTGTGTGAATTCTTTGTTCAAAATTATACTGGTGAGGATTATCCATGTCATCATGTAAGCTGGGGTTCTTATTGTTATGCTGCATAGTATTCTACTTTATGACTATACTTCAATTTATCTATTTTACTTTGATGGGTATTTTGAAAAACTAGTTTTTAGCTATGATGTATGGTGCAGCTATAAGCATTTTGAACATGTAAAGTCCTGTTGAATGTATATTGGGAGTGGAATCTATGGGCAACAGGAAGGTGTCTATTTAGTTTTAGTGGGTAGGGGCGAAAGTTTTCAAAGGAGTAGTATTAATTTCCACTCCTATCAAGTTGCTCTGTCTTCTTGCCAACACTTGGTATTATCAGTGTTTTTAACTCTTTTGTTGAGTAGGTATATAATGGTATCTCATGATGGCTTAATTTTCATTTGTGTTTCCTGATTGACTAACAAAACTGAGCACCCTTTCATGTGTTTATTGATCATTGCTATAGCTTTATCTTTTAAATTGAACTACCCTGACAGAGAAACGGGCAGAGGCCTTCTGAGAAGGTGTGTGGTTTCTGAGCTTGGGAAGGTTTGGGAGGCACAGATCAGCTGCTTCATGGCCAAGCAGAAGAGGAGTGAGTACTTGGGGTCCAGCACTGCGGTGATGACTAGTCCCACCAGCAAGGAGGCAGGGGGATTCCCTGGGCACAGCGTGGGGAAAGAGCTGTCCTTGGTTCTAGCACTTATTAGTTGCCACATTTGGGACAAGTACCTTAATTTTCACCTCTGTCAAATGGAAAGAGTGATGCCAACTCTACAGGATTCTTGTGCAATTTAAATGAGATGAGATGTGAACATTGTTGTAGCAAAGGACACAGAAAGGGTCATCTGTAGCTGCAGGCCCAATACATGATAGTTTCTATTACTATATTATTGTTATTATTTTGGTATTAGAGATTGAACTCAGGACCTTGCACTTGATGCTAGGTAAGTGCTTTACCTCTGAAATATATGCCCAGCCTTTTTTTTTTTTTTTACAATTTTATTTTGAGACAGGGTCTCACTAAGTTCCTAAGGCTGGCCTTGAATCTGTAATCCTCCTGCCTCAGCCTCCCAAATTTCCGGGATTACAGGCATGTGCCACCGCAAGACTTCCTTTTTATGCTTAGAAACTTATCTCTCAGACTTCTACCCTTGCCTTAAGAAATTTGCAGTCTGAACTGAGTACAGTAGTGCATGTCTGTAATTCTAGCAGCTTGGAAGGCTGAGGCAGGAGGATCCCAAGTACAGGATCAGCCTCAGCAACTTAGTGATTTAGTGAGACCCTATCTCAAAAAAAAAAAAAAAAAAAAGAAAAAGAAATAAGGGCTGGGATATGACTCAGTGGTAAAATGCCTCTGGGTTCAATCTCCATGACTATAAATAAAATAAAAAGTTACCAGCCTAAGTACTTGTCTTTCTTCTCATATCCTGATCTAAGGTCCTTAGAACCCAACACATAAAATGAAATAAAAAGTAGTCATTTCTCCTAAAAAGATGCTATATAAAAAATGTGGGGGTTGGGGGCAGAGCTCAGGGGTAGAGCACTTGCCTAGCATGCACAGATTCTGGGTTCTATTCCTACACCCCCAAATAAATAAATAAATAAATAAAAATCAGAGTTTAGTTTTTTCTTGCTATAGTAAGTTAGTAAAAGTCATATTTTATATCCAGCACAGCAGCTCTCTGTCAAGCAAGGGCTTTCCATGGTTTGGATGTGACTCATCTACCCTCATCTTTGTCCTCTGTTTTATCATGAACCCTGGGGGAAGAGGAATGGTCAGAGAATTGTCAATGGAGGAGCGCCAAGAAGTTCATGGTCAAAACCAGCCCCAAGGACTGACAGAATTAAGTCCTCACTAGGCTGGTGGCCTTCAGAAGATGAAATTTTCCCTGGAGTACCAAAATGTAACAAGCTTGATTTTTTTTTCCTCCATCCTGACTTCGTGTCCCAGAGAGTGGATTTGGGACACAAAAATATCCAAACACCATTTTGCTGAGGATGGCAGTTGGGGAGAAATATCCTCTGGTTGGAAGCCCAAGACACAAGGACAGAAGCAAAACATTTGGCTGACTTTTCAACTTGCCTGGGGTCATCGGAGTCCAAGTCCACCTCTCCTCCAGGAATAGTCTGGAATTGCAGTGGCCACTTTGGGGGTTACGTTTAACATGACCAAAATGGTTCATCTTGAAGGTACCTGAGACCAGGGGGTAACAAACTTTTTCCATGAAGGGCCAGATCATCAGTATTTCAGGCTGCGTAGCACGTCTCTTTTGCTGACTACCTGACTCCGCTGTCAGGTGTTAAGAGTGACGAAGACAATGGAGTCCAACACACCTTATCTACCACAGAAGGCCTGGGTCAGAGTTGGCCTGTGGGCTGTAGTTTACAGAACCCGGCTCTGGGCTGTCCCTCACCTGCCAACATCATCTGGGTGAACAGTCAAGGTCGGGGCAGGGATGGGAACAAAGACCTCAAGGCCTACTTGAAAACCTCTGAATGAATTTTATATAATTGTACTCTGTGATGAAACATGGATGTGTCCTCTGAGTTTTGCTTGCAAGTGTGTTTTCAGATTTCCTGAAGACTTTCTTTGTTAAAGACTGTCAATCAATCAATCAATCAACCCAAACTATTCAACATTGTGTTTTTTCTAAAGGAATTCCCAATCTATGATGCTACTGATAGGTGTCATTTTTCTGAGAAGGCCACTGATGACCTCTGCCAGACATGGATAATTTACTCAAAATGTCCTCTGTCCATTCATCTCCCAATCTACTAACGACCTAGAAAGAAAAAGGGAATTTGCATTTTCCTGGTTTGAAGCCTGCCCTTGGCCTCAGCAGCAGTAAGTTCAACTCCTTTGAGAATTCTTCAGTTCTGTCCTTTCGAGTCGGTAACAGGCCTACAAAGTGTGGAGGCATATCATCTCTGATCCTAGACTCTGCTGCTAGAAGCAAGTATAGCCAAATAGTGCGAAGGATTCATGCCATATGCCAGTGTCATTACTGACATCCCCCAGTCCATCCCTGAACAACCTCAAAGCTCCAATGAATTTTTTTTTTGGTGTATGTGGGGGGAGCATACTGGGATTGAACCCAGGGACACTTTACCACTGAACTACATCCCCAGTTCTTTTTATTTTTTTACTTTGAGACAGGGTCTCACTGAGTTGCAGTTCTCCTGTCTCCGTCTTCTGAGTTACCGTGATTATAGGCATGTGTCACCATGCCTGGTTTCAACATGTCATTTTTAAAAATAAAAAGATTGTTCTGGCAGAAACATTATAGTGTTAACCCTGGTTTGGAACATTAGGATTCCTAAAACTTGGAGGGAAAAAAAAAAAAAAATATATATATATATATATATATATATATATAATCACATAAATTACTCAAAAGCATCATTGTTTTCAATGGAGTTCATATTCCCCTTACTATGCAGTTCAAAAGAAGTGAAACCACGGAGCCCAAAGCAGAGTTCTTGGGGTGCAGAGCAAGGCTCTGTTGAGAGGCCTCAGACTTCTTTCCCTGGCAGACAAACAGTTCCGAGAGTGAAGGGCTCAGGACCCCTCTGCTACCTCTTCTGTGTGGAATTAGGCTTGGTCCTCCCAGACTTGCTGACCCTCAAGTGACCCTTCTAAATCCAGATAATCCTCTGAGGGTCAATCCACAAACCCATCACCCTCAGCTCCATCAGAGCCTGAAAATCTCCAGGGCCAGCCTGCAGGGAAGCCGGGGCCCTCTCCTAGCTGGTGGGAATGGTGTACTGGGTCTGGTGCGAGGGTCTGGCAGAGGTGCCCAAGCCTGGGAGTCAAGAGGGTCTCTCTGCTTTCCCGTTCGCGATTGTTGAAGGAAGAAGAAATTCACTTAGAATCAGTCTGGATCCAAATTCGCTTTGTTCTTTGGGCCTGCAAAGACACTCCAAAGGGACGTCTAAAAAAGGGGCAGGGGTGACCCAAAGGTAATGGAAACACACGGGGGAGGATAAACCCCAGAGATGCCCGAGCCGGTTCCCAGACTGCAGCCCTGACTGGAGGGAACAACAGAGACAAACTTAATCCCTGTCCTCAGAGAGACCTGCCCACTGGGCTTTAGCAAAAGCCGCTGAGCTTTTTCTCTGTTCCTGGAGAATTCTGACAAAATAGCCCCGAGCCCCTCAAAGCAGGGGAGCAGAAGTCCACCCACCCCGGCTGGATCAGGCGCCTTGGCCAATCTGATGAGTTCTGTGTCTGCAGGGACTTAGCGGCGCTGGCAATGGGGAGCTCAGTATGTGTCCTGAGTCAGAAAGAGCCTTTGTCATCCAGTCCTGATTCCTTCAAGTACAGCTTTGAACACTGAGGAAGGGAGCGGGGTGAGCCCGCCCTCGTCCTGTGGATCCGACAATATCGCAAATGCACAGCTCCAGGTTCCCAGTCTAACCCTCTTCCCAGAGGGTAGCCTGATGGGGGTGAGGAGCTTAGAGTATGTGCTGTTCGTTCGTTCGTTCATTCATTCATTTATTGAATATCAGCTTTGTGCCTAGTCCTGAGAAAGGTCTGCAGGAGACTCAGGGGAACTCACCCCATGACCTTTGCACTCCAGGAACTTCAATCTAAATTTGCAAGCACAGACACAAACTTCCATGTGTGTGTGCCCACAAGCAAACACATGCATGCACACGTCCACACACATACAGACTTGCACCCAGGAACGCTTAGGTTGTAACAGTGTCCCTTCCGTAACGAACCGTAAGTCAAGGTGTCAGAGGTGATCTATGAGTGGGGAATGGGATGCACTGGGTGGGTTTGCTCCCTGGTGCTCAGAGAGCTTCTTCCTCTGAACCCGAGTGACAATCGAGTCAGAGGCCTGTCGGCCACACTCCCCAGCCCCAGGCTTGCACAATGATAGTGATTTGGGGATTCAGTTCTATTGGTCTGAATTGCAATGGGACTTTGGGGGCAGGGACTGAGACGGTGGGGACTGGGCGAGAGAACTGAGGGGCCCTCTCTGACAGGTTTCCTGAGATTCAGACCCTGTCTAGAGCCTGAGGCCTTCCTTCCTCCCCCGGGTCCAGGCCCTGGAGAGCTTCTAAATGGGACCTTAAGGCTGTGAACGACGCTATACCAAACTCCAGACTCCTATGGGGTGTCCTGGGATGGGTTTCTCCAGAGGGCACTTCTAGTCACCTGCAGAGTCAGGGCTGTTCTCCAAGGTTCCCCAAGCCTCCAAGCCCAGGGTCTAGCCCAGAGCCATCAAGGGAGGACACAGTCTCTTCTGAATGAAAACATAAGGAAAATGTATCTGAAAGTGAAAGGACAAATCCAAAGTAAATAACAAAAGGAGCACAGGCCCCGGAGAATCGCTGCAGAGGGACTTTTCTACCAAAACAAATTGTCCGTTAGAGTAGTCACGGAGGTACCATCAGTGACGCCACAGTCTCTAAATTTCAGGGCTCATTTTGAGGATTCATCTTTTGAGTCTTAGTACATTCTTCAAGGGTAAAGAGTCTATCCTTTGTGGGTAAAGAGAATTCTTGGAAATTATGGACCCAAAGTCATCCCAAGCAAATGCAGCCCACTCCATTCATTTCTGTTCAATTCAACACATATTGATAAAGTGCTCACAGCCTGCCAGGCACTGGTGTAGACTCTCGGGGTTAGCTAAGCCCCGGCTCTGCCCTCCTGAAGCTGACATCTTAGTGGGGTGGGGGACAGAATCTGCACTTGAAGGAAGTTTATGGAAGGATTGGATGCTGTCAGAAGTGTAAGAGGAAGCGAGGTGGGTGAAGCAGAACCCTGAGGAGTGGGCAGGAGGAGATGGGATGAACAGGGGAGGGGAAGGGGGATGAGCATTCTGACTCACAGGAAAAGCGTAAAGGAAACAACACCAGGCATCATTTATTGAGCACAGATTCTGCATCATGAGATTTCCAAGCAATTTATGTAGCTGATCTCATTTCATCTCCATGATACACTTTTGGGGTAAGGTGGTACTATTATCCCCAAATGATAGATGAGGGAACTGAGGCATGGACAGAAGAAGAAATTTCCCATTTTGTAAATAGCAGGACTGGAATCCAAACCCAGGAGTCCAGAGTCTCCTTCCCTATTGTGCTAGAGAGCATCGACATGCTCACACAGAGTGCCTTCTTTGAGTAAGAATGATGTGGGGGCTGGGGATGTAGATCAGTTGGTAGAGTGCTTGTCTCACATGTGCAAGGCTCTGGGTTCAATCCCCAGAACTGCGTACACACACACACATACACAGTGATGTGCAGTTCACTAAGAGCCCGGGAAGAGGTGCTGCTGTGGAAGTGTTAAGTTGGTATGATCTTTCAGAAGAATGTGATGGCAACCTGGGTTAAAGAGGCTTAAAGGTGTGCACCCTCTTTGATGCAGTATTTTCACTTCTAGAAATCTATCCCAAGGAAATAACCAGAAATGTGCTTAAGGTGTGCAATGCGAGATGACCTAAATGGCCCTCGGTAGGAGATAGTTAGGTAAATCATAGCCTATGACTATATGAGTATTATGTAGCCTTTAAAAGTAAAAATCGTGGGATGGGAATATAGCTCAGTTGGTAGAGTGTTTGCCTTGCATGCACAAGGCCCCGGGTTCAATCCCCAGCACCACAAAAAAAGGTAAATATTGTGCCAGATGTCGTGGTGCATGCCTGCAATCCCAGAGGCGGGAGACTGAATCAGGAGGATCACAAGTTCAAAGCCATCCTCAGCAAAAGTAAGGTGCCAAGCAACTCAGTGCACCCTGTCTCTAAATAAAATGCAAAACAGGAATGGGGATCTGGCTGGGGATGTGGCTCAGGGGTCAAGTGCCCCCAGAGTTCAATCTCTGGTGCCAAAAACAACAAAAAAAACTCCCTCCCTCCAAAAAATGAAAACCAAACTAAAAATTGTGGTTGCGCCTCTTGATTTGTGTCCCAAAGGTGCATTGTGGAAGTTTGGGAGAGGTCTGTGAAGAGAGAGGGAGGGCAGCACCACCCCACCCCAGGACAGCAGGGTAGTCAGCTGCTAGGACCCCTGGGTAGTCAGCTGGGTAGTCAGGGAGGCCAGGCAGAGGTGGGGCCTGCAGAAGGGAAGGAGGCTTAGCTCCAAATAATCCTGACCCAGGGGAGGGAGTGAGGGAGTAGGGTGTGGCGGGCGAATGGACAGCCAGGGCCCTGGCACCGGCTCCAGGCTCTGGGTTTAAAGAGCTTTAAAAGCTTATTAAAAAGGTTCCTTAGACATCAAATGGCTCTTAAAAATCAATATTTTGATGATTTAAGTGCAAGGGAATCAGAAACATATGGATCAAATTGCCCTCAAATTATACACACTTTAAAAAAATGTGTTGGTCTTTAGCAAAGCTCCAAATATTTGAAAAACAGAGACATTATCCTCATCTCCAGACAGAGCTCTGCTAGGTCACCTTGAAGAGTCCCCAGAGGAGGTCCATGGGAGCGGGCAGGGCTCAGAGGGAGAGGGGTGGCAGCTCCTCTAGCAGGGGCCTTCAGGGAGGAGGGCTGCGAGGTGTATGAGAACACACAGGCACATTCTCCTCTGGATGTACTGGACCCGTCCTGAGCCCAGGGAACCGCCAGCCTTGTCCCATCACATCCTGGCCAGATGTATTTGTGTGTCCAGGCCTGGACTCCACCCAGAGTCTGGGGGGTGAGTTCCTTGGGTCCTCCTTCCTGAGCCTGCCCTCTCTCCCTAGCAGTGGACATGCTGCTGTCCCACCCTGAAGGCCAAGAAGAACACAGGCCTCCCCTGGCTAGAGGTGACCAAATATCGCTCAGCTGTTGGCTTGTCGTGCAAATGAGATCCTACACACGAAGGCAAGTGCATATCTAATGAGATATGCCATGGCTCTGGTCTCCAGAAGAAGGTGTGGCCTCTCAGAGCAGACTGTGGAAACCACAGAACTCATCCCAAGTCCTCATTTCACCAAGGCCCAAAGCAGGAAGACCAGAGACCCACCAGCAAGGCCAGGGGGAAAGTTGTTGCCACACACCACTTCCCTTTATCTCACTGCAAAGAAACTTTGAGTTTCCTGAACTCCCTCTGCCTCTGCCCTGGACCAAGGCCCTGCCTAGGGGTGGCACCCAGCTGTCAGGCACTGGGGACCCAGAGGTGTAGGTGCTGCATTGTCCAGTGATCCTCTGACTGAGGGCCGCCTGTGCTCTCTTCCACCCATGGAGGAGGCCCTTGGGTGGCCAGTGGGGAGCTCTGACACTTGGGCTCTGCTACCCATGGAGACACCTCCAGACCACACCTGGAGGCCTGGGCTGAGGACAGAGCAGCTCTGGAGGAAGCAAGATGGGGTCAGCTGGTTCTCCCTCCCAGCCCTTCCGGTTTTTCTTCTTTAGGCCCTTAAGGCCCTGCCTCCCCCCAGACCTCATTGGCTAAGGCTGAGTCCTGGGTGAGGTGCATGTAGGGAAGGGTGCCCTGGAAGGGAGGCAGGACTCGCAGGCCCCTGGGCTGTGTATGTGAACCCTACCACTCCGTCTAGACCACTTCTCCTGGGACCCCCTGAACCTCTTCTGCACCAAAGAACATGCTGAGGCCTGGGCCTGCAAGGCTTCAGGACAAGGGGCTGTTCTGAGCCCCAAGAAAAGCTTGTGAAGCACTGGCCTTTCTCCCTGGGCCTCGCGGGCTCAGCTTCTGGCCCTTTAGGCAACTCTGTGCCGTGTGCCTCCCGACCCTGCCACCCCCACCAGTGGCAACCGCCTGTTAATTACTGCAATGACTTCCACCTCGATGGGCAGTCTCACTGGTCAGCTCTGAGGGTTGGGTCACTCCCTCATCCCATATACACATGGCTGTCCAGTCTGAAGAGGGAGGCAAAGGGAAGGTACCACAGAAACAGAAATGATGGTGAGCTGGGCAGGGGGAGGGCAAGGGTCTCAAAGGGGATGGGGCCATCTTGCTGGCACTTAAGGTTGGCTGGCACAGTCTTGTGAGACCGAAAGGACCACTAGTAGCTGGCCACTGGCAATGTGGCTGATGTTAGGAGAGCCAAGGGAGCCAGCCACATCTGTTGGTCCTGTGGATTCTTCACAGCTCTGTCCTTGGAACTTCTTCAAGGAATTCTGGGGACGGCCTGGGCTAGAGTGGGGAGATAGTGAAAAGGGGGAGTGGTGCACTGGGGTCTGGGCGGGAAAGGGGGCAGGAAGCAAGCGAGAGTCCAAGACTTTCTCCTGACTCCTGATGAGTGCCTCAGGAGAGTGGTCAAAAGTTGGTGACAGATACTAGAGGACCACAGCCACCTTGGCTGGACACGTTAGTGTGTGGCCTGCAAAATACAAAGAAGAAAAGTCTCTGTAACACCCAAGGAATGAAAGGAAGTAGGAACCGATGCCCAGCTTGAGGTTCCTATTTCTGGACATGTGTTTTCCCTGTCACCTCAGTGCTCAGCCCCTGGAGACTCCGCAGTGGAATGAAACAAGAATGGAGCCCAGCTCCTTTGGTTGGACCAGGCAGGCACCTGGGGACGGGTGTCCTGTAATAGCACGTGGCTGCTGTGTTAGGGTGTACTGGGGTCTGTCCCCATTGCGAAGGGTTATCCCTAAGCCACCAGCCCTTGTTTCTAGGTCTCTTAGTGGGCCCCCAAGCTCAGGATGTGGCTGGGCTGGGGAGGCCTGTCCTGCCTCTGCACCTTTACATCCCATATCCAAGGCCCATCACCCACCTTACCCTGTCACCTCCAAGGTTTGGCACAGATTCCGAGTTCCTTCTTCTGCCAGCCTTTGCTGAGTGCTCTCTGACACGTGAGCATGGGGTGGCAAGAAGCAGTGGATCTTGGAGCGTGCTAAGATTGGATTTGGAGGGGGCCCTTCATGTCATTCTCTGCTCAGTCTCCTTGCCTCCTCCCCCCAGCACACTGATGCCTGAGTGTAGACTACTCCAGAACTCGAGCCCAGCCCTTCCTCCCCAGACCCACATTCCTAATAGCCAAAGTGATATAGGACCAAGGCCAATATATCATCCTTTCTTCCTGGATTCCTGCCCTCCACCCTCCACTCAGCTGAGCAGACCATAATTTGGGGATCCATCCTTGACAACGGCCTTGCCTTTGTCCTTTCATGTCACTATGTAACAAGCCTCTCCCACTGCCTCCCAAATGTCTTTCCACCTGTTCCCCTCACCTCCATCTGAAGCTCCAAGTCCAAGCCACCAGCTCTGGGTGGTAGCCATGGCTTCCTAACTCGTCTAGTCTTACTTCCTGCGGCCCTTTCTGCAAGTTTCCATGTAGAGGAGTGAGCTTTCTAAAACAAGAGTTTGTTAATGTCCTCTCCCTCTTAAAGGACCCCACTGTCCACTCTATGAAGTTCTGATTTCTTGGACCAGCAGATCTTGCCTTCTGTGACCTGACCCCATCCCTCCTCCTTCCCTTTCTTTGTCCCCTCCTCTGCCAGAACCTTCCAATCCAGGCCCCGTGAACTTGTGCATCCCTGGCCCCTTGAGGAGGGCAGGTGCCCTCTCTAAGAACCCAGTTTGGTGCCTGGGAAATGTCCATGGAACAAAGGTGCAAGGGGACGCGTGTAAATGGCACTCATCCACAGCCCCTCTGGCCCAGCAATCTGTCTACCAGGCATCTGGTCCTTGCAGAATCAATACATGGCCCAGCTGTGGAATGTGCTTTTTGTTTTTGCATTTTTTTTTTTTTTTTAATTTGGGTTGTTCAGCTCCAGCCCAGGCTGGGATGGAGAGGCACTGGGCACCCTCCTCGCCTCTGTCATGGAGGGAGAATGATGAAGGAGAGCAGCCGCAGATCTGAGCGAGGGTCCAGACATCAGGAGCCTGGGCTCTAGACCTGGTTCCACCTCCACCCCAACAGGGCCATTTAGTCCTTTATTCATTCCACAGATATTTATTCAGGGCCTACTGTGTGCTTGCACTTTCCCCGGGACTGGGGATACGTAGTGAACCAAACAGAGGCAGGGCCTTACCTTCCAGAGTTCACCCTTGGTGGGGAAGACAGGTATTACATAGATATAGACAAGACCAACAGACACCCAGAGGGAAAGAACAGGGACGCTTCGAGGGGAAGCCTGCTGCAGACAGGTGGTTACAAAGGGGCCCGGGGGGGTGGTGGTGTCTAAGCCGAGACTTGAAAGAGCTGAGGTGAGAAAGAGAGTTCTAGAGAGGAGGTGGCCTGTGGAATGGTTGGAGTAAGGTCTTCAGTCTCTTTTTAGGCCTCAGTTCCCTCATTTGTGATAGGAACCATGATGCTTCCCTGGTCTACTCACAAGGCTTGGGTGGGGGTGGGGGTCAGTGACACCGTAGCTAATGAGAAGAAGAGGTCTGGTCAGACTCAGAGGCTACTTAATTCTGTTCTCATGTTTATAGCAAGATGGTTGCTCCGTCCCATTCTTCCAAAGGCACCAACATCTTCATCCTCCTATAAAGCAAGTCACTGTGGCAGGGGCTCCTTTAAGCCTTGTCAGCCAGCTACACTTTAGTATGAATACAATAATCAGAGCAGAGGCCAGCTTTTCATGGAAGGACAAGTATGTTGGGACCTGAGAGGGTGGAAGCTCATACCCAGAAGAAAGGTCCTCCGGTCAGGGAGCCCTCAAGGGTAAGTCCTAGGCCTGGCCCAGTGCCTGGAACAGAGAGGGAGCTCCACACAGCCTTGGTGAGAGAAGGGAAGATTTCTCCATGGCCTCACATGGAGAGGGGAGACTTGCAGGCTGTGTGAATTCTCCAGGCCCAGACTCCCTTCCCCGCTCTCTGGTCTTCTTGATTCTTCTTCCCATCCTGGCCTCACTCTGCTGATAGGCTTTTTGAGGTATTCATGTTCTCGCTTTCCCAGTGGACACTTGGCCGGGCCCCTGGGACTGTGTGTGCGTGTGTGCAGGCACGCGGGGCTATGAGGGGGCTGGAGACAAAGGCCCCAGAGTGAGATTCAGGGCACAGCTGAACTGCCCTGAACTCGCCTTTTTGTTTTCAAGGAAATGCATAATCCAAGAACCACCCACGGCCCTGGCCCTGGCGGCCCAGCTAAGCAGGGCTGGAATGCGCTGCCTTTCCCGTTAGTAATTGTTTTTCTAGTTGGCCTGTAACCCTTCCCCTGCCATTCCCCTGCTCCTGGGGCCAGGCCCTTCATTGGACCTCTGCAGAGACTCAGGGGTCTCCTTGATGTTCTCTTCCTGGGGTGTCCCCGACTCTATGGCCCCTGTTTGCAGAGTGTGGCAAGGCATTCTGGGCTTGACCCCGCTTGCTGTTTCTTTCCTCACTCTTAGATGGGCTGGGAGTGGCTAAGGATGGAGAATCCCCAAAGGCAGCGTGATCCTGAGGGGCCTGCAGATCTTTGTGGCAGGATCTCTGGGTCTGACTGCAGTCGTGTCTATAACTATGAGCTGGTGGAAGAATGTGAGTTTTTGTGAGTAGCTGGGACCTGAGACACTGTAGGCCTGTTGTTGGACCCAGTGTGTGTGTGTGTGTGTGTGTGTGTGTGTGTGTGTGAGAGAGAGAGAGAGAGAGAGAGAGAGAACGAACTTGGGTAAATATCTGTGTGACTTAGTGTAACTGTACTTGCCAAAGTGCCTGCAGGTGGGTGGTGAGCCTGGGTCCTGGGGAGGGCATCTCCGGGGCTGACTCAGCACTTCTCTTTCCCACCCACCCTGGTGAGCACCTGCCTGAGCCTTTGTTTCAAGGAGGAGGCAGCACCCTCTGCTCTTTGCTTCTGTCCCTGGCTGTGTCATCCCTACCTGCAGGAACATGGCACCTGGGCCTGGTCCAGTTAGCTGAGCGGTGCCTCTTCAACCTGCAGGGGGCACAGAGGTCACAGGTTTGTGCTATCCCTCACCCCTCTCCGCCAGGCCTGATATACTCCGGGGTCTGGAGCTCTTAGGCTTCCTTTCCTGAGGCAGCCCCTGTGAGTAAGAAGGGGCACTGGAGGCCACGTGCTGCACCCTCAATGCCACCCTTCCTCCACCGCTGGCCACAGCTGCCTCATCCTCTGGTAGGCCTAACCTTTGACCTTTAACCCAGTGTAACAGGCATGGGTGCTGGAGACAGCCATCTCTCCCAGAGCTCTGCCTCCTCCCCAGGGGAACTCAGGGTCACGGAGCGGCTGGGAAGTCAGGAGGTAGAGAGAGCCCGGCCTGAGTCCACAAAGCCCAAGTATCTGGTCGCAAGCTTTGGGGCTCAGGCCAGCCTGTGCCCTGAGCAGCTGGCAGGGCCGGGGCCCATTTCAGTATGGCCACTGAACATTTGGTGAGAATCAAAGGCCTTTTCCATCCAGGACAGGAATGCTGCTGAGTGGGATTTGGGACCAGGCCTGGTAGGGCGAACACTGCCCTAATTGAAGCCCTTCTAGATTTTAATTACAAGCAATATTTTCCCAAGCTTCGTAAATTGACCGTGAAGACCCGCTGGTGTTAGTGCCTGTGCCAGGGACAGGGGAAAAAAAAAAAAAAGTTGTTAAAGCATTTTCAGTAGGTTTATTTTAGGGAGTGTTTTTTAAGGCTGGAGTTTTTTTGTTTTGGAGGGCTACATATGAAACAGAGATGGAAGCCCGCAGGCACGATCAGACACACAGATGGAACATGCACACAGACAGACACCTGTAAAGAAAGGCACACGTGGAGTCAGACGATTCTGGATGTGGCTGCAGATGCCATAAACACTAGTTGGGGAACCCCGCCCAAGCACCTGGATTACTTTAGACAGGAAAACACTGTTGGTGGCTCTTCCAACCTTGACCTCCTATCCCTCTAGGCTGATGGACTGGGCCTGCTTTCCAGCCCCTGTCTTCCCAAGGCCTGTTTACAAGGTCTGGGACAGTCGGCGGACCCCCAGCTGGTGTTCCTGCTCTTGTCCCTGTCTCTAGGGGGCCTGACTGTCTGGTGGCGAGGAAGGCCAGGTCCTGTCTGTGGGAAAGAGGATCTAGTGCTCAGCACCCCTGCCGACTCCCTTCCAAGAGAAACATCCATAGTGTTCTGGGAAGCAGCCGGTCCTGGTTACAGATGCAGAAAACTAAGGTGTCTCTGGAAAACAGGCGACCTTGGAGGAAGCTTCTCTAAGCACCTAGCTCTGCTCTTGCAGAAGAATGCGCTGGAAGCCAGGCACCCAGAGCAGCGAATCTGGATCCCCACTGCTCACCTACTGTGTCTTCCTCATTGGAGGCACTCGACACGTGTTGCTGTAACAGGATAGTCAATGCTGGGCGATAGCACCCTGGAAGCTGGAAAAATCTTTGGGTCTGACTGAGCAGGTCCCCTAACATGGGTACCTTGGAAGCCCCAGAGGGGCCTCCTCCACTTTCCTCTCTCCCCTCCATTCATGCTCATGCCTATGGGTCTAGACACCCAGGCTTTCCCAGTGCCCACAATGAACCCAGGAATGGTGCGTGGTAGAAATGGACATGGGTAGGTTCCCTAGAGGAAGGAAGGCCAGAGACAACCTTTCCTGCTCCGCCATCTTTCCGAGGGTCCTCTTGCTGAGACACGGGGTGGGGAGGGTACAAGCCAGGAGCAGGGGGAGGCTGTTCCCCAGGCCCAGGCCAGCCAGTCAGAGCCTGGGCAGGGTGTCTTGGTGGCCGTTACAGGCCGTTGCTATCGTTCCTTATCTGGAGCTCCTGGCTCTTACACCACGTCCTCAACGGCCCCTGGAGTCAGGGGCCATGCCGCACCCTCCCCAAACAGACGGTTATGGTTTCCGTTGTTTGGGGAGGGGGGTAAGGGGCTGTCTCCTTAATTAATCATTTTAGGCCACCCTGGGAAACTCATTAAGCCACCTCTTAGGGCTGGGAGCAGGAACGCTGTTCTCAAAATTGTAACTTTCTGGTTTACCATATCAGGGTCCCTGTCTCCTTCCATTCATGCACACATATTTGTGTGAGAAAGTGCCTGTGTGTGTGTGTGTGTGTGTGTGTGTGTGTGTGTGTGTGTGTGTGTGAAAGCAAGGGCCGGCATGCCCTCGTATCTATGATTCTGTGTGTGTTTGCATTTCCTAGATTCTGCAAGGAACTTCCCCTGATTCTTCTTAATTACCAGCCTAGAAGAAATTCAAGATGCTTAGAGCAAAGGTCAAACTCCACCTGTTTTCCCTGCACTTCATTTTCTGGCAGTTCCCACAATAGTACAGATAAGTAAAAGATTAAGGCAATCTTTTCTAATTAAAGTAATTAAAAAACGGCGATGATTGCACCTTTCATCTGAAAGGGAAAATATTTACTCATCCAACTGCAGGCCCTTAAAAGCATTCAGGTCTATTTTGACAAACGGATCCTCTTCCCCTCCCCCAGCTCATTCTCCTCCAGGGACACACACACACAAAGGCTGGTTTATGTAGCAAGAGGCGGCTTGATGGGGGCACCCTGAAAGCCAGTTGGGTGGGTGGGAGCCTGGGAGCTGAGGGCACAGTTGAGCAATTGGACATTTTAGGCTAGTTCCTGCCAGGCGCAGCTGAGAGGTTTCTGGGGCCCTTGGGACTTGGATTTGACCCACTGGTGTTTTACTGTTCTCCCTTGTCTCTCCCCGAGGTTAGCCTCCCAAAGCCAAAGCTCTGCTCTTTTCAGGCTTCTTCCCTCTGACCTTGCTGGGTCGGAGGGCTGGAATTGTGGCTCAGTGGCAGAGTGCCACCTCGCCCGTATGAGGCCCTGGGTTCCATCCTCAGCACCACATAAAAATAAATAAATAAAATAAAGGTATTTGGTGCATCTGCAGCTAAAAAATAAATAAATAAAAAATACTGGTTGGAGTCCTGGATACTGCCTGTCCATCTGTCCATCTTCTCACTCGTTAGCCCAGCAGACACGTCTCATGCTGTTCTTTTGCGCGGCCCAAGTACCTGTGATCAGCACTATAGGGGGAATCCGGGGTGTGTGGCACCTGCAGGAAGCGCAAGGTCCAGAAAGTAAGTTGAGCGCAGGCTGCGCTGTTTCTTTGAGTTTCTGAGGCAATCTATGGCCCAGTTTCCTGGTGTGTGGGGTTTGACTGCACAGATTACCTCTTTTCCCTAAATAGGAAGCTCTTCTGGTGACATGTGGCAGTGTCTGCTCCAGGGCCAGGACTCCAGGGTTAGGCTCTTTGGGGAGTGGGAGGTGTGAAGAGGCAGAGATATTAAGGCCCAGCCCAAGGGTCTGGGAGTGGTCTGACCGCTGCCCCCACACCTCGGTCCTCCATCCCCGTGGCCAGGAGCTGCTTTGGATGGGGTGCAGCTGGAGTTTGAAGCAGCCTGGATGGAATGATCCCTTTAGAGGCTGTTTTTCAAATCCTCAGACTGTGACTTGAAAGGACATTATTCTGGGAACCAGCTCCAGGAACACCTGGGCCCAGCTGTCCCCTGAGAAGGGCCTGGTTGCCTCTGCCTGTCCCAAGTCAGGCTAGACAGTGTCCTCAACCTGACCCATAGCTTTGTCTCCCTGCAGAGATACAGCCCCAGAGAGCCAGCGTGGGCAGATGCATGTCTGGGGGGAGCCTGCTGTGCCGGGTGAGTTGGGCAGGGAAGAGTGATGTGTGCATGTGCACCCGTGGGTGTGGGCACAGAGTGTGCTCTATGTCTGGCTGTTTGGGGATGGGCTTACTCGGTCCCAGAACAGCCTCATCACAGACGCTCTGAGCTTTACCAAGAGCTCCCTCCATGTCAACCCGCACTGTCTTTGGACTCTGGACTCTGGCAAGTCACCCTCAAACTTCCCCTTTCCCTGGCCTGGCCTCTCCAGTCACGGGCTTCTGGAGTGACAGCATTCATGGTGTCACTTCTTTGTCTTGTCACTAGTCATGGCTCCCTGCTCCTGGGGAAATATTCACACCCAAGGAGCAAAGGATTCCTGCAGCCACCAGCCATCTCAGGGGGCTTGGATTGGGCCTGACCTTAACCAGAATCTTCCTGGTGTTGCCCAACGTGTCTGTCCTTTGAGAAGCTGTGAAATCTGTGGATTCTCTTCCAGAACTCCTTAGACCTATGTGCATAGGTGCCCACTACACAAAAGGGCAGGCAATTGATTGCAGGGTTCCTGGGTGCCTTAGGGCCTATCTCAGGTGCCAAACCCAGGCGGAGAGCTTTTGTCCCGCAGTTCCAATTGCCAGGCTTTGTCTCTGGGCTCTGATGGAACACCCCCACCCCTTTCCTCCTTCCAACCTCAGCGTAACCCCCTCCTCTATAAGAGGCCTGCATGCCAGCCTTTGCCACCCCAGTGTTGGCCGGATGCCCTGGGCACAGCCCAGGGCTCCCTCAGTTGGGCTCACTGGGGGAATTGTGTCTGACCCAACCTACGCAAGCACAAGCGGTGATTAACTTGCTCAGTGGAAATAGTCCCTTGGGGACTGGAACCCTTCTTGCAAAAATAAATTCTCCTTTTGGACTAGCTTTTCTAATCTTCCTTTCTCTGCATTCTGGCCTTTCTTTTCCTTTCTTCTTTCTTTCTTTCTTTCTTTCTTTCTTTCTTTCTTTCTTTCTTTCTTTCTTTCTTTCTTTCTTTCCTTCCTTCCTTCCTTCCTTCCTTCCCTCCTTCTTCTTCTTCTTCTTCTTCTTCTTCTTCTTCTTCTTCTTCTTCTTCTTCTTCTTCTTCTTCTTCTTCTTCTTCTTCTTTTCTTCTTCCTCTTCTTCTTCTTTTTTTCTTCTTCTTCCTCTTCCTCTTCTTCTTCTTCTTCTTTTCTTGTACCCCAACTGGCTTTTATCTTCTTTCTTTCCTCCCACTGAGACCCAAACAAATCTCCAGTAAACAAACTCTCAGGCCACTCTCTTAAAGAAACAGTGCATGCTTGTTGCTAGCTACATGTCCCTTCCTATTAGTGGGTTGCAAGAAATCCGTGGGAGACTAAGGAGGTGGAGACTGCGAGGTGTGTCAGGAGACAGGAGGAAGCTGGCACGGTGGTGGTAGCCCATGCCTGTAATCCCAGTCACTTGGGAGGCTGAGGCAGGAGGATTGCAAGTTCAAAGTCAGACTCAGCCAC
Source organism: Ictidomys tridecemlineatus (assembly GCF_052094955.1). Classification (NCBI taxonomy): domain Eukaryota; kingdom Metazoa; phylum Chordata; class Mammalia; order Rodentia; family Sciuridae; genus Ictidomys; species Ictidomys tridecemlineatus. The sequence goes on along the minus strand of NC_135488.1, from coordinate 87,478,681 downwards.
TTAGCAAGGCCCTAAGCAACTTAGTGTCTTCCTGTCTCAAATTAAAAAATATAAAGGTCTGGGATTGTGGCTCAGTGGTTAAGTGCCCCTGGGTTCACTCACCAGTACCAAAAAAAAAAAAAAAAAAAAAAAAGACAAGAGGAAGTTGACTTAAAGCAAAAAAACTATCCTATGAGTCACTTCTCCTTTGCCACAGCTTTCTGGAAGTTAGGGACCTGGTGGAAACCTTTAGGATAAGTGTGAGTGCTTGTGTATGTGCCGGTATGTGCATGTGCGTGTCAGGCCATTGTATTGAGGGGCCCAAACGGGGATCCTGCACAGCACTGAGCATGGGTGTGCCCTGAGGACACTCCTCATTTCCCATCTGCTTTGTCCCAAAGGAAGACTGGAAGCTCCTGGGGGTCAGCAGGGAGCAGGCTATACTCATTCCATCCAGTGGAAGGCTTTGGATAAAGGGCATCCAGGTCAGGGGACCCTGTTACAATGCAGTAGGAGGCTGAAAATCTGTATGTCGGAGCAGCTCCCTGGGGAGACTGAGCGGCTGGTCCCAGGCCCATGGTCTGAGTAGTGAGGCTGGACAGAGGTGGCTATGTGGCCCTACTGCACACTGGGAACACAGGGCTATCTCTGTCTCTGACCCTCCTGTTCCTTGCACCAACGGCTGACAACTCCAGAATGGGAAGACTCTCTGGGCAAACAAAACTGAACAGAGGTGGCTTTTCCCCTTTAAGAGAACACGTTCCCTAGCGGGACAGTCGTCCCAGGGCCCTCTCCCACTCCCACTTGGAAGCCAGGCAGAAAAATTGCCTGGTGGGCAGGATTATGGGATTAGTCAACTTTCCCAAAACAGACCTGGAGGCTCTGGGTCCGAAATGAGTTTTGGTCTGAGGCTTTCCTGGTGATTTGTGACAGATGTGTCAGTTGGGAACTGGGCCCTCCCTCCTCTCTCTTCTTTTCCCCTTACTGGTAACTCCCTCTGACACCTCCTTCACAGGCCCCAGAGAGGACAAACAGGTCTCAGTGAAAATGAGCATTTGTTCCCCAGGCCCAGGGAGGAGGGTCGTACTTCTGGCCCCCAGGGTCCAGCTTTGTCAACACCTCTCTGTCCCCACCAGGGGGTAGCTCCTGCTGAATACACCCTGGGCTGGAGGGGCCTGGTGTGGTCATTAGGTCCTTAGCCTGTTCAGCTTCTGCCTCAGTGTCCTGCTGTCTCTCTGTCCCTGCTGGGTCTCTAGACCCAGTTTCCTGGGTCTCCCCTATGCTTTGGGACAGGTTGGTACCCTGGCTGTCTGTGACCTTGGCCTGCCCAGTGGTCTTGGCTTATGAGTTGGCCTGTACCAGCTCAGGCCCAGTCTTTCCCAGAAAACCAGGTCCTGAAGACCAGTCATGGAGGCCAGGCCACTATTCTGGGACAGCCAGATGTCAGAGGATGTCACTGTGACAGATCCAAGGCTTGGATCAAAGCCAGGGAGAGACGACTCAGCACTCCCTGCACGGGCCCAGCAGCCTTGCCTGAATTTAGAAGTTTCTTGGCAGAGAAACCATACATTCACAGCTGGTGTCCCTATAGGGGATCTTTTCCTTGGAGCCTTTTTCCCCCCCCTCTAAAGCTGGTGGCAAGGAAATGAAGTTTAAATAATTCATTCTTTCAATAATGCCAGTGATCCCTATTAGAGCTAGCACGGCCCTCCTTGGAGCCCTTTGGTGCCTCAAAAATCTCCTGGTGGAGCTGACCTGGTGGTCTGTCTGGAGGCAAGGTTCTGCCACCCATGGCCATGGGACAGACACTGGGGGCTGCCTGGCCTGGCTCCTCTGGGCTCTTAGATCCCAGCCCATGCCTGGAAACCAGAACCCCGACACCAGAGCAGATTCCAGAGCACAATAGGCCCAAGGTTAGCACAATAGGCGCTCACCCCAGAACACAGTGGAATCAAGCACAGGGCTGGGCTGTTGGGCATTCTCTATAGAAGGGGGTGGGCCTTATTTCAAGGGTCACCTGTGAAGTTCAGAGTTCTCAAGGGAAAAGAAAGAAGACTCAGGAAATATCAGACCTGGACAAAAAACTTACAGATTTTCTAACTTTAGCTTGCGTCAGAATCACCTGGAGGACTTGATAGAATACATTTGGGGTCCTTCCTGAAAGGATCTGATTCGGTGACCATGGCGCCTAAAGCGTTTGGAATTCTAATAAGTTCTCAAATGATGCCGGACTGAAGGGGGACACACTTTGAGATTCGAGGTATTAGTCCACCTCTCGCATTTTTACAGGCACAGAAACCAAGGCACAGCCGGAGAGGCGGAGCAGGGCCACCAGGGTATGGCTGGGAGTGAAGAGCTCCCACCTGCTAGGCTGGTGCAGTTCCACTGCCAACCCTCCCTGTCGGCTGCCGTGGCCAACGGGGCACAATTTAGAACCAGCTGTGACTTGGAAAACAGGTTCCTGCCTGTAGTACCCAGTTGCTGCTAGAAATGGAAGCCGCATGTTTTGGTGTGTCCTGGCCTCCAGGCTGAAAACTGTTTATTTGGACAATTCAGAACACAGCTTCAGCTGAACCGCAAAATCAGACGGAAACCTTTATCTTGGGTGGCATGCTCTTGTCATCCTCCTGTGCCTTGGCAGGATTGCAGAGCGGGGCGACGCTGGACAGGACGGGTCTGAGACCTCTGCTCTCAGGAGATCAGTCAAGTACACAGGGACAAGCCTTTGTGTGGATGATGGGATGGGAATGGCGGTGTTGGGAGGGAGCCACACTCTTTCATCAGTACCCTAGAGCCTCGGTGGGGGTGGCACTATCTCTGCAATTGACCGTAAGATTTGGTATCTGTGGGATCATCTTGCACTACCCTAGAGATCACTATCTTAAATGATTCCCCCTTCCTCCTCCAGCCAGGAAATGGGTGAGCTCATATCACCCACTCTCCACTCCAGCACCCCAGCATGGGGGGCCTTGGTTCTGACACTTTCTGCCACTTCTTTCAGTTCTCATCCCTTTGGGGTTCATGGGTGGATAAGGTGTTTGTTTACAACTCCTTGAAGTTGAAGCTTCTCCCACACCTGGAATGAGGCCCGAGTCCCCAGGGCCTAGCACTCCCCCGCTCCCCCCAGTATTATGATTGATACCCTTCTGCCAACCATACTCTGCAAACTTCCGATCAAAGCAAACAAAACAAACATCGGGGAGCTGAAGAGATCCATTCTGAGAATTTACTTCTGTTTGCTAAACAGTGGCTCAGTCACTGCAGCACTAAGGGGGTCACAGTGACTCAGAGAGGGACCCAGGCCCCTGAGAGAAATGAGATAGACCTAGACATAAATGCAACAGAAGCTGGATCTGGAGGTCCAGAGAAAGATTGCCTCAGTCTCCTGCTCAGTAGACAGAGGGGCTTAGAGAAAAAGTAAAATCCAAGCCCCAGCCTTCCCCAGCACCAACCCCCATAGCCCTGGCCCACGGGGGGCCCACCCTGACTGCAGCTGGTCATAGTCAGCCACGGTGCTGAGACACCAGTCTCTTGACTGGAGCTTGGGGTTGGCCACTCTGCCTCCTTTTCCTTGCCCACTCCCCGGCCCCCAGTGGGAGTACACCGGGAACATTCCAGGGCTCCTAAAACACGGATAGCACTTGTTTCCAGAACCTCCGATTTTAAAATCCCACATCTTTCTTGGTTTCTGAAGGACACATTTATCAATCTTGTCTCCTAGTGACACACTGCAAAAAGTTTTGGGGGCAGAAACTGGGTCTCCTGCCAATCACAAACCCCACCCACCACCCCTCCCTTCTTACCCACTTCAGTCTCTGAGATGGCTGATGAGTGATTTTGGCATTCCTTGTCACCTTGGCTAATGACCTTGTGTCAGGGCAAGAGGAGAGGGGAACTGGAACATAGTCGGCCTTCCTTCTTCTGCCCCAGCTGCTGCCTGGGGATGCCACGCCTCCAGGTCCCACACACCTGGAGGTGGGGGGCACATAAGGTCTGAGGGCCTGGAAAGCAGATGGGGGGATGTCTCCCTCCAGGAACACCTTCTCACATGGCTTACTGGGGTGTGGGTGGAGGCAGGAAAGGGGTGCAGGGCCGCAGTCTCCACTGACACCATAAGCTCCCCAATCTGTTTCTCCATCCTGGCCCCAGTCCTAATTTTGAAAGTAAGAAGCAGCAACAAAGCACATAGCTGTGGTGATGTTAGTGCCAGACACAGGGAGGGCTGCCTGGGGCTGAGCTCATGGTGGGGAGGTAGGCGGCCCAGGGAGGTGAAAATTAGGCAAGAACGTGAAGAATTCTGCATTGTTTAGAAATTGGTCAATTGCTTCCATATTTATACAGACTCCTTAAGACGGCATGGTCAGGGAAATGGGGTCATAATGATAGAAGAGAGAAGGCGCAACCCCTGCCCCTCCTCATCCCCCAGAGAAACCCTGGGGAGGACACTATGGAGCCCCTTAGCCATAGTCCGGCAGCTCAAGGAGGTGACAGCCCACCACCGCTCTCCTCTCCCTCTCTTTCCTGGCCTGCTGGTCCAGCCCACTGCCTCTTGCACCTGCACCTGGGGCCTCCTCTGGTTGGGCTCTCTCGTGCCCTGATTCCTGGAGACTTTGGAAAGTTTTCCCAAGATATTAGCTGGGCCCTTGAGGAAGCCAAGAAGGCCCTCCTGAGAGAAGGTTGTGACACGGAGGAAGGGAAAGGGGAGGGAGGGGAGGAGGGAGGGGAGGAGGGAGGGGAGGAGGGAGGGGAGGAGGGAGGGGAGGAGGGAGGGGAGGAGGGAGGGGAGGAGGGATGGGACAAGGACTCTCCCAGCCTCTCAAAGATGGGGGTTTGGGTTGGGGAGCAGGCAAGAGGTCAGAAAAAGACAGAAGCAAGGGACTTGTTCCTCAGCTCTTGTCCCGTGACCTTCCCCTCTGTAGCTGCTCCCCTGCACTCATGGATGTCCCCCTTTCCTTATGTTTCGGCGACTGAAGGGCGTGGGGGATCATAGCCACTCTGGTTCCTGAGTGAGCAGAGCTTACCCTTTCCTGCTTCCCTGTTTTGTCATGAGAACACCCGCTCCAGGTGGGGATTAGTGCTCCCTGTTTACAGAAGAGGAAACCATCTGGGGCCCAGGGGCTTGCTCAAATCGCTCCTTCTTAAAAGGCAGAACCGGGAGCTGCCGGCGAAGCCTCAGTCTTCTGTTACCCCACTCAGCCATGACTCCCCCAGGGGGAACGGGGCCTGGCCCACGGAGCGCCTGTCCAGGGCAGGCCGGGGCAGACACGCTGTCGCCGGGTCTTGCCTCTGTCTTGTGGCAGCTTGGGCCTCTGTGACCCCGGCTCTGAAGGCTGTCAGGAGGGCCGGCCACTCCCCAGGGAGCCCAGCCCAGAGGCTAATCATCTGGGCAGGCCTGACTCCCCACCAGAGGTGTGAACATGCCTGGGTGTCGGGATGGAATGAGGCGCTTTAATAGACAAGTTGGAATCCGCTCGTGAGCAGTAAATTGCCCCAGTCCCTGGAGCCATTTTCCACCATAAATCTAAACCATTTGACGTGGCAGATCCCCAGTGCCGGAGCCTCAGCTGGGCAACAGGAAGGCTTGTGGGAGCTGTTGGGCCTGGGATCTGCTGCAGCCCTCAGGCCCTCCTACCCGCCTACCCTCACCAGGATGGGTCCCCAGGGTCCAGCCTTCCTCCCTGAAAGCCTGCTCTGGTCTTCCAGGGCCCACATTGCTGAACTGTGCCGAAGGTTCCTGTCTCCTGACCGGGTCTGGGGGTGTCATCTCATGGTTTCAGGAACCATACCATGTGTGTGGCCTCAGAGTCTCTACGTATTGACTTCTCCCACATGTTTCTGCTGTAAGATTCTCCATCAGCCGGCCCCACAGGCACCTGGGGCTCATGCTGTCCAACCTGAACTCATGGCTCTTACCCTACCCACCAGCAGGCCCAGAGCCTCTCTGGAAGGGCCTTTGGCTCCTCCGTTTCCCTTATTTCTCAGGTGGCCCCAGAGGTCACATCTCCATCTTCTCTTCTCCATCCTCCTTGAGATCCCAAGCACTGGGTCATTTATTCCAAGAGCCTCCTGTCTTCCCCGTCTCTGGGATGATCCTGAGCGATCATCCCAAAGCCAGTCCCCGAGCAGGTCACTTCCCAGCTTGAATGCCTCCCCAGGAGCACCCAAACTCCTTACCATAGATTCATAGTCCTCTCCTTGAACTGCTCCCCACTCTGCCATCCAGCCTGGTTGCTTACTATTGCTCCATAGAAACCATGTGGGTCAGCTGTTCCAGACTCTGTGTTCCCCACCACACCCCGGATCATCCTTGTGCCCACTGACTCCCTGGTGTGGCTCCCATGTGCCTTCTGCTTGGCATGATGGTCCTATCTGTGCCCTACCTTGGTTCCAGACCCAGGCCAGACACCAACATCTAAGCCCAACCCAAAGATGGTTAAGAGCATCAGGCTGTTTAGGTGCAAGACCCAGTTCTATTACTCTACGTACCTTTGACCTTTTGAGGGAATTCCTTAACCCTCTGTGATTTGGTTTACTCATCCGTGAAACAAGGATAATAATAGTCGCCCTGCCTCACTGGCTATTGTGCAGACTAAGCGAGACCACACCCAAGCACTTGGAATAGTGTCTGGTCTGCGGTCGGCACTTGACGCACTCAACAACACTTTTCAGCTCTAAGACCCCGGATGGTGATCCCTCCCCTGACCCCCAAGTCTCCTCAGTCTCTCCGCCTCCATCCCTCCACCACAGTTTTCCTTGACTGTGCTAGCAGCCCTTACCACATCTGCCTGGTTACAAAGGTAGAATTCTCTGAAGACAATTGAACAATTGTCAGAAGCCCACTGGAGCCCAGGAGGGATGGATCACTACACTAGGAGTGGATCTTAACCGTCTTCAGGGGCAGGATGCAGCAGGAACTCAGGAACCCTGGCACCGGCATCTGGAAATATTGTTTGGGTAGAGTTCTCTCTGGGAACATCCATCTAATTATCCTCTTTGTCGACTGTAGCCTCACAGACTTGGCTGAAATCCACCCCACAGCACTCCAGGGTACATGCCACTTGAGGGTACATGCCATGAAAAGATGGAATCTCTTGCTTGGTCCCAGAAGCTCTGGCTAGTCTCTCCAGGATCAGGGGCAGGGACAGGGGTCATGCCATCCAGAATGATAGCTGTGATGTCCTGCTTTGGATGAAAGGTTGCCTTTAGAGAGGTCCACACCAGAGACTACCAGGTAGTCCCTAATATTTGCTGCTAGTCTTTTTTCAACAACAGAATTCCCAGGTTTATGATGCGCTGATTAAAGAAAGAATGAGTGATTATGGCCATGTGACCAAGTTCTGGCCAAAGTGCCATGAAACAGTGGGGAATGCCCTTCTTTGCTTCCTCCTGCTCACCAGACTCTGGAACCAGACTGCCCAAGTTCAAATCTTGGTCCTGTCACCTGTGTGTTGTGTGACTTTGGAAAACTTACCTTTTTGTGCCACAGTTTTGTTGACAGTAAAATGGGCATTTAAAAATCTAGGTCACAGGACTATTGGTGCTGCCCTGGAAGGGTTCCTCTTCCCTGCATCCTCTTTGCCTTTCTCTCTCTGCTCTTTGGCTGCCACGGGGTGAACAGTGCTTCTCCTTTATGCCCTTCTGCCCTGGTGGTCTGCCTCATTTTGGGCTCAGAGCATTGGATTCAGACCATCATAGACTGAAGCTCTGAAACCTGAACCAAAATAATTCTTTTCTTCTCCAAGTTGTCCTTATCAGGTATTTTGGTCACAGCAATAAAAAGCTGACATCATGTGGCGTTTGAACCACTACACTAGCCATTGACTGTTTAACTTCTGACTTTGTTTAAAGGAGAGAAAGGCAAACTTCCACCTTGTTTAATCCATCATCATTTAGGGGTTTGCAGGTGCTTATAGCCTAATATAATCCCAAAAGATACAGGGACCTTGTAGATTTGGACATACTCCACTGTCCACTGCACCACGGTGTGTGTAGTCCTTTGAAGCTATAACTTATTATTCCTACATGGGTGGTACATTCCTTTAGAACAGGAAAGATTCTCAAGCTATCATTGTGGTTTTTATATTACTCATAGCAGGTGCTCAGTGTTATTGAATGAATAGAAAGATTGAAGCTAAAAATATTCTGGTTAGGTCCACAAAGGATTCTTTGGTTGGTTGCAGAAAATCAGTGATGATAATAATAATAATAACATTGATCAAGAGTAGTGCTTGGCCTTCCAATTATTTCATGTGCACTCTATTGTCTCGTCTTCATGACACCCTAAGTACTATTATCAGTTCCATTTTACAAATGAGGAAGCTGGGCTTCCAAGAGATGGAGTTCAAGGTTGTAGATTTAACCAGGACTCCAGCTTAGGCAATCTGACCAGAACCTGGAATCTTAATAATTTTGCTGTAAAATTTTTCTCAAGTTTTTATTTTTATTTTTTCCTTTTTCCTGTTAGTTCTTTGGAAGAAAAGTTGAGATCATCAAGAATCTGTACAGGACAGTAAGAACTCATTGCGTGAGAGTGGCCTTGCTTTTCTTCAGATGTTGTGGATGGCTGAGTTTTGGGGAAATGGAAATGTCAGGGGCCAATTCCTGAGGTCAGTCGGGTAAAGATCCACAGGGATTATGAGGCATCCCTTGATCCCTGGGCCAATCCAATCTCACTCTCTGTACTGCATCGCAGCTTCATTGACATGACTGGCAGCTGGTTGCATTGGTCGATCTTTGGTGAAACTGTGTGATTGGCAGTTTGTCTTCAATTTTTTGCTGACTCTCTATAATCTTTACCTTCTTCCTTTTAAAACAATTTCCCCTCCCCTCTTTTCTTCCTGACCTTAAATCTCACATGGCTCATTTCTAGTCCCTGTTCCAGGAGGTCTTCCCTGCCTGGTCCCTCTCATGTCAATCACCCCAGTCATCTGGTCATCTCAGCTTGGGACTCCCATGGCATTTAGACTTTGGGCTGCAGGCTTTTGCTCCTCTGTGTGTCCTTTGTCATTCCTCCTAATGCCACTTGCATCTTTGGTTTTTCTAAATTGCTTGAGCTTCCCTCACAGACCACGTCTGATGGCTAGGCATGTTGTTGCAGGAATTTCTACTTTGAGATTCATTTTTTTTTTTTTTTTTTTTTGCATCTTAAGGTTCTTTCTGCCCTGTCACTTAAAGATCCTTAGCCCTTTCTCTCACTTTCCCCATGGGGCCTGACCAAGTGTTGAGTATGAGATAGGCTTTTAGGAAGCATTTATTGTGTTATTAAGCCTTCCTTTTTCTGGAAGAAAGCATGGAGGGCCATTGGAAGAGAGCTCCCATTTTCAAAGATTTCCCCCCTTGAGGAGACCCCTGGGAGGCAAAGCACCTTCAGGATTGCAGAATCCCAGTGTTTTCTAGGCCCTGGCGAGAACAGATGCCCTGGTGTCCCCTCTGGCCTGGCTGCCCTTGGCGCTTCTCTTGGTCCAGTCTCTGGGCCACCTTCTGGCCTTGGCTCCAAAACACAGCTGGCCCTTCCTAAAATGATTCAATATCCAATTTGGACTCAGCGCCTGCCCCTGGCTCTAGGCAGCCAGTCAGTCCCACAGGACTGGCCAAGGACCACAGAAGTCCCAGCTATTCTCAGAAAGATCTGTTGCTGACCAGAGATGACCAGGCCAGAAGTTCTGCAAAATGCAAGCACAAGCACTTTTGAGCTGCGGCTTTGTGTTTCCCGTCCCCACGGCCTTATTCCACCCAGCTCCATAACGTGTAGATGGAATGAGTTCATCTCAGACAGGAACACGTGCTTCCCCCTGTGACTTCTCCCAGGACCCAGGTCCATAGTCATCAGGAAACAAGGCTGGACAGGGAGGCTAAGCCATGGGGCAGGAACCAGGACAGAACATCTGGTCCAATAGAGCCTGGACTCTCAGCCCCAGCACCCCTAGAAAACATGGCTCCTTGAGGAGCCACATTCTAAACCAAGCCAGAGGAAGTATCTGGCCTAGATTTGAATTTGCATTGTGCCTAGGGGACTGGGGGAAGGGGGTTCAAAGGCCCCTTGATCACTAGGAGATGGCACCTGTGTTCCCAGTGCTCAATTTAGGAACTTCCTGCTTGCCTCATCCCTTCCCCAACACCTTGGGACACATGGTAAAATGAATGGGGTTGTAACTGGGTACACAGAAACAGTGAGCCAGTCCTGCACGTTGGCTTGAGGCTTTGTGGTCTCTGCATCTTATTGGGCCTGAGTTTTTCTTTTTTTAAAATTAGTTGTAGTTGGGACAAATACTTTATTTTATTTACTTGTTTTTATGTGGTACTAAGGATTGAACCCACAGCCTCGCGCCTGCTAGGCGAACACTCTACCGCTGAGCCACAACCCCAGCCCAAGCCTGAGTTATTCTTCTCTTAGACATTGAATCCATTGACCTCTGCATCCTTACCCCATCTCTATCCTTGCTCTTCGGGGTGTTTTCATCCTGCCTTTTCTATCTTTCTTCCCTACCCTGGAATGGTCAGGAAACTTTTCTTCTCCTTTGAGCTTTTTAACTCTGGGACTGGGCTACTGATGTTGCATTAATCCATGTTCAACATTGTGACAGTCATGTGGCTATGAACTGTTTTGTGTTGTTAAAGGACAAGATTACAGCAATTCCGTGGTCTCCATAGGCTCTATTTTTTATTCTAGAATGGGGCCCCACTTCAATCTCTAAAAAAGAATGTGTTCCAAGGAGCAGAGCAGAGGAGTTTGGTTTTAAAGACAGAAAAGAACTGAAAAGAAAGCCAGCCAAAGGCAAAGCAGATCGGTCATTTGGAAGATACTTTCCCTGCAGTGTGGGGATAGCAAGTCGGAGGAACAGAAAAACAACTGACTGGTTAAGATCAAGCTACCGCAGTTTATCTTTCTGGTGTAAGGATTAGGAACTTACTATCATGCCAATTGAAACTGGCCTGTTTGGGAAATTTGGCTGTCATCTCATTTTCCCTTGTTTCTTGGAAGGTCAGATAATACTTAGTTTCAGTTTGACTTTTAGTATGACTGCATACATTTTGATTTTTAGTCTAATCTGTTGGAGCCTGGTGCCGGAGTTAACCCAAAACAATGGCCTCCTATAATTTTTATTTAACAGTGTGCTCAGCTTCTCTCCCCAAGCACACTTTAAACCAGCTCAGTCCAAGAGAAATAAAACACGAGCTATAGATATGATCTAGAGTTCTCTAGTAGTCACACACACCAAAAGGACAAACTTAACTTTAATAATAGATTTAATTTAACTCAATATATCAAAAAAATATTTTAATACAGAACCATTGTGGAAAGTATTAAGAAACTTAACATTTTTTTATACAAAGTCTTCAAAATCTGGTATGCATTCTATATTTGCAACACATATCAGCTTTCATAGTGAACTCCTGATCTATACTTAGAGTTAATAATGATTGAATGTCAGGTCAGAGCTCGCCTTGGCCGGCTCTGAGAGGGAGTTAAACCAGCAGGGAGGGAAGACAGCAGGGGACTCTGAGGGAGCTGACTCCAAGGGACAAAGAGGAGACCCGTGAAAATAAGAGAATCAGAGGAGGGGACATGGAGGGACAAGGAAGGTCGGTCCCTGTGGGTCCTCTGAAGTGTTCCGGGCATCCAGTGTTCCAGTGTCATGTGCTGGCCAGGACTGTGTCTCAATGACACCTGCACGAGGGGACTCACAGTTGTCACTCCCCTCAACTCTGGGTGCTGAGAGGAGCTGGGACAAGATGGCTGTTCTCAAGGCCATCTGATCATCCAGAGTGGGTGAACACAGAGGCCACAGGAATCCCACCCTGTCCAGAGGCTTCTCAATCAACGCTCCCTTTGGCGTGAACCTCTGATTTGACACTTGCTCACGTCCACGGTCATAGCTTGTTGGTTGTTCTGCATGGGCTGAGCCCCCACTTGCCAGTGGCCCTTTGGGGTCAGGGGCCTGACCTATCTTTTAAATCCTGCATAATCCCGGAAGGTGCTCCACATATCTGGGCTGAACCAAGCTGAGCAGAGGTCAGAAGGAAAGATCTGCAGGCCAAGCTGCTCCGGTCACTGATGGCCAAGGCTCTAAAAGAGGGGGCAAATTCTATCCAGGGCCACTTCCCTTCATCTCCCAGGACAGCTGACCTGCATGAAGGGGCAGGGAGAGCAGACCTTTCTAGTATAACACTCAGAAGTCCAAAGGAAGCCAGAGATCAATCAGAATCAGTCCTGTTGAAAGGAGTAGCTCAAACATGAGTGTGTGTGTGTATGTGTGTGTGTATCTCTCTCTCTCTCTCTCTCTCTCTCTCTCTCTCTCTCTCTCCTGGTTGCTATGGCACTGAGGATACTGGGCCATCCACCAAGGCCCAGGAGGGGAGAGGCTGTGAGAGAAACTAGAATAAACATCCACTCCCTCTTGGAGAGGCTACGCCATGTTGGAACAACTATCTAGTAGTGAGGAGACCCCGAGCTGGGGACACCAGTGTCTGAGCAGTGGCTGGGCTCCACTTTCTAGGCATTAATTCCAGAAATTGGAGTTACTATGACCCTTCTTTCCTCCCAAGAATGGTAGGGTTTTAGGGCTAGGCTAAATTTAGGGTCTAAAGCCCATTTAGTGCCATGAGGATGGATGAGAAGCAAAAGCAAACTGGAAGTCAGGTCGGAGGTGGGTCTAACCTGGCCCTTCCTCAAGGCTTTTCCTTCTTCTCCCCCCTCCCCTCGGTTCTTCTTGTTGGTCCCATTTTGCATGGGTTCTCTCTCTTTTCTGCTCACAGAGATATAGCCCTTTTTTTTCCTAATATTGCATCTTAAGGGATAGCCTTTCCCATGTGGAGTTGGTTTTAGGAGCATCAGGGAAAGTTCCCAGTGCCTGATCAATCTGAAGACCCAATGAATATGGTTGGTTGGGGTCCCAGAGTGCTCTGCAGAGTAGAAGCACACAAGCGACAGAAAGTCAGGCCTCTTGGGCCTGTTGGGCTATCCAAAGTCAGATGGTGGTGCTGCATGGCTTCAGGGTTGATTTGACAAGGCTTGTCATTGGAGACTCTTTCCTGTACCCCCACATCTGCCCCAACCCAGAGTTTGTGCTTGCAATTCATATTTCTGGCACCAGATGGCAGTGTTGCTCTGTTACGAATTGTGTACTTTTTGCTATTTTGTGAAATGTTTTGAAACTCATTCATTCGTTCCTTCATTCCACAAGTGGTTTTTGAGTGTTCACAATATGCCAAGGACTCTTCTAGGTACTTGGGATACAACAGTGAACTAAACACAAAATGCTGCGCCTTCTGGGAACTTCATTCTCAGGCAGGGAGATAGTGAATAAATGGGGAGAGCATTTGGTTGCAGAGAAAAATAAAGCAGAGAAGAGAAAAGAGGGCTGGTATGGGGGATGGTGAAGTTCAAGCGGAGGCTGGAGATGATGAGATCACCGGGAAACAGGAGTGCTACAGAACTGGACTTTTGCATGGGAAAGGGCTTGCAAAAGGGCTTTCACTATATTTGACAGATGAGGAAACTGAGGCTTAGAGAGGCAGAGTGACTTGTCCAGGGTGAAAAACCTGAAGTGGAGAGGCTGGCAGCTTGGAATTCTAGGCCTTCCATCCTACCCTGCTGCCTGACCACCTCCCAAATTCAGTCCTGTGAAGGACACTCCTTCAATTTATCAGGACTACAAACTCACCAAATATTGCTTGATTTTCTTTCTGGGCATGTTTTCTAGCTTATCTTCAATGTGTAATTACTGAGTTCCTGCCAATGGGTATTGGGCAGAAAAGATGTATAGTAATTCATAACCTGCTCCCTGAAAACTTCCTGTTATATTATGTACTTTGCCATCTATTTAACTGGAAACACAGGACTTCAGGGCTCTAGAAGATGAGGGTCAGTACAGCAGCTGGGTGCCTGAATGACTCGATGGAGATGCGTGGGTACCATATCTCCTTGCTTTGGGCTGTGACATGAGTGGATTTGAGTGTTAAGCCTTGAGGTTTGGGGGTTGTTTGTTACAGCATCTATCTTACCCTAATACACCCACCACAACTGAACCTTACATCCCACCCAACCTGAGCTCCTATCTTAGTCCATTTTCTGCTGCTATAATAGAATACTGAAGACTGAGTAATTTATAAAGGAACAAAATTTCTTTCTCATGGTTTTGAAGGCTAGGAAGTCTGAGATCAAGAGACTGGCATCTGGGGACAGCCCTCTTGCTGCCTCATAAGACATTAGTTGAGAGAGACCTCACTTTAATAACAAAGCTATTTCCATGATAACTAGTCTATTTTCCTGATAAGAGCATCAATCCATTCATGAGGACAGAACTCCCATGATCTAATCACTCAACCCTTATTGTGGCAGTTACATTTTGAGTTTAGGGCGGTGGGGGGGGGACATTCAAATCAAAGCACCTGCAAATGCTGTTTGATGTCTGTGTAGATACTTTCTCTCCTTGTCTGGTTATGACCCTCTTTTATTAGAGGACCACCCTCTTCTTAGTAGAGCTGTTTCTAGGGAATACCTCCCCACTGCCACCCTGCCAGGGCAAGTGATCCCGGTGGCCAGTCTGAAAACACAATCCTCTTGGTCAGGTGATTGTTTCTGGGATAGACACAATATGAATGCAATAAAAGTCTTGTTTAAGATTCAAGCTACAGGGCTGGGGTTGTGGCTCAGTGGTAATGCACTCACCTAGCACGTGGGGGGCGCTGGGTTCAATCCTCAGCACCACATAGAAATAAATAAAATAAAGGTATTATGTCCAAGTACAACTAAAAAAAAAATTTTTTTTTAAACATTCAAGCTACAAGGCTGGGTGCGGTGGTGCATGCCTGTAATCCCAGTGGCTTGGGAGGCTGAGGCAAAAGAATTGCTAGTTCAAACCCAGCCTCAGCAACTTAGTGAAGTCCTAACTTGGTAAGACCCTTTCTCAAAATAAAATATAAAAAAGGGCTGAGAATGTGGTTCAGTGCTGAAGCATCCTGGGTTCAATCCCTGGTACATACACAAAAAGATTCAAGCTACAAGATGTTGGAAAAATATGGAGGATAGTGTCTGTCCTTCTCTGAGATGCTGATTGGTAAGGACCAAGACCCTGGAGATGCTGCAGTCACTGCCCAAGGACACGGGGAAGAAATGTCGGGCAGAGAAAAGCCAACCTGAGGAGGAAAGCAGGCCAAGGGGCAGAGAATCACACTGTTGCCTCTGAAGCTGGACCTGCCTGTGGTTCTCCCAGTTCCAAGAACTAATCAATTACCTTTTACGATATTGATGCAGTTTGAATTTCTGTCACTTGAAACTGAGGCTTTTATTTAATAGGTAATTGCTTAACTAATAGTTATTGAGCCTCACTGCTCACGTTCTGAGCCCCAAATTGGGATAAAATGAAGAGCTAATTAGACACCAGCCCCAGCATCTCCTGCTCCCCCTATGTAAATGTATGGAGCGGTGGGTTCGTTTCTAGGTAAAGCAGCTCCGCAGCCTGGTGAGAAGCTTGGTCTCAGTTTTCCTTTTCTAGGTTGCAGGCTGAGCAGGATAAAGGAGGAAATACGCACCATTTCCTTTAGCCTTCTAGAGAGCTTGGCTTTGGAGTTCTTGAGTTTTGGACTTTCCTTATCACGAGGAAGGAAGGAACAGTCTTTGGTCTGTGTTTCCTGCTAGGCTGGGTGGGCTACCCCGAGACTGGAAGGCCTGTGCCCCTCAGCGGGAAGAGAGTGTCTGCAGATAGGACGGGGGTGAGGGAGTGGGGGGCGCACATGACCTTTAAGGCTCCTGAGGCCTTCTGGCCTGAGCAGGAGATGTGTTGGGGGGTCTGTGGGGGAATCCATTCCTGTGGAGTTGCTAAGGAGGCAGGGCCCTGGATGGTGGCAGGGCTGCCCTGTGCCTTTGAGAACTGGGACGCAGGTGCTCAGGAAAGTTCCCAGGTCAACCTTACCTCACAATGGAGCTGACCCCTCTGCACAAGACACATAGGCAGCACCAGGGACAACCGTGGATTAACCATGAAGTCACTACCATCTGTTTTCATGGGTTTCTTCTAGAACTTTCTGCATCAACTTCCTATAATATTGACAAATAAAGGTTTTTAGCTAGATGTAACTTAATTTGGAATATTTAAGAAATGCCATACTTTTGAATTCTAAATTTTGTGGCATGACATAATTTTCAATATATTTAATTACACATTGTTACAAACTATGAAGAGAAGTTGCTGTGAATCCATATAATGAGAGGATCTGATCATTTCAAGGAGAATAAGTGAGATTTTTGGCTGGTTCCAGTAGAGGACTTGCTCTAGAAAACCTCTTAATGCAGTTCATCCTTAGGTTAAATGGAGTCTGGGGACCCTCACATTTCTGCAATTTATTTTTTATCAAGACAAATGATAATGATTTCTGAAGAAGTGCAAAAGTTTCAGGCTCTCTTGGTCCTTATTGTTCAATATCCCAGAGGAAAAGAATAAACCAGATCTTCAACACATTTCTGATTGGTACCATCAGGTTACATGTCCATCCCTGAACCCAAAAGTTGGCCAAGTGCATTTTGCACTGGGAATGGCCAGCCTAGACGTTCTTATTCAATCCCACTCAACCACCTAGGATAAGTATCATCATCCCCATTTTACAGAGGAGCAATGGATATGGAAATGGCTAAAGGTTGTACGCTGACAACCTTACAGAAGTTAGCATTTAGTTTTGGGAGTAGGAATAGGAAAGCTTCTGAGATATATATAAGATATCTGGGGGCTGGGGTTGTGGCTCAGTGGTAGAGCTCTTGCCTAGCACGTGTGAGGCACTAGGCTAGATTCTCAGCTCCGCATATAAATAAATAAGTAAATAAAATAAAGATTCATCAACAACTAATACAAATATTTTTTTAAAAAGATATCTGATCAGATAAAAAAAGCACAGGAAGAGAGCTCTTCCCACCTTGACTATCACCCTTCCTCCTGACTTTAGAGGGAGTCTTAAGATGTGATATCTGGAGCGGTGGCAGCCATCTTGTGGATCTCGTAGCCATAAGGGAAGATGGAGAGGGTTTAGAGATGCTGGCCTCTCGGAGTTGCAAAGTCAACCTGAGAAGTACCTACCTCAAGACTTCTTTGTAAGCAATAAATAACTTTCCTTACAGTTCAAGTACCTGTCAGAGTTTCTGTGCCTTGCAGAAAAACACAGAGGCCCCGTGAGAGTTGGTGAGCAGGCATCATCTTTAGAGAAGAGATGAGACCTAAATAGGTAGTGGCTGAGCAGAGTGGGCATGACTACAGGTAAGACAGGGGATGACCTTGGGTGGGGCGGGGCAGTCTGAAACACCAGAAGAGGAGTGGGGATCCACTGCAAGATTTGCAGCGAGGGGAGGGATGGTCGGGGGAAGGCTGGGGGGGGGCACTTTGGTCAGAAAGCATGCACGCAAAGTCACAGATGAAATAACAAAGGACAGAGCGCCTTACGGCAGTGGCTTCCTGCTTCTGTGCTGCGGAGAGCCTGCAGGAAGGAAGGAAAGGCCGTGGCTGGGATTCAACTTAGACTGCAAGGACCTAAATTTAGATCAGACATCCAGGAAGACGCTAGGAAGTCACTAGCAATGGTCTCTCACCCTGCAACACTTTGTCCCATAGGGGCACATCCAGCTGTAATTTCTTATTCTCCCCACCTCCCCCAAGAGTTCTTTGCAGTAGGAGGGGTGAGAACACTCATTTGCAGAAAGAAACAAAGGCCCAAAGCCACATGGTGGAGGAGAGCGAGAATCTGGATCTCAGCCACCTTTCTGGACTGGCCGGTGGGCTTGCCTTGGGGTGGGGCTAGGGGGGATGTAGCCTTGGTTTTGTAGCATTTGCTAGTTTCCACCATATAAATATTCCCATAATGGCTGGATTTTGCAAAGATGCCGGCATTGAACAATTGGCTTATGGGTCCCATATGCACTAGCCCCAGCACACTTTAGGCCCTGCCAGCCTGACACCTTGGCTTCTTCCTCCCATCCCTGTCTCAGTTGAGGCTCAGACCTCTTCTCCCTGGTGCCAGGTCTGTCCTCCCCCACCTTGACCCTGGCTGTGGTGCCTCAGCTCTTGGCCTCACAGCTTGATGGTATCATGTGTGTTCCTGACTTCGTTTCTGATTTCCTATCTTTTCTTCCACTTAATCCTGGCTCCGAGATTCCTGCCCCCGGCCCCTCTTGGTGGTGTGCTGGGTGGCTTGGTGTGGCACCCATTCCCTCCTACCTCAGCCATGGCTGCCTCTTGTGACTGCCAGCTGGGAGCGGCCCTAATGCTTTGGGTGGCAATGAGATGCCACCCCCATGACTTGGGAGTGGGATTCTGGATGATTGCAGAAGAAAATGGCCTGGGAGTTCATTCTGGGTTTTTTCATTTCCTGAAAGCCCCACTCACCCCTCACCAGCTCAGAGACTCCCTTGACAAGACCAGATCCCCTTCTGTCTTTTTCTTGAGACCCTCTCCCCTGCCTGGGTTTTCTTCTTCTCTCTCCTTCGCTGAGCACAAACACACGTCCTGACTTGATCTACCTGCCCTCCAGCTCCCTGGGACCCTCTGTCCTTCCAGCCCCCACCTTCAAACCATCCTATCTGCTGCCAGGATCTGCTCTCCTGGGCCTCAAACCTGTTAGCCCCCTCTCCCTGCCTTTATCAAGGTTCCATGACCCAAATCCTAACCATTGTCACCCAGGCTTAGGTTCAGTCCCAGCACCTCCCCATCCCTCCCTGAAGGCCCAGAGTTCTCCCAGCTCAACCCCTCAGTACAACTAACCCCTCCCCCAGGAAGCTGCCCTCGGCCTGCACCCGCTTCTCGGGGTTGTCCTGTCAGTGTGCATCCTGTGCAAACCCTGGTTGCCACCCAGAAAGAGCCGTTGGCTTGCTGGTTTCGCCCACTAGCTAATGGCTTTTAGACAGGGGAGTTCTGGCAGTCTGCCTTGGGCTGGACACGGTGCCTGGGCCCTGGCAGGTGCCAGATGAACGGGTGGAGGTGGATGGCTTTGAGCCTCCATGGTTAGGGTATTTCTCTTTCAGATCTCTAAAGAGCTTCCTAATGGAGGTCCCCAGCCCCTCTGCTCCAGGGGAAGGGAATCTCTGGGTGCATCTGAGGGTGGGGCAAGCCCTCTTCTCCACCCCCTCCACCTCTGACTGGCCTCCTTAGTAGGGAATATGGACGCCAGCTCCCAGCTGGAACCTACCAGCAGGAATGTTCTCGCGGTTTTCCTGTTGGAATCCACTGGGCAGGAATGTTCTCATGGGTTTCCTGTTGGAATTCCATGAAAAGCGCTTTCATTCTTCCAGGCTTGTGCCCCTGAAGTTTTGGGGGCATGGAGTCCTAGGGGATTCCCAAGCCCAGCCTTCCCAGTCTGCCCACGGCCTCTGGGCATCTGATGAGTGTGGCGACATTCTGGAGGAGGGACTCGGGTTACGTGTGCTGCCGCCAGTAGGATTTTGAGCTAAACTGTGGTCATTTCGAGTCAGTGGTCATGAACAGGGTGCACCTGAAGGTGGCCAGTCCCGAGCCCAGGAGGTCCTAGGCAGGTAGGGGTGGTTAGGAGGAGCCATGAAGTCTGGGTCTGAGGTCCAGCTTCTTCCTTGGCATCTGTCCAGCTGCCCGAAACTCTCTAGATCTCTGTTTCCTTGTCTGAATAGGAAAATACGTCACAGAGTTGCTTTTGGGATGAGATACCTGACTTATATCCCTCCCGGAGCCTCATGACAGGTCACACTTGCCACACCCTCGCTGTGGTCTGTACCCCTCACTCTCCCCTTCCTTGGGCTGAATCTCTCCTTTTCCTTTCCAGTGTCTCATCCATGGACAATTCCATATTCCCAAGGCCCCTTCCTGCTCCCAACAGCTTCAGCCAGGTGTCAGGGATCCATGGAGTCCCCAGCCCTGGCTGCACCCACCTCCTGGCCCAGCCCTGGAGTGCTTGGTAGTGAGGGACTTCCTCTAAACCACTTCTTTTCCTTTCACCAGCCTTCCACAACCACTTACTTCCACCCCGAGCCTGCCCTACTTTCATAGTGGCCATTGTGGGACCAGGCCCAGTTCTGACCGCTCCATAGAGGGGCTGTCCCCTCCTGCAACCTGGGTCTCCTGGGACCCCTCACAGTGATGCCACGGGAAGCTAATGTGGCTGCTGAGAGCAGTTCTTTACCAGGAATTGGTTCTGAGACAGTCCGGATAATGGACTCTCCTTGGTCTCCTGCTTGTCTTTGTGTGTGTTGGGGAATTTCATGAGCCCTGAGCCCCAATCTGCTGGCTCATCTGGCTGCCATTTTGCTCCTCTAGGCCCTGGGCTTTCCAGAACATTGCATCAAAGGAGAGACATGGGATGGATGGCTGGAGATTGAGCTTGGCTCTCAGAATTGGGAGCCCTGGGATCATCGGCAGGGGGTATTCTCAAGTCCTTCAGGGTGTCCTTGATGCCATCAGTAGCAAGGGGGCTACAGATGGGTCAGGGTGGTCTCGAGGCCCATCCAGCTTTGGGACATATGGTTCCATTAGCTCCGCATTGTCTCTTTCCTGGCCCTTCTTGCCAGGCTTTCTGCCTGCCCCCTCCACGCTCCTCGCCAGCATTCCCACCCTGTTTCTCCCCCAGGAATACCAGCAGTGCCAGCTGCCAATTATTGACTACATGCGACTCACATTAAAGCTGCCATTTATCAAGCCCTCACTCATGTGCCAGGCATGTTATGCACGCAAGCACACACACACACAAGCACACGTGTTCACGCTATGCCAGCGAATCCTCACGACACCCTAAGTGTAGAAGGTGTGATTGTCTTCATCTTCAGATCCTAAAACTTAGAAGTGAAGAGACTCATCCAAGGTTACCCGACCAGCATGAGCAGGGAGGGCCTGCATGGCTCAGCCTGGGTTCTCAGTGTGGACAGAGCTGGGAGTCTCTGCTGTGTCCAGGGAGATGGTGGAGGGGTGGGGACAGCTCCCAGCTAGAGAACCTTCATGCTCTTGCCCCCCAGGTCATGGCCATGGTGCTGATGGAAATGCCAGCTCTGGGGTCCCCCTGTTCAGGTTTTCTTGAGCAGTCACCCTCTATCTGTCCTGATAGCCCTGGGCCATGTAGGGGTCAGCAGAGAACGCCCTCTTCTGCCTCATTTGATGTCTCTCCGTCTCTCAGTCCATTAATCTGCATCTTTTCCTCTCTCCTCCTCACCTCATTCTATTTCTTCATTTTACCCTTTTCTCTCCATCATGTATCTTTCTGTCTCTGTCCTAGCAGGGTTGGAGAGGCTCCTGGAGTCAAGGTGGCAAAATACCTGCACAGACAATTTAGTAAAAGAAGAACAAGTTTACTTTGGCTCACAGTCTGAGAGGTTTAGTCCCTGGTGGGCTGGCTCCATTGCTCTGGGCCCAAGATGAGCAGGACATCATGGCGGAAGGGCAGGGTGAAGGAGCGCTGCTCCATTCATGGCTGCGGGGAAGCAGAGACGGAGGGAGGAAAGGGCTCAGGGAAGATGGACCCTCCCAGGATACCACCCCTACCAGTGATCCCCCTCCTCCAGCCGTGCCCAGCTGCCTACAGTTACAACCCAGTTCATTCAAACTAGGTTGGGCTGATCAGGTTATGGCTCTCATAATCCAGTCATTTTATCTCTGAATATTCCTGCATTAACCCAGGAGGTTTGGGGGGACCCCCTCCTAATCAAATCATAGCATATCCTTATAGTCAAAGCCCTTGGGAGCCCCAGGAGCAGAAAGGCTCTTACTGTTAAAAGTTGGATCCTTCCCGTTCAGAGTCCTGGCTCTGCCCCTGCAGAACCCTCTCAGCCCCTAGATACACCCACTGCACAAAGTCTCCCATCCATGGATTTGGGGATCTGATGGCTACTGTGAAGCCATTTCCTCTGTGCATGATCTCTCACACTTTTCCATTAGGGATGTCCCCATCTTCCCATTACACTAGGGACCCACAGGGCAGGGTTTATGTCTAACTTGTCAGTTGGGGATGCTACCCATCTCCCCTCATCTGTACCTCTCTCTCTCTCTCTCTCTCTCTCTCTCTCTCTCTCTCCCCCTCTCTCTTCATCCCTCCCTCCTCCTATTTCACTGACTCCCCCTTTCCAGGCCCTGGATCACAGTGCTGCGGGGGGCTGCTTCCTAGAAACACCAGGGAGAATCCCCTGTAGGGCAGAGGGTAAGCCAGGGAAGAGGTCACCCTTGGACAGTGTTGCTTTTTTGGCTTTTCTGGAAGTTGCGAAAATGTGGCTTTGTCTGAGCAAGTTTAAAAAAAAAAAAAAAAGATCCATGCCACCTCCCACAGATGATACTGTTTCTCAGGCCGTGGAGTGGCAGTTAGTAGACAAATAACACATTAAAAATAGCCTTGTGTTTCCCAATCTCACGGCCTCTGGGGGCTGCAGGGAGAGGCCTTGGCTGAGCAGGGTTTGCAGGCCTATTGTTTGGCTGGCTCGGGTGAGGGTGGGCGTGGGGGCTGTTCGTAGGCGCAGTAATTCCCGGTCATAGAAGGGAGGAGAGTGGGTTCTTGGCCAGGATGAGCAAGATAACGCACACTTGAATGGAGACGCTGTTTGGTGTTTATTTTTCCTTTCCCAGGCCAAGAAATTTAGCACACTCCATTTTGAACTTCTGTTTCCACCAACTTTTTTTTTTTCTCTCTCTCTCTCTCTCTTCTGCTTTTTCTTTTTTTCCGAAAGTGTGCAAGGGAGACTGAGATACAAGGTCTTATTTCCATCTGGGCTCTGGCCCAAGATCCTCGACCAAAAAATTACTTAAGTCATATTTCCATCATCTGCAGATGGCTGTGTATTTATTTCTCACCAGAATAAAATCCCAAATGGACTTCAGATATTTGCACGAGTCAGAAAACTGCTTCCTCCTGGCAGGGTGGAGAATGGAGCTTTGATCCTTCTGAGAAAACAGAAATGTTGACCCAGCCCATCAGTGATGGTGCATTTGGGGCTTCCCACAACAGCTGAGCACCCGGCCCTGTTGGAGCCCGATGGGGTCCTGGGGTTCAGAGGGGGTCATATCCCTGAGATGGGTACAGGGCTTTGAGAAGAAGTCTGGCGGTGGTTGAGTGACAGGGAGCAGAAATCAAATCAGGAAAGGTCACTGAGCAGGTGACTGGCCCAGAGTAACCCTCTGGAGGGTGGCAGCCACCATCTGAACTCTGTGAGCAGGACTGTGTGGAGGGAGGCCAAACTGTGGAAAATTACTTGGGAGCCACTGCAGGCCGTGGACAGACACAGGGCACTGCTGTTAGGACTATCGCTGGCCCCCATCTTTCTTTGCATGTGCACCCCCAGGACGTTGAACCTGGCATGGGGAGATGGCACGGCTCAGCCTGGTCGTACTGCAGCAAGGACCCCTGCCACTAGGGGGAGCTCTCACTTGAGGGTGGAAATCCTCAGTGGCTCCCACTCCTTTGACTCCTGACTGGGTCTGAGTGAGCATGACAGGAGGGTCTCTCTAAACTAGGGGGACCTGCTCAAGGGCTGCGGAGGGCAAATATGGAGGAAGCACCGAAGTCCAGAGAGTGTGAGCGGCTAGAGGCCGGGGCTTTCTCATCCTTTCTTTCCTCTCCTTTCCTTGACTCTCATTCCTGCTGATGGCCAATGTGTACTTATTTGTGTGGCTCCTTCTCTGTTTCTTGGCTTTTGTCTTCTCTTTTGGCTTCAGGAATTCCATAGCGGAGCTGATTTCTGTGACGTGAGTCCTGTGTTCCGGTTGCCATCTAGGATAACATGTTGGAGACAATCCCAGGGCTGTGGGAAGGTGGGCATGAGGCCCCCAGTGGAGATGAGCTTCAACCAACATAGGGCAGGAGGCCTTACCCTAGGAGGAGGCAGAACACTGCAAGTGCCATCGTGCCACTTCCAGAACTTTCCAGGCTTCCTTGGGCTGTCCCTTCGTCCATGCTATCAGTGCCATGAGGTTTCCTTAGGCCTGGGGCTGCCTGGGCATCCTATTCACGGCAGGCTGGGGTCTGAATTCCCTGTGTAGCCTCCAGCCACAGGGAGCTGAGACCCGGATGGTTCTCCAGGATGGTTCTTGCCTGTTTCTCTGGCTCCTGGACCTCAGCAGGCCCTCTCCCCCAGCCGGCCCCTCCCTCTCTCCCCCACTTCTTGGCTCAACGCTCTGTTTTCCTCTGAGACTTTCTTTCAACAGAGCACAGAGTTGGCCACCAGTGTCTCTGGCCTGGCCCACCTCGAAGCCTGACCCTGACTCATGGTCCTGGGTCCCGACAGGACGTGGTTCACGCCGGTTTAGAAAACCCTAGACGGCAAAGTCACAAACCATCTGCACCTCTTCTTCCGTCCTAGACGTTATTTATGTGTGTGGCTTTGTGTTCGTGGCTAAATGCGGCCTGTGTGAAGGCTGTTAATTAACCCTTTGAGAAATGTGCTTCCCAGCAGGGCAGGCACAGGAACCAGGAACACGTTTCTAATCAGGTAGTTAAACGTTGGAAGATTTATCCTGCTTCAGATTAGTCCGTTTAATGAAGCCGGAGGAAGGGGCTGGGGAGATGCCCTCCAAAGTGGTTTAAATAAGGCCTGTTGTGCGCACAGAGATTGTCAGAGGGCAGGAAATTCTAAATCAACCGTGCTCCTGGGCCTCGGTGAGGAGACAGGAGGTGCCTGGGGGGAGGGATAGGGGCTGCTAAGGGCAGCCCCAGGGAGGCGTGGGGGCAGAGGCTGGCTCTCGGGAGAAGCACACAGGCAATTCTCCAGGGATGAGTTGTGTGTCCACTTCGACTCTTGGCCATCTGTAAAATGGGCCCATGCTTGTCTCACAGGGCACTTAGGGGGGCGTGAAGGATGTTCACATGTTTTCCAGGGGAGTGGGGGGTCTTTTGTCTCTCACCAGTGAAAAACAGGCTCGTTCTAGAATCTTCACAGCCAGCCATATGATTATGGTTTTCCCGTTGCTGTGACCAGCCTTCTCCTGAAAAAATAAAATTTAAAAAAAAAATTAAATTTCATTGGTTTCCCAACCCAAAGCCCATCCGTTCGTTATTCCCCACCCTTCCCAGATGTACTGAGGGTGGTGCTGGCTGGAGGGTGGTGGGGAAAGAGGGCAGCCTGAAAGTCCCACCTGTCCCTGCTGTAGGGTTGTGGGGCTGAGGGACCCAGTGGGCCACCGAGGCCTGCTGATGTTTATAACTGTGACTCTTTACATTCCGTATAAAGTCACGCCTAAAAAGCACCATGGAAAGCCAGGCCTCAGACGCCTGCGCCCAGCCAAGCTTCCTGTCAAAGGCGAACGGGCCCAGAGCACAGAAAAATGTATTCACAGATCTGAACCTTCCCTGCTTTCTCAGGCTTATTCCATTTGAAAATATTCAGAGCTGGAGGGAGAGGAGAAAAAGGAAAAGGAGTCCAGCCAATGCCCTAGCAACTTGTGAGTCTGCTGGGAGGTTCGGGGCCTCTCCCAGCCACACCAGCTTGTAAGGTTGCTGTGAGGATCAGATGAGATGATGCATAGAGAGAAGGACTTCAGTAGTTACTACAAGACATCTCTCTCCACAGCCTCCTTCCCTCCCCTCTTCCCTCCACCCCCACCCTCTGACCTCTCTCTTTCCTGAGGCCCACGGTACCTTCTTCTCCACTGTCCCTTTTTAATGTGTCTAGATTAAACCAACCCATTATCTTTCGATGACTTGACGCAGACAGTCCCCCCAAGTAACAAACCCCCAGAAGAAAACCCAGAACTACCCATGTTTTGACCTGACTCATAAACTACGTAAAAGTAGGCACATTAGAAGATTTTTACTTAGCTATGCTTTGGCAGGTGATTCTGATGTGAGCTAATGTTTGAGAACCAATGTTCTAGAGCCTGCAAGGGCTCCCCATGCCTAGAGGGAGATGATGTTTGACTATGTATAGGTGAGGCAAGAGGGAGGGATAACATTTCCTCCTAGGTTGCCCTGGGGAATCCCTTGCTAGGAAGGGCAATTGCTTCCTCTCAGAGTCTTTCCTGGTACCTCTGGTCACTCACCTGGGGACCCAGAAAGTCTGCTTTCCACGCCAGGAAACAGGTGTCCACACCTCCAGTGGAAGTTAGGCTCCTGCCTTCTCTGCATCGTAGGTCTATCTCCTCGGGGTTGCAGTTAGAAAAAGACTGGGAGCGCTTCTCAAATATTTCTCATCCACAACCCTCTCCTCTACCTCCTTACTCAGGACAGTAAAGCCATCAAAGTCCCCAGCACTTTTGCTTTCCCAACCAATAGAACTTTGCAGTGGATGGAACTGTTCTATGTCTATGCTATCCAATATAGAAGCCGTGAGCCTAGCTAGAAAATTATAGTAGCTAGAGCAACTACTATAATTTTATAAAAATCATAAAATTTTATAATTTTAAATGTTTTCTTTCATTTAAATGCATTTAAATTGAAATGGGTACACATGACTCATGGGTACCATGTTGGATAGTGAAGCTTTGGAATCTCTTTCCATGCCTTGGCCTCTGAGGCACTTTGTCTGTTCCCTTAGCATCTGCCCCAGCTCTATGGAATCTTGTTCCATTAAACAGAAGGGAAACTGAGACCAGAGAGAGGGCACTTTGGGGAGCACAGGAAGCTAGGTTAGGACTAGAGCCCACCCCCTCTTCTGCCTTCCAGCCCAGGCCTCTGGCCAGCAGCTCCATTGGACCCTGGCCTCTGGCCGAGGTGTGGGAAGTTGAATGTGATGAAACCCAAGCCCCCTTGGCGGGCACCCAGCTGTGGTTTTGCACTTGAGCTGCAGTCGGGTGGAGGCGGCTGAAGAAGACTGTCAGAGGATGGGAATTTGGGTATCCTGGCCAGCAGGCCCTGTGAGCAGGAACTGTCCCCAAGTGGGTTTCCAGGCCAAGAAGGCACCCAGGTTCTTTTAGTGCTTCCTGCAAGCTAAGGGTCCTGCATGATCCAGGTCTTCCTGATGCTCTGCTGTGGGCAGGGCCAGAGAGCGGACCATGGAGGTATGAGTGGGAGGGAGGGGAAGGGCAAGGACACAAGCTTTTCTAGGGAGGAGACCGGTCAGTTTACACTGTCCTCCCCACCATCACCTTTGGCTATGAAATTTGTGGGACTTAGTGCCCAATAAAAATGCAGCATTTCTTGTTTAAAAATTATTAAGAATTTCAAAAGAGTGATATCAGAATACTAATCCAAGTGAGGGACCCTTATAACTATGGGGCCAGTGACTGCACTGGCCACCAACCCATGGGTCAAACATCTTCAATCTTTGAAGGCCTCAAAAAACAAAAACAAAAAATTCCCAAATGAACAAAACAGAGGACCCATCATCTGCACCAGGCTTAGGGCAAAAGCTGGCTCTCCCCCATCTCCACCCTGCTGAAGGGTGGCAGAGACGATCCCGAGCCTCCTCCAGGAGGTCTTCCCACATCCTCTCTTGGGCAGGTTGGGAAGCAGGGAGGTTTCAGCATGTGCACTGGTCCCCGCCCCAGTCAAGGAGAGGGACAGGACAAAGTGCAGCAGGAGACAGTGACCGCTGTGTGCTCTTACCCGACATTTACTTGATGTTAGGTCTTGGCGCTGACTTGACCTGGATGATCTCATTCCATCTTCCTATCACACTGAGGTTGATATTCTTGTTGGCCCTTTTATAGATGGGAAAATCAAGCTCAGATGAGGGGCTTTCTGGAGTGAGATAAGCACTCCATGTCTTGATGGTGAGGTGGTTCTGGGAGGGTAAATTGGACAAAGTCCATCAAGCTGTGCACTTAAAGTCTGTGTGCTTAGCCAGGCGCAGTGGCACACGCCTGTAATCCCAGCAGCTCAGGAGGCAGAGGCAGAAGGATCTTGAGTTCAAATCTAACCTCAGCAATTTAGCAAGGTCCTAAGCAACTCAGTGAGACCCTGTCTCTAAATAAAATATGAAAAAGGGCTGGGGATGTGGCTTAGTGATTAAATGCCCCTGGGTTCAAACCCTAGTACCAAAATCTGTGTGCTTGTTGGTATGTAAATTATCCCCTGATATTATTAGAGGAACATAGTTCAAAAACTGGGGCACAGGGATTGTGCAGTTTCTCAAGGTGGCATTTCTAGTAAGTGACAGAGCTGGAATTTTAACCAAAGTACTTGAGAGTAGTGCCGCAGGGGTGCAAAGACCCTGATCATGGGTCAGAAAGATGAGCATTCACATGTACAGGCTTCTTTTCCTTGAGCAAAAGACAGGGCACAGTGGCACACACCTGTAATCCCAGTGGCTAGGAAGGCTGAGATGGGAGGTTCATGAGTTCAAAGCCAGCCTCAGCAATAGCGGGATGCTAGGCAACTCAGTGAGACCCTGTCTCTAAATAAAATACAAAATAGGGCTGGGGATGTGGCTCAGTGGTCGAGTGCCCCTGAGTTCAATTCCTGGTGCTCCCCCTCCAAAAAAAAAAAAAAAAAAAAAAAAAGACTGCCTCTCTGAGCCTCTGTATCCTCATCTATAGACTAGGGATGGAGGTAGTGCCTCCTGCAGGGTTTGGATTTAGTGCTCTCAGGGACACTTTGGCCGGGTGAGGATGGCCTGGGCTCAGCCTCCGGAGCTAACTGCACAGGGTGCTCTGGTCCTGCTGTTCTGTGTGTGGCGGGGCAGGGCGGAGCGCAGCTGAGGGGCAGCTCTCCCTCTGGGCACCTCCTCTCACTGCCCACTGGCTCCCGGAGTGCTTACATCTCCGGGTCCTGCCCTCTTGCCAGCAGCAGGAGGCATGGTGGGGCATGGCTGGAGCAGTGTGCAGAGGTGGCACCAGGGACCTCAGGGTGGCATTCAAGGTTTGGGCCTCCTTCTGGGGGGGTCCTTGATGAGCTCCTACCAGGAGGAGCTGGTTTGAGTGTGAGGCAGAGGATGGGAGAGCCAGGAGGGAGTGTGCTAAGCTTCTTATTGGGAGGAAAATGGGGGCTGCTTTGGACGGTTAGAAAAAATATCAAGTTAAGGCCATCTTGGAAATTAAAGGTCTCCAGACAAAGAACAGAGACAGCTTCTGCTTCATCCTGTTCACGCTACCCTCCAACCTGCTGGGCTGAGTTGTGTTTATTTGTTTAATGACCTCCTCAACTAGGGGTCATTTTGGTCTCCTGACCACTGCCCAGGTTCAGTGTGCCCAGGGCACACTAGGTGCTTAATAAATGCTGGTAGATGAGGACTTAGACTGGAGTTAGACTTGCCCAGCACAAGGACACGGGTCCAAATTCTACCAAACTACCAAGGGAGGAACCTGAGCCACTGCCCAGGCAGGACAGTGGCTCTGCCCCCCTATGTTCCTGACCCGGACCACTCCATCCACCATACCCTTCTTTGTCCTATTTGTTGTGATCTCCAAGGAGCTGCCTTGGTTCCCGAATCCCGATAATGCTTCTGTGAGTAGAGTAACACATTTCACTCCTGAGAAAGCTAAGGCTCAGAGAGGGTAACGGATCCCCCCATGTACACCCAGCAAGGAGTCAACAGAGAACCCAGGCTTCCTGGCCCCCGCCCAGCTCTACTCCACACACACTGTGGCCTCCAGGGCTCTCAGCCCCCACCTCAGTCCTGGAGCTCAGCTGGGTGGAGCTGGCCACAGAGAGGCTGAGGCTTGAGGCTTGGCTTGGGCCAGCAGCTCATGGAAATTGGGCCGTTTTCCTGGGGCGGAAATGAGAAACAGATGTGGCTCTGGAGCTGGGGTGCAGACTCATGCTGCATCGGGGGGCTCAGGTTACATGAAGGGACATGTGACTGTGGTTACAGAAACGGCCTAAAACGCCCAAAGCCCATATCGGGGTCCAGCCTGGGCCTGGGAAGCCAAGCCCTGCCAACCCCCTCACTTCCTGGTAGCGCCCCAGAGAGCCTGGAAGAAGCCGGTGACACAGGAAGTGGTGGGACAACAGGGCCTCACCCTGCTCAGAGTGGAATTGTTTCTGCTCCTCAGCTCTGAGTCGGGCCCCTGTCACCATATCTGTCCTTAGGAGGACACCCAGGAAGGGCACGGCCACCCCTGCAGAGCCACCAGCAGCCTCCAGCCAGGGCTGGCTTGGGGCCTACACCAGGCCCCCCAGCGCCATTGGCAGCCTCACCGGCACCTGAGGTACCCCAGTGTTGCCTTGAAGCTCTGGCGTAAGGGGAGGGCCCTGGACGAGTCTCGCCTTCTCCAGTCAAATGTTGTCCTGGGCAAATTAGGTAGCCTCACCTGGGTGGGAATAAATATGACTCCTTCCAAATCAGCATCCGCCCGGACTGGGCCAAAGAGGGGACAGGCAGGGCAGGATTCTGGAGAAAGTGAGGTCCTGGCACAGGCGAGGGGGAGCCTGTGAATAACTTGGCAATGGTGTCATTAGTATGCCTATCTGATCTGATCTGATTCGTTACAGAGTGTGGACCTCGCACTAGCATATTCTAGGCTATGGGATCCATCTGGATCTCTTTCTCAGCCGATGGAGCCAGGCTGTTTTCCTTACTCCTCCCTCTTCCTCTCCTCCCTCCCCCATCTCCTTTTTTTCTTTCTTTCTTTCTTTTTTTTTTTGGTGTGGGGGGGTACCAGGGATTGAACTCAGGGGCACTCGACCACTGAGCCACATCCCCAGCCCTATTTTGCATTTTATTTAGAGACAGGGTCTCACTGAGTTGCTTAGTGCCTCGCTTTTGCTGAGGCTGGCTTTGAACTTGAGATCTTCCTGCCTCAGCCTCCCAAGCCACTGGGATTACAGGAGTGGGCCACCACGCCCAGCCCCCTTCTCCTTTCAGAAACAGAAAATGTGGCTCTGGAGCTGGGGTGCAGACTCATGCTGCATCGGGGTGGGGGTGGGGGGCTCAGGTTACATGAAGGGACATGTGACAGTTGGTTCTAGCACACCCACTGTGGCCAGGACAGTGAACTAAAGCCTTAGGATCCAGAGGTGACTAGGCATGAATTCAGTCTCCAGGACCTTGCTACTGGTTAAAGAAGCCTGCGTGAAAACCAGTAAAGAGCCAGGACGAATTGACTGATTGGTTACAGAGTGTGTACCAAAGCACTAGCATGTTCTAGGCTATGGGATCCATCGGTGAACAAAACAGGCAAAGGTTCCGAAGCTGGCATTTTTTTTGCAGGGAAGACCAGACTCTAAACAATAAAAATAGAGGCTGGGTGGAGCTCAGCAGTGGAGTGCGTGCTTAGCATGTGTGAGGCTCTGGGTTTGATCGTCAGAACTGTAGAAGAATCAAAATTAATACCTGAGCGAAAGAGCTGGGTTCCGTGGTGCAGGCTTGCATTCCCAGCCATCCAGGAGGCTGAAGCAGGAGGGCCACAAGTTGGAGACCAGCCTCGGCAACTTAGCGAGACTTTGTCTCATAATAAAAAATAAAAAGGTCTTGTGGTGTCACTTAGTGGTAGAGAGCCCTTGGGCTCAAGGAGGGTTTCACAGGACGCTGTGGGGATTGGTTTTTACTCTAAGTGTGAGGTGCCAGAGAGTTCTGAGTAGAGAGACATGTACTGATTGACATTTTTGAGTGACCACTTGGACTATTGTGTCTATAGTAGACTGGGAGGGGACAGTCAGGGGACAACTATGCCTGTGCAAGCAAGAGGCCATTGTCCTGCAGCCGGCAGAGGCATCACAGTGGAGGACGGGAGAGGTGCCCAGTGGAAAAACTCAAAAGAGGTTGCATGGTAGCATGGTAATGGGGAGAGGAGGATGATTAGTGCTGACTCAGGACTTCTCCGGAATCAGGGGCCCATTGACTCAAGCAGGATCATGAAAGATGAGAAGTTGAAAAGTCACTCCTGAGAGCCAGAGCCTCCAGCACTGTGTGCTCCTGGCTGGCTGAAGTGAAAGGGAGCCAGGCCCTGCAGGAGAAGCTCACTGCTGCTGGAGCTGGAGCACCCTTCTTGTGCCATGAGGCAGCTAGCTGGTCCAGAGAAGGAAGGAGCTCTCCTCTCTGCCAAAGAGAATCCAGTGAACACCGGGGAGTTTGTGAAGGGGTCTCAAACCCATGAGGCCCACTCTCAAGATCAGACTCTCGTCACCATGAAGGGGTTAGCAGCTGGCAGAACAAGAAGAACCAGGTGGGAAGAAGCAGATGAGAACCTGGCCCAGTGTAGTGACCAAAAAGGGAGGGCTGAGTAGTGCTAAGGTGGAATACCATGGGGTGGTAAGAAGAGGAACAGGCCCAGGAAGAGGGTGAGCCTGTTGGGATGAGCTGAATTGGAGGCGACTTTGGAGAAGTCCTGGAGCAGCTGACCCAGCCCAGCAGAGGGAACTGGCTGGATATGCCTCTGAGCGCCCTCAGGGACAGAGGCAGATCCAGCCTTGGAAGTCTGCTAGCTCGGGGGCATCCCCAGGTTTGTGTCTGCAGGAAGGTCTGACCAGAGATAGAACTTCTTCTTCTACCATGCTTCCAAGGCCTGGAGAAATAAGGTCTGGAAAAATATCTGGAGAGAGAAGAGCCAGGGCCAGGAGGGGATCTTCTGGGATAATGCTGAGAAGTCTAGACAGGCCCCAAGGCCTGCTCCAGGCCTAGCAGATCGTGGAGTGGCCTTGTCTCCCCAGGGGACTTTGTTTCTGCCTGCAAATGTGAGCTGCCCTGGAAATGAGCAGAGGTATTCAGGACAGAGTGAAGGGATGTCTTTTCACTTCCCCATAAGGTGAGGCTTCCTACCCAGGAGAGCAAATGGAGGACAGACTCAAACCCAGACACCTTAGGGACGCCCTGTGAGAAGCTGCTAGAACAGCAGGAGGAGGACAAAGGTGAGAAGCAAAGGTCATTCCATCCCTCTGTGAGCAAAATCTCACTGCCAGGGGGGAGTGGGGCTGGACTCTCAGATGGTAGCTGTGAGACCGTTTAGCAAACCTCCTCTGCAGAGCAGGGGCTCAGGACTGTGCACAGCCACGCAGGAGGTGGCTTAGAAATGGCGGAGGATGGGGTCTGGGAAGTGGGCTTCACAGAATGTGCCTCTTCCGGTGTAGTCGGGAGAACAAGAACAGTTAGTCCTAGGTCCCCAGGGTGGCGTTGGGGGTTAGGTGTTGTGACCACAGAGGCAGAATCTGCACCCCAGTCATGCCTGGGGACCACAGACTTCAACAGTACCTCATCACCATGGCCACCACCACCACAGCGAGCCTGAGGGACTGGGCCGGTGCAGCCCTGTCCTGTCCTGTGTGTGGAAGAACAAAGAAGACCCCACACCGACTGTGAGCCCTTCTTCACACCCAGTTCATAAATATTTCCTTGCACGGGGCTAAGAACACGGGGAATGGGAAGAAAACCCAGGGAAACAGCGTGTTACTGAAAACTGACTGAGTTAAACATGCAAAAATAGTTACCCATAATGGGCTGGTTAAGGATTTGTTGGTTTCCCATTCATTCATTCATTCATTCAGTTGTTCATTGCCTGTGAACAGCAGGAATGATGTTATTAGATCGAGGTGAGTACAAGACAGCACTTTTGAAGATGATGGTTTTAACTGTCTGAGTCGTGTGTGATTTTCAACCCTGCAACATGCACGTCTGTGTAACTTCATCTGGAAAGCTTTGTATTTGGGATCCCAGGTATCGGACATTTTTTTTGGAGAGCCACTCTGGGCTTTGCTTTATGGTCAGCAGTTGAAAATAGTAAAATCACCAAATTCTGCATTAATTATCTACTTTAGCAGAATAAAGTGCTCTGAACCTCAACAGCTGCAAATAACCATAAAACATGACTTTGCACTCCTCGGGTGGTGGGCCAGAATTTTGCGAACAGCTTAACAGGGAGGTTCTACTAGAATACGTCATGGGGCTATGTCAATGGGGGGTCGGGGCTGCAGGCATCTGAAGGTTCGACTGGTGCTGGGGGCTCAGATTCCAACACACACCTGCCATGTTGGCCCTGGCTATGGGCAGGAGGTGTCTATTCCTCAGCACACAGAACTCTCCATAGGGCTGTGCGTGCATCAGGGCCATGTCCGGCTTCCTCCAGAATAAGCCATCTGGAAGGGTAAGGCAGAAGCTGAGGTGTCTTTCATTACAACCTAGCCCTGGCGGCCACATGTCCCCCTGTGCGGACTGCTTTCAAAGAAGTTATGGTGTTGCAGGGAAGGTCCTCACCTCAAAACCAGCAAGCCCTCTGAGGCCTAAACAAAGGGACAGGGACTTTCTGAGCGAGCCATCCAATCAGACGGTCAGGTAGCCTTTCTGAGAGTGGGCGGAAGAGCCCTGCCCCCTCGTCCTGCTCTGAGGGGCCCTTCCCTGCAGGAGGAGGCCTGGTACCTCTCCACTGGTAAGAAGGGGAAGACTTTGGGAGTTCCTTTCTGGCCTCTGGGCATCAGGGGTACGCGTAATGGGTGGGAGGGGGGGCACTCTGAGAATGGAGGGGCTTCTGGGGAACTCTCAGAGGGGAGGCAGGGCAGGGCTCCTGAGGGACTCAGAAGCGCAACACGGAAGTGAGGGACAGAGCCCAGAGAGGGAGGAGGTGCGCAGGACATCCAGGCTGGGCCCTCTTGGTCCTCTGTTCACATGCCATTTTTCTGGGCTGTCATCTCTGGCCACAGATTCATTCATTCATCCCTACATGACTGCCCATTGTGGGACCACTGTGAGACCCTTGTCCTCGGTGAGCTCACAGTTGAGTGGGGAGGACCCCAGTGTGGAGGTGCCATCTGTGACATGTTCCAAGGGCAGAGAGAGAAGCGTGGGGCTCCATAAGTCTGGGCACACACCCTGTTGGGGGGGCACTGATGAGAGTCGGAGCTGCCTCTCCAAAGGGTGGAGAAGCAAGTGAAGTCAGGGATGGCGTTTTCTGGCACCGAGGTGGCGGATGGCCGGGCAGGCACACACTTGGGAGGGTGCTAGGGGTGTGGCTCTGCTGGCTGGCTGGGTGGGGTGGTTTGGATTTCCTCCAGAAGAAAAC
Source organism: Ictidomys tridecemlineatus (assembly GCF_052094955.1). Lineage (NCBI taxonomy): Eukaryota > Metazoa > Chordata > Mammalia > Rodentia > Sciuridae > Ictidomys > Ictidomys tridecemlineatus. The sequence continues at coordinate 87,443,921 of NC_135488.1, read as the reverse complement.
AGTGAGATGATGCTGGAATTGAAGTGAGGTGGAAGGAATCAGCTTTGAGAGATCACGGGAGAGTAGGGAGGATGGCCTGGAGGGGCCGGGGATGTGCACCAGAAAGGATAGAGGTAGTAACTATGCAGACGGGGACAGTCAGGGAGACGTGAGGGGTCTGTGGAAGAATGAGCAATCCCAAGTCCTAAACCTCCCACCCCTCTACTTTGAAAGAGCTCCTGACCCAGCAGCCGGAGCCCAGACTGCCCCAGCAGCCTGGCCCCAGCTTCTGCCCTGCTCCCCTGTGGCTGCTCAGTCTAGTGCAAATTCGGCTTTCTCTGGAGCACCCAGAGGACTGGGAATTGGGCAGCCCAGGGCAGAGCCAGTAGGATGGGAGGCCAGGCAGGAGGAGAGGCAGGAGGCTCTGGACACAGGGCAGCTCAAGGAGAGGAATTGCTGGAATTGAAGTGAGGTGGAAGGAATCAGCTTTGAGAGATCAAAGCTGCGGGCAGAGAGCAAGGTCAGGTTCAGTCATGGAAGAGAGGCCTGTCCAGGGTTCCAGATCCCCTCAGGTGGCCTAAGTGTGGGCCTTGGAAGGCAAGGGGAAGGAGCCTGCCTCTCCAGCACTCTGGCTGTGTGAGGGACAGCTGGGCTGATGCAGAATGGCCTACACTGAAGTCCATGTCCTGTAGCCGCAAACAGGCTGTGGTCCCTGTGGTGGGAGTTACTCTCACCCCAAATCTCCCTTCCAGCAAGAAGAAAGCGGTGCTTCTCCCTCCCCACAGCAGGTGGCGCCAGCCTGCTGGGGTTGGATTTTGGTGCCTGAGTCAGTCTGGCCAGGAAACTTCTTTGGTGTGGAAGTGAAGACCCCAGCCTCCCCGCTGGGCCCTGTCCCCTGGACCCTCACTCTGGCCTGCCTGCTGCACTCGCTCCTGCTCACCACCTGCTCCTCTGGCCTCCCAGGGTCCCCACTCCTTTGCTGTTCACCCTTCCAATCCTGCCCTCAGCTGGGGTCCAGGGAGAGGGCCTGGTGAGCAGAGTCACTTGTAGGCAGCATCAGTGGTACAGGGAACTCCAGGACAGTAGGGAATGTGTGAAGTCCCTGGGAGGTGTCCTCTAAGCAGCCCCCAGTTTCCAATTGCTTGCCCCCTCCTGAGTCCATAGGAGGCACCCAGGGGCCCCTTGCTGGGCCAGGGATTTTCAGGAGGTGACCTGGGATGTTTGCCAGCGGCAAGGGGGACTCAGCGGAGGAAGGACAACATAAATGACAACAGCTGACAGCATGGTGCGAATGTCCTCCTGAACCTCTAGTCCAGAAGGAAAATCCCAGGAGCCCGGGGGAGTCTCTGGTGCCCCCAGGCCTCCTGGCATTCCTCCCCTCCCCAATTCTTCCTTTCTTGTCCTAATTCCGCCCACTCTCCAGGCGAGCCTGGTAGGTAGTGGACCCCATGGGGGGGTGGGCTGCAGCGGGGCAGTGGGAGGTGAAACTGGAGGATGCCCAAAGCAGGAAGACCCTTGGAAGGAGCAGGTGAGGGCTGTAGGGCTGTCATTTAGGGAAAGCTCCAAGGACCCATGGTCTCCAGCGTGGAGTCTTAGGGTCAGGGGGGCCTGCAGGGGAGGAACACAGAGGCAAGGAAGGAGAGGGTCTGGTTGGGGTGGGGTCCCAACCTGTTCTTTCCTGATCCTGGATTTCTGAAGGAGAGCAACTACAGCTCTAGACTCTACACTGGTGTTGCTGGTTTGATAAGAATGAGGACACTCAGGAGACCAGGAGACAGAATTTTTAAAGAAGGGCCATCTGGAAGCACAGAGGCTTCTGCCCCCTATACCCCTCCCCCAGCCTCTTGTCCCCCTCCCCCAGCTTAGATGCACCACCCTGAGCTGCCACTCACCTCCTCACCTCAGCTGCAGGGAAGAGGGTGCTGCAGGTCCCTGCACCCTGGTTCTATTTCCGCTTAAATAAATATCACTTCTCACCTTTGATCTAACGATGGGCAGCCCTCTCTGTAAAGAGCTGGTTCAACTTGAACTTTCAGGTGGTCAGTGGCCTGTAGGACTTGGGAGTCTGTGTCAAACATGAACTCTTATGGCAGACAAAGCACACCTGGGCAGGGACAGGTGGGATGGTGCCATGGGGACATGAGCAGGCATCGAGGGGGGAGGGCAAGAACATCCAGGATGGGGAGCCTGGCACTGGCAGCTGCCCTGTCACTGCTGAGGAAAGGCCACCTGTGGCACCTGGCTGTGAGCATCGGGCTACCCCAGAGAGGAAGGGCCAGAAGGCAGCAGGGACGGACAGCATGACTCTGGTTCTGGTGGACAGCCAGAGATGTCCTTGTCGGTTTCAAAACCAGGGGCACTGGCGGGGCTGGGCCAGTGAAGAGGATTATGGTGAAGAGTTCTCCAACCTCCCAGCCAGCCATGGGAGGGAGGAAGGCCTGGTGGGCAAGGGTAACTTTGGGAATCCTGCTGTGAGTCTGGAATTTTCTGATTGATGTGGAAGTCTTTTGAGTTGCTGCTTCTGTAAGAAAAATAACCTCTTGCCTGCTTTGCGGTTGAGGGTGACTGATAAACCTCACTGTGCGTGTGGTGGGGCGGGGTGCGGGGGTGGGGGGTGGGGGGTGGTGGCACCCAGCTACAAGGAGCCCCTCTCAGCAGATGTGCAGTGAGGTCTGAGGCATCCTATCATCGGCGTCGGGGGTGGATGGGATAAGGAGGGATGGAGGGGGACTTCTTAGAGGAAGAAGGAGATGAGGATGCAGAGGATTGTGGGAAGACTGCTAGCAAAGGCAGCAGGAAATACGGGGAGGGTTTGCGGGAGGTGGGGGGTGGGACACTAAGGGCTGGCCCAGAGAAGACAACAGGTTTTGAAAGGAAGGCAGAAGAGTCACAGGGAAAGAAGCAGGGACTGGGAACTACTCTCACAGGCCGGCATCCGCCCTCCTTGGCCCTGTGGCGACAGCTGTAGGAGCACCCCGAGTTGGGGAGCCCCTCAAGCAGACCCTCGTCCCATCAGCCTCCATCCTAGGTGTGCATACAAACCTGAGGCTGGGGCTGAAAGCCACGGCAGTGACCAAATCCCACTCCTTTGTCCTCCTCCTCCAGGGCCCACCTCTACCCAGGTCCTTGCTGGGTCATGGCTACTCCAGCTCCCTGCAGCAGCCAGGGGTGCTTGTCACTCTGAATTGACTGAGCGGTCACTAACCCCCACTGACATGGCAGCTCAGCTAGACAGGAGGGCTTTTGTCTGGTCCTGACCCTGCTGGGAGGCCTGGCTGAGGCCTGGGTTTGCTCAGTGTTAATCATTGACCAGGTGCCCAAGGGACAGGCCATCTGATGGGGTGCACCTGGACCTGCAGCCTTGGCCTCCTGCAGCATCAGGTGGGGCTCGCCTGGGGCAGGAGAAGAGGTCAGGTCCAGGGGAATAGAGGGTTCTGGCCCCTGGTGAGGCCCAAGGAGGCTCAAATGCCTCTTCTACACTCCCCAGCCTGGCATTAATGAGTTGTGGAAGATGCCCAGCCCAGAGTGACTGGTACACTCAAACCGGCCCTCCAGAAGGACAGGGGGAGCAGGAGAAGCACTTTTTCCTAAAGAGGAGGGAGATGGGAGATGCCGTGCTGACCCTGGCAGGAAGGTGCCAGGTTCTCTGAGTAGTGTGTAGCTGCGCTCCTAGCCTGGTGGCCCCACCAAGCTCCACCTGGCCACAGGCCCTCCCCAGACCCTCTGATGGAAAACATGGGCTGAGTGGGAGTTTGGGGGTTTGATGCATTCTGGGCCAGAGAGAAGAGGGATGAGACCTGGCTTCCGGCCTGGGTGAGCATAGCACTGTCAGCCCCCGGGTCACTATCAGGGAACTCAACCAGGAGCAGGGAGGAAGACCATAAAGTGATGGGCATCTCAAGAGCAGAGCAGAGAAGGGAGAGTGAGACTATTCCCAGGAGCGCCAGCTCCCAACCTAAGTGGTCGCTCGCCATCAGTCATCCCGAATGACCTGTGAGCTGGGCGCCAAGAACATGGCACTTTACATGTGAGGAAACCGAGGCCCATGTCGTCACTTGTCCAAGTCCTAGAGTTAGGACACAGCAAAGTTCTGAGCCCAGACTCAGGAGCTGTAAAGCTCTGTTGCCTGCTGGGCTGGGGTGGAGGGCGAGCAGGGAGGATGGGCCCTGAGCAGCCGGGGATGGCAGAGCAGAGACCTGGAGAGCCAGGCTCGGGGCAGGCCTCTGAGGTGAAGGTGGGGCAGGACTCTGACTTCTGCAGATACTGAAGCATGGGCCCCCATATTCTCCCCAGGGAAGGAGACCCAGGGGGCTGGCCTCTGTGTCTCAGATAGGCCTGCCCTCCCCCCAGCCTCCACCTCCCCCTTCCCTTTGGCTTCATGTGTGAGGAGTCAATATTGGTGTTTTGTGAACCAGGAGCAAAACTTGGTTTCCTCCCATGGAGGGGGTGGGTTATCTGGTCTGAAGGGTTAATCAGTGACCGCTGGGGAGCCTGTGGGAAGAAAGCGGCTATTTAACTCTGGACACAAAGACAAGAATCTGAGGCTGGGTCGGCAGGGGTGTGTTTAAAGAGCATCTCTGGAACAGAGGTTGCCCGGGGCACGGTCTGGCAGGGTGAGTGTGCCCTGCCTATTGGAGCCATGGGGAAGAAGAAATAGGATGTCACACAGCACACAGAGATGAACCTAAATGATGTGGGTTTCTTCTCTCAAAGGCAAGGACCTTGGAGCCCAACATGTGACCCAGTCCTGCCTTTTGACTGCTGGGTGGCCTGGGACAGGTGGCTTAATACCTCTGGGTCTCGGGAGCCTCACCTCTCCTCCAGGGTGGTTTCTAGGACCCAAAGAGATCTTGAACTTATAGAGGGGACAAAATAAAATCACTAAAATTCAAACAGACTGTAGCCTCCACTTCCTACGTAAAGAGCAAAATTCTTCTCTGAGGTTGACTGGCCTTTTGCTTAGGGAACCATAGTGATGAGCTGTTAGGGTTTAGGAAACTGGGGGGCCCTGGCGGCCCTGCCCAGGAGATGGGAAAGCCTGCGATGGAGCAAGAGATCGCCTCCGAATAATAAGGTAAAAGGAACTTTGAACCCTGGGCATAACCAGGGTCCAGGGATGGATGAGAAGAGAGAGACCCGGCACGAGGAGAGAGCAGTGTGAAGAGCAGTTGTGACGCAGAGCAGAGTGGAAGAGGGACACGGTCCCTGAGAAGTCCCTCTGGAGTGACCAGCACCTTCTGAGGAAGTAAAGTGACCTTGAATTTGAAGTCATTTTCCCCTCGTTACTTCTGAACTGGGTTCAACCTCTGCCGCAGGAAAGGGCCTTGGGTGCCTGGTCCAATGGGAGGTACAATGGGAGGGATGAAACAGGAGACTGGCATCAGCTTAGAGAGGGGATGGCAGGCACAGGGCTGGGGGCCACAAGGAGCCAGGTCGTCGGGGAGCCACACGGAGTCAGGAGGACCAAAATGTCCACCTCAGAAGTCCTCCCAAATATGGAGGCCTGGATGGAAGGTGATCCCACATAGCTAGAAAGTGTGGAGACCCGGAAGCTGGACACACCTTAGCCTCAGAGAAGAAGGTAGCTCTCAAAGGTAAGTCCTACTACAGATGACCCCTCTGATGCACTTGGTCATGGTTTAGGAGAATGGAAGTTGAATACATGCAGTTGCTTACCCTGCTTCAAAGGTGAGCACTTGGCTGGACTCTGAATGACAACATGAAGGGTATGATGCAGTCTTCACCCCTCAAATAGTCCTCTCGAAGGAAGACAGACCATGGCAGGGATGACCAGTTACCTCTTGCATCCCTTTCTCCATGCTTTTCTCATTGTAATAGAACCCCCAGTTTTTTTTTTTATTGTATTTCACAGCCTCCTTTGCAACTAAGTTGAGCCACAGAACCACGTTTTAGCCAAAGGCAGGCTGCTGTAACAAAATTCCTGACACTGGGTAATTTATAAACAGCAGGATTTTTTTTTGATCACAAATTCTGCAGCTCAGGAGGTACGAGATTGGGGTGCCAGCTGGTTCAGTGTCTGGTGAGGGCTGCTCTCTACTTTAAAAATGGAGCCTTCTTTTTGAGAGAGATAGTCAATCTCTCTCTCAACCATATGAGATGCAATGAGATGACGGCCATCTGCAGACCAAGAAGAAAGGCCCTCATCAGACCCTTAATCTGCAAATGTCTTGATCTTGGACTTTCTAGCCTCTAGATTTTTAAGAAATAAATTTCTGTTGCTTGAAAAAAAAATATGGAGGCTTCTGGTCATGTCTTCAAAGGACAGAAGCGGGAGAATTAAAAGAGACTACATTATGATGTTATTAACTCTATTGTCTTAGCCCATTTTGCTATTATAAAATATCCAAGACTGGACATTTTATAAAGAAAAGAGGTTTATTTAGCTCACAGTTCTGGAGGTTCAAAAGCATAATGCTGGTATCTTCTCTGCTCTGGTGAAGACCTCATGGTGGATGGTATCACATGGCAGCAGGGTATATGGAAGAGAGAGGAGAGGGGCCAAGCTCACTCTTTGAAACAACCCACTCTCACCGGTACTAAGCCACTCTCGCCAGATACAACCCACTCTCTGAGACCAACCTTATTCCATTCATGAGGGTGGAGCCCCCATGACTTGTTTACTGTCTATTAGGCTCCACCGCCACCACACAGAGGAGCTTCTAGCACACGAACCTTGGGGGACAAACCATATCCAACCATAGTACCTGTTCCTGAGGACTCTGCCCTGGTGCCTCAGTCACCTACAGGCCCCATCTCTTAACCCATCACACCAGCTATCGAGCGGCAATGTAGGGATGGCGGAGGGCACGACCCACACAGCAGAGGTGCACAGAAGTGATGACGACAACTTCTAGATTGCACACGCCCCTGCTGGTTCATCTTCCTGTTCACTGGGATGAGAACTTGGGGGTGAACCCTGTTGGGCCAAGTGGATGAGGACAAGATCCCGGGATGGTGGAGGCTCAAGATGAGAGCCGTCCAGAGCCCTGAGGACCTCTCCCAGCAGAACCATCATCATACCAGCTCAGGCTCCCCCGTGACAGAGAAACAAACCTCCATCCTGGCCACATGGTTCTGTTTGGTCTCCCCGTTACAACTTGCCCAAATCTATTTCACAACTCATTTAGAATACAGTCAGCCCTCCAAGGCCACCCATTCTCCATCTACGGCATCAACTAACGGGAACTGAAAATATTCAAAGGATAAAAAGCATCTGTACCGAACACCCGTGGACATTTGTTCTCCTCACCATTCCCTGGGCAGTGTGGTGTAACATGTATTTACACGGCGGCGTATGCAGTGTGTTAGGTATTAGGAGTAATCCCAAGAGGGTTTTAAGTGCATCGGAGGATGTGTGGCGTTAACATGCAAATGCCCTGCCATTTTACAGAAGGGACTTGAACATCCTCAGATTTCAGTATCCAGGGGGATCCGGGAATCAATTTCCCACGGATACTGAGAGACCACCAGAAGGAGGGTAACGGTCAAGAAAGAGCCTCACATAACGTGGCGTTGGCTTGACCGTCAGGTGGAGCACACACGGATATTGCAGACTGGAAAGTTGGTGACCCTTCTCGTGCTCTGGCAAAAGGATTTAGTGAAACCGTCCTCTGATACTTTGGCAGGAAGACTACTTACTCTCTGGGCTTGTAACTCTAGAAGAATTTGGGAATTGGCGAGTATTACTACTTTTTGCAACTTTCAGCAAATTCCTAAAAAAAAAAAAAAAAAAAAAAAAGAAGAAAGAGATGAACTCGGGTTAGACTTGTCTCGTTGGCCCATCTGCAGGCCGAGAGGGAAGGGACTATGGTTTAACCAAGTGTGCCCCTCTTGCTGGCTGCCTGTGATCTAAGTGGACTGAGAGTCCCGCGATTTGGAGGCTTGAAGAGCTCTAAAGCCAAGTGCTTCTGGATCCCAAATGGAAGGAGTGACCTAAATCGGCTCTGCAAAGACAGCCTCAGTGGAAGTTAAGACTATGGCCCTGAGCCTTTCTCAGGCTTTCCCAGCTAAGAACTCTGTCAAACAATGGGAGTCAGCCCAGTAGCCAAGATCAGATTAAGGGTGTTGCCTTTCCACCCAAGCCTATTGTCTCCGATGGCCTGAAGATAATAGCCGGTAAGCCGAGAGAGGGGCCCGGGCAGAGCAAGGAGGCCAGTAAAAACATAGACACAGTTTTCAGTCAGAAGAACTCTGTGAAGACAAGAACTTTTACTTGCAATGGAACCGACTAGAAGCAAAGAATCTGGAAATCTGGGAGAGGCGTATTACTCTGTGCCTGCTTCAGCGGTGGGTATGGAGAGCAATGACCTAGTAAGGGCCCAAAGGGCAAAACCAAGGGCCAAGGAAGGCAGTGGACAAGGGCGCTACTTCCGGAAGATAGAAGGACAAGGAGTCTTTATAACTTCTAACTAGCAATGATTTGGTAATCTCTATGGACTGGAGCCATCTGTGGAGTTCCCATTGTTTTATTTTCCGAGTAAGCATTGTTTTTAAATTGTGGTGTGTGGTTCCTGTCCCATCATTCCATCACACGCTGTTCCATCCCTGTGTGTTGGAGGAGGGTGGGGACAGATAGCTTGTCTTTATTGTGCTGGTCTCCAGGCGGCAGGGGACCTGTGTTGGGTGCAGGATGGAATGGCACTTGAGGTCGTGCTTGTGTTTTTGTGTTGTGATTACAGATATTGGGTGGTTAAAGGGGTGAACTGCGACAGACCCTTAACTTATCCCAAGATTGATGTTTCTCTTCCTTCCCATAAACATTCAGCACCGACTTTTAGTGAAGCATGTGGCCAGCCAGCATAAAAGGATTTCCCAGTCTCCTGGGCAGTGATATGTAGCTATAACTAAGTGCATGGTTGATTCTAGTTGGTGCAAGTTCAGGATCATACTTAAAAAGGTGGGAGACACTCTGCCTTCCCCTTTGCCTTGTTATGATGGCTGGAAGGTGGACATGTTGGACGCCATGTTGGACCATGCCTATCAAAGCAAACTCGTGAGGGCAGTGGAAGAAAAGATAGCAGGAGCTTGGATTCCAACATTTTTGCAGCACCGAGCAAGCGAGCCAATTGGGACTTTAATGTGAGAAAGAAATAAACTTGTGTAAATCACTGGTATTTTGAGATTTCTTGGTAGAGCAGCTGAGCCTTTAACCAAACAAATACAGATGCACTTTAAATCACCGCAGCTCGGTACGATATAAGTGCTCTCAGGGACCCAGGTGTAGGGTGCTGTGAAAAGTGATTAATTCTGTCTGGGAGCAGTCTGGAAGTCTTCCAGGAAGGGGTGGTACTTGCCATGGGTCTTGAAGGATGGGAGGCTTTTCCAGATGTGCAGGTGAAGAGAGTTGCACTCAAAGCTGGGGAGGCACCTAGGAGGGGTTCAGAGGCATAAAAAGAAGTTCTGGGAGAAGGGACTGCAAGACGGGTTGTGAAGGATCTCGAATGCTGTGCTGTGGAATTTAGACTTGAGCATTGGGAACCCTGGAGGGGTTTAACAGAGAAGTAATAGGATTTGATTTTTTTTTTTCTTTAGGTCTGGCAATAGCATCTAAGATGACTTTGAAAAAAGAAAATCTAGGGGCAGAGGGAAGGAACTATGTAAATGTAATGTAAATCAATTCTGAGTTTCCCATAGAAACAGTATTATAATAGAGGATTTTGTTCCTGGCCAGGGGCCTGATATGCAAATTTTTACAAAACTGACCACAGAACCAAACTCAAGTAGCTTTAAAGATGCACCCATAATCTGCACATCACAAAAATTTCTAAGTAGGGTATGAATAATCAAATAGGGCCACACAGTAACTAACTGCAAAAATATGTTTCTATGATAAAAAATGCAATGTTTTTATTCTCATATTTCTGACTTTAAAAGTTTTTCATTACAAGAACAATTTTTTCTATACATTTTTAAAGTGATATGTTATATTTATACAGCTCTAAAACTATCATCATACTCAATAATATAAATTTACCCATCACCCTATGTTTCCTCCTATGTAATACTTCTTTCTTCCCCTCCCCCATTCCTCCCATACCCAGAAGACCACTGATCTGCTTTCTGTCTCTACAAGTTAGGTTGCATTTTTTAGAATTATATATAAATGGAATTATAGAATGTGTACTCTTCTTTTGGTCTGGCTTCTTTTTCTCAGCATTATTGCTTTGATACCGTCCATGTTGAAGCATGTATCAATAGTGAATTCCTTTTTAATGCTGAGTAATATTCCATTGTACAGAAAAAAGCATTTTATCTATTCACATGTTGATGGACATTTCGGTTGTTCCTAAGTCTTAGGCTATTGCTATGAGAATTTGTGAATTAGTCTTTGCACAGACATGTGTTTTCGTTTTTCTGAATAAATACCTAGGATTGGAATGAATGAATCACATGGTATGTGTACATTCAACTTTTTAATAAATTACCAAAATGTTTTCTAGAGTGGTTGGTGTTGAATCATTGTATAATCTCAGCAGTTGTGTTTGAGAGTTCCAGTTCCTCCATATGCTTGTCAACCTTTAATATTGTCAGTCCTTTTCATTTTAGCTATAGTAATAGTTAGTGGTACCTAAAATCTTTTATCTATTTTTGTTAGTTTGTTTATTGATTGATTGATGGATTGATTGTACCAGGGATTGAACCTAGGAGCACTTAATCCCTGAGCCACATCCCCAATACATCCCTGCCCCCTATTAAAAAATGTTTTATTTTAAGACATGGTCTCGTTAAGTTGCTTACAGCCACGCTCAATTGCTAAAGCTGGCTCTGAATTTGCAATCCTCCTGCCTCAGCCTCCTAAACTACTGAGATTACAGGCGTGTGCCTTTGTGCCGAGCTCTTCTTCAGTTTTAAAGAGTTCTTTATATTTTCTACATGCAGTTCCTTTATCATATACATGATTTGAAAATCATCTCTCCCAACATGGGGCTTTTCTTTTTATCCTTGGATTGGTGTCTGTTAAGAGCAAAAGATTTAAATTTTGCTAAAGTCCAATTTATCAATTTGGTCTTTTCCAAACTAAGCTTTTGGGGTGGTGTCTGAGAAGTTTTTTTCTATCCCGTGGTCACAGAGCTTTTCTTCTGGATATTTTGTGGTTTTAGATTTTACAATTAGTCCCAGAGTCCATTTTGGGTTATACTTTCTATATGGGACACAGTATAGTTTACTTTTTTGTTTATGGATTGATAATTGTTCCAGGGCTTTTGTAGAAAAAAAAACTGTCCTTTTTATATTGTAGTGTCTTTGTGTCTCTGCTGAAAATCTCTTGTCTGTTTTGCAGTGGATCTATTTCTGGACTCTCAATTCTCTTCCAATGATCTTTTTTGTCTTCTTTTTATTTCAATACCACACTGTCTTGATTACTGTAGCATTATAATAAAATTTGAAATGAGTGTTTGTCTTCTAGCTGTATTCTTCAAAAGTTGTTTTGGATATTCCAGATCCTTTGCAATTCCATATAAATGTTAAAACTTTTTTGGGGGGTTGAGGGGGTGGTTCTAGAGATGGACCCAGGGCCTCACACATGTTAGGCAAGCATATGACTGAGCCACATCCCCGGATCTTTTGATTTTTTTTTTAATTTTGAGACAGGGTCTCCCTAAATTGCTCAGCCTGGCCTGCAGCTTGCAATCCTCTAGTCTCAGTCTCCCAAGCACCTGAGATGACAGGCATGACTTAATTTCTATTTTTTAGAAAAGCCTGTTTACTTTATGTTCAGCCAGCGTAAAAAAAAGAAGTAAAAATCATAGTAACCTTGCCACTTGGAGATAATTCCTGATGATCCTTTGGGTGTCAACTTCTAGACATTTTCATGCTTTAAAACGCCCATTTTATTGAATGTTTATGTAACATCTAGTATCTGTGATAAGCTAAGCACTGTTTTTTAACATCAGATTTATTGAAAGGTAATTTACATAGCATAAAATTTGTCATTTTCAAGTGTACAGTTGACTGCTTCTGGACAGATGTGTGCAGACATGTAACCACCATCACCATCAAGATGTAGAGCATGTTCATCGCGCCAAGAAGTTTCTCATATCCCATTGCAGTCATTTCCCTCTTCCTACCCCCAAGAATCACTGCTCTGATTTCTGTCCCTATAATTTTGCATTTTTCCACAATGACATACCAGTGGACTCGTGTTATGTAATCTTTTGTGTTTGGCTTCTTTGGCTTGCCGTAGTGCTTTTGAGATCCACCCATGTTGTGTGTATGAGCTGTTTGTTCCTTTCTGTTGCTAAGTAGTTGCCATAATTTGGGATGTTAAATGTTCCCAAAGGTCCAAATGTGAAGGGCTTGATCCCTAAGGGGGTCGTGAGGGGAGGAGATGGAACGTGGAGGAGGTATGTGCTTTGAAGGGGTTTGTGAAATGGTGATCTCTTCTTCCTCTTTTGCTTCCTGGCCTTGAGGTGGGAAATTGGCTCCACCATATCCACCCTGCCATTGCCATCTGGCAGGCCCTTCAGAGACCCAAAGCAATGTGACTGCCCACCTTGGACAGGAACCTCCAAAATTGAAATATTTGAAATATTCCTTTTCTCTTTATAAGATAGTTATCTCAGGTGTTTTGTTATAGTAACATGAAGGTAACACAGTAGTACTGCCTTGTATGAGCATTCCACAGTTCATTTATCCACGCATTAGGGGATGGATATAGGGGTTGTTTTGGCCTGGGGCAATTGTGAATAAAGCTGCTATAAACATTTGCATATTATATTCATGTGCTTTCATTTTTCTTATTTAAATACATATAAGAAGGATTGCTAGATCATTTCATTTCATATGTGAATTTTTAAGTTTATAAGAAACTGCCACACTTTTTTGCCCAGTGGCTGTACCATTCTGTATGCCCACCAGCAATATATGAAAGTTCCTGTGGCTCCATATCTTCCTTAGGACATGGAATTATTGGTCTTATAAACTGTGGCCATTCTAGTTGGCATGTAATAGTGTATCCTTGTGGTTTTGTTTGTGTTTCCCTAATAACTAATGAGCTTGAGTAGTGTGTGTGTGTGTGTGTGTGTGTGTGTGTGTGTGTGTGTGTGTGTGTTTGGTCTTATCTGCTTGTCTTCTTTGGTGAAGCATCTGTTCAAATTTTGTGCCCATTTTTCATCTGGGTATTTTCTTTCTATTGAGTTTAAGAGTTCTTTATCTAGCCAGTCATGGTGGTGCATGCCTGTCAACTCAGCAACTCAGGAGACGGAGGCTGGAGGATAACAAGTTCAAGGCCAACTTTAGCCACTAAGTGAGGCTCTAAGCAACTTAGTGAAACTCTGACTCAAAAAAAAAAAAAAAGGCTGGAAATGTGGCTCAGTGGTAAATCACTGCGGGGTTCAATCCATGGTACCAAAGAAAAGAAAAAGAAAAGTTCTTTTATCTATATTCTGGACAGCATTGTCCTAAATGCTTTATAAATATCAACTTTTGTCTTCTTAAAACTCTTTGGTGTAGATACTATTATTTTCCTTATTTTTATAGATGAAGAAATTGCCATATAAGAAAGTTAAGTAACTAGCCCAAGTTTCCTGAGTTAGAAATTGGCCGCCCCAGGATGAGTCCCAGATGGCCAGCTCCAGAGTTACCTAGGTTCCTAGCGGCATGGTTGTGCCGTCTTGCCCAAGAGTGTTTTCCTGCCTCCTCGTGCCATGGTTCATTAGGCAAAGGAGCATCTCCCGGGAATGGGAGCATTTCTGTGTCCTCTTTTGGAGACGTTCATAGGAAATTCTGAAGAGACATGGGGGCAGCCTTTGAGCTGCTGTTGTTTCTTTGAAAAAGCAGAACAGGGCTCTCTGCTCACTTTAAGATGCTAAGTCCCCAAAGTGGGACTCATGTTCTCAAATAGGAGTGGATGATGTCATTATGGTTGGGACAGCCAGATGGATTGAATTTTATGGATAGTCATAGGTAGAACTCAATAAACAGAGACTTCTCTCTGCAGGGAATCCCTATAATTTAGATAGTCTCCCTGTGATCAAGCCAGAACACAGGGATTAAGGGCAAGACAGCAGAGTGGCTAAGTGGGGCGGCAAGAGGGTGGATCTCCTGTTACATCAAAACAGAACAAAAAACCGGACAAAGATGCACCAAGAAACGGTTGGAAGTGATGGCTACATTTCTTCCCTTGATGGTGGTGATGGTTTCACAAGCGTACCCATATTCCAAACTCATCCAGTTGTTTTAATATGTGCAACTTTTTGTACATCAGTCATACCCCAAGAGAGCTGCTTTTAAAAAGAGAGTAGAGCAATTGAACAGGGTGGCCTGAGTGGAAATCCTGGCCCTGGTGTTCATAGCTGGAGGACTTTGGACAACCTCTTGACATGCACACAGCAGTAGCAGTAGCATCATCTCATCAGATTGTCATTGTCTGAAATGAGATGACACATGCCACACACTTAGGACGGAGCCTGGCAAATAGTAAATGCTCAATAAATAGTTATTTTCTATTATTTGTTTTATTGTCATCTTTAGGTCATAGGCTACAGCAGTCTGGAAAAGTTTGCCATTTTCTTACAGAGCTGTGACTCTCAACAGAAGATGACTCCAAAATGTCTGCTTGCTGCTGCTGTTATTGCCCCCTAATCTCACAAACTGGCCCCTGGGATTTCCTCTGTGATGCCACCCCAGGACCCTGTTGTGGTGAAGCCCTTAGGCTAACACCAATCTGGGACAGACAGACTGATTTGAAGTGGTAACTCAGGAAGCTTCTGCCTGCAAAAGTAATAGAAAATCCGATTTAAGCTGTTTTGAAGAACAAGGACACTTCCTAATCATCTCATGGCACAGAAAGGTCAGAAGTAGGAGGCTTTGGTTAGATGGATCCATGTTCTCGGGATGTTATCAAAGTTCTTGTTATTAAAGTGTGCTCTATTCTCTCTGTGGTTGAATGAATTGCATTTTTTCAAATCTCTTTTCAAAAAAATACTTTGTGATACAGCAGTGGAGACCTGGTTCAATTTAGTTTGGATATATATTCATGATGGCCACCATTGTAAGAGAGACCTCAAAGGACAGAGGATTATCACTGACTGTGCCCGTTAATTCATGACATTGGGATTCCACTCCCAGTCATCAATTGTGCACATGTAGCTAGTAAGTTTTCATCTTTCCTGATATCAAATTATTGTGCTTACAAAATAACTAAGAGGGCATAACTTTATAATTTTAACAAACTGATTTGAAATTCTCTTAAATCCTCTCTTTGGAAAATTTTTCAAGTTTAGTTTTTTAGCCACGTCGTTTTTAATAAGTGACATGTTCACATAGTTTTCAGCAATAAGATCTCCATACGATGAAAACATTTCCAAATAATCATTTTCAAACTGCTCTCTCCCCAGCATACCTGCTATTTGAAAAGCTGTTTTCCTCTCGCTGACTGTTTAAATGTCTTCACTGACTGTTTTTGTCTGAAATATTGACTGGGGCCACGTGCTACGAATGGCCATTTGTCATAGAAGAGGTGAGTGAATTCAGAACCCATTTACCTTCTGTCCAAGAAAAGTGAGCACAGAGGGCTGGGGATGTAGCTGGGTAGCAGAGAACGTGTCTTGCATTCTTGAGGCCCTGGGTCCCCTCCCCAGAACTGTATAAAACACAACCACAAACACCACAAAACCCACCAATGTGATACCCAGAGGACCGAGGAAGAGTTTCCCATGGTGCTCCTCTGTTTACAAAGTCTGAGAACCCTCTGTTTGGGGCATCCTTTTTACAAAGCCGACCACAGCACACTGGCACGGCCTGCAGCCCTTGCCCAGCGATGAGCAAAGCCATGCTCTGACGGTGAGTCAGGACGGGAAGGCGCCCGACGCACCGCACACGGGGAAACTCCCCTCACCCCAGAACCCCTACAGAACCTTCCAGAACTCAGGGCAATCTGAAACTGGGACTGAGGGAGGAGGGCACAGTGACAATCCATTATTAAGGATTTCTTAAGCCTTTCTTAAATTTTTAGATTAAAAACAAAACACTGACTCCTACTATTTTCATGTCTTCCCCAGAGGATCATAGTGCACCTTTTCCATTGCAGACCAAGATAGAGGGGGGACACTTCAGTGGGGTGAGCTGGGAGGTGCCTGCCATTAGGCAGTGACCCCTGATCTGCCGCCAGGTGGGACCTTGAGGGCAGGAGGCCCTCTTGGGGGATATGACAGCTTTTCCGTCTAGTCAGAAGGAGGGCCCAGGTTTCCCAGCTCCTCCTCAACCTGTACCATCTCATATAATGGGCAGGGGACACCCTGTCCCATGCCCCTCCTCTCTGGAGCCCTTTAACCAGGTCCTTTGTGCCTTGGCAGCTGAGAAGATGGCCCTGGAATTGGGGGGGGGTCATTAGTTCTGAAAGGCCCCCCCACACCCTCAGGTGCAGGATTGGGGTGCCAGCAACAGTTGTGAGGTTAGTGGGAGCAAAACCCTCATGTGGGGACTCTAGCTCCTGAACCTGGACACCAGGGAGGCAGGGCCCAGCAAGGGGCCTGTCCCCACACCTCCCAGCTGTACAGAGCCGAGTGCTTGGAAGATCTTCCGTGAGGATTTGTTGGAGGTAATTGAGTGGCGTTGAAATCTCATTTTCTGATTCTGGTAAGGATGGAAAGACAGGCTGTGTGCCATGGGTTCTGATTTATAGGGGTTTAGGGTGGGAAGGATACAAGGACAGTTTGGACAGTTCAGCCC
Source organism: Ictidomys tridecemlineatus (assembly GCF_052094955.1). Lineage (NCBI taxonomy): Eukaryota > Metazoa > Chordata > Mammalia > Rodentia > Sciuridae > Ictidomys > Ictidomys tridecemlineatus. Next base: position 87,427,253 of record NC_135488.1, on the reverse strand, counting down.
TCAGGGGACATTGTGAGCCTGGAAGAGCTTCAGCCACCTGTCACTATTGTCCCAGGATCACAACCTAGACCAGGGTCTCTGATGTAGGGAATCATCAAGAGGGAGAGGCCAAGTGATGGTGTGTGTGTGTGGTGTGTGTGTGTGTGTGTGTGTGTGTGTGTGTGTGTGTTGGGGTGTTGCGGAGTGACAGGAGTGTCTGGGCAGCTGTTACCCTACAGAAGACCCCCCCTTCCCTGTGTGCCCACCACCTAACCCCGTTGGCCAGAACTCAACACCTCCACTCTGCTTGTGCGTGTGTATGTTCACACAGAACCTGAGTTTCCAATGGACAGAGCCATGTTCTCCATCTTCTGATACTTTTCACCCAAGGAAGCTTGACAGACAGTCACCCTCCCTGGCCTGGATCTCAGGGAGGATGCCCCATTTGGGCACGTGTGCTACCACGTGCTCAGAAGCATCACCTGCTCTCCGTGTGATACGTGTGCGCACGCGTACCCAGACCCGCATGCGGGCAGACACTGAGCATACACTCGCCTGCACTCAGTGTGACCTGCTGTATGCACCTGCAGCATGCACCCTCTGCTGCAGCCAGTGCCCCCAGATACATGCTGTCCCTTAGGCACAGAGGGCCAGCCCACAGGTCCCACCGGGAAGGACATGAAACAGACGGGGTCCCCCAGGCTGTGCGCTTCTTCAAGGCTGGTGTCCACCTCAGTCGGAGCTGCGCACAGCTGCTGCCAGGACACAGGCTCCCATTGTGCGGCCAAGCCCAGGGGGACAATGAGGGCTTGTTTCCTGCTGGAGCTGGACACCGTCCCTCTCTCCACCACACCGCCTGGCAGCCTGGGGCCCCGGAGCCCACTGGCCTCTTTCAGGTTAGGGAAACTCCCCCTGGGCCTTTCTCTGCCTGAGGAGCTCTAGGGGAGCCCCAGTCTAATAGGGGACAGTGGCTCTTGCCTTCAGGACCCCAGGGAACGGATGGGCTTTTCTGGTGTTTGGAGAAGGTGGGGAGAATCTGTGTTTGCATTGTCCTGCCTTTGGGGGATCAAGTCAGGCTCAGGCCTAGGGGGGAAGTCCTGCTTGCCCTGCCCGGGGTGGGCACAAGCCCCTTCTATGCCTGGGAGGACAGTCCCAGTTTCTCATCAGATCAGACCATGGCCACTCTGAGTCCAAATTTTGGGAGTGTAGCAACTATAGCTTACAGGTCACTTAACCTCCTCAGATGCCCCTTGACCAAAGCCTCTGTTGTTACCCTAACCCTTTCTATTTTGACATCCTCACTTCTTTTCCTACCATTCAATATTACCTCTTTGGTGTGTGCTCTTTTATTCAGGCTCTGGAATCACTATAGAGACTGGACAGGCAGGTACTGGACTTTTCTCATTTTGCTGCCTGTGACATCTTTGCACAAGTCTTTTTTTTAATATTCATTTTTTTTTTAGTTTTCAGTGGATACAATATCTTTATTTTATTGTGGTGCTGAGGATCGAACCCAGCACCCCACGCATGCCAGGCGAGAGCGCTACCGCTTGAGCCACATCCCCAGCCCTTTGCACCAGCCTTGAGGCTGATTTGTTGCTTTCTTCCAAATGGCTTCTTGCTTTTCCTTTCTCTGTGCTTTTTGCTCATGACATTAGGTAATACGATCAATATTTATTGTGCCTTGGATTGCCAAGAAAGGAAATATTTTAATCATTATTTCATTGTTTATCTGAAATTCAAATTTAACTAGGCATCCTACATTTTTATGGGCTACATTTGGCAGCCCTAACAGAGTATCGACTGTGAACCATGCTCTGGAGATACAGGGATGGCAGGCTCAAGGCTCACCCTCAGGGAGCTCCCAGTGTAGTAGAAGAAATCCCTAAATAAAGAGGTCCATACCCCAAGGAAAGGGGGCTCTTATAGGGAAATTTTAGTGTGCCAGGGTCCTCAGGAAAGGGGAACCCAGCCTGGCTTTGGGAGGTCAGAGGAGCCCTCCTGGAGGAAGTTAGCTTTCTTGATTTAGTTCAATCGGGCATGATGGCACATGCCTGTAATCCTCGCTATTCAGGAGGCTGAGGCAGGAGGATCAAAGTTTGAGAGCAGCCCTGTCTCATAATAAAAAAGTCTGGGACTCTAGCTCAGAGACAGAGTAATGGACAGGGAGTAGAATTAAGTCTTAAAAATGAAGTGGGAGATGGCCACAGTGAGCACTGGATCGGGGGAGCTACAAGGCACAATTCTGGGCTGGATGCAGACATCCCTGTCCTTAAATGAGTGTCTACTGAGTGAGGGCAACCGGCCCAGAACTGGAGGTATTTAGGAGCTGCAGTAAAGGCCAGCAAGCTAGATTGGACAGAGACAAAGGACACAGCGGCTGTGCGGTATAACCTCTGGTTCTATAAAAGGCTGAGGCAAAAACGGGCCCATGGTTCTAGGTTGAGAGCTTAAGACTCAGGAGGACAAGAGCCAGGTGTCTCCCTGTTGGAGCAAAACCCTCATGTGGGGACTCTAGCTCCTGAACCTGGAGTCACCAGGGAGGCAGGGCCCAGCAACGGGCCTCTCCCCACACCTCCCAGCGGTACAGAGCCGAGTGCTTGGAAGATCTTCCGTGAAGATTTGTTGGAGGTAATTGAGTGGCATTGAAATCTCATTTTCTGATTCTGGTAAGGATGGAAAGACAGGCTGTGTGCTGTGGGCTCTGACTTATAGAGGTTTAGGATGGGAAGGATACTACTTTGCATCATCCCCTCCAAAAGCTGGTCCCTCACTGGGCCCTGGGTAGCCAAACTGTGGCTGGATGTGGGGAGGGGGCGACGACCAGGCACAGCCCTGTGTGTGTGTGTGTGTGTGTGTGTGTGTGTGTGCCTTATGTGTGTGCCCCATTTGTTGTTGCCTTGCACAAGACTAAGGCAGCAAAGAGTGTAATGGCGGGGGACATCAGCCTTCAAAAGACCTGAGTTTGAATCCCAACTCTCGCTTACTAGCTAGAGAACCAACACTGAATCATTTAACATCAAAATGAGGAAATTTTCATCCAACCTGCTTCAAGACAAATAAGCTAACAGATCCATAAACTGAACGAATGTTAATTCTGCAGAGTTGTCATGAGGTTAAATGAGATGATGTATATACAATAACAGGCACATAGGCTCCAAGAAGATTTGTTTTTCTTTCCCTCCAAATACCACGCCTGCTATTCATTCAGCAGTCACGACATGAATAACAATAGAAGCAGCATTTTTATAATGTGAACCAACCACTTAAGATTTTCTGAGGGTTCATAATTGAGAGATGAAAGATAGAACTCTTTTTTTACCCTTGTGTGCTTTGCCCATAATTACATTTTTCCCCCTAAACTATGAACCATAAAGATTTGCTATCCACTGATGGTTAAGATTTAAAGAACACAGACTCTTGGGCAGTCAGGTATTTCCATCATTAAGTTTCTACTCTTACTAATGACAGTAGAAGCTATTTTTGCCCCTTTATTCTCATTTAAGAATGTCTTATGCAACTATTCTCCGCGCTTCCAGGGAGCAAGGCACCTTCTCCACCTCTTCTCAGCCTTTCTTTCTTTTTTTCTTTTTTTTTTGGAGGGAGGGATAACAGGGATTGAACTCAAGGGCACTTGACCACCGAGTCACACCCTCAGCCTTATTTGTATTTTATTTAGACTCAGGGTCTCACTGAGTTGATTAGCGCCTCGGTTTTAATGAGGCGGGCTTTAAACTCGAAATCCTCCTGTCTCAGCCTCCCAAGATGCTGGGATTACAGGTGTGCACCACCACACCAGGCTCTTCTCAGTTTTTGTTTTTTTTTTACCACCCCACCCTCCGGACTGTTCTGCCATTCCCAGGAAGGGAGAGCCTTAAATCCTTGCATACCATATAATCTTGTCTCTACTTTGCACACCAAAGAAAGCCTCTGGTATGGACAGAATATTGGTGCCCCTTCAGAATTCACACATCAAAGTCCCAAGCCCCAGTGTGGCTGTATTTGGAGATGGGGGCCTCTAAGGAATTAATATTAAATGAGGTCATAGAGATGGAGCATGAATCCAAGGGGACTGGTGGTGTCTTTGTAAGAAAAGGAAGGGACATGAGAATTCTCTTCTGCGGAAAGGCTCTGTGAGCTCACTATGGGAAGGCAGCTGTCTGCAAGCCAAGAGAGCCCTCGCCAGACATTGAATCTGCCTCCACCTTCACCTTGGACTTCCCAGCCTCCACAGCCTGAGAAATAAATGCCTGGTGTTTGAAGCACCTGGTCCGTGGTATTTTTGTTAAGGCAGCCTGAGCCGACAAGTACGACCTCTGTCCTTCCCCTGGGCCTTGTCTGTCCTCAAGGCAGCTCTGTCGCAGACTCACCTGCCTGCTCGGTTTGCCTGCACAGGGCGGGACTCAGCCCAAGGCTCCTTTCTAATCAGCAGCCAGCCTGCCACCATGTCCATCCCTTGCCTCCAAATCCACATCTAACCTTCACCAAATGGGCGGCTTTACTCCTTGTTTGGGGGGCCGCAGACTCTATCAGCTGACATTTTTCTAGGGATTTTTCATCTTTAACCTGATCTGCCCAGCTCTTTTCTTCCAAATTTGAGTTTTGGAGCATGCTTAAGTGGTGTGGAGAGTCACCATCTGCAAGAGTGGGAGGTAAGGGCCCTCCAGGTGCATGTCCCTTGCAATGGGGTGAATGGGCCTGTGAATGACCCTCTCCCACCACAGCCCCGGCTCCTCCTTTTCTTGCTCACATTCTTCCTCCTCCAGAGTGGCCTTCCCCTCCTTGCCCACTAAGCTACCCCAGCCCACCACCCCAGCTTGAGTCTAGCCCACATGGTCCACGTCCTGTCTCCCACCTTAGATGGTCACCACCTGCCTGCAGATTGCCCATCCTGATTTCCCTGGGGGACACGGTATGCCACTGTGCTGGGCCCCATGCTCAGCACCTGCTGTTTTCTGGCCCTCAGCATGAACCCATATGGGTATTTCCTCTCAGCTCCCCCATCTTATAGGCGATGGCCCATTGAGACAAACTTCCTTGCCTGGTATCAATGGGTAGAAGAGGGATTTGTGGGCCTCCTGGGAATAATCTGCATTTCTCCTTCAGCTCCCAGCCCTGGTCCAATCTTCAAGGCCTTACCCAACTATCTACTCTAGAGACACCACCCGCCTCCTACAGTCTGATCTGCCCCATGTCCTGCTAGGTGCTGAGCTTCACAGCTCTCTCTTTTCAGCTATATTCCACAGAAAGGCTCCAACTTGAACTTCACCCCCAAGATCTATTTCAGTGTCTGCATGTGGTGGGCTCCTGATCACATTTAGGTGAAGAAATGAAGCATTTTTCGTAACTAGACCTCAGTTCTAGGAAGCAGAATGTCACGTTCCCGCCCCTGCACCCTGACACCCAGCATAGGGCAGGACACCGGAGCTTCCTCTCCCAGCCAGACTGTCCTACCCCTCCAGTTTCCTCCAGCTGCTCATTTTAAAAACTCCAGCTGGGCCAGTGAGCACCCTTGACCCCTGCCCTGTTGCTGGAACTGACTTTCACCAGGATTGCTAATACTTTCTTTCCTTTTTTTCCTCTGGATCAACATTAGCTCGCCTGGCTCCCTTCCCTCCGCTTGATAAGGATGGGTAACGGCATCTTGGGGTGTGCTTTTCTTGCCTCGTCAGAACGGCAGCTCCTATCTGGCTGGTGATGGGCTGGGAGCCAGACCTCAACAATGGAGGCCTTGTGAGTGGATCCTGGTGGGGGTGCTGGGAGCCCACAGTTGAGCACACACACAACTCTTCCTGGTGCCACCTGCTTATCTCCTGCCACTGAGCCCTTGCCAGTGCTGGGGCTGAAACCCAGCCCCTGTAATTGCATGTCACAGATAGGGCATTCCTGGGCTTGAGCCATGGTTAAACATTGACCTGGGACATTGGGGCAGACCCCACCAACTGTGAGAGCTCCTGGTTGGGGGAGGCTCTGGCTGGGTGTCGACCACTCTCTTCCCCATGGGCTTGAACTGACTGGGAAAGCCTCAGCACAAAGCAGGTAGGCTCCGCTTCCCCACCTTTGACTTGGTGTGGTTTGGGAACTCGTATCTCCCCATTAAAAAGAACTGCTTGCCTGGCGGTGGCGCATGCCTATGATCCCAGAGGCTTGGGAAGCTAAGGCAGGAGGATTGTGAGTTCAAAGCCAGCCTCAGAAACTTAGGGAGGCCCTAAGCGACTCAGTGAGACCCTGTCTCTAAATAAAATATAAAAAAGCCCCGGGGATGTGGCTCAGTGGTTAAGTGCCCCTGAGTTCAATCCTTGGTACCAAGAAACTCCACGCCCTTGGCCACCTTCTGTCCTCCCCAGCTGCCTCTCTTAGGATGACTCCACCCCTCTCATTCACTTCTGCTCCTCCCTTCTCCTACCTTCTCGCTCAGCCCCCCTCATGCCTCAGGCCTGGCTTCTCTCTTCCCATCTTTCTCACTCTCTCTGGGTCTTTTCCCGTGGAGGAAAAGACTCAGATGTGCCCAAAAAGGGGGCTCTGCTGTCTCTTCTGCACACCCCGACTCTGACCCCTGGGAAATCAAAGGTGTGGTGGATAAGCAGATGACCCGAGACCCATGCCTCATTCTGATGGGGCCAAGGTCAGCATCAGCCTAAACGGGCAGAGCCGCACCTCTCCTGGTGCTGGGGGTGTCGGTGGAGGCCCTGCCCCCCTCCCTTCTCGCTAGAGTCAGGTGGTTCTTCCTCCTGCCCTTTTATGCACAGGAGGTGTGCCGCTGTCCCTGAGACCTTGCAGGGAGTAGGGCTGTACATGCCCAGGATCCTTGGGTCTCACCCTCCTCTGGGGCCTCTGTCACTGCCCTGTGTCTGCCTACCCACTCTTTAGCCGCTCTTCCAAGCCCATTTTGAATGTAGGAGACCCCGCTGTGGGGGGCCCTTGGTGAACACTCTGCAGGCCCCTGGGGCAGCTGCTGTTTGCCTCCACTCTGCCTCCAGCACAGAGATCTTCATCAGGCCTCCAGAACCATGCCCAGGGGTGTCCCACAGCCTGCTTCCCTTGAGGAAAAAGGAGCCACATTATCTACACTCCTGGAGACACCTCCAGAGAGGATTTGGACACCAGGCCTCCTTAGCAAGGGGATGGTGTCTTTATAGAATCTTCCAAGGAAAGAGGCTTAAAGGCTTGAAACCCTCCACTCCAGGGCCAGCCCTCCACCTTTCTAATGCACATACAGGGCCTGGACCTCATTTCCTGCCTCAAGGACTTCAAGCCGGCTCAGCTCTCTGGCATGGATCACATTGTGCAGGTGTAATGCAGGCTGTGCTCAGGAGATAGTTGGGGCCACCCTTGGGGTCACTCTGCATGTAGCTCTTAGTAGTTGCCTCATTTCTGCACCCGTTCAGACCTTTTGTGTTGAGGGTTAAGGGTCACAGCAAGCAGATAGGCCCAGGGACACATGAATGAGCCCTGTCTTGCAGAACCTGTCATGAGACTGAGGAGCCTGAGGAGTCTGAGGAGCTGGGAAGAGATGTATACAGCAGGCCCAGGGGCCTGGGAGCCAGAGAGGAGGAAACAGCCAGGAAAGGGCTGAGGCAGCTCGGGTCTTTGGGAAACGATGACTTAACCAGAGGCACAGTCTCAGAGCCCTGCCACTCAGCTTTCTCCTGGTTGGAACAAGGTGGCTTCAGAGCCAGGCACCCTTTTTACTTCCAGTGATGCACAGCAAGAGGTAGCACCAAGGACCCTCACACTCGTGCTTCTGAGGCTGGAGTCAGATCCTTCAGATTCAAATCCTGGCTCTACACTTATTAGTTGAGTGGGAGATGGAAAGTCACTTCCTTAACAGTTCACAATCTCAGTTTTCCCATCTGTTACATGGGTATAATAAAAGTTCATACTCACCGGGGGTTTGAAAAAGAGTGTGAGAGAAAATGCAGAAGTACCTGCTCATAGAAGGTGCTGCAGAAAGGCAGCAGCTCTGCTGATTGTCCTTATGACTAGTAGCAGTAGCAAGAATAGAGTTGTAATGTGACTGTAACCTTGGAGGGCTCCTAGACAAGCATCTTGCTCCCTAACCTGTAATACTTTCTCTTCTTATCACCTTGATCCTTCTGAGCCCACCAGGATCTCTAACATCCTGCCCAAGCACCTCCTGAGCTATGTTTTTAATGTCCTATATCTGGGCTATTAGACTACATTGTCAGACCCCACTTGAACCCTCATGGTCCCCCAAATGGACTCAGGATGAATCTTTCTCCCCATATGCATGGTTGACTCCAGAGGAAGAGCTTCTCTCTCCTCAGCAGGCCAGAGGGCTTGGGCTGTGCTATGGACTACAGAAGAGACTTGGTGTATCAAATATCTATGGCTGTGTAACAAATTATCTAAAAATTCAGCATATTAAAATATCAATAAACACTTACCATATGACACTGTCTCTGGGGGTCAGGAATTTGGAATTAGCTTAGCTGAAGATTCTGCTCAGGCTCTACTGTGAAAATACATGCAACATGTCAACTGGGACTCCAGTCATCAAAGGCTCTGGGGCTAGAAAATCAACTTCCAAGATGGCGGACTCACACACCAGCTGTCAGCCCTGGCTGTTGGCAGGAGGCCTCTGATCCCGGACACATAGATCTTTCCTTAGGACTGATTGAACATCCTCATGCAGGGGAAGTTGGCTTCCCACAGAGCTAGTGATCAGAGAGACCAAGGCTGGAGCTGCAATGTCTTTTATTATGGCCTTGCCTTAGATGTCATATGTGGCTCTTTCCACAATATCCTACTGTTTAAACAGGGAGGGGAGCGTAGAGGAGCATGAATGCAAGTAGACATGGATCATCGGGGGACACATTGGAGCCTGGCCATCACGTCAGGAAAAAGATGTTGAAGACAAATAAAAAGGAAGATAGTTTCAGTTCTGGGAGGTGACAACCTGAGGGGGCTGATGGGCAGGAGGGCATGTAGACTGGCATCTTCACCTTGTGGAACACAGATTCTTACGGCTTCCTACATGGCCCTGAGTGGCCCTGCCCATACCTGCCAGCCCCACCACTGACCAACATCAGTGCTGGAACTAATTATGTAGAATTACATTTGATGGGGACATGAGGCATCATTACCAGCTGGACAGTGGACCAAAATGTGAAGAGAGCTCTATCACTGTGGGTTTCAGTTGAAGGGAGAGGTGCTAGGTCTGAAAGACCAGGCAAGAACAATTTTAGAGGAGGAAAAGCTTATCTGGAGGCGCAGGCTTTCAGAGGTCTCAATCCACAGACAGCAAGTTACGTTCCTTAGGGCTCAAGAGGAGGCAGAACATCATGGAGGAGGCTGTGGTGGAAGGAGGTGGTCACATGATGATCAGAAAACAGAGAGAGAGAGAGAGAGAGAGAGAGAGAGAGAGAGAGAGAGAGAGAGAGACTCCACTTTCCAGATACAAAATATATACCCCAAAGCCACATCCACAATGACCCACCTCCTCCAGCCACATCCTACCTGCCTTCAGTTACCACTTAGTTGATCCTGTCAGGGGATTAATTCACTGATTGGGTTAACCCAATCATTTCTCCTCCAAACCTTCTTAGATTGTCTCACATATGAGATTTTGTGGGACATATCACATAACATTACAGTGAACTTGGGGCATGACAACCTCCTTGCAGGGTTCTCAGAGCGATCTATCAGATTGGGTTGGGTGCCCAATCATGGTGTTCTAGATATGGGAGGTGAGCAGGATATGGGAGCTATACTATTGTCCCAATGAGGAAGCTGGTATGTGTGGGGGCATCCTGATTCTTGTGTTCCCATCATTGTTGAGAGCCACAGCCAAAGGGGCCCCAGCAAACTTCCAGCTGCCAACAAACTTCCAGCTGCCAGCTGATGATTGGCTCACAGAGGCCCAGCAACATCTATCTGATTGGCTCCTCTGCAGTGATGCTCATTGGGCTGTTTCCCTGCCCTTTCAGACCACGGAGCTGCTCATTGGGGGACTTCTTTGGCTCCGCCCACGCGACCCAGCCAATCGGCCTGAAGAGCAGGAGGATTGGGGGAGGTGGTGAGGCTTGTGTGGTTGAGAGGCTTGTGGGAAGCCGGTGGTGGCAGTTGGGCTCTGAGGGTTTTTTCCTGAGGAGCTGTTTTGTTTGGCGTGTGTAGTTCTAAAAATAAAGTTAGTTTCTTTTGACAAGTGGCTCCTGAATTGTTCCCAGCCAGACTGCGGCACATCATGTCACCTCCTCCTGCTCCTGGATCATTTGGATCATCATATCTTAACATTTGGATATTTGATGCTATGATATCCCCACTGTGCAGCTGGGGAAAAGCCAGAACCTTCCGCTTTGCACCCAGACCCATGGGAGCTATGCAGTTGCCCTCCCCTCCCCCTTCACCTGGAGAGGCTTTCCTCATTGGAGATGCTTCTTTTGAATTCTCTCCTTAGCAGAGCAGCCTTTCTCAATGGCATAGCCCCTCTGTCCCCTCTCCAGAGCCTAGGGTCCCTTGCTAAGAATACTTTCCTGATTCTATCAAGTCCCCAGGGTATGGACTCCAAATAGTGTCAGGGGCATGGTGGTTTGTGCAACTGACAAGACCTCTTCCCTCTGGGCTTCCAGGATGGATGAGGAAAGAGATGCTGAAGCAGTCTTCAGGTGGTGAGTGCTGTGGGAAGTGACAAGTGAATTCTGATTCGGGGTTCACCCAGTGAATATGAGAATTGGATTCATCACCCTGAAGTCCATGTATTCCAGGTACACCATTGGTCATGTTACACACAGTCCGTTTGTATGTTTCCAAAGGATACCTCTGGTTGCTGTGTAAAAATCCGCAACAAGAGTGAGCACTGATGTGTGGAGGAAGTCAGGAAAGTCATTGGAGTGGCACAGAGAAAAGGCGACAGAGGCCTGATGAGGTGTTGACAGGAAGAAAGGGGACTGGGTTAAGAGATCCAGGTGGTAGAATCTGTCCTTACTGATTGGTGGGGATGCTGGGCAGAGGGACAGAGGTAGGAGGATGACCCCACCCCACCCCGTTTCTGACATGAGCAACTGGGTAGATGGAGACACCAGTTACCACATGGGAAGAGTGGGATCAGCACATTTGGGGGGCTGGGTAGGGAGCCTAGGGTGCACTTGTGGACATGTTCAGTTTGAGATGGTCCAGCATCCGCATCCATTCCCTTTCCTTTTAGAAATAGTTGCCTATTTTTCTTTAAGGGCTTTAACCATCCCCTGTTGCAAAAATTCCCGGTTGGGCTATCAGTTATATGGTCTCACATTCTGCACCATACAGCAGGGTTCCACTTAGTCTGGATAATTGAGAACCCAACCCCCTGGTCACAGAGATTGGCCCAGAGCCACTGGGGTAGGCTGAAGAAGAGAGGGTTGCACTCCTCCTTCAGTTTGTGAGCTCTATGGAAAAGTGAGCGGGGTGCTGTCGGGGCATTTTTTGCTGCACACTACATGGAATGAGGTGGCCAGAGAAGGAAACCAGTGCAGAGGACAGCTGATGGGAGACAGAGACGGAGGTCTGACAACATCCTGTGAACCTCTGGATCTGCCCATGCCTCAAGCTGGATTCACTCTTTGATCCATCATAGGAATGAATAAAATCTTTTTTACTTCCCTGTAGCTAAGTTTAATACTGTCACATGCAAGTGAAAGAGGCGATCTAATTCAAGTAGCAGCATTCAAGAGGCGATGTCAGGTGGGCAGTGGGACCAAGGACAGAGGAGGAAGTAGAGGAGGAATTAGAGGAAGGCAAGGTTTGAGGACAGACAGGACAAAGCCTGGGGGTGAACATGGAGTCAAGGAATATGAGGCACAGGCTCCCAGATGACCCCAGTATTTGCTATTGCTTCTGGGGATTTTTGGAGTTGTTGTTGTTTTTTTTTTTTTTCCCCCTTGAGATTTTAGCTGAGCTTATGTCTCTTCCAGGTGGATACCACTGACCAGGTTGCTAACTCTGGCCAATGATCTCTTTGCCCATTGGATGGTACACTCCACAGTGAGACTCACAGGAGCTCTAGCAGATGATGTCATGGACTCCCAGAAACCTCATTCAAAACTCAGGCACTCCTTCCACCAACTGCCAGGAGTGCTGTCAGCTCACCGTTCAGCTGGGTTTCCCAGAAACTACTTTGCCCAAAGTTACCCCTCCTCCCAGGGAGTATCAAATGGAGCCTGAATTCAGTGGCTGCCCCAGCTGCAGAGCTCCCGTGGGGTGGCTGAGGCTTTGGTCGCAACTGCAACACGGTTCAGTTTCTCCCTCTGTCCAGACCTGTTTCCCTCCCCTCCATGGAGCCGATCCCAAGAGCACTCCCAACCAAGCACCTACCTGCAAATCCCTGTCCCAGAGCCTGTTTCCCAAGAAACCCAACCTCGGGTGGAAGCTCTTTGACTTAGACTCTGTTATGGAGGAAGCACGTGGAGAATAATGAAGTAATAGGGTGCTTGAGCCCAGGTCCTCCAAAACCACTAAACCGCTGTCATAATCATCAGTCCTAGACCATCATCAATTTATATGATAGAAAAACAAACTATTTTGTTTAACCCAGTATAGTTTGAGGTCTTTTTGTGACAGCCATCTAAATGATATTCCAATTAACTTAGAATTTGATATCTACAAGAAGAGTGTTGGTATGGGAAAATTTAAAATATTTTTTAAATTTGGGAGGCTGTTATCCGACGGTGGGTAGATATCTCAGGTTGGAAAGCTGGTGATGTATGTTTTGCATAACATTTTTGTAACACTATCTCCTGTGATATCTTGAAAGGCAGTCACATGCCTACTGAGCTTCTAACTGTAAAGGAAGTGGTTAGAGAAGATCCAAATATGGAGGAGTATTGGCCTCTTGCTACACTAGCAATGTCCTGTCAGACACTCAGAACAGAGGCAGCAGTGTGTAGGCAGAGATGAAAGTGACTGCACCTCTTCCAATACAGACTTTTTTCTGACTGTGGCCAATAACCTAAGTTGACTGGGAATCCAGTTTTTGCAGCTTCAACACGTTGAGGAAACCAACTGCTAAACCATTTGTATGAAGTCGAAGAGCCAGACCAGGGGATAAGACTGTGGCTTTGTTCAGTTTCCTTTCAACTCCAGTTAAGACTCCCTGGCAGGAATTCCTATGAAGGTTCCAATGATGTTCTTCATAGAAATAGAAAAAGCAGTCATGAAATTCATTTGGAAAAAATAAGAGGCTCAGAATAGCCAGAGCAAACCTCAGCAAGAAAAGTGAAGCAGGAGGTATCACAATGCCAGACTATAGAGCTATATTAACAAAAAAAAGGCATGGTTTTGGCACCAAAACAGACATTACGATCAATGGCACAGAATAGAAGACACAGAGACAAACCCACATAAATAAGTTATCTCATACTAGACAAAGTCACCAAAAACATTCGTTGGAGGAAAGATAGTCTCTTCAAAAAATGGTGCTGGGAAAACTAGAAATCCATATGTAACAAAATGAAATTAGACCCCTATCTCTCACCCTGCACAAACTTAACTCAAAGTGGATCAAGAACCCAGGCATTAGACTGGAGACCCTGCACCTATTAGAAGAAGAAGTAGGCCAGACTCTCCATCATGTCAGCTTAGGAACCTAATTCCTCAACAAGACTCCTAAAGTGCAAGAACTAAAATCAAGAATCAAGGTTGCGGACTGGGGATGTGGCTCAAGCGGTAGCGCGCTCGCCTGGCATGCGTGCGGCCCGGGTTTGATTTCCAGCACCACATACCAACAAAGATGTTGTGTCCGCCAAAAACTAAAAAATAATAAATATTAAAATTCTCTCTCATGATATATAAGAGGAAAGGAGGGGTAAGACAAGATAATACAAATGGAAGAAATGATTTACAGTAGAAGGGGTAGAGAGAGAAAAGGGGAGGGGAGGGGAGGGGAGGGGGGATAGTAGAGAATAGGACTGACAGCAGAATACATCAGACACTAGAAAAGCAATATGTCAATCAATGGAAGGGTAACTGATGTGATACAGCAATCTGTATACGGGGTAAAGTTGGGAGTTCATAACCCACTTGAATCAAACTGTGAAAGATGATGTATTAAGAACTGTGTAATGTTTTGAACGACCAACAATAAAAAAAAATAATAACATAGGTTCTGTTAAACATAGATGCATATAGTAAGACATATGCATAGGGAGGTTCTCTCTTCATTTTCTTCAAAGACATCAATTAATAACTTAAAAATTTACATCAGAAAACCATACAGAATCAGCTTTTTATATGTGTTGGTAATTATTTAAGTCTTTTTAAAAAGTAAACAATAAATTTCAATGTTTTCTGAAAAAAAATTCTCTCTCTCTCTCTTTAAAAAAATAAAATAAAATAATCAAGTTTGCTTCCACAGTTTAGCAATTGTGAATTGTGCTGCTATAAACATTGAAGTGGCTGTGTTACTGTAGTATGTTGTTTTAAGTCTTTAGGGTATAGATGGAGAAGTGGGATATCTGGGCCAAAAGGTGATTCCATCCCAAGTTTTCTAAGGAATCTCCATCCTGTTTTACAGATTGATTGCACCAATTCATAGTCGTGTGCCTTTTCCCCACATCCTCACCAATACTTATTGTTGCTTATATTCTTGATAACTGCCATTCCGACTGGAGTGAAATGAAATCTTAGAGTAGTTTTGATTTGCCTTTCTCTAATTACTAGAGAGGTTGAAAATTTTTTCATATGTTTATTGATCAATTGTATTTCTTCTTCTGAGAAGTGTCTCTTCAGCTCCTTAGCCCATTTATTGATTGTGTTGCTTGTTTTTGTGTGGGGGGGGGTTAAGTTTTTTTGAGTGTTTTATATATCCTGAAGATCAGTGCTCTGTCTGACATGTGTGTGGCAAAAATTTGCTCCCAAAATACAGACTCTTTCTTCACCTCATTGAGTTTTTTCTGTAAAAGCAACCCAAATGTCCTTCAACAGATGAATGGATAAAGAAAATGTGGTACACACACACACACAATGAAATATTACTCAGCTATAAAGAAGAATGAAATTATGGCATTTGCTGGTAAATAGAGGGAACTGGAGAATGTTATGCTAAGTGAAATAAGCTGATCCCAATAAAACCAAAGCCGAATGTTCTCTCTGATATGCAGATGCTGACTCAAAATACATGTGGGTGAAGGGGGGTTCACCAGATTGAACAGGGTGGGATGACTGGAAGGGAGGGGTGGGAATGGGAAGGACAGTAAAATGAATGAACATAACTTTCCTGTGTTCATATATGAATACATGACCAACGTAACTCCATATCATATACAACCAAAAGAACGGGAAGTTATACTCCATGTATATATGCTGTGTCAGAATACATTCTACTGCCATGTATAACTAAAAAGAACAAAAACAAATTAAAAAAACAAACAAACAAACAAACAAAAAACCTCCCTGTCAGGGGCTGGAGTTGTACCTCAGTGGTAGAGCACATGCACAAGGCCCCAGGTTTGATCTCCAGCACCAAAACCTCACCACAGGCTCCACCTCCCCTCCCTCCAAAAATGAGAACAGCCCAGAAACCAATATCAGATAAAGGAGTTGCATTTTTTCTTGAGGCCAACATCAGAGAAACTCAAATGGACTGGCATTAAGTCAAGCAGGGGTGGGATGGGAAGAGCCAGTAAATAATGTGCATATGTGCGTCTCCAGGCATAAGAATTATGTTAGGAACAGCTTTCAGGCTGGACTACTTGCTCATGGAATAGATTGGAAACAAATAGATAGAAGTATATTATGTTGTTTGAAAATAAAAATTATACTGAGATATAGTACCCATTCAACAAAGTTTACCCTTGTAAAGTGTGTATGATTCAGTGGTTTTCAGGATAGTCACAGAATTGTGCAACCATCCCCCCTATCCAGTTCCAGGACATTTCTTCATCACTAAAATAAACCCTGTATGCATTAGCACTCATCCCATTTCCCTTGTCTCACCCCTCCATCCCTCGTAGCCACTAATCTACCTTCTGTTCCCATGATTTGCTTATCCTGGACATTTTGTAGAAGTGGAACCGTACAATAAGCAGTCGTTGGGGTCTGCTTCTTTCACTTAGCACAATGTTTTCAAGGTTCCTTCATGTGGCAGCATGAGTCAGTATTTATTCCATTTTATGGATGATCATCAGCTGAGGGATATTCGGGTTGTTTCCACTTTTTTGACTATTATGAATAGTATTGCACAACATTCCTGCGTATGTTTTTGTGTGGTTTTGTGATTTCAACTCTCTTAGCTGGGTGTACCTACGGGTGGGATCACACGGTCATGGGAATTCTTTGCTTAAGTTCTTGAGGAACTGACGAACTGTTTTTCTAAAGTGGCTGCACCATTTTACATGACCACCAGCAATATATGAGAGTTCTGATTTCCCCCATTCTCTCCAACACTTGTTATGATCGATTTTTTTGTTAGAACCACCCTAGGTGGAATGCAATGGACACATTGCTACCTAGACTCTATTCCCTAATTTCCCTCACAGCTAGATATGCTTTATGACCGAGTCTAGAAGTGGTCAGATATATGAAACTTTCACGCCAAGCCCTTCCAGGGAAGTAGGCATATCTTCTTCCTCCTTTCTCCACTCTCTTTCTGGCTGGACCATTAAAGTGCTGGCCGTGGCCTAAGTATTCACCTTGGAGGGAGAATGTGGTATAAGAGCAAGAGATGGAAGGGGCCACCATAGTACCCCTGTACAACCTTCTTTAGTAGTGACTTGGCTTGCCAGAGTTAACCTTCTACTTGTTTGGAACACTGTCTCTTGGAATCCTTTGATACAGGAGGCTAGCTTTCTTCTTGCAAGGAATATTAAGAAAAGATTGGTGTGGATACAGGGAAACTGTGGATTCCATGGTGGGATGGTGAGGGAGGCTCAGAACATTTGCAAAAGAGCAAGTTATGGCAACCCACAGACGCCCCCACACAGCACTGGTTCCCTGACACACTCATCATTGATCCGTGTCTGGTTCAATTTTATTTAATTTGTTGTTTTTAGTGATATGATAAGTTCTTGCAAAAACACCACCCACACAAAAGCCTTGACCAAGATCCACGTCTCACCACAGGCTCCTCCTCCCCTCCCTTCTCCTGCCTCCTTCCACTCAAAGTGGCCAACATCCAGAATCTTCTGTGCAACATCCCATACTTTCCATTTTGTAGAATTTTATTAATGTGTTTTTATGTGAGTTGCTATAACCTCATGAAAAGGGCACCATTCTTCATACCATCTCTCGGTACATTTTTTTTCTTAATTGGATGTGGCTAGAGTTTCATGTTGCTGTGGCTGATTTGTTTAACCTGCTCTATGATGCTGTATATGACTGGGCCGCACTTCATCTGTCCTAGGACACATGGATGCTCAGCCTTGGTTCTACACCATGAGCAGCCTCCTGCTTCTCAGAGTTGTGTAGTTATGGAAGGGTCAACACTCAGCATCCTGCCCCTATGCCACTATGTCACCAGCCCTGTTTGTGCCTCAGACTTGAGGTATCTCATGGGGTTGGGGGGGAAACTAAAAGTGTACTATTCTCCCCTTGAATCAGGAGACTACCAGTATGGTGTCAGGGGAAACCAGTATGGAGAATTGTCTTGGTTAAAGGTGGGAGCAGAGGTCTATCCTGGAAACCTAACATTGCGTTCTATTCCACTGTATTCCATTGGCTAGCCTGTCTTCTGGCCACAGTCTGAAATGAGAGGTACATCTTCTTTGTTCTTAGACTCTATCTAAGGAAAGAGGTTTGGAGGAAGAGAAGAGTGAGCGAAGCCAGCCACTTGGGAGCCAAGGAAGGCTCTAATAGAGATGGGGGCCTGCCTGTCATTGTCCTTATAATACAGTCAGTATAAAATATATAATACAGTATATAATACAGTCAGTACGAAAATAGAGGAAGAACCCAGCCCAAGCCCAGTCTGTGTTTCTGTGGTCCAAGGCAATGTTTCCTTCTGAATTTTCCCAATCAAATTCAATTCAATTTTGTTTCTCTAATTATAAAAGCTAGGAATGGCGGGGGGGGGGTGCTTGGGTTGTGGCTCAGTGGTAGAGAGCTTGGCAAACATGCATGAGGCACTGGGTTTGATACCTGACACCACATTAAAAATAAATAAATAAATAAAGGTATTTATTTGTAGATACAAATAAATATACATTTAAAAAAAAGAAAAAAGCTAGGAATGAGGGTGGGGAATCATTAGACACACATTCATTCAATTATTTTCGGTGCCTCATCTCCTACACTGACCTAGAACAAAACAAAGCCACTGCTTCTCCCCCATTCCAGAGGCCCAGGACCTGTCAAGTAGGTGCTTTCGTGGCCTCAGGCCCAGGGGACATAGAGGGTCTGGGTGGGAGCCCAGGGGTGGAACATTTTAAGGTACAGGACAAAAGACAATTAGCAGTGGTTTCTCCCAAGCCCCCCACTGCTCAGCTCTTGGTAACTACGTGCCTCCAGTCTCCCAATTCATGGGAAGATGGGCCGACTGCTGGGTTAGCCTTTACACTGACAAGAGGCCCGCAGCGCCCATCCCCAGGGAAGTTTTACCTTTCCCCATGGCTCCAGCACCCAGGGGCCCCCGTCTAAGGAGAAAGCATGGCCTTCACCCTACAGGAGCTCCTGAATTGGGGCAGAGACGGATCTAACCCATAGGTAGAACACTTTGGAACCTAACCAGTGAGATGGACCTGGGATATGGAATGGGAGAAGGAATTTCAATAAGTTCTAAGGTGAAGTAGAACAGGTCCGGTCCCATGGTATAACTTGTCACACTCTCAGCAAAGAGTGGCAGAACTTTTCTAGGTTCCGGTGGAGGAATACATAACGGGGAACAAATCTGGTCCCCGTGCAAAAGATGGTTTTCAACCTAAAACCCTGGGTACCAAGAGAAGGTCCCAAGATGGATCACCCAGGATATAGCCAGGACTGATAGAACAGAGACCAAAAATAAGGGACTTCAACAAGACAGATTAATCCTCTTGGGTAACAGTCCAAGCACAAACAGTTTGGGGCCAAAATTGTATCTGGGACTCAGGCTTCTAACTTGCTGCTGTGCCATCCTGTGGTCCTGTCCTTACCCACGTGATCTTGGGTGGTTGACCAGCACACAGACTTCCCCCCTGCACCAAGAGGAGGAAAGGGGGCCAAGAAAGACTGAATCCCTTTTAAGGCATCATGGAAGTTGCCCACATTGCTTTTGCTCACATCTCCTTGGCAGAGCTCTTAGACACATGGCTACGCTTAGCTTCTAGGGAGTCTGGGAAGTGTAGGGGTTTTTTTTCCCCCTTAAATTCTCCCTAGGCAGCTTCCCCATGAGACCATGAGAGGTCATGAGACCCCTGAACTGACCATGCTCATTTTCCCTGCAGGAGGATAAGGGCAGAGTGGGCAAGCAAAGCTCATCTGCAGAAGAAAAGGTGTGGCCAGCCCCTGAGAGAAGCCTGGAGAAGAGGCAGGAAAAGGTAGTCAGCCTCCACCAGGCCTCTCTGGGACCTGCCCCGCCCCCTCGCCCTGATTGAGCCAGTTATCAGCACTCCCTTTCCACCAAGCTGATTCCAGTTGAGTTGGGGTCATGGGCAATCCTCAGTATTGATGGAAAGTGGTTTTTCTCCCTGGGGGAATGAGCGAATGAGGGGCAGGGGTGGACACAGCTAGATTCAAACCTAGAGGGAAAGCAGGTGGGCCCTTGCTAGCTCTCTCTTCCTGCTGCAGGTTCCCCCCTGCAGATCCCTCCCACCCATCTGTGCCGGGGATGGAACCCAGAGCCTCCTGCATCCTAACAGGCCTCCCAGGCCTTCTTTGCGTTTTCCCATCAACCTGTTTCTTGCCAGCCAGTGCCCTCAGCCCCCAGGCTTGCTCCAGCCAGCCAGCTGTGGGGAGGGGGCTGAGGAGGTGCACCCTTACAAAGGACCTATTCTCCACTGCTGGGGGCTGTTATCAGCCAAGCCTAAATCTGAATCACCTGCATCTGCCTCCCGTGGGTGGGGCCCCTAGATTTGCCTCTGGGCCTCCCTCTGCTGGGACCTGTGAGTGGGGGCGGACTCTCAATAGAGGCTCATTGTTTTCTGTCCCCTCAGCTGTGGAGGTTCTGTGCAAAGCCTTCCCTATCCCCTTTCCTCTTCTGTCCCTCACCCTTCTCTCTCTGGCCCCACGCTCTGGACAGCATCCCATGCCCACCTCACCTTGTACAGCAGTATTAACCCCTCAGGGAGTCTGGGGTGGTGGCTAGGGAAGGCAGGGGATGCCCACGTGGCCACCTTCCTCCAACACAGCCAGAGTGAAGATGGATCTGATTCCCTGGCTGCCTTCCCCACTCCCCTCAGGCCTCCCGGGTCCCCTCAACCTGCTGCAGACTGCAACCATGCTGTCCTGGGCCTGCGGTGTCACCTGGTGGCTACTCTTGGAACCAACTAGGAGAGAGGGGGTCACGCAGGTACCAAAAATCTCTTTTCTCTCCTTTTGTTTTTGTTTTTAAAATCATGATCAGCTTGGGTTAACTTGTGCTTCTGCAGGCAGGCCCTCTTTAAAACCCAGCCTTGAAGCTACTTCCTTATCTCCCATGTTTCCACCCTACCCCTGTTACCTGGGGGAGCTCCTTCCCCCATAGTGTATCCTGTCTACCTAACCCATCTTGACTGTCAGAGAGAGAGCCAGACCTGCCCCGTGTCAAGAAAAAGGCAGGCCAAGAGCCAGGAAAAGAATTAGAATAACGAAGAAGAGTTGGGTGTGGTGGTGCATGCCTGTTATCCCAGCTACTTGGAAAGCTGAGGCAAGAGGATCACAAGTTCAAGGCCAGTCTGAGCAATTTAGTGAGACTCTGTCTCAAATAAGTAAATAAAATGCTGGGGATGTGGCTTGGAGCTTGGTGGTAAATCTCCCCTGAGTTCAATTCCAGATACCCGGTAATGAAGAACGAAGTCTTCCAACTTCTAATACCCTTGAAAACTGCTTCAAAGCTGCCTTTAGAAAGCCTCACCTGTCTACCCATACTCCTTTCTTCTTTTCTCCAACACCAGCTTTCAATTAAAAACAGGCAGACTTTTCTAGATCCACATCATTATTTTTTCAATTTCTACATGCACATCTTGCAACAGTAAGGGTTTTATTTTTCCACCGTAGGTGTGTGGCTGCCCAGCTTGGAGATGGGCTAAATGAGCATTTATGGCTCAACGTGGAAAACTGAGCTCCATTCAAAACACTGAACCCTTGGTTTTTCTATCAGCTCATTGTCTGGAATGCCAAACCACTTCCCATAAACAGTTTTGAACTCTAAGCGATTGGTAAGGTGGGACAGCCTGATTGTAGACATTTGAAGGAAAGATAATGAAGTACTTTCGGTGCTTGTTGTTGTTTTAAACAGGTTAATATATATATATCAACAATCTGATTTCCCCCCAAAATGGGAATCATGATCCCTGTTAGAATCCTTGAGGTTTCCAGAATGTGCTGGGTCAGTGGCCTCAAGTTGGAGGCGGGATTATTGAGTGAAGAAGCAAGTGACGCTGTGGACACAAAGACCAGGGAGAGAAGCTGAGAGAGGGCCCAGCTGACTGGAGGGCTGGAAAGCAGTCTTAGGGCAGAGGAGCAGAGAGACACAGCCAACATGGGTACTCAAGGCAGCCGAATAGCCCACGTCCCACCAATCAGTATTTATTTACTTTCAACGCCACTTTAATGTGGTAGAAAGAGAGTTCTGCTTGGAGGAATGAGGGAGCAGAGAGAGAGAGTCCCTGTTAGCAACACTCCATCTCCTCTGAGCAGTGCAGTTCTGACCCCAGGCTTACATTCCCAATCAGACAAGCAAAAACTGCCAAGACCCTATGCACCTCCTCCTTTAGAGACTGCTACACTAGCCTGTTCTTTTGAGGTCCCCCTACCACCCCACTGCAAGGATATCCTCTGTCCCATCGGGAGTTCCAGACATGGTTTTCTTCATCATCCCATATTTCCAGTGACATTGGAGTGCCTCAAAAAGATGGCACCCTAGACAGCTGCCTGGCCCCGGGTTATCTCACCTGCCACAGAAATGCCCTGATCCCCATTCTGCCTGGTGAAGCAGGCCGAGGGATGTTAGGGTGCTGCCCAGGTAGGCCATTGCTGCTGAGCGAACCCTGATTTTGAGCTGAGATCTGAGTTCAGGTTCATCCATCTCATTCCCCACTACCACCCCAAGAGGAAATGGACAGGAAAGGCCATTGAGAGTAGGAGGTTGGGACCTGTGAGGGGGCATAGGAGGTGGAGGTTTGGACCAGAAGATATATCAAGCTGAGTCAGACCCAGTAGGCAGCAAGGAGGGGGTCTTGGTGCCCAGCTGCACCCCCAAAAAAGCCCAGAAGGGATCAGGAGAGCAGGGGGAGTCTCCCAGAGTTGGGGTTGGGATAAATCTTGTTCTGGAGAGAGATGAGCCAGGCTGGGGTCCCTTCTCCATGCCGGGCCCTTTAGCAGTGCCTGCTGATAGGACAGGGTAGGCCTGGGCCTTGAAAAAAGCCCAAGGGAGTCTTTGTGGGAGAAATCTCCCCTTCTGTGCTGGATTGGACGCTGCAGAAAGTCCAGGCAGCAATGCTGAGCTCCTGGAGCTGGTCCTGGAGGGTCTCTCCTCTGTCCTTTCTCCCTCAGTCTAGCCCAGAGCAACGCCAGGGCCAAGGAGGGCCTGGTGGCCAGTTCCTGGCTTCACCAGCAGAGGTCTCCAGAGCAGAGCAGAGGACAGCTTGACACGGGCCAGGGTGTCACAGGATGTGCTGGCCCTTCCGCCCTGGTCACAGGTGTCCAGCTGTCCCCATGCATGGATGGTCTTTACTAGTGCATGGGTGTGTCTGTGTTTGTGTGCATTCTTGTGGGTGTGTGTGTGTGAAGTGAACCTATCTGCGTTTGTGGGTGTGTATCTAGAAACACAAGCATGGCTGTTTATTTGTGTTGGGAGTGGCTGTGCATGTGTTGGCCCATTTCCTCTCTGTGCATGTTGGCACTGTTTGTGGCCATGTGTATGTTTGTGTGCACTTGGCTGCATAGGTATCTCTGCTTGGGCTTGTAAGGAGAGGAGAAAATAAGTGACATAATTACATCTGCAAAGTCCCTTTGCCTAAGGGGCAGGGGTTTTTGAAATCCTCACATTCTTAGCCCCATAACCCCATACCCTCACCCAGACTGGCCACCTCCTGCCAGTCACTCAGCGCAACCCCTGGGTTTGTTTGTAGAAACTCCTTTTCCAGCAGGTGTTACTCACATCCAGTTCCCAGAAGTGGAGGTTTCCAAAGTGCTATGCACCTCTCTCTCTCTCTCTCTCTCTCTCTCTCTCTGTCTTTCTCCCCTGATTCCCTGTAGACACTGTTTCCTTGTAAGGAGAGGGGAGTGGTGTTCCTGAGCATGGGAGAGAAGGTAGAGAGCTGCCCTGGAGGAACGATGCACCCAGGGCTGGTCCTCCTGTGAGTGAAGGGACCCAGCTGCCGTGGGGACAGGGTCTGCTGGAGGGCAGCTAGTGCTCTGGTCTCCTGAATGCAGCCTGTGCTGGTGCTCTGCCAGGGGTGTGGAGACAGCAGAGACAGGAGGCTCCCTCACCCCGTGGCAGCTTGCAGCAGGAGTAGGCAGGCCCTGGGGCCACTGCACCATGGGAAGCTGTTGGTTTCCTGCAACTGCTGTCATTGAGTTGCTTACAACAAGGCAAATTTATTACCATACAGCGCTGGAAGGCAAAAATCCCAAATCAGCATCACTGGGCTAAACCAAGGAGTTGCAGGGCTGGTTCTTTCTGGAAGCTCTGGGGGAAGTTTCCTGCCTTTCCCAGCCTCTCCACCTTCAAAGTCAGCAGCACGCAGGGACTTCAGATGGCTCTCCTGTGCCTTGGCTCCTGCCTTGGACTTTCTGGCCTCCCTCTTGTGAGGATTCTTGTGATGACATGGCCTCTCCTAGATAATCTTAGGTGATCTCTCCGTCTCCAGATGCTGAACATAATCACATTTTCAAAGTCCCTTTGCCTAAGGTGTGTCACACTCTCAGGTTCTGGGCATGGGGATGTGGACATCTTTTGGGAGGGGCATTATTTTGATTACCAAAGAGGGCAACCACAGACAGGCTGACAAAAGAAGGTGACATTCTTAATCCATTCATGATTTCACTGAGGCACCTGATAGGACCCTCACTCCTCCTGAGGAGTCCTCTGGCTCTACTAGTCTGGTCTGGGGGATCGAGCAGTCCTGGGCATCAGGAAGAAGGGCTCTCTGGCTGGGCAAAGGGCCTTCTCCTCTTTCCACCCTCCTAGCTGCTCCAGGCCAGGCATCCACTATTAGCCTGGTTCAGATTGACCCCTGGCCCCCCTGAACTCCCTCACCCCTTTAAACCTGTTTCATACCCAATCTCTGGCCAGGCCTGGGCCTGAATGCGTTCTCCAAGTGGGCTCCTCACCAGCTCTCCCTCAGTCTCCCTTTCTCCTTCTGTCCCGTCATGGCCCCCAATCCCAGCCCCAAAGGGGCTTTTGACTATGGAGCTCCAGCCGGCCAGCTTCAGGCCTCTCCTTAGCCCTCTCTGCAGGGATGAAAACCACACCCGTGGCTTCCTTCAATGCTCAACAGAAAGCCTGACTACAGGGCCCAGAGTGAGGAGGAGGGGGACATGCATGATGGCCCTGGCCAGCACTAGGGATCCGAGGGGACTTGTGGCCTCTTAGATACTTCCCAAGGCCAGACTTCCACCCCACTCAGCCCCACATCTGGAATCAGCCTGGAAATTCCAATTGCTCGACACTGCTAGGAAATGTGTCAAATCTTCCCACAGATTTCGTGGAAGCAGAAGGCACTGGGGAGGGGGGCTCACTCCACAGGACCCCAAGAGTCTTGGAGAAATCCAGATGTCACCACAAGTCCACAGACCTCAATCTGGTGGGTCCCCCTACCCTTCAGTTCTACTTCCAGTTCTGCGAAAATTAAAGATGCCTGGAGCAAGCCGCACGGTTTGTGTCTCACTGGGACCCATAAGTCTGTCCGTGTGTGCGTGTGAAACTCTGACTTTTTTTCAATAGAGACTGAGTTATTTTTTCCTGGAGAGAAAAATGTTGACATGCCTTTAAAGGATCATCTGCCCAGAAAACCCCTAATGCACGAAGAAGACACATTCTTCCCTTGACTATAATGAATACACACACACACACACACACACACACACACACACACACACACACCTCCCAGAGGCCCAGGCTTACCAGCCTGGGTATATGGGCATCCTTAGGGTCTTTTCTCCATTTCTTGTCCAGCCCACCCAGTGTCCAAGGGGCATTGCAGAGAGCTGGGCTCCCAGAGTAGCCTCAGCCACCAGCTCTCTCTGCATCTCTAGGCAAGTATTTTTAGTTTCGTGTGGCTGCTGTAACAAAGCACGTCAACACCAGGGGCTGAGCTGACACACATTTATTCTCTTATGGTTCTGGAAGCCAGAGGTCCCAATCAGTGCCACTGAACTAAAGCCAGGGTGTCTGCAGGGCTGTTCCTTCTGGAGGCCCGAGAGGAGACCCTATGCCCTTATTCTTTCAGCTTCTAGTGGCTGCCTGCCTCCTTGGCTGGTGGCCCCTGCCTCCATCTTCAAGAGCATCACTCCTCCACTTCCTCCTCCGCATTGCTGCCTTCTCTAATTCTGACTCCCTTGAACTTCTCTTTAGGATACTTGGGGCTCTAGTGGGCCCACCCGGGTAATCCCCATCTCAAGATCTGTAATTTACAGCATATTACAGTGATGCAGCCACATCAATGTTTATAGCAACTCAATTCATAATAGCTAAACTATGGAACCAACCCAGATGCCCTTCAACAGACGAAAGGATTGAGAAATTTTGATATTTATACACAATGGAATATTACTCAACCTTAAGGAAGAAAGAAATTATGCCATTTGCAGGTAAATGGATCGAACCAGAGAATATTACGCTCAGCGAAATAAGCCAATCCCAAAGGAACAAAGGCCGAATGTTTTCTCTGATATACGGATGCTAATTCATAACAAGGGGAGGGGGAGAATAGAGGTACTTTGGATTCGACAGAGAGGAGTGAAGGGAAGGCAGGAGGTATGGGGATAGGCGTGATGGTAGAATGAATTGACCCTATGTGCCTATGTGACGACATGACCTGTGTAACTCTACGTCGCGTGCAACCAGAAGAATGAGAAGTTACACTCCATTTGTGAATAATGAGTCAAAATGCATTCTGTTGTCATGTACAACTAATTAGAACACATAATTTTTTTTAAAAAAGTATCTGTAACCTCATCACAATTATAAAGTCCCTTTTGACCTATTAAGGTAATAATCCACAGGTTCTGGGGTTAGAGCATGAACATAAGGGGGGGCAGGATTCGTTATTCAGCCTTCTGCAGCAAGATTTCCCTGGAAGTCTCAGTTTTTCCTCTTGGCTTCAGAGGGTCAATCTCCAGCTCTGGAGCTAAGACACTGAGTCTTACTGGACCCTGGAAGAATGGGCTCCGCCCCACCCCCTCCTCTCCTCCATCTCCTCTCTGTGCTCTGCCACCAACACCAGCAGGCTGATGCCCCACTTTGGGGCCCTCTGCCCTCAGTCTGTACCTGAGGTGCACCCTCCATCTGTGACAAATTCACTCCAGCCCGGAGAAGGCTTAGGATTTTCATTATCAATTTCTCCAAGGTAGGGCCCTCAGCTGCCCATCTGTGATGTGGGCAGAAGCACCCTGGACCCTGTCGGAGGAGGCTGGGGGAGGCAGGGTGCCAACGCAGGGCTCTGGGAGCTCACTCCTGGCAGCTGGCCTAGGGCTTCAGCCTCCCGGAGCTCGGGCTCCCCAGCAGAGTGCTGTGCACTGCTCCCCAGAGTGCCCCGGATCCCTTGGAAGCCAGGTGTCAGGGGATATTTGGGGACAGGTGGTACTATCCTTTAGGCCCAGAAACACTGACGTGCCTAGTCCACCTGCCCACCTGTGGGCAGAGCTCCTGCTGGGGCCCTGCTGGATAGCTCCCTTTCCTCAGAAGCTGCACCCTCCAGGGACCCCTTCCTGACGTCTAAGGGGTCTAATGTCCTCCACGATGCCCCAGAACGCCACAGAGGGGCTTGCTGTGCCCAGGCCAGGGACAAATCCTAACCTTCAGACAAGAGGAAACTACTGCCGTGGAGGGGGTTGGAGTAGAGAGGGGCAGCGTCTGGGGGCTGGCTCTGGGTTCTCCCGGGGGACCCCTCTCTGGTAACAGGTGCGCCCCTCTAGCCAGGCAGACCCAGAGACAGCAGCGAAGGCTTTAGGACCTCGCTCAACCGAGGTTTCTTGTTGCTGGGCTGCTCTGTGGCCCTTCTCTTCTCTCTCACAGAGGCACGGCTGCCAAACAGAGCTCGGACCTAGGTGGGAGGCCACCTGATCCCCAGAGGGAGGTGCCAAGGGCCTCAGGGTAGGACAAAGCCAGAGCCGAGCGTGTGTAGGGCCGGCACGCCTGCCTCTTCTGGCATCCTCGCTCGTGCCGTCAGTGCACCCCACCAGGGCTGTGATCCTACCAGAATCCCCAGAGCAGCTCCCGCTGAGTTTTCTCCATCCATTATCCACCCAAGTGACCTTGCCTGGCCAGGGCATGAACCACACATCCTGAAGTCCTACTCAGGATGATATTGTGAATTTCAAGCATTTCTCATTGCATGAAGGGGAACGCTCAAAGTTCTTTCTATAAGACCCTGATGACCTGGCCCAGCCCTCTTCTCTGGTGCCCATTGTTGCTCCCCTCCTGCCTGCTCACCTGGCTGTCGCCCCACTGGCTGTCAGTCTGTGTGTCCATCATCTCTACCTCAGGGCCTTTGCACCTGTTGTTCCCTTAGCTTACAGCACACTCCCTATCCCCACCTCACCTTCAGTGGCCATTTGACTCCCAGGGCTGCTGCTTCTTCTTCTTCTTCAGGGTTCAGATGAAATGATTCTAATGAAGAGAGGCCTTTCCTCTGTCCCTCGGTTTAAACTATGACCCCCCCTCCCCACTCTAACCACACTCTCAAACTACCCTATTCTTTTCCTTCCTAGCGCTCAGCACAATTGTCATTCCCTCATTCATTGCCCTCTGTCTTCCTCCCTCTCTAGGGGCTAAGCTCCACGGGGGTAGGGGGTCCTCTCGGAATCCCTAGTATTTTAGTCTCCTGCCCACGGCTGTCAACAGGTGCTTAATCCTAACTGCTGTCAGTGAAGGGCCACCTTCCTGAACACCTCGTATGTGCCAGAAGCTGTGTCAGGTGACACAACCCACCAGCCTCTTTGGGCAGACAGATGTGGGGGGGGGGCTGTGGCAGAGCAGAGCACCGGGGCAGGTGGGTCAGGTTCTGCTCTTTAAGAGCGAATATGTCCCCAGCAATCACCCGGCCAAGACTCCTCTGTGCAGAAAGGACACTGAGGCTCCTCTCAGAGCTCTGGGGTAGGGAGTGGTCCCAGAAGCTCCTTCCTAGGGACCACCCTGCCTCCGTGACGGCCACGTCCTGACCTCCTCTGTGTCCCCAGGTGCACGGTGAACTGACGAGAGGGGAGAGAGCAAGGGGCAGCTGAACCCTGAGCCAGACAGGGCCCACCAGAGACGAGCCTCCGGAAAGCAACGGAGCTACTGTCACAGTTTGGTCTTGGATGAGCCTGATTCCCCAGGTGGCGCCCAGGGCTCACATCAACACTTCCACAGCAGAGGGGTTAGGAGAAAGATCTGGATCCGAGTTCTGGCTCTGCCTCTCCGTAGCTCTGTGTGTGGCCCCTTTGAGCTTCTCAACGGCAAATGGGGATGATACTTGGACCTACCTCCCGGGTCGATTTTGAAGACCACATAAGATGAGGTAGGAGACGTCTACCATCTCCGGCCGCAGTGGGTCTCTAACGGATGGCAACGGTAGGGATTCTTCTCCACCAACCTAAGCCCCGGCCTTGCCATCTCTTTCTCTCATTCTTCGGACTCCATCTTCTGGAACCAGGGAAGCCAGGGATTAAACCCAGTCACGCTGATGCCAGCCCACGCCAACCCTCAGAGATTCTGATTGATTAGGTCTGGGATGGGTTCTCATATGCTTTATTTTTTTATTAAATCTTCATTTCTAAATAAACATCCTGGGTGATCCTGATGTTAGCCAGGACTGGAAGCCGCTGGGATAAGCCAGGATGGGATTTTATTTTAATGAAAGCCACCTGTGCCTTCCAAAGTGGCTTAGAGGTACCTTCCCACGGCCCCTGGAACCACAGCAAGTAAGCCCCCTGGTCCCCAGGGGCAGGGTGGCGTTCCTCCAGTGGAAGCACCAGCTGTGTCCCCTCCTGCAGCTGTCTTGGTGCCCTGACCCAGTGGAGATCACTGTGAAATTCATTCTCCACATCTCCCCACGCTGGGCCAGGTGGCCACTGGCAGGAACAGCAGATCCCACCAGACAGGAGGCCTCTGGGAGCCAAGGAAATGCAGCTGCCCACCTCTGCCCAGCACAAGGTCACCCCAATCCTGCCTCCCTGGGCCAACAACTGTCTTGTCCCAATTCGGCTCATCTCCCCCGTGACTGGGAGACCTTGGCTGGGCCCGATCCTGCGTTTCTGTGTGTTCAGTCAGAGCTGCTGGTTTGGGGAGGGGATCGTGGCTGGGCTCCCCCCAAGGCCTGGAACAGAGCTGCTCTGGAAAAACGTGAGCAGAGGAGGAAAGCGAAGCTGCAGATGGGGACAAGTATGGCCTCCCGGATGTCACTCCTCCCCGTGCATGGCAGGGGACGGGGCTTTCCTTACCTCAGGTAACTGGGCCTGATTTGCTTCTGGGAGGTGAAGAGGCACAGAGGAGAGCACTGTCCTTTGCCAAGGACACGGGACTGTGCTGTGGGAGAGATGGGCGCAGTCTCTGTTCCACTGTGAGGAGGGCCTGGTTTTCATAAAAAAAAAAAAAAAAAAAAAAAAAAAACAACTTTAAAAACAGTTTACTGCAGGGAAGAAAAAGAGGAAAGAGAGAAAGAAAAAGAAACTCTCTCAAACTGATGATCAAAATCACCTGGGTCGCTTGTAAAAATCCAGATGCCGAAACTCATCCCGAGCCAATAAAATATGATCCTTGATAGCTCTGGGTGTCTCTTCCTTACGGTTTAAAACATCCCAACCTACTCACCCAACTTGGAAGGCCCCCTAGGTCATGGGTGTCAGGGGTGAGAGGGAGCAATTCCTATGGGATCAACAGAGTGGATTCTGGGCCTACTTTTCCCTTCGGGTTTGAGGAAGGAGAGCCAGAAGCAGACACAACAGGCCTGGGAGGGGGGGGATCCTGAATGCTACCGCTGGCCAGTTAGGCCGAGTCACCCTCCCCAAGCCTCTTCCTCCATCACTCTCTCTCCTTCCCACTGATAATCCTAAATCCAGGCCTTGCCCTCCACACCCTAATATCGAGCTGCTGGAAGGGCCCCCCATACCCTTCCACAGAATTTCTACTAAAGCGCAGTTCCCACCCTCTCCCCCCTCCCGGGCAGAGATGCACCTCACCTGTTCCTCCCTCAGCACCCCAGTCAGACGTGCCCTCCTCCAGGAAGTCCACCCTGCCTGTCGTGCCTTGGACTTGTTCACAGTGCCCGTCTGTCAGCCCCTGAGATGGAGAGCCCCTTGGAAGCAGAGTCGTGGCCTACTGGGCTGCAGACCCCGGCAGGGGCACAGGGGACCCCAGCACTAGGACATGCCTTCCTTCTCCCAGCCTTGATGGAGACCCCAGCCAGTGTGTCAGAAGTGGGGTGCCGGCCTTCTGCCGTCCTCTTTGGCCTAGACCAGGCGGCCACCATCTCAGACTCACGAGAACTGACACCAAGGGAGCCACAGAGTGTTAGTGTCCCAAGGATGACTCACACGTGGGAGCCTGTGGTCTGGTGGGGCCCTGGCTAGCTTGGGAATCTTGTTCCCTACTCTGTCCCCTCATTCACTCGGTTCTGGTCACACTGGTACCTGCGTCTCTCACACATGTCCATCTTGCTCCTGCTCCTGCCTCGGGGCCTTTGGAATTGGCTGTTGCCTCTGCTCGATGGGTTCCAGGCACCCACAGGGTGCTCCTGCCCTTCACTCAGGCCTGTGCTCAAAAATCAACCCATCCCAAAGTTTCCATGACATTTTCCATCAATTTATCTGCTGTTTTCTGCTCTGAACCCATCAAGTATGGGTTTGGGGTTTATTACCTGTATTTCCCACTAGAAGGTTCATTTTCTTGGGGGCAGGAGCTTTGCCTCTCTTTTGGGGTCCTGCCACTTCCTCAGTGCCTAGAACAAATAGGTGCTCAATAAATACGTGTTTAAAACGAAACTGGCTCAAGCCTGGCCTCCTCTTAGGGTCTCTGCCTTGGGTTGTGCTTGGCCACATTTCTGCAGAGGCAGTGGGAAGAAAAGGGACCAAAGATAGGATGAGAAGAGGGAGACAGAGCGGGATTATTTGATCCCGCTGTCTCTCCACCAGAAAATTCTTCTTCCTGAGCTATATCTTGTAGATTTTGGCTTGAATCATAATAATAATAACAACTTGTTATTTTCATCTTTTGTGTATCAATTTTTCTTTAAAAAAAAGGTAAAAATTCAGGCAAGAAAAACATAATAAAAGCAAAGAAAAAGAAGGAATCTAAAATTACCCCTTATCTCTCAACTCATCCATATTTTGTTGCATATCCTTCCAACATTTTTAATGAATTGACATTTTAAAAATCAGATTTTGTATATTTATCAGCCTTCTCTTTTTCTGCTTACTATGTGACAAATTTATTTCTGCCACATTAAATATTCTTCTACAAGATCATTTATAGGCTGCATTGTGTGTTATTTTCTGGATGTTTCATAATCTATTTAACCAATCCCTTCTTGTTGGACATTCAGGTTGCTTACAGTTTTTCAGGCTGATAAGTCAGATAGCGAAGAACAACATTGTAGCTAAATCTTTACAGCACATTCCCTTAGGATAAGTGCCAGAAATAGACCCTGAATCAAAGGATACTAGGTTTTCTTTCCACCCCTGAGAAGGTCCTGAGGAAGGCTAGACTGATTTTTCAGGAGGTCTTGAAACTGAGCCCTGCACACCTAGCTCCAGGGCCTACCCATCCCCCAGTCTGCATGTCCCACACATCTCAAGCCATCCTGTCCCTCTTTCCCCAACCCGCTTCAGGCTTCACACTCACCCTGGAGAATGGATTACACCTGCCAGTTGGACAGGAGGCCATTAGTCTGGGGCTCAGGAATCCTGGTTAGATAACATCTAAGCAGGAGCGCACTTATTTATTTATTTAACGTCTTTCTGGGCAGGCAAGTCCTAGCCCTCAGGGATCACCTTCTCCAGATTGAGGTTAAGAGTTTATGGGAAGGAGGGACAAGTCACAAGAGGCAGAGAGAGCAGCCGGTTCAAGGTATATTCCACGTAGGCCAGAGAGGACCACACGTCCCCACCAGCTTCCCGAGTGGGTGTTGGTTCCTCGTCACACAGCTGAGGCTGGCAGAGAGGGTTCTGCTGCTTAAAGAACTCGAGTGTCCAGATAATGCGCTGAGATCTATCCTCAGGAGAGAGGCGGACTTAGTCTCTGACCCCTGTTCTGAGTGGCTACCTACCTCTGCAAGGCCTTGGGTGCTGGGCCCTGGGGTCCTACTGGGGCATTGGGTTTACCTGAGCACCCATAGCCCTCCCCATCTCTGGGGTGTCATCCCTGACTCAGGCTCCTGGAGACCCCTCAGGAATCCGGGTTCTCTTGTTTTTAGAACACACCTCCTAACCCTGCCTGTCACTGGTCCTAGGTGTCCCAGTTTGGTGCTTTTTCATGAGGATAGTGTGAAGAGTATGTCCTTGAGGCTGGGGCTTCCCAAACCCCAGCAGATTATCCGGGGACCTGGGTAAATGTGCAGGGGCCAGGGCCTCTCTCCAGAGACACAGACTGTAGGTCTGGAGAAACGCCTGTGTTTTCACAAAGGGCGGTCCTCCTGGACTTTCGGCAGAGCTGTCTTCTTGTCCCCCATCTCCACACATGTGGTGAGTGGGGACAAGGCACTGATCCCACGGGTCAAGCAGGCCCCAGGTGGTGAAGCAATGAGAAACACAGCGGCTTCCTCAGGTAAGCTAAGTTCAGGAAGTGGGGCAGCCCTGCTGGCCTCTCCTGGCCGTGGCACAGCAGCAAACAGCCACCCCACAGCCTGTCTAGCTGAGTGGCCTGGGCACTTGCTTGTCAGGGATGCATTGGCATCCCTCTGGCCCGGCCGGCCTGCAGGGGTTTGTCCTGGGAGAATTCAAGAAGCTGCCCTTGGCTCCTGAGAGCACTGTATAGGGCTCTGGTAACAGCACACTTGATCAGAGGAGGAACACATTCGGACCAGAGATGCACTGTGCAGAGACACCCCACCCCCACCCCACCCCTCCTGTTCTAATACACCCTTACCTGGCCTAGGCCTCCTGCCTGCATACGGGACTCAGAAAGGCCCCATCCCTCCTCCATGCGGCTGCCCCTGCCTGGTTCCATGGGTGGGAAGGTGACCCTCTCCCTTTTCCTCCAGGAACCTGCTAGGGTGGGTGATGTCCCTATGACTCCACAGGTGCCCTGCTCAGTCCAGGACTTTGGACAATAAAAGCCATTTCTTCTCTGTACAACAAAATTCTTTTTCTCACTTCATTTGCTGAGGCCCAAACCTTATAGTGCTGTCCTGGAGTCTTTGCTCTTAGACCCACATCAAATCCATCAGTGAACCCTGTCCAATAGACCCCAGCTTTCCCCAGAACTGCTCCTTCAGCTCTGTCATTTCTTGCCTGGATTATTGCTGCAATCTCCTGACTCTATCTCTGTTCAACAGAGCAGTCAGCGGGCCATGATAGAGTTGGGGGACAGTCTAGTCCAGGGTCAAGCTATGCCAGTGGCCCTATCTGTGCTCATATGAGGAGACCCTGCATCCAGATTTGGTCTCATTTTGGCTATTACAAAGAAAAGCTGTTAGTGATGATGAACAAGATTTCTTTCATACACTTCACAAAGTTTAAGTCCCTAAATTCTTTTACGGATCTCACGTCTTAACTTGGCATTTATGAAATCTACCATCTTCATAGGAACTCCTTTCTGGCCTGGAAACTTTCAGCCTTGATTCAGAGCAAGACACAGCGGTCTGGAGGCCCCTCTGAAGATGCTGAGGCCAGGGTCAGTGGAGGCCAACACCGTGGCCGCCTCTTGGAATCTGCTACAGCATGATTCTGCAACAGATGTGATGTGCAACAGATGTCCATGAGTGACATGGGAAAGCAGGCTTCATCTCCTTTGGGGACCCTGCCATCAAGCTCTATCAGCAGGACAGGGGTCCTCCCGGGGGCTTGCATCAGGACACATTCTGTGGGATCCCAGCCTTGGTGCTGGGAGATATTGGACAGAACTTGAACTCTGTGGGGTGTGTGTGTGTAATTACACACCCTGCCCTCCTCCCCTCCCCTCCCAGCTCCTCCAACATGGAGCTGGCAGTAACCAGGCTCAGCCTTTGCCTGCTCCCCTCTTAGCCTGGCCCCATGTCCCTGCCATGTCCCTGTAGTAGCCTTCAGAGGGCAGCTGTCCGGTGGCTCTCCTGGGCTTGCTTTCGCTTAGCCTTGTTCTCCAGGCCACCACCATCTGGACTCCCAGAGCCACTGGAGCCCCCCCCCCCCAAATCAGGACTAGGAGGAACCAGACCACCTTGTCCAAGTGAGGACTTGAGGTTTAGAGAGCGGAAGGTAATGAGCCTGGTGGCCCAGCGCATCAGACGCCAGATCTGCTTTTCAGTCCAGGCCAGGCCTGTTGAGAAAGAGACAAGAGCCACCAAAGAAAGGACTGGGCACTCCTCAGGCCAACCCCAAGTTAGCCCCGAAGTTGGCCCACCTGACCCCCTACCAGCATGCCCCTCGGTCTTCCCCCACTTTTGCCATCTTGTGTCCATCTTCCATGGTCCCCCACCCCGGCTGCAGCATAAGCAGGCACCAGGCCAGGGGAGGCTGATGGAGAGGTCTGTGCTAGACTCGGCCAGACTCACTTCCGGCAGTCAGCCTGCCCTCCCCTCAACAGACTGCCTAGAGACCGAAAGCCCCTGACCCCACCCCACCCCACCACCCCCACAGCCCCTGGCCCTGACTCAGCCCATAAATTACCTAGAGATGGTCGCTGACTCAGCCAGGAAGCCCAGAGCCCCCATCTCCAACCCCAGGCCTCAACCCCACAGCTGGCTCTCATTCCAGGGTGCTTGGCCCCTCCTCTCAGGAAATTCCTGGAAAATATCAGGCTTCTTGGAGGGGAGATCTACTAACCACAGCCCCAGCAGGGAATGAAGCTGCCGCAGCCTCGTCCATCATTCTGCCGTGCTGCCCCTCCTCCCCTGCCTGTGGGTTTTGTGGAGCTGAGTACGGAGGGGTCAGTCCCTGTAAAGGAACAGGCACGTGGCCCTGAAGGGAACGTAGAGTGCAGGTGGGCGGAGGGGGCAGTCAGAGCAGGCCGCTGGGAGGTGGAGGGCTAGTCCTGGGCCAGGGAGGATAGTGAGAACAGACAGATGAAGAGGTTAGACGGGTGCTCCAGGCCCAGAGGTCGGCACGAGCAGGGAGTGGGTGTGTGTAGGGGGTGGCCTGGGGCGATGTAGAGGAACCAGGCTAGAGGGGTTGATGGGCAAGAGAGCCCAGGCTGAGGAGGCCAGGGCTGGGGCCAGGTCTCCAAGGCAAAGGCACAGGGGATTCTAGGGAACTGGGAACATAGGACAGGGCTGGGATGGCCCAGGGATTGTTGAGGAGAGCAATCTGGGATAAGACAGGCCTTGGTCAGCAAGCCCAGGGAGCACCGGTCCTACCAACATCAGTGGACAGCGTTGGCTCCCAGTGCCTGCCAGGCCTGGGGCATGGTGCAGGCCTCTGCATCATCCCCCTCCAGTCAGATGGCCGAGTCAGGGCTCCTGCCTTCAAGGAGCCAGACAGAGGGACGAGATCATGATCTCTGGAAAGCCCCTGAGAAGGAGGAAGAGTCACTGCTCACAGTTCCTTCTTACGGGGTGTCTGGTCTATGAGAGAGAATTCCCAGGTCCTTCCTGCTCACTCTGGGCTCCAGTGCCCCTTCCATCCTTTCCTCAGAAAACCCCATTCATTTATGAGGAAAACCAAAGTCCAGTCCTTTATCAGACGATAAAAATTTCTTAAAGTATGAAAATTCCTGCCCAACTTTTCACCGGGAAAAAAATGGCTGAGTGGTTGTCGCCACCGCCGTGGAATCCCAGGAGAGAGAAATACGTGAACGAGCTGGCCAGAGGGTGGGCTTGGATGGGGGGCGCCATCCTTCCCACTCCCCCGCCAGGGTGTCAAGGGGAGGGGTCTGCGGAGTTTCTAGCATTTGCTCCCTTTCCTGGTAATAGCAGTTTTCCCGTGGCATGGCGAGGTCAGGGAAAAGTGGGGACACAAGCCAGTCCAACAAACAAGAGGAAAAGAGAGAAAGGCGTGGGCGGAAGAGTGACACAATGGAAATTCCTTGAAAGCAAGGGATCTTCGCGTATCCTGGACTCTGAAGCCAGGAAGCTCTTCAACAAGCGGGTGTCCCAGGAAGGCCTTCCTCGACCCCTGGCTGGAATAAAGCCCTCGCAGCATTGGTGACTGAAGAAGCCCTTAGAAGGTCATATTGATGTCCCCAACTCGCATGTTGAATCACCCAACCCCAACCAACCCCTGCCCCCTGTCCCCAAGACAGAGCTGCCTTGGTCACCGTGACATGCCGGCATCTGGTAGAGGCACTTCCTCTTACATCTGTCCTCAAGATATGGAAGAGGGAAGGACTGGGCCAGAGAAGGCCAGAGAGGCCCATCCTGGGATTGGCCTCTGGAGATGGCCCAGCGTGCCCTCCCTCCTTCCTGTTCCTGCTTGAGGTGCTCTTCTGTTCCTGAAGACTGAGATGGGGAAGGGCTGGTTGGCCCTCCCCTCTGAGAGGGAGACCCAGATTTACCTCTAGAGGCCCTGCCCCTAACTTCTACGGACCCAGATGTTCTGGAAAGGGGAGTGGGGACGTCCTGCTTCGTTGTCGCTGGCTCCCAACATTTCCAGAAATTCTTCCTGCCATTAAGAAAAGGGAGAGAAACCTGGGTGGCCTTGAAGGGGATCCCCAGAGCTCTCATGACCAGAAATCCAGGACATCCTGCCTGGGACAAAGGGTCAGCTCATCCTAGGACAAAGATATGTCAGGAAGAACTGACCAATGGACCCAGGGCTCACCATATCCATGCCAGACCAGGCCGCACTTGGCCCAGGAAGAAAATGGTCTGGACTTATTTAATAATAAGTTCTTATTTAACTTATTACATAAATAAGAACCTATTAATATCATAAGTTCTGGTTTCTCCCGGAATTACTGAGTTCTGGCATCAGGGAAGACTAAAGCTTATAGTCAATCCAGAGTGTTTATTTGCTTCCTCTATTTTAATGTCTAATCATCTACTAGGTTTGGGGGGTAACACAGGAACAATTATTATCATTATTCTCCCATGATGCATTTCCCTGCTCAGAACCGGCCTGAGCAGGTAGGTTTGCAGAGCTGAGCATATCCGCCACCCTCTCAAGGGGCTCCCAGTGCTCAACATGAATAACAAAGTCCACAAGAAACCCCAGAAACACAACTCGGTTTGGTTAATTCAGTGTTTCTCAAACTTATTTAACCATAGAACCCCTTTTTCGTGGGATATAAGATCATGAAGTAGTGTCCCCTACATTTGGGGGAAGGCGGCTTTCGAGTTTTTGATGGGTGGTTTTCTATCTTTGCTCCATCCAAGGTGCCTCAGGGTGAACTAAGGAGAAGGGGGAAATTGAGTCAGCTGCCCTGTGTCTTCGTCCCACCCTGCCCACGCACCCCAATTCAACCACCAGTCCTCTATTCTGCTTTGAGTCCCTGACAATACATTTTTACTTGATGAAAGGGCTTTGCTGCTAAAACTAAGCTTCAGAGTTGCCTGAGTTGGTGCCCCCACCCTGCCGTTCATGGGTGGGAACCTAACATCCAAGGTGATAGCAGTAAGAAGTGGGGAGGGGAAATTGAGTTGTTGTGAATGCAGAGTCCTCCAGAAGGAGAGTAGTGTCCTTATAAAAGATCCCTCTGAAGGAGCCCTCTGGCTACGTGAGGTGTAGCAAGAAGGTACCACTTTGAAGCAGAGAGAAGCCCTCATAGACATGTCGTCTGTGGGCCCTTTGATATCAGACCTCCCAGTTTTCAGAACAGTGAGCAATACATTTCCTTGTTCATAAATCCTCCAGGCTAACCTAAGACAAGAGCCATTGCTTTATGGCTCCTCACAAGTATATGAAAAGAAAAGAACAGGCAGAATTGTCAGGAAAGCTAGAAATAAAAACAATAAGATTGAAAAACTCAATGGAATAAATGGAATAGGAACAGGATGTACATGAGAATCACCCAGTGCACAAATCTCAGAATGCTCTGACCAGGCTTTTCTCTGCCTGGTCAGATGAAGAAACTGGGAGAGTTGGACTGACTGCCAGGGACTCTAACTTGCTCTCTGATCCAGTATCTGGGCATCTTTTCCCAGATCTGATTCATGCTGGAGATGAAACTCTTCCACCTAGGAATCACCACTGAAAGGCACCTGAGATCCCAGGCTGCAGGAGAGCAGGGTGGCCGGGGCTGTAGGAGGTCAGGAGAAAGGGATCTCAGGGAGCAGGAGTTTTGAAAGGTCTCTCTTTGAGATCTGAAATTGCACCACAACATGGCCCAGATCCTGGCATGATTCTTCTACATGAAACCTCTGCCTTTCTTTATTTTTAGGGAATTCTTAGCATTGTCTGCCTGGATAATGCCTCTCCTCCTTTCCAGTCTCTCTTCCTGGAATTCTGCTTGGCAGAGGTTAGAACTTCTCGTTCTGTTCTTCATACTTCTCGACCAAAAAGTTAATCTTGTTTTCTATTTATTCACCTCTTTCTTCTGTATTTTGGATAAGTTCTCAGATCTCCTTTTTCAGCTCTGTTTAACCCAATTGAGTTTAAATTCCAATCACTATTTTTTTTAGAAGTCCCCATCCCAGCTTTTTGAAACCCTATATTCAAGAATTCTAGCCTTTTCCTTAAAGTGACAAATACTGAAAGATCAAGCTCAGGCTTTCTACCCAGGGTTCCCAGATACTTCTAGCCCCCGGCAGCCTCATGAGGTCCCTTCCAGTAATCCAGGAGCCATGCAAATACTTTTTTTTTTCTTTTTGATGCAGAGGCTGAAATCCAGGGATGCTTTGTGCTTTGCCACTAAGCTACATCTCCAGCCCTTTTTATTTGTTTATTTTGAGACAGCGTCTCGCTTGGTTGCTTAGGGCCTTGCTAAAATCACTGAGGCTGGCGATCCTCCTGCCTCAGCCTCCTAAATCTCTGGAATTACAGGCTTACACCACTGTATAAGGCTAAATACTCACATTCTCCATGCATGCCTCAGCAAACTCGCTAAAGGACACGGGGCGAGGGCAGAGCTAAGTTCAAGAAAACACAGGAGGATAATACTAGCTAATAGCTTTCTATATACCGTCCTAGTATCCCACTGGACCATTACGATAAACATTTTATTCTACTACCTTTCAATGTAATTTGGGGACTCTCCCTAGTCCTCTCTAAACCTTGTTCCCTTACCAATCAGATGCATTTGGAATTTGAGTCTTCCCCCCTTCATTACCTAAAGCTTCCCTTCTCCACAATCTGCCTCTTTTCCTGGTCCAGTGAGTGTCTAGGCTGGTGAAGGCCTGGACCCAGATAACAGCCAGACAATGGCAGCCGAAGCCTAGAGTGAGTGAGGCCGTGGGAACCAGCCGAGGTTCTGGGGAGAGGGGCCGGAAAAGGGGGGGAGGAAAACAGGCAGCTAGACAGGGAGCAGCGTCCGCCCCCAGCCCTGCCCTGGAAGCCCTGCTCCAAGGTCGGTGGAAATGGGACTGTTTCTCTTGGACAGCCCCTGCTGGGCCACTCATTCATTCAATAGCTATTTACTGGACACCTACTAGGTACTGGGCCCTGTGCCAGGAACAACCTTGCCCTTCGGGACAGTCCCTTCCACTCCGCAAAAACATTCACAGCTGTTGCCTTTGGGCTCACCCCACGGTCCTGTGTGGCAGCCGATCTGAGGTCAACAGCCCCTCTTGACAAACCAGAAGCCATGATTTCCACGCCGGCACACACAGAGCAGGCCCCTTGGCAGAGATAACCTCCAGACGTCTTGCCTGAGGGCACTTAAGAGAGATGGATTTGCCCCTGGCCCCGTTTTGTGGCTCCAGGGTGCTGGGGAATAACCACCTTTACCCTGCACAGTTGCTTCGGCCACTCCACGGTCTGTCAGCTCATTACTGCTCTTCCTAAAAATTCCTCTTCACTATCACCAAGGAAGGCCACAAATCCATCATGGAAATTGCTCAACTTTCCAGTGAAGCCTAATGGGACCCTTTCCCCATCTTTGCTGAAGGGGAGAAAATTCTGGAAGGTCTGACATGCAATGTTTCCTGGAAACTGCGAACCACAAGTTTTTAATCAGGCTTCGTGAGCTGGCAGCTGGGTTTCCACTGGACTCTGGTCACTTTATGCTTGTCTGGGTTTTTAGGGAACATCAAGCAGACTTCAGAAATTTCTGACTTCCTTCTAGAAGAATCAGTCTGAAAAACTTCCCAGAGCTCTTTGCTCTCATTCTGTGGTGCGGCCTTACCAGGAGCTATTTCAACTTCCTGTGTTACTTCATGTCATCGCTGGGCTCTGCTCAAGGCCTCACAGAGCAAGGACACCACATGCTTCCCTGGAATATGCATGTCACTGGTCACATTCACATATATAACACATATACACCCTCTACACATTCATCCCATAATCCTTTTTCTGTATGTTTACTACATATAACATGCACACTGTGTATATGCTGAAAGCATACACTTGCATGTTTTACAAATACGCCTGTTGCGGGCCACACACACACACACACGCACACACACACACGCACACACACACACACACACACACACACACTAAATTCATACATTCACATCAGGTTTATGCTACATGAAAAAACGCTTTGAACATCAACATACACAGTGAACGTACCCTACATTCACAAACACACATACATGTAATTTGGGGAGTCTCTCTAGTCCTCTCTAAACCTTGTTCCCTTACCAATAGATAGACACACAACCAAATACATACACATTTCACAAACATACTCTCATTTTCTGATTAAAGTTCTTTTCATTTGGGGGTTCTACTAAAGCTCAGTTACAGAACTCATCCGTTTCCTTCGGTCTGTTCTTTTCTTTCTTGACAATACTTGCAGGGTCCCCCGCCCCTTGGTTTTAGCAACAAACAAAACAACTAAACTTCCCTTCCTATTAGCTATAAATAAATGTGGCTGGGCACAAATTTCTGGAAATGCCAGAAAAATAAATGAACTAAGAACTCTGATTTGTGGTGTTCACCCTCCCTCCTCTTCCCTATGAAACTGGCTCTGCCTTGGTCTGCATGAGGCCAAGCGTCGGATGCTAGGGGACACCTGCCTTGCATTAGATATTTGGCTCTAGGGGAACACACATAAGATTTGTCACAGTAATCGGAGATCCACTTCTCATGGAAGGTTGGTCCTCTGCCCACGGTTAGAGCACAGGATGTCACAATGGGTGTTGTGTAGATGGGAGATACAAGACCCATGTGCCACCAATACCCTTCAGGCCCTAACAGACAGCACTAAGTGATCACAGCCTCTGTCCCTCCAAGCCTGGACTTGCCTTTGAAATCCTCTACGCAGCCCTCCAGCATGACCAGCTAATCAGGGCTAGCAAGGGAGGTGGGGACCTAGTGAGGAAACTGAGGCACAGAGAGAGGATGATTTTGTGTGGTCATCTGGCACCATTCAAGCTGTTGCTCTGCTCTGTGCTTCACAGATGTGGTCCACGTAAGCGTGAGAACTTCCCCAGGAGCTGAAGAAGAGGGGCCAGAGGACGGCTACACTAGGCCTGAGTCCCTGAGACACGCTGAGCCCTCATCTCTCTAGTCTAAGCCATGGTCATCTTCACTGGGACAAAGTAAGAATCTCGGCTGTCTCAGTTATAGCTCCCTTGGTCCCCAATCCCTAGGTCTCTGACCTTCCAGTTCAAGGCTAGCAATGAGGGGACCAATGGAGTTTATAAATGCTACCCTCCTGCAGTACTCATCTGTCCCCTGCTGAGACCTCTTCTCCACAAAGCCTTTCCAGCTCAACTAAGGTCTCACCAGGTGCCTCTCACTATAATTGCTGCACCTTCCAAACAGATATCTGTCCTTATATGGCACTTACTGGTTGTTTAACTGACACCAGTTTGGGTCCCACAGCTACACTGGAAGTGCTCCTTGGGCCACCATGCTTTTGCTCATGCTGTGCCTCTGCCAAGAATGCTCTTCCCACCTTCTTTGCCTCTCACCCACCCTTTACCACCCATCGCAGGTGTCGCCCCACCTCCCCATTCCTTCCCACTAAGCACGAACAGGCCTTCCTCTAAACCACCAAACTGGGCTTTATTTCAGAGCCCTGCTCAGGTCCTACTTGCTGTTGTCATAAAAAGTTAACTGTGTCTTCTTTTTATCCCCTTTATGTTGTGGGTTTGGGACTTTGAAGAACCAGTGACTTCTCCAAAAGGAGTCCCCAACCCCAGGAATCCCCCAACTTGGGTCTCACAT
The DNA here is from genome assembly GCF_052094955.1 of Ictidomys tridecemlineatus. Taxonomy (NCBI): domain Eukaryota; kingdom Metazoa; phylum Chordata; class Mammalia; order Rodentia; family Sciuridae; genus Ictidomys; species Ictidomys tridecemlineatus. Next base: position 87,384,686 of record NC_135488.1, on the reverse strand, counting down.
GGGGACATCTGCCTGCCCCTGTGGAGAGCTCCCCAGCCAGGCCCCAGCTCCAGCAGGAGCTGAGGAAATGTCCACGGGTGGGCACCAAGGCGTGCGGAGGTGATGGAGTACCCTCAGGGGTTCCCAGCCAACCTACTCCCCTGGACAGGGGTCCAGCAGGAGCAGGGGCCTGGCCTGGCCTCCAGGCTCCTTCTCTTGGGGCAGTCCTGTCCTCCAGGACAACAGCTGCTGCAGGCAGTACTAGTGGGAGACTCCTCCTGGGAGGACCTGGGCTGGGGCCAGCTGGATGCAGAGACCCCACCTGTGCCACTGCTCCCAGCCTGGGGTGGGCATCAAGGATGCCAGGAACATTCTTTTCCAGGGGAGGGGGGGATACAGCTGCTACAAGAGCTGCAGGGTGATAGGGAAGGGCTGGTAGGGGTGGTGCTAAGAAACTGGGAGCCTCAGCATTTGAGTCACATCACACTCAGACAGACAGATAGATGCGCCACGATGTGTGCTCATGCCTCAGTCATGCAGATACCCCCACCCAGTCACACACCACACAGTGGCACCCTGCCAGTTCTCCTCAACCAGGAGTGTGGGCAAAGCCACCGCTGGGAGAGGCTGAATTGTTTCAGACGACAAAGGAAGAAAATCCAGCAATCCAAGGCTAAACAGGAAAACCTCTGCCCCTGCTGTGGGAAAATCCTCAGATCCCGGAGTTTCCATCTCCACTTCAACTGGAAGACATGCAACGATGAAACTGTCTCTGTCTTCTCCATCTTTTTTGACTTTAAGAATTGTCTCAATCTCCTCTGGATCCAGAGCTCAGAGTCCAGAACTCAGCTCAGCCCAACTCTACAGCCCTGGGATGCTTTCATGTGGTAGGAAAATATTGGGCTTAGGACCCCAGACATCTGGGTCCTCCGAGCTCTCCAGTGCCCAGCAGGGCAATCTTAGACCAGTCCCTTGACTTTTCTGCTTCCTGGTCTCTGTGCAAAGAGCAGTTCCAAAGTCCTTTTAGATTTGAAATTATATAAAAGGAGAGGGGCTGGGGAGGACAGGAGCTGAGAAAGAGTAATCTTCTGACTGTGAAATCTGGAAATTACTGAGAAGGTTTCCTAGAGAGGAAAGGTGGAGGTGGATGGAGGAGACGGAGGAGGAGGCTGAAGAAAGGGAGAGGGCAAGGTGGCAACCTCCAGCCAGGGGAGGCAGGTGCAGGCAGCCCAGCCTAAGAGAATGTGCCTTCCCTCCACATCTGCTCTAAGAGGCCACTTCCTGTCCCCACCGGCTTGGTTGAGCCATTGGTACTTCTACCAGGTATATCTTTGTTGTAGAACCAAAACCTGGGCTTGTTATGATGACTCATCAAGTGAGATGAGCCTGGATGGGGCTCAGGTGTGTGTGCACCTGGCACCGTAGTGTCAGGAACCAGTGCTCTTGCTGTTGTTGTCCTGGGTTTCTTTTTTGTGTTTTCAGGGATCTCTCTGTCCCCATCTAAGGCTGAGACTCCTGATTTTAAAAGTCCATCATGATTAATTAAGCTACTTCTTGCCTTCGAAATTTTGGAAATGCATGATTTTTATGACTTTTTGTCAAAAATGATGTCTGTGCATAAGTTAGCTTTTTCTACCTTACTTCTCACCCCAAAACTTAATGACTAAAGACAAGCATTTAGTAGTTCATGAGTCTGCAGGTGGGCTCAGCAATTGGAGCTGGGCTTAGCAAGATGATTCTTCGGTGTCCTCACCCGGGCTCACTGTCAACTAGTGGGTCGGCTGGGGACAGCTGGGCTAGGGCAATCACATGTGTCTGGTGTTTGGAACTGGCCATTGTTTGGTTACCACTTGGGTAACAGGAGTGGCTGGGATATGTCTCCAGCAAGCCAGCCTGGGCTTGTTCACATGATGACAACCACAAGAACAGCAGGGAAGGAAAGCCCCAGTGTGCAAGCTATTTTCCCGCCTCTGCCTTCTTCTTCATGATTGCTAATGGCCAGAGCAAGTCATAGGGATGAGCTCAGGCTCAAGGGGTGGAAAAATAAGACTCCATTTCTTGACGGGAGAAGCTAAAAAGTCGCACAGGAAGAGTGTTCTTGCAGGGATGGGAGGAAATAGAGGGCTTTGCTAGCAATCTACCACACTCCTTTTTTGTTCCTCTCCATGTGCTTGCTTATAGAATTTCACTGCTAGAGCATCGGATTAAGAATCGAGCCATAGCGCTTCCCTAGGGGACTCTGGAGATAATTTCATTGTTTATTTTTGCAGAAATGGGATGGAACCCAGAGCCTTGCACATGCTAGGCTAATGCTGTACTACTGAACTATATATATCCTCAGCAGGGGACTCTGGGTATCTCATTTGTCCCTATCATCTGATTTTTTTTTTTTTTTGGTTTGTTTTCTTAATGCTGTGCTGGGGTTTGAACCTGAGGCCGCAGGTATGCTAAGCCTCTCCCACAGGGTACACCTCTGGCTCTTGATTTTATGAATCAGAGTTGGAAGGAACCCTAATGACCAACTCATCCAACACCCTATAGAGGCCCTCTCTCTAAGGCGATGTCTGGTTTTCTTTTCCTTTCTCTTTTGTATGTTTTGTCTTTGTTTGTCTGTTTGGGTTGGCGTTAGGAACTGAACCTAGGATTCTGGGCCTACAAAGCACAAGCTCCACCACTGAGTGTAAGACCTCATCCATTTGGTCTTTAAATCCTAGGAAACACTTGCTTCTAAGTTTTCTCTTTTCCAGATTACATGTCTCAAATTCTTTAACTGTTTCCATTTTGAGTAATTTACAGATTTTTCTGTATTCTAACGGACCTAAAGATATATTACTTTTTATCATTTCTCCAAAAAGGGTACTGAGAGCTAAAATATTTGAATTCCTCCTCAATGTACCATTGAATTTCTTATCTCTGTGTAATGCTTTCTATGTCCTTTGAATCCTTTTCAAATAATATTATTCAGTATAAAACTCACATTTTTATATCAGTTTAAAATGAGATACACTGGGGGGCTGGAGATGTAGCTCTGTGGTAGAGCACTTGCCTAGCATGGGTGAGGCCGCGTGGGTTTGATCCCTAGAAGCACATTAAAAAGAGAAAGAGAAAGATACACTGGATTTTCACCAAAGAAATCTCATGAGGGAAGCCCTAGAATTTTGTGATCTGTTTCTTACATTTTATTTTGAACATAATTCTGGGTTCATCAATATAGATACATTATTTTCCCTCTTTTTGGTAAGTGTCTTAAAGTTTTTCTATATGAGTAGATGTTATGTGAAGTTATTAAATTTGACACAAAAAATTACATAAGTATACAATCATTAAACTACTACCTAGACCGAGGTATCAAGCATTTCCAGAAAATTCCCTCATCTTCTTCCTCACCTGTACTCCCCCTCCCCATAGGCAACTGCTCTGACCACTGTCACCTTAGGTTTGCTTTCCCTGTTTTGGAATTTTAGAAAAATGGAATCAAATGGTATGAATTGTTTTAAATACAATTTTCATATAATTTTTTTAAAAGTTTATTCATGTAAGTTGTGTGGATCAGTAATTCACTCTTTTGAATTGCCGTGTGGATTTCCATCTTCTGTACAATTTGTTTATCTACTTTCCTGTTGACATGTAGATTAAAGCCACAATGCAACCTCTTTGCACATTCACTGGATGAGCCAAGATGAAATGGGCTGACAATCCTAAGTGTTGGCAAAGGTACTGGAGCAACCAGGGCTCTCATAAGCTGGGTGTGGGAGCATCTGCAACAATCACTGTTTTGTAGCATCAATTCAAATCGAATATACACAATCCTTTGAATCCAGCGATCCCTTCTATACCCATGAGAAAGGCATGCTTATGCCGGCCAAAAGACATGTACCAGAATGTTCTTGGCAGCTTTATTGATAATTCCATCACTGTGTAAATGGAACACAAGTTCTCTATTGTGTAAATGTTCCAATCTCCCATTGAGTGGTATCAGTTCTAAACAAGGCTGAGATAAGCATCCTTATACAAACTCCTTGTATGAACTCACTATTATTTCCTTAGGATCAATTCCCAGAAGTGGATTGCTGAGTCAGAAGCCATGTACTTCTCAGGGTTTGAGACTCACATTGCTAAGTTGAACCACGAAAGCTGACATCAGTCCCCTCCTGCTGTTCACCTGTGCCTGTGAAAGAGGTTTCCTCGACCCCAAATCATTCATGTTTGAGCATGGCCTGCCCCCTCCCTGGAGTCCACAGCTTTCCTGGCAGAGAGTGGAAGGAAGTGCTGGGTCGATATGCCACAGAGCACAACCGCCACAGCTCTCAGGCCCAGGCTCTCAAGGCTGCAGGACCACTGGCCTTCTTCTGCTGCCCAAGACTGAGCTTATCAGAGCAGCCGCAGGGCCAGAGCATTCACTGGTGCTGGCAGCCCTGGTCTCTGCAGCTGCCGCACAGTCTGGGCACAGGAAGCACGTAAGCGACCAGCTGCACTGGCCCAGGGGTGCTGATGCAGACCAGTCCAACATGGGAATGTGAGCAGGTCAGCAAAACACCCAGCACTTCCTCTTCCTTTGCCTCAGTGCTCTCAGATGGACACCCAGCCCCTCCCCTGAGCCTCTTCTGTATTCCCCTTCCCCAAGTGCCCAGAGGGCGACCCCAGGTTCAGGCAGCCAGTGGTATGTGCAGGGGTCTTGGGTCAGGAGGTGGGAATGGTCCAAGTGTCAAAGGCCTTCCCTGCTGTTTGAGATCAGGGTGATGTGAAGGGCTCCAAGTCCTCTATCCTGAGAGAGTTTCCCATTTCACCATGGGGCCTGCCGTGCCCCCACTGAACCTCAGTCTCCTTGCCCCTTTGTGCACTGCCTGACCCACCAACCCCTGGAGGATGGGTGGGAGGGAGTCAGCAGGAGGGAGGGAAGTTAAAGGCAGGAAAGAGGAAGGAAGGAGGCAGGAGGCTGCAGCGGGTGGGTCGGGCCAGCTGCTCCAGCCCTTCCAACACGGCCAGGCCCTTTCCCACACCAGAAGAAGGGCCCAGATTCAATCTCCCCCAAGTACTTTCCTGCCAAGGGCTTTGCTTCTGCCAACCCTGCAGGGCAGGACTAGGCAAGGACTGGGGGCAGCCAGCAGGACACAGGCTTTGGAGTCTGGCAGACGCACTCAATTCACTGGGTGACCCAGGTTTAAAGCAGAGGTGACTGGCTGATGGCTGCCACATCCATGAGATAGGATTAAAATATGTGGCTTCCAGAGGCGAGGCTCAGGGTGAGGGTCGAGAGAGGGAAAGAAAAAGGCTGAGCAGCTCCTCCTGCCTCCTGCCCGGACTGTTGCCCCAGCTCAGACTCCAGAGCTTCCCACTCCTTCCTCACACACTCTGAGCTCCTGAGGCCAAGGGCAGTGTGTGCCCTGACCAGCTTCTTCCCCACCCCCTGGCCCCTGGCTGCTGCAGCTGCAGGGCCTTAGAGTTCTGTATCTAGGATTAGGAGCCCAGAAGCAGAGGCTGAGGTGGGTGTCCCTGGGGACGTGGTTGATGGGGTAGTGCTCTCAGGGGCAGGGTTGTATAGAAGCAGGACAGGGCCAGGAGATGCTTAAACAAGGCCGTGACCTTGAGCTTCAGCCTGTTCCAGGGAGCTCAGAGACCACCGGTGGGTCCGTCCCACCTGAAGGCAAAGGTCCAGCTTATGAAATCCTGAGTGAGGCATTGGTTTGAGGATGGACTGAGGCCAGTAGGTGGGCCCTTGGGAGGGACAATCTCTAGACTGTTGGCCAGGACTGTTCTCGGGTCAGCAGTGAGCTCTAGTAGCACTCTCACCCAGCAACTGGGATACAAACTGCAGGCTGGCAGGGGGACATGGCAGGGCAGCTGCAGTGGCCACTACATGACCCCACTTAGAGTGGGGAGCTCCCAGTTGGCCAGACAGGTGCTGGCCCTGACACTCACCTGGAGCCCTGCAGGGGAGGGCAAGAGCCGTGTCTCCAGATGGCACACAGAGGCCCCAGGAGCAGGAGAAGAAAGAGCTGCAGAGCCACATCCAGAACCCAGGCAAACACCCTTGCTTCTAGAGCAGGGCCTTGAACTTAGGGTTATCCACTTGTGCCATTTCATGCTGGTTGTGGCATGAGCAGGCATTTCTAGAGAGAATCCACACGTGCCCTGGACTCTCACAGCAAAGTTGGAAGGGTGGGTATTAGACCCCACCTGGTGATTCCCACAGATAAACCACTGGCAGTGGGGGTGGGGTAGGGATCCAGGCTCAAGGAATGAAGAGGGGGCCCCACCTTCCTGGGCTTGGTGGGGGACATGGCTGGCTTGGAACCAGGGAGGAGAAGGTGCTCCCTCTCCTCATCTGGGGCTGAACAGAGCCAGAGTCTCCCCTGGGGGGCGTGGTTTAGGGCCAAGCCCCACAAGCTACCAGAAGGCAGTTCAAGCACCCATTCACCATTGAGACATATGACGCTTTTGTAAGTATTTAAAAAAGGGGCCCTCACCAGGGGAGAAAAATCGCAGAAAAACAACCCCTCTAAGCCCGTGAACATTAGAAAGGGCCCTTTCTTCAGGGTGGGCCTGCCCTGGCTTCCCTACCCCCAACCCATGCCAAGCCTTGCTTCTGCTGGCCTCTCCCCGCCTCAGCCAGCCAGCGTGCTCCCCACTCAGACCCCATCCTGCCTGCCATTCTCCCTGGGCCCCTAGAAACTGAGAGCTGTTTCCAGGGTGATGCAGGGAGCAGGGCAAGGCTGGGGTGGGGGCCTTAAGGCTCTGAAACCCTGAACTAGGGCAGAGCAGGGGCAGCATCCCAATGAAGCTGCTGACAGATTCTAGGCCTCGTGCCAGCTGCACACAAGACAGACAAGGGGAATCCGCACCGTGCCCAGCTCCAAAGGCAGCAGAGCCTGAGGGAACTAGAGTCTTGGGAGGTCAAAAACCTGAGCCTCCATTCAATGAAGGGAGCCACCAAACCCTGCTAGGAGCTGGTGGCAGCTAAAGAGGCCCCGACACCATCCTGCCCCGAGGGAGCTGGCCATCTGGTTGCCTCCCCTGGCTGATCACCTGGCATGCCACGGGACCTGGGAAGGAGGCCCTTTCCTTAACCAAGGGCCCCTCCTGCACAGGAAAGGGCCTGAGAGCCACTCTGTTTGGGAAGTGCCTCCTGTTCTAGCTCCTCTTGCTGATTCATAGGACACACTGACATATCAAAGAGCTTTTCAAGCAAAAAAAAAAAATCTGGAAACTGTTGGGGGTGGGGGTGAATGTGTATGCTCCCACACATGTGTGTGCAAGATTGTTCCCATTTAATACATGGAACTCCCAGAGGTTAAGGAATTTGCCTGCTGTCATCACCATGGTCAGTGGCAAAGGCAAAGTGTGGATTCAGACTGGGGACTCTCTCCACACATTCCCCCTCCAACACACACTCAATATGTCCTGGATGCTTCCAGAATGGAATACTCTGGGACTCTTCCTGGGTTTGGCAGCCTGCTGCATACACCTCCCTGGCCTAGTTGGACTCGTGTTCTTCATGCTGTAGGATCCCTACCCGATTGGGGACAGGACCCTCCAGACCCCCATGTTCTCTGACCTCTCAGTGCTTTCTGCTTTCCATCTCCCTGAGCCGGTGGAGCGTGGGATATAGTTACAAATTCTGTTCCCACCCTGCAGGTAAACAGTGGCAATGTGGCTTTCCCAGCATGAAGAAGTGGGTCATTCTTGCAGGCCCGGGGAAGAACTGCTGGAGGTGGGGTGACCATCTTGCTCTCTGCCCCTCTGGGGCAATGGCTCCCCTGTCAAAGGCCCAGGCACCCTCATGGAGTCTCAATTCCTCCCCCCATGCCTACCTGGGTTTGAAAAGCTCTGATGGGGGACTGGGGCTGTTGTGGTCTGCAGCTAAAGAGAGCCCCAGAGCTGGTGAAACCTGAGCCCTGGGGTACAAAGAACTTCTGAGTTCTCAGAACCTGCACGAAGACATGTGGGAAAATCTCGTGGAGCAAGTTCATTTCTCTTGGGCTAAATCTAATTAAGACAAAAACCTTAGCTTTCTCAGGCACAGCCACATGCCATCAGGCACTTCCTTTGAAAAACTCCCTGACAACTCTCCTGCTTTTCTCAGCAAGACCTGCTCATATTATGTACCCTTCTCTCTGGCCTCTCATTTCAGCAACAAAGTCAGTGTCTTCCCGTGAGATGTGTGGATGATAAGGCTTCTGTTTTCCAGAGAAGCTAAGGAACTCAAGGCTCCCCCATCCACCCCCATAGTAGGGTATTTATATCCACCTGACAACTCTCTTACTCCCTAACATCCCAGCCAAAAGGAAGCCAGACAGGCAGGCAGCACCAGAGAGGTGTTGGGGCGGGAGGTGAGGTGGACAGGAAATGTCATGGGAATGAGAATGGCCAACCTCACAAGCACAGCTGGGCACTGATAAGAAGAGGGACAGCTCATAGTCTGGAGGAACAGGCTGGTGGTACCTGACAAGTCTGGTTGGGGGGCTTAAGTAGCCAGGCATTTTAGATGACAGGGCCCAGCAGACCAGCACCCTGAAACTGAGGCACCTTGACTTGGCAGGATGATCATGCCCATGTCAGGTGATTTTCATTTAATCTTCCCAGTAAGACTATTGTATCTACTGTCATCCATCTTTTAGATGAAGCAACCGAGGCACAGAGACCAAGCAGCAAGTCATACAATTGATGGGTGGTAGAGTCAGGCAATCTGGCTTCAGAGTGTATGCACTAAACCATCATAACGGGACCTCGAGGAGGAAGAAGAGTCCTGGACACAAGTTCAAGTGATCATGGCTTCGCAACTGCAAATCTTAGTAGCTTAAAATATCATCTATCATTGATTTAGCTGATGAGTCTACATGGTAGACCGGACATGGTGGGAAAGGTTAGTTTCTGCAAGTTCCCATCTACAAGATGGGAACTGGGCAACTCATCTCCAAACTGGAGGATTCACTTGCAAGATGATTCACACAGTTAACAAGTAAGAAGAACTGGCTGTTGGCTGGGAGCAGGACCGAGAGCCAGGGGCCTCCACCTCTATAGATGGGCCCTTCATGGGCTGTTCAGGCTTCCTCTCAGCCTGATGCCTGGGTTGCAAGGGTGAGAATCCCAACAGATAGGAAGTGGAGGCTGACAGTTTCTTAAAGCCTAGGTCCAGAAACAGACAACAGCATCACTTGTGCCATATCTTATTTGTTGAGGCAGCCATACACCCACATTCGGCAGGAGGAGATGTGACCCTCACCTCTAGACAGAAAGAGTATCAGAATAGGTCACTTTGCACTCACCTCCTCTAAAGGCCTTCCCAGATCTGGGAAAGGCCCCAAGAAATCCTGTCCCAGGGATTTGAAATTTTGTCTAAAATTTTTATTTTGGCATTGTTTTAGATTTTTCAGGAAAAAACTATAAAGGTGGTAATGGAGAATTCCCGTCGTCTCTATACCCAATCTTCCCCCTTATTATCATCTCACATTGGTATGGTACATTTGCCACATTTAATAAATCTTTATTGAAACATTATCATAGGACTTTATTGACACATTATTATTAATGTTATTATTAAAGTATAAGTTCATACTTTATTCAGATTTCCTTAGTTTTTTACCTAATGCTTTATTTCTATTCTAGGATACCACTGTTAGGTAGTAATCACTTCTTTTTTTTTTTTTTTTTTTAAAGAGAGAGTGAGAGAGGAGAGAGAGAGAATTTTAATATTTATTTTTTAGTTTTTTGGCGGACACAACATCTTTGTTGGTATGTGGTGCTGAGGATCGAACCCGGGTCGCACGCATGCCAGACGAGCGCACTACTGCTTGAGCCACATCCCCAGCCCATATTTATTTTATTTTATTTTATTTTTTTAGTATTTGGCGAACACAACATCTTTGTCTGTATGTGGTGCTGAGGATCGAACCCGGGCGGCACGCATGGCAGGCTAATCACTTCTTCTTGGCAGTGACAATTTCTCTGGCTTTCCTTGTTGTGACAGTTTTGGCGAGCACTGGTCAGGTATTTTGTGAAATGTCCCTCGGTTGGGATTTGTCTGATGTTTTTCTCATTGTTAGATTGGAGTTACAGGTGTGGGGGAGGAAGACCATAGAGGTATATGCCACCTCCTTTATGTCACACCCACATGACTTACCACTGTCAATGTTAACTTTGACCTGGCTGAAGTAGGGTCTATCAGTTCTCCCCACATGCATAAAGGTCTTTTTTCTTCCTCTTTCTATACTGTTCTCTTTGGAAGTCACTCTGCTCAGCCATTTTTAAGTTATTTTCCTCTTTTAATATTTATATAAATCATCTGAAAGTCTGCACTGGAGTCTTATCTTCTCCCCCATTTATTTATTTAGTCATCATTTATTTATGTATGGACTCACGGAAATTTGTATTTGGGGTCATAATCCAATGCTACTGTATTTATTTTATTGTGCAAATTCTTCTAGCTTTGACCACTGGAGCTCTTTTGCATGACTTCTGTGTCCTTCTGACATATTCCCAACATTTTTTTTTAGTACTTCCTTAACTTTCTGGCACTAGAAGATCCTCCAGGTTTCTCTTGTACATTTCCTGTCCCAGTCCCAGATTCAGTCATTTCTCCAAGAAGTCCTGATTCCTTTTATTTGAAAATGATATTAGAAACCAAGATCTGGGCACTAGTATGCTCACTGTTACTGGGCTGTCATTTCTTCTAGACCCTTTCAACTGACAGAGCATGAAAATAGATGCAGGTATACTAATTTGCATATATATCTAATTAGATAAAAAAGAATCCATAAGTATTTCTACATGCAATCATCTATATCTATATTAAGGTAAACCGATCTCACACTATTGCAACTCTAATCCATTCTCACAAGGATCATCCCAGCCTTTCCCCCTTGTCTGTAACTTCCCATTTCTACAATGAGAAACCTACCATCCACCAGTCATTTACTAAATTATTCAGTTTCAATAAACATACATGGTGGTTTGGGGCTTGTAAACCCATACTCCAAGGGGAAATAGTTGTATCAACAAGAGTACAGTGCACAGGCAGGATTTTTTGTTTGTGTGTTTGTGTTTGTTTTGCCACTGCATTACAGACACCACTCATTTCCAAAGTCACTTAGATCAGAGAAATTTCCCTCCATTCACTTCAGTGAGATTGTCTCACATAAAACAGTTTTCATCATTCTGCATTTCATCACTCCTCAGTGACTTTTTAAATTTTCAAAAAAGATTCACTCTTTGTACCATAAAGTTCTGTGGGTTCTGACAAATGTAGAGTGTCATGGATCTATCATTGCAATACCATACAGAATAATTTCACCCTCCTGAGAAAACCCCTTACTTTACCTATTAAATTCTTCTGCCACTCTGAGGACCCTTTGATTCTAAAGTATATTTTTTAAAAGAACTTTCAAAGTCCTTTATATGTACATTATTTCATTTAATCTGCAGAGCAACCCTGTGTGTTGGGGAAAGCAGAGAGTATCAGTTGCACTATACAGAGGAAGAGACTGAGGCTCAGAAGTACTAACAGGCTTGTCTTTGGCCACATGGCTGGTGTGTGCAGACTCTAGGCCAAACCTGAAGCTTTATTCCTGCTCAGGCCAAGGGTGGTTCCCAGACTGTAGAAGTAGAGAGAAAGAAAGGTTGGACTTGCAATTGAGTAAGAAAAGCAGACTGTAAGTGAAAATAAGTCATGGACTGATGGAGAACCACCTGAGCCTGCTTCTGGTTCTACCACCTATTACTGGGAGGTCAGGAGTAAATCACGTCCCTTGACTGGGCCTGTTTTCCACTATATAAGTAAAAGATGAGGTGACCCCTGGAGAACCCTCCCAAGTCTATCAGGCTCTGTCTAGCCTTTGGTATGAAGCTGACTAGTCAGCAGGAAGTGTGGAGAGCAAGTGGGAAGAAAGATAGAGAAGTAGAGCTCAAGCCAACCAAGGCCAATGACAGGACGCATAGTAGTCAGGGTCAAGGCGCCCAGGGTAGCAACTCCTAAGGCCACACCATGTCCTACCTCCAGCAAGCTTTCTAAGTAGTGAAACCACAGATGCTTTTATATGCCATTCTATGTTGGCCAAGACCAATGGGTTGCAACCAGAATAGACCAACACATTTAACATAATAAACTTTTGTTTTGATTATAAGTGTGGGTAGTACTTTAAAAAAATGTATTAGTCCAAAACGATTGGAAGTTGCTGGCTGACAGAGTACATGTGACATTCTTATCTCCTTTATCCTTCCTGTAATCCCTGTGAGGAGGAATTATTGATATCTATATTCTCCAAGTGAGGCAACCAAGGTTCAGACAGGTCGAGTGACATACGCATGTCCCTCAGTCAGTAAAGGACAAGGTTATGAAAATACTCTTGCCTCAGACCCAGCCAGAATTTCCTGCATTTGATCCCAAACAGGACCATGGTACTTGTCTGCACCACAGAGTCTCCAGCAGCACAGCCCATGGGGAGAAGGCTCAGGTGGGAGGATGTCTGGGTCCGTACCCTGGCTAGGCCCACTTTAGATAGGCAGGGTGAGGAACCATGCAGAGGTAGTCCAGCCACAACTAGGACCTGCCAGTTCAGGGTAACAAGGGTGGGAGCTATAGGGAGAGGTTGGAAAAGTTCGCACTGGCCTCCTCTGTGCCCACAGATGTCACACACACTACACTTAACCAACACACCCCCAACTGTACATCCTGGCTGGGGCTCCCAGAGTCCCTCAGTAGCCTAAATTCCAGCCCTGAGCAACTGTGGGTCCTAAGTGTTTCCTTCTGTTCCAGCTCTGCTATTCCCCAGGTTCTCCTGCTTTGTCCGAGGCCAACATAAGCTCTCTGGAAGCCATATTGACCCTTTAATTCTTGTTCCCCTGATCTGAATATCTACAACACTTGTTTTATAATTTATGAGCTCACAAAATTCACTAATCCTATTTCCTCAATCACAGCTCTATAAAGAAGTCCTTGGTTTTCCTATAGAAAGAAGGGCCCTACCTCTCCCTGGGACAGGTCCCCACCCCCACCCAGGACTATGTGGTTCATCTGTGGTCTGTCTACTCAAAGGTCACCACGTCAGAACACCCCTGACAATGGTGTGGACAATGGTGTGGAAAAGCAAAATAGAGGACAGGAGTTCCCCACAGCCCAGGTCTTCCAGCCATCCTCTTCCTGGTCACCACCCCGCAGTGAGCTGGGAACTAGCACCAGACCACAGGAGAGCTCATCATCTCCCTATGACTAGGTCCTGGGCGCCCTGGGAAGAGTCGCCAGGCACCTCCAGTGGGGACCTTTCTAGAAACCCAGTCACTGTCCCAGAGGGAAAGCACCCTGACATCACTTCCAATCTCCACTCAAGTGCCACCAACCCAGAGATGTGCCCTGTGTCCCCTCACCTACTTCCCAACACGCCTCCTGGTTTTGCACCTTTCTTCCCACCACCTGCTGGTCTGTTTGCGTACTTGTCACCCACAGCCTCCCCTGCCGGGATGCAGCACGGGTGTCTTTATTGTGTTCATGACTCTTTTCTTGCTGCTTAGAGCAGTTTCTGGCACACAATGAGCACTCAGTATTTGTTTGGTCAGTGGATGAATGAATGTCTTGACTCCTAAAATGGCCAAAAGGACCATCCCATGACCTGCCCAGCACCTCTTAGACATGTACTCCCAGTGAGTTCTAGAAGAGCAGTTGTCCAGACTTGATGGTGAAGGGTCCAGACTCAGCCAAGCACAGCCCAGACCCTCTGCCTGGACAACTTCACCGAGGCCGGGGTTCCCCTCAAGAATGGAGGAGTTCAGTGCCACTCCCCTTTTTAGCCTGGCAGCAAGACACTGAGCCTCCTGGGTCCACTCAGCCCTCTGTGCCCACAGGCTGCTATGGGAACCCCGCCACTCCCCACCTGGCCCAGGACAAACATCTCAGACATTTTCCACTGTGTGGAGCTGCCCCCCAGTCAAGACGCTAGAGCTTCCTGCCAAACCATTCAGGACACATGACTGGGCCCCAGGGCTTCCTTGGTTTCCTTCCATTTAGAAGGGGCCCAGACCCTGGGGTCCCCAGGAAGGAAGGCAGAGGGCCCGAGGTTGCTGGGCTAGGGCAGTGAGGCTCAATTTGATGGATCCCCCAAATGGACCTGTGATTGGGGAGTCTGAACCCTGGCATGGGAGAGGTTCAGGGAACAGAGGCAGGGAGACAGCCTCCATGTGGACAGGCAGAGAGAGAGAGCAAGAGAACAGAACACCCTGGGAGACACCAAAGACAAGAGAGAGTGACAGGGACAGAGACGGAGGCAGAAAGGATCAGAGAGAGACCAACATCGATCGTCGGTCGGCCTGGGGATGAACCGGCTGACACAGACAGAGGACGCGAGCTGGGCAGAAGACGCGGCCGCCGAGGGTGGCCGCGGGGCCGGCCGCCGAGCGGGCCGCTGAATCGCCCTCTGTTCTCCGCGCCGCACTGAGGGGCTTTCTTCGCGGCCGTGGGAAAGTGGTGGGCGAGCGCGCGGCCCCTGCCGCCATGTGGACGGTAATTAGCCGGATTAGGGCGGGAGCCGCGCGGGCCCGGCCCGGGAACAAAAGGCCCCTCTTTGCCCGCGCAAACGGCGGGTCGCGAGGTCACCGGGCAGGGTCCCCCAGGAGCGAGCGAGGGGACGCGCGCGGGGAGAATAGGGCCTCTGTGCACCTGGCGGAGGCCCAGCGGGGGCCGCGCGCCGGCCGGGGACCCCAGGGAGGCTGCATCCTGGCTTGGGGAGCAGACTTGGGGGCGCAGGAAGAGGAGCAGGATGAAGAAGGAGTGGCATGATGACAGCGACCAAAGGCAGGGACCTGAATCTTCTTAGTAATGAGAGTACCAGTGCCTGCTACACGGATAATGTCGTTGCGCTCTTGCGACCTGGATAACCTTCATGGATCCTCTCCATACCCAGCACAGGAGAGACTTCATCTTAGTTAATCCGCAAAAGGAATTTAAGAATGAGATCCTATAATATCCAGATTTTCCAGATGAGAGAGGTGGGGTTCAAGGATTGGGACCTGCCTAAGGTCACACGGAAGGAAGGGGTGCCTCATACATTCAATGACAGTAGGCATTCAGCAATTATGTGATGAATGAATGAATAGATTAATGAATGAGTGACAATTTTGGAAGTATTTGGAAAAGGCAGAGAGCCCCCCGACCTCACCCTTATGTGCCACCCATAACCTGAGAAGTTTGGGAAGTGGGGTCTCCCCACCTGACATGGAGGTCTGTGGGAGACCCACACAGGAGTGTGTGAGTACTGACACCCACTCACTTGGGGCAGTGTAGGGGCACTAGGGCTGAGGTCTCAGGGGCTGGGGATAGTGGCTACCTAGTTTCTTTCCAGCTGTCCCAGCTGAACTCTACACCTGCAGCCCCAGGATCCCTCCAAAGCAAAGTAAAGGGCTGATGGTGTCCATGGGGACAGGAAGAGGAGGTCCAGGGGCCTTCCCCTGCCATCTGGCTCCACCAGACATGCCAGAGAGTCGGAGATCCTCTGATTTCAGTGGACAGCACTCTCTGAGCTGTGGGCTCTGTGCCCCAGCTGACCAAGCATCTCTCCTCACAGGAGATTTTGAGGCCACACCTCCTGCTACAGTGGCCAGCAGGTAATAACCATGGTGGAGGTGGACAGATGGGCATGGTGCGAGACACTGGGGGTCATGAGAACTGTGGCCAAGGCTGCTATAAAGGTGGCAATCTCTGCTCACTTTGGCCCATTAATGCCATGTGGGCCAAACAGGCCAGGCCTGAACTTTTTAAGAAAATCAGGCTTTTCAGGTGGAATTCCAAGTTTGAAAGGATGGTGTGTGCCACACTCACACAGGTAAGCTCCAGATTCAGCCTACAGGTTGGCAGCTCAGAGTCTCCTTCCTAGTACTCTGAGAATGTGTGGTACCCTTCCCCAAACCTTTGCCCTCACCCCACCCAGCCTCTCCAAGGTGAGAGATGGAGTTGGAGTGGGTGACGGAAGCTACTCAGCCCCTGCCTGAACACTATGCCCTGTTGCAGGCCATCCCTTTGCTGGGGACACTGCACCTGCCCTGGGGTCTGCAAGTTGGAGAGGGCAGGCCACTAGGATATGGGCAACCAAGTCTATGTTCAGTGGACAAAGACTGTTACACCCTGCTCAGCTGCGGGGAACCCAGTGAACCATTAAGTGAGGGTTTTCTTCTGGGGTGGCACCTACACTAACTTGTAGGAACTCCAAGCCCTGGAGGATGGGCAGCCCTTCCCCACCCACCTCCTTTCACCCTCACAAGTTTCTTTTCATATTGGATTAGCATTATCCCATTTCTCTGCTAAGGACACTGAGGCCCAGAGGATTGGTGAACAGACAGCCACCCACCTCCCATTTCTGACAGGATTTTTCAACCGTATGATAATGCAACCAATGGTGATCCACATTCGGTAGAAACCATACTTCAAATTTTCAGCATTGATCTTTCCCAGGGATAGCAGGCAGCCACAGCGGTCAGCCAGGCGATCACGTGGGGGAAACAACAGACACTCCACACACAGTGTGCCGTGTGGCTAAGCTGTGATGTTTAGAGGTTGCGTGTATTACATGCATTTTCACTTTACCATGGGTTCATTGGGATGGATCTGCATCCTAGGCAGAGGAAGGTCTATATTTGTCTGAAGTGTGTGAAAGTGTGTGGAATGTGGAGGCCTAGCTGGAAGAGCTTCGGGTTCGAAATTTGTTTAAGAAGTGGCGTGTTCTCAAAAATGGACTTGGTGTTTGCATTCTTCATAAATCTGCTAAACCCGATGCTGGGCACAATGGGCCACATTTGCACTGCCACATCTGGAACCCCTGACACAGTGTTGTGAACTCTCAGCTGTCCACACCCACAAGAGACAAGCCTGGGTTGGGAATCTGTTCCCAGAGTCAGCTCATGACAAAGTGGACAAGAACCCAGGCCCCTTACTTTCTCAAGGGGCAGGACAAGTGTGACTGTCTCTGTGTGGCTCTTGCCTCTCCTGAGGGTCCCCACTTCTAGCATAACGAAAACTAGGGGGATGTGTCTCTGGTTTCTGTGGCACCGTGTAGCGATGGCTCAAAGCTGTCCCTGAGGGCAACTTGTTCAGCTAGATACGGTCTTCTCCTTTCTCTTCCTCCAACTATCTTCATGTTCTTTCCTTCTCCAGACCCACACCTCTCCAATAGCAGCTGCCTCCTCCAGTTCCTGAGAAGGATAGACCTAGGTGACAAAGAGCCCCCAACCCTGGCTGGGTGTGGCAAGAGCCTTAGGCCCAGAGATAGTGGCTAAAAGTAATGACAAAGAACAAGGGGTCAGGACCCTCTGTCCTCTGGCCCATGAAAGAGCAGGAGTCAGGGATCCAGAGGCCAAAGGATGGGCACCCAGAAAAAGAGGCGTGTTAGTTGCAGAGCGACTGAATTCCTCAGGATAGAGGATAGCTTAGCCTGAGCTCCATGAAGGAAACTGAGAGTCAGAGAAGCAGGAGGAGCCTGGTCACTGCACCCCAACAGCTCAGTGGTGAATCGGGGTGCCGGGGGCTTCCATCTCTTCTGCAAGGCCTCATGATGGTGGTTACAGAGACAGGCAGCCAGAATCCCTTAGGGCATGATAAATACTTGCTTCCTGCTTCCTTCCCTGCCCCCCACCCCCTTAGGGTGGGGACAGGTTAAGGGGGCAGGATTACTCAAAAGAAAGCCAAGTTCTGGCGAGAAAGCCCTCCAAGAAATGTGGGAAATGTCTGGAGCTGTTTCAGTCCCTGATCAAATTTCTGCTCTCAGCATTCCCAGCCAGGCCCAGAATATGTCAGTGGCAGAGTCTGTCTTCCTCTTTCTCCACTTTGCATATAACTAGCTGGGTCTCAAGTTCCCACCTGGAAGCAGAAGGTGACAACTCATCCTTTTCTACCAGTGAGAAGGGAGGGATTTCATCCCAAAGCTTATGGACAGGTTAGGGGGCAGGACAATCCCATGGACCACTTACATTTCCTCCAGAAGAAACCCAAATCCCCACGAGTGGCATCCCTCCCCCACTCTCTGCCCACCCCCTGCCCACCCCATCTTCTGGATCACAGCGGGTACGTAGGCCTCCTGGCTTAGACATTGTCAAACTGCATGGTGGACACCAGGGCAGGCCTGAGCCTTGGGAGAGGGTGTAGAGAGAAACCTGCTCTACCTGTCTGTGAGCCTGATGTCACCATTCTGGATGTGCACATGAGAAGACAGGTTTGTGCATCCAAAATGCAGTGAGCAATAAGTTCCCAGTCTGAGCTAGGCTGCCAGGGGTACGCTGCTGATGAGGTGAGGGAGTCCCCCATGGCTGAATTCCAGGAAGCCTTTTGGAGCATCCTTCAAGATGGAGACCTACAGGCTGGAGGGATCTACCTTGATAGACTTGTGACTCTTGGGGGGACAATTGTCAAGGCCCATGGCAGCATGGAGAGAAAGGCTTACATAGCCTTGGTTCTGGTCTCCTTGACATGTTTATCTGGGACTTGGGTCTGTGTATGTATAAGAAATTGACGGCATTGATACATGAGAAAAAACAAAACATTGGATGATGTGGGCATCCGGCCTGTGCCCACAATCCGGCCTGTGCCAACTGTGTGGCAACTCCGTACAAGACGATGGGACCCTCAAGTACAGTGAATAAAGCCTTATTTTGAGTCAGCTTCTTGCTGGTCCTCTGACCACCCACATCAAAAACCTTTGGGGGCTTGTTAAAACTTCAGATTTCTGGTCAGGCACAGTGGCGCACGCTTCCCCAGTGGCTCAGGAGGCTGAGACAGGAGGATTGTGAGTTCCAAGCCAGCCTCAGCAACAGCACGGGGTGCTAAGCAACTCAGTGAGACCCTGCCTCTAAATAAAATATAAAATAGGGCTGGGGATGTGGCTCAGGGGTTGAGTGCCCTTGAGTTCAATCCCCAGTACCAACCCCCCCCAAAAAAAAAACTTCAGACATTTAGGCCCATTCCAGACTACTCAGTGGTCTCTATGGAGCCGTGACCCCAGAATATGCATTTTAACCACCATCCCAGGTGATTTTGTAAAACATTTTCAGCTCTTAATCCTGTGCTGGATCCTCTTGCCAAGACTGACCTTCCTCTTGGCCTAGTACGAGTGTCCCTATGGTGGAAATTCTACTCTCCAAGCTTTGATCCCTTGAGTTAGGACCTTACCCCTGCAAATGGCCTTGTCAGGAAGGATTTTAGAAGATAAAGACAAGCTGGTTTACAGCAGAATTGCGGTGAGGGCACCTGGTGGGGGACACAGGCTGAACTGCCCTGACAGAGAACAAGGCTTAATCATATTGCCCAAGGGCCTTGGTCCAGCTCAGCCTGAAGCCATGGAGAGACTGAGAAATAAGCCATTTGTTCCTCCCTGGCGTGGGAAGAGCTGGGGCTAGAGAGGCAGCCTGACCTGAGTGTAAATCCCAGCTCGGGCCTTTACCAGCTGTGTGACCCTGAACACTGACTCCAACTTCTCTGAGGCTCAGCTTCCCCCTCTGAGATAATGACACATTCCCACACAGCTGTTGTGAGCAGTAGATGAATTAATGTATGTAAAGCTCCCAGGGCTTTGGCATATAGCAGATGCTCCATGCCGCCTGAATGGGTGAGTAAATAGTGGATGGGTGGAGAGGTGGATGGGTGGAAGGATGGACGCACAGACAGACGGCCTCAGTGAATACTTCATTCTTACTTGTGTCTGTTCCTGCCTCTGAATTGATTATCCTCACCCCAGTGTAATCCTCTGACGTCTCACAGATGTCTCCATCTATGGTCCAAGCCATCCTCCTAGGAAAAGCCTCCCAGTCCCCCATTCATTCCCCCAGAATGCCCTTCTCTCAGCCCCCAATGCAACTGCCAAGACATTTCTGTCTGCGCTGGATCTCAGATTCAGAGCAGGCATGTCTCAGGACACAGGTTCCCTTGCCGGGATGGCAGCAGGCTGCAGAAGCCAGCTCAGTGCACCTCTCTGGCCAGCATCCAGGATCAGCCCCATGTCCAGGCTGGTGAGGGCTTGTGGAAGGAGTTAGCTGCAAGTGTGAGACACAGATTCTGCTGCTTGGAACTTGGAGTCCAGGAGGGAAAACTGGAGGCAGTCAACGGTGCTCACGGCTGAGCCTGAGCAGGCGCTCCTGGCAGGCAGAACTAGGAAAGACTTCCTGCAGCAGGTGGCATTTAGATCTGCAAGAATGGACAGATTTGGATATGCAGAGTTGGGGGAAGTGCATTCTGAGCATAGGGGACAGCCTAAGCAAAGACAGGGCGGGCAAAGTAGGGGGAGCTTCTGTCCGACAGGAACGTGGGTGAGGGGAAGTGGGTGAGAATCGAGATGGTTGGGGGGGGGGCACTGTGCAAGGCTGTGAATGCCAAACCCAGGTGTCTGCTTGGCCCCCTGGGCTGTTCATCCAGGAAGGAGCAGGGGCTGTGGCCTGGGTGTGGTCTCCCTCCATTTCCCTTCAAGTCTCCAACCACCACCTCTTTCTCGACCCCTTTTTCTATGCTTTCAGCAGGCATTCATAAACTCTGGCTTGGCATCCAGGGAAAAGGTCATTCATGGGCCTTCAGTGACTCACAGAACCATGGTGGGCCACTTCTGGGGTCATCTGCATTTACAAAGCTGCAGACTCTGCCTGTCACCAGTCCCAAAGGAGCGAATGGAGGAAGCGTGCACGGGCCTTGTGCTGCCACTGGGGGACCCGCTGAGTCCCCGCAGGCCTGTAGGGTGAGGGCCCTCTCAGCCCCAGGCACATGTCGCTGCTGCTTTGGTTGTAGGTCACCACCCCTCCCCACTCCCTGAAGTCTGCAAGTGGCAGGTCTCACCCTCCCCTGCACTCTCCCCAGCTAATCCAAGCCACACAGAGAGCAGGCCGCCCGCCCGCGAGTCTTATTTCACTGGAATGTTGGCATCAAACTTGAGATCGGAAATGAACTCATTATCTGATTATTTTTATTTATGAAAATATAACTGCTCTGGGAGAGGCCTTTCTTGAATAGTATTCTGAGTGGATGAGTAATTCTCTCCCCTTCACACACACACCCTGAAACACACACACTACTTAGAAGCTCAGACCCCTTTTCAGACAGACAGACACGCAAACACACACACAGAGGCAGCCACACGTTCCAGCAGATACATGCCTCCAGGTGTACACGCATCATGTGGAGTCATGTGATCTGGGTCTAATGAGCTCCTTTGAGGGCACAGACCTTGTGTCTTTTATTCACTGTGGCATCCCCAGTGGTACATAACAGGTAATTAGTAAGTATTTGCTGAACAAATGAAGGAATGCCTAAGTAATAGATGCTCACACACAGGAGACACTATGACTCAGACACACACGCGCATGCAGAGCACACCCAGACCCTCTCCCTTCCTGCAACAAAGAGAATCCCTGATTCCCCTGCCTGAAGTCTTCATACCAAGAGTCACACATGGTTGAGAACATACCATCCAGAACCTTCCGGTGGAGATGTTCATTGTCAGTTCCCGGGAGACCAAGGCAGAGCTTCTCCTAACCTGCTAAAGCCTCACCATCTCAGGCTTTGCCAGCCTCAGACTGAGTGTGCTTGTCTGGCCAATAAAGCCTGAGGGGGTTAGTAAGGGCAGACTGTTTTCCAGGAATGTTCTCTGGGGGCTGCTCTGCTCACCCGTGGCTGGGTTGCAGGCAGGTCCTGGCATGGGGTCTTGGGCAATACCAGCCCCCAGGCGCGCTCTCTCTCTCTCTCTCTCTCTCTCTCTCTCTCTCTCTCTCTCTCTCTCTCTCTCCTCTAGCTCATGGCCATGACTCAGCCTGTCCAGGGCCTGTGAATGTCTCCCTGGGAGGGGACGGGGCCAGAGGCAGGGCTGGTGACCAAGAGGGGGGAGAAGAGCCCAGGAGGGGGTTGCCTAGAAGCTGATCTGAGGGCAGAGCACTCAGCAGGTCCCTGGATGTCCCTAAGTGCCTCTGCCATAGAGGGAGCAGCCTGTTGTGGTTGGAAGGACTCTGGGATGGCAGGAGGCTCACTTGAGTTGACATCACCACTGGCCACATACTGGCCACCTGTCTTCGGACAGGTCATTAATCCTGGAGCTTCAGCTGCCTCCAGCCTGTTGGGCAATGGCATCCTTCCTGACTCTATGCCCTAGGCTCCCGCCTCTTCTGACCTCTTCTGACCTTCATTCCAGCCCCTGGGAAAAAAAAAAAAAAGAAAAGGAAAAGAGCCCTCAGCTCCCTCAGTACCACCCCAGGCTTCATCGAGTGGCTCCTTAAAGACGCAGGCTCTTCAGGACGCGTCACCCAGCTCCTCACCCAGCTCCTCGGCTCCTTGCCGTCAGCCGTATGCACAAGCTGCCTGACCCTCCCAAGAAGCTTCACCTGGTTAGGGGACACTGAAAGGAGGGACGACTTGTTCACTAACATGGTGTCCCAGAACCCATCCAGGGAGAAGGAAGGACTGTGACCTCTTAAAATTCCAAGTGGCCCAGCAATTCCACTCCTACATACTCAAAGAGAAAATAACGCCGGGTCTGTGAACAGGTTTACACGAGAATACTTTAGTCATAGTACCTCAAACTGCCACAACCCAAGTACCCAAGTGCTCAGGACGGTGGTGAAATAACCATATATGCTCATATACTGGAACACGACCCAGTGACAAAAACACCACAAAAAGCATCAGCCCCACACAACAGCGTGGGTGACTCTCCCAGGCCCCATGGTGAGTAAAATGAGCCAGATAAAAAAAGACCATATGATACCATTTGTATGAAGGCCGTGGATCTACGGTGATAAAAGTCAGAGCAGCAGTGACCTTCAGGGGTGGTATTTACTGGAGACAAGCACAGGCAGAGTCTGAGATGTTCGAAGCTTTGAACTCTGGTTACCCAGGGTAGACACATCAGGGATGATCCGTCCAGCTGTGCACTTAAGCTCTGTGAACGCCATTGCTCGAAAATTATACTGGTGAGGGAAAAATCACAAAGGATCTAACCCACGTAGACGGGAGGAGTTCTGAGGGCAACTTTAGAGGGGTTCAAGGGAAGAAGGCCAGAGAACAAGAACAAGCCGGTAGTAGGAAAGGAACGGTGTTCTCCCTTGAGAGAATAAGTGACTTGACCAGATAGGACAGAGCAGGGACCTGACCCTCTAGCTCCCCCCCTGAACCAGATCAGTTCCCTTCAGTGGGTCTTCTGCACTATGCTCACACCTTGGGTTTGGGACCCAAGGTGGAGGCAGATTTCAGTGTCCTTTATCTGTGCCCCACCTTCTTCCCTGTCCACAGCTGTGGGGCCAAGAAGGGCCTGGGCCTCAAGCCTCTCTTTTAGCTCCAAATAATAGGCGAACTCCATCTGCCCGAGTGTGCTTAAATGAAGAAGAGCCTTGTTTCAAACTGAACTTCTGGATGGAATCTCTCATTCGAGAATATTCTGGAAAACATCATGCTGGTAAGCCACTCTCTGGACCTCTTGAAGAAGATCTGTGAGCCTGTGAGTGGGCAAGAGTGCACACCTAGGTGTGTGTATCCTGCATACTGTGTTCCCTTACAGTGGGGTTCTCTGGGGTTGCCCCTGTTCTGTACCCTTGCCCATCTTACATGGTCACCCCCATCTTCCTGCTGCCCCTAGATCCTCCTGTCTTGGCAATGGAGTCTGATTACCTTTCCACAAGGATGTGGAGGACTAAGCCCTCACCCTTCTTGGATACTTTTTTTTTTCCAGTACTGGGAAGCGAACCCAGGGCCTTAAGCATGTAGGCAAGCACTCTACCACTCAGTTCCACAGCCAGTCCTTGAGTTGTTTTTTGTTTTTGAATGGAATCGAGAGAAGGTGAAAGCTAACCTTAAGACATTGCTTTTAGGGCCATGTAAGGCAACTCCAAATCCTGTCAAGCTGTGGTCCCTGTAGGCTGGCCATGGGTAGCGGGGGTGTCACTTGGGGAGTAAAGAGTTGAAGGGCATGGCACACCCCCAGGGTCCTTTGAGGGACAGAGCTGCCAGCTTCCCAGTATCTGTATTAGTGACAGGTCCAGTAAAGAGGAGCTGCTAAACTGTAGGTTGCTCTGGACACATCTATCACGTCTTCCTCTCTGAATGATGGGGGACACTTGGGGGCAATGCCAATCACTGGGGGTCCTTTGCCCCAGGCCCGGCCTTGACCTCCTTCCCTTCGCTGCACAGGCAGTGCTCCAGCCAGGCTGATCTTACGTGCCCTCAGCAAGCCGTTCCCATACCTCCTCCCTCATCCCCACCCAGCACAGACACGTACTGCACATTCACTGTGGTGCCGGTGACTCAGATTCCTCCAACGTAGGTGCTCTTCTCATGCTCATTCCACAGGTGAGAAAACCTCCCTTGGGAAAGCAGGTAGCTTCCGTGGGGGTTGCACAGCTGATGATAGGTTGAGCCAGGACCTGAACACAGCCAGTGGTCTCCAGAGCTGACCCTGGCACCTTGGACTGTCAGCTCCTGCCCTGAACCTTCCGCAGCAGTCTATGGAGTGCAGTGGTCAAGGGCACAGCCAAGGAGCCAGGCTGCCTCTGCTCAGACCCCAGCTCCTTCCCTTCCTGTGTGGACTCCTGAACATGTTACCAACCTCTACCTTCGATTTCTCATCTGTGTCCTCTGGATCGGGGTGGCAACACTGAATTAGGTAGGCAGCCACCTCACAAAGGCTGCTTTTGGGCTCTGGCCCCCACGTGGCCCGATCTGTGGAGACTGAGAGCAGGCCAGGGGTATAGGGGAAGACAACACCATGAGGGCCTGCTCCACGGAGAGACCCTGGGACCCAGGGGGTTGATGGCACAGACCTCTTCTCCAACACTGTGGCCAGTTCATGCCAGCCTTGTGCCAGAGACCCTGGAGCTCACAGCCCACTCTGAGATGCCACCCAAACACCAGCACCCCACATGTACAACTACTGCACTCATGAGTCTACCCTCTGATGCCTTTCCCTAGATCTCACCCACAAACTTCTCTCCCAGGCTAGGCTGAGAGTTCCCTAAGAGCAAGGACTCTATTTTCCTCATCCTCCACCTCCCTGAAAGCCCCTGATGCAGATTGGTAAGACATCAGGTCCTCAAAACACATTGGAAATGAATGGCATTGGCTTTGGGGACTTCAATACTACAACTTGAATATTTCGTTTTAGTAGAAA
This sequence comes from Ictidomys tridecemlineatus, assembly GCF_052094955.1. Classification (NCBI taxonomy): domain Eukaryota; kingdom Metazoa; phylum Chordata; class Mammalia; order Rodentia; family Sciuridae; genus Ictidomys; species Ictidomys tridecemlineatus. The sequence continues at coordinate 87,359,607 of NC_135488.1, read as the reverse complement.
CAGAGTGTGGGGAGGGGTGGATGTGGCCTTGGATGGATGCAAATGTATGCAAACCACTCCACAATGACATGCAGATGTGTATGCTGGATTTGTGGGAAGGAGTCCTGTGACTTCAGAATTTTGGTTCTCTGCTCTCCGAGGGGCTGGTGGTCTGCTGAGGATCATGCAATCTTGCGTGGCAGAGGCTGGGAGCTGGCTGCCACACGGCATCCTGGCGCCGGTGGAAACCATCCTTCTCATCCTCTGTGAAGATGCTTCTACCACCAAGGCAGACTAGCTGAGGGGAAGCTGTGGGGAAAGAGGCTTGACCTGAGGAAGAGCTGGGGTGTAACCAGAGCCGGGGCCTCTCAGGTTCTGGGGACACAACTCTGGGGGAAATGGGGAGCACTGGACCGGGGAGGAAAGACCACCCTGGCATCAATTCTGGGTTTTCAAACTCTGTCCCAACTCTGCTGTGACAACCACTCCCACCCCAGCCCTGTGCTTTAGCCTGTGTCCCCTAAGTGGGCAGTGGGTCATGGTAACCAGGAGACCTAGGGATTCCCCACAGCTGCGAACCACCAAGTATAGGGAATCCTTTAACCATATATCACTCCGTCCTCAACAATCCCACCATAGGCAGTGCTGATATGATCCTCATTTTATGGATCATAAAACGGGCCAAAGTCACCCAACCTGCAAATGGTAGAGCTGGGATTCAAATCCAAATTTGTCAGACTCCAAAATGTCCCTCTTAACTGCCCCTCCCTGCTTCCCTTCCCGGGCCACAATGGTCCTATACACCCAGCTCACATGGGAGATACTGGGAGAGGAGGCCAAGTCCAGAGTTGGGAGGGGAAAGTTCCAGTGAAGTGATAGGAGTTTCCCCTCCACGCAAAGGTGGAAGCCATCGAAGCTAAGCCCCTCCTCTGGCTTAGAATCTCCCCCACTCAACTCCGACAGGCCTGTCAGTCTAGCCTTAGAACTCATGCCTCGGGGACAAGCATTGCTCTCTATTCTCTCCTATTTTTATTTATTTCCACATTTTTATTTGCATTATAATTGTATATTTTGATGGAAATTGTTACATATTTGTGCATGCACGCAATATAACAACATAATTTGGCCAATATCACTCTCCAGCATATTCTCTCTGATTTTAAAATATAAATCCTATTGGGAGGCAGAAGAGACCCAGGCCAGGGAGGTTCTGGTGTCTGCGGAGAGTAGGGTCAAGTGTATACCATAGGTCCAGAAGGCAAATTCTGCCATCAAATGCAGCGATGCTATGGTCCTGAAATAATGATATCAGTGACGATCCTGGGCACCCTTCCCAGAGCACCTTGTACGCTTTCCAAACAATTGCATATCATATTTCATACCCAACAAAACCCAATAAATGGTAGATAGTCTAATTAGTAGGAGGAAGAGGGAAACCCTAAGACATGTAGTCGAACGAGAATCATCATCCCATTGTACAGCCAGGAAACTGAGGCCCAGAGAAATAGCTCAAAGCTGACGATGGGTCAGGGCAAAACCAGATCGGTTCTGGATGGAGACACAGTCTCCTTCAGAGAAGTCATGATGGAGAACAGGAGATGGGACAGGAGCCGAGAGGAAAACCCCAGCGCCTGGGAATCTTCAGGGAGCTGTGCAAGGCAGCCCAAGAACAGGGTTCCCACAGCGGCAGGTGGGCATCAAGCAGGCCAGGCCGGACAGGGCTGGCACCAACTCTAGCAGGGTGGAGGTGCCAGCTCTCACCCGCCAGCCGGCCTGCCAGCTGGGGAAGCTTAATTAGAATTCCTCAGCCCTCCAACCCATTTCCTTCCTGGCGAACAGGACAGCTAATGGCCCCTGTCGCCTGCTGCCAGGGTGAGGTGGGCCGTGCTGGCAGCTTCAGGCCAGGTTGGGGGTGGGGTGACCCCGAACAAGCCTAGGAAGCGTGCATTTCCCCTGCCTTGGAGTGGGGAGCAGTTCCCAGTGTGACCCGAAATTTCCCCAAGTCAGAGACCATCTGCCTGTCTGTCTATCCGTCCCCCAGGGCCCCAGGGGCTGGTGAGTGTGGATAGACAGACACAGGCTGTGGGAAGCGTCAGTGATTAATGGGTGATGAAAACCAGACTCCGGCAGGATGGGGGTGGGAACAGAGAGGCAGAGAGAGGCTGTCTGTTTTCTGCTTGGCTCAGCTTTGAGCCCAGAGCCCAGGGGAGGAGGGGGAGGCAGCTGAGGGCAACGCTGGCCCTGGCCTCAAAGTCACAGCCAAGACAGAGAGCCCCACTTCATGGACGCCCAGCAGCACTTCCTTCACCTCTACCCTGGAGGGGAGCCCCGGAGAAGATGCAGCTTTGCTCCCAACATCCCAGGGACTTGCAGTTGTCCCTTAAACACCCTCCTTCCCAGAATCCTTCCCCCACCCTGCACAGGTAACAGAGAAAAAAACGCAGCCATGATCACCCCAGGCCTTCATCTCTGTCACATTGGGCCAACAGTCCTGCACCTAGACCCAAAGCGCCTATCGACCTTCGTCCCTCCAGCACACGAAAATTCCGTGGCCTACACACAACCCCAAACTCTGTCGCCAGGCTTTGCCTAGCCCCGCATAAACTTCACCTTGGGAATTCTGAAAAGTTTGAATGGAGCAGATTTTTCTTCCAGAGGGTCTTTGACAGGAAAAGGCTGCATGTGAGAACATTTAGATGAAACCTGCCAAACTGCAGACAGACGGTCAAGAGGGACCCAGGCAGGAGCCAAGCCCGCACAGTGCTGCCCAGAGGCCTCCAGACAGACACCTGGAGGGACCTAGATGACCTGGGAAGAGACACCAGCACTGGCCTGTCTGCCTGGGGTTCCGCCAATCAGCCCAGGAGTGACCCTCTCTCATGGATGCTGAGCTGCAAGAGTCTTCCAGAGGGTTCTCCCCATGCCCACCCCCCCCCCCCCGGAGCCCTGGGATCTAGCCAGAGGGGCCGGTAAGAAGGAGCCAGGCTACAGATAAAGGAAGTGGCTTTGGGAAGAAGTGCACGAAAGCCAACTTTGCTGACTGAAGACTTTCCCTGCTGCTGACCGGGCCTCCCTGTCATGAGAATGAAAATTATTTTCTGCTTGTCAAAAAATATTTCCAGGGTAGATCCTGTGTTGTAAGTCAGACAGATAAGGACAGCAATTTCGATTGCCTCCTTCTTGCCTGCGTGGCGGGTGCACATTTGCGGCCTCATACAGCTTAGATGCTATCTGCAGAGACTGAGCCTTGGGAAGGTTGCCCCCACCCCCACAACATCTCCCGTCCAGGTAAGTGACAGAGCTGCGGTCCTGGGTCTGGCAACACAAACTCTCCTGCTCTCTGAAGCCCTACCCTCCCAGAGACTGGAGAGAGAGAGAGAACTAGTCACCATCTGGGAAGAATTAGAGATTTTTATAAAAGGCCTGATGTGGGAATGAGAAAACCTTCATTTGGGGCTTTGTAATCAGTGAAGCAGAAACATAACCTTCCTCCTTGCAGACATTTCTGGACTCCCCGGAGATACCTGACTATGTACCCAACAAATTGCTAAGGAATCGAGTGTACGGCTTTAAACCTCCCCATCCCCACTAGCCAGAGAATGCTGTGTGCTGCGGCTGGGCGGGGGGCCAGGGGGGTGAACTTTCCTGCTTCTTGGATCCCAGTTCCGGTCTCTTGCCTTAACAGAGCCCAGACTTGTCATTGGAGAGGAAGGGGGAGGCTGAGGTCACTGCCCTTCTCTTGTTTCTGCTCAGAGTGCTGCTCTTCCTCAGGGAGGTGGCAGGGCTCCGGCAGCTTTGCACCCTGCTGGCTGTGGGGTGGGAGCAGCTGAGGGGGATCTTAAAAAGGGAAGTGGGAGAGGTAGGACACCCTCCCCCCACGCTGGGGGGGGGAGACAAGACACCCTTGGCCAAAGCCAAGCGTCTAGACTTCATTTGTGGCTGTTCGGGTAGAAGTGATACAAAGAGTCCTAAAACCAGCGGGGTCTGGCCTGAGTCCCAACTGGATACCTGCAGACAGGGACAGACCCCTCACCTCCCGGATTCCAACCTGCACAGAGAGGGTCACTGGACTTTCCCACAGTCCTTCTCGGGTGCAGTGATAAAGCAGGAATATATTCATTTTCTACGATTGCTGAACAAATTGCCACAAAGTTAGCTGCTTAAACCAGCACCCGTTGATTATTTCACAGCTTCACTGGTCAGAAGTTCAGGTGGGCTCAGCTGGATTCCCACTGAGGAGGGTCTCACAAGGCCAAAAATCAAGAAGTGAGTATCTAGAAGCTGTGGGAGAGAATCTGCCCCCAAGCACACTCAGGTTATAGCAGAATTCCTCTCTCTCAGATCCTCTTCATATGGTCCCTCCATCTTCAAGTACCATCTTCAAGGTACCTTGAGTCCCACCCCCACTCACATGTTTGAAACCAATGACTTCTTGTCATGCATGTCATGCCACCAGCCAGAGAAAACCCTCTGTCTCTATGAGGCTTCTGGGATGGATTTCAGGCCACCTACCAGGCAATCTCTCTCTTGATAAGCTCACTCACCTAATTCATAGTCTGTTAATTATGTCTTTGAAATCCCTTTGGCCACATAATGGTACAGAGTCATGGGCTTGCCGCCTCATTCTATTCAAGGATCAGAATGGGGAATCTTAGGAGCCACAGTGAGACTTCTGCCTGCTACTGAGAACAAAACCACTTGTCCTCTTTAAAGTGCTGGATTTGGGTGCTTTTTTTGGAGTGTGGGGGGGTACTGAGGATTGAACTCAGGGGCACTCGACCACTGAGCCACATCCCCAGCCCTATTTTGTATTTTATTTAGAGACAGGGTCTCACTCAGCTGCTTAGTGCCTTGCCATTTGCTGAGGCTGGCTTTGAACTCATGATCCTCCTGCCTCAGCCTCCCGAGCCGCCAGGATAACAGGCGAGCACTACCCTCCAGGGTGGATTTGGATTCTTATCATGGACTTTCCTCCTCTTGCCCCAATTGCTCAGAGGAGAGGGTGGCACTGAGTTGGGTGGCTTTCACCCCTGACTCCTTTGTCTCCCCCTCTTCTCTCGTCTGCCCCTGGGCTTTTCGTCACCTAAGAAGGCAGCCCTGCCTCAGGACCCCTGGGTCTTTGCTCCTGTCCATCACGTCTCCCACCCAGGTTCTTGCCTGGGCCCTGACCCTCCTCTGTACTTTTGTACTGTGCCATCTACATGCCCTGTGCCACCAGCAACACCTCTCTTGCTCCCTTCCTGCCCACTGGAGTCACCTCTACCAGCTCCCACTGCCTTAACCTGCTCTCTGTCCCCTTACCCCAGTGAGCACCTGATAAGCCACATTTCCCAGGCCTATGGTGACACAGCAGATGGAGTCTGCCTGGTCCCCTGCTGCGTTCCCAACACCCAGCCTCGTGCCAGGACTGTAGCAGGCACTCTAGCAAACACTTGGTGCGGTTTCTCTAAGTTCATGTATCTGTGTGGTCCATTTGCTAAAGTGCCCCAACTTGAGCGTATGTCACCGTGGCCCTTCCATCATGTGAAGCCCCAGGTCCCTCTCTGCCTCAGCCAGAAGGAGTGACCAAAGGGAGTGAGAAATGCTGTCACTGGTTCTACTCTGTCCCACACCACATATCTCACACACACACACACACACACACACACACACACACACACCCAGACACTCTGGTTCCCTAGGTTGTGGCTGGGGAGAGCAAGAGCCGCCACCCCACATGCTCTCCATACCTGGCCTCACTCAGCTGATCTCCAGGGGTTTACTTGTGCTGGCCTTGATCTTTATTCATTCCATCCCTGAATTTAGGCCTGTGTTCTCTTCCCCCAGGGATCCACCCACTTCCTCTTGGGAGCCCAGCCGAGGACAGTGTGGTTTGAAGAACGTCCTAATCCCAGCCCCAAAGCTCTGAAAGAAAAAATGACTAAAAACTCTGGAATGTGGAGCCTGCTGCTTCCTGCGAAGCACTTTGAATGAAACACGTAACCAACAGCTGCAGTTCAGAGAATGGAAACTCTGAAGGACGTCATGGCTCCGGGACCCAAAGAGCAGGGTTGTGAGCAGATCAAGGTCTTGATTTCTGCCCAGCTCAGACTCTCTGTGCCCATCCCTCCTGCTCTCCTTCCAGGAACCAGGCCCATCATGCTAAGGATATGCATCTGTTGCTCCCTCATTTCAAACACGCCACAACCCCCAGCAGCCTTGGGTCATTGAGTGTGATGGGTTAGATCCCACACGCACTCCCCAGTGCCCAGTGCCCATTGCCCACCACCCTGCCCCTCTGCCCTCTCAGGAGCAGAGGGTGAACATGGCGTCCATGCTGGGACTCAGCCCAAACCATGCCTGATGATGAAAGGCGGCTCATGCCAGCAGACAGATATGGTTACCCAGGCCGGGCACCAGGGCACACACCTGTAATCCCAACAGTTTAGGGGGCTGAGGCAGGAGGATCCCAAGTCCAAGTCCAGCCTCAGCAACTTAGTGAGGTTCTAAGCAACTTAGTGAGATCTTGTCTAAAAAAATAAAAAGAGTTGAGGGTGTGTGTGTCTCAGGGGTTAAGTGCCCTGGGTTCAATCCCCGTAACCAAAAAAAAAAAAAAGCTGCTGTCACTCAGTTACTCTGGCTGCTCTAAGGGTATGGGGAACAGAGGGCCGAATTCCTAAAGATCACTCCTGAGTGAAGGAGCACACACTAACATGTTTTCAACTTCTTTAGGGAAGTGATATACACAGTGACGCACACTGATCTTGATGATTTGGCTCCATAAACTTTTCTGTACCTATGTCTCACCTGCATGAAAGACAGAGAATTTCAAATACTCCAGAAGGTTCCTTGGCGCCCCTTCCCAGGCATTATCCATCCCCCTCGAGGCAACCACCCTTACGAATTTCTCTCACCATCAGTTAATTTTGCCTGTTTTTGAATTTCATTTACATGGAACCACAAATAGTCCATATCCTTGGGATCCACTAACTCTGCTCCCTATCACTTCTAGGAGTTCCGTCCCTGTCACAGCACACTAACAGCTCATCAGCACCTACTGTGTGCCAGGCGCTGCAGAGAGAATGTGATGTTGGCTTTTTGCACTGAAGCCTTGGTGTTGAACCCACTTCACAGATAAGGAAGTTGGCAGGATCAGCAGTTCATTGCCACACAATCAGGACACGGAGGGGCTCAATTTCAAACCCAGGATAGATCAACTTCAGAGTTGATCCTTCTCTTTTCTCTTTACAGATACAAGGAGACTTATTCCCACTGTAACAAGAAGTAGGAAAACATTGCCCTGGAGAGCTACACCTGGAGTTTTCTCTGAGGAATTAAAAATCACTTTATTCAACAAAAAGTCACTGTCAAACATACACAGTAGGTTACTTCTAAAATAGAGTTTATGTAAATTAAATATCATTTTTGTTTGATTCACAGTTATCATTCAGGAAAACAGCCTCTGAGAAACTCCACAAAGACGTGTTTATGTCCCAGATCCTGAGCTTAGTACTTTACAAACTTCAACTCATTTACTCCTTCCTCATTTGCCATCTGATGGAAAGCTGATCGTCAGCTCTATTTTTAGACAAATAAGATGTTGCTTGAAGAGGTTATCTATAGCTAAATACCAACACCCCTCTAACAACTCTTAGAAGCTTAAAAACAATCACCATTTCTCTCCATTCTTGATTTCTGTGTGTGAGCTGGCTGTTCTGACTCAGGGTCAGACTTGGCTAAAGTTGGACTCTTCTCACATCTCAGGCACCTGGGCTGGGAGGGCTCAAGCAAATGGGGGCTGGAGCCCTTGGGCTTCCTCAGGCCTCTGTCTTTATGTGGCCTCTTCACATGAGCACCCCAACATGGCAGCTGGACTTCCTACACAGAAGAAAGAACTGGACTTCCTGCCCAGAAACTCAGGGATCTAAAGGCATGTGATCTTGAGAGAGAGAGAGAGAGAGAGAGAGAGAGAGAGAGAGAGAGAGAGGGGAGAGAGAGAGAGAACGCAAGATAGAATCTGTGCAACTTCTAACCCAGCCTTGGAGTCCTGTAGTGTCATTTCCTACCAAGTCTTGTTTGTTAAAATGGGAACAAAGGCCTGTCCAGGTACAGGGGGTGAGGATTTCTTCCATTTCTTGATAGGGGATGTGTTGACCAATTTAAGCTCTGTTTAAAACCACCCCTGTTTATCTTCTGGATAAAAATGATTTACACTCCTCTCACAAGCAAAATATCCTTCCTCCCTCCCAATGATCTCTGAAAGTCTTATCTAGTGTAGTATCAGGTTGAGGCCAGAGATCCAAATCCCATCATCCGAACCTTCCCGGTGCAGAGGAGATTCCTCAGATGCAATGCCTCAGGCACAGCTCCTTGATTCTATTCCTCTTTATCTGAAGACTTTTAGAACTAAAAGGACAAGTTATCCGTTTCTTACTTAACCTGTTGGAGTCCACCTTGTGTCCCTGTGTCCAAAAGACCTGACAAGAAAAACACAGGAGGAAAATTTTATTTTGGCTCATGGTTTCAGAGGTTCAGTTCATGGATGGCCCACTCCATAGCTCTGGGCAAGAGGTGAGACAGAACATGGAAGGGTGTGGCAGAGGAAAGCAGCTCAGGACATGGCAACCAAGAAGCAGAAAGAGCTCCACTCACTGTGGACAAAATATAAACATAATAGACATGCCCCCAATGACCTACTTCCTTCAATCTCACCCTACCTGACTACTGTTACCACCCAGTTAACTCATATCATGGATTAATCCCCTGATTAGGTGAAGGGTCTCATAATCTAATCATCTCACCTGTGAAGATTCTCCAACTGTCTCACACATGAGCTTTTGGGGGACACCCCATATCTGAACCACAAACCACCTAACACACAATGATGGAACAGGACTGGGATGACCGTTATGAACACTCCCATTTAAAAAGGAGGCACACCACCGTCCTTGGACCATAGCAATTTTGAAATCTCTCCAAGTACCCATTGCCAGTTTCTGGATTGGGGTCCACTCTTACTCCCTGGGGATAATTTTTCCGTGGCTCTTGGCTCTGTTTTTCTGGGTTCGACTTTCTGAAAATCATCCTTCTTTTCTATAAAATACCACTGGTATTTGCAGCTGAGTAGTTTTTCCCACTTGCTTCTTTTCCACAGAACTGTGGGGGGGGTCTGATGGTCTTTTTTCACTTTGTGCTAGTCCATCCTTGTAGTTCAAATTGATGGTGTTTCTGACAATATAATTCTACTGGGTTTCCTATGGGTGTCCTATTGGAGCTCACTTCATTAGTCAAAAGTCACCCTCACAGATTTCATCAAAATAAACCCTTCTCTACCCTGAGCTTCTTGTGAGGCTAATATGGGATAATTCCCTAAAGATTCTGTTTAATGAAGAGAATCTGTGAAGCATATTTGTGAGATGTTTAGAAGGCCTTGGCCTATATGAAAGGTTTTATGAAGCATTAGGTTTTTCTGAGGTTTTGATGAAGGGTCTTATCTGGATTTTCTCTTTGTCCTGAAGCCTCTTCATACCTTGAGGACAATTTCCCGTCAGAGGAAGCTGTGCATGAGAAACAGATTTATTTGCAAACCCAGCAAGTCCTTGGCTTTTAAATTCTCTGTAAATTTTCCTTAAAAGTCAAAAGTTTCCCCTTTAATTCATCTTTCCCTGCCCTTGTCTTGTGCAACTGAAATAATTAAATGGGCACTTCCAAAAGTCTACTTAGAAATTTCCTTAGCCCAAACAATTCGTTGGGCACATTTTCTATTGTCCATGTCTCATCAAGTGACAATGTTGCTAAACTTTCTTGTACTATATAATAAAGGCCCCCTTTTCTCTTGCTTCCAATAACATTTTCTCACTTTCCATTAAGCCCTTCCCAGTAGCTTCCAATAACAGCACCTTCAAAGCCTTTATCATTTCTGCCCACACCACATCCTTAAAGCCATACGATTAGGAAGGTATTGTTATGGTAACAGTCTGCTTCCAGGCATCAAAAGTCTGAATCAGCTATTCATTGCATTATAGCAAAACAACCCCAAACAGTGGTCTTTAAACAATAACAGTCATTTATTTTGCCCATGAATATAGGGGTTGATGAGATCCAAGCAAGACAGTTCTCACTCATGATCTCTGGTGAGTTTGCTGTCCACTGGGAACTGCTGCCAGAATCACCCCAAATGTGTCTCCATTCACATATCTAGGGCCTAGGCAAGGGAATCAGTTGGGGCAGATGGCAGGGCTTCTTGGGCCATCTCTCACTTCATATATGCTCTCCCTATGACGCAGCTCAGGGTAGCTGGATATTTTTTCATGGCAGCTGAAGGATCCCAGCATGAGTGGCCCAAAAGGAACTCTCAGAGCTGCATGGGGCCAGGTGTGGTGGCACACACCTGTAATCCCAGCAACTGTGGAGGCTGAGGTAGGAGGATCACAAGTTTGAGGCCAGTGTCAGCAACTTAGCAAGATCCTCAGTCACTTAGGGAGAACCTATCTCAAAATTTCTTTAATTAAAAAAAAAAATCAAAGTTTTTAGAGTGCCCCTGGATTCCATCCCCAGTACCAAAAAGAAAAGAAAACGGCGTGGACTTTTCCAAGGTAGCCTTGGAAATTACCCAGCGTCATTTTTGCTATGTTTCCCGCCCCACACTTTTGGAAATGTTGGAATTCCTTGATTCTCACTATGGCTCAAAGGGAGGGGACATACACCTTCTTAATGGAAATAAAGTCAAAGGATTGTGTACATGTTTCAAAACACTTAAGGGGTTAAGTCATATACCCAAGGCCACACAGCTGGAAAGTGACAAGGGTTCAGACGAACCCAGGCAATCTGGTCCTGGACTTAAATCCTTCACTGCTAGTCTAGAGTGCTTCTTCTTCTCCTCTCTTCTTACTGACTTTCTTCCTCTCCCTCCCGCCTCCTTCTGAGATGGAACCCAGGGCCACCTCTCTGCTGGGATGCACGCTAGCACCATGCTACACGCCCAGCCCTACACAGCCTCCTGTAATTACCCAGGTGGTCTACATAATTCAGGAGTTTGGGCGGGGGCGTCCCCTTGCTTGGAACAGTTCCCTACTTGCTTTGGCCTACTCAGCTTTCTCAGAAAAGTAGTAGGATTCAGACTGACGGCGAGCGTTTTCCAGGGTATGGAGCGGCTGCCGGCCTTTAAGGGACTGAGTGAACCGGAGCTGGGCAGCCTCCTCTCAAGTCCTCTCTCCTTGGGATCAGGTTCTTCACTGTGGCCATCAGTGCCTCCGGGGGTGGTTTCTGTGTCACTTTCCCTGTGGCCTGCAGACACCTCCTTGTCAACTGGCTCCTGTGATCTTGCACCTTCTCACTAGTTTGGTACCCACGGGGAATAGAGGAGTATTCTTAGATCTTTCAAGAATGTCTTCCAAGGCCTGGGGGATAACTCAGTGGTGGAGCAGGCAAAACAACAACAAAATCCTGCAGACTGAAAGAAGCTTCCTCCAACACCTGAAGATTATTCATCAGAAGAAGATAAGGTTTAATGGACTTTACCGTGCAGAGAGTTTTCCCAAATTTCCTTTAAGGCTTGACTTTAAACACATTTTCATCCACAAAGATTTAACAATGCTTTATATATTGAGTGACACCTTGATGCAGAGGAGAAGTCCACGTAGAAACAAGAGGCGGCAGCCCAGGCCACCATGAATGCTTACGTAGCCCACATACTGCACCAAAGGGGCAAAAGGAGGCCTGAAACCCAGCCCCACATTCCGCTGGCCAAACCTTTCACCCTGGCGAGGGGCTGTGTTGGCTGAGAGGAAAGAACAGCTTTTTCTAATTTGTTTGCCCAGAAAAGGGGGGGTCCTTTTTCTAACTCAATAAAGATACCATCTGTATTAGCTGCAGCACTGGGGAGGCTGGGAGATAAAATAATCTACTAACCTCCTCCATAGGACAAGTCATAGAAATCAACCCTGACAAATAATAATAATAAATTTATTAAATTTCAAGAAAAGAGTGAGAAATTGAGCCTCTGGGAAGGCCAGAGCTATGGCAGTTCCAAAGGACCTAAGCATCTGGAGTCAATGAATCTCTCCACTAGGACATTCCCAATGGATCAACCCCATCCTAAAAGCCCCCAGTCTCTTCCCCGGTTCAAAATGCAAAGATCTTGAGAGGAAGATTCCGATTGGTCCAGCTTGGTTCCAATGCTCCCTCTTAGCCAATGAGCTATGACCAAGGCCGGGTCATAGAATACAGAGTCTATTCTCTAGTCACTGTTTAGTACCCCCACCATGGTGTCAGGGTGGCTTCCAGAGAAAAGGTCTTTATTGTGAGCTTCTGAAGTCCTCCAAGAGCTGCCTACAGAAGTTCTAGATAGTTGTCTAGGATTTGTCAGGAAGGCCAATAGATAGTGTATGACCTACCCAATAAGTCCTGGCAAGTCAATCTGATCTAACCACTCAGGAGCAAGATCCCTGTGAGTGTTCAGCCATCTCATTTCACCCTCTGTGTAGCATTGACATTTGCCAGTCATCAAAGATCTCCTTTATCAATGACCTTAGCATCAAAGAAAAGTGGAAGTCTTCATATTCTTCTCTTTATTGGAACTGTCACCAAAGTAGAGAGCAGTCATTCAACTCTATAAAATTGTTCAGAGGCCAACCGAGGATCAGAAATGAATTAAGAAAGAGCCAGAATTAGCTGGCTTGGCAAGCCACAGTCTTGCCTTGTAAAATATTTATTTAAATTATGATATATTTAAAATGTGCACAAAGTGATCTAACAGAAATCCACACATGAACCAATATTAACATTTTGCCATTTGGATTCAGATTACCTTATCTCTTTTAAAGAAATAAAACACTACAGCTACAGCTAAATCCCTGCCCCATGTTCCTTCTCCCTCCCACTCATACAGATATGAGTGTTGTCCTAACTAGGGTGGTGTCATTTCCAAGACTGAGTTTGGTTCTGACTTTTTGTTTGGTCCTCGGGTGTAGAAGTGCAATTAATTATTCTCAATGGCTCAGTATTATCACTGTTCTAAGAAAAGACCCTCTTTGGTCTCATTTATTTATTCCTTTAATTTTCATTTACTACACCCTAAGTCTCCCCAATCCCTCAGTTAAGCAACTGCATCAATATGTTTGACATCACATCTTTGTATGTGACCCTATCAAAAATACGCTGCTGTTCTGTGCGCATGCAACTTGAGTTTACATAAATGGTATTGTGCCATGGATTTCATTCTGTTCTTTACTTTCTTCAGTCAGCACTGTTTCTGAGGGCCACCCACATTGTATTAGTCAGCTTCTTATCACTGTAACAAAATACCTGAGAAAAATAACTTAAAAGAGTAAAGATTTACTTTGGCTCACAGTTCCAGAGGTTTTAATCTATGGTTGGTTGGCAGAACATCACTGCAGAAGTGCATGGGGGAAGAAAGCTGATCAGCTTATGGCAGCCCAGAAGCAAGGGGGAGGGTTAGGAGGGGGCAGGGAGGAAAAGTTCAGGGACATGCCATACCTTTCAAGAATAAGTGCCCAGTGGCCTACTTCTTTGAACAAAGGCCCACCTCACAAAGTTTTCAACACCTCCCAATAACGCCATCAAATTATTAATCCATCAGTGGAGATTCTCCATTGATGAGGTCAGAGTCCTCATGATCCTATCCCATCCCAAAAGCTTCATCTCCGAACATGGCTGCATTGGGGATCAAGCCTTCAACACAGGAGGCTTTGGGGGACGTTCCAGATCCAAACCATAGCACACATCATAGGGTGTGCATCCAGTTGGTGGTGCAAATACCTCATTTTTCTTCCCCGTTCTTCTTTCAGCCTGCAAGAAGGGGAAGAGAGACGGGCACACCAAGGAGACAGTTAAGACTGGGCTTGTCCTTGAGCCTCTCTCCCAGGAGGGAGGTGTGCCAATAGCCTTTCCCCGACTTCACATGTGTGTGCGCGCACACACACACACACACACACACACAACTTCAGCTCGGGCCTCACCAAGGTGGGGGTGAAGAGAGCAAGCTGGGAATTCTATCAGAGGAGGAGGGCCTGTCCTAGAGCTCTGGCACTATTAAATCCAAGCCCTTGGCTCCTCCAGGAAGCCTCCCTGGCCACCCGTCCTAGGCACGTCACTCTCCCTTCCGGGGACTACAAATCTCATTTCGTCAAGTGCTAGTCTAATTCTAGCCTTTCTGCTACTCTCCCAAATCACAGTGAAAATCCCTGGAGGGAAAGACCCTCTCCTGTTCTTCTGGTTACTCTTGCTCAAGCTCTGGCCCAGAGAAAATGAGCACAGAGAACAGGAAGTTGAATTTTGCTTCATTAGGACCCTACTCCCTCTGTTTTAGGGACACGCCATCTTCCAACAAACAGGTGATAGGCCAGAATCTCAGAAACCCAGATGGAAACATCTACTGTGATAGCTCTTGAGGAGCCCATTTTTGTGGAGGATGCAAACATCCAAATGAGACATTGAAACACAGAGTGGCAGGTACAAAGATCTGGGCAGGTTTCTGGGGGTTCAGAGGAGGAACATCCAACTCAATGCAGAAGGAGGTGAGGGAGGGCTCAGCAGAGGTGCTGAGGTGCTGTCTGGGAGTCTCTCTGGGTATGGGGTGAGGGGACTGTGAACTAACACTGAGACAGTATAAGAAAAATTGTGTGCATTCCAGTTCTTGTAGCTTCAAAACAAATTATCATAATACTGGACTAAAACAACCCTTTATTATGAGGAATCCAAGCCGGGCACACAGGAAAGCTCGTCTTTGCTCTCTGTGGTTGGGGCCTTGTCTGGTAGCACTGAAATCTGAGATGGGGAGTCACCCGAAGGCTCATTCACCCACAAATCCAATGGCAGAGTGACTGTAAACTGGGGCCTCTGTTCTCTTCCACATGGGCTTCTTCATAGCAGGTCGCTTAGGTTCCTGGGGTGAACAACCTAAAAAAGAGAGAACTAGGGAGAAATGATAACCTTTATATAAATTAGCATCAAAAATCTTCACTTTCGCCATAGTCTGTAGGTCAGAGTAGTTATAGACCCTGCCCAGATTCAATGAGATCTCTCCTTTCAGTGGGAGAAGTGTTATAGGGCAAGACGAAGAGCACGTGGTGAAGATAAATATGTTGGTGTGAATACATGATGAATACTTAGCATCTCTGGAGAAAGCAATCTCACAGTCTGAAGGGACCTCATGGACTGTATGGATGAGGGGGGACAAGGGAGGCAACAATGGATAGACGGGAGTCCATTATTGCAGGAGTACATTGCACTCGAGGAAATCCAGATACAAAGATACACTGAAGATCTTTAAAACCACACTCAGGAGAACGCTTATAGACAACAGAGGGCTTTGGAAGCCCCAGGAATCCTGTTGCCTCCTTCCCACCACCCTGCATCCCCTCTGCGTTTGATTAGAAAATTCTCAAGGCACTATGGGTGGCTGAAGCAGAGGGAGCATTGGGGTTAGTCTGTGTCCTTGGAGTAAGAGCCAAGGAGTAGCCTGCCACCCTTCCCCTACCCCTGTATACACACTTGTAAACTATCTCTCTCCCCTCTCCACCCCCGCTCAAGTCTGAGCCCTGAGCCCAATCTGTCAATCCAGAGGTTCATGGATGCTGCTGCTTGGGTAGCAGGCAGGGACTCTCCATAAACACTCTTCCAGGTCGATTTTGAATGGTCCTGGGCAGAGCAAGCCCCATGCTTCTCATACATTCAGGTTCACCAGGTGTAGGCCAAAGGGACAGCAAGACATCATGACATTAAGGAGACAGCACTGGTTTAGTAGTCAGGAGTCCTGTATTCTCCTCCTGCCTCTGCCCAACCAGCTATGGGTCTCCAGGAGATCATATCCCTTAATGGACTTTGCAGGACAAATATAAGAATTGGATTAGACAGGAGTTTTTTTCCCCCAGTTCTTGGAACTCATGCATTAAAAAGTTCCCAGTCATGGGCTGGGGTTATGGCTCAGCAGTAGAGCGCTCACCTCACATGTGCAAGGCCTTGGGTTCGGTCCTCAGCACTACATACAAATAAATAAAACAAAGTTATTGTATCCAACTACAACTACAGAAAATAGTTGTTTTTTTTTTTTGTTTGTTTGTTTTTGTTTTTAAAGCACCCAGTCACAAATACTACAGTGAAATACTACCTCAGGTCCACTAGAATGGCTAAAATTAAAAAGATCGATAACACAAAGTGCTGACAAGGATGTAGAGCAACTGGAACGCTCATACATTTCTGGTAAAGATGCCAAATTGTACAGCATACAGGGGCTTTAGAAAGGAGGCCAGCAGTATCTACTGAAACTAAACACCTTCTCTATGACCCAGCAATTCCACTCCTAGATATTAGCCCAAAAGACACAAAAACATACCTTAACAAAAAAGACTTGGACTACAGGATCATAGCAGCCCCAAATTAGAAACAATTTAGGCAGCCCTCAACAGGTGAACAGATAAACTACTTAATTAAAGAAATCAGCTGTGAATACATATACCATGGATGGATTTTTCAAAAACTTTATGTTGAATGATAAAAGTGAGAAACAACACAACATATATTGTATGGCTCTCTTTATGGTGAAGTCAAAAGCCAGGTGAAATTCAAGGGATAGGATAGAAACATGAACTATTTCTTATCTTGGGAGGGTGGAGGAGTAGAGGGGAAGAGACTGGAAAGACCACTCATGGAACTTTGTGGAGTGATGGAACTGTTCTATATCTTCACGGGGATGTAGGTGACACAGGGGTATACATTTGTCAAAATGCACACTTGAGATCCGTGCATTTCACTTCACTGTGACACTTCCATTTTTAAAAATAGCATTCTCTGGACGGTTTGAAATACAGCTCTCCAGGGAACCCCAGCCCAATTGGGTCAGGGAGTCCGAGGCAGTGGGGCCCAGGAATCCGCATTCTGAGCGATCTCCAGCTTTAGAGACAGCATTAGACTTGAGGCCCATGTCCCTGGACACCCACCACCCCTCCCCCGCTCCGGATCCCCCCCTCCCCGCGCCCCGCACACCATCCCACTTGGCCCTTGGAGCTGCCCCCTCTCCCCGAGCCCCCAGCCCTCTGCCCAGTCGCCCCTGGTAACCAAGAAAGGACTTGAAAATCCTCAAAGTGCAGCCGCCCGGGGAGGGGCGGTGCACAGTGTCAGCGAGACAAGGGCAAATACAAAATGCGGGGTAATTGCCGGTTTTCTAATTCGCGGCCCTTTGTGCGGCGGCGCGGAGCCGGCGGCCGCGCTCCCAAGCCCCGGCCTTTCAGGCGCGCAGGGGGCCGGGCGGCCGCGCTCCCCGCGCTCCGCGGCGCATAATTAATCGGGCTTCACAGGGCCGGGGACAAAGGCGCCCATTCACCCCGCCGCTCCTCCCCCCGGGATATTGTTATTTCTAAAAACTGCAGCCAGCTGGGCCGCAGGGCAGCGTCAGCTCTGTGGGAGAATGAGCGGCCGCGGCCGGCGCGGAGACTGGGAGCTCTGTCTCCAGCCCTGCGCGGGATTAGAGCGGGCGGGCGGCGGCCGGGGCGGGCGGCCCGGGGCCTTTCTGAAGTCTGTCGACTCCTCCGAGCGCCTCGCCTCGTGATTTCCATGGGGCCCCCCCGAGAAGCGCGCCATGGAAATGGTAATGCGCCCATGGAGGCAGGCTCCGCGGGAAGGAGAGGGTTGCGTCCAGGGATCCAAGTGGAAGGCACTGGGGGAAGGCCGCCTGGCCTGGCCAGAGACCCGCACCTGGACCACGCCTTCCCAGAGGCCAGGGAAAATGCATCAAGGAGTAAACGCCTGAGTCTGGATCTGCAGAGCCTGCAGTTACAATCAGGGGTTCTGGATGCTGTGACTCTATGGTTAAACAGCTTCTGCTCCCAAGACCGCCTGGAAGCTTGCTCCAAACAGTACCTGAACAGGCCTGACCTCACCCCCCACCCCAGAGATCAGACTCCCAAAGTAGAGGCAGGGGTCCAGGCCTTGGAAGCCCCCCAGGTTTGACTATCATTCAGCACAGTCTTGGAGATGGCTTACATGCACTGCTTCCCAGTTCCCCTATGAGGAGACAGGCCCAAGGTGGTGAACTGACTTGCCAAGGTCACAGAACAGGGCTGGCAGTGGACCCTGGGCTGCTGATTGTGCACAAAAGTGCAACAGAAATGGGAGATGGTTCTAGGAAAGGATGTTTAGACCTCCCTTCCTCTCCACAAGCCTTCCCTAATTGCTCAGGCCTACTCTGAGCACCCCTTCCCTGGCCTCTCTTTGCAATGAGACTGATCTGCCTGGTCAGATGCCTTCGCACGTTCTGGCTGATGGGTGCACACTGGGAGTTCTACCTGCTTCACCAGAGGCAGGCACCCTTGAGTCTAGGACCAAAGGCCTCACTGACTTGTGCCTAGCAGAGCTCCAGCCAAAGCTGCCCCAGGATAACAACATCTGGTGACTCCAGGGGCTGAGTCTTCTAGGCTACATCTCTTCAAGTGCAATGTCTTCCCCAGGCCCAGCAGAGGCCTAAGTCCCAGTTGAGCAAGGCTGGGCTTCACCTTTGCCACTGAATTCAAGGTATTAGGCACCCATCCATTCCTCTCCCAAAGCTTGGAGCAGTTGTGAAGAGCTGCCATGGATTTCCAAAACCTCAGCATCCTGAACACCTCCCAGAACAAGCAGGGGCTTTTCCAAAACTCTGCCTGTTCCCAACCCATCTCACTGAGACGTTCTGTCCCTCAACTGTACCCTGGAAAATGTTCCCTCAGCCTAAGACTGCCAGTCCCGAGCAGGACCACGGGTCTCAGCGCCAGACCATGCCGCAGAGCCTCACTCCTCCCAGCAAGGCAGGGACAGGAAGCCTCCTGTGTTTTCAGAAGAGCACAGGCTGGCCTCCAGGCCCAGAGAAGGTGCCCCACAAGCTCTCTTCTGCTTCCATCAAGCCATGCTGGGCTCTGGAAGGCCGACATCATGGAACATTCACATCTGTGGGTGGGAAAAAGCACAGAAAGCTCCAGGAGAACAAAGTGGAGGAAAACAAAGTGAAACAGGGTTCAGCCAAGGCCTGCCTGGCCAGGCCTCTAAGTGGACAGTCCAGCTGTCCAGTAACAAGCAGACTCAGCACAGCCCCTGAGGCCAGTGGAGTCCCCCCCCCCCCGCCCCAGGAAACTCAATGGCCAGGCCAGGGCCCCAACATGGCATCAAGCAGAAAAATAATCTATATGTCTCCTCTTAAGTATACTTTATTTGAGATCTAGAATAACCCAATACTGTCTGGAAATGAGAGGAATAAGGTTTAGCTGAAAGGAAGTCAGACCATATTAAAAGAATGCCCTTGAAAATGTAGAGGGAATTGTTTTAAGGATTAAAGGGCAAGATGTCTCTTTTTCTCAAATTATTTTATAAGTGTAAATAATTGGAAAGAGAATATTCAGGACTCTCTTGTAATATTCCCATGACTTTTCTAAAGTTTGACATTTAAAAATCAAATAGCAAGGGCTGGGATTGTGGCTCAGCGGTAGAGCGCTCCCCTGGCTCGGGCGGCACCGGGGTTCGATCCTCAGCCTCACATAAAAATAAAGGCATTGTGTTGTGTCCATCTACACCAAGAAATAAATATTTTTAAAAAATCAAATAGTAGGCAATGCACACATGTGCACACATGTGCACACACGTGCGTGCACACGCACACACACACACATACACACATTATAGCATCAGTATTCCAATTCCTATATGCAGGAATGGGACCAAATCTCCTTTACCCTCACCCACACCCGCACATCCTTTGCTGTCTTCTGGGATAGCACTTAGTGACCAAACTGGCTTAATTGTCCCTCAGGTCCCTGTGTTGTTAATCTCTGATTCCCACTTCAGCTAGCACTGTGCTGCTTTGTAAATGCGCAACAGGCCCCAAACCTGGAATCTGATCATTTGTCATGGAAAGTTTCCAGCTCTGAGGAGGGGGCAAGATGGAGTAGAGAAGGGGTGGTCACTGGGAAGAAGGAACCAAGGAAGATAGCAGAGTGCACATGAATTTTATAGTCCAAGGCACTCCTGCCAGAACTGGAGTGGTTTTTATTCAAGGCTGGTAATCAGGCCCCCTTAATCACATTCTAGCATTTTTCCATAAAGCTTGGGAAGTCATTCAGGCTGCCCCTGGGTCTACCCAGAGCACTTATGGGCACACTTCAACATGTGGTGACCAGAGCCAACCATATACCTGCTAATCATTGCCTCATTCTCTGAGTGTTTCCCGCATGTGAATCTTGCTTGTCTCCCCAGTGAGCTTACAGAGGGAAGAACCTTGCTTCCTCCCACCTTCCCCTGGCCATCATGAGAGTTTAGAGAGAGATAGACTCATGATGAACTCTCAGGGGCCTCTACCAGACTCTAAGCTCCATAAAGACAGGAACTATGTCTTCTACCTCTGGTGCTTAGCACAGTGCTTGATATGTAGTTGGTGCTCAATAAATACTCAGTGAATAACAGCGGGTGGGAACCCCGGTGAATTGGGTTGAGTTAAGCAGCCTTCTCCAGCAGGGCACACTGAGCAGCCTCTTTGGGAATTGTACTTCTGACCTCAGATGCTCAGCTGAGGAGTTAGAACTATCGCCGACTCTCCCACCTGCTCATTTCTAACTAACTCCCATCCTCAGAGCGGGTCCTGTGTCCCAGAGAAAGGCAGAAGCACCATCTCTGTGGCCAGTGTAACAAAAATCAGTGTTGGGACAAGGTTCTCTTCTCATGGTCCTCTGGGTGGGTCTGCCTTGGGAAGAACAACTTTGCTCATGCACATTTCTGGCAGGGGCAGGACTTTCTGTAAGAGCACTCTGGGCCCAGGCACACGCCTATAATCCTAGCCACTTGAGAACCTGGCACACAGGAGGATCTCAAGTTCAAGGCCAGCCTCAGGAACTTACAAGACTCTGTCTCAAAATAAAAAATAAAAAAGGATGAGTATGTGGCTCAGTGCTAGAGCAGCCCTGGGCTAAAAACAACAGCAAAACAAAACAAAAAAACACTCTGTATTGAAGTTATGATACCCCACCCCACCCTTCCCTGTATCCCCACTCACGGATACGGACCTGAGCAGCTCTCCACAGGTACCTGGGCTTGAAAGAGAAAGCACTGGGCCTGCTGGAGGCAAGAGGTTTGACTTGAATGGTCTACAGGAACTTCATTTTCCTCCCCTGCTTGGGACAAAGATGCTGTTACAGCCAGAGGGTGGCTGCTCCCAGTGGCTAGCTGCAATAGGAGCCTGAGGCCTAGGGATCTCCCAGGCTCTCTAGCCCCTTTCAGGCCTCTGAGCCAAGGCTAGGAGCCTATCTAGTCTTCCTGCTGCGGCCATGGTAGCCTGAGTCCCAGTTCAGCCCAGGGGAGAACTGGAGGAGATGTTCCTGGCACAGGGAATGGGACATTCCAGGCCACCCAGAAGCTTATGTCCCTCTAGAATTCCTATGTTGAAATCCTCACTGCCAAGGTAATGGTGTTAGGAGGTGGGACCTGTGGCGGGTGCTGGGGTCTTTGAGGTAGAGTCCTCGTGAATGGGGGGTCCTCATAAGTGAGGCCTGAGACAGACCCTTACCCCTTCCACCATGTGAGGTTAGAGGGAGAAGGCACTATCTGTGAGGAAGTGGGCCCTCACCACACTCTGCCTCTGCTGGCACCTTGATCTTGGACTTCAGCCTCCAGAACTGTGAGCAGTGAGCATCTGTGGCTTATAAGCCACCCAATCTGGGTATTTCGCTATGGTGACTTGAATGGACTAAGACAGCATCTCGGGAGAGATGAGAGTTTCTCTTTTAACCCCGCTCCTGTGGAGCTGGACCATCTGAAGCTTCTCCCTCCCAGCACCTCACCTGTCTCTCTGTCCCCTTTAGAGGAAACTACTGCCTGGGCCTCTGGGCAGCTGGGCACGCTCCCAGCACATTGAGCATTGCTCCCAGCCTAAGAAAAAGCCAGGCTCCCTGGCTGGAAACTCTGTCTCCTCCGCCTTCCCCCTCTCTTCTCTTTCTCTCTCCCCTTCAATCTCCCTCACTCCCCATCACCCCGACCTCAAAGCTTCCAAAGTGACAACATGTGGGCCCAAATCAAACGCTTGTCCTCAGGCCCCTGTTGGCATCCGTCCTGGGTCTCCTGCCTTCCTCTCCCAGCTCCCTCACCCAGCCGCCCTCCTCAGCCTCACTCCCACCCCCGCCATTCCTCTTTGTGGACAACTTTCTAAATACAGCCAAACTTCCCCTTTGGGTCCACAGGGCCTATAGGACAGCTGCAGAAGGTCAGCAACTCTGCAAAAGTTTTCTTGCAGAGCTTAGCTGAGACCCACACCCTCTAGATGTCACTTCCTCAGCCAGGCTCTGGAAGACCAGCCAGTGTCCTTCTCCAGTACACAGAGGAGAGGCCCGGCCTCCCCACAGATCAATCAAATCTAAAGAGACCTACTGAGGGGCCCGGGAGAGTGCAGTCAGGAAGGAGGCAGCCCAAAGGCTGGCCTGGCTTCTGTCGGACCCTGCTCCAGCACCCAGGGGCCCTGGCAGCCATTCACGCCCTCCAGACACAGCCATTCTCTTTTGTGGGATGAGGGGCTATCTTGGGGGGCCTGGGGGGGAGGGGCAGAGTAGAGAGGGCTTTGTTGCCTAAATGCCATTCACATGATGAGGGTTGGCTTCCTTGGCCCTGTCCAAGTCTAAAATTCCACAACTTGGTGATTTTTCTTTAGGATGCTCCTATCCCACGTCTGGAGAGAGAAGAGACTTGCCCAGGGCCACCCAGACTTGAGCCTGGGTCTCTTGAACTGTCAGTGGCCACAGAGTGTAATTACCTGGGACGATTTTCAAGCATCCCAGTAGTTGGACCCACTCCAAACCAATGAAATCTGGGCCTGGAGAATCAGGTTGCCTGGAAAGTTCCCCGGTGACTCTGACTGTGGTAAAGAGTGAGAGCCACGGCGGATAGACTCCAGGAGGCGGAAGAAGATACTCGAAGTCAGGGGTGACATGTTTCCACCCTCATTCTGTGCTGAACAGAAGAGACCTGGGATGAGCTTGGCATGTCTATCAGGGATGCAGGGGACGTGACTGTATTTGCTGTCTAGTTAAGAGGCTCGGAGGCCCTGTGGAGTGGGTACCTCAGGGCCAGCCTCTGGGTGCTGGCTCACTGAGCTGCCTGCTTCCTACCTGGACCCCAAGGCCTCCCGTGGTCCTCCAGGACAGGCAGCCCAGGGCTGCATCTGGGAACTGGCAACTGACCTAAGCCGGAGGCAGGAGGCCCCCGGTCAGCTCCAGCACTGCGAGGGCTTTGTGCAGACCGAGAAAAGGAAAATAGGGAAGGAAAAGCAAAGCAGGGCGGGATGCAGTGAAGGGGAAAAGGACAAGAGAAAGGGGAAGGGCCTTGAGGTCAGAGAGTCATGTGAATGGCATTCAAGCAACAAAGCCCCCTCGCCTCTGCCCCCCTGGCTCCCCTCCATCAATCATCCCCTGAGCCTGGAGAGAAGCACTCTGCTGCCAGGGCCAGGGCACAGGGGACATCGCTGCCCACAGAGGCCCAGGCCAGAAAGTCCAGATTCAGAAGTTTGCCAGCTTTGAGCCTTTGAGCTCCGTGTGTCCTCTCCACAGAGTTAGTAACGAGCACCCGGCCAGGTCCCCTCAGACCCCCACCCCCTCTGCTCATCAGATCTTCCGTCTCCTTTCAGACACTGAAGCAAGATCACTTGGTCATTCCTAACCCAAAGGAAATGTTAAATCTAATTCCAAGACACGGAGCATCACCTCAAGGGGACCCAGGTGATGCTGTTGACAGTCTTTGTGACCCTGAGTGAGCCACCTCCCTCCCCTCCCTGAGCTTCAGGGTCTGGTCGTACGTCCCCTCCTGTGAAGTCACACTTGAAGGAAAAGAGGCCACACTTGAGGTGTGTCCCTGGGCCAGGGGTCACGATCCCCACCCTGGATAGCGCCCTGAGCAGTGAGGTGAGCATCGGCAGCTCTGGCTCTGCACCTGTTCCCTCACCTGTAAGGTGAGAGCAGACCCATGAAGGAAATGGAGAAGACAACACAAGTCCAGACCAACGTGGTGCTCATGTCTAGACTACAGGAGGGCTGCCCTTTGCAAATCAAAAGAAGATACAACTGCTTTAGAAAATGCTCAAGGAGCCAGGCGTGAAAGCACATGCCTGTAATCCCAGTGGCTCGGGAGGCTGAGGCAGGAGGATTGTGAGTTCAAGGCCTCAGCAACTTAGTGAGGCCCTAAACAACTCAGTGAGACCCTGTCTCTAAATAAAACATAAAAAGTGGTTAAGCGCCCCTGGGTTCAATCCCTGGCACAAAAAAGAAAGAGCAAAGGATGTGAACGGGCAGTTAAGAGAGCCGCGAGAATATTTGTAAAAAGGAAGACACACAGCTGCTGAGTTCAAAGCCAGTCTCAGCAATTTAGTGAGGCCCTAAGCAACTCAGCAAGATCCTGTCTCTAGATAAAATATAAAAAGGGGCTGGAGATGTGGTTGATGTGCCCCTAAATTCAATCCCTGGTACAAAAAAAAAAAAAAAAAAAAAAAAAAAACCAGCAGTAACAATGGTTTTGAAATGGTGCACAGTAGAATGTTCAGCTCACCTTCACGGCTTTTGGGCTGTGTGCCTTGAGAGGCCTGAACTCCCAGCCCTCTTCTACTTGCTCCAGCAGCAGGCCAAGGGCCTCAGGACAGAGGAGTCACGGTGGGCAGCCTAGCATGCAACCCAGAAAAAAAAAAAAAAAAAAAAGATGGGCGGGAGTGACAGAGGAGGGAGCCAAGAGGAAGAGGAAGGGACACACTGCAAGTTTCAGTGTTTCACAATGTTACAAAAATACCCCCAGAGCCTGGGTACCACAGGAGAAGTTAAATTGAGCAATGGTTATGGTTCTCTTTTCAAATTCATGGAAAATTCTCTTTCCACATCCCTGGGTCAGTGAAGCCAGACCCTTCACAGTGGCCAAGAAAGGGACGCTTGTCCAGAGCCACCAGGCCTTGTGCCATCTCTCCCCCTCCCTGCCCCTCCGCCCACCGTGATCAAAGCGCCATCCCCTGTTTTCCAGGATGGACGTTAGTTTATTTACTTACACCCACTCTGGCCCCACCAGGGCCTTGAAGCATTTGACAAGATACAGACACAAAAGTCATTATTATAATCCTACCACCACCTAGAAAGAGCCGGCATCGGAAAGAAGTTGTCTCTCTTAAGTGACAGGCCAGGAGATCCTCTAAGAGTCTTCAAATAGAGCTCCAGATTTGGCTCTGAGCCTCCTGGCAACCCAGGTCAAGTGGGAATTGGGACAAGTCTCTTGAGTCACCTCCTCCAGAAGGTGTCAGAAGCCCACTAGCTCCTCTGCAGAGTGCTCCAGGAATCAGGAGCCTAACGTGCATCCCACTCCTAGATCTTATAGGAGACCCTAGAGGAGGGGGTAACCCCAGGACAGCAGCCTTCCCAAAATAAATGCAACCGGGGGACTCCTCTGGCGGATTTCCATAAAAAAATCCATCCTAAGGGAGCGTCCTAAGAAAGATTCTGTGGTGACTAAATAACATGGTCCAAGAATGACTCCGTTTCGTGAGAGTCCGACTCTGTGCAGGGATAAATCTCATCTGGAAGAATGGATGGAATGCATGGCCTTTAAATAACCCCCATGAACTTTATTTCTCTCAACTGAGTCTTTGATAAAACTCGGGCCGCAGAAGGCAGTTGGAGGTTGTAACCGCTGACAAGGGTCTGGCAGGCAGCACCCTGGCACCGGGCGAGGGTGGAGCCCTGGGTCCCTGGCACCTGCAGAGGAACCATTCATGGATTCAGACTTCTCCCAAGGCCCGCAACAGGCCGGGCTTTTGGGTTTTGCTCTGCCCTGAAGCAGACTGAGCTGGGAGGCCGGCAGAAGTAGGGGCACCTCTGGGAATGGGGGTGGGGGGGGCTGTGGGCCTGCACCCAGCTTTGAGACCCTACCTGAATTTGGGTGTCAGGAAGGGTGATAACCACTCTCATTTATGGCTGGGTACAGGACACTCTCACAATCAAGCCATTCAGGGGAGGTTATGAGGTGCTCGTGTTACAGAGGAGTAAACTCCGAGGACCTGGCCAGGTGTCACGCAGCCAAGGAGGGCAGAAGCTACAAGGCCTGCTCAAATCTGCCCCATTCCAAAGTTCACACGCTTTTAACCGCTGCCCCGTGAGGCACCCCCAACACACACATAGAAAGAGAGATAAACCTGTGGGAAAAGCGAAAAGGCAGTTGGTTTGTGGCATGAGACAGCAGGAAACTCAGAACTCTCAAGAAAGTGGAAGGAGGAGAGAGCCGGAAGCTGCCGCTGGGTTGAACTGGATGCTGCGGGGCTGAGGGAGGTCTGCGCAGGAGGCCCCCCAAAGTGAGCCAGCTGAGTGGTAAGATCCGTGGCACCCAAGTTGCTATAAAAGTCAGGGGGCATCGGCTGCTACAGGGAAAGGCCCAGCTTAAACACAGACTGCAGGACAGTGGATAAAGGACACCCCAAAACCAAGCTCAAGATGTTCCCTAAAGCCATTAGGGGTCCTTCCTGCAAGTCAATGAGTGAGCCATGCACAACCCAGCATTCCCTCTCTGAGCCCAAGGCCAGGCTGGCTAGGGCCAGGGATATGAGCCAGACACTCCTGTATGTGCATCCTGTCCCTTCCCTGGGAAGCCAGTAGACAGACACATCAGAGACAAAAGCAGACCTGGAGGCCAGGTGCAGTGGTGCACACCTATAACCCCGGTGACTTGGGAGGCTGAAGCAGGAGTATGACAAATTGGAAGCCAGACTCAGAAACTTTGTGAAACCTGGTCTCAAAATAAAAATTAAAAAGGACTGAGAGTATAGTTCAGCAGTAGATTTCCCCTAGGTACCATCCCCAATACCTCTCTCTCTCTCTCTCTCTCTCTCTCTCTCTCACACACACACACACACACACACACACACACACACACACACACACACACACGGAAAAAAGAAAGCAGACCCTGGGAAATTGAGCTCCTGAGCACTTCACAGCAGGGCCCAGTGCCCCTGTGACTATGTCTGTTTTGGAAATGCAAATCTGATCAGGCCAACTCCAAGGTTCAGATGACCCAGTGACTTTCCACTGCTCAATGACAAGGTCTAGATTGACACCCACAGTCTGCCCAACCTGGAGATCCAGCATCTTCCCGAACCCCGCCCTCCCTGCCCTCCTCTCTCTGCAGCAGTCATGGTAGCTTTCTTCCAAGGCCTGAGCCCTGCCACTCCCTCCCTGGGGGGAGCATCCTTTGCACAAGCTCTTCCTTCTGCACAGGGCAAGCTGTCTTCCCCTCTTCACTCCTCAGCCTGCTGACCTCAGGTCTGTCATTTCAGGGACTTCCCCCGCCTCCTTGACGTCCCCTACAGCACACCTCGGTCTTGCTGTTTGTTTGCGTGGGTGATGAGTGCGCCTCTTCTTACAGAACCTTAAGCTCCTGGAAGACTGAGCTGTGCCCATTTTGCTCACATTGGAACCCGGCGTCTGACACTGTTTGATACATCGTAGAACACAGACATGGGCAGAGGGAATGAGCCAGTGAAGGCTAGAATTGAAATCCTGACTCTGCATAGCTCCTCACTTACCAGTCCTGGTGGGGAACTGGTTACAGACCATCCCTGACTTGTGAGGGTTTGACCTAGGAATTTTCAACATTGCAATGGTACAAAAGCAACATGCATCAGTAAAAATTATATTTCAAATTTTGAATTTTGATCTAATCCTGGACTATTAATATATGATATGATTTTCTTTATTGATTCTGGATAAAGGCAGTGAGCCGCAGGTCCCAGTCAGCCTAGATAGATAGATAGGGGTTTGTCATAAAGCATTGACTCAAACAATTTTGAGGACTGGCAAGTTCCAGATCTGCAGAGTTGATGTCCTAGCTTTAGTCCAAAGGCCAGCAGGCTGCTGCAAAACCAGGAAGAACTGATGCCCAGTTCAAAGGGTCTCTGTCAGGCAGGAGAATGCTTTCTTACTGAGGGTCCACCTTTTGTTCTTTTGTTCTATTTAGTCCTTTAACTGACTGCGTGAGGGTCCTGCACATTATGCAGGGCAATCTGCTATACTAAGTCCACAGATTTAAATGTTCATTACATCCAAAATGCCCTCACAGAAACATCCAAAATGCTTGTTCAAATAACTGGGCACCCAGTAACCCAATCATGTTGACACACAGAATTAACTACCATAGGAATCGTACCAGAAAATAGATGTGACCAAGGGTTATGGCCAATGTAAGACATTATCATTGGAACACAGAGTGCTAATTTTCCCCCCAAACTTAGGGTTTCTATGTGTTTCTCTTACAACTCCAGAGACAATTTTCCTTCACAGGTTCTCATCACAGAACAATCCTCTGAGATTAAATCTTTGGAGTTGTATTTTGAAAAAAGAGGAAATGGAATCCTGGTTTCTGCTAGGAGAAGGGGAGACGGGAAAGGAAGTTCAGGAAGGAGACAGAAGGCACAGATTTCCAGAAACTTCCTCATGGTTTCCTCCCCCATGCTTCTCATCCAGGGTACTCCTACCACCACCACCACCACACTCAGGACAAAACCCAGCTCTGGCGTGGATACAGTCCTCCCTCCTGCCCTGCCTTCCTCCCCCTCTCCACTCCAAAGCACCTTTCAGGTGAGGACCTCTGGCCTCACTCCATCACCAGCACTGCAGGCAATTCTGAGCCTTCTCTCCTTGACACCTGAGGTCCCAGGCTCTGAGCTGCCAGGCTGGCTGCTAAGGGAGGACAGGGTCTGACCACACACTCCACACTGCATGGCCAGGACCCTGGAGGGCAATGCTTAACCCAAAGACCACTGCACGCAGTCAGCCAACATGGGAGGAGCATACTAGGGGACTTCTTTGGGGTCCTCAGGACAGCCACAGAGTGTCCACCCCACAACCTGACCCACGCCTCAGGCTGCTCGTCATACTCGTGTCTGATGTTCCCCTCTTTCTGAGTGGGGATGACTCTGGCCACACCCTTTCTACTGCTCTCCTGGATTTCCCTCCCAAACAGCTGCTCTAAACCTGGGACTCACAGATGTCCCCTCTCCCCCAGAGGTGTGCGAAGATAACTCAGTTCATGAATTTCAATGCAAAAAAATAGATATATATTTAAGAATCTTTGACTGAAATGTAGCACTTCCTTTCAATGGGAATGTAAGAAAACTCTACAGAAGAGCTAACAGAACCCAAAGTTTGTCATCTGGAGAAATCACATTTTTTAGGGCACTTTAGAGTTCTTGAAGATCTCTTAAAATATCATTTATACCACCCATGAAGTGCTGCATGCCTATAATCCCAGCGGCACGGGGCAGGGGGTGGGGGAGAGGGGGCTGAGACAGGAGGATTGTGAGTTCAAAGCCAGCCTCAGCAAAAGTGAGGCACTAAGCAGCTCATTGAGACCCTGTGTCTAAATAAAATGCAAAATAGGGCTGGGGATGGGGCTCAGTGGTCGAGTACCCCTAAGTTCAATCCTCAGTACCCCCAAAAAATATGTATGTATGCACATGCATGTGTGTGTGTATAATTTATACCCATTTATTGCCATTGTAAAATGATCACCACTGAAGTGTTGATGAAGAAGCACCTCCATTCCAATATCATGGAACTGGTCCATACTGTTTGGATATCTGTATTTTAGTGTCCTTGGTGTCTCTGGCAATTCTGATTGTTTTCATGTGCTTGAAAACATCATTCTGAGAAGGAGTTCATAGGCTTCACCAAAAGCTCACGGGGTGCAGGATATATGGAAGGTCAAGTCCTGGGGTTTTCACACTCTTCAGTATGAGAAGCCATGCCCCACCCCCCAAAAAAGCGGCTTCTTCTTTGCTACACTTTTCTTTATACTTTTGGTGCTTTCTTGATTGAGAAAAAGCTTTAATCACCAAAAGCCATTATGTAATGCTTGCCTTGGAACAACTGTGCTCTGGACTCATCCCAATAGCATCCCTTGACATTTGCAGAGCAGCAGCCACAGCAGTAGGAAGGCTCTCAGTGGCCAGGCTGGTTTCCAGAGCCTCACAGACTTACCCTGACCCACTGCTTGGGCCCACTGAGTTAGACCATGTGGATCTCCCAGGCAGAGGCTGTGGTCTCACAGGGAGCCAGCCCCACCATGCTCCCGGCACTACCTGGGCCCCAGGAATGCTCCACATGTGTGAGTTGACTTGGGGCAACCTAGGCTGGCTGGGACATTGCAGGAGCACCCTGCTTCTCCACCAGTCCCTTAGCCCACTTGGCACTGAGATATCAGCCTTAGCAAATAGAAATGTGGAATACCCAGACAAACAACTTTCTAGTATAATAACATCCCATGCAATATTTGTGACATACTTACACTGAAAACCCATTTGTGGTTTGTCAGGAATCCTGCCTTCTGGGGGCTGTTCCAGAAGCCCCAGCCCAGGTGCAGCTGAAGGGTGACCCAAGCCCAGATTCTCCACGAGCCCTGCCTCTGCCAGAGGTCTGGCCCAGGGGAGGGGACTGTTCAGGGTGGAAGTGAGGCGGTGGAGGTTCCTGACAGCAGTCCACGGCCCTGGTGGCCCGTATCTCAAACCACTCCCCGCCCTAGGCCCCAAAGCCCATCTGTCAAATGAGTCCAAGGTAGAACTCCAGACTGGCTCCTTGCTCAGACATAATGAGTGCTGTTTACTTCAGGTAATTTCCTCCCTCATGAAAAGGCTGTTTCCAGACCCAGCAGAGCCCTCCTGAGCAACAGGCCTGGGCTGCCTCGACTCAGCCCAGCCCTGGGCCTCGCACTCAGCTGAAACCCCACAAATCAGCCTGCAAGGACAGGTAGGGCCCATGGCCAGGTAACCCCCGCCACGCACACGCAGACCAATCCCAGAGGGAAGAGGGAAGTAGGTAAGCCCAGGGGGTGACACCTGGAACCCTCACACATGGAACCCTCACACACACGGTAAGCTGTGCCCACGTACACGCACCCAGCACTCTCGCCGAGGCACGCACAGCCCCCACCCATATTGCACACCCTCCACACACATTCACACACACCCAAACAGCCCACACTAAGCTCGTGAGTCCTCACGTGTGCCACACTTGCTCACACATTCCCTGAAGGTGTCAGGGACATGGCCAGTCTCAGCTCTGTACCCAGCCACCCCACAGCTGGACTTTCCATCCTGAACCCCAAGTGTCCAAAGTGTTCCTGGGGCTCAAATTTCTCCCAACTGTGCTTCTGCGGGCTGAAAACAAGAGAGAGAAGAAAGAAGGAAAAGAAAAACTCAAACACTGAAGTGCTCCTGAAGCAAAGACCCACGTTCTTCACATCCGGCTCAAATGAGAGATTGCCTAAAAGTTACATTCTGGAAACCAAGTGTTAACCTGAACTGTGAGCAACAAAACCAAACTTGCGAACAGTTCTTGAAACTAGCTGCTCCCCAAGAACCATGCTAAATGCTTCACCTACATCCCCACCCACCCTCCCATCTGCCCAGCAGGTAGGAACGGTTAAACCGAGCAGCAGACTGTGGCAGTGGAACTAGGGATGTCTCAGTGCAGCCTGCAGCCTCGGGCCCAGTCCCAACTTCCAGGATAGACCCCTCCACCCACAAAGCAGCCCAGCCCCGTGCAGTCTGTGCACACGCAGCTCGCCTGCCTGAGAGGCCCAGGGCCAGCACCTCTGGGAAAGTGCAAAGAGGCGCTGAGCAGCAGAGAGTCCCCAGGCTAGCTCTACCTCCTGTTGACTGTCCTTTTCTCAGTTAGGTTTGGACCCTGGGCAGAGACCACCCTGAGAAGGCTGAGGGCCTGCGGGGGCCTGCTCACAACCCCTGCTGTCCTTCACACCCACCTGGGAAGCCAGGCCCCTCGCTGTGAAAGAGTTGCTTACTAGAGGAGCAAGCCACCTCTCTCAGCCACCCAAGGGCCCTGGGTCACCAGAGCCCAGCCAGGGAGGCTGCAAAAAGGCCCCATGAAAGCCTCCAGGGAGGCCTCCAGACAAAGGGGGACACCCTCTAGGGCCACCACCTCTGCCCTGCAGCCTGGCCAGCAGCTTGGGGCCCTCCAAGCCCCACCCACCCACCCCTGGAGTCCCAGGGGACGCGGAGGCAGTTTTGATGGAGCTTATCGAAGCGATCTTGGTCCTGCAGCTCTTTCCCGGGAGGGCATTTGCAGCCACGAGAAGCCCCACATCTGGCCAAGGGGCTGGGAGTTGCTACTCCATCCTTAGCCCCGCTGGGAGACCCTGCCCTGCTAGAGGGAAATGACTTGGGCAAAACAGAGAGACAGTTTAGGACCTTTGACTAGAACAGAAAAGGGCCGCTCCATCCCCATTTCACAGACACCTGTGCTCCCCAGCGATTCTCCACACTGAGCCCGCTTCCCGGGCTCCAGACAGCCCTGGATCCTCCTCTACCTCCCCTTCCCCAGCCCTGGTGGGCCCAGGGAAGGTGTGGGAGGCTCCTGGGGCAGTAAAAGCCACATGAAGGGGAAGCTGGTGTCAGCTCAGAGACAGCTGTCCTGTCTCCTCCTGCGGGATAAACAATTCTGCATGACTCACGTCCCTTCTTGGACACTCTGTGAATCCACACCTGACCACTGGTTCATTTAAATCAAGGTTTCTCAGTCTGAGCACTATCGACACCTCAGGCTGAATGACCCTCTATTGTAGGGTGCTGTTCTGGGCATCACAGGGTGGTTACAATGTCCCTTACACTAGGTGCCAGTAGCACCTACCCCAATAGTTTGTGACGACCAAAATGATCTCCAAACTTTGTCAAGTTTGTGGGCGCAAAACCATGCTCAGCCGAGAACAGCTGATTTTAAAAGGCAAAATCAGTGGCCTGCGCCCTGGGTCTTACTAGACAGGCAGGAAAGAAGGTGACATAGGCTTCCCTCCAGAGGCTTGGAGCTTCTATGGGGACAGATAGGACTAATAATAATAATAATAATAAAAGTACCCAGGACTCGGGCTGGTGTTGTGGCTCAGTGGTAGAGCAATCACCTAGCACGCGTGGAGCACTGGGCTCAATTCTCAGCACCACATATTAATAAATAAAAATGAAGTGCTACCAATAGCTTAAAAACATATTTTTTAGAAAGTACCCAGGACAAATCAGTGTGCACCAGGAGATCTTGCAAAGCCTGGCCAAGGGAAAACCAGAAGCTGGGGCCCATGTGGGCCTCCTGGAGGAAGAATTTGAGGGCCATATAGAGTCTGGGGAAGAAGCCGTTTGAGGGTCAAGGACAGTCAGCAGAGCCCAGGGTGGGGGACGAGTGGGAGGCCTGCAGGGAGGGGCGGGAGGGGCTGCAGCTGGCTGGATTTTGATCTGCTGTGGTTTGCCTCCCTCCCAGAGCAGGACCTGGCCCCGGGAGCAGGGGAGACACGGAGGGTGAAGGAGCTGTGGAGAGTTGACGGGGAGGGCAGAGGTGGCCTGTCTCTGATCCCAGGGGGCCGGGTAGGGGCCTGCTCCTCCCTAAATCCCCCAGTGCCCATCCTAGAATCAGGCCAAGGCAATGCCACCGCAGTCACAGAGCTGCTGCCCCCGGGGAGGAGGGTCTGCCGGGGCGGCAGGTGGAGGGCTGGGAGGATGGGCACTGGGTGCTGGAGGTGTGACGGAGGCCAGGGAGCACCTGCCAGCCCTGCCCCTGGTTTCCCAGGGCCGGCCCTTGCCTGAGGGTCCCACAGTCCACGTGGACTTGGGTGGGGTAGTGGGAGGCCCCTGATGGGGGCGTGGGGTGCTAGGCTCACAGCAGAGCCCCCGCCTTCCTGCCAGGCTGCAGACCTTGCTCTACAGGAGAGATTTCAAGGGGTCCACAAAAGTGCTGAGCTCCTCGGAAGAGGGATCCCCTTATGAGACCAAACCCTGGGCCCCCACCCCAAACCTGTGCTTCCTGACGCCTGGGTGCTGTCTCCACTCGGCTGAGCTCTGGGAAGTTGAGGCTCATAGTGGGGAACAGCGCTCTGAGGCTTGTGCTGCCCACAGGGAGCTTCTGAGCTGGCCTGCCAGCAGGGGGCGCTGTGGATTCAGGCACAGGGCGCCCCAGCTGGAAGCGGAGAGGCTGGCCACGTGGTGGGGCCCCCCTGGGTTCCTGGGGTTTCATCCTCCACTCCAGCCAGTCTTGCCTGCCTTGTGCACAGGTGGGTCTCCACCTCTTTGCACGTTCCCAGCCCCACCCCATTCTTTTCCCCTGGCTCTGGCCAAGGAAAAAGGAGAAACCACGGTCGTGCCCATTTTGCAGATGAGGAGACTGAGTTCATACAGATACACCCAGAAGAGTGGAAGGAGCAGCAACGTGAGAGTGGGTGAAGTCCTGGATTTGAAGCCAGAAGACCCAGATTTACTAGAGCGCTGGGTCAACCTCTCACTCTCTGGAGGTGGGGACAACCTTCAAGGCCTTGTGAGCAAACCACCCCAGGAGCAGGAGAGCCACAGCTCGTACTGTCCCCTGGGCTGAGGAGGACCCAGACTGTAGCCCCGGTGGACAGCACCAGGTCCTGGAGGAAGTGCTGGCCAAGGGGAAGAGGCTGCTCTGCCCACACCCTCGTCTGGGTGGAGAGTGGTGGTGGACACAGACGGCCAGAAAGGGGAAGGGGAAGGAAGCGGGGTGTGAGCTGGGCCCAGAGCTGAGCCCGAGAGCCCGGGAGAGAGGCCGCTCTAGCTGCCCTGCCTCCCATCATTGGTGCCAGCCGGGGGTGCCTGGGATGCTGCCTGCCAGGCCAGGTGCCCTGCACCTGCAGGCTCCTCTGCCCGTCCTGAGAGTGGATCTGTCATCATTCCCATTTGGAATGAGGAAAGGAAGTCGCAGAGGGAGAAAGGGACCTTGAGGACCTTATCTGAATCCCCCATAGGAAACAAACCAGAAAAGCTGGAGCGTCCAGTCTGCCTGGAACTCTCCCTCCTCCCTCAGGGCTGCCTGGGGTCTGGGTGGAGCGGGGAGGTGTCTGCTGAGGGTAGAGTGGACAGGGTGGAGGCCCAGGCAGGAGGCCGGCCCTCTCTCTCCATTCAGGGAGGCCTGCTGGTGAAGGGGACCCTCCAGGGAGGGGAGGGCTTTCCCAGCCTCCCCAGGGAGTGATGGGGGCCCAGCTGCTTCCAGCATGTCCATGGTCTGCCTGTGTCCAGCTCAGAGCGTGACGCTGGTGAGACAGGCAGAGAGCCACCCAAAGAGATCTCACCATGGCGGCAGCCAGAGCCCCTCTGCCCTGCGCAGCCCGCACCCCGTGACTGTGTGAGGCTGACCCAGGGCCCGCAGGCTTCCACTCACCAGGCTGAAGACAGGGAGGGGGTGGGGGAGAGGAGATGAAGCCTGCGCACACCTGTGATCCCAGGGCCTCGGGAGGCTGAGACAGGAGGATCGCAAATTCAGAGCCAGCCTCAAATTCAAAGCCAGAGAGGTGCTAAGCAGCTCAGTGAGACCCTGTCTCTAAATAAAATACAAAATAGGGCTGGGGATGTGGCTCAGTGGCCAAGTGCCCCTGAGTTCAATCCCTGGTACCAAAAAAAGAAAAAGGTGTCAGAATCAACCAAAGAGAGGATTGATCAGATATTGTGGGTAGAAGACAGTGGTCAAGGTCTCTGGCTTGGGCATTGGG
This sequence comes from Ictidomys tridecemlineatus, assembly GCF_052094955.1. Classification (NCBI taxonomy): domain Eukaryota; kingdom Metazoa; phylum Chordata; class Mammalia; order Rodentia; family Sciuridae; genus Ictidomys; species Ictidomys tridecemlineatus. The sequence goes on along the minus strand of NC_135488.1, from coordinate 87,324,111 downwards.
GATTATGCCCATGAACTCTGATCTAGAATCCACATGGAGGAGTTGCCTGGTGAGAGGGAGATAGGTTCAGTCTGGGATGAGCGAGTCTGAGGGGTGTGGGGGCTATGCAGGTCGTGGTGAGTTTGAGGCTTAGGGTTAAATGAGCACTCTAGCGAAAGTCAGGCCATGCATCCTAACCAGCTCAGGAAAGCAATGGGGGTTGACTAGAATTGTTGCTTAGTCTGCAGCCAAGCAGAGAGGGACAACAGCAAGAACACCCATTAGACCTGCCTAATTTATGTTCTGGAAAAGGATCCAGGGGTCTGAGAAGATCACAGGCCAAATTCAGCAGTGGCACTAGGAGCATCAGCCAGGGGCACTTGGCCACTAACTGGAAGTCAACTCAGGATGTAAAGGGAGCCCAACAGATCTGAGAGCAGGTGTACTGAACAGGCCTGAAGTCCTCAAGGCTGGGCCTCTTCTCTAAAACTCTCCCTAAGTCCATCTTTCCTTGCCCCCGGGACCCTGGCTGGCTAGAGGACCTTCCCAACCCTTTCACATTCAGGATCCCAGTGGTTCCTCAGTAGTTCCCAACGGACAGGAGAGGAAACCCAAGTCTGGGAGGCGGGGAGGCTGTGGGGCTGGCTCCTGCAGGCCTGTCCCTGGGCCCAGCGTTCTGCAGCCTGCGGAGGGGCTGCTGGCAGCAGAGCTCCAAGGGGGAGCCTGGCCCCGGAGTGTGACCTCAGGGGCCGGTGGGTTTGCTTTGGCGTCTCCCTTTTTCTTTTCCTTCCGAGGAACAATTCCTTTGGGTCAAATCGCCTGAGTAAAAGTGTCTGCTCTTTAGAAACCTCCCCCTTCCCCTGCAGGCATGGACATTCTGAGAGCTGCCTCCAGGGGTCACAGAGGGTGCCTTCAGGCAGCTCTGTGGGGTGGCTCTCCTCTCCCCCCAGCCCCACCCACTTCCCCTCGGCCTCCCTCTCCCGCCAAGCTCCTGCAGCCTCCCTGCACCCACTGAGGTCCAGCCTCCCCTTGAGGCCTGTCTGCCTCCCTTTTGCCATTCAGCTCAAATGATAGGGAGCAGGAGGTGAGAAGAGGCCAGGGCAGCCTCTAAAATGGAACAGCACATACCGTGTGGTCCCTTCTGTCACCTTCCATGTGTCACTAACCACAGAGAGAAGGGTGAGGAGGGGAGGGAGGCTCCCCTGCTCCCAGGAGGCAGAGAACAGGAGAGTGGATGGACAGATGGACGGGGAGGTGGGGGGGTGGGCAGCAGAGTGGCAGTCTGGGCCTGAGAGAAACCGGGACCCCAAAGACCCACCCCAGAGGCTCGGGAGAGGGGGCTGGACGTGGGGACAGGCCCTGGAGGGCCAGTGGCCTGGCCAGGTGGAGGCCCCAGCCACACGTGGAGGGAGGCGACTCTGGACTCCACTGCGGGAGGTAAACTGAGGCCCTCGGGGCTGCCCTGGAAGCTTCTGGCAAGGTCCCTGCGCGGTGCCCCCTTCCAGGACGTGCCAGGCTGCAGGCTACCGTGCCGAGAAGGAGAGGAGGAGGCGGTGACGTCACCCAGGAATGAAGCAAGCAGGCTGCAGATAACATCGCCCAGAGGCTGCTGCAGGCGAGGTGACTCACCAGGCGCGGGGACCACAGGGCGATGGTTGTTGTGCCCAGCGGCGGGCCTGGGAGGAGGGGGCCGGGCCACCGCAGCCAGCCGCAGCTGGGGCAGGTCCTCACCGGGACCTGGGCACACTGTGTCCTCCACCTCCGGGGCGCGCTCAGGAAGCGCCCCCTCCCCCTTGGTACTATCTGTGTCCGCAGCCTTTGGTGTGTGCTGGTGGGTGTGCCCGGTGAGGTCCCGCCGCGTCCTGCCGCAGCTCCAGGTAGAGAGATTGCTAACAGCGAGCGCAGCAGTCGCTCCCCTGCGGTCGGACAACTGTCTGTGGAGGCAACACCGGATGGCAAACTGCTAACCGCAGCCACATGGCGTCCTCATGGAAGATACAGTCTGTTCTCCTGCGACAGGCACCTGCAGACCTGCTCCCCCCAACCCTGCTGAGGGGCCAACGCTGTGGCATCCTTCCCCATCCCCAGGGGCGCCATGGATAGTTGTCCAAGAGGAGAACTGCGCCACTGGAGAGCGCACGGTTTATTTTGTCAGGCCGAGGGGCTGTGCGGGGTGGCCCTGCCACTTCCCTTTTCTAAATTACTTCTCATTCCCCTACTCCGCCTAGAATTATCTGTTTGACTTGCCCTTGATAAATGTGTCCTCACAAAAAAACTCCCACCCCCCACACTGAGGCTTCTTCTTTGACCACCTCCCTCCCCCTATTCATTTATTTTCTTCATTCATGGAACAAAACTACTGAGTCTGTCTAGGTCACTGTGGGGGCTGGGGATGTCACTTAAGGTAGAGAGATTGCCTTACACCCGTAAGGCCCTGGGTTCCATCCCCTGCACGAGGAAAATAAAAATAAAATAGATTAAATAAAATTACAGATCACTGTTTTAGGCCAGGCACCAGACAGGCAGGGCCTCCCCCAGCTCTGCAGTTCCCCTCCGTGTTGAAGGAAGAGACGGTAAAGAAATAACTCGATGCATAAAACAGTGAGTGATAGTAAAAGCCACCAAGGAAAACAGAGCCAAGCCAGCCGTGGGTGACGGGGCTCAGCTTCACCCAGGACGCTCTGGACAGGCTTCTCCTGAGGAGGCGGACTCTGGGTGGAGGCCCGGAGGCAGGGAAGGAGGGAGCCTTCCCAGCAGAGCCCCTCCCACTGAGCACCCAATGCCAAAGAAAGTTCTAGAGCCCAGCTGGGCTCTGCCAGGAACCCGGGGCATGGCCTGGGGCCCTCGCTTCCCAGCCGGGGTGTCCAGTTTCCTCCTTGATAAACTGAAGGCCTCACTGCCTGGCCCTGCGAGGGCACTTGCGGCAAGTTCCCTCACCAGTGGGCAAGAGGAGCTGCCCAACAGGGGCCTGAGTGGAAAACCCAGCTCCGTCACCCACGGGCTGTGTGAGCCCAGGCAGGTTCCTTAGCCTCTCTGAGCCAGTTTTTTGCCCTATTAAAAATGCCAGGTTGTTGTGGAGGATGCAGTGAAGGTGTGGCCGTGAAATCACCTCGTATAATGGGTGTTGAACAGATATTCTCTTGGGGTGCACCCCAGGGGAAGAGGGGTGAGGGGGTGGGGAGGCAGGAGAGGGCCATGCTGACCTGCTCTGCTGGTTGCCCGGATGGACCTGCAGCAGAGCAGCCAGGGGCCGCCCGAGGCAGCCCCACGGGTGGGGGAGGTCGGGCACCCCCGCCGCTGACGTCATCAGTGGGGAGCTGCGGTGTGGGCCCTGGAACCGTCGCACCACAGCCCAGCTCTCAGGTCCCCCGGGTTGCCCAGCCCCCCTCTTCCTCTGTCCTTCCTCGGGCTGTTTCTGGTGAGCACGGTCCACCCTCAGGTCTAGCCCTCCTGCTCCCTCTCAGCTCCGGGGGCCCAGGGCAAGGAGGTGGGAGGTTCTGGGGTCCACTCTTGTCAGCAAGTCTTTCCTGAGACTTGAGTCGGTCTGGGCTCTGGGAGCCTGCTGGGAGCCCCCCATCACAAGCAGGTGTGGGCCAGGTGTGGGAGCCCGCACAGCCGTGGTGACAGTCACCGGGAACCTGCCTGGCACCCCAGCCACCACCTCCCGGGAGTGGCGCCCCGCCTGTGGGGACTTCCTCACCCTCTTCTACTGGAGGGAAACCAGGCTCCAGGCCGTGGGGCAGGTGGGGGCTCCTCCAGGCAGCAGAAGAGGGTCCTGGCTGGGTGGGGGCCTGGGGGGCAGTGAAGCCCAGGCCCAGGTGGGTGGGCCACCAGAGGTGGGGTGGGGCCCGGCCCCAGGCCCCAGGCGCCTGTGCCTCTGGATCCCCAAGGTGGCCTTGGACTCTGGATGCTCCCGGTGACCTGGAAGCAGCTGGCTTCGTCCGGGAGACCAGCGCTGACCACGAGGCCCTGCGAGGCCACCGTGGGGTCCCCCTGGTTCCCAGGCAGCAAACAACAAGGGGGGGCAGCGGATCTTTACTGACCATTTCCCACGCGTCGGTGCTGCGCTAAGCACTCTGCGCCTGTGAACTGGGTTCACCCTCCCTGGCAGCGTGGCGAGAGAGGAAACTGGGGCACCCAGAGGCTCTGTGACTACCTGAGGTCACGCAGCACTGGCTCCCAAAGCGCCCCCCTCCAGGCAGGGGTGCCAGCGGGGAACCGTGGGGACCTCAGCAGGCAGGTGTGAGCACTGGCTCAGAAGCCCGGCTGTTCCTGGGTGGCCCTGGGGAGCTGGGCAGGGGTCTGGGCAAGGAAGCACCCCCCAAAGTAAACCACACCCCCATATGTACCCATGTACCCGACCGGCCACGGGGACAAGCATGCTGGGCCCACTAGGACAGAACAGGGAACCGGGGAACAGGAAAGTGGTTTTGTCACAAGAACGCTTCCTCCAAAGGCCAGAAGTCACAAACAAAGCCTAGCGCCTCGGGGCACAGAGCACAAAGGTGCAAGTTCAGAGCCAAGGAAGGGCGGCCACAGCCACTTCCCCTGCCTCCCTCTCCCAGCGGGGCCTCCTGCCCAGCGGTGCACAGCTCCCGGGCCTGAGGTCCACAGGCAGCCAGCCTGGGGCCGCCTGCCTGTCCATCTGTCTGGGGGCCCACATGTGTGCTGGTGTGTGCAAGAAGGGCAGGGTGCAGGGCCCTCCGCCTGTGCGTGTTTGCAGGGGGGACTGTCCCCACCTCCACCTGCTGCGGCAGCCACAGAGGACAGGACGCTCTGACTCTAATCTGCACCCCCGGGGCCTCAAAACCACAGCCCCACGTCAGCGGCACGTGCAGAGGGGCCGGGTGGGAGGTGGAGCCGCATACACAGGGTGTGTGCTACAGGCCTGCACAGGACAGGCACAGAGGCCCAGTCCCCAAGCCCTCTCCAGCCCTCCCCTCCCAGGAGCAGCTGGGGACTTGGTGGGGAGGAGGACCCTCTATTTCTCCCACAGTGTGATCTCCGCTCAGCTCCAGCCCCGAGGACAACTGAAACACACAGCCTGACACGGTTCCAGGCACCAGAAACGCCAGGGGACACAGCAGAGGCCCTGGCCTGGTGGGGGCCCTGTTTTTGCTGAGGAGACACCGTAGACAGGATAAATGTCCATACATAGGAGTGGCCAGGGGTGCTGGGGAGAGAAAGGGAGGAGCAGGCCTGGGAGAGGAGGGGGCTGGACCCACTGCACCGTGTTAACCCGGGTGGCCCAGGAAGGAGAAAATAACATTTCAACCCCTGGAGAGGCAGGAGGCGAGCAGGGTCTGGGAAGAACATTCCAGAAAGAGGCGACAGCCCTGAGACAGCACTGTGCCCGGCCAGGACTGAGGAAGGGCAGGCTGGCTAAGGGCAGGGAGGGTCCTGAATGGGTCCCCCACATCCCCAGGGCCCCCTGAGGGCCTGACCAAGCTCTTGGCGAACCAACTCTGCACTCTGCCAGGCTACTCGAGCTCGAAGCAAAGCCCTGATGCCCCAAAAGTTAAAGAGAAGGACCCTCTGGTGCAGACAGGAGGGGGCAGGGGGAAGCAGGGGAAGCAGGGTCGCGAGGAAATGTGGACAGAGAGGCCAAAAGGTTCGAGGAGCCCAGGGCCACTCTGGGGACTGAGCATAGAGCAGTTCCCTAGAAGCTTGGGGTCAGGAGCAAGGCTGCCCTGAGGTCCACAGGCCACCGAGGGGGACAAGTTTCTGGGTCCTGGGGACCTACAAACCCGGGGAGCTCCCTGGGATAGTGCAGCCTAGAGATGCCCATCCTGGGGCCCGGAGGCTCAGCCAGGTGCCCAGCAGGGACAAGAGCTGGCTGCTCCTCAGCCCACGGAGACCCCACCCACCACCAGACCCTCCTGAGGTCAACTCTCGCCCATCAGCGCACTTGTAAATCACCCTGGGGGGTGGCAGCTGACCAGGCACCCAGCTTAATGGCCGCAGGGGTGCATGTGCATCCGACCTGCCCTGCAGCTCCGGGGCAGCTGGCACCCCAGGAGACAGGGCCACCCTCCACCCACCTCCCTCCAGAGAGGAGCCCCCACAGACAGGGCCGTGGGAAGTGGGAAAGTGAGTACTCCCGGCCTGGAAGAGTCAGGGAGCTGCTTGGAGCTTTGGCCTTGGCCTGGTCCTTGGAGGATGGGAACAAGGAGAGAGGGGTGAGGAGAGAGGACACCTCCACCACTGCACTCATACCCACCCCACCCAGTCCCTTGAGCCCCCCACACACACGTGGGTCTAGTCATCAGAGCTCGCAGACACCCAGACACCCCCTCCAAGGGGCCCCAAAGAAGCCACGCCAGCTCTACAAGGGTCACCCACAGGCACAGTGCGTAAGCACAGAGGTGCACCTAGGCACTGCAGAGGGCCCCAGAGGCTCAAGAAAAGACCAAGACGTGTGTGCAAAGCCCCGGAAGAGCCCCGGTGGGGAGACGGGTAGGACCCACAAGGAGGCCCCGACAGGGCAGGACAGCAGACACACCCACGCCCTGTCCCTGCCAGCCTCAGACGGACCTGCAACCTCCCACATGGGCACCATGGGACTGCCACCAAGCCCCTGGCCTCTCCAGGGGTTGAGTCTGCTCCTAACTCTGCTTCACATAGATTTCCTGGGAGGTGCCAGGTAAATCCTGCCCCACGCCCATTCAGACTCTGGCCGTTTTCCTCCCTCCATGAAAGCCACCCACCAGGCCACCACCCCACTAGCCTCCGGCCTCCTCTCTCACACGTGAATCGGTCTCCGCTCCTGTCCTCCAAGCAGGCCACCAGTCTCATCTCGGCCAGTGCCACTCACCCACCCCAGCTCCCGTGCCTCCCCGCTCCCTCACTGCCCCAACATGGGGACCCTCACTGGCACCTCCCAGCCCAGAGACCTGCTCCCCTCTCAGAGCCTGCGCCAGGACCATCCCCTCTGCTGGGAGTGTCCCTGAGCTCCTCCTTCAGGACCTACTCCAGCAACATCCTCCCAACCAGGCCATCTGGCTACACCAGCCAACCCTGAGGTCCCCACCCTGGCACCCCGGCCCCAGCCCTGTGTTCTCTCCTTCTTAGAATCTTTCACACCCTACAACATCCTACACATTTTACTTTTGTGCCTCACTTATTGTCAAATGGGCTCCCTGGGGGCAGGGACTTTCCTCTGTTTCATTCGGTGCTATCATCCCTAGTTTCCACAACAACGCCTGGATCACAGAACTTCATAAGTAGAAAAAAAGAATGAATGAACGAAGGGTGAGTGAGTGAATGAATGAACGAATTAAATGAGATAGCAACCAGATAAGCATTTATAAAACAAGACTGGCAGATGGAAGGGGAGGGACTAACCCTGAAGAAGCAGTCACCATTATCCAGGATTTGCAACCACGGCATTCTGTTTTCCTCAAATAACCCTAAAAGGTAAAGAGAATTGTTCCCATTCTACAGATGAGAAGCCTGGAGATCAAAAAGTGTATGACCTGTGGTTGTTGCATTGCCCGTAAAGATGGCCATCAACCATTCCTTCCTCCCTGTGTATAAATGCTGTACCTCCCTTCAAGAGATGGAGCCAGCCGGGCATGGTGCCCATCTGTCATCCCAGCAGCTCTGAAGGCTGAGGTGGGAGGCTCCCAAGACCAAGGCCAGCCTTAGCAACTCAGTGAGGCCCCAAGCAACTTAGGCTCTGTCTCAGAATAAAGATATATAGGCCTGGGAATGCGGCTCAGTAGTAAAGCACCCCTGGGTTCAATTCCCAGTACCAAAAAAAAAAAGGTGGAGCCAACCCTCCCCCCACCCCATTCCCGCACTGCCTGACTCTGGGCTGCGCTTATGACTTGCTTTGACCAACATAATGTGGCCAAGCTGATGCTCCATCAGGTCTTCAGGGACCTGGCTGCTGAGCCAGCTACCCAGGTTACAGGATCCAAAGCAAAACCAAAATGTGGGACCTCTTATTCAAAAAAGCAAAATAAAATTTTGTTAGCGGTATTGAAGCATAAAGTGTTCTCCTTTCTTTGGTATTCTTTCTCTCAACTCATTACAGTGCTTATAATGAGTTCCCCAAATTTGTTTTTTGATGTTATCCTAAGAAAAAAAATTTTCAAGTGAAATTTTCGGCTGTATTTTGTTTAATATTTTTTTTTAAGAGAGAGTGAGAGAGGAGAGAGAGAGAGAGAATGAATTTTTAATATTTATTTATTTATTTTTTTTAGTTCTTGGCGGACACAACATCTTTGTTGGTATGTGGTGCTGAGGATCGAACCCGGGCCGCACGCATGCCAGGCGAGCGCGCTACCGCTTGAGCCACATCCCCAGCCCCTTGTTTAATATTTAAATGTCCCTCTTTATGTTGTCCAATGCCAGTTTTGTTATTATATTATTCATATTATTTTGGTACTGGGGATTGAACACAGAGATACTCTACTTCTGAGCTACCTCCTCAGTCCTTCCTTTTTACTTTTTTTTTTTTTGAGACAGGGTCTAAGTTGCCCAAGTTGCCCTCAACCTGTGATCCTCCTGCCTCAGACACACAGGTCGCTGGAATTACCAGCGCATGCAACCACACCCAGCCCAATACCACTTTTAAATGTAAAGGCAAAAGCATAAAATTCTTGCATAGATTCGCCAAAATTACACAATCATATTTCATAGCTCCAGTGTGCGTAGATTATTTTATCTTTGTCCTATAGAGGAAATGCCACAGAACTGACCCAAGGTCTTCTTTCTCTTCCTGCTGTGCACAAATCCTACCCACATCTTCCACCTTTGGCTTGCGAATGTGTAAAGAGGAACTGAGAAGAAGGGGCGTGTCCACTCTAGGATGGGAGGCAGGGAACGGGCTGGACTGGACGTGTCTCCTCTCCTCATAGACCCACTCCACTGTCCCATCACACTTAATTGACAAAACACACACTGTGTGGAGAATAAATGAGCGTCCCGGCCACGCCTTGCCCCAAATTCAGAACTAAATAAGTTGTTGCTGTCTTGAGCCACTAAGTCTCTTGACAGCTTGTTACGCAGCAGCCGGTGACTGAGACAGTGGTGAAAGCACAGGCTGGTGAGATCCTGGGCTTGTGGCCTAATCCTGGTGGGTCTGGCTCTGGAGTCTCCAGTTTTCTCAGGCACTCAGGTTTCCTTACAGACGTCCCACGGCGTCACTCTTCTTCCTCGCCTCCATGAGTTGGTGTGTTTAGGGTTGAGCTGGAGGTAAAGGCCTCTGAGTCTCAACAAATCAAATGTATTATTAGAACTTGGAAGAAGCCGCATCTGGACTTGATGTGGGGAACCGGGGGTGGGTGGACGGGTCAGAGCTGAGAACAGCCCTGGCCTCTGTTCGGGGTGAGCCTGGCCCCAGCAGGGTTCTTAGACATCTGTTTTCCATCCTGATCCAGTAAGTAAAGCTGCTTTCCTCTGCCCACCCCTGTGCTCCCACTCCCCTGACCTACAGGAAACGGGAGTCTGGCCGGCAGGGTGTGGGCCCTCCTCTGGCCAGAGCTCCTCCTGTTAGGAAGAGGTGCAGGGTGCGGGGTCTCCACTTGCACTCTGTCTCCTTCCCCCCTGAACCAGCAGGGAAAGGGTCTCCCTTGGTCAAGGAATCAGATTTTCCTCATTTAAAAGACGGTTGCTCTTCCTGCTGGCGGCTATTAGCATATCAAATTTGATATGCTCTGCGTGTTGGGTGCTTGTTCTTTTGATCCTGTGGTTCACACATCCGTAAAGATGTCTTAGTGATAAGAAGTAGAGAACCTCTATTCAGTTGCCATAGACAATCAGAATAAGAATGGAACAAGAAGTACACAGGAAGGGCAGTTTCAGGAGAGGTGGATCCTGCAACATCATCAAGGATCCAGGTTATTTCCTCTTTCTCTTCCCTATCCTGTTTCCAGCATGCTTACCTTGACCTTGGCTAGCTCACCTTTTCGATTTACAATCTGGCTGCCACCACCCCAGACATCACATCGTTGCATAACAATGTCTGTCCGTCAGCAGCAAAACAAATAGCAGGAAGCATCTCATCCTTAATGGCTCACGTTAAGATTAAGGAAAACTTTACCCAGAAGTATTCTGGAGACTGTCCCCCACTGGTGATGGGCTGGAATTGTGCCACATCCCATGCCTGAATCTGTCCTGAGCAAGGGGGCTATTGACACTATCACTGCCTCAGCTCTGACCTTGAGCCAGGAAGAACAAACACATGGGACATTCCTGGCCTCAGTGGATGCCAAAGAGGGGTTAGTGGGAGGGAGAAGGGGCATCGGGTGGGGACTGACAGCATGGCCACTCAGTGGTAGAATGCTTGCTGGACATGTGTGAGGCCCTGGGCCCAATCACCAGGACCATGGTGGGTGGTGGGAAGGGTGGGGGTGCAAACTTTATTATCCAGAAATTCTACTAGAAGGGTGAATTCCTTCAATATGCACAATAAGACAGGTGTGTAATAATTTTTCGTGCTAACTTACTTGTAATAGGGAAACCAAGTAATTTGCACATCTACTAATATAACATTGAATGAATGAAATGGGAATGGGCTATGAAAAATTCAGGGTTCTTGGATACATGTATCTGATTGGCTGAGCCCAGTCATGTGCCTGCACTGTAGCTGCAAAGGAGGCTGGGAAAGTGAAGTCTGGTTTCTATACTGGGAGGGGGACTTTGCTCCTAAGGAGACTCACAAGGTAGGGTCTCTGCAGAGTATAAAGGTCCACTCTGAGCCCTGTGAGGTGGCACACACCTGTAATCCCAGCGATTCATGAGGCTGAAGCAAGAGGATTGTGAGTTCAAGACCAGCTAATGAGATTTTTGTCTCAATTTAAAAAAAATAAAAATAACTAGAATATAGCTTGGTGGCTGAGAACTTGCCTGCCATGTGTAAAGTTCTTGGTTCAATCCCTGGTACTGGTGGGCGGGGGCAGGGGGGAGTCCACTCTGCTAGATGTGCCTGGTGTGACTGAGCATTTGCTCCTGGGGGCGGAGCCTGTGGCAGCCTATCCCATCCCCACAGCATTGGGAGCAGCTCCATTTTCAATAGGGGCAGGAAAGTGTCCTCAGGTGAGCTGAGGTACGTGGAATCAGAGGACTAGGAACCAGGATGCCCTTCCCCAGATCTCTGCAAAAGAAATCTGAGAAAAGCCAGGCACGGTGGTGCACACCGGTAATCCCTGCTATTCAGGAGGCTGAGGCAGGAGAATTTCGAGTTCAAAGCCAACCTCAACAACAGCTAGGTGCTAAGCAACTCAGTGAAACCCTGTCTCTAAATAAAATACAAAATAGGGCTAGGGATGTGGCTCACTGGCCCGTGCCCTTGAGTTCAATCCCGGTATCCCCAAAAAAATAATTTAAAAAAATAATAGAATAAAAGGAGAGGTGAACGTGATTTTAGAATAATTCACATGAAGCTAAGGAAAACTCACTGTTGTGTCATTCTGATTTTTCGACTCTTGCCGGAAACCCTCGAAAACATGCCTGAATTTGAATGCAAACAGGGGATTGGATAACGGCCTTGTCTGGGCGCTGAGTTTCCGGCTGTTGTTAAAGCGCAGGGTTATGTAAGTGTTGCATCCTAAGAGAAGAGTCCTCGCTGCTCTTGGGAAACACCCCCTGTGCTTAGAGGTGAAGGGGCACAGAGTCTGCAACTCACTCTCCCGTTGGGAAATCTGCGCACACACAAATGTACAGAGAGGCCGCTAGAGCAGGAGAGGTGAAATGCCAGCCATCGGGAAATCCGAGGGAAAGTTCCACCAGGCTCTTTGGACTCTTCTTGCAACTTTTTTTGTAAACTGGAAATTAGATCAAATCAAACGGTAACCAAAAAAAAAAAAAAGCAGTAAGTTAGCAGCGATTCTCTATAAGGGCTGGGATCCCCCTAGCTTGGTACTGTTTAAATTTCTCCAAAACGAATGAACTTTGTCATTAAAAAAGACAACAATTAGAAAAGTTCAGACCAGCTGATCCGGCCGAAGCTCATCTTCCACAAGCAGGAAACAGGCAGGGCTTGTGGCTTTTCAGTGGGGCATGGTGGGCATTCTGAGAGTTGGGGTACCGTCAGGACACCTGCTCCCAGCAGTTTTCTCCTGTGCCAGGAGGCTGCCCGAGAGGCTGACTTGAGGCCCCAAGTAGCCACAGGGCCAGGCAGGACTGGGCCAGACGCTGGGACCTGGGCTCTCTGAGGACACTAAGTTCCCTAAGGATGCATTCCTTCAACCCCAAGGGTCCCCTCAAACCAGGGGAGGCCATCAGGAGTAGTTGCTGCCTGATGGGGGGTGCAGCCGGGCCGTGGTAGAGAACCCACACAATAAAAAATGCTCCTTCCACATCTTCTCCTTCCTCACCCAGGGACGCTGAGACCCACAGAGCTTCTGAGACGTAAGTTCGCACTCCAGATTCCAGGCTCTGAAGTCGAGGGACAGGGCAAATGTCCCGATTTAGCTGAATCACCTGAAGCCCAAGTCAGAAAGGAACAAAGAAGGAGGTCTCAGGAACTAACGAGCAAAGTGTCAGGCTTGGAAGGTTCCCCTTCCCTTACCCCTTTCACTTTTAATGTGACTTCAGTCTTAATGAGCTCAAAAAGAGGAATAAATAGTGTTTCGAAAGTCTACTATGTCCCCCAACTTCAGGAGGCTTTGCTCACGCGGTTGTCTATGGTAACGGCACCTCCTGGAGTTGCGCGGTAGTCGGTCTGCACAGCTGTTCCTGACAGCCCTGGGAGAGTTATTTGTTGTTGTTGAGGTGGAAGAAGATGTCTGGGGAGGAGATGGGAGTGACTAACACTGGCCTGGATTGACTGGTGACTGAGTCCATCCATTCCATCAACCATTATTTATTTATTTATTTTGCCGCAGACTATATGCCAGGTACCCTGCTGGGAGGTGGGACTTTTCAGACTTGAAATACATTCTAGGGAGGAGCTGGGATGTTAACAGGAATGGAGGAAAAACCCACAAACCTCCTCCCACCACTCCTCTTTTTCCTTCTGCTCAGCCTCCTCCATCTTCCAGGCTTCCTGGGAGAGTCCTCCTGACGCCTCCCCTCCCCGCTGCCCAGAGTCACAGCCATCGCTGGGCCCTGTGCCTTTTCTGTGGGCTCCAGGCTGCAGATCCTTTCCCCATCCAGTATCCTTCCATTCATTCATTTGTTGGTTTGTTTTATATTTTTATTTCAAAGGCATTTATTTGTTTAACTACATTTTTCATTAAAAGAGAGAGAGAGAGCGAGAGCGAGGTAAGTACTTAGGATTAAAAAGGTAAAATTAAGGGCAAGGGATGTAACTCCATACTTGCCTAGCTTGCAGGAGGCCCTGGGTTTGATCCCCAGTGCAAACACATAAAAGAAAGACAAGGAAAATTAAGCCAGGTGTGGAGGCAGATAATCCTGTGGAGGCCCATAGTCCCAGCTGTTTAGGAGGCTGAGGGAGGAGGATCGTGACCCTGTCCCAAAAGGAAAAAAGGGCCAGGGATGTAGTTCAGTGGTACTACTGGGTTCAATCCTCAGAATGACTAAAATTTTTTTAAAAATAGTAAAACGAAGGGCTGGCGGTGTAGCTCAGCAGTAGAGCATGTGCTCAGCACAAGCAAGGCCGCAGGTTCTATCCCATCAATGAAAATTCTTCACGTAAGTTAAAAGCTGGGCACGGTGGCATGTACCTGTAGTCCCAGCTTCTCCAGAGGCTGAGGCAGAAGAATCTATTGAGTCCAGGAGTTCAAGGCCAGCCCGGGCAAATAGCCAAATGCTATTGCAAACAATGAACAAATAAATAAATAATAAAAATACCCAAGTATGCAGGGTATCATGCTTTTCAAGAAATTAGTCAATCTTTTTATTGATGGATTCGCTTTTGCCTGCTGAGGTGAAACCTTGGTTTTCACGAATGCTAGAGAAGGGCTCTACCACTGAGCTACATCCCCAGCCCCAAACTCAATCAGTAAATAAGCTCTCATCAGGTAAACTCCTAATCACAAGGACTGGAAAGCCCTTTGAAAAAATTTTTTTTTTTTTTTTTTTTTTTTTACAAAAATTACATTCCCTGTGAGATCAGAGTCCTCTCAGAGTGCTCTTGAGAGTATCTGATGTGTTCAGGGCGGGGCCTCTGAGAATAAGCGTCGAGGGCCTTTGGTGGTTTTTGTTTAGAATTCTGGAAACCTATGGAACAGGCCGAGAAGGTCTCTGCCCTCAGGAGGCTCTCGGTCCACAAACAAGCCCACCTTTCAACAAAAGTAGGAGACAGTGTAGGGGACCGGATCTGAGTCTTAGGCTAACCGAAACCCCAGACGTCTCTCCCGCTGGGTGATGGTCATAGAGAAGGGAGCTTCCCGTGTACCACCTGCGCCCCAGCCTAGTGGCTCAGCACTGGACACTGGGATTTGGGAGCCAATGGTAGTGGCTGGGCAAGGAAGGATGGGGTTGTGAGTGGTGCTATTTTGTGGTCTTAGGACCCGCCTGGGTGGAGGTGGAAGAGGAGGGAGATGGAGACAGGGAGTTTATTTTTATTTTTTTATTTATTTTTTAATATTTATTGTCTAGTTTTCGGCGGACACAACATCTTTGTTGGTATGTGGTGCTGAGGATCGAACCCGGGCCGCGTGCATGCCAGGCGAGCGCGCTACCGCTTGAGCCACATCCCCAGCCCGAGACAGGGAGTTTAAAAAGGGACAAATTGTCCCCTGTAGCATCTTGAAACTGCAGCACAAAATGTGTTTTTCTCTTTCATACCTCCACCGGCTTAAAGGGAGATGGAGTTCCTTCTTGGAAAGGGGCCATCTGGAGGGCTGGGTGCAGGTGTGAAGGGCTGAAGGCTGGAGGAGGGTGATTTGGCACCTCCCTTCCTCCCTGTCGGTCCTCCCTCCTCTCACAAACCCAGAGGGGAAAGGGCAGAGGACCAGGGCCGTCCCACCACCCTCTTGCAGAGAATGGCATCAGAACCCCATGTGTGCCACGTATTGGTCTCTGTCCTGGCGTCCTTGGCACCAGGCTTGGCCTCCTAAATACCTGTAGCGGTTTTGCAGTGGGGGGGTGGGGACAGGACCAGAAGATGGGAGTGGCGGGATCACGTGGCTGCCACTTACCACCAAGGCCACTGCCTGGACCCTAACTGTGGCTGTGGGGCTCCCTCCTCCTTCTCTACCCTCAGGGAGAGACTCCTGAGCCTCAGCTCTGCTCCACCAAGAAAGCCCTGGGAGGGAACAGCTGAGAGTGTGGCCAAGGGCCAAGTTGAACCAAGGACTCTCCTGTGCTGAGCTGCACCCAGCTGTGAGCCATCCTTGCTGAGTGACTGGATCCCCCTGGGCCATGTGGCTTGCCCCCTGAAAATGGGGTCCCAGTGCTGATCTCAAGGGCCCTTATGAGGGTTAAAGAAGAAAATACCCATAAAGCACCCCGACACCTAACACAGCTGGTCCTCACGTGCATTGCTATTAACTCAGAGGTGACGAGGGACAGGGTGGGTGGGATGGACAGGACACCAGGTGGGGAGTGACGGGGTATACCAGGCAGGGGAGAGTGACACTCAGGCAACCCCAGTTTCTGTCTTTCTGATGCAGCCAGGAAAGAAGTCCCCTTGGAAAGAGGGGGTGACAAAGGGGCAAGTGGGTGGAGCTCTCCCTGAACCACCCCCGTTTTCTTCTACCACCTGCAGCCTGGCCTGGCCCAGCCCTCACGGGCCCAGGCAGGGCCTGATGCTAAGCCTGGAGGGTTCCACACCTGGGCCTCCTGAACAGGGGCCATGCCTGAGTCAGGAGGTGGGACAGCAGGTGAGAGGCAGGGAACTGGGATTCCCCATCTAGTGGCAGGGGCCCGGGGCTCAGCCCACCCTAGTCAACCAGAGGCAGAGGCTGCTCCATTGAAGAGTGTAGACCTGTGTGGCAGAGCCTGTGGCGCTGGCTGAGACAGGTTCCCTCTGCAGGTGGGCCAGCTGGGCCCTCCCTGCGGCTGAGCACCTGAGCAGGTGTGTGTGTATGTGTGTGTGTGGGGGGGGGGGGGTCTGCAGGCTGACACTTCTAAAAATAGAGCCCTGCAACCTGGGAGTCAGCCAGGTGTGGCTGCCCCGCGGTCCCCCAAACAGGCTGACACGCACACCAGTTCTGGGCAGTCACAGATACACTCCCGACACAGACCTGGGCGCACACACCAGCTCGGCTCCGGGGTCTACACACTCCCGTGCTCAGCCCACCCGGCTGGTGTGCAGCCCCTCAGCCGCACGCTCCCCAACACCCGCGGCCCCCTGGGTGTCCCTGGCTGGGACATCAGCCTCCTTGGGGCCAGGCCCTGCTGGTTTTGTCATTGCTGTCTCTCCATAGCAGCGCCTGGCGAGTCCCTCTTCTCGGGGAACACATGCTCTATAAATTCATGCCACACGCGTGCACCCCTTCTCACACTAAGCCCCCCACTCCACGCACCCCGCCCCTGCCTGGTGCTGAGAGTCCTACAAGGTCCTAGAGAGGGCAGCTCCAGGAGGTGTGCCCCCCTCAGACCTGGGGGACCCTCTCACCAGTGCAAGGGAGGGCAGTGAGGGAGCCCCCAGGGGAGCCGGAGCCCTGGAGTGAGGTGTGGGAGGTGAGTGGGGACCCTGGTTTCCTACAAGAGAAACCTGTAGAAACCTGTGAGGCACAGGACTGTGCTGGAATTCAGGGGAAGGGCGTCTGACTGGGTCTGTGTCCTGGGTAACCCCTGGTGGGAAGGAACCTGGTGTCCCACGTAGCTGTCTCCCATGGCGATCGAGATCTCGGGACGCATGAGCTGAGGGAGGGTGTCGGGGCAACCCGTCACTGATGAGTGGTCAAGGAGACTCCCTGGAGGAGAGGGACCGCATGCAGGTGAGGACAGAGGACCTCGGGGAAGAGGGTTGAGAGGCAGCTAACGCTGTTGGTGGGGCCATTATTGAGTGCAGATGGCGAGGGAGCACCTTACCCCTGCTAGGGTCTCGTGACATTCAGGGTGAAGCGGAAGTTGACGGCACAGCCCTGAGCACTGGGGACCAGGAGGGTGTGCTCTGACCAGGGGACCCTGAGGGGCCAGGGTGAGGCTCTGCTGAGAGTCTGTATAGACAGTTTGAGAACGAGGTACCTGAGGGAGGCAGGTAACCGAGAGGAGAGTCAGAGAAGAGAGGTGGCCAACGGATGGACAAATGGACAGATGACAGAAAGGCGGAGGAGAATGAATGGACAGATGGAAAGGCAGATATGGGTGGGTGGGGACTGGGTATTGGGACGGGGGTGGCAGGGAGTGGAAAGGTGGGAAAACGTGCCAAGAGAGCTGCCGGATGTCTCCCTCTCCTCCCGAAGGCACTGTTGGGAGCCCCCGAGGCGACTCCCACCCGACCCTCCTGCCTCTGTCCCTTTTGGTATCCTTCCAGCCAGGGATGCCAACACGTGCTTGGCCTGGTGCCCAGAGACACGCCTTCTAGCCAGGTACGGTCCTGCTGTTGTCTCTGCTGTAAGCCCAGATGTGGAAACACCTCCAGGTGTGCTCAGATGAGCACACGGGCATGGAATAGGGTGGGGACAGGGGCTGTGTCTATGTGCTGACACCTCCAAAATTAGGCTCAGCTTCTGGGACATGCCCCAGTCATGGTGGACATGCTCCCACGTGGCATCTCTCTCTCTCTCTCTCTCTCTCTCTCTCTCTCTCTCTCTCTCTCTCTCTCACACACACACACACACACACACACACACACAGAGGCTGAACCGCAGCCCCACCCACACTTGCTGTCACAGGTGAGCAGCAGTCACTGACACCCAGACCCCAGGCTCCCAGATGCCGCAGGGTTGCCATGCTGGAGAACTCCACTATGAGCCAATAATGTGGTCTACAACAGCTGGGGCAACTGGGACCCTCAGTCCCCCCCATGCTCATGCTGTCATGAGCCAGCAAAGGCTCTCTGGACAGCTCCTGGCCCAGCCTCCTGGCACGGCAAGAATGCTGTCCTCTGCTCTGGGGGGTTGAAGTCTCACCTGCAGGGGTCCTGACTCACAGGGCCCTTCCCGATCTCACTTCATTCTGCCTGGGTTCTCCTCCCACCGGCCACCTCCCGCCCCCTGCCCCCTGCTTGTCATGGGAAAGGTGCACAGCTGTGACCCACCAGCCAGGCCTAGCCCACAGCCAGGGCTTCAGAGGCCAGCAGGCCATGGAAAGGACCCTCAGCCAAGGCCCCTAATCCCCCGTTTCCTCTACCTTCTGACTTCTCAGGAAGCTGAGGCCCTTTTCTAGGCTGTTCTTTGGTGCTAAGGAGTGCCAGTGCAGGCCCGCTGCCAACTCAGCAGGTCAGAGGACTTTGGATGTGCTGACGTTGGTGGCCCTTCCATGTCCCTGTGTGCCAGAGATCCGCACCAGCCTAAGCCTGGGCTTGGTCTGGCAATAACTGACTGACATGGAATTTCATTCCTTCTGCAAGGACCAACACACCCTGTCCATGTTTACTTAGTGTAAGGCCCATTTCTAAATAATTTGTCTATATTTGTCCCTTTAATCATTGTAAGGGCCCTCTGAGACAGACACTCTTCTGTTGCCCATTTCCCAGATGTGGAACTGAGGCCCAGAGACAGGTGAACTAACCTCCTGAAATCACAGCAGCTAGAAATCACAGTCAGGTTTCAAACTCAGGCTCTCTGGCTCCAGAGTCTACTTTTTTGTTTGTTTGTTTGTTTTTGTACGAGGGATTGAACCTAGGAGCACCTAACTACTGAGCCAAATCCCCAGCCATTTTTTTAAATTTTTATTTAGAGACAGGGTCTCACTGAGTTGCTTAGGGCCTCACTAAGTTGCCGACGCCGGCTTTGAACTCACGATCTGCCTTGACCTCCTGAGCCTCTGGGATTATGGGCATGTGCCACCACACCTTGTAAGAATCTGTACTTTGAATTATTATACTATACCATGTCTCTTTAACTTGTTTTTTTAAAAAAAGAAAAAGTTTGACATTCATTGGTCCAGGTAGCCTTTGGCATTGGGGACACAGACATGTGACACTCTAGGTCATTCTCAGCCCCATGTCATACACACACAAAGCATGCCTCACCCTGGTGTTGCCAGGTACACCCGTGTGACCTCCTGTTTTCTCTGCAGCCAAGTGTCAGGTCCATGGGAACAGGTTGGGTCCAAGTCTATTCTGGGACATACTACCCCCACCCGGTCCCCTCCCCTGCCACCCAGCTCCACTGCAGCCCAGCATTCCTGGAAAGCCCAAAGGCACTTTCTTTCAGGAGAGATTGCACATGGCATCTGCAGCCAGAATTGGGATAAGAGGGGTTCCACCTACAATCCCCAAAGACTGCCTCTTGAGACCCAGAAAGCTTGGAGTGGCCCTCGGGCATCGGGCTGTTCCTGCTCTGTGGCAAGGGCCCCCCTCCTCAGAGTGCTCCTTCCCATCCTGGTACCTCGACAGGGGCTGCTTCTGGGTTATCCCAGAGTTCAGGCCCCAAGCCCTTGTTCCCTCCAGTGTTACCCAATCCTGACCCATTACTGGAGACTCTGTGGCCTGTGGGCCTGGCCTGGTGCTGCAGGGCCTGCCCCTGATGCTCACCACACAAGACGTGCAGGCCCAGCCTCTCAGGAGCTGTTAACGACAGGCCTCTGCACCCAATCCCCGGCTTCAGCCTGCTCTGCTGCTATCTGGGGCAATTCAGGGGGCAATAGCGTGTTCTCTCCTGCCCCCTGCCCCCATCCCTGGACCCACTGAACATAGACCTGGGTCGCCTGTTGTTTCAGCCACAGGAAAGTCCCGGCAGGCAGTGCTGTCCCCACCCCTGAGATTAAGCACGGGGCAGCCACTCAGCAGATGACTCCCTGGCCCAGGAGGAGCCCTGGCCCTTCCAGTCCCTCCTCCTCACCCACGCTGACTCACAGGCTTGTCAGCTGCCTCGTGCCACAGTGGATTCTGGTGGGAAGGAGCTGGGTGCCACGACCTAAGGGGTTGGGACAGCCCCGGCCCCTGACTTAGGAGGGCCTGTGAGCTGTCATGCCCCAACTAACACACTCACGCCGGGCACACTCCGGTCAGGAACAGTCCGTGTATGGGACTGGGGCAGGCCAGAGAGGGCCACAGGGCTGAGCAAGAACAGGGTGTGGGGAGGGCAGCCTCCTGGCCTCTGCTACAGGGAACCCTGAACCTCCGAGTACTGGACAGCGGAGGCCAGAGCTGCTTGAGCCCTCCCCAGAACAGGCTCCAGTTCTGCCCCCCACCCTACAGTTATCTCCCTCTCCCTCCACCCACCCACAGACTCCCTGATCCCTCAAGGTCCCATTGCACCTGCCCAAGCCCTAAGGAGAGAGTATCAAATCTCCACAGAGCCGTGGGCCCCTCCTCAACCCCCGAAGTTGGGACCCGGCCCTGGCAGCCAGTCTCAGGGACTTTCCCCTCCCACTCTTCCCTGAGGCACCTGCTCTCTCCCGCTTGGTTGGGCCTAGCACTGCCACAGTGGCCTCCGCACACCCTGACAACACCTGCGCCTACCCAGGGAGGCCTACTCACCCAACTCCTTTGTGAAGCATATTTTGTTTTGTTTTGATACAGGGGATTGAACCCAGGGCCTTAACTACTGGGACACATACCCAGCCCTTTTTATATATATTTTATTTAGAGACAGGGTCTTGCTGAGTGGCTGAGGTTGGCTTTGAACTGGCGACCCTCCTGCCCCAGCCTCCCGAGTTGCTGAGATGACCGGCATGTGCCACCAAGCTAGCTGTTTTGTTTGTCCACTCCACGTCCATGCTTCCTGCTCTGCCTACAGCCCCCACCCCCCAGCCCTCCTGACTCCCATCAGCAGTGGCTGCATACCCACTTAAGTTTCACCCATCAGGCCCTGCACCTGTGGCTTTATGGCACGCATCAATCCATTTGCCCCTTTCAAGGAGGCCTGTGAAAAAAAGGACCACTCATGTACCCATCGTTCAGATGAGGAAATGGCAACCGGTGAGGTTAGAGAGTGGTGCATTTCCCAGATTGACTCTGCAGGCTCCTTCCAAAGACTCTCCCTCCTCTTCATCACGGCGGCCCAGGCACAACTGCTCCCAGCCTCCAGCCACTGCCTTTTGCAGCAGCTTCTGTTGGGCTGTGACCCCAGCCCCCTCCCTCTGTCATGGATGGGGCTATGAGAGTTGAAGACTGCGGCTGGGCCCCAGTCACCTCCCCAGTCACCTGCCTAGTGCTGAGCCAGGCAAGCTGGCGAGACAAGTGGTTGCTGGGAAGGACAACAGAGCCCTCCGTACCTCCTATCACTTGCTCCCTGCTCCCAGGTCCCCAGATCCCCAGCCCCTTTCCCATGGCTCTCGCCATCCTTGCATCACCCTGCTCAACCCTGTCCACATTTTTCCTGCCAGATCCCAGGATCTGCTCAGCTGATGGGAAGGAGTAACTGCACCAGTCTCAACCTGGGAGAGGGGTGGGACTGGAGTCCCAGAACTCCCCCACCACCCTGCTCAGAGGGGGGCCCAGCCTGCACCAGAATGTTGGGTGCCCTGCCTGAGGCCACCTGTGGGCAGCCACTTCGGGGCATGTGTATTTAGTGAGGGGCAGGGGGGCATCTAGAGGAGGGAAGGGAGATGAACCACCAGACCCCAGCTCCAACACTGTACTCATTTAATGAGTACCAAGTTAAAAATAGACCCCAAGAAAGCAGGCAGAGCACATACCTGTACAAATCCTAGTGACTCAGGAGACAGTGGCAGAAGGGCTGCAAGTTCGAAGCCAGCCTCAGCAATTTAACAAGGCCCTGAGTAACTCCACAAGACCCCATCTCTAAATAAAATATAAAAAGCAGCTGGGGATGTGACTCAGTGGTTAAGCACCCCTGAGTTCAATCCCCAGTACCCTCCCCACCCCCCAAAAAAACACATAGGACCCAAGAGCCCAAGAGCAGGCAGCATAGAGAGAGTCATGGAGCTCTGGGGACTGTGCCTCAGAGCACTCCATGTGACCTCTGTCTACTGTGAGCTGTATTTGTGATTCTGTCAAGTGTCACATGTGCCCCGGCATTGCTGGGTGGCACTAGGGATATGTTTTGTGCTCTTCACAGACTGCAGTGCTTTGTTAACAGAAGAACTGGACTTCAGTCCCTGACAGGCTCTCAAGAAAGGATGACTGTGTAACTGTCCCAATTTCCCACCCACTTTACCGAGGCAGAGACTGAGGTTCACAGAGAAATGACTGAGCAAGGCTAGAACCAGGTCTCTTGGCTCCCATCTCGGGACTCTTTCCACTGTGTTCTATCAGGCGATCGTGTCAGATTGCACAACGTCGGAATATATTTATTTCATGTTATGTCAGCAGCAAGGTTGGGGCTAGGGGATGGAAAGTGGTTGGAAGGTGACAGAAAGGCAATAAGACGGAGGTACAGGCCAAGAACCCGCATCCTCCCCCTGAGATTTCCCTGTCAGGTGTAGCGGGCAGGCGTGGCTCAGCACCCGGTGCCCTAATTAGCTCCTGTTGACAGTTTCTGGTTTGTGTGTTATCACCCAGGGCGGCTTATCTTTATCAGAGACAAAGGTTGATTGGAGCATTCTGGCTGGGGCTCAAAGCAACTCCACTCCAATCCCACAGAGCATTTATGACCCCCGTAAATAATCACCCTCTTTCCTCCAGACGAGGCCCGATTAGCACTCTCCCCGAGAAGATCAGCTGCAGGCTTCTCCCTTTGGCCAGAGAACAGGGTGCGCTGGGCCGGGACCCAGCCTCCCGAGAGCTACCTACCCTCAGCACCCCACAGGACCCAGGGACCTACCAGAGCGAGACCTCCCCACAGGTTCCCGGCCCCTGCTCCTGCAGGCGCTCTGTTTGGTTCAAAGGTTCTGGCCTTATCAGCCCGAGGTAGAATATTAATCTGGCCATCTCTGCCCCGGCCCTGACCCCTGATGGCCGGGCCTCTGCTCTCAGGGTGGGTGAGTTGTCTACACATCAGGACAGCGTGAAGTGGGAGCTCTAGGAAGCCTCCTGGAGGCGGGGGCTCACCCTTGGTCTTTTCCCAGCATCAGCCTTGGAGACAAGGCCTGGGGTCCTCCCTAGCTCCTGCCGGACATCTTCTCTGAGACTGAACCTTTCCTGACCCTTGAGATTCCTGCCTGGACCCCTCAGGGTCATTGACCCCAGAGTCCCAGGAAGTCAGAGAGGACCTGGGTCTTACTACCAGCTCAGCCTCAGTCTCCATCCTTAGCACCAAGGGCAGGTCCCTGCCCACCCGACCCCAGCGGCGACTATAAAATGGGCTTGGACTCTGATTTGTCCAAGAGACCCTCCTTCTGCAGAGACTTGTCCACTGAGCGCAGGGGACACTCCCTGCCTCTGCACTGATCCACCCAAGTCAGGACCTCATGAGCCCTGGCTTTTACGTTTTGCCCCTCACCAGGCTCACGGCCACCCACACCCCTTTGGCTCCAGGGCCAAATGTCCCTGGGTGACAGAGCAATATGAGGACGTCCTCAGAGACCTCAGTGGAAACAGGTCCCTGAGCGACAGGTGTGTGTTTGTGTTTGTGTGTGTGTGTACCCACCCTCCCAAGACATTGTCTAGAGGGGCATTGTCCAGAGGGCTGGGCGGTGGCCTTTATGGCCAGGCATAAAAGGTAATCATTGACCATATCAATGCCGCCCTGCGCGTCAGTGCCCGCCCAGGCTCGACCCTGCCAGGCCCTGGATTACTTTACAGTCACATAAAAGGAGCCTCCAGACTGGCCCCTGGGGACTTTGGCCCTGGGGCGGGGGAGAAGGAGGGGAGCGGTGTCCTGGAGACAGCCTCTTCTTATAATATTTACTTGGCCAGAGAAGAGCCCCCGCCTTGTATCAAACATGGGGATTGTCTCAGCCCAGCCTGCTTTGCCACAGTCAGCCTCCCTTTTCCTCTCCCTCCTTCACCTCCACCAGGACCCACCTGCAGCCAGAGGCATCCCGCATGTCGCTCTCCAGGCTAGAGCCTGGGGCACATCAGGGAGGCGCTGTTGCCTTTGCTAGCTCTGTATCATTGAGTCCTGGCTAAGCCCAGGAGGTGAGCACCAAGATAATTCCCATTTTACAGACAGAAAAACTTGGGCTCAGAGAGGCCAAGTGACTGGCCCCTATCACCCAGGCAAGTAACAACCAACCTCAGACAACCCCTGAAATCACGGCATGGTCTCTAGACATGTTTGTCTAGGCAGTAGTAGCAGTAAAAGACAGTTCTCAACACACACCTTCATGTATTTATATATACCCATGAATCATAGAGCTGTAAGACGGAAAATCTGTGTTATTAAATATTAGCAAGAATCTGTGCCTCAATGGAACAATCTATTCTCATCGCTTCATTCAAACCAGATCAAGTCAATTCAACACTCCACCCCCATCCTGTGTCTCCTTCCAGCAGGGATACCTGGGCACACAGCCAAGGTGGGAACTGTGCTAAATTTGGAAGGAAAGGGGGGGCCTTAGGCAGGTGAATATATTAGGAAAGGGCATTTCAGAAGGAGAAACAACTTGAGCAAAACTGAAGAGGCAGAAAATAGCAGGGAATGTTCTGCACAGTCAAGAACCCTGGGAACGTGAATGGGTGTAGCCAGCTGGAAAGGTTGGGAGGGGCCCAAAGTAGGCAGCCTGAGACTACCAGCCCTTGTCTAGAATGCAGCGGGAGCCACAGAGGGTTCATGAGCAGGAGTGGTATTACCAGAGCCGTGTTTTAGAAACCCCACTCAAGCCGTAGACGGGGGCCTGGACTCTAACATTGGACTAATATCCTCAAAGTTCTGGAATGTAGCCCTTGTGGGAGGCACTAGATGGAAGGCCAGTGAGGAGTCACCACACCTGTGTCTGTGTTCCTGCTCTGCTGTTTACCAGATGCCCAACCGTGGGCAGGTTCTGCAACCTCAGTGTCTTCAGTTTTCTCATCTGTGAAGTGAAGACAACAGTGGAACCCACATCACAGATACTATTTAGTTCAGACTTCACTTTGAGGACCCCAATAAACTTACTCCTCCCTCCCCCCAGGCTCACTTACTCCTGGGTTCCTGCCAGTACTATATTACTTAGCATGTCACGTAACAGTTACTTGCATATATAATATCTGTTGCCTCCACCAACCCAGTGCTCATGCATCAGAGACTTAGTGGCCCCAGTGATGTTTTGGGAGCTTGATTCAAAGTGGCATAGAAAGTGAAATAACATTAGGAAAGGAGGAAGAAAAGCAGCCCATTTAGGGACACTTTGCAAAGTTCTTCGTGTGCATGAGTTAGTGAATTCTTTCATTAACCTTATAAGGTAGTAGTGTCAGGCAGGAGGGGGTAGTTTATGCTGCAATAACAAACAGCCCAGAGCTAGGGATGTGATTTAGCGCTATGGTACTCGCCTAGCATGTTTGAGGCAGGCTCTCGGTTCAATATCCAGCACCACCAAAAAATAAAAATAAATACCAATACTCTGGTGGCTTAAAACAGCTATTTTACATGGCTACATTATACACCCGTAGTCCCAGCTACTTGGGGGCTGAGGCCAGAGGCACAAGTTCGAGGTCAGCATGGGCAACTCAGCAAGACCCTGTCTCAAAATAAAATTTGGAAAAAAAAAGGGAGAAGGGAGCTGAGGATGCAGCTCAGTAGTCTAGTACTTGTCTGGCATGTGCAAGGTCCTGAGTTCAATCCCTAGTACCACAAAAAAATAAATAAATAAAAAATAAAAATAAAACAGCAAAGTTTTTTTTCTCTCCAAATGAGTGCTGCCCATCACCTAGGGGATTCTGAGCTATGTTGTCCTCAGGGACACAGGCTGAAGCACCACATCAACATCATTTGTTCATTCCATCCGAAACCATGGCTGTAAGAAGGAGGTACAAGAAAATAAAAATTTAAAAATTAAAAAAAAAATCTGCTCCCTAAAAATAAAAAAATGAAAGAATAAAAAAATAAAATCTGTTCCTAGAAGTGGGAGACGGGGAGGTGGAAGGGGAAGGAGACGGTACCAAGACTCACACTTGATCTTTGATTGCTGTTACCTGGAAGTGACATCTATCGATTCTGCCGCTCACGTTTTATTGACTAAAGCCTCTCATGGCCGCACTCACTTCAAGGGTGCTGTGACAACAGTCCTGCCAGGCTCCTGAAGACCAACATCCCCTGTTCCACCAACAGCCACTCCCAACTGGGCCAGTCAAAGCCTCCTTGAGGTCCAGAGTCCACCCCCTCCTCCTTCCAAAGGCTACTCATCTCTCCCCTCCCTGGGAACATTCCTCCAAAGTACCAACACCTGAGAATCTGGGTCAGTCCTTATCTTCCAGCAAAACTGAACTCATGGAGGAACCCGGCCTTGACCTTGGTTTAGGCACGAAAATCAGAACAATATTTCATGCCCGACACCAAGACATTGTGGGTCTGGCAGGGACAAGGGAGAAAGAATAAAACCAGGGACAGCTGGCTTGGGATTGGAATGTGATTTATTACCAAATAATTACATGCTATCTGCAGTCTGGGATCACACACTTGAGTTGGTGCCACAAGGAGAGTCTGCCCCATGCCTTTCCCAGTACCCATTACCTGTTTTTTTCATCAACATTTGCAACGGGGATTTTGTAGGATCTGAAGGCAAGCCAGCTGCTGTGGTGTGTGTGTGTGTGTGTGAGAGAGTGAGAGACAGTGTACCAGGAAGAGAGGTACACACAGGTGAGGGAAGTCTCGTGGAGTGCCACCCCTCCTGACACTGAACAGAGGAAAGGACACATCCCTAGCTTCCGATCCCAGATAAAGAAAAGCCTTCCATGTCCCACTGAGAAACAGCACACAGAAATGCCCTCAACCACGGGTGATCTTTATTCTGCCACAAAGGAGATGTAGCTCGGCAAAAGGGATAGGGGCTGAGACGGTGGCAGTTCAGGCAGACAGGGCAGAGCAGAAGTTTGAGGTTGGTGAACAATTACTGTCAGAAGGCAAACTGGGCATGAGGGACAGGGGACATGGGTACAGTAGGAGAAAGGGACACGGGCTCAGGGGCTCTGCTGCTTACCACCTAGGTGGGCTGGGCAATCCCCAAGACTCTCTAATTCCCAGTTTCCTCAACTGTAAAGAAGCTAACGGGAGCCCATAATCTCCTCATGAGCCCAGCATGCTCATGAGGAAAGCTGGCACAGGCCTGGCACCCAGTAGGTGGGCCATAGAAGAAGCCCAGTTCTGCTCTCTGAGCTGTGGCACCCCTGAGCCCTGGTGTGGGGCAGGGGTGTTGAGACATCTTCACTGTCCCAGCCCCTGTGAACTGCAGAAAAGTGACTGGCCCTGCCCAAGAAGAGCTCACTGGGCTGCCCGGTCCCTCGATTCTCACTCCTTACTACCCCTCTCTTAAGACCTTGGCATGGGGGCACTCGCTGGCTTCCAGGGCCCTGTGGTCCTCTCGTGGGGGGTTCTGGAGACAGAAGAAGAAATTCTAGAGCCTGCCCTTTAAAAGCTCACAGGCCAACCCCAAGGAAGGGTGGCTTCATGTCCAGAAAACAAGGGAAAAGAACTGATTTGGGAGCAGGGCCTGGAGGCAGAGGCCGGGAAGGAGG
The DNA here is from genome assembly GCF_052094955.1 of Ictidomys tridecemlineatus. NCBI lineage: Eukaryota > Metazoa > Chordata > Mammalia > Rodentia > Sciuridae > Ictidomys > Ictidomys tridecemlineatus. Next base: position 87,296,663 of record NC_135488.1, on the reverse strand, counting down.
TGGAGCTGAGGATGGGATGATTGATGGGGCGGCAGAGGGGCCCTGTAGGCAGCGGGCAGGGCTGAGAGAAAGGCCTGGAAAGGTAACTAGGGAGCAGTTGGGTGGCAAATGCAGGAACCTAGAGGCAGGCGCAGTGGGCCTGGCTGTGAGCAGCGGGTTGGTTGCCTGACCTCAGGAGTTAGGGTGAGGGTAGACAGAGGGTCTCACAGTTTGCCTGACCCAGCAGTGGGGAGCACAGCCAAAGCCCCCGGGGAGGTGCCCAGGTGTAAGGCAGGCACTGGGAATTTGGGATGCTCAGTTCACAGCCCCCATGGTGCAGACAGGGGAATAGTCCCTGGTCCAACAGTCCTGGGGACAGGACCTCAGTTGACTGTCCCACGCCAGGCCCCAGCTGTTGACAAATGGGCTGTCCCCTGGCCTGAGGAGCTGAGATGTGGCATTGTTAAGCTGGAAGTGACTCTCAGCGCTTTTCCTTCCTTGTCTTCCTCTCTGCTTTGCTTGCTGACACCCAGCGCATATCCTCTCTCCCTTTCTCTCTCTCACACAGACACCCAGCCCTTAAAAAAAATCCTCCATCTACCTTTATAAATACCTCCATGGGGGTGGGGGTGACGAACGGCTCTGCTAGGGTCCTGGGCATGTGCACAGGTGTACAGACGTGTCAGCCCCGGACACAGCAGGTGTGTGAATCTCTTGGTTTATGGAGGACGACAGGCATCTGCGCAGGGAGCTGAGGCATCTCTGTGTCTGGGAGGTTGTCCTTGGAGGGTGGTGTCCAGGGGACTGTGGACAGGAGTATATCTTTGTTGCTTGCTGTGCCACCGCAGGGGCAGGACGTGAGTGAAGGGTGTATCTGTCTTGGTGTTCCCTGTGGCTGTTTCAGCCGCATGAGTAGAAGAAGGTGGGGACCGGGCGAGGAGCAAGTGCCTCGCCATAGTGGGGGGTGGTCTGTGCTGGACAGCCAGCCCTGGCCTCTGGCTCTCCAGGATGTGAAAGGACCGGGGTTGGCATTGAGACCAATGTCACATCTTCCTATCTACTTCCCTCAATGGAGCCAGAGTGTCAGAGATCACCCCATGTGAGGCAGCCAGCCTTGGTGGCTGTGGTTGGGGGCCAGAGCACATTCCCAGGGGACTCCAGAAGGTAGGGAAGCTCCTCCAACTTCCTGAGGGCCTAGCAACCCCCACTCCAATCCTTGCTCACAGGCAGCCCACCCTCCATGACAGCCCAGCCGGAGAGAAGGGGCACTAGGAACATGGGGCCCATAACCACGTCCAGCGGATCCTTGGCCTCTTCTCCCTCCTCCCAGCCTCACTGTCCCCAGGTATGTATATGGGGGATAAGACCTCCACAGTGAGGAGTTTCCTGCACCCTTGTGGGCCTGGAGTAGTGGCCAGCAGGGTGCCCGCCGCAGGCTCTGTCCCAATCCCCCTACCAAAGACCCAGTCCAGTAGGGAACCCCCCTGGGCTGGGGATGCACATCCTCGGGTCATCTCCAGGGGCTGCTGACAGGCATGTGCCAGCGCCTGTAGGTAGGTAGGTCAAGACAGTTAAAACAATAACAAAAACACAGGGCAGGCCTGGGGGAGGGGGAGAGGGGCTTGAGGCTATGTGTGAACAAGGGACCGGAAGTTCAGTGGGGCCTGCTGGGCTTTGTCTGTGGGATGTGTGACTTCTGTCACCCACTGGCCTTAGGAAGGGCACACAGAGGCTCTGGGAATAAACTCCCAGGCTAACAGGGGCTAGGCTCCGTGCAGGGGAGGGTCAGTGGTCCCTTGGATTCTTGATCCACTCCTAGGATCATGGAGGGAGTGCGGTGAGGAAGAATCAGAGGTCTTCCTCTTCTCTGTGGGCCTCACTCGGGGCTCATTGGTCTCCTACAGCCCCTCAAAATGAGAATTCCTCAATCTCAGTGACAGAACCCTCCCCAGCCTGGGAGGACTCCTGGGGACATCTAGCCTTCCAAACATGGCTGCCTTCTCCTGAGATCACTCCCATCATCAGAGGGTCCTGGGGACAAAGCCCTGTCCCTGCTGTGACCAGGCTCCCGGGGTGCTTATGTGCCAAGAGGAAGGCAGCTCCAGGGTGGATTCTGAATTCTGGGGGGGTGGTCCCGGTCCCAGGAGGTGCTGCCTTCCTCTGGCACTGCCTATCCATAAAGGGCATTTGTGCCCAGGCAACACCCGCCCACCTGGGGCTGCTGCGAACACAGTGTGGCAGTGAAAGTGGGACAAACGGGCCTGTGTGCGCCGGGCTGAGGTGCCGGGGAAGCGCGGCTGGGGCCGAAGTGTTAATGGGGGCCTCCTTCCTGCCCTACCCCTGCCAGCTCCTCCCTGCTCATCCCTTCTCCCCTGAAACACTCGCTTCCGCTTGGTCCCTGCACACTCCCTCCACGTCCCTGGCTGCAGATCTGTCCCCCTTTGACAAACATCCCGCTCAGCCCTCCAGTTTATGGCTTTTCCGTGTACCTTCCTTCATGTGGTTGGGAACCAACAATCTGGGCCTGGAGCAGAGAAGGGGCCTAGGGCAGAGGAGGCAGGAGGTGGGATGGGGGCTGGGCCTGGCCAAGCCACAGGGTCCAGCCCCAAGAGAGCCTGGAATCCTGCTGCCTGGGAGACGACACTCGCTAAGGCAAGCTCTGTGTGCTGAAGGAGCACAGAGGAGACACGGGCAGCAGGGACAGGCTGCAGGACCTGGAGGGGTTCCCAGAGCAGGTCAAGCTTGAAAGATGGAGAGGACAAAGGGGACCATTCCAGAAGGGGACAGCACCGGCCCACATGATGTCAAGTAGCAACTGCAAGAAGAAAAGCTGGGTTTGTATTTAAATGTAATTTTTGTGCAGTGCAAACTGTGCCCTGTGCTAAGTCCCATGAATTCATGCTTTCATTAATTTCCACAAAAAAACTTGCAAGTACCATCAACCCCATTTTGCAGATAATAACACTGGGGCCCAGAGAGGCAAGTAGTATGCAAGACTAGAGCAAGCATTGAAACCTAGGCCCGAAATCACTACACTGTCTGCATTCTTATCAGTCACTGTAGGGCTTTTGTATCTGGGCATCTAATTACTAGTTCAGCGTCCCTGAGTCCCTGGGTCAGACCAGCAGGGCTAAAGGGGGACCATACTATTCCAGGACTATCACTGCCCTCAGAGACTCCAGGGCCTTTAGAAGCCTCAAGCCCCTTAAGAATCCAGCATCTTCTTTCTTCAAGCTGATGTCTCCCACTGGGGGTAGTTTTTTTAAATGGACATAGAGGCTGTTGAATGAAATACACAGAGAATCACTGAATGTACACTTGCTTATAGTCGTTTGCAGATTTTTTTTTTCAAAATATTTTAAAAGTAAAACCACTCTCATGGAAAGATCTGCAAAATGTTTTGACTCTTTAAAAGACAGTTTTTATTTTAAGAGTTCAGGAACCATCTTCCAGACTGACTCCTAGGTTCTGAGAGGTAGTATGATTTGGCCAAGTTTCGGAGCTGGGCTGGGCTCCCTGTCCCTCTGGTCAGGACAGTCCCTCATCTTCTTCAAGAAGGGCCCCTGTCCCGGGATGGCAGGGCAGGCCCTGAGGGGTACAACCTGGAAAGGCATGGAGTTTGTGAAACAAAGAGGCCAGGAGAAGTGCAGGGGCAAGGCTTGCCTGTGTCCCAGCACAGCAGGGACAATTCCAGGAACCAGCCTCACTTGCCACTTGCTTGTAGAAGCCCAGCATGTTCAATATTTGCAGATGCTGCTATGGAAGAAGCCAGATATGTATGGGCAAGCGGAAGACAGGAGGGTGGCCCCACCGCACGGTGTGAAGAATGAAGCAAAGGAAAGAAGACCTTTCTGGAACATTTACTGTATGCCTAGCTCTGTTTACACAAGTTCATATTTTTGTTTTGCTTTTAGCCTCAACAATCCTATAAAGCAAATGTGATGACTCTCATTTTTATATACACCTCAGAGGTCAAAAGCATTTAAAAGGGCAGAGCTGGCACTTAAATCTGACCCTGAACTGTGAGAGGCGCATTTGGGGGCCTCCCCGGCACAGAGACTGAGAGAGGAGAGGAGAGAGGAGGAGGTGTGGGCCCGGCAAACATCCTCTCTGCCTGCCTTTATTGTTCATAGAACCGAAAAAGTGATGATGCCTTTCCTTCCTCTCTTGAAGAAAACAACAGAATCAAAACAAACAGAGAAGGGGAACTCCCCTCCTGTACCCTGAGCCAGAAATCAAAGGAAGAAGTAGTCGCAGGCAGGACCTGGGCCGCCAGCCCACTGCTGGTTCAGGGTCTGGCAGGGAAAGAGGGAGCACCCCCCCACCAAAGCCCAAGGTTTCAAGGTCCCTCACTTCCTGATACTGATCTGAGCTCACAAGACAGGACACACACAGCGGAGGCTGCTGAAACTCCCCCCACCCCCCCCAGAGCTTTAGTAAACCCTAAGGACAAAGAGGAAATGAAACCATGAACGTCCAAGAAATAAAATCAGCCCCCCAAATGCATGCCAGTGTTTTGGGGAAGGTACTGGGAATTGAACCCAGGGGTGCTTAACCCCTAAGCCACATCTCCAGCCACCTTTTTTTCCTTTTTTAAAATGTTTTATTTAGAGACAGGGTCTCGCTAAAATTGCTTAGGGCCTCTCTAAGTTGCCGAGACTGGCTTTGAACTTATGATCCTCCTGCCTCAGCCTCCTGAGCCCCTGGGATTGCAGGCATGTGCCACTATGCCCCACACCAGCATTTTTTGACATTTTACAGCCAGTTCTCAGGACTCCCAGGTCCTGCCCCATTGAGCTGCCTGCACAGAAGTCCACAAAGGGTAAGAATAGCCTCACAAGGACCCTTCCTTCTAAGCCCCAGCTGCCTCATTCAAAGGCTAGAGCAGATGGGCTCATGGGAATGCAGGATGTTTCTGGCTGCCCCGGTCATCACCTGGCTCAACTTTTGGTACCAGAGAACTCATGCTGAATGGCTTCTTTGGGGTGACTGGCAGGCTGCAGAGATCTCTGCTTCCCCTCCCCAACCACAGGACTGTGACCTTCAAGGTTCAGCCATGTCATCATTACTAAGCTACAGTAAAACAAGACCACGGTCTCACAGTGTTGGCTCACTCAGACAGTCTCTGCTTTAACAGGGACTCTCTGGCCATCTGCACCTTTGGAGAACTTCCTAGACTGATTTAAGAACTTATCTGTAGTCTGGGTTCAAGGTCAGACTGTAGCTGGAGAATAGTTTTTCTCCATTGACATTAATTAGTATCAGCAAATATTAAATGAATATGCAGTAATGTACTCAGTACTGTAACTGGTCCTGTGGGAAATGTAAAAGAGACAAATAAGTCTCAGAGGCTCCCAGGGGCCTCAGAGAGATGGTGGTGGGAAAGGATTGTGCCTAAACAATTAGAAAAGAGTCCATATGGAAAGTCTTGTACTCCTGGAGCTGTGGAGGGCTTGCAGGAAGAGCAGCACACGTGCCAGTCCCTAACAGGATCCTTACCTGATGGAAGATCACTGACCACCAGACTGTAAGCTTTCTGAGGGCAGGGGCTGACTTGTCCATCCCCTATCCCAGGTCCTGTACTTGGTTGCATGCCATGGTCAGAGCTCAATAATGTTAACTGAGTGGCTCTATGAACCAGAGGGAGCTGTGGGCATGCTCTCTCCCTGACAGTACCTGCTTCTGCCACCTGCTGCTCTGGTGCACTTCTGCTAGTTCTTTAAGATGTGGCTCTCTCTGGCTCCTCTACCTTCTTATCCCTCAGGTTGGGACAAGTCCCTCAGTGTCCTGCACTCAAGGCAGATAAGCCTTGGTCAGTGCACTAGTGTAGAAGAGCAGTTATCTGTTTGTGCAGCTGGATCCCAAGGAGCCTGGATCTCCTCTCTCCTCCTCTGTGGAATCTGGCTCTGCAGCAACCCAACCAGGTTTGGATGAACAAATAAATTAATGAATTTCCTCAATGGCCTCGAGCAGATTCTCTGTGTGCTGTTCTCAAGAGCGGAAGGCTTTCTCTTTCATGGGCCATTAGGAGGGAAACCCTGGAGGTGAAGGGGGCGAGGCCCAGAGAGTGACTTGTGATACCCACTGTGACCCTATGGGATCCATCCGGAGTAACCACATCGCTTCCTCCGTGAGGGCCAGGGGAGAGAATGGCCCTGTGTCCTGATATGGCTTTGGAGGGGAGCTCTGGGGCCACAAGAGAAGAGAAGCACATGATCCTTTGGCAAGGTTAATTTTTTAAAAAGGAAGTATAGGCCATGGGTGTGGCTCAGTGGTAAAGTGCTTGCCTATCACGTGCACTGCCCTGGGTTCAGTCCCCAAGACCGCAAAAAAAAAAAAAAAAAAAAAAATTAAAAGAAGCCTGTGTTTCCAGCAGTTCCCCACTTAGGGACCAGTCTCGGGGACCTTCCCACAGGATCTGCCCCACTCTCCCAATCATTGGCACTAGCTATCTGACCTTGAACCTAACCTGTCCCTATCCATCCCTGGACCTCTAAATTCTCATCTCCACTTACCAGAGCTTAAAGTGCCCTCAGGAGCCAGTGCCTGGGAAGGAGTCCCTGATTGGAATCCTGGCTGGTGGCCCCCTCTGACCGGGGTGTTGGCCTGGGCTGCCAGGTTGCAGCTTTCAGAGCGTTTTCCTGTCTGGGGCACTTTCTATTTTTCAATACTTTTCCTATCACAGCCAAACAACAGAAAAAGGAAATTGGTTGAGCCTTCTAAAGACCAAGGGCAGGGAAGGTGGGGGTGGGCAGAAGGCAGCCTAAGAGGCTGGAGGCTGGGCTGCAGGGGAGATGCCTTCCACCCCCTCCCCGCCCCCTCCCGGGCTGACTCATTGTTTTGCAACAAACTCCAGGCAGCCTTGCCAGGGCACCTTCTTGAGGTTCAGCCCCAGAGCAGGGAGGATTCAGTTGTGACCCTCCCAATGGCCCAGCCAGGCCCAGAACGATTGGGTTATCTCTGCTTGCATCCTCTTTGTTTGGGGCGTCCACTCCCCTCACTTGAGGTAAACAAACCCTGGATCTGTGTGAAAAGAAGGGGCCAGGAATCTCCTGCTGAGGCCGGACTGGGGCTCAGGGCCTTCTGAGCCCTCTCTTTGCAGAGACTCCCCACTGCAGGGGAGGAAGGGGTTTCACACCCCCTGGCTTCAGGCCTGTGGGTCTCCAGCTCTGCACCTTATTGCTGGTGACCTTGGCAAGTCTCTGCCCTTCCCATTTCAACCTCTATAAAATGTCCCTACCTCATAGGATTGTTCTGAAGACTGAGTTCATATTTATAAAGTCCCATGTAAGTCTGGTTTAGATATATTTTTGAGGTGCTGGGGATTGAACCCAGGGGCCTCTAACATGCTAGGCAAGTGCTCGACCACCTAATGAGTGATTATCCCCCCACTCCCTGCATTTAAATGACGGTGTATTTTTTAAGAGTTGTATGTAAGTTGTGGTTAAATAGGAGACAGCAACAAAGGGAGAGCCCCACACCCAGGACCAGGCCTGAAGGGGATTTCCTAGCCCCATCCCTCCCCCACACTCCAGTGGATCTCACTCTGCACCCCTGAGCGAGAGCATTGATGGACCCCAGCAGGATCGGCCCCAAAGCCCTAAGCTCCTTTTGGAATGGAAGTTGTGCTGAGAAATCCTCCAGGGAGGCTGGCGCCAGCCCGGAAGGTCTGCCCACCTGAGATGGTGCAGGGCAGGCTTTGGGCTTTCTAGAAAGAGCTTCCCAAGAATTTCAAAAAGACATCCCCACAGATGAGCCTGGGGGTGGGTGGGTGAAGCATGGGGGAGGGCAGCAGGGTCACAGCCTCTCCCCAACAGTGGGGCCTCTCCTACCATTTTCTCTTCTGGACTGATTTTCCCCATCGTGATTCTGACATTTACTGGAGACTTTGGAGAAGTTACTTCCCTCTTACTGAAGCTCCATTTCTTTGTCTGTAACAAGAGATGAATCCCTGCCTTTTATGGGGGTTTGGGGCGCGCAGGAAGCAACAACACAGGCTAAGCTCTGTAGGGATGCACACGGTTCCCGGCTCACATGGCCCTCCATTCACACTCCATCCCTAAGCCACCTGTCTCAATGTTCAAGGCCCAAGTACCAGAGACTCTTCCGACTTCTAGCCTGACTCCATTTGGCAGGGGCGAGGTCTCCCTCCCCGTCCTGCTTCCTGCAGCTCTTCCTTGACTCTAAGTGCCCGAGGCCAGACCTCTTCTCAGCCTCTTCCTTCCTGGTCTCCTTAAGGGTGGACGTCAGAGCCCAAGAGTTTGGGGGCTGACATCTGGGGATTCAGTAGCAGCATCCTGGACAAGTCCTGGGCTCTCTCCAAGCCTCTGTCACTCAGGCATTCGTTTGGCAAATATTTCTGAGCACCCGCTCTGTGCCTGACATGGTGCAGGGGACAGAAGGCACAAAAGTGAATTAGGACAGGTTTGCTCTCTGCCCTCAGAGAATAGTCTCCAAGGGAGATACGTCTAATACCTACCCAAACACATGCTTTTTGAGGGCTACAGAGAGTGACACCTTCTTTGGGATCCTATTTCCTGGAGAGCAGAAGAGAAAGGATCCCTGAAGGGTCAGCCAGATCTGATGGCCATCTAGGAATGCTGGGAGGTAGGGAAGTGGGAGGGAGGGGAACATGTGCAGATAGCAGAAACAGCACCTGCAAAGACCCTGAGGTCATAAGGTTTGGTACTCATCCTACCGAAAGGAGGCCACCGTGCATAAGCAAAGAGAGACCCAGGATGAAGTCTGAGAGAGCAGACAGGCTGCAGCTGGGAGAGACTGTGGACTAGAAGCGTCGAGGGGTTTTGAGTAGTGAGGAGACATGGTCAGAGCTCTCTCAAAAGTACCTCCAATAGGTCAGTGGATAATGGCTTGGCCTAGATTTGGGGAAGGAGGAGGCCCTCTTTGGGGGGGTGGTCTAGGTGGCTAGATGAGGGAGGGGGAGTAGAGCTGTATTTCTTTGCAACAAGAGATGAATTCTAGCCTTTTTGGGGGGACTTGGGGAGTACAGGAGGCAACAACACAGGCTAAGCTCTGAAGGGATGCACACCGTGCCCCCCACCACCCGGCCTTGTCTCCACTCACTCTCCAGAAGGAGCAGAGCAAACATATGGGGGCGGGGGCAGGAGGAACTAGTGAGAAGGGGCTTGGGTGGTAACTTAGCAACACAATGGTTAGCTGGCCCTAGAGGTCCAGGGCCCAGGGCTTAATCCCCAGCACTGCAGGAGGGGGGATTGCTGATAAAGCCATCCAAACCTCTAAGGAAAGTGGGAGGGGAAGAGGGCTAATGTAACTCTCAGGTTTCTGCCTTGGGAAACTGGGTAGATGGTGGGACCAGTTACTGAGAGAAGAATCCCCAGGAGGGACAGAATGGGTGGGGAGGTGAAGAGCAGGAGGTCGGCCCTAGAGGTCCATGTTTGAGACAGCTTTATCAGGTAGGCAGCTGGATACATCAGTCCCAAACATAAAGGTTTAGATCAGAAATTGGAAATGGTGGAGATGGAATTAAAAACATGGGAATGGAAAAATTTTCTGGGAGAGACTAGTCAATGCTAACCCAAGAGGACCCAGGCCCACAACCTGAGGGACACACTCATGGAGGGTTGGGTAAAGTCCAAGCCTCAGTTTTATCAACTGTAATATGGAGATAATCAAACCCATGGCTCCCAGCATAATCTTAAGCAGTGGATATAAGGTACCTACCCAGAGCCCCGCACAGTTGTGCAATGAGAGCTTGTGAGGAAATCTGCCGTGTATTTGCTCAGCAGTTTTCCTTATTTGCAATGGAAACTCAAACTAGCTTAGAGAAACAGGAGTTTATTCAAAAGATTTGGATAGCCCCACCAGCAGAGGAAGAAATCAGTCACCAAGCCACAAACCACGGAAGGGCAGGAACACAGTCCTTTGAGGGACTCACTAAATCTCTTGTCTCTGCTTCCTGTTGGGATAGACTCCATCCTCTCACATCAGAGGTTCCCTGACTTGCCCTGGGTGACAGGGGACGCAGCTGCCGGCCAGGACTGCATTTCACGTGGTGATGTGCTCTGACGAGAGAGGGACAGGTGCACGATCTCAGGGAAGGGCTCTGGTCAGCTGGGCTTTGTTCAGGCCCTGCCCTTGCACCAATCAGGATGGAGGAGCAAAGGGATTGGCACCTACAATGACATTAGCTATTGCTCCTGACACACCCTTGGGACCCACACTACCCAGCTCCCACCCACATGGACTCACGGGTAACCTCTCCTCACATCTCCAGTCCACAGTGTCTGCCCACCCCACCTCCCCTTGGCACTGCTTTGAAGGGGGGCCCTCTTAAGAGCCTTCAATGGCCAGATCTTTGGACCTCTGCAGATTTTCTCCTTTCTTCCATCTCAGTAGGTCTCCTATCAGTCTGCTCACCCAGACTTTCTCCAGAAGGAAGCCCCGCCTCTCCAGCCTTCACGTCCCCTCCCACTGACCTCTGAACGCTCAGGCAGCCCAGTGGTCATTGCTTGCATGTGGGACGGGTTGCTGCATGCCAATCACTGGAAAAAGAGTTGGCGCTTTTCCAGACTGCGTCTCACAAAATTCCTGAGCAACAGATGCCACCGTCCTGGGCTGACAGAAACAGAGGCCTAATGTGTCCCGAATCACACCACTGGCTAATGAAATAGCCAGCACTTGACTGCAAGAAGGATGGCTGACCTCTAGATCTTTGCTCTATAGGACCAGGACCGGCAAACTATGGCCAAAATTCTGCCCATAGCCTGCTTTTGTGCAACCTAACAATTAGAATGGATTTTACATGGTTGGGGGGTGGGGGGAAAGAAGCATAAAATTTGGGCATATATGGAAATCCCATAAAATTAAAATTTCAGTATCCACAACGTTTTATTGGAACACAGATTCATTCATCAGGTATGGCAAAGTTGGGTACCTGACAGAGCCAGAGACTTTAAGAGCCTCAAAGCCTAAAATTTAGACAACTTGCCCTTCAACAGAACAAGTTTGTGCCAGTGTGCTCTACAGGATTCTACCACACTGCCTACCTTATACTGGCCATGCCACAGCCCTCTGGGGTCCTAGATGCCCACCTGCCTCTGGGGGTCACTTTGAAATGGTGGCGGGATGGTCAGGTGGGCTTTAGTTCTCCTCCTACAAGCAAGTACTCAGCACTTGCCTATGATGGGATCAGATGTTCAAGACCCCAAGACCCTTGCCAGCATGGTGGCACACGCCTGTAATCCTAGTGACTTGGGAGGCTGAAGCAGGAGGATTGTACATCCAAGGCCAGCCTGGGCAACTTAGGAAGACCCGGTCTCAAAATAAAAAAATAAAAATAAAATGAAAAGGACTGAAAATGTAGTGGTAAAGCACCCCTGGGCTCAGTCCCTAGTACCACTAAATAAATAAGTAAATAAAGTTTAAAAATAAAAATCAGAGAGGGCTGGGGAGTAACTCAGTGGTGGGACACTTGCCCAGCCTGTGCAGGGCCTGGGCTCCATTCCCCAACACTACAAAAATTGAGGAGACTCCAAAACCTGAAAACATCCAGAAAGTGTTTTGTAAACCATCCCCTTTGGGTGTCCCCTGGCTGAGCCAGGCCCTCTGCCCTGAGGGACTGCCATGGGAGACCTTTGTCCTGACAGGCTCTGACTCATCTGGAGTGCATCCGGGTCTTGCTAGGTTTTCAAGGAAAGCCTCCGCACAGATCTTAATCGGGAGTGGGAGAGCTGACTTGAGGAATAAGTGAGGTCTGGAAAGAAAGCACCAAGCCTGAAGGTCAGCACATAGTAGGTGCTTGATGACCCTTAGCTTTGGTGAAGAGAAGGGAGGGGTGGAGAATGGAGGATTTTAGGAGTCTCCACCTTCTGCTTGCCCAGGTGGAGTTTTGCACACGTGGCCCTCACACAAGGACACCCTTGGTGAGCAGAGTGGGAGCTATATGACCCCCACCTCCCCCCACTCCAGGTGACTTTGTGCAGTGCATCCCCTTCACAGCTGTCTCTGGCAGCCCTGCTTGACCTGAAGAAGGAGGTTTCCTGAGTTTCCCTCCTAACCCTGCCTCGGACTCAGGCCAGTCCCAGGAAACTTCCTGGGCTTTGGCTTCTCGTTCTGGATAATAAGGAGGCCTGTCCGGCTTCCCTCAGGCAGTAATGAGGGAGCAGATGTAGATACCGTGGTGGAGAATCTTGTCATCAACCAAATGACCAAATGGAAGCCTGCCATTTGGACTCCTCCAGGATCTCCTATTTACCCAGAGGGCTCTGATGTTTTTTTAAATATACATGTTGTCGAAAACTCAGAAAGCAAAGGGGGAGGCCTCTCACAGTCTACCAGGGCTGATATCATCCCTACACTTCCTCTTGCTTTGCGGGGAGGAAGGGGACAGGGAGGGAAGACACTAGAGCAGGGCCCTCAACCTCCCGGGCCTTCCTGGGAGAAGCCGATGATTCTGATTCCAAGGGTCTGCAGCCTGCATTTCTAAGGGGATCCCAGCTGACATCTATTTGAGGCCCACACCTGGTCACAAGGGCCCAGAGGACCTCGAGCAGGTGGAAGAGGCGAGGCCAGGGCTTCCTGACCCCAAGCGGCAGTGACAGTTCCCACCACCCTGGCAGCTGCTTCTCCAAGTGAGGGGCAGGGGCTATGTGCCTCCCAGGATCCTGGGCATCAGCCTGGGCACCTTGGGAACTGTGGGCGTGAGTGCCTCCAAGGCCTGAAGCCTTCGGGAAGGGGAGCTGGGGAAACAGGGAAGGACTGGGTTGCCTCACATCAAAGCAGGTTCCCCAGCCTTTGATTCCCAACAAGAAGCCTCTTTGGAGCTGAGTGCAGTTTGGGGCTGGCTGGCCTTGGGGCCTGGGGAAAGTGGTGAGAGGCCCTGGCCCGCTCTCCTTTTGCATAACAGCTTGGCTGCCTAACAAAAGGGCCGGCCTTAAAAGGCCGATGGGGCTGTTAAAAGCTTCCGGCAATGGTTTAATTGGGGGCATTAAAGTGTCCTCCTCAGGAAGGCCTGCCCTTCAAAGGCCAAGAGGGCCAGGCTCCCCTGCCCTCAGCACCTCTCCCCTCGAGGAGGGCCTTCCCCCAGCCTCTCCCCTCCCCAAGACTGGGCCACCCCATTCCCTGCAGACCTAGGAAGTTGGTGGACAGGACCCTTTGGCCAGCCTGTCTGGGGGGGATTCTGTCTCGGCTCCTGGACCATCAGCACCATTTGTCCGCACAGTTTGGTCTTGTGGCTGAGTCTGGTGTGGGCAGGAGAAGAGACTGAGCTAGACACAAACAGGAGCGGGGGCCACTCGGCACTCTGGCTGCCTGTCCCCCAGGACACCCAGACTGGCCCCGGGCCCCTCCCTGAGCTCCTGTCACCAGCCCTTCTCCCCAGGGCCCAGCCTGTCTGGAACTTCATGGTCACCATTGGGGGTCCCATCTCCTGCCAGACATGAATCTTCCAGACACCTTCTGAGCGCACCACCTGGGAGGTGTTGGTGATTCAGAGGTAACCAGACGAGGACCAGGGCTGTGGGGAGATACTGGATGACTGAATGGGCCACAGCGACAGAAGTGACGTGGGGCAGATGGGACAGTGCGAGGCTGGGGGAGCAGAGGGGCAGGAGAGAATTTCTGGAAGCAGGAGGAGCCTGGAGTTAGAATGCCCATTTGCCAACCCTGAGGTTGACAGAAGACCACAGTCAGCTTTGCTAACAGACTTTGTCCACCCAACCCACCTGGGATCCTTGGGAGGGGTAGTGGGCGAGACTTCCCATCCAGTCTGGAAACTGTGGCTCTGGGGACATCTGAATCAGAGTCTTCCCAGAGCTCACAAGGTCTCTCCAGTTCACCTGTTGGCCTAACTGAGGGGCTGCTCAGGGTGCCGCCTTCCTCTCTTGTCCGCTCAGGTCCAGCCACAGATAGAAAGTCCAGGGCCTTCTCTCTCCCTTCAGGGTGCCATTTCCTGCAGCAGGCCCTGCTCTCATCTTCCCATGGGCTTTGTCCAGTGCCCATCTGAGACGGGGATGCTACGGGCAAGGGTCTCTGGGACTTCCACATCCCTGGGTCAGCAGGGAGGTAGGGAAGGGCCATCCTGTTTTCAGGGCGTGGGAGAAGAGCCAGGTGGAAGCTGGCCGGCAGGGAGGCTCAGGCTTGAAGGCCGGCTGCAGCAAGCCTCCCTTCTGAGTCCCCTCTAGGAGGGTGTCCCTGACTCTCCCCGCCACCCTCCTGACACCTCCCTATCAGCCTCAGAAGCACACGCAGGGCAGGTCCAGGTCAGCAGAAGCCCTGGGAAGAAAAGGGGGAAAGCCCTGCGGCTCAGGTGCCCTGACTTTGATTCTGAGTGAATCTGCTCCCAGTTTGGCTGCTGGTCACCTCCGCAGCATTGGGGCTGCTCACAGACCAGCAAGTGGTGTGTGAGGCAGAGCCCTCCCAGGGGTCGTGGCTCCCTCCCAAGGATGCAAGAGCAGAGGAACAGGTAGCTGAGGATGGCAGGGAGGCCTGGCCCCACCCACTGACCCTCCAGCCAAGCCAGCCTCCGCCTCTAGAGAACAAAAGTCCTCTAGAGAAGGGGATCTGGACTGCACATTCACCCCCTCCATAGAAGGCATGAGCAGATCCAGGGAAGGAGCCCGTCCTGCTCACAGCTCTCCAGGCCCCTGTCTGCCTCCTTGATTACCCACCCCCAGCTAAATGCCTTTACTCCAAGGGGACCCACTCTCTTTTGCCCAGGATCAAGGGGATTCCCGGGACAGAGGGCTTTCAGTTTTAAAACCTGGACAGTCCCTGGCACACCATACTGGTTGCTCAGGACCTCGGGGCTTCCCAGGTTCAGCACTAAAACTGGGAAAGCCCCAGGCAAACCAGGACAAGTCGCTCACCCTGCGGTTACCCCATGGGCTGGCCTCTGCCCCCACTGGTTCCCTGAGAGTGTTCAAAGGCCACCGCCAACCTTAAATGCTCTTCTCTTCCCTGCCCTGTGGGGGTGATGGTAGGGTAGTGGGTGACTGGGGCTGTACCCCGCTGACCTGGAGGGTGTGGCTAGTGGGGAAGGGGACAGAGAAGTCCACCTCCGTCTTGGAACACCACCCCAGCCTGCTCCATTGTCCCACCTCTCTCCAGCCAGTTGCTGGGCCGGTGCTCTTTATCACCCCTGGCGCTATCTGGCCACTGTAGGAGCATCCCCTCCTTGCCCACCCAGTTCTGCCCCGACCCAGATAAGCCGAGGGGCCACCCTGGGAAGAAAAGAGGCGAAGCTGTGACCTGGCTCCTCCCCAGCCATGAACTTCCCTGCCTGACCCTTGGCCAGACATGGTCCAGAGAGGGAGCAGGGCATCCTGGACCAATTCCCCACCACCGGGGGACAAGGATGGGGACAGGCCTTCCTGTGTCCACAGATGAAAACACAGAGATGGAAAAGGACCTGCCCAAGGTGAGGGGCCAAGTGCATAGAATGTCAGGGCAGGTGGGGCCTCGGCAGGCACGCCCAAAGGCTCCACCAAGGAGCTTCGTGGAGGGCGTGCTTGAGTCCAGCTAAAGAGACCAGACCACAAAAGATCTAGCGTGCCCCCCACTTCCGGCTGGTCCTAGGCCAGTGTCCTGCCCCGCCCCCCAGCCCAGAGCTGTGGGGCCTCTCTGGTGCAGGGCTCTGTCCCTGGGGGGATTCTGCTTGGGATGCTCCCTCCAGCAAGGCCTGCTCTCCCTGGGCCCTGAGGTCACTGGAGCCCCACCCCCGAGTCCCCAAGGCTTCCCTGCTCCAGGGCAGCTGGCACTCCAAACCCTCCTTGAGCAGTCCCCTTCCCAAACACCACCCCATCCTTCAACCGACAGTGGCAGTGGCCCAACCATGCCTGTCCCTTCCGCCTCTGCTTGCCCTGGCCGCTCCACAGGGAAGGTATCCCTTTCCTTCCCCTGGGAACTGTGGGGCCCCTGCTGGTGCATCAAGGACCAACTCAAATGTCTTTCCCTTCAAGAAGCTCTCTTGAATTGCCCTTCTAACAGTTGTAGTACTGATTATTTGCTGGGTGTCATTGAACCCTCATCACAATCACCAGCAGTAAGGACTTTACTATTATCATCACCACACAGACCAACCAAGGCACAGAGACGTCAGACAAAAGATCCAAGGTCACACAGCTGGAAATGGACAGAGGCAGGATTCAGTCTCTAGACTCAGGATTTTCAGAGTCTGAACTCAAAACCACCAGTGACCTGCCCTGGTGGTATTTGTACCTCCTTTAGGGACCCTTCACCCTGGGTGATATGCTAGTATCTTATTGCCTGTCCTGGCTACAATAAATGAGAAGATCCCTACAGCGGGGATTGGACATCAGGACTGGCTTGTTGCAGGAGTCTTAGCGGGTACCAAGGGCGCTCACAGAAGTTCCCCAGGCCCCATCCCACCTGCAGAGCCCCATTTGGAAGGGAGCATGGAGAGGAACCCAATGCTGTATCTATTCTGTTTCGACTTCTCAGGAGCCACTGCCCGGCTTCTTTTGGCTCTAGGGATCTGGGCCAAGCCTGAGCTTCAGATGTTGGTGGGGTCCCCAGAGGAGGGCTGGGGGCTTGGATGCGAGGGGCTACAACAGCTGCCCAGGAGTTCCCTGTTCTCACATCCCAACTTTCCAAAGACTACCTCCTCCAAGAAGCCCACCTGTTGTACAGGGACTGCCCTGTCCTTATGGCATGTCCCCTCCTACCTGCCTCCTGTCCTATCTGGGGCCATGTCTAGTCTCCAGGTCCACTCTGAACTTCCTGCCTGCTCCCTCACACCACACTGGGTCCCAGCTGGAACCTTGGCTGTTTAGAGGTGGACACCACATCTTCTTGACCTGGCCCCAAGACTTCAGGGCCCCAGAAGTCTCCCATCCTCTGTGGGTGTCAGTTTAGCTCGGAAGGTACAGAGCCTGGGCTGGGCGGAGCTATCCCGTCTCGGGGCAGGGTCTGGCGGAGGTGGTGGGTGCACTCAGTTGGTGCTTATGAGTGTCCCCACACTGGGATGACTGTGTGCATTGTGTGTGTGGGTGGCTGGCTGCTTCTAGCGAGTGGAAGTCTGAGTCACATGCGCTCTTACGACAGGCCACATATTTGGACAGTCTACTGATATGCTGGACTTCATGTGCACAAACGCCACCCCCCAGCCCCGGTACGTGTGAACTTGCATGGCACCAGGCCCCCCTCCCCCTCCATGCCCAACTCCTACTCATCTCTCAGGAACCTCGGCTTGCCCCACGCACCCTGAAGCCTGCTCTGATCTCCAGCCCACACTGTCCTCCCACCCCGCATCCCGCTGACCCCACAGCCCCGACCTGCCAACCTTCCTCGCAAACAAACACTGCCTATCTTGTTCTGGTTTAGGCCTGGAGCCTGGTCACCCTTGCTCCCTGAGGGCAAGGTTGACTCCTTTTCAAATTACCCCTTTGGCCCAGCTTGGGACTGGAGACCCAGCCTTGTTCAGAAACACTTTACAGAATTAAACTCCATCGAAAAGAACTGCATTTCAGTGAAAGGAAACAGGGTGGCTTCAATTTCTTCTTCTTTCCGGGCCGTCTTACAGTGACTCTGGCTGTACTGTAAGTAGTTTGCTATCTCAATCTTTACTTTAGAAAGTACTTCCTTATACACCCACCTCTCATTCAAACCTCCTGACGATCCTCCGCGCTATAAATAATTGTCCTCGTTGCACAGATGAGGAAACCGAGGCTCAGCGAGACTTCGTGATTTGCCCCAGGTCACGTGGCTTAGCAGGAGGGGGCAGGGACTGGAACCCTCATGCCTGAATGGACACCACCCCCAGCCGCTGGCCACCAGTGAGCGCCTCAGGGCTAGAGGGTGATCCTGGGGCCTGGAGGAGATTCTTTCTTTTTTTTTTTTTTTTTTTTTTTTTTTTTTTTTGAAAGAGTGAGAGAGAGGGGGGCACAGAGAGAGAGAGAGAGAATTTTAACATTTATTTATTTTTTCTTAATTCTCGGCGGACACAACATCATTGTTGGTATGTGGTGCTGCTGGGGATCGAACCCGGGCCGCACGCATGCTAGGCGAGCGCGCTACCACTTGAGCCACATCCCCAGCCCTGGAGGAGATTCTTTCTGATCTCATACTCTCTCCATGTCCTGAGGTCACCATGGGAGAGAGACACACTGCACTAGAGCCCCCAGGACCAGAAGTGACCTCACCCAACCAGTACCCCCAGTCGCAGGAGAGGCCATGAGATCTGTGGACATTGTTCCTCGCCTGTGGTTACTGATTTGACAACAGCTCCGTTCCTCCCCAGCCAGCCAGAGAGTTAATGATTAAGGAGGGGATTAAATATTAACCACCTGTCGGGCCATGGCGTAATGTCTCCGTCTGCACCTAAAAATACCTCCCACCTGCTGTGGGCCAGCCCTACACAGGGCCTCTAAGCCCCTTGCTTCTGGCCACCTCCTCTCTGTGCACCCACCTGGGGCCTTGGCCCTGATCTCGGCCCACCTGGTCCATGCCACTGCATTGCGGGGGGGGGGGGGGGGGGGATATGTCCCTGCAGACTCCCAAGGATATTTCCTGCAGCCTGGTGGCTGCAGGCCACACCCCTGGAAGCACTCCTGGTGGGCTTTCAGGAGGAAGACCTAGCTGTTGTGTGTTTCCTGGGACTAGGGAGGTCACATTCTTAGGTGTGAGCGGTTTGTGAGGGTTCTCATTTCTCCTACAGTCATTCTCCACCTGAAGATCCCTCTTGCATCTGCAGGCACCATGTCCCAGCACCCCAGGGTTCAGCCACAGGGGGGTTATTTCACTAAAGAATCACAAAGGATCTGCTCATCCCCCAACAAGCCATTCTTTCTTCTGGCTGTTAGGCCCTAGGAAGCTTCTGAGATCAACCTGGCTCTAAGCACTTGCAAGATCTCTGCTCCACCAGCTTCTCTGAGCCTGGCAGATTCAGGGCTGCACAGCTGCAGGAAACTGTGTCTGTTAGAATGGTCCTTTGAAGTTCAATTGCTCAGCCCCTGTGGCCCTCGGAAGGCTGGGGGCAGGGAGCACCTTGTCACTCTCAAGCCTGTGGCCAGCCTTGGGTGAGCCAGTTGGTGCTGGTGGTCAGCTTCCCCACAACAGCCACAGACAGAGCCACACAGGGCTCGCTCTGCCTTTTTTTAGAAAAACTGAATTCTTACTCAAGTCCCAACTCTATTTATGCTCTTGTCTCTGCTCTAGGGGAAGCCCCGAGTGACTGAGTTTGGGCCTAAACTGCCCCTCCTACTCTCTTGCTGGACTGCGTTGCTGCTGCAAACCCAATGACACTCATCATTAGCCCTGTTTGCAGATGGGGAAACTGAGGCTGGACAAGGTCATAGGACTTAGCCAGTTTCAAACAGCCAGGAAGTGGCAGAGGCTGGTCTGTCTGACCCAAAGGCCATGCACAATGTTAAAGACCAGAATGCTGTCCTTCCCATAGCCACCCCAACTCCAGGCTCAACTCTCTCCTAGCTCTAGCTCCCAAGTGCAAGGGCAGCTCTGGACTGTCTTATGAGTTTTTTGGTTTTTTTTTTTTTTTTGTATGGGGGAATGAACCCAGAGTCACTCTACCACTGGGTTATACCCTCAAACCTTTACCTTTTTTTTCTTTTCTTTTCTTTCTTTCTTTCTTTTTTTTTTTTTTTTTTTGTGTGTGTGTGTGTGCTGGGGATTGATCCCAGGGCCTTGTGCATGCAAGGCAAGCCCTCTACCAACTGAGCTATATCCCCAGCCCTTCAAACCTTTACTTTTTATTTTGAGACAGGGTCTTGCTAAGTTGCACAGGCTGGCCTTGAACTTGCTATCCTCCTGCTACATATCCTGAGTCCCTGGGATCACAGGCTTGCACCACTATGCCTGACTTCTGTCACCTCTATCAATTCCTGAACACTCAACAGTCCCTTCCCGTCTCCCCTGGAGGGGAGAAGGGATTTCAGTTTTTAGGTAGAGGTGCGTCTGTCTCCTCTGCACTGAGCACATGGCCCAAAGAGACCCAGCGTGGAAATCCAGGGCTCTGGGCGGGGCTTCTAACCTCCCCTAAAGGGAGGCTCATTACTTTCAGACATTTCCTCTAAGCTTCTTGCAGCAACTTCTAGAAGGTCCTGTTGCTTTCCTTCTCCTGCAGGTTGTAAATCATCTTAGCAGAACAGGACTGAGTAGAATCAACATTGCACTGTGGTTTCCTCACCCTATCGCTCATGTTTACAGATGAGGAAACCGAGGCCTCTGGAGGTCAAGTGCTTGCTAGCCAGGTGGCTCCCTCGTGAGTTCCCCAGGGCAGTGATGGCACTACGGAAAGGATGGCCTCCCGATGGCACTGATGGGGGCATCCAGGCCGACATCTAGGATGGCCACAGACCCTGTCACAGACTCAGAGCTGAACACCCAGCTCATCCTTGGGCAGGGGTCTTCTGCCGTGGCACCTCTGCTTGGACCACTGCTCCCAGAGTTCAGCTCCCCTCATTTGTGACAGTGACCCCTCCTAGGTTTCTCAGGGGGTACTTGGGAGCCCAGTAAACATGTACTTAAACACTGTTCAGATCTCCTACCCCCAACCCACACTGCTCTCAGGACTCCCTGCAGGGAAGAGAGGGCTCTTACTGTCCCCAACCCACATAGACTCACAAATTCAGGTGA
Source organism: Ictidomys tridecemlineatus (assembly GCF_052094955.1). Classification (NCBI taxonomy): domain Eukaryota; kingdom Metazoa; phylum Chordata; class Mammalia; order Rodentia; family Sciuridae; genus Ictidomys; species Ictidomys tridecemlineatus. The sequence continues at coordinate 87,276,092 of NC_135488.1, read as the reverse complement.
ATCAGGCAGAGCAGAGAAGAGGGCAGCAACACCAAAGCCCGTGTTGGTTTTAACGGGGATGTTGTTCTTATATTTGCATCTCTTAAGCATACATTTGCATCGACTGCTGTGGAAGTTTTCCATTTCCCAAAGAGCACTGGAGAGTAACGGATTTGTGGGCCCCAGAGCACACCAAGCAAGGCTCAGCAAGGTCTCCCAACGCCCTGGGGTTGAGGGAGAGTAGAAAGGGGACCCAGCACTGAGTCCATTTGCAGCGGCCGCTCCGGAGTAAGCGCCTGGACTGGGGTCAGCAGAAACCCTGGGGGCCTTGGGCTGCCTTCTTGTGGCAGAGGCCCCACTCTGTGCACCCTCCACCTGCAGGCCACTACCCAGCCAGGCTGAAAGCAGGGGGCCTAAAAGGCCTAGGGCATATCAAGGCACAGCTCCTAGGGGCCTAGTGTGGAAGGACCCCCCCACCCCCGTGCCCCTCCTAATAGGATGGACCTAAGACAGAGAACCTAAGAGGCACAGAGCCACTAGGTGCCGTGGTGCACACCTGTAACCCCAGCTCCTGGAGAGGAGGAGGCAGGAGGATGACTAGAGCTCAGGAGTTTGAGGCCAGCCCGGGCAAGATGTTGCTTCAAAAAAAAAAAAAAAAAAAAAAAAGTGTGTATATGGGGGGTGGGGCATGGTGCAAATTCAAAGCCAACCTCAGCAAATTTAGCAAGGCCCTAAGCAATTTAGTGAGACTGTTTTTATTTTTTTTAAATAAAATAAATCATTTAAAAATTATTTTATTTAAAAAATAAAAATAAATACAAATGTCTGGGAATGTGATTCAGTGGTAAAGCAGCCCTGGGTTCAATCCCCAGTACCCCCCACCCCACAAAAAAAGTGGCCAAATAAAGAGACATTGAGGCAAGACCTGAGGAAAAGGGGACCGAGGAGAAGGCCCAGGCCCCAGGATGCGGAGGTCCTGTTCTTTAGGAGAATGACCTCAGAGCCCAACACTAGTTGCCTTCCCGCCCTGTACAGCAATTCTCCAATTGTTTCCATAGAACCTGAGGGATGATTCTAGAAAGCCAAGGCTCTGGCCTGGTTCCACACCTCTTGCTGGGTAACTTGTCCCTCTCTGGGAGTCTTTGCTTCATAACTGGAGAGCAGATGCATTTTGTGGGCCCTCCCAGGTCTGACATTCTGGGCCACCCTAGCCCAGTCTCTCTAACTTCCCGGGGGTCAGGAATCGTCAGTGTCTACCTCAAGTTCAAATTCAAGCATTCAGGATCTTTGGAATCTGGTATTATCTAACCTAATCAGTCACCCTTCCTGGTGCCCAGTAGGGCCAGTTCCTCCCTGTCTGAATCCTTGCTCCAGCCTCTTTTCCTATCCTCACCAATTGCCTCCTTCGGGAACATTTGCCTGCTCCTTCAGGGCCAGCTTCATGAACCTGGCACAAGCCTAGACAGGCCCAGTGATTGGTTTAATGCTCTGTTGATTCCATCCTGAAATTTTCTTATTTTTATTTATTTCTTTTATTTTTGGGGTGTGTGTGTGTGTGTGTGTGTGTGTGTTGCTTGGGATTTAATCCAGGGCCTTGCATTGCACATGTTAGGTAAATGCTGTACCACTGAGTTACATCCCTAGGTCCCGGGTTGAAATTTTAAAATTTTAAGCAAAGGGCCCAACTTTTCATTTTGTATGGGGCTTTGCAAATTATGCAGGTGGCCCTGATCTCTCCTTCCATGAACCCCTCCTCAGCCCACCTTCCCAGAGAGGTCTGCCGAAAGAGGGCCAACTTTAAGTGCCTATGGGGAAAGCACAGAGCCTCTGCACAGGACAGGGCCCAGGACCTGCGTCACCTGGGACAAGGGCATGGGGACTGTCAGGACTGACATTCCCAGAATGCCCTAGTCTAAGGGAGAGGCCAAGAGCTGGCCAGGAAACCCTGGGTCCATGCCAGGACTCCACAGGGGTAGAGTCATACCCAGGCTTTGGGTCTCACCCTTGGCCTACCTGGGACCCTTCCTGGGAATGGTGGCAGGAGATGTGGCTCTCCTGGGGCTGGAGAAGCAGAAATTGGGTACCACTCCCCCACACAAAGTTCCCACTTCTTTGTACCCCCAAAGACCAGCTTCCCCTCCACACCCCACTTAGGGCATAGGGGAATGGCCTCACTGAGGTGGGATCCACACCAATGGTTCTCTCTGGCTTGAACCCTGCAGCCCCCTCCCTGCCCTTCCTCCTGGCCCCTGAGGGCATGTGGTCTGGTCTGCCCTGGGGCGGGGCCTGCCTTCTTCTCCGTCAAGTGAATCAGCTCCCCCACCCCGCCCTCCAGGTGGGGCAGTGGCCTCAGCCTTTGCTCATCCAGGGAGCCTGACTGAAGGCCTGACAGGGCCAGGCCGGCAGGTGTGCTCCTGCAGACCCCAGGGCCACAGAGGCCTTGGGTCAGTCCTGGACCCCAGGCTTGAAGACCATCCTCACCAGACTTCTGGCTCCCCCTCCCAGCACCTCTGTAACCATAGCCCACCCTCGTCAGTACCCACCTGCCTCTGGGCCTCCGCCATGGGGGCACCCTTCCCAGCCTCCTTTGCCAGGCTAACTCCTCTTCCCCTTGAACACCTGACTGGAGAACGTCTCTCCCCAGGAATCCTCCCCTGATGCGGCCTTCCCGTGCCGCCTCCCACGGTGGGCATGAGCGCAGTGTGATCCACTTCAGGCTTTCTGGTGGCAGGTGGGGCTGCCATCCAGGCACCAGGATCCTGTCAAGTCTGGAGCTGGGGTCAGGATGGGGGGTGGGGCCGGGGCAGTGAGACTGGGGCCCACAATGAGAGGCAGGTGGGAGCAGAGGCCGGTGGGAGCAGAGGCCGTGGCTCAAGTAGGGGGCCTAACTGCCACTTAGAAACTTGTGTGTCCGTGAAGCTGGGCTCAGCTAGACAACGTGGCTCACTCCTTCTGCAGATCAGTAAGAAGGTCTGTCTGCGCAGGCTATGGTGGCCAGGGCAGAGGGGGATGTCCTGGGCCTCTGCTGACGGCAGATGTATTCTCCGTGGAGGCCAGAGCTGGACAAACTGACCCCTCAAGGCCTCCAGGTCTGAGGATTTGAGCATCCAGTGATTAAGCGATTACAAGCTGAGGCTGCCTCCGGCGTCCGACTCCTCCCTCCCCAGGCTGGCAGCCCCCTGACCCTCGGGTGCTCTCCCTCCCATCAGACCAACTGGCTCCCAGTTCAGCTGCAGAAACGGCTAAACGTCTCTCTGGAACCCAAACAGGAAGCTGGGTAGAAGGAGGCCAACGGCCTGGGGATCTCTGAGCCTCCCCCAGGAAACTGTGGGATGGGAGGGATCAAAGCTGGACTCTTCTCCTACAGCCCCCAGTGCCCCGAGCCCACCAAGCCTTCTCACTTCCTTATTCTCCAAAGCAAACAGGCACCCCCCAACCCACCTCCCCGGTGCTAGGGACCAGAAAGGACCCTGGGGAAAGAGTCTAGAGGGGACTCTTTGGAACTCTCCCTCCTGAATCATTATTATGACTGTTACGATATTATAATTTGGGGTGGGGCTGGGGATCGAACCCAGGGCCTTGCACATGCAAAGGCAAGCACTTTACCACCAAGTTACATTCTCAGGCCCTTTTTATTGTTTTTTTTCTTTAAAAATAGACTTTAGTTTTTATAGTTTTAGGTTCACAGCAAAATTGAGAAAAATGAAGAGTTCTCATATACTTCCTACCTCCCTGGCATCAACAGCCCCACCAGAGTGGCCCATTGGTTACAACCGTGAACCTACATTGATGTGTCATTACCACTCACAGTCCATTGCTTACAGTAGGGTTCAATTTTGGTGGTGCATGTTGTATGAGTTTGGATGACTGTATAAGGACATGCCACCATTATAATACCACACAGGCTGATTCACTTCCCTAAAGATCCTCTGTGCCCTACCCATTTCTCCCTCACTGATCTCTAGAAACCAACATTTCCCCCCCCTTTTCAGTGCCTGCATAGTTGACCCTTTTCCATATGTGACTTGGCTGCTATCATATAGTACAGAGCTTTTTCAGACCGGCTTCTTTCACATGGAAATAGGCATTGAAGCTCCTGCGCACAATGTCTTCTCACGGCTTGAGAGCTCATTTCTTTTTAGCATGGAATAATATTCCATTGCCTGGATATACCACAATTAATTTTATACCCTTCACCTATAAAGGACATCTTGATTGCTTCCAAGTTTTGGCAATTATGAATAAAGTTGCCATAAACATGTGTAGGCAGGAGTCTGGGGATGGAACCCAGGAGAGTTTTACCTCTAAGCTATATGCCCAGCCCTATTTATTTATTTATTTTTGGTACCAGGAATTGAACCCAGGGGCACTTTACCACTGAGCTACACCCCCAGACCTTTTTATTTTTTATTTTGACTAAGTTGCTGAGGCTGGCCTCAAACTTGCAATACTGTGATCAATCCTTGCCTCCTGCCTTCAAAATAGCTGGGATTACAGGTGTGTGCCAGGGCATCCAGCAGTGGGCAGATCTTTGTATGAGCATGTTTGAATTCATTTTGGTAAATGCAAAGGGTTATGATTGTTTTTTTCTTGTCATGCTAGGAATGGAACCCAGGGCCTTGCATGTGCTAGTTAAGTGCTCTGCCATTGAGCTACATCCCCAGCCTGATTGCTGGATTTTATGATAAGAGTATGTTTCATTTTATAAGAAACGGCTGCCAGGTGTGCACACCTGTAATTCCAGCAACTTGGGAGGCCGAGGCAGGAGGATCACAAGGTCACTGCCAGCTTCAGCAATTTAGTGAGATCCAAAGCAACTTAGTGAGAACTGATTCGAAATAAAAAATAAAAAGAGCTGGGGATGTTGCTCAGGGGTTAAGCGCCCCCATCCTGGGGTTAAATCTCCAGTACAAAAAAAAGAATAAAAAAACTGTTAAACTATCTTCCCAAAGTAGCTGTATTATTTTGCATTCTTATTAGCAATCAATTCCTATTCCTCTATGTCCTTTCCAGAATTTGTGTTGCCATTGTTCTGGACTTTGGTCATTCTAAGAGGTGTGTGGTGGCATCTCATTATTATTTTATTATTTATATTTATATTTTGTGGTGCTGGAGATCCAACCCAGGACCTTGTGAATGCTAGTCAAGTGCTCTACCACGAAGCTACATACTTAGCCCTTTGCAATTAGGGAATTGCAAATTAAAATTTAAAACAGAGCTGGAGATGTAGCCCAATGTAGAGTGCTTGCCTAGTGTGAATAAAGGCCTGAGTTTATCCCCAGCACCCCAGAGGGGAAAAACGCATTAAGGGTACATACAATATTGATGGGTCACTTTTTGTGGGGATCCGATAGTACTGGGGATCAAGCTTGGTCACTTTTTTGGGGTGGGTACCAGGGATTGAACTCAGGGGCATTTGACCACTGAGCCACATCCCCAGCCCTATTTCGTATTTTATTTAGAAACAGGGTCTCGAGGGCTTGGGCTGGGGCTCAGCAGTAGTGCATTTGCCTGGTGTGATTGAGGCACTGGGTTCCATTCTCAGCACTGCATGTAGATAAATAAAGGTCTAGGAACAACTAAAAAAAATAAAAATTTCAAAAAAGAAGAAAAGAAACAGGGTCTCACAGAGTTGCTTAGCACCAAGCCTCTGCTGAGGCTGGCTTTGAACTCGTGATCCTCCTGCCTCAGCCCCCAGAGCCCCTGATATTACAGGTGTACTCCACTGTGCCTGGCAATCTCGGTCACTTTTAAGGCAAGTTTTTCCTCAAAGAATCCTGAGATGGTACTAACTTCATTCCTTCTCAGCCCCTTGGGGGTCCTACACCCAGACGAAGAGATACCGGATCTAAGGCTCTGTTCTATAACGGCTCCCCGTTGGCCTTAGCAGAACTGGGACCTCAGTTTCTCAGCCTACGACACGGAGCTCACAGCACTCTTCCCACCTACCTGTCCACGAGGGAGGAGAGGCGAGGCTTGGCATGGTGCTCAGGAGTTAGTGAGCGACAAGAGACCACAGCCTTCTGCATCTGTGCTCCGCCAGCGGCGACGGCAAACTGGGGAATACAAGCAGCCAGGACCGAGGAGAGAGCTGGAGCATCAGCCCAGGTCCCCCACGACTGGCTGATGGGCTGGGGCCCTGCCCCATGCCCCTGCCACTGGGACACAGGAAGGTTCCTATGAGATAACAGGAGGACAGGACTCAGGAGAAAGCATCTGGCCACCATCCTCAGCACCAGCCTGGGGCCAGACATTCAGAAAGCAGGACAGGCAGTAGCAGGACACACAAACTGCAGGCAGACAGATGGAGGGGGTCTGGCTCTTGCCCTCAAATGAGGAGCCAGCTTTCTGGGAGTTCAGCTCATGCAGGAAAGAGTTCTTGAAGCCCAAGGCCTGGCCTGGCATCCTCAGGGACCTCTCTAGCCTCCCAGTGGGTGCAGTCCCCTTCTGGGGTCCTCTGGCCTCTTGCACCCAGCCAGGCCCTTCCTGCCTCAATAACAAGACCCCACAGAACCATACCTGCCCCCCTCACAGGTGGTCATTACCTCTTTCCTTTTTGACATCACAGAAAAAGAACAGAATGGCTCATAATCCCGTATGCTCAGATAACATCTGTGGACATTTAAAAGACAACAAGAATAGATGCACATGTAAGACAGACAAAAGAGAAAGGTGTGAAGTGAAATTACACTTTCCCTCGGCCTCTCCCCACCTCTTTGAAGGTGACTGGCTAACAGTGTCTGGTGGAGCCAGCCAGAAGAAAGTTGTCCACGCCGGTACACAGGCACGTGTGTCTGCCAAGAGGGTGCACAGGCCAGGTCTGTCCCAAGTCCCCCTCACTGCCTAGACAACCTCTGGACAGCTCTTCAGACACAGCCGTTTCCTGTCCTCTCACCATCGACCAGTTGACAGACATGCCAGGTGGGCTGGTCCCCCGCAAACAGGCCTCTGCAGGGTGACTGTCCTCTGCCAGAACGTTTCATCTCATTTCATTTTATTGTTTGTGAAAGCATTTTAGATGCTCGCTCACATCTTTCCTTATCACCCCTGGCCACCTCTGGGCTGGAATTTCTTTGGCCCACTTCATAGTCCAGAAATCAAGTTGCAATTGGCCCAAGGCTGGCAGATAGAGCCCCGGAGGCAGAGAGGCCTGGTGGCTTTGGGCAGGGCCCAGGCTTTCTTGGAAACTCAGGTTCTGCCTCCATAACATAGAGTGAGCTTTCCCCCTTAAGGCAGAGATCTTTTTTAACCCCTGCAGCCCCCCACCCCCAGGCTGGGGATTGAATCCAGGGCCTCTTGTCAGGGGCTCTACCATTGAGCTACCACCCCAGGCTGGAGGTAGAGATTTTAAAAAGGCAGAATGGTCTAATAAATGCGTTTCCTGTACCCTTCTAGAACTTGCTGGTCATTTGATGAAATGAGACAAAACTTTCCCACCTGGATCTCCAGAGAACAGGAAAGGTGGGGAATAAGAGATGAGGCAGCAAAGGCACAGAGAGATTGAGGAACTTGTGCAAAGTCACACAGCTCGGAAACCCAGGATGGAAGGCAGTCAGTTCCAAAGGCTGCTTTCTGGAACGCTGGCTGGCTGGTGATGGCCGTGGGGAGGCACAGCCATTCAGGCATGTCCAGAGTCAGAAGGGCCGGGCTGGAGGAAGCTGGGTGAGAAAGGGCAGGGGGTGGATGGGAGCCAAGGGAAGCCAAGGGACCTCCCAAACCGGACAAGGTACGCGAGAGCACTGCCCACACCTGGCGCAGGGCGAGGGCTCTCAAGTGCCTCAGCTTCCTTCCCGCTCCATGGAGCCCACCACCAGGAGGTTCTCTGTGGACTCCAACCTTGTTAGAAGTGACCACAGGAAGGTTTGCAGGGACAGTGCCAGTCAGGGACTTGGGGGAGGCCCTGACATTATATAGCAACACTGTGCCAGGCAAGGTGTGTTTTCTGTATTTTATGTCATTTACTCCTTGTACTACAGACTATTTTACTGCAAGCCATTGCGGTTCATGGACATGTCTTCCCTTCTCACCCAAGAAGCATGAGGGTGGGTGACCATATGGGCCCAGTGAGGCAGGTGGAGAGGGAACCCTGGGACCCAGGGCCTCTCAGCCCAGCAGGCCTACTTCTATCCAACAGGTTGCGTCTTCTACCATGTCCTGGGCCTGTGGACACAGGGTCAGCCTCAGGCCACTCTCTGGGGCTCCTCTTCCTGCTGCCCTGTACCTTGTCCCAACCACATCTCTCCCTCAAGTCCTCTTCCCTTTCCAGTTCTCTGGTTTTCACTCACCGGCCTGCCTGGTTTGGGTTTCTATGTTTAATCTTCTCTCTCCTCCCCTTCTATACACAGGAAACAGCCTGCTGGTGATAACTTCTTCAAAGTATTCTCGGGGAAGGACCCCAAGGTCAAGGGGATTCTGAACCTTCAGCCCACTTGAAGCCCCCAAGGCAGAGCCTGGACTTCAGGGTTGCCGGGCCTCACTGGGCCTGAGAAGCCCACCTGGGTTACAAAACACCTCCCACCTCAACCCTGAACTCCCCTGCACAGGCCTGGCTGGAGTCACACTTGGAGCAAAAGACTCGTGGTCAAAAGAAGAAAGCATAGGCCTCCTCTCCTGCCCTGGGGCAAAACTGCTGGATACCAGAGCCCTGCTCCCAGGACCTGGACCGGTCACTCCCAGTCCCTGCAAGCCCATGGCAGCCGGCCCACAGGGCTTTCCTTCTTCCTCTGGAATTGGCTTTGGCCTTGAGAAGGGGAGAACGATAGGGCCTGGCACCGTCTGCATGGGGTGTCACAGACAAGAGGCTGAGCTGCGGGCAGGTGTGATCTCCGGAGGTTTTCTGTGAGAGCGGGCACGGTTCAGCCCAAGGCCTGGGAGGGCAATCAGAGCAGGGAAATCAAGGCAGGGATGCAGACGGGCGTGAGTGTGCAATGGCAGGAGTGTTCGTAAGCACACAGTCGGGCTCTGCTGAGCCCCTGGAAGGCTGGCTGCGTGGCCCAGTGAGTACGGCGAGGCCCTGCCTGGATCGCCAGCGCCCAGCACCACAAGAGCAAAAGCACCTGGGACACAGACCTGGCCCCCCACCCGGCCCTGCAGCTGACATTTTAAGGGAAACAGACCATAAAGACAAATAGGTAAACAGTGTTGCATGTTAGACGGTGGGTGACAGTGCCACAGCGCCCTGGGGACAGTAAGAGAGAGAAGGGGTAAAGAGGGAAGGGATGGGCGGAACGCTGTGGGGCTGCAGAGCCGGGGGTGCGGCCTTCCCTTGGACCCCGGGTGTAGAAGCTGGGACTGGACCGTGAGCAGATGTGAGTGAGATGACAGTGACAGAGTGGGGTTTAGGGTGATTTCCTCACAGTGCTGCTCCGGGACGGGGGTCTGAGGGCTAGGACGCGTCTGTGGCCCCCAGAGCAGGCACTGGCGGGCCAGTGGGGCAGGTCACCCTGTGGGTAGTCTCGGCTTCCCCTGAGGGTCTGGGCTCCAGAGTCAGCATAGGAGGGAGGTCGTCCAGTGGCACCTCCCGCTGTGAGAGCCAGGCCCGTGGCCCTGTCTCTGCCACCAGAGGGAAACCCAGCATGAGGGAGGTTGGAGGCCCCAGTCAGACCTACTGCCCGGCACTTGGAGCCTGTGTCACGGTGGGTGTCATCCTCCTTTAAGGGGACAGAGTTGCCCTGATGCTGCCTCTCCCCAGAAGCTCTCCTGGTTAACCCTTCCCTTACTGGGGTTGAAAGATGAGGGTGCCCATCTTCTGAGAGGACAGTGCCCAGGGGCTGAGTTTTAGATTTTTATTTATTTATTTTTTCTCATTATTGAATTCAGGGGTCCTCTATCAATCTAATATATCCCTAGCTCTTTTTAGTTTATTTTGAGACAAGATCTCAGTAAGAGAACAAGGTTGGACCAGAACTCATAATCCTCCTGCCTCAGCCTCCCGAGTGGTTGGGATTCCAGGTGTGTACCACTGCACCAGGCTAATCTGAATCTGTCACATTTTATTTTGGTTTCTGGTACAGGGGATTGAACCCAGGAGTGCTTTACCACTGAGCTACATCCCCAGGCCTTTTTTATTTCGAGACAGAATCTCACTAAGTTGCTGAGGGTCTTCCTAAAGTGGCTGGGGCTGGCCTCAAATTTGCCATCCTCCTGCCTCAGCCTCCCAAGCTGCTGGGATCATAGGTGTGCACCAACGAGCCCTGCATTAGAAAAGTTTTTAAAATCTAGAAAGACATTCTCCTTTGATTGGCTCCATTACCTCTACCTGCCCTGACTTGGAGATAAATACTGGCCTGTGCAGTTAGAAGTTGTAGGCTAAGAATCAACAATCTGCAGTTTCAGCCCAGGCCCTGCAGGATCTCAGGGAAGCCATTTCTCTGACCCTCAGTTTCCTCATCTGTAAAATAAGGGTAAATGCTTGCCCCAACCAGACCCTGTAAGGGTATAGCCACAGCAGCTGGCATTTATTGACCCCTAAGTGTCTGCCAGGCACTGAACCAAGCCTACCACAAGCACTAAGGCTTGTAATCTCTCAGTAACTTCCTGGGGAAAGATGTAGTGGCTATTTCCATTTCACAGACAAGGAAACTGAGGCTCTGAGGGGTCCATGAGTTGCCTAAAGTCATATAGTTGTGTGACTCCAGAGGTCCCGTTCCTCACATGCTACTCTACTCTCCGTTCACTGAGGTTCTGGTGATCAAATCCAGGGCCTGGCTCATGTGAGGCAAGTGCTCCGGAGACTGCAGCCCCGGCCCTATACCCTACTGTTCTGAGTAAAAGGTTCCAGTCAATTCTGTTCAGGCAGTTATTCAATTAACTAGCAGTTAAAAGGCAGCAACGACTCAGACTCACCTGGACTCACCTGTGGCTTCCAACTGGCTCTATGCTGGGGAGGGTGGGGCTGGGGTGGGAAGAGGCTCCGGCCTCCAAGAGCCTGGAGGCGTGGGGACACAGGGCTTAGCCCTGAGAGGTCATGAACACAGGCTCTGCCAGCAGCCGCTCGCAGGGTGTGGCCGTGTGACGTGGGCTTGTGACTGGAGGTTCTTGCCCACCTAATAGCGGTAAGCATGTTGGGAGGTCGGTGTGCAGATGACAAGCCAGAATGAAGACATCTCAGGGGACTGAGCTTGGCAGAGTATGTCCCATAAATTGTGGCCTTTATTATTCAAATAGATAGCTGGAGAGCAAGGGCTGGCCTGGCATGGCCATTTCCAGTTGTGCATCCAGAGGCTCCTCAGGAGGGCCGAGCAGGAAGCCAGGCCTCTGGCCTGCGGTGGAGGAGGAGGCGGGGTTCCTGGAAGCAGCAGCCTCAGGTACAGGGCTAAAGGGAGCTGGAAGCTGGCTGCAAAGCGGGCACCCGGCTGGGCATGGATGGATGGATGAATGGGAGGTTCAGGGAGAGTGAGAGCAGCCCTGAGCCCCTACAGAGACAGGTGAGCCTTGAGGGTCACTGCGGGAAGAGGGGCTCCAATGCCAGGCAGAGGACTCTGGGACACAGGAGGCCTGGAAGGAGAGGGCCGCTGTGGGTGAGGACGGAGGACACATGGCCCACCCACCACAGGCCAGGAGAAGCCGGTAGACCATCGCTGGGCCTCCTCTTGGTCCTACCCTGAGCAGGTTCGAGAGCTGTGGACTTGCAGTCCTTGTAGAGTGCTTGTGACCCTGGCCCAGGCCTGAGGGCCTCCTTTGTCACCACCCCAGACGGCCCCTAGGGGCTATGGCAGTGGGCACGGAGGACTAGAAGGGCCTCGGTCCAAGGCCTGCCCCAGGTGCAGCAGGAAGGGAGGCCCAGCACGGGCTTACATTTTCCCTCCTTTCCCTTCTGGTGGCCAGGAGGTTACATCACGGCGGTTTGCTGGCCCCAGAGAGCGCTGGCATTACATAACGCCCGGCACGGCCGCCCCAAAGCCCGCTCACACTCTCTCTCACATACCACTGTGTGCCAGGTCACGCCAGGCTCACGGCCGCACGCAGTGACACACACAGACTGTTTTGCACGCTTACATACACATTCACACACTCCCTCAACGGGCCCCGCTGTGGTCCCAGGTCAGACAGGTGGTAGCTCTCCCATGGATTCAGTAGGGGCACCTTCCCACCCTCCTCACCCTGGGCCCCAGGATCCCTGAGCCCAGGGGGACTGACCCAGGCCTGTCCTAGGGCTCCCAGGTGACAGCTCCAGACTTTGTGCCAGCCTGGGTGGTGGACAGCTATAGAAGAATCTGAGAACAGGGCGGGGAGGAGGAGAAAGCGCGCTTGCTTATGTGGATTTCAGGAACTCGGGACAGGCACACGGGGGACCAGAGGGTGGACCTGTCCTCTGAGGCACACAAGGTAGCGGGTATTGAGTCTAAGACCTTTGGAGGGTTACTAAGATGGCGGGTTTCAACTTTAAAAGGCATCACTGGAACACTAGCTCCCCGAGACCCAGCACTGCTAATCCGGGGGGTTCCTCTGATCCTGACCCAGGGGTCTGAGTCTGTGGCCGTCATGCTGGGAGACCCGGGCTGAGTGTCTTCCTCTAAGGTGTCTTTTCCTCATCTGTCGAAGGCAAGAGAACAGAGCCCATCCCAGAGGGAGGCTGGTTTCTTTGGGTGAAGTTACTGGGGCCCTGCTAGGAGCCAGGCTGGGGGCTGAGGGAGCGACTCACTTGCTTTGAAGGAACTTGCAGCCAGACAGAGACAGAGCCATAACCAGCCATTAGGACCACGTGATTTGGCCCCCTACAGGCCTGAACTGGGGCCTAAGGTGGGTCTGGTGGGGGGGGGGCGGGCAGCTCTATCTGGAGGTGAGATGCAGCTGGGCTGGAGGCTGAGGGAAGAGGTGGGGAAGGAGGAGCCCACGGGGTGGGGGACAGGGTCGGGATTGTTGGAGCTCACGGGCAGGTGAAGAGCAGTGAGCTTGGGCAGGGGTGGAAGTCCCTGCGGCTGCCCGGGACTGTGGAATCTTGGATGTGAACCACAGTGAGGGGGGCCTGCAGGGTGGGGGTGTGGCCACCTGTTTAGAAGCTCGTCCCAGAGGAATGCTGGCCTGCTGGCCGGGAAGGGGACCAGCCAGGGCTCCTGGTTTCCCGGTTGTCCAGGTGAGAGCAGGGGAGGCCAGCATGGCAGAGAGGAAGGGGGCAAAGTTAGGAAGCAGAGTTCAGATCATGGCAACCTGTGAGGGAAGGGTGTCAGGGGTGAGAGAAAAGACCAGGGGAGGCAGGTGTGGGCGTGGGTGATGGGCAGACATGGTCTTCCGCCGTGGGAGACTGGGATAGCTGGAGGGGTTGGCCTGAGGAGCCTCTAGAAGAGGAGGGTCCCAGGCTGCTGGGCAGGGCTTCGAGGTCCCATCACACGGTGGGTGGCCAGGTGGAGCTCCGTCCCTCCCCTTCCTGTCACGGGTGCATTCAGTCTGTAGGACAAAGCAGTGGTTTGGAGGATTGTAGATTCTCTTGACTCCTAAAAGACAACAGTCATCAAAGGCATCATGGGTGTGTCGGGGCTTCCTGCAGGAAAGGACAACTCTTCCAGAGGTGGATGATGGGGGCCTCCTTGTAGCAGTTGGCATTTTTTTTTTTTTTTTTTTTTTTTTTGCAGTGCTGGGGATCAAATCCAGGGCCTTGTACATATTACCACTGAGTTATACTCCTAGCCCCCATGCTGTTTGCATTTTTTTGTGGGGGGGTACCAGGGATTGAACTCGGGGGCACTCCACCACTGAGCCACATCCTGGCCCTATTTTGTATTTGATTTAGAGACAGGGGTCTCACTGAGTTGCTTAGCAACTCGCTTTTGCTGAGGCTGGCTTTGAACTCACGATCCTCCTGCCTCAGCCTCCCCAGCCACTGGGATTACAGGCGCACACCATTGCGCCTGGCTTGCTGTTTGCATTTTAATAGAACATTCTAGACTTGGCACTTTTTGCCACTCTCCACGAGGACAGAAAAGTTCTGTGCTATTCCATGCAGTAGCCTCTGGCTGTCTATGGCAACTGAACACGAAGAATGTAGCTTGTGTGACGGAGGAAATGAGCTTAAAATTTAAATTTTAATGAATTTGAATAGCCACCTGTGGGAGTTTGTCATGGGACCCTCCTGATGCCCCTCATTGGGTGTGGGGGAAAAACCCAGAAAAACTATGCCACAGTGTCTGTAGGACCGGGTTCTACTCTGACTGCATGGGTACGATAACCTTCTGAAACAGGCCTCAGCATTCAGGGATGAGCAAATCAAGGCCCAGAGGGTAATGCCCCTCTCTCATGGTCTTACAGTGGTGGTAGCAGAGCTGGCCGGGACCCCCAGGAGTGGCTCAGGCTGCTAACCACTATGCTAGCCTGCACAAGTTTCTGATGTGGGACCCTCAACTAGGCGCTCTCTGGGACACTTCTCGCACAACATCATATTCTGAATTGCCCCAAGCAATTCAGTGAGACCATTTTAAAATAAAAAATAAAAAAGGGCTGGGAATGGGGCTCAGTGGTTAAGTGCCTCTGGGTTCAAACCATGATGCCAAAAAGAAAGAAAGAAAGAAATGGGAGTAGTAAGAGGCCCTAGTCTAGAGAACATCCATGAACATAGGTAAACTCTTGGATATCATAGGAACACCATAAAGAGCAGCTATTAGAAATCTGCTTTTATAGGGGAATGAACCCAGGGATGCTTTACCACTGAGCCACATCCCCAGTTCTTTTATTTTGAGACAGGGTCTTGCTTAGTTGCTGAGGCTGGCCTGGAACTTGGGATCCTCCTGCCTCAACCTCCTGAGTATCTGGGATCATCATGCCCAGCTGCAGCCAGTTAACTCTTGCTGACCACTGACTACTTCTAGTACTGACTACTTCTGCTACTTAATCTTTATAACAACAACAATGGCTTAATCCATTTTTAAAATTAATTTATTTAAATTAGGCATATATGACAGCAGAATGCATTTTGATTCATCGTACACAATCGCAGCACAACTTTTCATTTCTCTTGTTGTACACGATGTAGCATCGAACCTTATGTGCAGTCATACAGGTATTAAGGTAATGATGTCCATCTCGTTCCACCATCTTTCCTGCCCCTATGTACCCTCCCCATCCCTCCCTCCTCTTTGCCCAATCACAGTTCCTCCATTTTCCTCATTAACCCCCTCCCCCATTATGGATCAGCATCCACTTATCAGAGAGAACATTCGGCCTTTGGTTTTTGTTTTTTTTTATGATTGGCTTACTTCACTAGTATGATATTCTCCAACTCCATCCATTTACCTGCAAATGCCATAATTTTATTCTTTTAAGGCTGAGTAATATTCCATTGTGTATATATACCACAGTTTCTTTATCCGTTCATCTATTGAAGGGCATCTAGGTGGCTTCCACAGTTTAGCTATTGTGAATTGAGCTGCTATAAACACTGATGTGGCTGTGTTACTATAGTATCGATTTTTCACATGAAGAAACTGAAGCTCAAAGAGGCTGTGGACTGGGGCTGGGATTGTGGCTCAGTGGTAGAGCGCTTGCCTGGCACGTGTGAGGCACTGGGTGCGATTCTCAGCAACGCATATAAATAAATAAGAGGCTGTGGACTGTGCTCACTATTGCCCAGTGAATAACGGGCAGGACCCATCCCCTCTTCTGATTCCAGAGTCCCAGCTCTTCCACTTGTGACAGCTTTCTAGGATCTGGGCTGTAAGCTCTAAAGGTGTCCCCCACAAAGGTGATGGCATTTGAGGGGGAGAGTTTGAATTCCTGGGCTCAAGCAATCTTTCTGCCTCAGCCTCCCAGATAGCTGGGACTACAGGTGCTCTTGGACACTGCCAGGCTTGAGGGCATTTTTTTTTTTTAATTGAAAAATTTCATTTAAAATGTTGAACTAGGGCTGGGGATGTAGCTCAGTGGTGGAGTGCTTGCCTAGCATGTGCAAGGCCCCAGATCACTATAGGCACCCAAACTACCCATGCAAACAAAACCAAACACCAAAAGCAAACAAAAAACAATGTAACTAAAATATTTAGAGTCGGTCAAAAAATAATATAAAAAATCATCAGTGTAAGCCAGATGTGGTGGCGTGTGCCTGAAATCCAAGTGGCTTGGAGGCTGAGGCAAGAGGATTGTGAATTCCAAGCCAGCCTCAGCAACAGTGAGGTGCTAAGCAACTCAGTGAGACCCTGTCTCTAAATAAAATACAAAACAGGGCTGGGGATGTGGCTCAGTGGTCAAGTGCCCCCTGAGTTCAATCCCCAGTACAAGAAAGGAAGAAAGGAAGGAAGAAAGGAAGGAAGGAAGGAAGGAAGGAAGGAAGGAAGGAAGGAAGGAAAGAAAGAAAGAAAATAAAATAAAAGATCAGTGTAGAAATCATTGACCCAAGTATATGATGCTCTAGCGGGAGTATTAGTGGGCACAGGGCAAGTGAGAGATCTTGGGGGGCTGGGCCTAGTGCCATCCTGTGCCTTGTGCTCTGCTCTCCACCCCAGACCTCCTCCTTCCCTCTCTGGAACCATCCCTTGCCCCCAGGCCTTTCTACCAGCTGTCCCTTTTGCCTGGAAAGCATTCCCACTGTCCTTTGACCTTCTTCAGAGGATTCCTGTCTCCCTTACTACCCTGTCCTTTCTCATTAGAGCCTGCATTTCAGCTTTTGAGTGTATTTTTTGAAAAAATGGAGATAGAATTCACATACCATCACCTTTATCAAATTAAAGTATGCAAGTGTACAGATGTTCACCTCATCCCAAGGTTGGGCAACTACCACCATGACCTAATTTCAGAACGTTTTCAACAATCCAAAGAGAAACCCTGTATCTATCAGCTGTCATTCTCCATTCTTCCCATCTTCCAGCCCCTAGCAACTGCTAATCTACTTCCTGTTGTTATAGATCCCCCATTCTGATTGTTTCATATCAGCGGAGTCATATAATATGTGGTCTTTTGTACGTGACTTCTTTCACTGAGCACGACACGTTCAAGGTTCACCCATGGTGTAGCACAGGCAGGTGTTTCCTCAGTCTTCATGACTGAATAATATTCCATTGTATGGACATACCACATTTTGTTTATTTTTAATTTGTTAATGGACATTTGGGCTATTGTGAATAAGTGTACAAGCTTCTTATGGGACATTATAAATCAGATTATGTGGGGGAGATGATATTAACAAAATAATTATAACAACTGACATGTCACTTTGAAAAAACAGTATGGTGGTTCCTCAAAAAATTAAACACAGGGCTGTGCCTGTAGCTCATATGGAAACACAGGCCTAGTATGAGGCCCTGGTTTCAGGGTTCAATCCAGCTTTGAAACACACACACACACACACACACACACACACACACACACACACACACACATTTACCATATGGTTTAGCAGCAATTCTAGGTATATGCCCCAAAGAACTGAAAGTACATGTTTAGCTGGCACAGTGGCACATGCCTGTAATCCCAGTGACTCAGAAGGCTGAGGCAGAAGGATTGCAAGATTGAGGCCAGCCTGGGCTATGTAGTGAGACCTGGTCTCAAAATAAAAATTAGAAAGGGCTGAGGATGTGGCTCCATGGTTGAGTGCCTCTTGGGTTCAATCCCCTGTACAACAAAAACAAACAAAGCAAATGTTCACATAAACACTTGTACCCAGACATTCACTGGTACACTCTGAAGCAATAGCCAAAAGGAGGGAACAGCCCAAAGGTCCATCAACTGATGAATGGATAAACAGATCCTAGTACATCCGTGCAATGGAATATTATTCTTCAGCCACAGAAAAGAAGGAAGAGCTGACTCCTGCCACAGCATGGGTAGATCTTGGGAACATTCAGCACTCCACAAAGGGCAGAGATGACATCTGTCAGCCCACCTCTCACCCCCTAACCGGGCATTTACCAGACAATCAGCAGCTATTCGTGGGATGAAGGAAAGGTCCAGCCAGCAGACCCAGCAGTGTGCCCCTATGTACTCAGTGGGCGGGATCCACCAGCAAGTCTGAATCACACCATCTCTGGCCCTCTGCAAAGCGTGTCCTGTCTCCGCCCTACAGCATCTCTGATTGCCATCTGCGTAACATGTGGCTTTGGACATATGTCAAGTCCCACCCTACTCTGGGACTTGGTGCTGGCCTGGGCGTCCTGTAGGTAGGTGCTCAGTACAGTCCTGGTACATTGGCCTCCCTGGACCTGTTGCTTCAAGGGTAGCCAGGCCAGGGAGTGACACCAGGTAGTGGAGCACTACCAGGTGACACCCCCCAGCCAAACTCCCCTCCCCCGAAGAGCAGCCTCTCGCTCAGGTTGTTAGGGCTGTGGGAGGGGGCGGGCTGGGGGAGACAGCAGGTTTCCAATTACCCCGCAGCAGCCCCTTCCTCAGGGGGCAGGGCTTACTGGCTGCCAACCCGCCACCAGTCTCCACCAGTCTCCGCTGGGGCAGGCTGGAGAGGGATTTAGAACACAAGACCCAGGCCTGCATTTCAAAGGCCAGGGGCCCCCTGCCCATAAACCCAGCCGCTGAGCCAGTGCTGCCCCACAGCTGGCCTGCCTCCTGCAGAGGGGTCACTGGGAATTCTGGGTTTCATCAAGTATTGCTGGGCTACAGAGTTTTATTTGAAAATAATTTTAATTAGCCGGAAACTAGGAGTTTAATAAATGGAAAACAGAGAACTTTCCAAGGCCACAGCTGGGAAACACTCGCTTTTTAAAAAAATTCCGCCTGGCTTCCCAGGCCAGCTAAGCACCCTGACAGAGTGCCAGAGGAATCCACAAGGAAAACAAAGCTTATTTTTAGAGAAATATTTTAAACTTGGTTTTGGAGAGCTCAGGAGTTTTCTGGTCTGTCTCGAGTCCTTAATATCTTTCCTTCTATTTCAGAGCTCTTCTCTGGGCACAAGAACTCCTATCTGACAAGAGCTATTTCTGCCCAGATGAAAATAAAAGCCACCCCCCCCCCCAATGAATTGTGTCTAAAAATGTCCCTGGAGACAGCAAGGGCATATGAGGCCTGTCCTTGGCAGGTGTGCCCAGCAATGAAAGTGGGGGGCCTGGGGGCTCCCACTCAGCCCTGTCCTGCCACCACCCAGCAGGAAGTGGAAGGCAGCCTGGCAGTCATTTCCGGGTTTTGAAAGCAGTTTTTAAACTCAAAAGAGGCCTGCTCAGAGGGACGGCCTTTCCTCTGGAGGTGTTGGTAGGTGAACCCACACCCCATACAGACACACCTCCACACCACAACAGACGCACAGACCCAAACACAGCCTACCAGCAGCTCCTCACTCCCCACAGGCTCAATACCTCCCACTGATAGCTACACACAGGCACACCCAAACCCACAGCAACAAACTCACACACGTGCACCAACCCACACATATACACACACCCCTGTATACAGGCCCCCATCCTCTTTTAATATTTATTTTTCAGTTGGACACAATACCTTTATTTTATTTATTTATTTTTATGTGGTGCTGAGGGTCGAACCCAGGGCCTTGCACGTGCTAGATGAGCGCTCTACTTCTGAGCCACAACCCCAATCCCCCCCTCCACTCCTTTTTTTTTGATACCAGGGATTGAACCCAGGGGTGCTCTACAACTAAGCCACACCCCTGCCCTTTTTATTTTTTATTCTGAGCCAGGGTCTTACTAAGTTGCCGAGGCTGGACTCCAACTTTTGATCCTCCTGCCTCAGTCTCTTCAGTAACTAGGGATCATAGGTGTGTGGCACTGTGAATGGCTCAACTCCCACATCACAACAAACACACCACACCATGACCCAAACACAGATGAGCACCCACAGACCCCCACACCCCAATACCTACTCATACAAGACACACTAATACAGATCCACACACACATCCAGACCCTGAACCCCCAGATCCTCACACCACACAGACCCCACGCACATCAACACCTATACACAGAAGCACAGATCCACCCACCGTCCTTCCTGCATACACTACACACACCGGGCCACACAGTGTTTTTCTTGAACACCTGCACACAGCCACACTGCAAACACTGGGCACCCACAGGACAAGAACCCAGATACACACAAACACACCTCCCACACAGCCTCCCGCAACAGCTCTCTCCAGAGACACATCCCTGCACACACACACACTCACACACTCATGCAGGGTCCAGTCTACTGCTGGGAGAGGTTGGTGCAGTGGCTTCCAGCGCCCGCCTCCTTCCTGCAGGTCTCTCCTCCCCGCAGGGCCCGCTTGGGAAAGGCCTGTCGGGCCACCAGGCCCTGGCCCCGCCCCGCGCTCCCCGCCTGTCCCCCTCCCCCTGGCCCAGCCAGCCGCTCCGGGCTGCGAGTGCCCCACGGCCTCAGCTCTGAACGCTTCCCCCACCCCGCCCCGGAGTGCACAAGAAATAAAAATACTGGGAAATGGGTGACAATGGAGAGTGGTTCTGGGTCCCTGCTGGGAGGTAAGTCTGACCGGCCTCAGCCCCGCAGCTGGGCAGCCTCTAAGGCCTGTGCAGAGACCCAACTTCCGGTTTCTGGTGAGAGTCTACCCTCAAAAGCAAAGCTGGAGCACAGCGGGTGCCCGGGACGGCCCTTTCCAAGTGCGCCCTGGGGCCGGGTGCTCGTTCCTTCTTGCACATGCGCACCCTGCGATCCTTCTGCGACCTCCAGGCCGATTTCAACCCCGAGTGCCCTGGTGCTGGGGCGGACCTGGCAGGCAGGACCTACGCCTGCTGGCCTTTCCTGCACCCGGAGCCCACCAGGCCTGGCTCTTATCCTGGTTCCTGAGCCACCGCAGGGCTCACAATCCTCCATCTATTCCCAAGGGACAGTGCACAGCTTTGGCCTCTCAATGGCTTTTTTGTATGTTTTTTTTTTCTTCCTTTTACACATTTAGCAGGAGATTCAGACAGCGTGAGGGGTGGAAAATATGTACACGCACGCGTTCTTTCTCTGAAATAATTAAGAAGGTGGCGCACACCAATTGGGCAGCTTAAAAAAAAACACCTTCGTCTTCCAACAGCCGGTAGGAAATGCCACTGTGAAGACGCTGACCACCGTCACCTCCTGGGCTCCTTCTCACAAATGACCTGGATCTTGACTCAGCCTTGGAGCCAGTCAGTTTTAGTTCCACTCTCCAGTCCCTGATGGGAATGCTGGTTTGTCCTTACTTGCAAGTTTTACTTCTACTTCCTGAATTTACAAGAAAACCGTCCTGAGGGTGATGAAGCCCTACCAGAGCTGTGTTTGCTGTTAATTCCAGCCGCTGCAGAAGGACAATGACCAGTACCCGCCATTGATATGCAGTGAGAGGAGATTTCTGAATGATCCCCCTAGATTTCCAGGCTCCACTGGATGTAAAATACAAAACTTCAGATCCTAGCAGCTGGGCTTTCAAACAGATCAATTTTTAAAAACGAATGGGCCTTAGCCAATAAGAACTCTAACATTCCAGCTCATCAGAAGTACTTGTTCAGAAAAAGAAGCCTGGGAGTGAAGTGGAAACAAGGCCTTTGAAATGTAGCTTGGCCTAAACAGCACCACATTTTAGAAGTTTCCTCCCATTGCACATTCTTTTTGGTGGAGAGGCCAGTGAGCTGCAGGGTCTTCACCCAGTCTGAGCCCTCTTTGGCCCCAGGCTTCCCCTCCCCTCCCCTGCAGCTGAGGCCCAGCATCTGGGAGAACTTTGAAACTGCTCCCCATCCCCTTTGGCAGCGTGGGCCAAGCACCAAAACGCTCCAGTGAACACCAGCGCCATCATCCTTAACGCGAAACAGCTGCCTAGGCCTGGCGCATCCACCAGACGCCCCCACCCCTCCTTGCTCAGCTGTGAGTCACAAGAGCCCTTGGCTCGTGCAGAGCCAGCGAGAGGGGATGCACGCGAGAGGGGATTGGTTGATAGAGCCCAGCTGTTGATAAGGCATATTGCTAAATGTCTTACCTACTTTGGAAAAAGTGTCTGATTTCTGTGTGCGAGCCTGGGGGGAAGGGGGTCGAGAAGAAAAACAGGATTTATGAACTTGAGTTTGTTTTTAAAATGATTGTTTTAAAGTGAGTAGGAAAAAAAAAAACTGGAGTCACCATAGTAAAAGTTGTGTTCAACTGTTTAGAAAACCAGCAGGAAAACTGATGCAGTCTTTTTTTTTTCTAGAGGCCTGGGTTGAATTTGCTTTCTGGCCTCCTTATAATCATCCAAAGCCCAGACACTAATTCCTTTTGCATAAATAACTCGTATTTGCTCATTCCCAGAGGAAGTTGTCTGCATAAACAAACACCAGATAGAAGTTTAACCTGCCTAATCTTCCTTCGCCTCCTCTCTCAACAAGGACACAACTGGGCTTTCCAAAGTCCAGGCAAAGCCCCAGTTCTCCAAGCCAGGCCTAAACTGCACTTCTAGCTCAGTACTCTAAGGCCCTTTGGGCCACCAGCGGGCAGGAGTCCCAGAGAAAAATCAGACCTTCAGCTGCCACTGCAGCCATGTGATCCTCAGGGTGACTCACAGGCGGGCCACACCCCTTGAGGTCTCCCGCCAGGCCCTGCCACTAGCCAGTTAGCCAACACTGGGATGCATCTTATTACTAGGGAACAGCTAACTAATGCCCTTGACAGTCCAAATA
This sequence comes from Ictidomys tridecemlineatus, assembly GCF_052094955.1. Lineage (NCBI taxonomy): Eukaryota > Metazoa > Chordata > Mammalia > Rodentia > Sciuridae > Ictidomys > Ictidomys tridecemlineatus. Next base: position 87,253,596 of record NC_135488.1, on the reverse strand, counting down.
ACATTTTTTTTCAGCTGAAAGGACTTGCTATAAAATAAATACACATACAAGTAAATGTAGGCTCTTTGAGCCCTGCCAGCTGCCCACATCCTCTCCCCACCCTCTCCACCTGGGCGACTGCCTGACAAGACCATGAAGCTAGACACTTCTGTTTAAAAAAGAAAGCTGCTTTACACATTTCTTTTCCCAAAGATTTTATTGGGGGAAAACTACAAAACATTTACAGTACAATGTTTACAGTCACAATTTGTAGTGAACTGATTCCCCAAAATATATTACAACTCAAGTTGACTTATCTTGTTACATTCAAAAACCTACTTCTGTCAAAGTAGTCCAGAGAGTACATACATAGTGCTCCAACTGTACCTACATACAAACTAAGCTACTACTCATTCATCCGATGTCCAGGAAAGCTTGGGAGACATTCCTGCCTTTCTACACCAAAAAAAAAAAAAAAAAAAAAATACAAGTTTTGGAATTTTCTGTAATTAAACAAGGCATATCATGTACTACATACCATTTCAGCACTAAGAGGTGGCCTCTTCACTTTATAGCTATATAAAAAAAGTGGTAAAAATCTTCTCCTTTTGTGCAGTTGAACCCATCCTACATTCAAATTCTCTCAAGCACTAATAAACAAAATACTTATTTGGTTGAGGAAGATTTAAGGCAAGTTTGGGCCCTTCTGAAGGCACTGTGAGACTACCCCCCCCATTATTGCTACATGTCTTTATACCCAAGAGTATGTCACAGTAGAACTGGTGGAATCAGCAAATACATTTTTTTTTGCTAGTTTATAAAGTTGGAATTAGAAAAGTATGCCACATGTAAGCCTGATTGCAAAGTATGTGGCCTTTCTTTTTTTTTCCTTTAAAGTTGGATAGGCTGCAACCATTTTACATTCTAAGAAAACTCATAAGATATTCCTCAAACTACTTCCACAGCATCAAGATAGATTTCTGTAAAGAAATCATGCAATCTTTCGAAATTTACGTAAACAAGGAAAGAAATTAATGAAATAAATATTACATACAATCTCTTAAATTAAGATTTTTTTACTCATTTACAATAAAATAACCAAGTGAAGTTACAAAAGGCATATATTACTGTGAAAAGAACATACACTCCACATTTTGCCGATTAATAATGGCAATCATAATTTAACATAATAAAAGAATATATATCTATTGCTTTTCATCATACTTGATAAATACAGTATGAACAAAATTTTCAATGTATACTTTTCACAAGATAATAAATAAGTTAAATAGTTTTTTTTTTTCATATTGAGTTGTGGTGCAGTGGTGCGAATCAACTCAAAACAGCTAAAAATTCAGCAGTTATTCCCCAACAATTACAAACTAAGCTCTGCCCAAGGCTTCCAGAGAGCAGACAAAAATGGTCCTAAACTAAACTTCCACTAAGTGGTGGTAATGAAACCAGTATGAAACTTTGGAATGCAAGGGTCTGTCCCCCTCCCCCAGACATATATCACTTTGTTAAAAACAAAAAGCAAGCAGACAAACAAACCCCTCCCCCAGAAAAACCTATGGGGCTGAGGGCTACTATCAAGGCATATTCTTGGCAGAATATTGAATTCTAAAAGCTTATAGTTTTAGCAAGGTGGTGGCTGGCTGGTTTGTTTACACTGGTCTGAGATAATTAAGAACTTCTTTCAAGATAGGAAGTTCCCACATCTGGACTCTAACTAATGCTTTTCAAGTGAAGAGCTGGAATGGTGGTTGATAGCTGCTGGTGCTGGGCTGATTTTTCCTAGAGTCCCAAATTCATTGGAGACCTAAAAAAGTTTTAAGTGTTTGGTTTTTTTTGTTCTTATTCGCATCACAACTGCCCTGTTGTGAATATTTTGTTCATCAATACAAAAAGTTCGTTGGCATTTTTTGCTCAACAAGAATGAAACTTTGTAATAATAATAATAAAAATAATAATAATAAACAAGGGAAAACCGAAAAGGGAGGGGGTCCCTCCCAGCACAGAGTTCGAGTCCAAGTGCTCGGTGGGGCCTGCAAGTCTTCCTGTGGCTTTGTCATCTCACCCCGGGCCCCCACCGGGGGAAGAGATGGCGAGGGCGCCTCCAACACCCCAGAACGGTCTTTCCCCTCCTCTTCTCACTGGCGCCCTCTTGCCTCAGTCGTCGGAGATGGAGAGGCGGCTGAAGATGGGCAGCCGGCGGCCCGGATCGAGGCTGGGGGACTCGGAGCCGCTGAGGCTGCCGGAGCTCAGGGAGCCGCTCAAGTAGCTGTCGCGGTCCGACAGCGAGTCCGGGGGGCTGGGGGGCGCGTCGAACACCGGGGAGTCGGACAGGCGGCGCGGCAGCTGGAAGCTGAAGGGCGGCGAGGGCGGCGCAGCCGCACTGGCAGGGAGGGGCGCGCTGGGCGGCGCCGGGGGTTGCGCGGGGGGCGCCAGGCCCTGCTGCTGGCTCCGGTAGTAGGCGGCGGCTGCGGCGGCGAAGTTGTGGGTCTGGATGGCCAGCGGCGTGATGAGGCTGCTCAGCTCCGGGCCGAAGGCGAAGGCATTGTTGGCACAGGAAGCCGAGCAGGCGGCGCACGGGGCTCCGGGCGCAAGCAGGTCCTCGGCGCCCCCGGTGCCATAGAGCAGCGCAGCTGCGGCTGCAGCCGCTGCCGAGGCGCAGCACGTCGGGGCGCCCGAGGGCGTGGAGGCCGCAGAGGCCGAGGAGCAGGAGGAGGCGGAGGAAGAGCAGGATGAGGCAGAAGAGCAGGAGGGCGGCGGAGGCGTGCGCGACGTAGGGCTGTCGAGCAGCAGGGGCGACTCAAGGCCCCCAGGGGGCTGGTGGTGGCCGGATGGGAAGCCAGAGAAGCTGAGGCTGTGGTGCAGCTTGGGCCGCGGCTCCCGCGGGAAGCCCAGGTGCAGCGCCTCGCGGGCACCGAAGGTGCGCAGGTCCCCTGAGGCGCCCCCTGAAGGCGCAGGCCTCCGCTCATCCGCGTTGTGGATGAAGTGGCAGCGCGGCCCATAGGGGCAGAAGCCGATGGTGTGGAAGGTGCGGCATAGCTCCGTTTTGTACTTGGGGTGCCGTGTCAGGCTGCGCAGCTCGTGGAAACCGTGCGCGAACTGGCACTTCTCCCCATACTTGCACGTGCCGCTCTCCTCGAAGGGTCGGCACAGCTCCGTCTTGTAGCGCGTGGAATTGATCTGTGAACCGCCGCCTCCCTTTTGCTGCTGCTGCAGGTGCAGGAGGTGCTGGCTGCGCTCGCCGTTCTCACTGAAGGAGCGGTCCCGGAATTTGTTCTCCTTGTTGAGCAGCGCCGCGCCGCCGCCTCCCCCCGACGGCTCCTTGAGGGGGCCGTAGGAGGCCGGGCCGCCCGCTGCCGTGTTGCCGCAGCTGCTGCCGTTAGGGGCGCCCGGGAACTTGGGCGAGCAGCTGCCCGGGCTGGGCGCGGGGTGGGCGAGCGTGTGCAGGTTGCTGGCCGAGTGCCGTCGGAGGAAGCCGGGCGTGAAGCTGGAGCTGGGGGCAGCGGCCACCGGCGTCCCCACGGCCTTCTTGTCCAGCATGTTGTTCAGATTGAGGTTGGCCAGGGATTTCTCCGTCTGCCAGGGGGGGAGCGGGGAAGGGGTGAAAATCGGAAGGGAAGAAGTGCTGGGGCTGCAGATTAATTAACTCCCAGCCTGGATTCCTCCCTCCATTCCCCCCCACCCTGCGGATTTCGACTTTGCTTACACCCATACTCGCGCAAAAGAAACCAAGTTCACGCTGCGAGGAACGAAGAGTGGAGGACGCCCACCTGGGCCGCGCTGGGTTTCGACATGTGATCCTCGGCTCTTGGGCCGCTGGGGTGGGGTGGGCGGCGCAAACACTGTCCGGGAAGCCCTGGGCAGCGTGGCCGCGGCCGGCTCCGGAGAATCTAAACAGCCACAGCCGCTCCCTTCTTCCCTTCCGCCCTCCTTGCGCCTTCTCCCCGCCCACAAGGCGCTAGCACACACTACTGCAAACTCCAGGATTTTTCCCAACCCGAAAAGTCAAGGTGGAAAAGGTCCTCCAAAAGCCGAGGTCGGAAAGCAAAGTCTGGGAACTTGAGGCTCTTCTGCCTGCCTTCCTCCCTCCCCGCTCCCCCGCGTACCTTGCACAAGAAGTCGATATCGTAGAAGGCCGACAGAAGTGTGGTCGACATGTTTCTGGGTCCTGTAATGGTCGGAGCTGCAGGCAGGGTGGTTGGGAGGAGCCCTCGGGGCGGCGCGGCCGAGCTCGAGCCACGACGAATAACGGGCGAGGGGCGGGGAGGGACCGAAAGTTTGCTGGGGTCCGAGAAGAGAGGGAGAAGGAAGCAGCGTGGACTGGGCAGAGGGTGCCCTGGAGTGCGGAGTGGGGGGAAAGGAAAAGAAGCAAAGAGCGCTCCTTGGCGCCCCGGGGTGCCCGGCCCGCCCCCCCGCGCGGAGCCGACGGCAGCTCGCGGACTGCTGGAACTCCGCGGCCCGCGAGCGCGCGCCCTATATAGAGCCCAGGCGTGCAGCAGCGGCGGGGCGGGCGCGCCGGGGGAGGGGACAGAACGATGACCCCGCCGGGGTCTCCAGGCAACGCCGCCCGCCGGCTGGCGGACGTCAAGCGCCTTCCTGGCCTCCTATTGGTCGCCGCCAATTTTTTTCCTCCGAGGGAGGGGGCGGGGAGGCCTCGGGGCGGGGCAGGCTGCCCGGGCGCCGGGGCGGCATGCAGAGCTCGGCCCAGTTGGGTTCTGCTGGGTGGCGGCGGGAAGATACTTCTCTCTCCGCCTCTGGGGTTTCAGTGTTGGAAAGCCCCAGCACGTTCAATGTGGCCGGGGTTCTGCAATTCTGGACGTGTTTTTCCCCGCCCGATCCTGTTAGGCTGACTCGCGCAGCTTTTATCTCGACCCTCGGTTTTGTACTGGGCGCGGGAATTGCAAAATGCAAGAATATTGCAACCGTCCGCCTGGCGTGGCGGGTTGGCAAAGGGTGCCCCGGACAAGGGGCAGGGGCTTTAGGCTTGAGTCCCTTAGGTGGCAGCTCGGGCCTGGCTGCACGTGGAGACTCTGTGGGGGTGGGGGCAGGAGCGGCCACGCGGGCGGCTGCCACGGCAGTCTAGCCCGGAGGAGTCCGGGCCCGTTTCTCCGCCCCTCTCCCCGCCCAAGCTCTGTAAACAGGGCTTGAGAGCCCGGGCCTGCTGGGCTGGGCTGAGTGTCTGAGGACAAGGCGCTGGCTTTGCTAATCACATCACAAGACCTTGAGCCTGGGCCAAAGGCGCGGAGTGGCGCGGGGCGTCCGGGGCGGGGGAGCCGACTCAGAGGACAGGAGAAAAGCCGGGACAGCAGTACAGGCATGGAAGCGACTTCCTCTACCCCTTCAGTCTGCGGGTCGGCTTGGTGTTTCCTAACCCTCTCGGGGATTGGGGTACAGCTGCCGGCCGAGGCTTCCTGCCCAGCTTAGCCTTGACCTGTCGCGCCTTCCAAGTCCTCACTCTCCCCGGCCGCGGGGGTCACAGTGCTCCGCCTTGGCTCTGTGCGGTCTGTAGAATTCCGCAGCGGCAGCTCCGCAGCCCAGGTGGGGGCACCCAGTGTTGCCTACCCGCAGCCCAAGAGCTTGCTCTGGGAAACGTGCTTTGCCAATCGGCCCCCGCTCCAGACCCGAGGCGGAGCGGACACCCCCACCTAGCGCCCAGCGAGGCTAAAGCCGCCAATAGCCCTTCTCTGCCGATCTGGAGTCTGGGCTAGGGCACTTCTCAGTACCAGCTGCCCCAAAGCTGGAGACTGGCCCATGAATTCACCCACTTAGGCCTGTTTTAGCTAAACGGTCCAGGACCTGCCAGGGAAGGAACCTTGACCCACAGCTCCTTCCTAAGTTGACCTTTCTAGTCTGCTTGTACTCTGTCCATTCTGCTGGTTAGTTATCCTGGGATGGAAGGCCTGTCACTCAAGGAACAGGAGTCCCATGTGCTTGTCCCACCTCTGTAATCCCCTACTGCTCAAGAAGCTGGAGTCCAGGCAGGACTGGGAGGACTTTAGAATCAGAAATGTAGGGTTGGAGTTCAGGCCTTGTCCCTGGTATCCATTGAATGGTCCATTGAATCACATAATCTCTTTGGTACTCAGGTTTCCTTACTTGTAAAACAAAGACAAAAAAGATAAAATTCTTTCTTTACTCATCCCTCACCTTTGTCAAAGTGCAAATGTGATATCTGTAAAGGTGTATAAAAGACTCAAAAGTACAAGCTATCTTACATATTAAAACAGATGGACAAAGCATGCCAATAGAAAAAGCCAGGCCTTGGCTACCACTAGATGGATGGAGGTCTATAGAAACATGAGTACAGAGCCAGGGGCCACCCAAATCTTGGACCCCAGAGCTCAGCACCAAGAGTAGGAAGTGACAATTGGCAGAGGTGACTTCTTCACTCTTTGCACCCATGCTGCACTGGCCTCCAGACAAGGGTGAGCTGCTTCTTTATTCTTTGTTGAAATGACCACAAGCATAAGAGTTTGAGAGCCTGAGAGTAGTCTTCAAGGTTTCTCTGGGAAATGATCGGGAACGTGTGGAGCAGCCAGTTAATTCCCTAGCTACTGATATCAGGTTAATGACAAGATTTCAGATACAAAACCAGTGGAAACATCTGTCCCTCCAGCCCTCCCAGACTGGCCATAGCCAGCCAAGATAAAAATCTGATAATTCCCAGTCAACAGTGGTGAGAACACCCACTGTGTAGACCTGGTAGGATTCTAGAGATAACATGTAAACATGTTCTGATACATGCTGTGGTACAGAGTACCTGCTAGTGTGAAATATTTTTACTATTACATAACTGCTTTTATTTCATTTCAAATAAGGAAAGGAGGAGTACTGTCCTCTGCCAACAAGCCAGGCTTTGTTGGGTCCCTCTCAGAATTATTCTCCCATGGTCATCACCAAATTACCCCAGCAATCCCTGACTTCAAACCAACAAGGCCTTAGAACAAAAAAGTATTAGGTTGGCAACTCTCCATCAGGTGTGGGCTACATAGATGCCTAACTAGGTAATTAATTCAGGATCACAAAAACCACATTTGGGGCTGAATGGCTGCGAAACCAACCAGGGAATTTCCTGTTCTCTTCAGGATGGAACTTTGGATATGGAATTGACTTCTTTACTCGTCTTCCTGCAGAGCCCTTTCTCCATGCTTCTAGCAGGGCTTTTTTAGGGTTGGATAGTTTTCTTTCTTTCTTTTCTTTTCCTTTTTTTTTTTTAAAAGAGAGTGAGAGAGGAGGGGAGAGAAAGAGAGAGAGAATTTTAATATTTATTTTTTAGTTATCGGCAGACACAACATCTTTGTTTTGTATGTGATGCTGAGGATCGAACCCGGGCCACACGCATGCCAGGCGAGCTCGCTACCGCTTGAGCCACATCCCCAGCACTGGTTGGATAGTTTTCTCTCAGAGAAACAAATTACACTTGAAAGTGCTGCTCTTCTGCCATAAGAAATGGCATATTGAACTCTTTCCTCTCTAACCTGTGCCTTTAGACCCTCAATAAAATTCTGTGACGACTCCCCTGAAAAGTATTTGTAAAAATTCACAGGCCCTAAAACTTTATATACTATGATTCAAACTAAGGTGGATGGGGCTGTGATCTCAAGATAACCGTGGGTAACACTTACTCTGAAAGTGTAAATTAAAAATGGCAAGCCCATCAAGATACAAGACCAGCAGCAAAATGTATGCAAGAGTGCCACCTGCTGGGTATCCGAGGAAGAGGACTGGGCTGGGCTTGGAAAGGCAGAAAAACCTTTAAGGTTTCTAGATTAAATCATTGAAATGGATAGTGTCTGCTGGCATCTTATATACTTTTTTCTTTTAAGAGAGAGAGAGAGAGAGAGAGAGAGAGAGAGAGAGAGAGAGAGAGAGAGAGAGAGAGAGAGAATGAGAATTTTTTAATATTTATTTTTTAGTTCTTGGTGGACACAACATCTTTGTTTGTATGTGGTGCTGAGGATCCAACCCGGGCCGCAAGCATGCCAGGTGAGCGTGCTACGGCTTGAGCCACATCCCCAGCCCTCTGCTGGTATCTTAAATGAGAATCTTGTTACTGCCACCAAGCACATGATGGTAAACAGTGCGAGCATAAAAATGGAAAAATCATTTGGTTTGGCTCTCCTTTCCCTGTGTTCCTTCTAACAACCAAACTACAGGTTTTCACAGGGTGGCAAAATCAGGTTCCCTAACATTAGCACATATTTTGGGGAGAGACAGAAGGGACTCTCTATGACTCTTTTAATAATTAGGATGGAATGTGTACCACTTCAGGACTTACACGTACAGATAATAAAAATAAATTATTTGCAGGAGGTCGATCCTTTCTTAATTCTCTCAGGATCCAACATTTGGAACATCTTTCTGCTTTGCTAAAATGGAATAAAATTTAGAAATCTGACCAAATGGGCTATTTTCCAACTAATCCACCCCTACATACAGTACTCTACCCCCCCCCCAAAAAAAAAGAAAAAACCAAAAGGAGTAGGGAGTTATTAGTATATTAGAACTCAATTCTATGTAGTCAATTCACATAGAGGGTGGCTATGGCTGGACATTAGCAGTCCTGGGGGACAGAAAAGGCTAATTCAGGCCTGCAGGTGGCCTGCACCTGGGGACAGAATAAATATTCAGTGTGGTAGCCTCACTTCCTACAGTAGCTGCAATAAACTAGGCTACCTTGAATGAGTGAACTGAAGAAAAATCTCCCCTGTAGGAAATGACAGAAACCTAGACTTACAGCCATGGGGGAGGTATGAAGGGAAAACAGTTGAATTTGTTTGACGTGTTTCTGCAAGCCCAGACTCACGGAAATGGGGCAGGCATGAAGGGAAAATAGTTGAATTCATGTTTGACATGTTTCTTGCAGATTTAGAGGAATACTGGGGATTGAACCTAGGGCCTTATGCGTGCTAGGCAAGCACTTTACACTGAGCTACATCCCCCAGCCCTTAAAAAAAAAGTTATTCTTTTATTTTTATTTTGAGATATAGGGTCTTGCTAAATTTCTGAGGCTGGCTTCAAACTTGCAATCCTCCTGCCTCTGCCTCCAGAGTGGCTGGGTGAGCACCAATGTACCCAGAGCCAAAAGCTGCTTCTGTTCTTAGGAGTTAGCTGACTGGCTTCTGCAGGAAGGATTGTGGCTCTGAGCACAAGGGGGCTTCTCCTTCCTTTCCTTCCAGAAAGGCCAGCAGCCTCAGGCCAGCTAATGTCCTTTCTTCCTGAATGCGCAGTCTGGTGAACTCCACTGTCTTCAAAAACTCAGCAGTGGGTGGAAGTTCTCTGAAGAGCTGAGAGAGGTGGTGGCGCTGCTCTGACATTGTCCTCTGCAGGTGACATAGCCTCTCAGAGCTAGAGGGAGGCCACCTAGACTTGCAAAGATGGAAGAGGTGTCTGCAGAGGTATTTCACAAAAGTTAGAGTCTCGGCCCAAAAGTTGACTTCTGCTTTTTCAAACAGGTAGTCTTCTTCCTCCTGTATCAAATGAAAACACCCAAAGTCAACCTTACGGGGAACGTTGATGAATCCCAGTCAGACCAAGCAGTGCCCTGCCAGATGCAAGAGGTGTGTCCCTTCTCCCACCCGACAGAGGGCCCACTCCCACCTGTCAACACCCACACCCTCACCACTTGCAGCCTTGAAGGTCACTGTCTATTTTCACTCCTTGTACTTCTCCACCACAGAGGAATTTTTTCCCCCAGACTTAACATGACCTTTGATAAAGATGTGTTTGTAGTTCAAAGCCAAGATATTTTGGGGGCCTGATGCTGAAAAGGAGACCTCCACAAGGGAGTAGGCCCTAGACCTTAAGGAACAGAAGAGGGAGGAAGGTACCTCTTAGCTGCAGACAAAAGGACAAGGAATTACGAAGCTCAAGACAGCAGCCTCTGAGTATGAGACCTGATTTCTAAAATGCTGCAGATTTTCAAGGTCATTTTATCACAAACACTTTATCACGGTCTCCACATTTCCCGTAAACAGGCTGCTTTTTGAACTCTTGGCCTGCTGTGGATGCCAAATTGGCCAGCAGAGTCAGACACTGGTGTCTGATGAATCTCCGTTCTTAGGATACTTTTGCTGAGTGGCTGGGTCCTCAGTTTCCCACCTGAATCTGCACCACGAAAGTTCCAGGGAACTTTCTTTAAGCAGCAAGTTCCCTGGAATGACCCCTAATTCTCTGGAAATGCTTCACCCCTAGATCTAACTGTGGGGAGCCCCACACTAACTCCAAGGCTGACTAATACTCTCAGCATCCAAGTAAATTCTTTCAAAGTTCCCTCATCAGTTCTCCTGAATGCTTGCCACTGGAATGTCAGGAGTGAGTGCGGGACTGTTCCCAGTGCCCCCAGCAGCACCAGCAGGCAATCTCCAGATCCATCCCTGCTCTGCATTCAGCATTCAGAAGCACACTTCAGCAGCCAGCTCACTAGGCCCATCGAGCCTCTTAGCGCCAGTGGGTTTAGGACACTCAGGCCCACCTCCTGGTGCCCTCGGTCCCCAGGATTACCTGGTGTGTGCTCTCCACACAGCTCACAAGGTCATCACCCTCTCCTAACAGCCATCCCAGAAGGATGGGAAGTCCAGGAACCAGCTGGTCCCACTGCTGAAGCAGGTCACACAGGACAGCCAAGGCCAAGGAGAGAGCTATGGAGGCATCCACCTGGCAGAAGGCAAATTCTGCAGAGATGGGAGGAGAGAGCAATGAATGAACTGTTCGGGGCCACCATGGGGAATCCTTCAGGACTCTGAGAACATGAAGGGTCTCAGACAAAATCCCTGCCATCAGCTGGGCAAGGGAGTGGGTAAATGTGAATCCCCTCCTGAGTCCTACTGTTTACACTGCTAGAATGAGCCATAGCTGTACCCTGGCATCTCATGCCCCTATTCCCATGTGGACAGAATTAGTTCCACCTGCAGAACTAGACATTTCTGTAAACAGATGGCTGTGTTCCAATAAAACTTGTTTATAGACATTGAAATATGAATTTCATGTGTGACAAAATATTATTCTTTTGATCTTTTTCAACCATTTAAAAACGTAAAAACCAGCCAGGTACAGTGATGCATGCTTATAATCCCACCTATTTGGGAAGTTGAGGCAGGAAGATAGCAAGTTCAAGGCCAGCACAAGCAACTTAACAAGACCCTGACTCAAAATAAAAATAAAAAGGGGGCTATAGCTCAGTGATGGTAGAGTACCTCTGGGGTCAATTCCTTGTACTGTAAAAAAAAAAAGAAGAAAAAAAGTAAAACCATATATAGCTCAGGGGCCATTCAAAATCAGGTTATGGGTTTGATTTCACTCATAGTTTGCTGCTGTCTTGGAGTGAATTTGTGTTTCAGACCCTTGACTTTCTGGTTTCCTGAGGGCGGGGTGCTGAAAGAGTAGAATGGGGTGTAGAAGGAGGAAGTGAGGTCCCTTGTGAAAACCATTGCTTACTTCACAGTTTGACCTCAGACAGTCCTAAATATGGAGTTGCAGGAGGCTGAATGTTGACACTTCCTCCAACTCTGTCTCTGCTGTCCCCCACTTGACAGTGGGCTCTGCAGATCCCTCCCACACCAATACCTGCCTTTCAGTCCAGACCTAAGCTCTTCCAGATCCACACTTCCAATCTTAGCACACAGTCCTGCCTCTGACCATCATCTGGCCTCCAACTAGACCTGCTCAGCACACAGGGAGAAAGCTGAGAGTTGGAGTAGAGAATAGATGAAGGCTTCCCCAGGGTACTGAACCAGGCTTACTGATGTGGCCCTACCATGGGCCTATGATGTGTCAGGCCCTGATCAAGTGCTTGATCTTCAATCCTTCCAACACCTATGATGTTTTGTTGGTACTGGAGATTGAACCCAGGGATGCTTGACCAGTGAATGCTAGCTACATCCCTACTCCTTTCTGAAACAAGGTCTTGCCCAGGCTGGCCTCGAACTTGGAATCCTCCTTTCTCAGCCTCCCAAGTAGCTGGGATTACAGGTGTGCACTATTGCACGTGTGTGTGTGTGTGTGTATGTGTGTGTGTGTATGTGTGTGTGTGAAAACAGAGAGAGAGAGAGAGAAAGAGAGAGAGGGAGGGAGGGAGGTATGGATATTGAAGCTAGGGCCTTGTGCATGCTAGTCAAGTGTTTACCACTGAGCCACATCACCAGCCCCCAACATCTATAAACTGGGTATTAACATCTTTGCTTCACAGATGAGAAAGCAGGGTTCAGACAGGGTAACCCACTTGTGCAGCCATAGAACGCCAAGTGGCTATAAAGAAATCAGAATGGATAACAAGTTTCCTGGAGCATGCAAAGCACAGACTTGGAGGATCCGCATCAACATTCCAGAGATGCAGGTTTTTATGGTGAGATAAACAGAGTGGGTGACCATCAGGCAGGCTCAGGACTACTTAGAATTCTGTCACAGAGCCGAGCCTAGATTCATGGAGGCAGCCCAAAGGATGGATCTCACTGTCCTCAGATCCCTTTAGTGGTCCTGTTCTCCACATTTCTTGCTCTGCAGCAATCCTTGGAAACAGGATTTCAACTGGGAAATAGGAAAACAAGAAGAAAAGGAGGGGGTGGGGAAGAGGGGCAAAAATGCATTTTGGCTGTAGGTTTGAGCCATGTGTTGGTCAGCCTTTTCCTACAATCTAATCTCCATTTTGATCTCTAGCTGATGGCCTGTGTAGTTTTCAACTGGTTGAGAATCTGCATGGAGAGGACCTCTTTCAGACCTCTAAAGAACTAAAACTAGGGTTCAACACAGAGTAGATACTCAAAACATACCTGCTTATGGCTCTGGATACAAGAAAATCTTTTCTTTTTCTTTTTTTGGCACTGGGGGTTGAACCCAGGGGCGCTTAACCACTGAGCCACAACTCCAGCCCCTTTTTTAAATATTTTATTTAGAGGCAGGATCTTGCTGAGCTACTTAGGGCCTCACTAAGTTGCCGAAGCTGGCTTTGAACTCATGATCCTCCTGCCTCAGCCTCCCAGGATGCTGGATTACAGGCATGCGCCATGGCGCTTGGCAGGAAATCTTTCCTTTATCCCACTTGATTTAGTTTCAGCACTGGCATGGAGACTGGCACAAAGAAGGCATTCAATAAATAGTAACTAGTATTATTCTTGATAATAAGAATGCTTTCCTCCTACTGGATCTTCACTTGCTTCTACTGCCCCATCCCTATTTAGCCAGGGAGGAAGTGCTGATATGGGCAGGTTGGGAGCAGGTGCAAGTATGTATTGTTGGCGGTGGTGCTGCGTGAATCCATCTCAAGGCACAAACTACCCCCACCTACCCTGCAGGAAGTCGAGGGGAGAGCTGCCCCACCCAGACACGATGAAGGTGTATTTGCCTTGATCACCTTTAGTCATAAAAAAAAAAAATAGCCGTCAGCTGGGGGCTGTATTTTGAAAAAAGTCCACAATATTGTGGAACCAGCAGTAGGTCAGCTGATTTTGAGATCTTCCAGAAAATTCTACCCTCTGACTCACTCCTCCTACGCTTTCCTCCGCACCCTCCCCCCTTAAGGCAAGGACTAAAAGCTCTTCAGGGAAAAAAAAAGTTTCACCCACCAGAAAAATCAGTGCCTGCAACTCAGGCGACATTCCCACTGGGTACAGAAGGAACACAAAACGGTGACCAGAAATGCCACCAGGAAGGCCAGGCTGCCACGCTAGCCCCTCTTGACAGGACAGACAGTGTTCTTCACATTTTGTCGTAAATCATGTGTAGGGAGGGCCAGGAGAAGGCAGCTGGGGTGATGGTGCTGAAGTGGATTAAAATTAGCCAAGCACAACCATACAAGAGGAGAGGGAATGAGGTGGGACTGGTTGGCTTGAGATCACCTGCTTGAAGGGCCAGGTGCATCCCACAAGCTTCCTTGTTTACAGCCTTGCCCAGGACTAAGACAGCTCAGTAGAATAGCCTAGACCTCTATTAGCAAGTGCCCTGAGAAGGGAGGCTGAGGAGGAGGGCGAGGGACTTTCACTTACACATGCACTCCCCCAGATAAACAAAACAAGCAGCCAAGCAACACGTGTGTTTCAAGAAGTGGTGGTACACTCCTGTAATCCTGACGGCTCCGGAGGCTGAGACAAGAGGATCACAAGTTTAGAGCCAGCCTCAGCAAAAGCAAGGCCCTAATCAACTCAGTGAGACTCTGTCTCTAAATAAAATACACACACAAAAAATGGCTTGGGATGTGGCTCAGTACCCCACCCCACCCTCCCACAAAAAAAAAAAAAAAACCTCAAAAAAAACAAAGAATTGGCTATGTGTCCAAAATAGCCAAAACAATCCAGGAAAAAAATGGAGGCTTCACACATTTCCTGATTTCAAAACTTACCACAAAGCTTTGGGAATCAAGAAAGTATAGTGTTGTTTTTGTTTTGTTTTGTTTCAGTGTGGCGCTGGGAATCAAACCCAGGGTCTTTAGCATTCTAAGCATGCTCTTTACCAGCACCCCAGCTTGACAGTGTGGCATCGGCAGGAGGATGCACAGTACAGATGAATAGAATGGAGAGGACAGACATGTAATGTAGATCAACGGAACAGAGAGTCCCGAAGCAAATTCACATTTACAAATAATGTTTTGGTTTTTTTTTTTTTTAATTACTGGGGATTTAAAGTGGGCTCAGTTGGTAGAGTGCTTGCCTTGCATGAACAAGGCCCTGGGTTCAATCCTCAGCACTACAAAAAAAGGAAAAAAGGATTAAACCAGGGGTACTCTAGCACTGAGCTACACCCCCCCAGCCCTTTGTAAAGTTTTTATTTTGATTCGGGGTCTTGCTAAGTTGCCCAGGTTGGCCTCAAACTTGCAATCTTCCTGTTTCAACCTATCGGCTTGGTCAACTGATTTCTGACAAGGGTGCCAAAATAAGTGAATTAGGGGAGATCACTTTTTTTAACCAGTGGTGCTAGGACACTGGATATGTACAAAAAATGAAGCTAGCCTGGTGCATCGGCGCACACCTGTAATCCCGGCGACTCAGGAGGCTGAGGCAGGAGGAGTGCAACTGACCTACAGTCCTCCTAGCAAGTCGTCAGTCTCAAAAAATAAAAAGGACAGGAGCACCTCGGGGACAGAGCTCTTGCCCAGTGTGTGTGAGGTCCTGTGTTCAAGCCCCAGTACTGCAGGGGGAAGAAAGAACATCTGATTCTAAGGACATGTGGAGATGCTCTCAGACTAAGGCCATTGGTCAGGTCTCCTTCCCAATCCTTCCCAAGGGAGGTCAAGTCAGCACAGTCAATGGTGAGAGAGTGGTGATGGGCTGAATCCTCTCTGCCTCCAGCTCTGGAGAATCCCAATTTAGTGGAAAATCCCTCAGCTTCAGGGTCTGGCCAGGGAGTAGGGTGGCCCTGCCAGCACCATGCACCCATCAGTCCAAGCTTTTATCTACCCACAGTATTTACTGGTCACCTGATGTGTGGGGATACTGTGACAAACAGAAAGAAAATCCTGGTCCCTTTCCTCAGAGAGTGAACAATTTAGTCAGAGGCATGCTGACACATAGGAAGCGTCAGGAAACAGTTCAAGATGGTGCGTGACAGAGACTAATTATACCATTAGGAGTGGTAATGAAAGGACAGAAAAGGAAACAAAAATGAAAACAAACTCAAGAAGTGGGAGAGGGAGGAGGCAGTGCTTCATGGAGGGGCCTGGCAGGGTACTGGAGGCCCAGCACAGCTGGGACAAAAGTGAGGAGCCCAGAGGTCCCGCAGCAAGGACACTGGATCTGCACATGGAGAGGAATATTTGTGGGGCGGGGGTGCAGGCTGGGGGAGCCGACAGGCTGGGGCAGGCCCGGAGGCAATGGGGGATCAAATCTGAGCATCACTCTGCCTGCTTCTTCCTCAGCAGAGCATCTTCGGGTTTCAGCGGGTCCTTTCCAGATGACCCCGTAATTTCTAGTCTACTCCACAGGCTTTCTCACTTCACCTGGGCAGGGCACGAACTTGCATTTTAATTAGCCATGGAGAACAAGCCTCTATTAGTTCCCCCTCCTAGGGATGTGGAAGCCCTTCTGTCCCCACCTCCCCTGCCCTTCACCCTTGAAGCCCAGGGTTGTCTGCTGGGGTCCTCAGGGCTAGGGTCCAGAGCTGGATTCCCAGGCAGCCCACCAGGGAATGCACTTCATGTCTGTACCATGAAACGCCCATCGCAACCTCAAAAAGAGCTCCCAGATGACCCATCCCAGAGACAAATGGCCCAGAAGAAGTTTGGTATCCTCAGTGGAGAAGGGTGGCCCCTCAGGCTTCCAAGAACTCAGCAGAAAGTTGGGGTGGGGGACTGTGTGGGTGGGGGATGGGTATTGGTCTTTGTTCTTTATCTGAATATTTAAAAAATGTCATCAGAGAATGTCTGTGCCAGTCAGAGGTCTCAAGGGCAGCCCCAGTCTCAGCATGCAGTGGGCCAAGTGCCCGGGTGTGCTGTCCGAGGACTAGGCTCACCCACTTGATGCTGAAGTCTGTCCCTGGACGACAGCAGACTCTCTCCCACTTCCCTCCTGGCTATGGTGCTAAGTGCCCAGGGGAACGCAAGACTGGCACAGGTAGACCCTCTTCCTCCTTCTTTTTGGATTTTAAGCACTGAAATCCACTATTTAAAATAAAGGGCATGAAGAGGCAGAACCCAACCAAACACAGGGTTTCTCAGACCCCAAGGGACCCATCAGAAGCACTCGGACAGGGGCACAATAGAATTGTTTGCTCTTCATACAAGTTTGGAACAGTTCATATGTTTGACTGTTTTCAAAATTAGAAAATTTCTTATAAAAATCCACATTTATATTATTTTTTTCTTTCAGTTCTGGGTTCAGAATTGAACCCAGGACCATCCTAGGCAAATGCTCTGCCACTGAGCTACACCTCCAGCCTTCAGCACCTTTTCAAATTTCAGAATGTTAGTCTAGTGTCCCTAGGTCTGTGCAGAGCAGAGCAGTGGCCGTGCCCTACAGCAGGTAGATGCACATTCAGTCTGGGAGGCCTACTGTTTGCCACCTCATTATACGCAGGTTTGTTCCCTTGGACTTACGAGTTTGTGACCCCTACTCCAGGGTACTGAGGAAGGCAGTCTGCTCTGTACCAGCCCCTTATCTTGACAGAGGAGAACACTGAGACCCTCACCAGGTCCTCCCTGCCAGCCCCTGGCCTCTCCCTCCAACTTTCTGGACTGGTTTATAGTCATCTCACCGCACCCCACCCTACCCCCGTCCAGCACCATAACAGCCCCTTCATTAAAGTCTCTTGCGGTGAGCAGCCTAGCAGGCGGGTGGATGAAACTCAGCATTCCCCAGGAAGGGGAGGCCAGGCCTTCACCTGGGCCAGATATGGAGAAGCTCATCTCTTTGCCTTCCTTTTCTTGGAAGGTGTCCTGTAGCTCACCCATCCCCAACAGCCCTCTGGGTAGAGAGGTGAGGTACAGCCACTTCTGCCAAACAGCTTGCTACAGAGCCCTTTTTGCGCAGAGGTGGGAATGTGTTTCCCAATCTGAGGGAGGAGATTAAAAACACTATCATTTGAAACTTTAAAAATATTTTGGAAAAAAAACCCTTTCAACTATTAGAAAATTTGCTTTTTCTTCATTTTCTTAGTTATTTTCAAATGGAACAAATGGCCTAGGTTCTGGAAAGTTCCTGTAGGCCTAGCTCCCAAAGGATGAGATTCCCCACAGATGTGGTTATATGCCATAAAATCTGTGCCTGTCTGATGTCAACATTTTTCCTGATTATGAAACCAGAACTACCCTAGAAATCCTTTGTTTTCATTTTAAAGACAAGATCATTTAAATTTTTTAAGTTAAAATAACTATAATTCAAAAAATGTGGGTCTACCTCAAATCACTGAGTAAGTAAATATATTTTTTTTCTAACTGATTTCAAAATGGATACAGTCAATATGAATGAAAACAAATATACACTTCATAGAAGCTAAAAGTGTGCACTTCTTATCCCATAGGGCAATATTTCATGGAAAAGGGACTGATAAATTAAATTACAGCTGGTTAATAGTACGCTTGGCTAAAAGCTTATAAAAATACTTCGATTTTTTTCACTTCCAACCACACTGAGGAGCAATGAATGGATTTAAACAACAATCATCCTCAAGTGACATTGCCTGCTAAAAAGCCCAGGTCCTCCCAGGGCTCACTGCCTGCGCAGCTCACCAGCTTTGAGCCCTTCGGGGTACTTCACCCCCCAGTTCTGGGTGCACTCATTGCCTGGAACACCAAGCACAGAGCTCTAGGAGGGGCTTCCCAGATCCCCCAACACACTGGAGGGACACGGAGGGTGTTGGGAACAGAGGGTCCTAAAGTATAACTGAAAACCAGAAATTTTAATTAGAAACATTCAGGAAGATAATTTTTCTCTCCTGAGGACTTTACCATTACCATCTCCCAGCCTTATATAGAATCCAGAAAGTTCCCTTATAAGTACCACCAGGATTTTATAGCTTTAAATAGAATAAACACACTCCACGAGTAAACCAAGGTACAGTCATGGGTCCCTTAATAAAATGGACATCTTCTCAGAAACCAATCTCTAGGCAATTCTGTTGCTGTGCAAAATTCATAATGTATTCACAAAAACTAAGATAGCTACAATATCACTAGGTGATATAATCTAAGAGCCACTGTCAGCTGTCACTGTCTGAAACACTGTTATGTGTTTTGTCACAAAGTGATTTTTTTAAGATGTATAAACAGTGCTCAAAATGTTAAGTGCCTACATTCTCAAAGTTTCTGGGAATTTCTCTTCTCTTTTTGTGCTGGGGACTGAACCTGTGGCCTTGTACATGCTAGGCAAGCAATTTTACCACTGAGGTAAGAAATTTTCTATCTTTATTCCCAGGCCTGTCAAGGCCTTCCTATCTGTCCCCTGTGACCAACATTCCCCAGTAACTGCTCTGAAATTATAGTCACTTCCCAAAGGCCTGGGAAACCACCTGTGGATATGGCCCAAGGCTGCTGAAAGTGGGGGCTAGGGTGAGGGAAGGGAGTGTGGGGAATACAACCCCCCCCACCCCCAGCTTTTGGGGCAGTCCTGGGAATTTAACCAGGTCTCATAAAATTGCTGAGCCTGGCCTCGAATTTATAATCCTCCTGCCCCAGCCTCCTGAGTCACTGGAATTATTGGTGGACCCACCACACCTAGCCAAAAACCTCTCTCTCTTTCAAGAACAAGCCATGGAAGAGAGAACAGAGGCTGGAGGGCAGCCAGACTGGGTTTTCAGCCCGTTGAACAGGGGGGAAAGAACAAACTGCTGCAGAATGGCTTAAATTGGGTGCTAAGAAGAGCCTGGGTCTTCAGCATTGTCAGACTCTGTGCCCATCAAGTAGAAAAGCTTTGCTCTCCTAGTACTGTCCTTGGCAGTGTTGAGGGGGGTGGGGTTGGAGGAGGAAAGAAGCAGGTTGTTTTTGACCTTGCCATGAATGTTACTAGTAAAAAATAATCAGCACAAAACTAAACAGACAATGGCAATAGCTCATGATAAAATTCACAATAACCAAAGAAGTCATTTTGTTAATAACACTAAAAATTGCAAATACTGACAACAATACCCAGGTCAAGTGTGACTTGGTGGAAACAAACACACACACACAAATAAAACTGACAAAGTCTAAAACTGGGCATGGAAAAATTCTTTCTTTTTTTTTTTTTTGTCATTGGTACCCAGACTCAGAAGTACTTCATTACTGAGCAACATCCCTAGCCTCTTTTAAAAAATTATTTATTTTGACACAGGGCTTCACTAAGTTGCTGAGGCTGGTCTTGAACTTGTGATCTTCCTGCCTTAGCCTCTTGAGTTGCTGGGATTACAGGTGAGCGCCACCAGGCCTGGCAGTCAAATTCTTATTGACTGAAAATTTTAGTCAATTCTTATTGACCAAAAATAAAATCTTCTTCTTATTAAATTTATACATAAAAGAGTTGCTACTTAATAAAATAAGGGAGAACCTGAGAAAGGTTTAGCTGCTCCCTTTAGAACATGGATCAAGGAACTAAATTGGCCTGATGGAGTTTCACTGAAAAAGAATTTCTTGATGAAAAGTAGTTGCACCAACAAAAAAAAAAAAAAAAAAAAGAAAAAAAAAGGTAGTTAGTTGCACCACCCTCCAGGTCACAATGGCAAGGTCAGCCACACTGCAGTCATCTTGAAATGTCTGTGGCCTGAAGATAGGAAAGGAGGTGAGCCCCACGTGTGAGCGGCCCATGCTAGAGCAGAAGCCGCCTGTCCCCTCAGCCCTGTCCCTCTCCTCTGGGCTTCCCAGTCCTGCGTCACTTCATCTCTGGCAGCGGGCGCAGCGCCACGGCACTCTCTGGAGCCCTCTGAAGCCTCTGCTGCCTTCTGGTTTGCCTTCAGCCCTCAGCAGTGTCTCCTCCTCTGCCCTCTCTTCTGTGTTCACGGCTCCCAGTCCTGATGACAGAACACCCGACACACTCTCTGCTCCACCCCCATTGCCACTACCTTGGTTCATCCTCTTAATTCTTCCTTTACAAACCACAGCGGCCTTCACAGCAGCCTCCTGGCTTCAAGTCTTGTCTTCCTTGACTCCGAGCTCCCCTGCCCTGTGGTAAGGGTGGCCTGTGAAAGCAACTCTGACCTGATTGTGCCCCGGTTTAAAAGCCCTCAGTGGCCCCACAAAGCCCAAATACCCTCCCTTTTTAGCATGAAAGCCTCTTTCTTCCAGGTCCCCTGTCACCTGTTGTTACAGGAATAATTAAGACCATAGTTCTTTGCCAGGTATGGTGGCACACACCTATAATCCCAGCAGCTCTGGAGGCTGAGGCAGAAGGATCCGAGTTCAAAGCCAGCCTCAGCAATGGTGAGGCACTAAGCAACTCATTGAGATCCTGTCTCTAAATAAAATACAAAATAGGGCTGGGGATGTGGCTCAGTGGTTGAGTGTCCCTGAATTCAATCCCAAATTAAAAAAAAAAAAAAAAGATCACAGCTCTCTGGAATCAACTCCCCCTTCACTAGTAGACTGCTGTTCTAGCCACGGGCACTTGGGGTACATATCTTCTTTTCATCCTGGGCTGTTGAGCCCCTTTCTCACTGAATTTGTACCCCTGCCTCTAGTCAAATCTTTTCTAGTGGCTCCAAATCTTCTCAGTGCTTTCTCACCCATATCCAGATCATGTTTCCACTGATTATGAAGATCTCCTTGGTGACCTTATTCATTTTCAGAGACTTCTGGTAGCTCAGCCTTATTCTTTCAGTTTCTTTCTCGATCTAGCAGAGGATACTCGGGGGTGCAGGGATGGGGTGGTTAGTAAATGCCTGTTATTCCTTGTCAGAACAGACCTAGGGAGTAACTCCAGCTCTGCATAGTGGCACACCTGTAATCCCAGCAACTCAGGAGGCTGAGGCAGGAGCATCGCAAGTTCAAGGCCAGCCCGGGGACCACTTAGTGAGACTCTCTTTCAAAATAGAAAGGGCTGAGGGGCTAGGGTTATGGCTCAGTGGTAGAGCACTCAACTTGTACGTGCCAGGCCCTAGGTTTGATCCTCAACACCACATATAAATAAATAAAATAAAGTTATTGTGTCCAATTACAACTACAAAAAATAAATATTTTTTTAAAACTTAGAAAGGGCTGAGAGTGGGCACAGTGGTACATGCCTGTAATCCCACTGACTTGGGAGACTGAGGCAGGAGGACTGCAAGTTCAAGGCCAGCCTCAGAATTTAGTGAGACCCTAAGCAACTTAGAGACCCTGTCTCAAAATTTTTTTAAAAAAGGGCTGGGGATGACGCTTAGTGTTAAAGTGCTCCTGGGTTCAATCCCTAGTATTCCTTCCTCCCCCCAAACAGCTGAGGATGTAGCTCTGTGGTGGAGTGCCTGGGTTCAATCCCCAGTACTCCCCCACATGCACACAAGCAAGCTCCCAAAAGACATAGTCCTCAAAGACCAACCCTGAGAAGGAGTAGGTGGGTGAAAAGATGAAGAGGTTAAAAAAAGAATGAGGGCAGGAGGTACAGCTCAGTGGTACAGCACTTGCTTAGCAGGCATGAGACTCTGGGTTCAATCCCCAGCACTGCAAAAAGATAAAGGAAAAATAAAAAAGTGAGGCCTGGGCTCACACAAGGACAAGATGCTGAGGAGGGGGATGACTAGGTGGTCTGTGGGACCATCAGGTAGGGAACCGCTGCTTCCTGTACCTCATCACGTGCAGTAATAAAGCAGGACAGTTCACTTCTGAAATCACCTGCATGCCAGCCTCGGATGAAAGTAGAACTTGTGAAACAGAGGAGTGTGCAGGGAGCAGAGATGGGATCACAAAGCTGCAGAGAGAGCAATCTCTTCGCCCGAATCGCACAGGCCCACTCATCTGGTTTCCATTTCCTTGCCGAGTCTGTTTTATAGTTGTGCTTTTTCATGAAAGCTTTTAAGGGAAGCTATTCCCTGACATCATGCGAAAAAAATGTTCAAATACAATTGCATTACAGAGCAGCGCTCTTGGAAAAGAAGGCAGCCACGAAGCTGGCTGGTGTCCTGTTTCCTCTCCTTTAAAGCCATTTGTTGCTCTCAGCTCTCAAAGAGAAGTCCCCGATCCCAGCTTTCCTGGTCCCTCTCTCTGTCGGAGGGGCACTGAGCTGAGAAATACTGCAGAACGTGTGCTCCCCAGACAGGGGGATGTGGTGGGGCCTTTGGGAAGCTGAGTCCAGCCCGGCACCCGCCCACAGCCCTGAACCAGGCTGTCGGCCACACATCCTTACACTCAAGAGAGGTGAAAGGGACTCCTTCCATCAGCTTTCTCAGCAGCCGACCCTAAACCCTCCTATAATTTCCCCCTACCTTAGGCCTCATTCAGACTTGTCCTCAGGCTCAGAGGAGAGTTTTTCTTAAAAGCTAGTATGGCCAGGATTATGAAGGGGTTGGGAGTGTGGCTCAGTGACAGAGCACAGGCTTAGCATGTGTGAGGTCCTGGGTTTATCCCTAGCACCAAAAAACCCCAAAAACCTATTATGTGAAATAGTTCTTTTCAATCAAAATTTGTTCTTTTGTGAGCATATTCTTCTTTTGCAAACTTCAAGTGTTTCTTCTTCCTGGTAGAAGCCACCATGCTCTTGACTTTCCAGTCGAGGCTGTCGCTTGTTGTCCTCAGTCTCTGCCAGGCACAGTCCAGCACACTCCTGTGGCAGACAGCCTCTCCCCTTAACTTGACATTCTCGTCCTTTGAAGTCCATCTTAATTTCTCATTCTTGTTTAAGCTGAGCTACAGGTGGGGCCTTCTCAGTGACTCAGTCACCCCCCCCCACGCCCCCGTCAGTGACGTCAACTTCACAAAGATGTCCCTGCCATTATCTGGTTTCACTCTTCTTCAGCCTCCTCAACTCCAACACTCTCCCATCTCCAATTTCGCTGCACTCCCAATAACCATTCTGAGGTCTGAGAACTTGTTATTACTTACAATCATCTTAACTCCAGTTCCCAAATTCTGTTTTGTCATTGCTTTGACGTGAACATCTTCAGCATCACCACTATTTATCAAGCACTTATGTGTGAGGTACGATCGTAAGTGCTTCAAGTGTATTAATTACAATGACCTTTTAAAGTAGGTTTTATGAGCCTCATTTTATAAATGAGGCACAACAGAGACACAGGCTAAGATCTGGAATAGTTTACTCACCATGGCTCCCGCTGCACAGGGCCCCTCTCACATCCCTAACATCACTAACCTTCTGCCCCTTCCACCAAATGCCCCTCCACATGACCCTGAGCACATCCTGGACCTCGCTCCTCTCTCTGGACCTTGTCTCTCTCTACACATCCAGGGCTCCCAGGGCTATGATACTTTTCTTAGCCCCCAAAGCCCTGGTCGGCCTGATCTGCTAGCAGGCTCAGCAGTGCTCTGTCACCACCTGTCCCCATTCCATTCTACTGTTCTATTCACAGTTTAATCTCGGAGGGATTCTTGCTACCCCCTGGCAATTCTATCAGACTCTTCTTGTGTTTTTCAGTGGCTCCTCACTGGACTCTGGAACTGATTCTCCCTGCTCTGGCCGCTTGTCCTTAGCGTTCATTGTGACTGGCAAGCCTGTCTTCTACAGAGGACACCTGACAGGAGCTCAAGCCTCCGTCCTCCCTGACTTCAACATGTCTCCAATGATTCCTTTGAAACATTCACTGAAAGGCGGGG
Source organism: Ictidomys tridecemlineatus (assembly GCF_052094955.1). Taxonomy (NCBI): domain Eukaryota; kingdom Metazoa; phylum Chordata; class Mammalia; order Rodentia; family Sciuridae; genus Ictidomys; species Ictidomys tridecemlineatus. Next base: position 87,229,472 of record NC_135488.1, on the reverse strand, counting down.
CAGCATCTAGGAGGCGCTGTTTTAGGGCAGTTGGGGTGGGGTGGTGCGTGGAGCCTGAAGATACTTGAGAAAAGGGAACTGTGGCTGGACAAAGGCCAGGGGAGGCCGAGGTGCTGCCTGAGGGGTGTGCGGAGGCACAGGAGCAACTTTTTACACGGTGCTGAGGAGGGAGGCTGAGAAGACAGCTCAGCTAACACGCTGGTCTTTTATTTGGGCACTGCCTGCTTTTAAACTCCAGGAAGCTGACCTCTAACCTGCTCTACTCAACCTCGTCTCAACTCTCTCTGGGGAACTCTTCTTGGTCCTCATCCTCCGTGTCCTGGTTTTTGACAGTACTTGGAACAACTGGCCCACCTCCTCCCTTGAGAGTCTTTCCCTTTGTGGGCTTCCAAGAAATGGACCTCTTGGCTTTCCTGATGGATCTTCATTACTTCTTTTGCTAGCTTCCCTTCAACACCATTCCCATGGCCTACCAAGAAGGTTCCCCACCCTCCAAACCGTCCACGTATGTCTCTTTTCATTCACTCATTCTATATATTAATTAAGGCCTACCATATGCCAAGCACATGGCAGCTATTAAACTGCAGTTGAATTAATGTTAATGCATAGCTCTGATCATGTTTCTTATTTGTTAAAAAATCTTTATGGGTTCTCTAATGCAAATGATATCCAGATTCTTTGGCCTGGCATTTCAGGTTTTAGCGGACATCTGTTATTTCTGCTGCTGAGCTTCCATTCCCCCTCCTTTGGATAGCCGGACCCAGTTTCCCCCTGGAGAAGGCAACCTCTCCCCACCTTTCAGTCCATGTGTTTTGGGTGGACTAACTCTACTCCCACCCCAGGCATGGGCACCGCCCCAGGTTTGAGCCTCTGAGATTAGTTCAAGGAATGGGCATGAAACCCAGCTATAGCCAATAACATGCAATGGCCTTTACCCACACAAGACTTGAATAAATGAAGATGTAAAGGCCAGGGCTGCCGCACCTATCTTGAACTTGATGGGAAATGTGAGCTTATCTGAAAACAGAGCCAATCTAGGAGCAGCAGAGAGAAACGGCAAGAAGCCAGGTCTTTGGGATACTATCTGACCCTTGAATCATGCCATGTCTGAAGCCAGCCCTAGCCCAGGATTCTCGGTTACATGCCCCTTTGTGCTGAAGTAGGTTGGGGTGGACTTCCTCCATTTGTATCTAGGAAAATCCTGCTTGGGGATAGCCCACCCAAAACACACGGACTGAAAGGTGGGGAGAGGCTGCCTTCTCCAGGGGGAAGCTGGGTCCAGCTATCCAAGGGAGGGTGAATGGAAGCTCAGCAGCAGAAACCACAGATGTTCACTAAAACCTGAAATGCCAGGCCAAAGAATCTGGATATCATTTGCATTAGAGAACCCATAAAGATTTTAACAAATAAGAAATACGATCAGAGCTATGCATTAACATTAATTCAACTACAGTTTAAAATCCCAGGCCCTCCATTTCCCACCCAGCTTCGTCTCACTCTTTTCTACTCACACACCCAATACTTGTGCCATTCTAATTTACTCCTTTCCTGAAAAGGCCTCAAATTTTCTGCAATGCTCTCGTTTTTCCCATGATTGGCCTTAAAATTCTGCCCATTCTTTAAGGCTTGATTCTAATGAACTTTCCTCTAGGTGGCCATTCTTCTCCAGTGTCCCACCATGGCAAGCGTTTATTAGACAAATGAACTGAATAAACACAAACACGGTGAACTTGGATCCTGGGTTCCTCCAACCAGATGCAGGGGCTTGGGCCTCTAGCACACATGGTCCTCAGGGCCTGGACCTGTGTCTCCATCCTCCCAAAACTCTTGCTTTCCATCCCACTGGTATCATTTTCCAGTAGCTTTCTTTGGGATGATGGTTTTTAGGCCAGATATTTAAAATAAAACGTAAAGTCCCAAACCTCAAAATTAACAAAGGGGAGTGAGGGATTTGGCCATTAAATAAGTATGGGTGATTTAGGGTTAAGCAAAAGGAGAGGGAAAAAAAAAAAAAAGAAAAGCTCAGGGAGGTGGGGAGAGGGAAACATTATATGTAGCTTTTCTCCAACGCACTCACAAAACAGGCACTGCACACAGGGAAGCAATGCATTCCTCCCTGAAAGCATGTTTAGGTTTAAGGTAGGTGCAGGTTATTTTATATACACATATAAATATCCTATCTTTTGTTCAAGGTGCCTATTTGCTCTCCGCAGGGACTATTATGAACACAGAAAACTGTTCATTGTTAAATATGGCATGCTAAGTGGTTTTGCTTTCTGGCAAATCTCCAAACCATAATTATTAGGGGACTAGAGCTGCTGAGGAATTCTTGGGTTACAGGAGGCTTTGATCCTTCCTGCCTTCTTCCCTCCACATGAACTTCCATGGGTGTGGCCGATTCCCATTGTTCTCACTGCTGTGGTGTTGCTGTGAGGGTGAAGGATTGAAAAGAACTGCAAGGTGACAAGGGGCTTGGGCCCCCCAGCCACCACTGAGAGAACAGTCTGGCTGATCTCTGTGCCTTCTGGAACCCTAAATGGCTGTAACCAAGGGAACACACAATCTCAGTCCAAGTATCGGAGCTGGAATGCTGTGGCCTCTCATACTCAGTTTTCCACATGCTCCGAGAAGCTCAGGTTCTTAGCCCCCCTCATTACCAGTTTCCAACTGGGGCTAAACCTCTGCACTAACTGGCTGGCAGGACCTCACTGGGCCAAAGGCGAGGGCTCTAGTGGGTGTGGCATGCTGTTTCACTCCCCTCAGAGGTGACAGAGCAGATCCAAATTCTTTGGGTAACTACAGCCATTTGGCAAGCATAGCCCTCAAATTCATGTGGCCACCTCCTTTACAGGTTAAGATACTTCCCCTCAGTCACAAACCATTAGGTCAAACTTTTTTGGGGGCAGTACTTGGGATTGAATCCAGGACCTCCTACATACTAGGCAAGTGCTCTATCACTGAGCTACATCCCTAGCCCTTTTGATTCTTCCATGTTATTTTGAGACAGGGTCTTGTTAAGTTGTCCAGGCTGGCCTTAAACTTGCCATCTTCCTCCCTCAATCTCCTGAGTGGCTGGAATTAGGCACATGTGCCATCCAGCTAACACTCTATTTTTTGACATTTGTTTTTGTTTCTTATTATAGATATTCTGTGAGACAATTCATTACCCCCATTTTATAGATGACAAGACTGAGACTAAGAGAGTGAAACCAACTGGTTCAGGATGGAGGTGACTCCTGGTTGCCAGATCAGTATCCTCTTCTCCATGATAGAAAACACCTCCCTGGCTATGGGTAAAGGTCCCTCTATTGGTGGGAGACAGAGAAACAAAGGCAGAGAAGACAGAGAGACATCAGAATTCCTCAAGGCAGCCATTAGAAACCAGAGGTTCTAATGTAGAGGAAGAGCATAGAATTGTCCAAACCCTACCTGTTTGGGGGAGGGAGCCAGAATGAAGTGTCAGCTGTCACTGTGAAGGGCAGAGACTGAAAGTAGAAGGCCACGGGAGCCCTAGTCCTTGGGCCCAAACCATGCTTCCCTCTATTAGAGCTGCTTCTGGCTGGTGAGTCAGGTGACCGATCATGATGTGGAGAGAGGTGGACGGCCCCGAGTCGGCCTGGTCTAATCCTAACAGGCTAGGCATCGGACAATGCAGGAGACTTCTGAGTCTTCTTCTTTGATTGGGTCAATTTAGTGGGATCCCCTTCTGGCCCCCACCTCAATCTACCCTACTCCCCACTTTCTCCATCGGTGTCTATTCCAGAAAGATGAGCATGAGTTTGTTTCAGATATGGGAGATTTTTCTTCCCACTCAAGGTGAAGGTCAATGAGTCACATGGCTAAAAGTTTCAAAAAAAAGCAAAACACACAAAAAGTTAAATTCCCCTGCTATTTAAATTGTAGCAAGGAACACAAAACCTTATTTAGTAATTATAACCAACATTCAAATATGTAAACTTTAATTACATGTTCTGGACCAGTGAGAGCAAAATGAGGAAAAAGGAGGAGAAGTGAGGGTGGGGGAAAGCCACAGAGTAACCGAGAACTCCAGAGGCAGGAGCGAGGCCCAAGCTCAGAACCAAGAAGACAAGTGAGGGGGGCAAAGGGCAGGAGTGGGGGGCTGGGAGATCCCAGGACTGCGTGCCCCAGTCGTACCCTGGACAGTGCTTATTAGTGGAAAACTACTGCTTACAACTCTCCTGATCTTTATCCTCAACCTTCAGATGCTCCCAGGGAACAGGAGAGTCAGGACAGCTCACTGGAGAAGGGCTGCTAGGTCAAATACAAGATGCTGAGTTCCCTTTGAATTTCAGATGAACAGCTAATAACTTTTAGCATAAGTATTCCCAAATACTACCTGGGGCATGCTTATACTAATAAATTATTCAAAAATTTATTCATTGTTTATCTGAGATTCAAATGTAACTAGGTGCCTTGTGAATTTTCATTTGTTCAGTCTGGCAACCTTACATAGGAGATCAGACCATTCTTTGGACTACAGCCCCAGTGACCAGGCCAAACTCATATGGGGGCTCTGGGGGGTAGGGGAATCAAGTTAAGGTGACTTTTAGAAATAAGTGAAGGAGCACAGAGAATTTGCTAAGTGGGATGGAAAGCAGCAACCAGGGGACAGCAATCCTCATGATTTCCCCCAAGTCAGCTATTCTCTCAGCCTAGACTATTCCAGCCCCCTCTCCCTGCCAAGGGTTACAGAGACTAAAAACAGTAACCACCAAGGTTCAAGTTGGGCCTGTGTGGGACCCTTGGAAAATTCTGGAAGTTTTGTGGTAGGAAGTGAGCTTGTGGGAGCATGAAGAAACCTGCAATGCCAAAACGAAACACCGTCCCTAAGTCCTAGGGTGTTTAAAAAAGACTTAAAATCAATCTTAACCGCTACAACTTTCTGAAGGACAGGACTGAGTCACTTCACCAGCCACGGTAGAGGGTATGAAGCTGCCCTTAGCTTGCAGCCATGGGTTCCCCCAGCACTGGCTAAGCAGGACCCACAGGGAGGTCGACAGGGGTCACCACTACTTGCTAAGGGGCCAAAAGAAGCTGACTTGAGGCTGCTGCTCCCAGTCAGTGGAGTTCTGGTCAGTGGATGCTGGCTGGGGAAACCTGGCAAGGTTACACACTGCAACAACTGGCCACATCTGAGACTGCATGTGATCATCTGTTCCCAGCCAGTCCCCACTACTGGCTCTGACTGCATGCCCAGCCAGCTCATGTACTTTTGCTCTGCCAGGACCCTGTAGGCAGCAGAAAGTAGAGTGCATAATAAAGCTTTCTAGACGCACAAAAAGTACTATTTATATATAACTTTCATTATGGCTAAAGTAGAATCATTCCAAATATTCTGTTCTACTTTTTTTTAGGCAATGATATATCATGAATACCTTTGCACATTTGTTCATATAGATTTTTAACTGGTGCCTGGTGTGTGGAGGAACGAACATTTCTTAATCTAATCATTTGATGGACATCTAGGTTGTTCCTTCTCTTTCTGTTCTAAACAATATTGAAATGAATAACTTTATACATACATCTTTGCCCATGTGCACAAATATTTTTATAGGTGAAATTCCTAGAAGTGGAATTACTGGCTTAGTTGGTGTATACCTTTACAATTTCCATATATAACATTAAACGCTCTCTAACAAAAGACCAATTTAAAGTTCCACCTGGGTCTGATCACGCCTGCTCCTCCACAGCTGTCACAATCCGCCAGAGTGCAATCTTTCAATTCTGAGTCAGTAGGATATGAGGAAATGGCAGGGCACTGCTATTCTTCTTGGCATTTCTTTATTAGTAGTAAAGATGAACACTTTTTATATGTGTACCGTTCAAGTCTATTATCCCTGTATAAAGGACTTGATTTTTTATATTTTGCCTCTTTTCCTATTATCATCATATTAATTTCTAAAGACTTATTTGTATATTGTGGTTAACAATTTAATTGTCTAATATGTCCAAATATTTCTTTTGAGGACAGCATTTATTAAATATTTTTATTTTATTTTTTTGAGATGGGTGTCTGGCTGTTGCCCAGGCTCAAACTCCTAGGCTCAAGCCATCTTCCTGCCTCAGGGTCCTCAGTAGCTGAATTACAGATGTATTCCACTGCACCTAGTTCATCTACTTAAATATACATACATGTGTGCGTGTCTATTTTTTGTACCAGTGACTGAATCCAGGGGTGCTTAACCACTGAGTCATATCCCCAACCCTTTTTAATATTTTTATTCAGAGAAAGGGCCTCACTAAGTTGCTTAATCTGGCTTTGAACTCACAATCCTCCTGTTTCAGTCTCCTAAGCGTCATTACAGGCATGCACCATAGTGTCCAATTTGTTACTTAAATATTGATAGTGTTTTCAACGTTTGGGCTTCAAAGGAGTCTTTAATTTTTGCTTTGTCACTGGCATAATATATTTAGAAAATTGTGCTTACATAGCTAAGTGATATTTTTATTTATTTATTTTTTGTGGTGCTGGGGATGGAACCTAGGGCATTGCCCATGTAAGGCAAATGCTCTACCACTGAGACACACCCCTAGTCCTTATTTTTACTTTAAATTTCTAGTGTGCTTGCAGTTTGCTCAAAAGGTAGCCTAGAAATATTTCTATTTTATGGCATTAAAATTTTCTTGGTGATCTAGAATATGATCAATTTTTGTAAATGTCATGTGCCTATTTGGAATGAATAATTCTATTTTGCTTATAGAGTAAAAGGTTTACACTTCTCCAAGCTTTTAAATAGGATATTCAAATCCTTTGTGACTTTATTTATGGTTGGTCTACTTGATCCTTTAAATTCTGCAAAGGGCAAGTTAAATTATCTTATTATTACTATGATTTAATAATTTTTCCCAATATTTCTTCTAATGTTTTGGGGTAAATTTTGAAGTTATTTGGCCTGTTATAGGATTGGGACTCTTACAGCTTCTTTATGGATCATTCCTCATCACTATTCAATGCTTCCCTTCCTACCCATCTTTATACTTTTTGTCTTACATTTTTGATTAACTGATGTCCCTAGTGCCACCTATTATTATGTAGCACTGGAATGATTTCACACATATGAGTTGCTATATATTTTGGTTTTGGAGTGTCCTTCCCACTGCTTCCCAGAATGAGAGGTACATAATCTTGAGAACTCATGGGAGGACCTGGAATAAATGTGTACTCCTTTTAGGAATGTGACATTAAATCTTATTGACACCCTTACATGTGAGGTACTGACAATCATTAAAAATTACCACCTTGAAAAATTACTAAAACACCAAGACCTCATGGGTCATCATATGTCCACTATGGTAGTCAAGCCAGCTTCTCTAAAGAACTGCTAGTAGGAAGGGACACCTTAAATTTTTAGACTTCACTTTTCACAGAGTCCTGCTTCCAGCCTAATGGAGCAGTTAGACCTTAATGATTCTGAAACTCACTACATGGCTGATGGATCTTGTCTAGCAAGTGTATTCCCTGTGAGGGTTGTGCATGCTTTTTTCTCCCTTTTATGTGGGGCTGGTGCTGGAGAATTGAATCAAGGGCCTCACATATGCTAGGCAAAACTGTCTACCACTGAGCCAGGCCACTCTCTCCCTCTCTAAGCATTAGGAATCTATGGAGAGTTCTTTTGGTATGGCAAGAAACTGTGATTTGTGAAATCATACTTTAATCATCCCCTTACTTCCTGCCATATGCAATACCATTTCTTCCTTCTTTTCGTTTTCATTTGCCTGGAATGGTTTTAGGTATCTCTTTATTCCCGATGACTGCATATTACGTAAGGTGTATCTCTTGTATCAAAGTGACGTACAGCTGGATGTGTCCCTTCAGTCCTTAGCAAGAGCACTGTAGGTAATGTGCCCAGCCCAAAAGACCACATTTCTTTGTACATCCTGCAGCTCAGTATGACCGTGTTATTAAGTGAGAGCTAAATATAGTTTCATGGAACTTTGAGAGGGTTAAAGCTCTTTGCTGTTCTCCTTCCTTCTTATCGTCAATAAGATGGCACAGCTAATGCTTCTGTTGGTCACTTGGGACCAAGAGGCCACCTTGAAGATGAAACCACATACCAGGACAGTGAGGCACAAAGACAGAAGCAGCCTGGGCCCTCATGACTGAGAGCTACCAGCCAGCCTGGCTCTTCTACTGTATCTAAATCACGGTTTGACTTTTCTGTTACATGAAGACATCTGGATTCCCAGAAGAGACATCAGATTTTTTTTAAATTTTAAAACTCAATCTAAAAGTTATTGTCTTCTTTTCTTTTACTTTCCTAAAAAAGTATGAATTCCTAATTTCAGGTATATTAGTGATTATTTGAAAATGCTAAATAAAGCCAGGCACGGTGGCTTTTTAGTTTTTGTCCCTCCTGGGTTCAATCCCAGTACTAGCAAACAAACATCTATTATGATCACATGAAACTTGAGGAAAAAAAAACAAAGCTAAACAAGCATATTTGAACAGTTGTTTCCCAGGAGCATCCTTTAGGATCTTACCACTTCCAGCAGGGTCCCTTGACCAGCTGCATCAGCATTTCCTGGAAGTTTGTAAGAAATGCAGAATCTCATGCCCTATTAGGCCCAAGGAGTCAGAATCTCATTTTGACAAGGTTCTCAGGTGATCTGTGTACATTCTCAATTGTGAAAATTCTTGCTATAGGGGGCGCTCATAGGTCCTATATAGGTCCCCTCCCTGCCAAGAACCTCTGAAGGCCCAACAGAGAGGGAAGCTGTTGGTGGGACAGCCTTGGCCTCTGACCATCTATCTGGCTCTCACCTGTCTAGCGTTTTAGTTTTTGTTCCCCTCACCCCCATTTTCTAGTTTTCACCCTGGACTACTTACAGGTCCCCTAGGAGCCCACCCAACAGCCACACCTTCTTTCCCAGTTTTGTTCTAGGAGCTGATGCACCCAGCTCCAGGCGATGTGTCTGGCCTCATCTCATTATCTGTTGTAGTTCAGGTGGCCACATTCCCTGACATGGTCACAAAGGTAGCAGTGATACATGCTGAGGGCTTGGGGGGGCATTTTTTATTCCTAGATAAAATGAACCTAGTGATTAGAAAAAATATGTCCTTGCCCCTTCCTAATAACTAAAATGTTGGCATGATATCTGAGGTTCAACAGCCACCTTGTAACCATGAGGACAGGCATGAGGTCAAAAAGCCAACATGCAGAGGATGAGAGATGGGGGTGGGGAAAAAGGGTGGAGTCCTTGACTGAGTCTGTTTATCTCCCCCCAATTCCTTCTTTCTCTTCCCACCTGCTCCAAATTCACTCTCCCTTCATCTCTCCTTTAGCTGGTGTAACATAGAATTGAGGTAGATATCTGGCCCATTAGCTACAATATACTATATTCTTATAGTAACAGCTCAGTTAAGGCTTTCATTGTAAATATCACTCTGGTCTTCCCAAATCTCCCTACCCACCAAATCCACTACTCTAAAATAAGAACAGTGGCTTTTAGTTCTCTGAGACTCTGAAATTATTTTCCCTCATGGATAAGAGCCAGCCTGCCCGTGACAGGCAAATCCACCCTTGTTTATGTCCCCCCTCCTCAGGTGCCTGGCCCTGAATCCAGTAGGCTATGTCATGGCACCTTGCCTACTGGGGACTAATTTTTAAAAAAATTCCTGTGGTTTCTGGGGAGTGGATGTTGTGAAATGGAGTGAAGAGACCTTGAAGTCTGAAATTTGGTGAACTTTTCCCTACCCCTCACATGTGAATAATGACTTGCTGATAGATGCAGCTTTTTCAAAGATGAAAAACAATCTTAAGATTTATGGACAAGTCTGTTCAAAGAGACCCAGTGCTGTTTGTAGCCAAGGTGGAGAGGGCAGGAGATTCCTAGATCTATTCTGGGTTGGGAGGCAAAGAGGGAAGGGAGGAGCCTGGGGCAAAGAGAAGGCCAGAGGCCCCAGCAGGGGCTGGAGGGGCTGGGAAGGAAGGCGGCAGGAGGCAAGAGGCCCCAGATTAGATTTCTTAGGCCCATTCCAAGTGCCACAGTAAAGTGAACATGACAACGACCACCCACCACCCGCAGTGGTGGCAGTGAATCAGACAAGGAACCAGCCCTGCAGGCACAATGTTCACGGTGCTGTATACACCTGCACAGGTGCTGAGGGAAGGTGGGGGCTGGGGTAATGGTATGTGCAGGGCTGAAGGAACATTTTATCTTAAATTGGGAATTCTGCTTCTAGGAATCCTGAGCCCTCACTGTGTGCTTGGGAAGGCACCAGAAAAATATTCCTGCCAGATTCTCAAGAGTCCAATCTAAAATACTTGGCCAGAAGCCTGCTCACACTCCTGTCCCTCCAGGGAGGGGGGTGGGGCAGGGCAAGGCTGCTGGATGCTGCCTGACACAGCATGTGATGGCCTCCTGGGTCCTGTGGGTGCAGAGCTAACATTTTTTGAGTGTGGATTTTATAACCACATTTTCAAGGCATAAAAATAGAGTGTGAAGAAAAACAAGACTCACCATCACCACTCTGCTGGAGAGAAAGGTTAGAGAAATAATAAAATTAAAGTAACCAAGTTGAAAACCTGAAGAGCACCCGCTTTGGCAGGGAGGCTCCAGGGCCAGGCTGGAGCAGGGCCTTTCCTTTAGCCCATGGCAGCCCAGCCAGGCAGCTCTGCTCCACCCTTATCGCCTGCCCAGGGAGCTGTTTCTGAGGGAAGCCTCCTGGCCAGTGTGACCATCTGTAACAAGATGGTCCCGGCAGGAGGAACTGAGAGAAGCCCATGCAGGCTGTGGACTGAGGTACACTCAATTCTGCTTCCCACAGTGTAACTCGAAACCTGAAAGCAACTTCAATCTTTTTCCACACACCAACGGAATCTTCTATGTCAGGTTCCATGTATTTTCCCAAATGGCATTCCCTGCCTCGACCCAATGCCACAGAAGAATCTAATTTTCTTGACGGTAAGTTATTGGGAGTTTTCCTCAAAGGTTCTGTCATTTGGAAGAGATTAAGGGATATAAGGGTGAGAATTTGATTTCTTTCTTTCTTTAAACTTTTGAAAAAAAAATTAACATCCCTGCGACTCTGAAGCAGAACCCCTATGTTCTATAGCTGGCTTTTCCAAGAACAGGGGAGATTCACTTTCTGGTCTGGACCTGGGAAGCCCTGTCAACCTGTTCTGATCTAAAGGCTTATTGCTGCATCATGAGGCCCTGGGGCTTGCTGGGAGGCTGGGCAGGGAACCCCAACCCAAGGGGAGCTGCCTACCCCCAAACCCAAGGTTCATGTTCAACTTCAAATCAAACCACTGAGCTACAGAAGATATATGCCAGCCTGATGCGAGTCCCTCCAGAATTTACACACCAACTTGGTGGTGCTGGGGGCCTGACCCTAAAAAACCTGCAGTATGGGTGGGAGGATGAGACGCCTGCTCAAGAAACAACCTACGAGCTGCATATGGAGGGTCTGACAAGGGAAAAGGAAAGCCTGGGCCTGAAAGGCTTGGTGGAGAAGGACGGCCTGGTGCTAGGCCTTGAGAATCCGGAAATACTTAGGAGAAATGACCAGCAGGGAAGACAAGTCCTGGGAAGAGATCCAGAGGGATGGGCAAAGCTTACAAAGAAGATGACCTTGGACTCCATTCCCCACTTCCCCATTCTTGGTCCCTCCAGTGACTGCCAATCTTCCATTCTTTAGATTCCACTAGGTGCCCCTCCCTCCCATTAGGGTTCTCTTTCTAGTAAATTCTGGTATGGGTAATGGAACTACAAGGCTTGTGAGTGAAGCTTTTGCATTTTAGGTCATGTGTGTGGTCCTAAGAAATGGAACAGGGATTACAAAACAAACTTATCAAGTTAGAACTTTTAGAACAAAATTCTTATTATCTATTAATGACTATTTCCTTTATCAACTTATTCTTATTATCTATTAATGACTATTTCCTTTTATCAACTCACTAGCCATGTGAGTTGATAAATAAAAAAACAATTTGGTGCAAGTAAAGGAAAACCTGTTGATTTTAGGTGGTGTAACACCTCAGAAGGCAATCTCCCAGCCGCTTAAGGCCAGAGTCGCTATCTTACTCATCTCTTCTTCCCCAGCAGTTAGTGTGTATATAGTCAGCACTTTCAGGAGTTATGTTGTGACAGTCTGAGTCTGAAAATCATGTGTCTGTTGGAATTGGAGGAAGAAGTCCGGAAGTGAATGAACTCTGGCAGGAAAAGGACCAGTTGACTGTGGCTGGAATGTTCAGGAAGGGTGCTCCCTTAGGGCTCAGGCTTGGAGTTGGGCCTGGGTAGCAGAGGGCTGCTAGCCAGCAGGCTTCTTTATCATCTTAACCAAATCAAGGGTGCACGAGAATGGGGGCCTCTCTGGTTACTCTTGATGGAGTGGTCACCTAACTCCCTAAACTGGCAATGTTCAAAGAGGAAAAATGCTGCCATGGTGAAAAGAGAGCCCTGCTTCTGGCAGGGCCTGGCTGAGCAGAGGGAAAGCACAGCAGAGGAGCATGGAGGCCTCGAGCAGGAGAGTGGAGTGACCAACAGGGAAGACAAAACCCTGCAGCACCAGATGGCCTCAGCCCCAGGCTGTGTGTGGGCTTATCGCCGCCCATAGAGGTCAGTCACCTTGGGGCCAAGGAGCTTGGCTTTCAGGCACAGCAAAAGTAGAGGCAAAATGATGCAGAAATGACCTGCATTTCCTCGAAAGGAGCCTGTTGTCGTCTCTCTGGAGCTTAAGTCACTGGGAGGCCATGGAAACAATCCTATCACCCCAGCAACAAGGCCCAGCCAGGGTGCTCACTGGCGCTCGCAATCTGCTCCCAGATTTCAGATGTGAGCATTAGTCTGCATCTGCTTTTGCACGTCATGGGAACCAGCTGCCAATGACGCACTTGCTGAGATCTAGGTGAAGGTGAGGGGCCCTGGCTCCGTAGGAACAGTGACAGATGGGAAAGGCACTGTGGTGTGTGGCCACTGGCACTCCACTGAGACAGCCCATGGCAGCTGGTGGTGGTGGGCAGAGGGCAGGGAATACTGCCTACCTCAACCAAACATCTCTGCTGAAGGAATGAGCGAGCGAGGAATCAGGTCACTCGCCCCTGCACAACCACAGTGCCCTCTCACGGGGCAGAGCCAGAGGCTCACTGGCAGTTCTAATTACAATTTCTAACTTCCTGTGCTTCCTCCACTGGAACCTTCCAGATAGTAGAGAGGAATACAGACAGAGGCCCAGGACACACCAAGCCAAGCGAGTCTCAGGGTTGGCCTCAGGATGTGGCTCCTGTGGTTTTACTGCTGGAGATGCTGGCTTCACAGCACACTCTGTCCTCCCATGCGATGCTGCTGGAGTTGCTCCAAGCCCTCTTGGAGGCAATATCTTGTCTGCCCTCCTCGCACCTGAGTTCATTCCTCCCAAGAGCCTGGACTAGTCTCCGTGTGTCGCTCCTTCGATGTGAATCAAGGGTTGGGGCAGTAGAACAAAAGTGCTGCACTGGGGCTCTTGGGATCTGTGCTTTAGACCTCATTCTCTACTAATGATGTGACACAGGGGATCCTTGACCTTTATCAGGCTCCAGGCACCATGCCATAGATCAGAGACTCTGATGCTTAGAGGCTTATATGGTTCCCTAACTCCAGGAAAGGATCTAGACAGGAACACAGCAGATTTGTGTAAGAGATGTGCTCGCTCTTGCTATGATGCCTCCTGACAACTCTGTTCCCAGTTGTTTCAGCTGGGTCCCCACTCCATTTTCCTGGGTCAGACTCAAGAATCTTCCTTCAAACCCAACAGTGGCATTAGAAAACCTCCAGGGTAGTCAGGTGCAGTGGCACACACCTGTAATCCCAGTGATTTGGGAGGCTGAAGCAGGGGATTGCAGGCTCAAGGCCAGCCTCAGCAACTTAGTGAAGCTCCAAACAACTTGGTGAGACTCTGTCTCAAAATAAAAAATAAAAGGGGATGGAGATGTGGCTCAGTGGTTAAGTGCCCCTGGATTCAACTCCCAGTGTGAAAGAAAGGAAAGAAGGAAGGAGAAAGGAAGAAAACATACCTCCAGGCACCACTGGCTTCTAGAGGTTAGATTGCACTTCTCTGTCTTACAAGAGGGGCTGGAAGAGCAAGGTGTCTGTCACCACAGGGACCTGAGCTCCAACTCTGGCGCTGACACTAACTTCCACAGGACTTAGGGCCCATTACTTCGACCCCATCATAAAATACAGAAAAGCTTAGAATGTCTCATAGAGTGCTGTGGGATTACAGGAGGTCTAGTAAGGCAGGAGCATCCAGGGTATGGAGAGGATGCGTCTGACCCCTGCGTTGCCACTGGCCTGCTCAGAGAGGTTAAGAGACTTCAGGCAGGAGCCCCCAGAGGAAGGGGCCACTATTTTCAGAACTGCTGCCATTTCCCCAAGTCTTCCAGATTGACTCATCTGCATTGGCCCCTTTCCCCTGCTGGGGGATTCCCAGCGCAGCCCTGTGCCAGGTGCACGGACCCTCCTGTATGAAACTCTTGCTCAAGAAATTCCATCCTGTGTGAGACAGTATGTCATGACGAGGGAGAGAAGGATTTACTTTAGGATCTGCCACTTGCCCAGTCTTCGCATACACTCAGTCAGGTCCTCGCTTAATTACTGTTCCAGGGAAGAGGTAGGGCCTAAGGTAACTGGTACTAACCTGCTAGAACCAGGATCTACCACCACAGGGCAATTTCATAACAACTCAGACTCCTAACAGCTCCATCCCCATTGTCCCACAAGTCAGTTTTAAAAACACCAATCTCCTTATTGTGTTCAACTACCTTGATTGATACATTCTTCCATTCTTCATTCAACTAACCACCCAACAAGTGATTTTATTTTTTTTAAACTGAGCTAGCTATTATATGCCAGGATCTGAGAATAGAGCAGTGAACAAAATGGACAAAAATCCTACTTTCTTGGAATCTTTATCCTTGCGGCAGAAGTCAAATAACAAATCAATAAGTAAAAACTATGCAAAGAATTAAATCAGCAGGGTGATTGGGGTAGTTACTGTGGTCTGGGTGGTCAATGCGGGTGCTCTGTGGAGATGATCCTGAAGTCAGATAGGAATGGTATGAAGGAATCTGCAATGCGACACTAGGAAGAATATTCTAAGCAGAGGAAACAGCTATGGCAGAGGCCCTGAGGTTGGAATGAGCTTGGTGCACTGGAGAACCTACAGCCTTCTGCGGTACCCTGAGCAAGAGCAGGGAAAGAGCGAGGCAGGGTCTAGATGGGGTGAGGGCTGGGTGCTATTCTGAGAGTTGGGCTTCCCTCAGTCAGATGGGAAGCCAAGAGAGTGCTGTGAGCAGGGGAACAGCTCCAGCTCCATCTGATTTATCCTCCAGGACAGCCCTCAAGTCATTAGCTCCAAGAATAGTGGAGCAGGCTGGAGGTTTCTACAAAAATCCAGAGGATACATGGTAGCCTGGACGCCTGTACACAGGTGCTGTGTAAGTTCTTGGTGACTGAATAGGGAATGAATATGCTCATCAGATCACTGTACTCTACCACTGAGCTACAGGCCCAGCCCCTGATCACTTCTTGCTTTGTGGGGCGAGGGGATCGTGGGTCATCTAGGTGGGAGTGAAAGAAGTCAGGAAACAATTTAGAATTTAAAAATAGGCACAAAAAATTTATGGAGGTAAATAAGTTTAAATTATTGGAAGAAAGAGGAAGTTAGATCCGATGGGGAGACAGGACACATTCTAGTGGAATGGTTAACTTTTCTGGGCCCCTCTTTAGAGAAAGGTACCTGATACGTACATAGAACCGAGTCTGGTGCTGAGATCTGGCACTACAGAACAGAGAGCCACTCTTGAGAGTATGTGAGTAGATTAGGAAGAAAGTGATGGCAAAGCAGAGGGAAGAGAGAAGTGGAGATGCCTGGAGAGCCCTCTGGGGCCTGACGCTGTGAACTGGCAGGAACAGAGCAAAACATGGGGCCTCCTGCAGGTCGGATCTGGTGGGCAGCCTTAGAGGTTCCAGGGTGGAACCATCTGTGACTCAGTACAATTCCTCACAGTCTGGAGGCTTTGCTGATTGAGTTGTCTCATGGTGGGGCCATGTGAAATGTCACAGTGACCCAGCACTCCCTATCTCTTTTCCTAGGCCTCTCTCCCTGATTGCTCAACAGTTGGAGCATGTGAGAAGTGCTCATCATCTCACACTGGATCACAGATGTGTGGGCAACAATGTTGCATGTGTGTGTGAGTGTGTATGTGTGTGTGTGCGCCCATGCAGCATGCACATAGTGGAGGAGTGTAGATGGGAGAAATGCACCTGGGGGGAACTGAACAAGCGTTGGTTTTCATTCCACTTTACCTTGCTCTGGCCTACTTGTGACTGGACGCAGCCTTTGACACCACCTGCCTTCTGCCCTGTTCTCCTACCTCAGAGTCTCATACTGTCCTCTCTGTTGTGTTCACTCACTCTCCACCTCTCTGCTAGGTTTCATCATTGTTCCTGAGCCTCTATGAATCATCATGCCAAGCCTGGAGGCTCCTTGGATGTCTCCTAGTTAACCCAAGTCCAGGAACCCAGTGCCCCAGGCTGGCTCCCTGGCTTTGCAGTCTGAGATATAAACCTGAGAGGTAAAATAAGGAGGGGCCAAACTCTAGAGCTGCAAACTCCTGAACTGACAAAACCCAGACAGTGATTTAGAAAGCCTGCCACGGCAGTGTGCACGAATTCATGCCAGTGGTGCCCCCTGAACTAGTTCTAGCGGGGAGCGTCTGTCTGCTTATTCCAGAGCTTTCTTGTTACAAAGGGCATGGTGAGTCTCCTTGGGGACAAGCAACTGGCTAGGGTGAAAGATTAAGTCATCAACACAAATTGTGTACCTGCTGTGTACCTAATAGAAGACAGTCTCTATAAGCTCGTGAGCTAGTTGGAGGTAGAAAATGAAATGAAAGAGAAAAATGACAAGTGATTAGGAAAGCAAGGGCTATATGGGATGACATGATGTCCAGCGTTATGGTGGTTCAGAGAAAGGGGAGATCCTGGAGGGCAGAGGTGTCATGGAGGAGGGGGGATGTACATCACCACCAAACATTCCTATGGGGTAGGAGGATGAGCAGAAGCTGAGCATGACTAAGGATCTGCAGGAAGATGGGATCAAAATGACTTGAAGCCTGTACTCCAAAGAAAAAAGCCCCATGTTGTTATATCTGTGTTTGTGTCTCTTTCTCCTCCTTTCCTCTCCATCTTTCTCCAAGTCTTTTATATTTTTTTTCATAAGAAAGTTTCCATTGTGAAGTCAACCTTCTTGAACCTAAACACTGACACTGGGTATGAAGTCTGCAGCCCTTTAAAATTCCTTTTTAAATGGCTTCTTTTTTTTTTTTTAACCTATATCAGACATTGTTCCACAGAAACCTTCCCCCCCAAATTTCACAAATGGAAAGGGAGACATGGAGGAGGCCATCTGGATCGGGTGGCAAACCCTACCTAAGGCTGAGAGGGGAGGAAAGGGAGAGCCAGTGCTGGGGAGGGAGGGGTTCAGGAGGCCGGCCCCTCCCTGCCCCATCACCCACAGCCTCTCCAGCTTCCAGAGACCCCTATGACCACACAGAAATGTCTCCTAATAAAGTATTGTCCAGATTGTTTGTTCCCCACATGAAAGCCTTTTCAAACATACTCTGACATTAAACCCAATATGGCACATAAAAGAGGTGAACTGTTTGGGTGGAGAAGATAGCCTCCTCTATTTATTTTTATATGGTGCCAGGGATCGAACCCAGTTTCTCATGCATGCTAGGCAAGTGCTCTACCACTGAACCACAACCCCAGCCCCATTCCCCTATTCTTAAGTCCTAGAAAGGCCATTTCTTCTGTCCCCTTTTTGTAGCCTCTGTGACTGACATGGAGGGAAGAGGTGGGCTGGGAGGGCCTACTGTGGGTCTTCCTTAACATGACTACCAAGGCTGAGGGAGCTTCAGATGTGACAGAGTTGTTTGCAGGCTGTTAGTTTCACACTTCCAGGTGGCCCAGGTACGGTGAAGTGTGTACACTACACCAGGAGAACCAGCAGGAAAAAAGAACAACAACGCACCCAACACGTCCATCTCCAGGAGGCCATTTGAGCACTGAGTTATTTTTTTTAAGTCTTCTAGAATCATTAACCAATTCATACTACAAATCTATACCTAGAGCCACTGTGTCCAAAAATATGTGCTAGGTGGTGCAGTGTAAACAAGTGGAGTCAATGCTGGCTCTTCTACAGGTTGTAGCCAGTGCCCACTGGGACCAACAACTAACTCTGGTAAGAAGCAGAGGGGCCCTTGGATAGCTGGGCTGTGTTCTGGAGAGGACAGGACAGAGCCTGCACACTTCATTCTGTTTACGCCAGAGATAAAGGTCCCCGTTTGCCCTCTCGATTTCCACTGTGATCTTCCCAAGGCCTAAAGAGTATTTTGTCCCAGAGGCTAGATTGTAGTTCAGTGGTAGAGTGCTTGCCTTGCATGCATGAGGCACTGGGTTCAATTCTTAGCATCATATAAAAATAAATAAAATAAAGATATTGTGTCCATCTACAATGAAAAAAAAATTACAAAAAAAAAAAAAAAAAAAAAAAGAGAATACTTTGTCCCAGATCACAATGCCTTGTAGCCTGAGTGCCTTTCCTGGTTCCTGGCAATTTCACTTCCTGGAATGCCACAGCTCAACATCAATGCCAGAGGCACAGCCAGGTATTTCCCTGGGTGCCTCCCAGGTTTGAAGGTTTGAAGCCTTGACTTCATCTCATGCTTTCCTTCTCTCTCAATTCCCATGAGCAGCAGTCTGCTGAGTTTCCCCCAATCCTCTCACAAATACATCCTCCCCTCCCCATCCATCACCACTGATGGCAGCTTATGAGGATTGTCAACACCACCTCTCAACTGGTCTCCCTTCCCCTTGATTCCCTTCACTCACCACCAGTCATGATCCATCTTATACCTGGCTCTTAGAGGGAGCTCCTTCAACACATGCATGTTGCTCTCCTGTTGAAACCCCTGCAGCCTCCTGCTGCCTACAGATGAGGTTGCAGCCTAGCATTCAGTTTTTCCTTCCCTCCTAGCTTTACCTCCTGCTCCCCTCCTTCAGCAGGCCCCAGGCAGGCCTCTAACCACACATGTCCACTGGCAGCTGCTCCATCAGCTCCCAAGTCCCGCTAACTCCTAGCCAACTCTAGGTTTGGCTCAGCTTTGCCTTTTGTGTTGTTTTGCTCTCATCTGTGTCCCATTCAAAATTCCTTTCTTTGGACAGCTCCACTCTCCAGACCCTTTCTAGACCCCACAGTGAGAATCACCCCACACCTCTCCCTGGTCCCCAGGCAGGCCATCAGTAGATGTTCAACAGCAAAGCTCTTTCTTTCTGTATCCAGTCTCCATTTACTGTGTGGAGGGCTCCTGGTTTCTTTCTTTGGATGGAAAGTAAGAATTAATTTAATTTTTTCATTGCAATTTTGACTTCTCAAAGAAGACATTAATTATAAACATAATTTAATCATATTGTTTTACCATTGTATTTACCAAATCATTGATCTGTAGGACAAAATAAACAGGTATTTTTATGGTATTCAAGATTTAACAGGGATAACTTCCTTGGACCATCAAAGAGAAAAACTATCAGCAGTGCATTCTACAAAATTCTGGTATGCTGAAGGATTTGGGGAAGTTACTGTCAGTTGCTTCATACCCTTGAAATGCTAAAACATGACAATACCACAAATCTGGCAAATCAGCTGGCTAAACCATCAAAAGTCAAAAATCAGGGGTGATTCTCAGTCCTTAGCTATCCTTCTGTCTAAAGCAGAAAGATTCTTTTTTTTTTCCCTTTATTTTATTTACTTTTTCTTTTTTAATGTGGTGCTGAGGATCGAACCCAGTGCTTCACATGTGCTAGGCAAGCTCTCTACCACTGGGCCACAACTTTGGCTCTATAGCAGAAAGATTCTATGCTTAAGAAAATCAAGTTGTATTAAGGAACTTGAAAAAACTCTGAATAAAATTATTAGAGTAGTAGGGAAAATATTGCAGGTTAAAGATTAAGAGAGAAATCCACTCTGACTTCACTATGAAATTCCTTCCATCTTCAGTGGAAAGGGCCCTAGGGAATGAGTATTATGTTCCACCAACAATTTACTGAGCACTTGCTGAAAGCACTGCAAGGAAAGACTGCAGTTGGAAAGAGGAATGAATGGGGATTAGCAGAATTTTAGATATGGAGGAAGTCCGTTAGGGGCTAGGTGGAAGGATATGGCTTTATGTTACTGGAAGCACCATCTGAATGCTCTCCTAGTGAGTAGCAAAGCTGGGCTTGCTAAACCTGCCCTTTAGTAGTGTCACCGAGAGATTATGCAAAAACTAGTTTCTTCCTTATATGCAGAGAAATGCACCTAGGCCATTAAGACTAAGGACTCAGAAACGGACAAGTTCCCACAGGACCCTCTAGGGAACATCGCCCTGTGTACTGCCTTAGTGAGCAGCCTTTGCCATGAGGACGCAGGGCCCTATAGGGCCCATGAATGGCTTCTTCCTCTCCCATTCATATGTCCATTAAGGGGAACTTCTTTGTTCAGTTTGTGACCCTTTGCCTCAGAATGGTCTGACCCAGCCACCTTTCTGGACATCCAGCCCTAAGCAGAGGGAATCCAAGTCCACCAAAGCAGCCACTTTCCTAGGTCCAAACATGTGACCCTGCTAGTACTCTATCTGCTTCCTGTCCCTTCCACCTAGCAGCCCCTTTCTACCCATGGGCGAGTCCCCTTCTGCTTCTACGGTATACAGACAAACCCAGACCCAGGGCTGTGACAGCTTATGTTGCAGATATGAGCCCCAAGCTACCCATCAAGGCCACTCTTCTTCCTTCTCCCCTCTTCTGCCTCTGGGGTTAATATTGTTACCAAATCAGGAGCCAAGACACAAAGAGGAAAACTTAACTTACATGTGTCTGTCACATGTAAAAACTCACGTAGGAACAAAAGGATGGCTCTGTGATTCCTGGGTTATGTAACCACACACGTAATAAAGACCTGGCTTTATTTAAAACAGATGACAATGTAATTAACAAAAGACCAAACATTGCTTATTAAATTTCTACTTTAGGAAACAATTTTTTCTCTAGGATGTTCTAAGCAAGGGTCAGCAAATGATGACTAGCAGATCAAGTCTGGGAAGCTGCCTATTTTTGTAAATAAAGTTTTATTGGAATGCAGTTGTACTCATTTGTTTACCTATTATTCATGGCTATTTCCCCACTAAAGTGGCAGAACTGAAATTGAGACTGAATGGTCAAGAATAACTAAAATACCCACTTTCTGGCTCTTTACAGAAAACTCTGTCCTAGAGCAATAAGCAATGAAAAGGATAAGAATGAGGTACCTGTTGACTGGCAGGTGTTTTCTTGTGACATGGCTGTCGTCACGGTCTCTGCGGCTGCATCTCTGATAGCTTGTTCTTCACTCTGCAGGAGGGTGAGGACACACCTCCAGAGAGCAAGTGTGTCCTGCAACTCTAAGGAGACCAGAGGGAATTCAAATTACCTAGATGTAGCCGGCAAGTAGGTACCAATAAGGCTCAACCCCACGGTGGAGGAGAGTACATGGAATGAGCAACAGCCATTCCTTTTTTTCTGGGGATGGCAAGATAGGAGGACCTGAGAGTCGGACTAACACTGGGATACAGAGGGTCCTAATGGAAATGTCTATTTTGGGGGTGAGGGTGGGGCAGGGTTTCTGGAGGCAACTAGTCACAGGTAATGCTCCTGGAAGATACTGCCCGGCTGACAAAGGCTCTAGTCCCAGTTCTCCCCAGTGTCATGATTGTCATGACTTTATTCATGAAAAGTGCTTTGGAGAAACTAGCCCAATGTTGATATGCATCAATTATGACCACAAAGTGTTAATCGAGATTTTGCTCTGGGCAAGCATGGTGGTGCATGCCTGTAATCCCAGTGATTCAGGAGGCTGAGGTAGGAGGATCAGGAGTTTGAGGCAGGCCTTGGTAATTTAGCAAGACTCTGTCTCAAAATAAGAAATAAAAAGGTTGGGGGGAGGGTGTGGTTCAATAGTAGAATAACCCCTGGATTCAATCCCAGTACCTAAAAAAAAAAAGATCATGCCTTGGGGAAAGAATGAAAAAAGTGCAAGGAAAAATGCACCAGCCTATGTCACTTGTATGCAGGGCAGGGAGTCCTCTTGATGCTGCCATTCCTTGGGGTACTGACTCTGCTGGTCAGCCTGTGCTAAGTGCTGCTAAGGATGGTATCTGCCCTTGAACAACAGAAAAGAATATGAAGTCCAGGACACAAGGCCATGAGTAGTCATGGAGGAAATAGGAGGCAGTGACTTACAATAGGGAAAGATCACAAAGATCACAAAGGACTACTGAACCTGGGACAAACTTCACAAGGACAAGGAGAGGTAGGCAGGCCTCACAGACAGGACCCCTATCCTACAGGCAGAGCTGTGTGGAGGGTCTCAGTGGAGAGACATGGCAGACCACCTGTCACCTTCTTCCTGCAACAGGAAAGTCCTCCTGTCCCAAGAACTCCTCTTGGTATACTCTCTCTCTCTCATCTGTCCACAGAGAACCTGCTATCTCAGAGCTGCTGGCGCTAATTTAGTCAAACCAAGAGCACAAACGGTTCCATTTGGGGTTTTGTTCTCTGTTTCAGATCTGGCTTTAAATTTTACTCAGTCTTTCAGAGTTGAGTAGCTTCCTTTTGGGTGGTATGAGGTTGAACTGAGGCTTGAGCACACTGGGCGAGCACTTTCCCACTGAGTGGCCCCACCAGCCCTTTACTCAGTCTCAGAATCCATCCTCTGTCTGCAGGGTTCCTACCTTAGTAACATTTCCCTCTTTAACATGGCCATCTATATTGCTAAAATCCTCCCCTCTTTAGTCCATTTCAACCTGTCCTCATACACCCTTGGCCTCTCTAATCAGTGCCTGTTTTTCATGTTCTCATATGCCACCAGCTACCACTGATCTCCTTCCTCATTTCTATAATGCTTCACTCTGCATCAGCAATCCATTATGAATCAATAGCTTTTGTCCAGGACTCAATTCCACACAGGAATTCCAGGTTATTCTAAACAAATTTGGCTGCTAAGAATCAGGGCTAGAGTAGCCAGTTACCCAGAAAATGTACTGCAAAATGGTATTAATCTTATTGGAGAAACTTGACATCCATGCCCCATTTTGTTGTTAAGAGTTGGGGTCTGGCTATGTTGCCCAGGCTGGCCTCAATCTCCTGGGTATGTCATCTCAGCTTCCTGAGGTGCTGGATTACAGGTGTACCTCCCACCCCCACTAAAGTTTATAATCCTTTGTTCATATTCCTCTGGGTCCAATGATTAAATCATGATCAGTGAAGGTTCCTTCTTAATCCCCCTTTGGGTATAAGAAAAGTGCCTAGATGTCACTAAGAAGATGGGAAAGGATATTAAATAAAATTTTGTCTCCTAGAGAGATCCAGGGATATGAGACACCTCATTGTTCTGAACTCGAGTGACATTCAAGATTTGAATTTTATCATCTAAAAACCAGTTATTTCCTTTTTTCTGGAAATCTTTCTCTGCAACTATACTGAACACTCCTTGGAGGCAGGGGACATGTCTTATTCTTGAGGGCTGTGTATAGATGCAGCAAAAAAAAAAAAAAAGAAAAAAAAGAAAGAAAGAAATTCCACTAAAAGATGGGAAGTACACCAGAGCATGGCAATACAGGATTAACCACGGCAGGAGAGGAAGGGGCGAGGACTGAAGCATGGCTTTCCTCTGATTAAACCCTATGTTTAAAACCAAACCAACATAATTAAAAAATTAAAACAGAACAAAAAGTCCCTTATGCTTTTCTCCTGATGATTTCCTCCAGTTTGGTTTGCTTCAACATCATTTACATGATTACTGCTCTTGAGGCACAGCAGACAGCAGGGAGGAAAGGGACATGAGGCAGGGGCTAATCACCAGCTAGGACTCATACATCCATTAGATTTCAAAATATCTTCCCCTCCCATGTCCCAAGGACACTCAAAGTAAATGTTGTGAAAGAAACTAGCAGCCTATCTAGTGGCTATCTAGGGGAAGGCACCTGGAACCTCCCTAACCTCCACAGCGAGCCCTGGGACTCTACTTCCGGATTGTCTTTGGAGCCTGTCCTCTTCTTCCTCGCTCCACAGCTTCACGCTCACCCATGTTCATCACCTAATCATGGAAGAGGCTTCCTGGAAGAGGGGATGGTTGGGACGAGTCTTGAAAGACAAAAGCTGGTCAAGCAGTGGTTTGTTGATGGAGAAAGGCTGACGCCAAGGGCCTGTGTGGGGAGTGGGGACAAGGAGGCAGGAGGGCTAGGCCATGAGCGGCACAGGAAGGGCCCATGAGGCCCGTGAGGCCCGTGGAAGGTGCTTAGATTTTCTCCTGAAGGCAGTGGGAACCCATGGAGGACTGTCAACATTTCTGTTGGCTGGTGTTGACAGAAAGGATCACATTTACACTTCACACAGACCGCAGAGGCTCTCTGGACCTCCACGGAGAATGGCTGGGAGGATAAGATTCAAAGAAAGAGGACTGAGAGGCTGTAGGTGAAAAGTGACTAGAGAACAAACGCAGGGGAGGAACACACGGGAAGACGTCAAGGCCTGGATCACGCTGCCACTTGTCACCTTCCCTTCTCTTGCAGCCTGGAGAACCCACCCATGAGTTCATTGAGTTTGGTACTACAGGCCCCCTCCTCAACACTTACCAAGGATGGGGTGGGGGTTGGTGAGGAAAAGTGGTGTCGTGCTGGTGAGGACCCCGGCAGCGGCCAGCCTTGACGCTGTGGGGAGGCGGTCTCCACAGGACAAGACGACCAGCTGGACCCACTGCTTCAGCTCAGGGGCCATTGAGTTCCTGCTCTGAAAGCACAAAAGGTACCTATCAGCATCCCTGAAGGGGAAATCATGGGCTGATGTGGGAAGAGGGGAGAGCTCCACCAAACTGCTCTGCAACCACCTCCTACCTCAGTGGGAAGAAGATTCTTAGTTGTTTTCTATACCAACCAGGCAGACCTAAACAAACCCGAGGAAGCAAATCTGACCTGTCTTTCAGAAATGTAGAGTCACTATAAGGAGACAGCAAGTTCCTCGAGTCTTTTCTGACGTATCAGGTTATCACAACACCCATGTATTAAACAGCTAAAGACCAACCTTGTGAGGAAGACTATAGCAGCAAAGAGCAGCTTGCTGAACCCGATAACCAGATATCCCTCCTATTTTTAGGAACAGAACCCAGATTTTTGGCTGGGCCTGTGGGCACCCACCCAAACACTATATTTCCCAGCCTCCCTCATATGTAGAAGCAACATGTGACTACAGTCTAACTCATGGGATGTCACTGGAAGTGGTGTCTGGGCAGGATGTGCCTTAGGGAATGCCCATGATCTTTGCTTTCTGGGGTTCCCTCTCCTGTTAGCTAAATTGGACAAGATGGTTGGAGCTGGAGGAACCATCTGGAACCATAAGATGGAAGCCACATGTTGAGGACAGAAGAACTTCAAAGTAGAAAGGCTTGGGGCCTAACACTGTCAAGACGCCATACCTGCTTCTACCTGGGTTAAGCCATAGTGTTTATGAATTTGTTATAACATTTGAAAGCACTAACCTAACTGATACTCTGTTTAAACAAAGACCCATTGTTTTTAATAGTAATGACTTTATTGAGATATAATCATATACCATGCAATCTACCCATTTAAAATGAACAATTCAATGAACTTTGGTACATTTCAGAAATATGTGCAGCCACCACATTCTATTTTATTACTACATGTTTTGATACCTTGGGGTTTTGTTATTGTTGTTTTGGTACTGGGAATTAAACCTAGTGCTTTGTGCATGCTAGGTAAGAGCTCTACCACTGAGCTTTTTCCCAGTCACTCCCCACTTCTTAAAAAAACATTTATTTTTTAGTTGTAGTTGACACAATACCTTTATTTATTTATTTATTTTTATGTGGTGTGAGGTCGAACCCAGGGCCTTGTGTGTGCTAGGCAAGCACTCTACTGCTGAGCCACAATTCCATCCCCCCCAATTTTTTTTTATTATTAGTTGTTCAAAACATTACATAGTTCTTACATATTTCATACATTTGATTCAAGTGGGTTATGAACTCTCATTTTTACCCCGTATACAGATTGCAGAATCACATGGGTTACACCTCCACGTTTTTTTACATACTGCCATACTAGTGTCTGTTGTATTCTGCTGCCTTTCCTATCCTCTATTATCCCCCCTCCCCTCCCCTCCCCTCCCCTCTTCTCTCTCTACCCCATCTTTTTTATTTATTTACTTTTATGTGGTGCTGAGGTTTGAACCCAGGGCCTCACACGTGCTAGGCAAGCGCTCTACCACTGAGCCACAACCCCAGCCCTATCCCCGTCCTTTTTAATTTTATTATTAGACAGGGTCTTGCTAGGTTGCTCAGGCTGGTCTTGAACTTGTGATCCTCCTGCCTCAACCTCCCAAATTCCTGGGATTACCTGTTCAAAGCTGTATCTTGCTTTTTAAAAAACTGTTTAAAAAGTTTTTAACTGATGCATAAAAATTGTACATGTTATGGCGTACCATGTGATGTTTTGATACATGTATACTTGTGTAATGTTCAAACAGTAAATGTTTCTATCTACTCAATTTTTGTTTCTATCTATTCAGTTTTTGAATGCCTTCATTACCACAAAGACAAACCCTGTGCTCTTTAGCGATCACTCCTCCATCCTCCATCCCTCAGCCCTAAACAGGTACTAGTCCACCTTTGGTTTCTGAATTTGCCTTTTCCAGAGATTTCATGTAAATGGGATCATTCAATGTGTGGTCTTTTGTGACAGGCTTCTTTCACTCAGGTTAATGTTCCAAGGTCCATCCATGCTGTGGGATAGATCAGTACTCCAGTGCTCTTTATGGCCAGGTAATATTCCATTCTGAGTTTATGGACATTTGGATCATTGCCATCTTTTATACTTTGTTTTCTTACTTTTTCTAGAAAGAGAATTGTTCTAGATGTACTGCTTGCTATGGTTTGAACGCTTCCTCTGTAAGTCATGTTGAAATTTAACTGTTGTGGTGACATCATTTACATGATTACTGCTCTTGAGGCACAGCAGACAGCAGGGAGGAAAGGGACATGAGGCAGGGGCTAATCACCAGCTAGGTGATTAATCACCAGCTAGGATTTCAAAATATCTCCCCTCCCATGTCCCAAGGACACTCAAAGTAAATGCTGTGAAAGAAACTAGCAGCCTATCTAGTGGCTATCTAGGGGAAGGCACCTGGAACCTCCCTAACCTCCACAGCAAGCCCTGGGACTCTACTTCTCTAAACTTAACAACCTCCTTCTGTGAAGTCTTCCTCAGCTCCCAAACTGTCCCTTCCTCTTCTGGGTTCTCACAGCCCTACCTGTGCATTTGATGTGATGACTCAATGCCCTCTCTCTCATTAGACTGCACCTCTAGTCTCTGTCACCCTTGCATCTTCAGCACGTATCTTGGTAGTAGTTTATTGTAGGGACTCAGAATGCAGGGCTATGCCACTCGTATCTCACTGTGGAAATGTGTAATCAAGATTTTTTATTTCCTTTCTTCTTTGAGATGGGTTCTCACTATGTTGTGAGGCTTGCTTTGAACTCCTGGGCTCAAGCCATCCTCCTGCCTCAGCCTCCTGAGAAGCTAGGACTGGGTGGTACGTACCACTGCACTCAGCTATGACTAAGATCTTTAAATGTGTAATTTTACTGCAGTATTGGCCACCATGCCTTCATTATTCTGTGATGGTTACCTTTCCTGTGTGCACCTAAGTATATATACGTTTGTCTTAAAGCATCTTCCCAGGAAGTTGTTTTGCTTAGTTTATTTCTAATTCACCCCCAAAGCATATGTGAAACAGGTGAGGCACACTTGGGCCTCCACCCAGAGCCTGCTAGGCCATGTTCTGGAGGAGCATTTAAGCCTCAGCAATTTATTTTCATTTGTAGTTCACTAGATTGCAATTCTAAATATTCTAATTGACTTGCTTATTCTTCTTTAAATGGGGGAAAACAATGGACATGTGTATATTGGGGGAGGCTGTGTTACATTTGTGGACTCTAATAAAAAAATACCCAAAACAAGAGAAAAGAAAGGTGGGGATCAAGAAGCCTTCACTAGTAATTCCCTGAGTGAGTAATCAACAGGAACAATCTTTTAGTAGAGGCCATGTACACAGGTCACAGTAATTCTTCCTGCTAGAACTTTTACTGCCACCATCCAAGTAATTAAGAGCACAAAAACCCAGGCCCCAGGACTGGCAAGGAGTCAGTCTTACCTCCTCACATGTCTGCAAGTGGTAGGCAATCACTTTGGAGGCAAGTCTCAGAGCCACACTCTGTATTTCAGATCTGGAAAGAGTAAGAAAACACACAAATTCAAATCAAATATATTTTATACACCCAGATAATTTCTGCAGATAGTTGTGATCCATGTAAATGTGAACATTGGATATGTCCACCTCCTGGCCATACAAATGCCTCTCGAAGCAATTATTCATTACTTTTTTTTGCAGCGGGGGGGGGGGGGGGGCGGTGGTGCTAGGATCGAACCCAGGGACTTGTGCATGTAAGGCAAGCACTCTACCAATTGAGCTATACTGCCAGCCCAACTTTGGTTTTTAACATAAAACTCCGATATCATTTGTTGCTTGAAGTTTAGAAAGAAATGCAGGACCTGACCCCTTAGGCCAGGAGTGTTAACAGGTTCACAGCATGACTGATGGGATCGTAACATTGTATCTCCATTGAACAGGGGGCAAACCTCTCGTTGGAAGCAATATCCATTGTCCAGGTCAAGAACTCCTTTGGGGTTAGGTGGACACAGCGCTCTGTCTGGGGAAGCCACTCACTGAGCTCCATGCAGTGGAGAATCTTCAGTATCTGTGTGAGCCAAATCCATGGGGGGAAAAGGCAGGGGGAGGAAGGCAGGGAGGGAAGGGGAGGGTGGGGAGGGAGGGAAAGAGAGAGAGAGAATATATTCAGGCAAAAGACTCCAGCTGCTAAATAATAACTGCTTGTACCAATAAGGAAGCCTATCTTTCAAAAGGCTCCCAACTGACCTTTTATTTCCCTGTAGAACCTCTGAGGGACTAAGGTGCTATGAAGCAACGACAAACTTCTAGTGACTCATGATCTGTGCTAGACGCCCAGATTGCTAGGCCAGTGCCCTTTCCTTTTGGTTGTGTTTCCCAGGTGGCCAGCTGCCTCAGTTGGCATGTTAGCAAAGATGACCTCTGATACATTTATAGATACAGGTAATATAGATAGAGCTAATTTTTTTCTTCCTCTATTTTAGTTGCAGGTGGACATAATACCTTTATTTTATTTCTATGTGGTGCTGAGGATCAAACTCAGTGCCTCAGGTTTGCTAGGCGAGTACTGTCACTGAGCCCCAGCCCCAGCTATAGCCAATTTTCAATAATCTGTTTTCTAAGCATCCCAGAGGGACTTGTTTTTGGTGGACATCTATGCTATCAATACCACCATCATCGACTACATTCTTAGTACCCCTCTATGCATTACCATACGAAGAGTCCAAAGCCATCTTCTTCCTGAAAACGGGGAGTGGAGGGAACACTGGTCCATCAGAGACTTTACCTTACAGAAGCATTCTGGGTGGGTCTCGTTCATTGCCAACAGCAGGAACTTCTCTCCCATACTGCATAGCAAGGATGGCAGTCCCTTTTCTCCTGGTCCAGAGGCTACTGATGAGGACTTTTCCAACAGGGATTCCAATGTCAGCAAGCGAACTTCAGGAAAGGAAGACTCTAGCAGCTGCGAGAAGGTGACAGGAACACCTCCTGTCTGCTCTTTGGTCTTGTCCAGCACTGCCCACATTGCACTGAGGGCTAATTTGGTGAGGCTCTGGAGATACTGTGGCAGGCCTGGCACCTTGAAGGTACAAGGGAATCCTGTCACTAGCTCTGATCCCAAGATGATCCGTCTGACTTCCTCCCAGAAGCCAAGACTCTCCAGAACTAAAAAGCAGAAAAGGAAAGGGAAAGAGGTAATCATCTTATTCAACTTTCCACAAAAGGACACGAGAGAATAGAAGGCTCTCAACCCACTGGGAGGGATGGGATCATGGAATATCCTTCCTAAGTAGATCTCATAGATACTATGTAGTAGGCGCCTAGCCCACTAGGATTTGGATTCTGGGCCCAGAAGTGATTTCTACTTAAGTAATTCCCAATTATCCTCCCCAGAGGGACAAAGGCATTACTATCTGAAACTGTGCTTCTGAACCACTCCTTGGCATTCAATAAATATGAACGCAGCAACCTCCTGAATCATTGAGCCTCAAAGATGACTAAAAAGTCCAAACTTTTTCTCAGAGCTCCTCTACAGCACCTCTTTCCAATCTTCTATATTGGGGTTTTGGAGCTTACAGGCAGCTTCTTCCATCACTAGATGGACCTGACATACAGTTCTTTTTGGAATTTCCACTCGCTGGCCTGATTCTGTATTATGAGGCTCCCAAAGAGCTCTCTAAGCATCTGATTACAATGATCACGCTCTCCTCTTCCTCTTCCTTCCTCCCTGCATGCTGGGGCTCACCTCCTCTCACTATCCAGCTGCATTCCTCTGGACAGGCCTCTCCTCTCTTCAAGTATGACCCACAGAACAGAGTGTGACTCCTGCATGGTCTGTCCAGCAGGACTACTAACTTCCCTTGTTCTGCCCATGAGACCCCTGGTCACACCTTTGACTCATTCGGAGCATTTAGCCAGCTGGAACCACAGCCCTTCTTGTCTGTGCTCTGCTGAGGCGCTGAGTCACCCTTCTCCCACCTAGCACTCCTGTATATAGGTTGAGACTTGTTTTCTTCGTTGGTTTTAATCTCAAGTATATCCCTGTTAAATTTTATCTCCCTGTTAAGTTTTATGGTTTGCCTTTTTGTTGTTGAGAGATTTTTGTATTTTCTGTTCTGATCAAAAAACACTATCCTGCTTCCTATGTGTTAGGTGCTAAGTAGAATAAAATCACAGCCCTCAAGAGGTTTACAGAGAAAGAGAAATGCATGAACAGATGATTCCAATAGGGTGTTACAAATGATAGCCTGAGTCTCAAGAGGGAAAGGAGGCGAGAATGTGTTGGAACACCCAAGGCAGAGGAACCTGAGCAAAGGCTCAAAGGCATGAACCAGAAGGGAGCAGATGGGAACTACAGGTCCCCTAAGAGCACTGAACATACCAAGACGGGGAAGAGCAGGAGAGATGAGGCTGGGAAAGACACATGAGGCAGGATGCAGAGTTCCTCCTAGACACTTGAAGGAGCCTGCAGGCAAGGGAATGTTTTCAGCAACATGGCCAGGTGAGGGGTTCTTACTGCTCAGGGGGCAGTGCAGCAGAGAAACGATGAGGGCCCAGAGGAAGGAAGGTGCAATGCTTTGAATGTCCCTTCCAGAATGCGTGTTGAAATTTAACTGCCATGCTAACAGTATTAAGGGGAGAGGGCTTTGAGGAGGTGATTGGCACGAGGGCTCTGCCCTCCTGTTGCAGGAGTGGGCCAGTTATAAATTCATCCCTCTCTTACCCTCTCCCTTCCGCCATGTTATGACACAGAAAGATGAGCTGGATGTAGCCCCTGGGTCTTGGACCTGCCAGCCATTTGATGGGAAAGCTGAATAAATTTCAACTGTTTATATTTTACCCAGTTCATGATATTCTGCACAACAGCAGAAAATGGTCTGAGACAGAATGGAGAGAGAGAAGGAAGGTTTAAAGCACTAAAGGAGATAAAATAGGCAGGATTTGTGGCAGTGGCTGACTCAGGGGAGGAGTCTTGGGCAATTCCCAGGACTTGGTTTTTTATATAATGAAGTCATCATCTAACAGAAATTGGGGAAACTTCAATGTCATAGGCATGCGATAAATACCAAAATCAAATTACTAATAATGTTCACTGAGTCTGGTGGAGGACAGAGGCCTGGGTGAGTGTTAGGGCTGGTTCTGTGCCTGCCCCTGCTGCTGACCCCACACTGCAAGCCCTAATCAGTTCATTAACCAGCTCTATTGGTTCCTGTCATTCTCTATTCTCCAATGGTTCCGTTCTGCCCTGAGTTTTATCTATAAAAATATTACGACTGACTTCATCAGTCCTAAAATTTAGATATTACATCTATAGCATTCTCTGAAAATCCCTAACTTGCAAGTCTATCCCCAAAGTTAATGAGTTTATCTTATAAAGGCTTCCCAGGGAGTGTTTAAGATATAAATTGCTATTTCTATTCATCATCACAGTGTTACTCAGTGAACTCTGCTGACTTTTAGAAAACTATCATAAACACAACAGAATGTAAAAGATGAAGCTAACACTTGGAAAACTTATTTGAAATTTAAAAATTACACAGGCTTGCAGTAACCCAGGAATTTGAAATATGTAATAAAAAACATCAAATTTTTTCAAAAAGGAAGTCTAGGAGGCAGAGTGGGGACTAAGGCTGCAATAATGAGGCCCATGGAGGGCACCATCTGCCACCTGTAGTTGTAGATCTGCCCTCAGTTATTAACTCAGACTCCATAAAGTTCTGGCTGGAGCAGGTGGCAGTCACCCACCAAGCAGCAGGAGTGGGGATCCTGGACCTTCTTGTCATCTTCATATTCAGTGCCTAAAACTCCCAACCTCATTACAACGAAGTCCAGAAAAGAGGCTCCCCGTGGTTTCCTGTCCTTCCCACCCACTGCTTCCTGAGGACAATACTTCATTAAAAAGGAATTTCGTTTGGTGAAGAGTCAGGAACATGGCTCAGAGATCTGTTCTTAAAAAGGTAATTAAAACCAGGAAAAATGGTCTAGGCCATTCTGGATGATTTTCAGAGGAAAGTGTTATCTGAAAGACATGTTTTCATGAGTATATAGTCTGCTGTACTCAAGAGCTGCACATCCAGACTCAGGGGCTTCCTTTGGGGTCATGGAGAGGGAACCACATCAAGAAAAGCAAAAAAAGGGACATGCCCAGCAAGGGTTCCTTGGACATTTCTTGATCCATACTGCCTGTGAGCCCAGTGTGAACATTAACTGAGCACATGCTATGTACTTTGTGAGATATACAGATTCAGAATGAAGAAAGAATGATCTGTTGTCAAAGAGCTTTAAGACTAACAGAAGGTTAGACAAGTATAAAATAATAATGAGAAGATAACTATAAAAATTATAAAATGCTTAGTGACCTAAAAGTGTTAGTGACCAAACTTAACATTTGTTGAGTATTTGTGTTGCCATCCATTATTCTGTTATTACAGAATTTTGTATACCCATTACTTAATGCAGTGAATAAACATTACTTTAAGAACTGATATTTGTTGGGGCTGGGGTTATAGCTCAGCAGTAGAGTGCTTGCCTTGCACATGTGAGGCACTGGGTTTGATCCCCAGCACTACAAAAATAAATAAAAATCAAGAAAGATATTGTGTCCTATCTTTAAAAAAAAGAATTGATATTTGTTGTGTGTTACTCTGAGCACATTATAACTTATTAACTAAGTAGGCTCTATTTTTTTTCTTCTTCTTCTTCTTCCTTTTTTTTTTTTTTTGGTACTAGGGATTGAACCCAGGGGTACTTTACCATTAAGCTACATTCCCAGCCCTTTTTAGTTTTTATTTTGAGATAGGATCTCACTAAGTTGCTGAGGCTGGTCTTGAACTTGGAATCTTCCTGTTTCAGTTTCCCAAGTTGCTGGGATTACAGGTGTGTGCCACACTTCTAGCTATTATTCTCATTACTATTTACCTATTATTCTCTCTCATTCCTATGAGGAAACAGGTTAAATTACTTGACCAGGATCACAAAAAGCCTTGTTATGTAAAGTGAATACAAAAACTATGAGAAAGACCGAAATGAATACAATGGGCACTTAATTTCTATTGGAAAGGTTTTAAAAGGGCTTTCAGGATTGGGTGTGATGGTATAAGCCTATAATAATCCCAGCTACTTGGGAGGCTGAGGCAGGAGGACAGCAAGTTTGAGGCTGGTCTCAGCATTTGATAACCAAGTCCCTGTCTCAAAATTAAAAAAAGGACTGGGGATGTGGCTTAGTGGTAAAATCTCCTGGGTTCAATTCCCAGTACAAAAAAATAAAAAAATAAAAAGCAGGGCTTTCAGGAAGGAAATTTCAGATGGGTCCTGAAGGCTGCTGGGCGCCTGGCTGGAGAGCAAAGGACAACTGCTCCTGGGAGAGTTGGGAGAGAACAAACCCAGGGAGACCTTCCAAAGGGTTCTGAGGAATTATGTGTCAACAGAGGAGCAGCAGGAGAGGTTAGTCCTGAACTGCAGGGTAGAAAAATTATCAAACAACATTCATTTGGGCACTTTCTCCAAGCTGTGGCTTAGAAAAAATATTCTCTGTTGTGCAACACTCTGACCCAAAGAGATGCCCAAGAGCAGAGCTTCTCAAACTTGAGTGTGCACTAGAATCCCCAGAGGACCTATTAAACCAGACATCCTGGCCTTTGCCCAAAGTTCTCTGACTTAGGAGGTCGGGGGTGGGGCTGAGAACACACATTTCTTTCTTTTTTTTTTGGTTTGAGGCAGAGGATTGAACCAAGAGCAAGTGCTCTACCACTGAACTACAGCCCCAGCTTTCTCTGCCCCATCTTAAACAAAACAAAACAAAAACAAAAACAGACAAGGTCTTGCTAAGTTTCTGAGTCTAGCTTTGAATTTGTGATCCTTCTGCTTCAGCCTCCCAAGTAGCTGGAATTACAGGTGTGTGCGGTGCCCCACTGGGAACAATCATTTCTAAAGTGTTCACAAAATATCTGCTGCCCCAGGTATTTTACAAACTGCTGCCTCAACCATACAGTCCTGAATCCCACTCTTATACATTCTGATTCAGTTGGGTGAGACAACTGTCACTTTAAGAAGCTGGCAAGAGGTTCTGGTTTCCACCCAAGCTGGGCACCACACTCCTGGGGGATAACTTTCTGGGGTGGGGGGGTTCATGGTGAGCATGGGGTTGTGGTTCCAAGCAGAGCACTGCTGATTTCAGCCCCATTTCTCACAGTACAGAAGAACTAGAATCTCACCAAGCACTGTTTTTTTCCCACTAATAAAAACGCCAAAAGAGGGACAGTCACCAAGACTGTAGAAGAATGAGCTGCGTGGTGGCACACGCCTGTAATCCCTGTGACTCAGGTGGCTGAGGCAGGAGGATCACAAGTTTGAGGCGAGCCTCAGAAACTTAGTGAGAATTTGTTTCAAAATAAAATAAATAAATAGGGTTGGCGGTGTAGTGCCATACTAAAGCACCATTGGGTTCAATGCCTTGTGCCATCAAAAAACAAAACAAAAAATCCAAAGCAAGCAAAAAAGACATTAGAAGGAATGAACAAGCACCATAGAGAGTGGCTTGCCGCAGGCAGCCGTGGGGACGTTGCTCACTAGGTTCTCTCTGAAGTACTAGAAGTGTCATGAACTAGAAAAACCAGGCTCTGCTCCAGTGGGAACCCCAGAACCATGCCCACCACACCACAGTATGCAGTGTGGGGTCTCTAGGTGGCCAGGAGGCTGAAGGTAGAAATGCCCCACATTTCACCATGAACAGCTGCAGTGACTGACAAAAGAAGCCTTGCCCTGTTCTTGTGTAGTGGCTCTCAGCCTGGGGAGCACATTAACTCCATCCAAGGGCTTTAGAAGAGTACTTATGATGGGGGACACTTAATCATATCTCTAGGATGAGAACACAAGTCTGGTTTTGCTTTTTTTTTTTTGTACTAGAGATTAAACCCAGAGGCATTTAACCACTGAGCCACATCCCTAGCCCTCTTTGTTTCTAATTTTGAAGCAATTGCTGAGGCTGGCTTTGAACTTGAGATCCTCCTGCGTCAGTCTCCTGTGCCATGTGCCCCCATGCCTAGCTGCAAGTCTGGTTTTGATGCAACCTAGGTCATTCTAGTGTGTAGCTGGGACGAAAAGCAACAGTGACTCTACAGGTAGACTCAACTAGTGGTTTCACAGCCAGGATTTCTCCCTGGTGAAGCAATGTTTGCCTCTGCCATATCAAATACAGTTCAAAGTCTAGATAACAGATGGTACTTATTTTTGTTTCTATGAGTGCCTTTTGTCTGTAGAACACAAAGAAATGATATTAGTTCCTCAGTCTGAAGTTTAGCAGCTTCTTCTCTAGCAGAGAATCATTTCTTAACTAACTTTTCCACTTATAATCTCAACTTTGAATGCTTTGGGTTCCTACTTTCTTGGGGAGCCAAGGGTTCCACTGAAAGCAGCAAGTTCCTCTTGACTGGCCCCACTGTATTTTTCCTAGGTTAGGATGTTTCTTGCAAAGCCATCCTGGTTGGAGCTGTTTTCAGACCTCTCTGTTGGGAAAGTCTTTTCATGTTCCCACCAGTGCAGTCATCTCAGTCACCCAAGTATGTGTGACTGATTCTAAACATCCAATCTGATTTCATTTTTGGAATTTTTTTCCCCTCTTTCCTAGGGCAAGTATATTTCTGGCCTTCAAGGGAATGGCTCAATGGCTGGATTCACATAGACGGACAATACCTCCTACTGTGTTATGTCCTGGTTCACTGGAGAAATAATTCCCAATAAAATGTCATAAATAATGTGACAAGACATGGATAAGATGCCAACATTTTATTTTGCAAAGTAAGGATTTTAAAACCCACTATATACTTTAGTTCACTAAAGAAAAGCTATCTTACCTCCAAAGCAGGAAATGGAATATAGTATCATCATAAAGGACAATTCTTTTTTGTTTTGTTTTATAGTACTGTGGATGGAACCCAGGTCCTCACGCATTTTAGGCAAGTACTCTACCACAGAAATTCAACCCTGTTCCCTTACCCCCTTTTTTGGTATTGGGGACTGAACCCAGGAATGCTTAATCACTAAGCCACATCCTCAGTCCTTTTTTATTTTGAGACAGGGTCTTGCTAAGTTGCTTAGGGCCTCGCTAAATGTTCGAGGCCATATCACCTCATAATTATGAATACAGTGGAGTTACCACATTACAACGGTTTAATTTAGGTGGATTTAATGAGAGAGTGAGGGGAGGGGAAAGGAGAAATGGGAAGAGAAACACCAGTTAGAAGAAAAAGGACAATTTCCTCTGGCATTCACATCTTAGCAATGTCCCAGAGAGTGGCTGTGACGTCATCTCAGACCAGAGGTTCTTGAATTTTACCTGTTCATCCCCACCGTTTCTGATTCAGTAACTCTGGGGAAAGACACGCCCCACCATCACATTTTCTAACAAACTCTCTTGTTATGCTGATGCTGCTAGTGCAGGGACCACACACACTACAGGAGGCTTTACCTCAGACCATCTGAGATCATCTGAGCTGCTCAGTACAAACTCTTTGCCGCACTCAGTGTGTGTAATTCTAGTGTCTAATACACCATGGCCCCTAATCACAAACCAACCCCTTCATCTAGTGCTCATGCGCAGAGCCCCTGTATGGTATACAGTGCCTGGTCTTTGCTGATACATCACTCACCAAGACAGCCCAGCAGTCTTGCGCTGAACTGGCCAAAATAAAAAGGGCAAGAAGAAAAAGTGTCGGGGTCCAGAGTGACATTTTCTTGGTCCCAGCAGAGATGACTAGGGGGCTAGGCTAGGGGTGGAGGGACAAAAGCCCTGGGAATCAGCAAACTTATCGTACTGATTAGCAGCAATCCATATCTATGAATGAGAAAGAATCCTCCACAGGATTGCAAAGGCCAGCCAAATACAAAAACGGTTCCACAGCTATGAAATAAGTCACTTATGAGGATACTGTGCAAATGACAATGATATTGCTGATGCCATTCACCTGCCACTGAGCTTTAAATCTGTCTGACCTTGAACATGCTGTTCCCTCTGCCTCAAATGGACCAACAAGCAAACACATGAATTCTGTCCTTCAAATACTGTCAAGATTCTGATTCTCTGATGCCAGTAGGTCAAGAAAACTTTGCAGACAATTGTTCCCAAGTTTCCTGTTCTCTCTCTACCAGCACACCCGCCCTCCTTGAGAAAGTGGGGGTGAGAAAAATCCAAAGCAGATTTCCCTTGAAGCGGGAAGGCCCGCTTTTTCTATTTCAAAGAATTGTAGCTCTGGTCATAGAGATCTGTAATCAGATCGAGCAAAAAAGTTCTTATCTGAAATGGTTGATAAACTGGTTCTAAAAATAATCACAGCTGATAATTTGTCCTCTTTGTGAATGTTAATGACTTATCATGCAACTTCTTAGCAAAAAAAAAAATTATCTGAGGACAAGAAGAAACCATAGGAACTACAACAACAACAACAAAAATAACTGATTTAATAAATCTTGGCCTCTCCTTATCCAAGGGAAATTCCATTCTTCTATTTAATCCTCTGCCCCTCCCAGTAAACTGTAATCCTGACTCAAGGGCCCTTCCAGTTACAAACACGCAGAAGGACCTGGTAGAGGATTCACACCATTGTCTCCCCTGGAACAGATCCTGGTTGTTTATTTGTTGTCTACTTTTGTTTCTAGTTCTCTGAACCCCTTCACTGTGGCTTACACAGGTGTGGCCCCTGCACACACCCCTCTGAAAACACTCCCTCTTCGCCCAGCTGCTGGAACAATGTCAAAGGCGTGTATTTTCAAGCTCTGGATTCCTTATCTGCTGAAGGAGAACATGCATCTGAAAATATTATTTGAAGACTATCTTTTCACTCCATAAAATAAAAGCACAGCCCTTTTGGTTTGGGAGATGGTGATCAAGAGTTCTGAAAAGATTTGGGGAGGCTAAAGATGAGCTCATCACGCACTGGGAAGGACCAACATTTTTTACTTTTTGCCTCTACGCACCACCCTGTCTTGGCCTTTGCTCAAATAAGAGGGAAGTCAGGAAATATTGTGGAGAAACACATGACCATCCAAAAACATAGACATAAAGTTACTTCTCAGCATTATACAGCTTCTATTTCTTTTAGTGACTTGCTCTGAAGGGCAGGACTAGATATAAAAAAATTTCCCCACCATGCCCACCTCCCCATTTAATTTAACTTCTTGCCCACAAGACTAGACTTTCTTTGACACCCTCAGACAATCAGATGTAGCATGAAACTAACAGGAGGGCCTCCAGCTGGCGGAAAGGATTTCTTTGAAATCTTCCTTATTCCTCCTAATATTAAGAGAGGGTAGGACCACTCATCTCAGTCCCTTGCCACTGCTACAGTTGACAGTTCTGGGAGTGCATCTGGGCTCTGGGGTCTATATTTGAGAAACAGAATCTAAGAAGGAAGAGGCTTCTGGCACTGTTGGACTGCAAACCAACATTCAGCAGGAGTGATGGGCAGGGTGCAATTATAGACAGCAAGATACAGTAGAATCTGGCTGGACTTTTTTTTTTAGAAGAGAGGAGTTAAATAAATTCTGCACAGTGAGCAATGGAGGTGAGTCTGGTAAGTGTACCCAGTACTATGATTTGAATGTCCCAACCAAAGCTCATGGTGAAACTGAATCCTCGTTATGAGTTATTAGGAGGGGAGACATTTAATGTGACCTTGGTATTTGGAGGTGGAGGTCTTTGGGAGGCTACTGAGGCCCTCCCTAACCCAATGGAACAGTGGCTTTATAAGGAGAAGACCTGATAAAGCAAGGAGAGGCCTGAGTCAGGAGGCTGGGTCTCACCATGTGATGCCCTTGTATGTGATGATATTGCAAGAAGGCCCTCCCAGATGTCAAGCAGATGTTGATGCCATGCTCTTGAATTTCCCAAACAAGGTAGTGGAAGTAATTTGTGCTCTGCTCATGAAGGATTAACCATTACAGGAATTGCCTTCTAATATAAATAATTAGAAAACCGGACATGAGCGGTGTAGGACTGAAGATCCTTGGGAGAAAAAACAAACACAAGCCTTACAACTGTCCCAGCCTACTGCAGAGAGGCATAGAGAGGAGGAACCCAGAACCCAAGGTCCAGTTCAGTTGAAA
The DNA here is from genome assembly GCF_052094955.1 of Ictidomys tridecemlineatus. Classification (NCBI taxonomy): domain Eukaryota; kingdom Metazoa; phylum Chordata; class Mammalia; order Rodentia; family Sciuridae; genus Ictidomys; species Ictidomys tridecemlineatus. Next base: position 87,189,536 of record NC_135488.1, on the reverse strand, counting down.
TGATGAAATGACAACAAATCAGAATTTGGGAAGAGACAGCTGGAATTGGTGAATAAGGGGACCCTGGACATCTGGACATCTGCAGAGCAAGGAGCCCCTTGACTCTTTCAGCTGCTATACATGCTTGGAGTGAAACTCCTTAAGGCTGGGGAAAGAAGAAGAAAGCAGTGGGCTGGACAATTCCTGAAGCTCACACAGCTAGGGTCACTATAGTTTGGTTCTCTGACCCAAAGTACAGAACTTGTAATACATGGGGCATCAGGTAGAGAATTTAATAGGGTCTTATCTTATTAATGGATTTTAAAAGCCTCCTATAAAGATTGAACCCACCTAACAAAACCATCTGTTGGATAGTTCCAACAGATCCTAAGTAACTGTGGGCCAAAACAAGACCAACACTTTAAAGCCATAAAACAAAATCCAACATATAAAAACATAAAATTAAATTAATACTGACATTTAATAAAATATTACCAGTGTGCAAAGAAGTAGAAAAACAGGACCCATAATTTGGAGAAAAATTAACAAAAATAAATGACCCACCCAGAAATAACAATGATGATGCAATTAGAAACAAGGACACGGGGCTGGGGATGTAGCTCAAGTGGTAGCGCCTCGCCTGGCATGCGTGCGTCCCGGGTTCGATCCTCAGCACCACATACAAACAAAGAAGTTGTGTCCGCCGAAAACTAAAAAATAAATATTAAAAAAAATTTCTCTCTCTCTCTCTCACTCTCTTTAAAAAAAAGAAAAAGAAAAAGAAACAAGGACACGGAAACAGCTATTATGAATATGCTACACTTGGTGAAGAATCCAGAGAAAACTAAACATGAAGAGAAATATAGGCGATATAAAAGGACATAAGTCAGACATCTAGAGATGTACAAAATCTGAAATAATAATACACTGGATGAAATTAGCAGCACATTAGACAATGCAAAAGAAAAGTGAATTTGGAGATAAAGAAATAGAATTATCAAAATGAAACATAGATTTTAAAAAAGAAACCAGGGCATCACTGATCTGTGGAACAGATAAGTTACCTAATTTAAGCCAGGTACATGCCTATAATCCAGGCTGAGGCAGGAGGGGTGCTAGTTCAAGACCAGGCTCAGCAATTTAGTGAGAGTTTATCTCAAAATAAAAAGAACTGGGGATGTAGCTCAGTGGTAAAGCTCCCCTTGGTTCAATCCTCAGTACCAAAACAAAACAAAGAGAGAGAGAGAGAGAGAGAGAGAGAGAGAGAGACAGAGAGAGAGAGAAGAAAAAAGTTATGTAATTTTTATGAATGAAATCCCTGAAAGAGAGGAAAGTGGGAATTGGACAGAAGATTATTCAAAGAAATAATGGTGCTGGAACAACTCAATATCTATATGCCAAACGGGGTGGGGGGGGCTTCAAGCATATCTCATGACAACATGAATATTAACTTGAGATAGATCAGAAAATCTAAATGTAAAATCTAAAACTATAGAACTTTAGAAGAAATCAAGAGACAACATCTTTGTGACTTTGGGAATAGGCTCAGAAAGACTCATTAACTAGGACACACAAAACAACAAATACATACACAAAAAATAGATCAACTGGATTTCAAAATTAAAAATATCTGATCTTCAAAAGACACTGTTTAGAAAATGAAAAGGCAAGCTCAAGACAGGTGAAATGTATTTGCAAAATATTTATGTGAGTAAAGAACTACAACTCAATAATAAACAACTCAGTTTAAAAGAGAACTAGTTGGGCATGGTGGTACATGTGTGTAATCCTAGTGAAGGCTGAAGCAGTAGGTTCTTAAGAAGTTTGAGTTCAGCCTGGGCAATTTAGTTAGATCCTGTCTCAAAAAAAAAAAAAAAAAAAAAAGGCTGGGGATGTAGCTCAGTGGCAGAGTACCCCTGGGTTTGATACCCAATACTGGGGCAGGCAGGAGGGAAATACAAAAGATTCAGATAGATATTTAACCAAAAATAGATATATGTAGACAAGTATGGCACATGAAAGATGCTTAACATAATTAGTTATTACGCAAGTGCAACTTAAAATCATGCAACATCACTATGTAACCAGTAGAATAGCCAAAACAAGAGGGATAAGTCTAGGAGAGAAGGTGGAACAATTGGACTTCTGGTTCATTGCTGATGCAAATGCAAAGTGAAAAGTGCTTTTGCTAAACATTTTGGCAGTTTCTAACAACACTGATGTATTCTTACCATATGACCCAGTAATTACCTTCTTAGGTTTTTACTCAAGAGAAATTTAAATGCCTGATCAAAGGCTTCTATGTGACTATTCAGAGCTGCATTATTGAAAATCTCCAAAAACAGAAATAACCCAAACGTCCATCAACTAGCAAATCAGTATAAGTAAACTAAACATACGATGAAATACTATTCGGCAATTAAAAGGCCAATGATTCATGCCACATGAACAGAATGAAGGACAAAAATCACATGATCACCTCAATAGACACAGAGGAGCACTTATTCAAATTCAACACCCTTTCATAACAAAAAAAACCCCTCAACAATCTAGAAATAGAACCTGATAAAGGCATCTAAGAGGGCTGGGGATGTGGCTCAAGTGGTAGCGTGCTCGCCTGGCATGCGTGCGGCCCAGGTTCGATCCTCAGCACCACATACAAACAAAGATGTTGTGTTCGCCGAAAACTAAAAAATAAATATTAAAAAAAAAAGGCATCTAAGAAAAACCCATTGCTAACATACCTAATGGCGAAAGATTGAAAGTTCTCTCTTTAAGATCAGGAACAAGACAAGGATGTCTGCTTTTGCCAGTTCTATTTAACACTGTACTGGAGATTCTAGCCTGAGCAATTAGGCAAGAAAAATAAATTTAAAACCATCCAGATAGGAAAGGAAAAAGTAAAAATTATCTCTATTGCAAATGACATGATTCCAAATATAGAAAGGGACTCTAAGGGGTCTATAAAAAACAAAACAAAACAAAACAAAATACTATTAAAGCTAATAAACCAGCTCTATAAGGACATAGAATAAAGGATCTATAAATAAAAGATGGGCATGATGTATATACTGAAATCTATAAAACATCATTGAAAGAAATGAAGGAGACTTTTAAATAAGTAGACATTCTGAGATCATGGACCTGAAAACACAATTTTGTTAGGATGTCAATACTCCTCAAATTGATCTACACAGTTAACACAATCCCTATTCAAGGAATTCAGCCAGGTGTGGTGGTGCACACCTGTAATCCCAGCAGCTTGAGGCTGAGATGGAGGATAGTGAGTTCAAAGACAGCCTCAGCAAAGGCAGGGTACCAAACAGCTCAGTGAGACCCTCTCTCTAAATAAAATATAAAACAGGGCTGATTATGTGGCTCAGTGGTTGAGTGCCCCTGAGTTTCGATCCCTAGTACCAAAAAGAACAAAGCTGAAGAACTTATACTTATTTCAAAAGTTACTACAAAACAATGGTAATCAAGACAGTGTGGTCCTGGCATACACACAGACATACAGATCAATGAAACAGAATTAAGAATCTAGAAACAGGGCTGGGATTGCAGCTCAGTGTAGAGTGCTTGCCTAGAGATGTATGAAGAATGAGTTTGATTCTCAGCACCACATACCAATAAATAAATAAAATTTAAAAGTTCCATCAGCAACTAATAAAAAAGAATCTAGAAATAAACACATAATTTATGGTTAATCAATTTTTTGACAAGGTGCCAAGACAACTTAATGGGAAAAGAATAGTCTTCTGAACACAGAGTGCTGGGACAAATGAACAGTCACATGCAAAGGATGTGGATGGACCTACCTCTCATAACAAATATAAAAACTAACCTACAGGGTGTGCAGTGACACGTGTCTATAATCCCAGCTTCTCAGGAGGCTGAGGCAGGGGAATCAATCTTGGGAATTTAGTGAGTCTCTGTCTCAAAATAAAAAATAAAAAGGTCTGGGGAGGTAGTTTAGTGGTATAGTACTTTATCTAACATGTATGAGGTCCTGAGTTCAGTCCTCTAGGCCACAAACAAAACAAACACAAAACAAAACAAAATAAAAACACTTCAAAACAGATCATAGACCTAGGAGCTAAAACTTTTTAGAAGAAAACATGGGAATAAACCTTCATGATTTTAGATTGGGCAATAGTTTCTTAAATATGACATCAAATGCACAGCAACAAAAGAAAAAAACAAATACAATGAATTTCATTATAACCAAAACCTTTTGCCATCAAAGCACATTATCAAGAAAAGTGACAAGCTGGGCATGGTGGTGCACACCTGAAATCCCAGCAATTGGGAGGCTGAGGCAGGAGGATTGCAAGTTGAAAGCCAGCCTCAGCAATTTAGCAAGGCTAAAGCAACTTAGCAAAAAATAAAAAGGGCTGGGGATATAGCTCAATGGTTAAGCGCCTCTGGGTCGATCTCTGGTACTCCCCCACCCCCCAAAAAAAGGAAAATGACAAACCAGCATGGTAGTGCATACCTATAATCCCAGAGCATACTTGGGATTGAAGCCAGTAGGTCTCAAATTTAAAATTTATTTAAAAATTTTTGAGATACAGCTGGGTGTGGTGACACACATCTGTAATTCCCAATGACTCAGGAGGCTAAGGCAGGACGGCTTCAAGTTTCAGGATAGCATGGGTAATTTAGAGAGTTCCTGTCTCAGAATACAAATAACAAGGATTGAGGATGTGGCTCAATGGTAAAATGTCCCTGGCTTCAATCCCCAGTATCTCCCACACACACAAGGAAAAAAAAAAAGTCAAGACAACTTACATAACAAGAGAAAATATTTGCAAATTGTGTAGTTCATAATGGATTAAAATTAGAACACACTAAGAACTTTTATAATTCAAGAATAAAAAAGACAACACCAATTAAAAAATGGGCAAAGGACCTGAATGGACATTTCTCTAAAAATTAATAGTTAACATTAGAAAAGATGTTCAATATCACTAACCATTAGGAAAACGCAAAGAAAAGCACAATGAGATCCACTTTCTTCACATGTTGCTAGTAGGCATGCAAGACAGTGCAGTCTCTTTGGAGCCAATTTAGCAATTCCTTAACAAGTTGAAATTAAGAGTTGGCATTTGACTCAACAATTGCACTTCTAGATAAGTATCAAAAAGAACCAAAAGCACAGGTTTCTACAAAAATTTGCCCATGAACATTCACAGCAGGATTATTTATAATAGCCCCCAAATATCCATCAACTGATGCAATGGATAAACAACATGATATCTAGAGCTGAGGATATGTAGCTCAGTGGTAGAGCACTTGCCTAGCATGTGGGAATCAGGCTTTGGGCTCACTCCCCAGCATTCCAATAACAACAAAAAGTGACATCTATACAACGGAATATTATTCAGTCAAAAAAAGAATCAAGTGCTGGTTCATACAACACCATGGCTGAATCTTGAAAACGGTGTTATGTGAAAGAACCCAGACATGAAAGGCCACAAAGCTATGAATCCATTTATTCAAAATGTTTACAATAGACTTTCAAAAACTACATGGCATGGGCAACTAGTTTCAGATTATCTTTGATGAGGGGCTAGAATGGGTAGAGGAAGGGACATTCAGAAACACTGAAATCACAAATGTTCTGAGACCCTTGCTGGAGTGGAAATAAGGTTTCAGGACATGGTTCTGTCACCGATACAGACACTAAGTCCAAGATACTATGAGTTCCTTAACTTGAATCACCGAAATGGGCAGTTGGACCAAGAGTCAGGAAAGCTCAGCTTTTTCACTAAACAACAGTGTGACCTTGAGGAAGTCAATTAATTGCTTGAGTTTCCATCTACATGTGATTAAATGATCTCTAAAATTCCAAGAATTGACAGCCTACGTATCCTGCATCATCAGGTCTAGAATTAACAAGCAACAAACACTACATTACCTAGCAAGCTAATAACACCCTATATTATTTGAACTTCCAAAAGATAGCCAGGAATCATCTGCTTATTTTAAGAGCTCACTGTTCCTTGGGTAAGACACTTTTTGACAGAAGTAATAGTTTAGATGGACAGTCCCAATGTTTTGGAGAAAACCAACTAATTTATTGACAACAAAGCTTTTTTTTTTTTTTCCTTTTCTGAAAATTTCATGGCTACAGGCCCAGAAATTTAAGTTCCTAGAAGACTCTCCTTTTTTAAAAAATATTTTTTAATTGTAGATGGACACAATACCTTTATTTTATTTACTTATTTTTTATGTGGTTCTGAGGATTGAACCCAGTGCCTCACACATGCTAGGCAAGTGCTCTACCACTGAGCCACAACCCTAGTTCCCCCTCAAGAAGACTCTCAAAAATATGTTCTCAATTCCTTTCTATCTCCCACCCAGAGCTGAAAGAATCACACCAACTGTGTCATATTAAACACATCTGCATTCAACACTGATAAAAGTGTATGACTGAGGAACAGATAAGAATTGTTTTCAATTTGTTCAGATGGAATTGGTTAAATTTAACCTAATTAGACCAAATAATCAAAGCAGGTGTTTGTAAGTTGCCAATGTTTTTATTCTCTGTAATTGTTCGGCTCTATTTCCCAAGAACTTAAGTAAAGGAAGTTAATATGTCATAAAAATCACTGACCTTACATTTATTCATGTCACACATATATTATTCATGTTCTAGGCAGTACAAATACAAGGCATTGTTGAATACTTCTCACAGATTTAACCATTTAACCATGAGCAACATCTAAGCTGGCCTGTGGGAGGGATTATGTTACCCAACTTCCATTATATAAATAAAAGCAGTAATAAGTGAAAGCCTGTCTTCTAATCTTCTCCTGATTTACAAAGCACACTGACTTGGTGTTTAGACTATTTAGGGATTCTGACTTCACTCTCAAGCTGGTCACTTTTAAGGCATTTAGAGAAAAAATAATAACAATAATAAAAGTTACATTCCAGTTAAAACAAAATGTTTATTGCACTTGGCAGAATGATGGGATCTGAACTATAAATCCCAACTAACAAAGAAACCACAAAACCAGTCCCCAGCAGCCTGGTCCTGGGAAGTGTTTTGTGCAGTGGCCGTAGGTCTACAATCAAAAGGAAAAAGGCAGGTGGCTGCCCGGAGCAGCGAGTATTCTCTTTCTAGTAACATGCTCCAGTCCCAGCTATGCTTTCGTATTATTCTACACACCCTGGGGATGGGGAACAAACGCAGGCAGGAAAGGCCCCATGATTTATAAACTCCTGTAAAGGGGATCCCTCCCTGAGGCTTGGGGCTTCTATGGCAGGGGCAGAAGCCTGGAAAGCCGGATCCATGAGGAGAGTGACTGGTCTTTCCTGATGTGGCATACTTGGAGAGCTCAAGCTCTGCCACCTTAGTACTCATGTGACAGAGTTCTCTCTGCCTCAGAGTCCTCATGTCCAAAATGAAGGAACACTGGTACCCCCTACTCTTCATTAATGCACATAAATATGTGACATATGTTGAACTTGGTGGTGCTTGGCTCAAAGAATGCTGGCCATTATTATCAACTCCTTCAAGGAAGCTGATACTGGAAACAGTGTTTCCTGCCAGTATGGGGTACATACCTGCCATCTCAACTATCAGGGAGACTGAGGCAGGAGGGATCACAAGTTTGAGGAAACCATGCCAACTTAGAGAGATTCGACCTCAAAATAACTTTAAAAAAAATGTTTTTGAAGACTGGGGAGGTAGCTTGGTGATAAAATGCCCCTGGATTTAATCCCCAGTGGGGAGGGGGGACGGGGGGGGGGGAGTTTCCTTGTATAATGCAAATCTTTTTCCAGTTAAAAAAAATTTCTTTTGAGGGAGGATACTAGGGATTGAATCCAGGGGTGCTCTACTACTATAATACATCCCCAGCTCTTTTTAATTTTATTTTGAGACAGGGTCTCACTAAGTTTCCCAGGCTGGCTTCAAATTTGTGATCTTCCTGCATCAGCCTCCTGCTTCAGTCTCCTGAGTTGTGTGGGCCACCTTGCAAGGTTAGTAAAACATTTCTATGAAATTGTTATGTCATTTATTCATTTCTTTTGAATTAACAAATCCTCTTCAAGATTCATATTTCAATGTGTCACATATGCATATTATTATAAAAGAACCAGGTTGCTTAAAGTTTGGAGCCTTGGAGGAAAAAAAACAACCCACTCATAAACTCATCAGGAGAGTTTCAAATGAAAGTCTGAAAGTGTAAGTCGGTATAACATTTGTTTAAATACTTGGTAAATAGCTATGAAAATAGCTATGAAAAACTATATTTAAACCAAATTTAAGGGTATGGGCATAGATAGAAACAGAAAGTCCATCTCTCAGAGTAAAAGAGGTAAATATTTAGTCAAGTCTCAGAGGGTATTTTAGTAGGTAGATATTTCAATGGAAAATTTCCGATCTGGGAGCAAATAACTTAAGATGGATTTAAAATTAGAATGAAAGCTCTCTGTTTCCAGTCCCTTCTCAGGCCTGTAACCCAGCCCGAGCGTCCTGTGGTGGACTTTTTCTCCCTCATTCCCCAACTCCAATTGGAGACTATAATTTTCCTTCCTGCAGGAAACTGATATATACTGGTGACAGCTGGATGCAGAAGAGGAAAAAGAATACAGGGGACAGAAAGTCCTTGTGGGTTTAAATCACTTTTAAACTCCAAACAAACCCCCACATTTGGACTTTTCAAAACCTAGTTAATGGCTGAGGAAACCTCAAATGATTGGGAAGTACTAAGATAAAAGTTTGAATTACACAAAACACATCATTATCGTAAGCTTTTCTAATTCTCTTCCTTGCCTTTTCCTTCACTGTGTTTTCCACTGTTTATGCCCCCAGCCTTCAATGTGGTTCTGAGAACACTTTTGAGGTAGGAATAGCCTTCTAAGGTCACTTTCAGATTAAGGTGTGAGAGGCTATGGGCAGATTCTCCTTCATGAAAACAGTTTCCCTGCAATTATTACTTCATTTCTTTGAGAATAACTAGTCCCCTTCTAGATTCATATTTAAATACCTAACATCTAAATGTGTACACACACACACACACACACACACACACACACACACACACACGAAACAGAATTATTGCATAAAGTTATGAAAATAGAA